>NC_132980.1:9198571-10613571 GCF_047496725.1 Anoplolepis gracilipes | reverse complement strand
TGACGATAGAAATGATAACGTGCTCGAACACCGAGGCGTAAATGAAGCGAGATCGAACCGGGTAGGATAGATAGCGTTTCGCGTTTCATTGACGGCGCGAGTGACAGAGCACGGGTTCGTCGAGCTAACCTACCTACCTGTCTCTATTGCGAGGGAGAAAGAGTTAACGAGACGTAAGCTTACGAGGCTATTAACATGATTTGCGAAGAGAGAAAGATCGTGTACAGACGGTGCACGAGGAGTTTCAAAGTATAGCGTTTAAATATCTCTATATTTGTAGATGCGTTTTAAATATCTTGACATATCATGGAATGTCGTTCGGTTGTCTGTTGCAGTTAAAACTACGTCTGGAACGTATGGAAAGGCGTGTGAGTCTTCAGAAACTAAGATCTGAATGTGGTGAGAATTCAACTGGTTCGGAACACTTGGGTACTTGTTCGCCTACCAGTGTCAATTCGGTAAACGTACCGTCGACGAGCGAGCTACACAGAAACGTTCAATGCGAAGGTGGTAATACTTTGCACGAGAGCTTTAAAATTCGCTTGAACACTAGTGGCGGTATCACTACTGTCAAACAAGAACCGCTTGATAATCAAATTAAGCTTGAAGTGAAACAAGAGCCTAACGAGTCTAGATTTGAATGGGAAGAGAAGAAAAAGAGACGATCAGATCCAACCCCAGTGTCTACAGGTAGTAAAAAGAAGAGAGGACTCTCCTGTTCGTCGACTATTAGTACCGACGGCATACAGGAGCATAAGGTGTTAGGTCAGACTTTACACGAAATCAATAGGAAGAGCGATAGGAAAGCGAAATCCCTCGTGAAGAAAGAGTCCTTTCTCACGACAGAAGAGCACTATTATACAGCTGTAGGAGATCCAAATTATACGTTAAGTCTGAAACAGTCCAGTCCAGTAGAAACAGGTAGTTCTCTTGAAATTCCAAATTGGAGAGTGAAGGTATATACAAGTTGCTATACGATGGAAGGAACTGAAAACTTGGACGATGAGATTTTTAACAAGAGACATTTGAAATTGGAAAATGACGAAAGGAGAAGGAAGCGATGGGATGTGCAAAGAATAAGGTTTGTTAATGTTTACTCAATGTACATCATCTCTGTTGAATATTACAATCTCATTTATAATCTAATTTATAATCTAGCTACACTCTAATTAATTTAATCTCAATTATCAAAGGGAACAAAGACATATAGAGAAATTAAAACAAAGGCAAGAACGCCAAAATCATCAAGCTACATGCTATAATACTAATCACACTGGTCCTTGTCCCTCGTCCATGGAGGAAGAAACTGTTACGTCCTTGTGGCCTGATGTAGAACAAATTCAAAGTCTTCAAGTGGATCCTCACTTGCCAGTAACTGCATTTGGCTCTCCTATTCCTAGTTTTACTCCCAAGTAAGTAAAGAAATGTGTAATGAAATTAATATCTTAAATGTACACATTTTACAAATACATTTTTATATATATTTAAGTTATGTATATGTATTAAATAATAATTGTTATAATTATCAATTTCTTTTCAGTGAATTTTCTTTACCATGGTCGAATACAACACGAATAAAGTGTCGACGTCCTAAACGTTCAACAAGTAGAAGAAAATCTACAGGTAGGAGAAAAGTCTAGGGGATATAAATTTTTATAAAGATGGACAGAACTGATTTTATCTGTACCATTGGTTTTAAACTCTTGAAGAATATTATTGCTCCTTCTCTCACGCCATATTTGAAACAGCATTTCTCATTGCTACACAGATAATGTAGGAGCCTTCTTTCCTCTTTCTCTCTCTCTCCCCCCCCCCCTCCTCCCAAAGATATTTTTATTGACTTTTTAAACATCTGCAATGTAATATACATAGTTTATTTTTTCTACATTTTTGTCAGTTAAGTAAAATTCATTTTCAATACTTCTTTGATACATCTATTCTACATTTTGTATTCGGTGTTGGTCATTTTATTTATATAACTATGTACGTATATCACACAACATGACGAAACGATGTATCAGTTTGTGCTGACATGTCGGAAAATTTTCAACTCCAAACCAGATTTCTGTTCTATTTCAGTGAGTTGACAATATTCATATTAGCAAAATTTTTTGACATATATAAAACAATTTATATTAATTTTGTAATTAAGTTTTTTTTTGCTATTATAATATTGTAAAAATCTTAACAAAACTACCATGTATGTATACATTAACGACATACACTTTGTAAAAATATGTTGTAAGACAATATTACACAACAGAAGAATATAATCAGTTTTTAACTCTTGGGTAGCCCTTTTTTTCGCAAATTCTATAAAATTTTGCTTAATATTGAAAAATATTTATTAAATACTCATAAAAGTTAGGTGTCCTTGCAAACAGATTGCGATTTCGTTAACTCTAAAACTTTACAGTACAAATATATTTATTGCACAGAGTGTCTCAGAAAATGTGCGCTTCCTCTCGGTGACAGATTCTCCAACATTGAATATCTCCTTCAGGAAAATTTGAAGGCCTAATTATAGAAATAATATTTAACTTTCATGGACTCTTTTCGCTGAAGAAAGATTCATGTTAAGAAAATCTGTAACTAAAAGAAACTCTGAGCGCCTTTTGATATAATTTACATATTGTGTATTTATTCAATTTTAAACTGTTATAATTGACTTCAGTATAACATATGCTATTTTTATTCTTACACATGTTGAACGTTATCGATAATTCGAAAGGTGGGGAGAAACTTCGGATATTTGTAAACAATTGTAAAGTCATTAATACTGCAACTAATGACTCAATTTTAGCGACTGGAGGCTCTTTTACGCGTTTTGTAGCACAATCAGTTAAAATTAAATATACTACCTTTGTGAGAATTATATTTGATAAAAATAAGATATATATATGTATTTCTCCAGAAAGAATCACGAATTTCCATTCGTGGTAAATTATATTTAAATATTAGTATTTTATAATTCTGTAAAAGATATAATTTTATAGCTTTGTCCTGTCAATTGCTTCAATATTGCAGAGAACTACCGAATATTCTAACAATAGTACCCTATCCGAGAGACGAGTTTGATAGTTCGATTTGTGATAATTCCGATTTCATTTTCGTTACATAGAAAAACTGTGGTATTACGATATAAGAGATCGCGAATGATAATTCGAGCAAATGATAACATTATTTTCGCATATACATATTTCCATCTGCTATATAATTTTAAGATGTTTGACCCGCGTAATAATCTATCCTAAATGAACGAAAAAAGAAAATTGTATATATCTTCAGTGATAGTTTTTTTACGTTCTATTTTTTAAGGTATATATAATGTAAGATAGTGTATTAACCGTCCGTGAAGACTATTAAAATTTCATCAATACAAGATAGCATTGTACGCTGTCGATACTACGAATGTAATTACCTTGTAAATGAGAATTTTTCTAGCTGTGAAATTATCGATTGAGTTCTTAGCACATATAAATATGTGCAATAATTCTGTAAGAATATATATAAATTATTATTTTCTAATATATGTCAAAAAAGAAAAAATTTCATTGTGTCGGCAGATAAATGTGTCAAAAGTTGTATGGAAATTTTCAAAAGAAAGAAAATAGACTTTCTCCAATGTCATCTGCCTTAAACATCCTGCTGTGTAATATAATATGTCGAGTATAACATTTTAGAAATAAAAAAAAAAAGAGACATTGAATCTCTCTATGGCTCTGTTCGATTTGTGCAAGTTCCCGAATCCAGATGAAGAAATGTTAATTCTTAAAGTACGCAAATCCAACAAGAATTAATATTAGATCGGACGTAGAATTCCATTATTGCAGTTTTTATTTGAATACTTCGAGAATAAAAGATTATGTCTCTCGGCGAGTAAAAAAAATTATTTTTCAAGAAACGCACGCAATGCTGTTTTTGGGAAAATATGTAAAAGAAGTCACTATACTCAGGAAATGTAATAAATTACTATTCAAGAGATATAAAAGTTGATTTTCTGTCTCTCTCTCTCAATCATCCTGCATATGATTCACTAAGGATTAATATCGATCGACAAGTGTTTGAGAGCGAGATGGTGTTGTGTAAAGCGTCGAGATCCTTAAAAACACTTTCTATGCACGATGAACGGTCCCAGCTCGTCGTATTCCTGTCTAGAGATCCACATCTGCTGGAATGTGCTAAGACTGGCGAGTATCGAACCACCGATCCAGACAGAGTATTTTCTTTCGGGCGGCGCGATCACTTTGATCTTCATGGTGGGCGGCGCGAGCGTCGTTATTTCCTTCTGCATCCGATCGGCGATGCCCGGATACATGGTGGTGCCGCCCGAGAGCACCGAATTGGCGTATAGATCCTTACGGATGTCAACGTCGCACTTCATAATCGAGTTGTACGTCGTCTCATGGATGCCGCAGGACTCCATACCCAGGAAGCTCGGCTGGAACATCGCTTCCGGGCAACGGAAACGCTCGTTGCCGATCGTGATGACCTGGAATCGAACCATTACCCGTTATACATCTTCGTCCACTGACCGCACCGGCCAGGCAATCCATGACGAGTTAACGTTTGCTAGGCGCGAACGCGTGCGATTAATGCTAATGAGTGCACCGCCTCTTCCATTATAGTCGCTCATTACCCTTAGACATCATGTACAAGTTACGCTTATCTTTATTAAGAAAAATTGTGTCTCGCAATTTTCACGCTGTTATATTTTTGATTGAAAAAAAGAAAAAGTAATTTTATATATTAATTCTTTCAAACAATTTCAAATTTTTGTCACAAAAAGATATTCTAATGCAATATATTTCTGATTATACCAACAAAGAGAGCTCGCGTTTTTTAATTTTCGAAGCCACGATCAAAAGGAAGCGGACTTAATTTACGCGTTGATTACGCGAGACGTGAATGCTACATTCAAGAACCGTATATTACCTGGCCGTCCGGCAATTCATAGCTCTTCTCTAACGCGGTCGACGCGGCGGCTGTTGCCATTTCATGCTGAAAATCCAAGGCCACGTAGCACAGTTTTTCCTTGATATCGCGCACGATCTCGCGCTCGGCGGTGGTCGTGAAGGTGTAGCCCCTCTCGGTCAGAATTTTCATCAAATAATCTGTGAGGTCGCGGCCAGCCAGGTCCAAGCGCAGAATCGCATGCGGTAAGGCATATCCTGAAGAAAAAGAAAGTAAGAGCATTGGAACATCAAACATTACAGGACTGATACTAATTCGTTCTTCTTTTCAGATTCTCGATTGGCGAACGAAGCTCTGATAAGAGAGCGAGGAGAAGAGAATTATACCTTCGTAAATCGGTACTGTGTGAGACACCCCGTCGCCGCTGTCCAGTACAATGCCGGTCGTGCGTCCTGACGCATACAGCGACAGGACGGCCTGGATCGCGACATACATGGCCGGAGTGTTGAAGGTCTCGAACATGATCTGCGTCATTTTCTCGCGATTTGCCTTGGGGTTCAGGGGTGCCTCCGTTAGCAAAACGGGATGTTCCTCCGGCGCGACTCTCAATTCGTTGTAGAACGTGTGATGCCAAATCTTCTCCATGTCGTCCCAATTAGTGACGATACCGTGCTCTATTGGATACTTGACAGTAAGGACGCCTCGTTTACTCTGTGCCTCGTCGCCCACGTAACTGTCTTTCTGTCCCATGCCTACCATGATTCCCTATATAAACATATCCTTATGATTAGAGTATATAATCAATTATGATATATAATATATTATGAGATGCGATCATGCAAATGCTTGATGATATTTGTTTTTTTTTCTTTACTTGGTATCGAGGTCTCCCAACGATGGAAGGAAACACGGCTCGAGGAGCATCATCCCCGGCGAATCCGGCTTTGCACATTCCCGAGCCATTGTCGATCACCAGTGCAGCTACGTCGTCGTCGCACATTATAGAAATATTATATGCGGAAATAATTTCACAGAGCAACGTTCTTTTTTCGCGAGATTTAGGACGGATTGCGCTTGCGACAGATAAATAGGAGTTAATAAGAATTTAATCAGGAGACTCGAAGAAGACTAGATGTTACAGCATCCTCGCGACGTTGGTTTCCGGAGCACTGCGCTTCCTTCTAGGAGGAAGAGTTGCTTTATATATAAGTTCCCCTTCTTCCCGCCACAGATCTGCGACCACGCATATCCGTGTTTTTGTGTGAAGACCTCGGAAACGGTGTATCTCCAAATTGGCTTAACAATTAACGCAGATTTCTCTTGTAATAAGCGCAGAGAGAAATACTTTCGCTCTTACTCTATAAAGAAAATTTGCAAATCGACTTTGATTTTTTGGTAAAACCTGTTTATAAATTTGCGAATTACATGATGAATACATTATTAATTATTTTAACAATGAGAATACAATCGGACAAATATAGTGTATAAAGTGTCTAGCTTTTTACATTAAATATAACATGCGCGTAAATTATAAGCGAATATGAATGTATTAAGTTTAAGAAGGCAGGTGCACTTGAAGATAAATAATTAAATTTTTTTTATATTTACAAAAAAAAGAAATAGATATTCTGAACATTTTGAGCTATCTAAAATAATTTTTTGGACATGGTTGTTTTTAAAAAAAATGAAACATAAAAGAATGTGGTGTCAAAACCTTTAAAAATGTTTTTTTTTTTTCAAAATTTTTTTACCTTTTTCTTGAAAATTATCAATTCGATTATTGATTTTTTAATTTGTTCAAAAATATATAGTGACTTGATCGTTCCATTTAAAGGCAAAAAATGAACTTTATTTGACTCGTAATTGAAACGCAAAAAAAGTTTAATTATTGTCAGTAAAAGCATCAATCAAAATATAGAAAATGAGAAAGAAAACGAAAAGAAAAATTATACAGAAAATTATTCAGAAGTTAATGCGGTGTGAGAAAAACAAACATAAAGATAAATAGTTTTGTCACACAATTTTGCACCTGCCTTAAAAAAATATTTCACTCTTACAAAGTATTATATGATACAACAGAGAATACATAATCATCATCATACATCATTAAAATTGTGTTTGGTCGCCATTATGTTAGGTATTAGAGATAACATTCCTGCATACACACATGCATACTTACATGCACATATATTACATTTTCGAGAATATAATATCTACAATTTTTTAATAAGTGAGTTAATTTCTTTTTAATGTATGCCAATTATAGCTGATGGTTACCGCTCATAATGTTATATTGAATGCATAAAGTCATCACAATAATTAGAGCATACACCTCTCTACGTGCAATCGCATTGCATCTATCTGTAAATCTGCACAATAGATTGCAATCTCTTCAGATATTACGCGCGAAGAATGTAATTTCGTTTGTGTTAAAGTTTCTCAAGCGAGTGAATTCTATTGAAAGATAAGGAAATACATTCATTGAAATTTATTTAAGAACTATCCGTAGATTGCAGTTAAAGCTAAGTCGACGGGACAATGCAATTGCAAAATCGTTACCTCGTTCAATGATTCCATTCCATATAAGTTACAGAGCCATTGGGCGGTAGAATTGAACAAAAAATAAAAGAGGTAACGCGCGAAAGCTCATAAGGTTAATAGGCTAAAATATCTTAATTGTTTTAAACTGTGCCCTCCCACAAATGTGTGCACTTTTCTAAAAATAGGTAATCGAAGTACTGTTTCTATGAAAGATATTTAAAGAATTTTAAAAGGACTCTTGTATTATTTTTAGAAAAGAGTGTGGTGATAGCTATTGGTTCTCCACACGCACAACACACACATACACATACAAATTTTACAATAAATTTTTCTGTCATGGTATCATATCATAGTTATTACAATAAAATTACAGTAAAATATATATATATATATGTGTAATAATAATAGTCGGATATTATTTTTTATATGAGCGTGTGATACAAACATCTCTCCGCAGTTATTGTTGCACTGCATATGAATCACTTTGCAAATATAAGACAAGCGCTATTCCTTTTAAAAATACTTTATATACAAACCGACATGCATTACAGAGAATCGCTGTTCCATAGACTGATCACCTACCAGAGCGATCCTTATACTCGCTGTATTACGCTTCTTAATTAACTGTTCAACTAATGATATTAATTAGGCTGTGAAATTAAGTACCCACTTTGGTTTAAAATTTTTACCTAGACCATTTTTGATACTTTTAACAGCATAATGCTATGTAGTGTGCAACGTAGTAAAAAGGCTACGTATAAATAATTTTCGCATGATTAATACTATATAAAATATATGATTAATGTCAAAAAGAAACGATGCTTTTCGCTTTACGTATGCACTTATGCGTGCGCGCGCACCACATACCACACGCACACAACACACACATACATACACATATATACATTTACTTGATCTACAAATGATACATATCAGAGAGAATATGAAGAAATGAATCGAGAAAAAAAAATTTACAATGGAAAATATAAATAATTTGATAAATATAAAATGTAAATTAATTTATAATAAATTATAATTGTGAATAATTACAACAATCATCTGCATTGTAAAATGTTTATAACTGTAAAACACAATTTTTAAAAATTACTTAGAAAAGAGAAAACTTCTTTTGAATTATGATTTCGAAATTCTCCTATAATTTAGTAAGAAAAATAAAAATTTCGTCTTTTTCGGTTTGGTTATTCTGGCAGGCACAGCGACTCACACACAAGAGAATATATCTATCCAATTTTTTTTTCTTTTTTCTTTTTTTTTTTTTTTTTTTTTTAATAGAAATATACTGCACAAGATGCAGTGTGCTTTTTCCAATATGAATCTTTTTATAAAGCAAGTAGACTTTGTAGTAAGAATAAGTTAAGAAGTTTCAACTGTCAACATATTATCATTTATATTATATGTATATATCACAACAATATTAAAAGTTCTACTTATCCCAGAGACCAGCTTCTTTCATACGTGTTTGAAAGTATTTCTCCAAGGCATTGGCACATCGGTAATATTCAGTGTCGGGACTATTGTACAATCTGCAGTTAGTAAAGATCCGTAACATGTCCGCTATAAATAATCTTTTAATTACATAGTATCCCGCCTTCAAACGATCTTGCATGGTTTCGAGATCTGTAACAAGAATAAATAAATTTTTTATCTTTCTATGCATTTATTATATTCAAATTCTTGACTTTTCTTTGCAATTATATAATACAAATGTGTAGTAAGATAATACACACATATAAGCAATATATAATTTTAAGTTAGAATTAAATGTACAAACATTTTTCTTTAACTCACCCATGGGATATATTATATGATCGTAATAATCTGGAACATCGTTTTTATCTACGGGTTTCAAAAAAGGCCACGCTGTACTGTGCTTCTTCACACTGTTCAAAACACTATTTAATGTGTTATGTAGAGACTCTGGCATATCTAAACTTGTGTCTATTTGTTCTGGGCCTTGTGCTCCTTTTGTCACACCCCTCGTTCTAGTTTGAGTGGAACTTTTCCATCCAGTTTCATGAATTCCCGGGATAGACTCGATAGGAATTGCTCTCACACCCTCTTTAAAACACGTCAAGCCTGCATGCGCTTTCTGTATTTCCTGCTGTCTCTGTTGAATCAATTTCTTTAAAATTTCCTTCTGCTTTCTGATAACTGCCGTGAATTCGGTATATACGATCTTGGGATTCAATTCACAATGCATTAATGTCGCTTTCACATAATATTTAATGTATCCCTGATGGACCGATTTCGGCAGTTTTATGTCTTTGCTAAATCCCTGTTTCTTAAAATATCCGATAGCGAAATCGTCTGCGAATGTGAGAAAATGCAATATATTGTTCTTGATATGGTAATCTTTCAACATATTCATCAAGTGCGTCCCATATCCTTTTACTTGTTCGTGACTCGTAACAGCACAGAACACTATCTCAGTGAAACCTTGACTTGGAAACATACAGAAACAGATACCGCCAATCGGTCGACCGTCCTTTATCAAGGCTAGTGTTTTGTGCTTTCTATAAAATAAAAGGCACATTTTATTTACTACAAATATGACTATCTAAATTTATTTAATATATTGAATAATACGTTAATATTTATGTAATATTAGCATTACTCACGGATCAAAAACAAGTTGAGTAATATATTCTTTGAACGTTTCAGGTAATTGATGACTAAATATATCCTGTAATCCTATCAGCCAAAGCATAGTTTGCTTAGATACTGGTCGTGTAAGGCTATTTCCAACTACGTGAAATTCTATTATCTTTTTACTTTCTTCATTTTTAGCAGCTTCGTCCCGCGGAACGTCCGGTGGAAACACTGCGTCGGAACCAGATATATAATTAGTGTCATTAATAGACGCAACAATTTCAGCAATAGTCTCATCTGGTAGATCCTCAAAAGTATCTTCGTTCTTTCGCCTCTTTGAGTCAAGGCGCACTTCGGTGTTAGGACGTTTCTCCGCAATTTTTTTCACTCCAGGGCTGATATTTATTGTTGTAAAATTATCTTTTTGATTCGGAGTTACGGTAACTTTTTCAAATTCTCCCGGCTTTCTTGCCTGATGTCCTTTTGCTTCCAAGGCAGATTGAAGGTGAGAAGGTAGCGACTGTCTAAATTCGGGATCCCAGATAGGTGAAATATCAGAATAAATCTCGAGTTCCAACAATGAAAGAAACCTTAAATATAAAAAATTGTAACTCAGAGAGCATTCTCAAGATATGAATATAAGAAAAAAAAATGTAGAACATACTTGGGAAAATGTGTTAAAAGTAAAACTCTTTTATCCGCTGTTATTTTTTCTATTTCAGTACGACACTTATCCATTAATTGTTTACAAACTGATCTAAATACAGCTTGTAACAGGGTCTTTCCAAAAACTAGTGGAGTATCATGATGCGGCAATGAGTCGCAAAATGCAGGCACATGACAGAAGACAAGCCAACGAGTATAATTAATTTTATAAACATGGCCATCGTCCGTATTTCCTCTAGCACTGGGCGCTTCGAAATTCCAATAATTCAGACAATGCAGAAACATTTTTGCCATATCGCACATTACTTGCCATTCTCTTGCATTGAAATGACTGAACTTATATAAAACAAAATTCATAACTGCCTTTGCTATGTTTGGTCTTTCAAATGGTGGTTGTCCCAACGCATTTTCTACAGCCGGTTTTGTCATAGTCAAAATACATTTCCTCAATATTTTATATAAATAAAAATATACTTTCTTAGTATCAGAATCTCCTTCTCTATGTATGCTCATGAAAATATTATCCGCATCAATAGCCATTCCCAATAATCTATTGATTTCCTCATCAGACTGCACTGGTAAGTGCTTAATATGATTTTCTAAAGTATGATTACACTTGCATAGATCATATAAGTTTATAACAGGCTGCTGTGTCTCGCCTTTTTGTGTCTTCGTAATTGGTTGTGCATTTTTCCAACCATTACATTTGCACTCTTCTGCTTGACAACTACTGTAATTTGCAAGTTTGAATAATTTTTTGATTTGTGGCCAATTATACATTTGCTGCTTGCGTTGCTGTATCCTCTGGAGGTTGTTTTGTCGATTTGCTTGATTCTGTGGCTTAGTTGAGTGTGGATCTTTATTTTCCTGTTGCAAATTACTGCTAACAGGTACTTGACTAGTATCTTCCGAAGAAGCTAGTATTGTTTGAGATTTGACGTCGTCGGATGCCATCCTTGAAAGAAATATTATGAGTTATACTGTGAAAAATTAGTTACACATGAATCAATCATCAATCATTTTAATTTTTTTAAATAAAATAATTCATACATTAATTGACGTTTATAACTTCTGTAATACAAGCAAATTAGATTGCAATTCTTTCAACGTCAACGAAATTAATTTTATTCCCGATGATATATCGTTGGCTCAAATATTCCATATTTTTGTTTAAACAATTACAATATATTTGTAACAATTACAATATATATGTAGAATTCTCACTTCGTTACAGTGAATACATTTTCTACGATGTTGTGATATTATAATGTCTATTAATATATTGTTGATGGGAATGCACGAATTTTTTGACAGATTAGGTTATATAAATTGCACCTTTACAAAGTTGATCCACGTCTCTACACAGAAGATCTGTTCAGGTTTCTCACACTTTCTAGAGCCAGATTTTTCACTTTCTCTTTTTCTCTCTAATGTCCAAATTATATATTTATCTCACTTTAATTTAGAAATTTTTAGGGAGCGTAAATAACACGAACAGACCCTTTGTGACCCAGGACAGAGAGAAACCTCAGAGGCGTCATGTTCCATGGTTTTCTTGAGACGCTTTTTCTCTGCGGTACAGTAGCGCTAACTAGATCCATTTTATAGCCGGCGGAACTACATGGTTAAATCCACTTTTCGGTGTAAATGGTAAAACGACCGATTGGTTCGAATCCGTGCTATATCCACAATTGTAGATCTTAAAATATAAAACATGAATTTATATTATTAATTACGCATAGTTTTTTTTTCACTTTAGTATATATAATGAAGTAATTATATTAAAAAGTTATATATATTTTATATATATTTATATTAAAATTAATATATTAATAATAATATATTATAATAATTATTTATATATATTTTAAATTAAAAATTATATTTTATTTATATGTATATATTAAACACATACAAATTTAATTTTTTAATAACTTCAATAAAAATATCTACAATTAATTAAATATTTATAATCGATGTAAAGAATTAAAAAAGTTTTTAGTTTAATATAAATATTTACTTTTTAAATTGTGTTATCTAACGGGGGCGTGGAACATTCTACAAGCAGTGACGAACAAAACCTATGAAATAAATGTAAACAATATTTATTGTATTCAACATTTTCGTATTTATTTAATATATTTAGTAGTTGTTGGCAGTTAAAAGTGAGACGTTGGAAAAAATAAGTGAACAGCAAGTGTGATAAGATATATTTATTTAACTCACAAGAAATCAATCAAGAAAGAAGCATTAAAAGTATGTAAATCATATATTTAATATTTTTTAAATATTTTAAACTTATAATTTTTACAAATTGAAATTTAAAAGTCCATTAAAAAGCAAAAGTATTTTAACTAGTGAAAATATATATTGAAAATCGTAAAAAAATGCTTTCTTATAAAATCAAATAAATTTTTTCCATGTAATTATATGTTAAATACATATGTTAAATAGATATAGAATATCTAATAGAATAATAGCACAGTGAGGCAAAACGAAAAATCGTGTTTCATAATTCTCTATAGTCTTTAAATGTTATCCAATTTTAATGTTTTTTTAAGTTGAAGTAATTAATGCTTTTTTTAAATTGAAGTAAATCGTTTATTGTTTGTAATTGTTTATTCAATTTTAAAGAAAAGTTACTGACTTTTGAATTAGACTTTTTCCGAAATAATGTGATATTAGCAGCTGAAAAATAAATACATTTGCGGTTTTTAAATTTGTTTTTGATTTGTACTAAATTGCGTATATGTCATAAATTATAAATCTAATATTAAAATTATAAAATTAATTATAATGAATCCAATATGGTCGCCATAAACTAAAGTGAGTAAAAGATGTCGCCAATTAGCCAAAAGTCATCATTTCGAAACAATTATATGATAAGATAGATAATTTCAAAAATAACAAAGACAACGCATTAAACTAAAACCTTAACTAATACAAAACTTATTATATATAATCCATGTACAATTTATTTTAATTAAAATTTAATTCAGGTGAGAGATTCTCAAATAATTGCGTTTTATCTGTAGAATAAAATTTACTAATAAAAATTTGTTATTAAAACGCGACCGAGATCGATATCCGACATGTTAAATGGATCATTTCAAATTGTGCAATTTTGATTCCAGATTTGTAATCAGCCATCTCGAAAATTTTTTAATATTATTTTCAACAGAAAAATTAAATAAATTTTTTATTTTAGCATCCATTATACTTGTGTGATCTGTTATTTAACATTATTTGACTTTCAAAATATTCACAATATTTACATGGAAATCTTGTGTGTGAATAAATATTTTTAAGATCATTAAATCGAATCATATAATGTACATTTATATAAACTGCGACATCAAGAACATATATATACGTAATTTAGTATAAATTATAAATCGGTTTAAAACCAAATGTTTTTATTTTCCAGCTGTTACATTACATTCGTATTTTAAAAAGAAGTCCAATTCAAAAATAGATTTCAATAATTTTTATTCGAAATTGAATAAGCTTCATTTAAAAAAAAACATTAAAATTGGATAAGATTTGAAGGTTCTAATTACACTAATTGTAATAATCGTTTTATCTCACTATGCGCCGAGAGAGAATACTGCTCCCGTAGTTCTCTGCACTCGTGCCCCGTGTGCCATTGAACCGTCATTCCTACTCATGTTACTAGAGCATAAATTTATTATTAATGCGTGGAAGAGATTAAATAAATAACTCATTCGAAAGATTCCGGTTCAATTACAGTCGGACCTCTTATCCTACGACATTTTCGGTCCGGAATCTTCCCCTTAAACCTCTGATCCTACGACAAAAATTTGAGAGTAGGGGTATAATTCCCCTTTCGCGGTCGTAGCATGAGAGAATTTTTTGTCGTAGGATAAGAGGTTTCGTAGCATAAGAGGGTCGTAGGATAAGAGGTCCGACTGTATAAGATATAATATACAAATTATTTATATAAGTGGTATAAATAAAAAAAATATTTTTTAGCATCTAACATCAGTATGAGCAAATCAAAAGAATCGTTAAAGAAAACTTGCCATTGCGGCCAACAGTTTAGCACTTGCGAATATCTCAGCCACGTTAACCAATGCTGCATAGGTTGGTAAAAATTTGTTTTGTCTTTTTATTATGAGTTTTTTAATGCTTACCTGTTTTAATAAAATATAAATAAATCTGTGTTATAAAAAAAATTAAAATATAAAAAAATCAAATTAATATATATATATTAATATATATATATATTAATATATATATATATATATATGTATGTGTATATATATATATATATGGTTTGTATATATATATATATATATATATATATATATGGTATGTATATATATGATATGTATATATATATATATATATATATATATATATATATATATATATACTATAATTAATTATAATTTATAAATCGTTTATCTGACGACAGATTAACTGCAGAAACCAAGCAGAATCTGCTGCTTTAGACCATTCGTATAAAATGAGACATTTAAATTATTTAAAAAGTCAATTCATGTTAGCAGATCCTGCTCGGTTTTAGCTGCCAATCTGCTGTCTGTGAGCAGGATCTGCTAGCAAACCATAAGCTTAATGCGGACATAACAGATGTCAATTTGCTAGCAACTTACGTAATTCTGTTGTCAATTTGTTAGCTTATTGCACGCATTTTGTTTACTGGGTTATTTATTTAAAGTAATATAATATAACAAAAATTATTTTTCTAGTTTCAAATACATCAGAAGAATGTTCAATTGCTGAAATAGAAGCTGAGATAGGTATGCTATGATAATTTTGTACAAATATTGCACGATTTTTACTGCCAATCTGACGTCAAATTGCATTACGCAAATCTTGCTCGATTTCTGCAACCAATCTGACGTTAAATCTGCATTGTGTATATCTTGCCCTCTTTCTGTTACCAATCTATATCATAATTTTATACAAATCCTGTTCGATTTCTGTCACCAATCTATTATTAATTATATTAACAGATTTTGTAACTTTTTTGCTGACATTCTGCTATCATTACCTAATATAACAGATCTTGTATTCAATCTGTCGTCTTTCTGTTGACAAAATCTGTTTGAACAGATTTTACTATATGGGCTTACAATTATAACATATAATATATAAAACATTGTTTTATTTTTAGGGGTTTTATATATGGGAGAAAATCAACTTATTAGAATAAAGTGTCCGCATTGTACTTCATTGTGTTTTTTCCATATAAAAACCGGAGCACACTCGCACATGGAAGATGTAGGGGAGGAAATCGGACTTAACTCCATCGCTCTTGCAGTTCGTAAGATTCATGAAAATGAAAAATGTTTTAGCTGTCAAAAATTAATTAAAGGAAAGAAAGGTGACCTCACGATATATGTAAAAAGATTCCACAATCCTGATGTTTTCCGACAAACACCTTTTAGATGCCTTGAATGTGACAAAACTTTTCCGAATCGTGAAAGACTGGAAAAGCATATTATATGCGTTCATATAAGATAAAATATATAAGGATACTTGCTCTTCATAGAATTGACTTGATATGTTATATATATGTATATATATATATATATATATATATACGTTACATTAATTCATTTATTACAATGATTCAACATATTAAATAAATGTTGCATATATATACATTATTCATCCATACAATTGCTGATTTATCTAATGTATAATCCGAAAATATCAATGATGATGCCAGAAATCAACATTAACTTCTTATTCTATATTCAAAATCGTGTCATTTGATTATATTGCATAAATAGCTAAAATATATTATATAGATGTATAATATTAAGAGAAAAAATCTTAATATATAATGTTAAGAAGAATGATAAAAAAGTAATTTTTTGCTTTTATGTAGAAAATAATCGACTTTAAATTACTTATACATATATAAGATAAAAGACGTTAATTTATTACATATATATATATATATATATATATAGCTATATACATAGCTATATATACAAATGACACGATTTTGAATATAGAATAAGAAGTTAATGTTGATTTCTGGCATCATCATTGATATTTTCGGATTATACATTAGATAAATCAGCAATTGTATAGATGAATAATGTATATATATGCAACATTTATTTAATATGTTGTATATATATATATATATATATATATATATATATATATATATATATTTAGCTATTTATGCAATATAATCAAATGACACGATTCTGAATATAGAATAAGAAGTTAAGGTTGATTTCTGGTCTTATCATTGATATTTTCTCGAATAAAGATCTTCATTTTGCGTATCCTTCTTCATTCCCTCCGAGTTGATGTAATAAGCATTTGTAAATATAATAAATCAGAGCAATGTAAATTATCATCAGAAATAAAAAATAAACATTTATATACGCGAAACAGACGCACTATATTAAGTTTTATTTATATTATTTATCAGTCAATAATGGAAATAGTCAAATGGAATGAAATCTTAATAGCATATATTCTAAGTTGTTCTATACATATACACAATTCAATTAATGATCTGCTCGTTACATTAATTCATTTATTACATTGATTCAACATATTAAATAAATGTTGCATATATATACATTATTCATCTATACAATTGCTGATTTATCTAATGTATAAGCCGAATATAATAAATAAATAAATATATATATATATATATATAGATAGATATATATTATATACTTCCATTATTAATGTTCATTAAAATTATTTAACTTGAACAATCAATTCTTATATACATGTATGCTCATAAAGTATTTATAATTATACTATAATATTTAACACAAGAGAATACATATATATGTAGTTGTTCCTACATCCTACTGAATAAACATTAAGGTAAGTGAACAAAAATTGTGAATAATCAATGTTATTGCAAATATACATAAATATATATACATACGACAGGATATTATCATAATACTTATTGATATTTAATCTCTTTATTGGAATATTGCATTTAATGAGTACATTAAAAATAATTCTTTGTTCATACAACATATATACTTACGTTATGATTAATTAATATGTTTATAAATACATGAATATACCGATCTATATATTTCCTTACATATATACAGATACGATAATTATTATCTTATATTATTATATAATATAATAATTATTTTATTATGATAATACATGTACATATATATACATATATATATATATATATATATATATATATATATATATATATACACATATATACAGGGTGTCCAGTAATTGGTGAAAAACCTGCTAATGGCAGATTCTTAAGATCATTTGAAGTCGATTTTCTTTCAGCGAAAATATCGAGAAACGTCATCATTTTTTGCCAGTTTCCAATTTTTATTAATATATATCTTTATAATTAAGCCTTAAATTAAAATTATATTAGAGTAAAGACTACCTGAAATTACCTAAAGAATGTAGTTTTGGTAATTTTTTAACTCCAAAAAGTTTAATTTGTGAAAAGCGCTTCTTTTTTTCTCAATTGCTTATGAGTCTGAAATTATTAATGCTTTGACAATTTTATTTCTTTAAAGTTATTATTTCTTTAACGTAATTACCACACTGTGTGGGAGACGTGATCGTAACGCGGGGCAACCCTTCAAATTGAAATAGGTTGCTTTTATTTATAAACAAAGACTGTTGCGCAATATACATATCTTATATTCTCGCTATCGCTTATCTTCCCGCACAGTGCAACCAAACTACTCTCCTTTCTTCTCTTTCTTGTTATTTTATCGTTATATTATTATTTAAATTATATTGTTAGTTTTATTATGTATAATTATCTATTATTATTAAAATTCTTTTTATAAATTAAGTAATTGAGATCAAAATTCATATTTTAATCGATTAAATTAAATAGAATAAGCTATAATAAAAACATACACATATAATAAAAATTTTTTTTATAAGAAACAAATATTAAAATATTAATAAATTGTATTTAATAAATTAATTTTTAATGATAGAATAAAGTAGTAAGTAATAGAATATCTGGTCTTTTCTCTTGTTCTCTCTTTTTCCTTCTCGGATACAAAAAACAAACATACACGTTATACAAGGTTTCCATAAAGTCAAATCCATTTATCGGTGCCACGGTAAAACAATACTGATTGGTTCATGTCCATGCTAAATTCTTAATTGCGGATTTGAAAAATACACGGAAATATTATGGATTTATTATTATATTTTATTACATATTATTTTAGCTGCACATAATCTTATTTTATTTTAATACATATTATGGATAACAATTGTTGTGTAAGAGTAAAAGAATAAATTGTTATACTTTGAAATCCATATGTATACCAAAACTCAACATTTTCCATAACTTAAAAATACAGGAAATATATGAATATATGTATATATTTTATTTATTAATTTTTTTTTCTGATTCTTTTATAAGTATTTCTTTATGGAAACATTTTTTGATATTAAGAGCTGTGTGAACTCTATGCGCATGTGTTTTTAAGTAATAATAAAGAAATAATATAGACAAATATATATATTTATTATATTTATATTTTCGAATATATTTTATCTCACACAAGATACAAGTAGATGATGTTTGAAAAGATTCTACTTATCCCATAGACCAATTTCTTTCATACGTGTCTGAAAATACTTTTCCAAAGCATTAGCGCAACGATAATAATCAGTATCAAGACTATTGTACAATCTACAATTTGTAAAAATTCGTGTCATATCTGCTATAAATAATCTTCTAGTTACATAATATCTAGATTTTAAACGGTCTTCCATAGTCTTGAGGTCTGAAATATATAAAAAAACATACTGTTATACATATAGTTTTATATATATATATATACTATTTTATACTATTACTTTTATTTATTGCAATTTTAAATTTTATTGTTTGAAAGTTTCTATCATATCTTAAAATTGAAAATCTTTCTTGGGGAGATTTCTCACCCATAGGATATTTTATATGATCATAGTAATCTGGAACATCGTCCTTATCTACAGGTTCTAGAAACGGCCAAGCTGTACTGTGATTCTTCACACTATTCAAAACACCATTCAAAGCATTATATAGAGACTCTGACATATCTATGCAATCCACAAGTTCTGAACTTTGTGTTCCTTTCGCCAGACCTCTTGTTCTTGCTTGTGCATAACTCTTCCATCCAGTTTCTCGAATTCCCGGAATGGATTCTACAGGAATACCTCTGACACCCTCTTTGAAACATGTTAAGCCAGGATGAACTTTTTGTATCTCTTGTTGTCTCTGATAAATTAATTTCTTGACGATTTCTTTTTGTTTCCTTAGAACTGATGTAAATTCAGTATATACGATTTTAGCATTTAATTCGCAATGCATTAATGTCGCTCTTTCATAATCTTTGATATATCCTTGATACATTGATTTCGGTAATTTTATATCTTTGCTAAAACCTTGCTTTTTAAAGTATCCAATGGCAAACTCATCCGCAAATGTAAGAAAATGCACTATATTATTTTTTATATGATAATCTTTCAACATATTCATTAAATGCGTCCCATAGCCTTTTACTTGCTCTTGGCTTGTAACAGCACAGAATACTATCTCGGTAAAGCCTTGAGTAGGAAACATGCGAAAACAAATACCGCCGATTGGGCGACCACCCTTTATCAAAGCCAATGTTTTATGTTTCCTGTGTGTAATAAATAATGCATATTACTAATGATAACTTCTTATGTAATTAAATTAACATATTACTATTATTTTAGATAAGATATACTCACGGATCAAAAACAAATTGAGATATATATTCTTTTGGCATTCTGACCAATTGATGGCTGAATACATTATGTAGTCCTATTAGCCAAAGCATAGTTTGCTTAGACACAGGTTGCGTGAGACTGTTTCCGACAATGTGAAACTCTATGATTTTCTCAATTTCTTCATTTTTAGCAGTTTCGTCCCGTGGACCGTCCGGTGGAAATACCGCATCAGGACCACACATATAATTGGGGTCATTAATAGTCGCAACAATTTCAGCAATAGTGTCATTAGGCAGATCCTCAAAAGCCTCCTCGCCTTTTCGTTTTTTCGCATCGTGCCGTCCTTCAGAATAAGAACGCTTTTCAGCAAGTTTTCTTATTCCAGGACTAATATTGATTGTAGTATAATTATCCTTTTCATTTGGTGTCACATTTACTTTCTCAAATTCTCCTGTTTTTCTCGCTTGGTGTCCCTTTGATTCCAATGCAGCTTGCAAATGAGAAGGTGGTGCTTGTTTAAACTCGGGATCCCACATAGGTGATTTATTATTATAAATTTCTATTTTTAGCATCGAAAGAAACCTTAAATATTTATGATTATATGTAGCAACCATTCTAATAAAATATTAATATAAAAAGGAAAAAAATTTGAGACATACTTAGGAAAATGAGTTAAAAGTAAAACTCTCTTCTCCGGCGTTATTTTATCTCTCTCATTATGACACTTGTCTATTAATTCATTACAAAGTGGTTCGAATACAGCTTGTAACAAAGTCTTTCCAAAGATCGCAGGAGTATCGTGATGAGATAAGGAATCGCAAAATGTAGGTACGTAGCAGAACATAAGCCAGCGGGTATAATTAATTCTGTAAGCTGGATTTTCATCCATAACACTTGTTCGCTTGGCGCTGGATGATTCAAAGTTCCAACAATTCAGACATTGTAAAAACATTTTTGCCATATCGCACATTACTTGCCATTCTCTTGGAGCCAAATGACTGAATTTATATAAAACAAAATTCATTACTGCCTTGGCTATACTAGGTTTCTCGAATGGCGGCTGTCCTAATGGGCCTTCTGCAGTAGCTTTTGTCATAGATAAAATACTTCTTCTCAATAGTTTATATAAATAAAAATACACCTTCTTAGTATCAACATCTTCTTCTTTGTGTATACTCATGAAAATATTGTCTGAATCAATAGCCATTCCCAATAATCTATTGATTTCATCATCAGACTGTACCGATAAATGCTTAATGTGATTTTCTAAAGTATGAGTACACATCTTGCATGGGTCGTAAAAGTTTATAATGGGTTGCTGTGGCTCGCCTTTCTGTGACTTTGTAATCGGTTGCATATTTTTCCATCCAATACATTTGCATTCCTCTGCTTGACAAGCGCTATAACTTGCAAGCTTTAATAATTTCTTGACTTGTGGCCAATTGTACATTTGCTGTTTGCGTTGCTGTATCCTCTGAATATTATTTTGCTTATTTCCAGGATTCTGTAATTTGGTTGAATTTTGATCTCTAACATTATTTTCCTGTTGTAAAGTATTAGTAACAGTTTGCCCAGTTTCTTCCAAAGAAGCTGCCATTGTTTGTTGATTGTTTTCCTCAGATGACATCCTAGAAAAATTGTTGCCACATTTAAAGTTACAATTATATATAGATAATTTTTTCAATAATAAATTAATATGTCTACTTACATCAAAAGCTTTTCTCACGATATAAACCAATTAAATTGTAATTAATCGCAAATCAAATTAATTAAGCTTTTGTTCCCCATGTTGTTCGTTTACTCGAACATTCGATAGTAATACTTTAGACTTTAGACGATTATGATATTTTTTTGCACACCATTATAGTGCAGTCACATTCGACAATTTGTTATCAATTTAAATTATGTTTTTCTTTTATTTAAACAATAATGCTTTTAACTCGTAGAATTTACTTATTGCTAGCATACATGTATCTCTACTACAGATGTAAGGTTATATTACTAATAGTGTTCTTTTTTATTCCTGCTCTCTTGTATTCTTGACACCTCCTTATTCTGTACTATTTAAAATCAGCTGTCCTTTAGCAAGTCTCTCCTGCGCGTTCGAAAAAAATCTACTCGTTAGATCTACTCTCATTGATCAATTAAAAGCGTAGAGTTTTTAATCAATTTGAAAACTACGTTTTTAATTGATCAATCAGAACAGAAGACTTTTTTTTTTTTGATCAATCAAATGCCACTGTACTCCGCTGAATAGATTTTTTTTTAATACAATCTTGTACTGTTCCTCGCTACCTTTGTCAGAAAAAGCAAAGAGCTAGTAATCACGTGACCATGTGTCAAAATAAAAATTGAGAAATATGTAGCATTTTATTAATAAACAGAGATTTATAAAGGAAAAAAAGAGAAGAAATTAACAAGGAAGAGACAACAAGAGGAAGAGTCATTCTTTAGAATTATTCAAAATAACGAGAGAGCTCGTTCTCTCGATCATTTCAGAATAGGGAGACTTGATTGATGAGTGTTCGTTACACATGCGTTTTCGTGCGTTTACTATCCAGTATAGGTTGTACTACATCGTGTTTTTTAAACTGAAAGCTGGTCGAATACAAAAAATGTGCTATAAATGTTGAAAAGTGATCCTGTTTTTGAAACACACATCGATAAAAGAAGAGGACTTGTCAAGAGAAACAAACTGTAGAATAGCAAAACGATACATTATTTTTGTGCTTAGTGAGAGGTTAGAGGTTAGATTTACAACAGGTTTTAATCACGCAAAGATGGCAGAGAATTTTGGAAAGGAAACGCCAACGGCTTACAACGAAGAAACCAAAACTGCAGGTCAACCGTTATCGGACTTTCTGTTGCAGTTAGAAGATTATACACCCACGGTATTAATTTACTCTTTTGTGGAATAAAGTGCTATAAATTTTGAAGCCATCTCTTTTTACAAAGCATGTTTTACTAAAATTGTGTTTATATATTTATCCTCATGTCAAATGCATGGTATATTTTGTCTTTGTAGGTACCTGATGCCATCAGCGAGCATTACTTGCATACAGCTGGTTTCAACACTACCGATCCCAGAATGTAAGACTAAATAAGATACTGTTTATTTATATGTTATTTAGATATTCTTTGAGACATTCAATGAGAATCTTTTTCCAACTGGAAATTTAATATTTATTCAGTCATTCTAAATATTGATATCTATTTTAGAGTACGTCTGGTATCTTTAGCGGCACAAAAATTTATCTCAGAGGTTGCCAATGATGCATTGCAGCATTGCAAAACGCGCGGTGCTAATCAAAACACAAAGACAAAAGGAAAAGATCGACGTTATACACTAACAATGGAAGATTTGACACCAGCAGTTGCAGAATATGGGATAATAGTGAAAAAGCCACATTACTTTGTTTGAAAATTTGAAAAATTTATCAGTGCGATTGAATATGTTTATTATATGAATATGTGAATGTTTTTTTATAAAGCATTATATTGATGGCACTGATATAAAATAGCTGCATTTGAGTACAAGAGTATTTCATCAATTAATTGAATTGCATATATGTAGAATAAAATTATTGTATGAAGTCTTCTGAACAGAACCTATTACTTATGATCTATTTTATTGGTGACATTAGTATGTTTATTGTGTGATTATATTATTGCTAATGTTTTTGTAAAGATTTTGGAATGTATTTAATATAATAAATAATTTGATATGTATATGTATTACAAAATCATTAGTATATCAATTTAGAATTTTTTAAACATAAATTGGTTTATCATATAAGTTGTAAAAAATATAATTGAGAATAAAGTATGTAGTTTGATGAAAGGATTTATGTAATCAACTTTAATATGTAATTGCAAAAATATAAAAATTTTTATTTCTTTTGTCCTAATTGGTCAATTGAGGGAGCGTTCCGTTTGATCACGTTAATATTGACCCATTGAAATATATACCATATTGGAACGAGCACACCAATCAGAGAACCTCATTTTCAACTGGCCAATAAGCGTTGTGTCCAATCGGGCCTCATCCTGAATGTTATATGTTATATAGTAAACTTCTGAACACAATCCTGCGCATGCGCGAGTTTGTTCCACATTCAAATGTAGGTGGCTAATCTATATATTTTTAAGTTTATGTACATCTTTTTAAGTGCGCTGTAAATACAGAATACCATAAAGAGATACGAGAATTGTAGTGATTTGAAACATCGATTGCAAAGAGATAGATTTCGAGTGGGAGTATCTGATTAATGGACACACCATTAAATAGAGTAAAGTCAAAATGAGCAAGTACGTGTTTTAACCTTGTCGTGATTAACCTACATTTTAAACCATTTTTTTACATTAACGAACCTAATTTTTTTAGTTCAGAGAGAGGCGAAACAGGAGGGAATGCCAAGCAGGGTCAGCTGAATAGCAGCACGAGGCCGCTGTCCATTGAAGGCCCTTCCACCTCCAATAATGTCTCACAACCATTACCAATTCAACCGAGACAGCCAACCAATCTTCAAGGGCTACTCAAATATGCCATGGATGCAGCTCAATCTGAGGAAAACAAATCGCCAGTCTATCCTTTGGACGAAGAGGTATGGTATTTAACTTAATTAATCAAATGCATTGGGACTTTTGATTTGTTTGATTCTTATATATATATTGCACTGCGTTGCAGAAAAAAGCCTTCCTGAACGAGGCATTAACGTCGTTAACGGTGAACGTAATAGAGGAGTTGCAGAAGGCAGTGCAGATCTTGTCCAAAGTCGGCGATCTACGGACTGACGACGATTCGCTCGAGTACGAGAATGCCCTGGAGAGAATGGCGGATCTTGTTGACAATATCGATATAGCCAATGATTTTTACAAGATTGGAGGCTTCGCGATATTTCAACCATGCCTGAACTCAACGCACAGTAACATCAGATGGCGGATAGCTGATATTATCGCCGAATTAGCGCAGAACAATCCGTTTTGTCAAGACAAGCTGCTTGAAGCAGGAATATTCCCTTTACTGTTGTCCATGATAGACACAGATCCATCGGAACAGGCGAGGATAAAAGCTCTATATGCAGTATCATGTAAGTGATAGAAGGATAATGAAACTTGGGTTCTGTTTGAGTCTTAGCTCATGTTAGTTATATCTCGACCGCAGGTATAGTCAGAGGACATCCGGAGTCATTAAAATATATGGATACAAACGACGGTTATTCAGTACTTTTACGAGCGATGCAGAGCCCAGTGGAGAAACTGCAGATAAAAACGGCGTTCTTGCTTTCCAGCTTATGCAGTAAAGACGACTCGAACGATATAAAATATACCTTAGTGAAAATGGGATTTATAGAGCAAGCTGCAGGTTTGTTAGGTAGAATGAATCTGCAATCAGCAGTCAGGTAAGATATCTATAACGTTTTGAGACAAAACGTTGTGATTTTTGACATATTACTTTTGATAATATATTTGATCAAGCATTATTTTTATCACAGAGAACAATTATTGAGAGTCATTAATGGTATGGTAAATGATAATTTTTTGCCGGCATTGAAGGAATGTCGGCGTCCACAGTTATGTTTAAGAGTCATTTTGGAGCAATTGTTGACAGAATTAAAACCAGTAGAAAATCAAGACGAGATAGACATGTGTTCTGAGCTCTTAGACAAAGTATTTTTCGAGCCTGACATTAATCAAGAGAGATAATGAAATTATGTATCATAGTCTTTTCCCCTTTGAATAAAACTAGAATATTTTTTTATAAATTATCACGTATCTACCATTACTTTTTTTTTTTGTAAATCTAACATCTATTTATAAGATTTGGATATGGATATTTATAATTTATATTAAAAAAATGTATATCGTGTGTGATAACACAAATAAAACTGCTACATTAAATACACCAAACAAATCGATCGGAATATATTGTCGCAAAAAAAACTATAAAAACATATACAGGGTATTCCTAATTTAAATGGCAACACTTCGGGAGCATGTAGGAGATCGAAAAATTAAGACAAAAAAAGTCCTTTAGAGATTTGCTCATTTGTGCTCTATTTTGGAGAAAATACAATCTCCTATTGCCCTCTTGAGTTGATTGGCACCGAAATAAACTTTCTGCTTCAAGGTTCCTTACATATGTAAACACTTGTTATCCTTTACATCCTTTTGTTTACATTATTGCTTTTTCCTACGAGTCTTTTTAATCAGTCTTTAGTCAATTGTGCCAGAACAATTCTAGTACTAGATGTAATGCTGTATTGCTGCAGGAGGGCAGCAATTTGAACAATATCTACATCAAATATATGATAACATGAATAAAATGTAAATAAATAAGCAAGAAAAGAACTTATTTTGTTTCTTTTTTTGCGATTTTCTCCAAAATGGAGCAAAAACGAATAAATCTCTAAAGGACTTTTTGTTTCAGTTTCTCGGTCCCTTACACGCTGCCGAAGTTTTGTCATTTAAATTGGGGACACCCTATATAATCTAACTATATATTTATAAAATATCAATTTTCCACACACTCGACTAAACTAATCAATCAAAAATTTGTTTCCCGTATCTGTTTCCTTTCTTTCGCGCTTTATACGTAAAGTTTTCTATATTTAAAAAAATATAAAGTATATTTCAAAATGCACGTGCGTGTGTGAATTAGCTCTCTATTTCTTTGGCGATATACTTCAATAATGTGTAACCGGCCTTTTTCTCTGAATTAATTCGATGAACGGTACGCTCACGTACATCCGGGCACGATGCGTCAATCAGACGACGCGTTTCATCATCCATCCCCACCATGTAACCTGCGTTGGCATGGACGTACTCTATCTTACTTTCCTCCGTCTCTTCACTGGTTCATCGTATGCTCCGTCTCCCTCTCACACTCTTTCTCCTTTTGACGCGTGTTTCGGTCTAGTTCAACCGAACATCAGTCGGCCAGTAGTCAGCCGGCAGTTCTCATCGGATCTCGACATGTGATTGTTCCTCTACCAGAATTCTCCAAATGTCTCGAAAATCTCGCTGGCTCCCTCGAGACCCTAAGGAAGATTTTGGGAGATTGTTCTTTTTCTTAAAACGAATCTCCCGCGCTCGGCCGACGGATTGATCCAAGGCCGATCTTGAGGATCGAGAAAAAGATCAATCAGTGAAGATCAATCATCATGGAGTAGGATCGACAGCCGCGATGACCGTGAAAGAGAGGAACGTCATCGCTTTAGAAATCATCAACCGACGTCACGTCGAGCTATCTCGCGAATTGATAAATTGAAGTCACCGGCAAATTAACATCCCTGAACGCGATCCCCCGAGATATAAGTTGGAGGGAACGGAGACATTGGCGTTAATCTGATGATCGAGAATCGACTCGGCAACGACGGCATCGAGTGTGAGAGATCCTTATTTGATCACGTGGATCGCAGCTGATCGATAAGGATCCGACCCAAGAGCGACGGAGAGCTCTATCGCTATTTCTTTCAACCGAGATAGATTTTCTTAGAGCATATAAATCGTTTTCTCTCTCTTTCTTTTCGATGGAATTCACTTTGCAATGTACGTGAGGAGACGCAAGATCAATCCAATTGAGAGTTTTCCCGGCAAAGGCGAAAGATGATACGAAATGGAACTAATTTAAAAATATATTTAATAGGAAAATTTGAAATTTTATGATCGCGCGATAACTAATTTGCTAATTCGTACTTTCTTGTGATAAGACAGCCTACGTGCTTGAATTATTTAAAAACTCTCGACGACAGATGGTGAAGTAATCACGGAATGTTGAACTTTGAATTATAAAATATTATCCGACAATATTCGATGTGATAATTGAAGCAATTAGACGGCAAGAGACAAAGCGAAAGAAAGACGAAACAAGAAATAAAGAAAAGAGAGAGAGCGAGAGAATCGTTTGTTGTCCGATCTTCTCTCCGGCGAGAAAGTACGAAAATGGAGAATGCACACGCTGACATCGATAGCAATCTCTGGGTGTTTGGATACGGTTCGCTTTGCTGGCATCCTGGTTTCTCGTACGTCAGGAGCATGACTGGTTACGTCAAGGGCTTCGATAGGCGGTTCTGGCAAGGCAATACCACGCATCGTGGGACGATCGAGAAGGTGAATTCAAATTGTCCTTCAATCTTTTTTTATTCATTATTCTTTTCTTTCTTTATTATTACCAATTATCACGTCTGTCGTTAGGATGACCTAATAATGTTTAATAGATCGTGTCTAAGAACGCGGTCCAGTAGAAGGCGAATTGGATGACATAACGAGTCGATTAGACAAAATTGAATTTAAATGTTCGACGAAGCTCTAAAATGAAAATCTTTATTTAATATCTATGCTGTTTAATTTAAAAAAATGAAAATATGAGAGATTTATTGAAGAATATTTTATAAAATTTTAACAAAAATAATGAAATTACTTTTTCTGAATGCTCGATTAATATTATATATTATATATATATTAATATAATTAAATATATATATATATACATATATATATATATTATATTATACCATATATATACATTAATATAATTATTGTAATATTTGATAAAAACAAATATTGAAAAACCTTGCAGTAAAAAACTAAATATTTAATACATTAAAAAACTTTTATCATATCACGAATATAGTTTCAGCGTCTCTGTGTACTGATACTCGATATTTTCGGTTTACATGCTAATAAAGATTGGAACAGCTGTACGAATTTTGAATATAAAATATCCGTAAGGCAACGACTCTATCGTGATGCGATAAAATAACAAACAGTATTTCGCAACTATTAATACGAAACAAATGTATTTAATTACGTCCGCAATCGGGTTTAAAAAGAAAATATGTTTTTTTTTTTTTTTTACTAAGTATTATGATGTTAAATTTAGCGGAAACATCGAAAATTATTTGATTCCATATGCGTCTAATATGTTGCATATCAAAATGTTTACAGTTCTTTCGTTGGTATCAGAAGAAAAGCAAAATTTAAAAAAAAGTGTGAATTTTTTTTAGACTAATGTAAGACCACACGTTTGTCTCGGGAAATTTTCCAATTAGATTGGTCGTTCGCTAAAAAAAGAACAAACAGGAACTGATAATAAAGTTAAGGTTGACTAAATCATGAATATCCAGGCAAGGTCGGCGAGTTTTTACAATCGTATTTTCTGGCCCGTTGTAAAAATATTTGATTTATCATTTAATTATTACGTTACATCATCGTATCATCGCTGATAATTTAATAACTTTATATTTCGTTATATTATTAAATATCGATTTTTAATTAATTCGCAGTAAAATTAAAACACACGAATAAACAGTGTGTCTCTCTCTTTCTCTCTTCCAACTTAAATTATTTTATAACTTTTTTTTCAACAGTATCTCTCTTGACGTTATCGCCAGTGACGATGCATTTGCAGCATTTGTAACATATTAAATATATCTGCTTATGCACGTGTGATTTCTCTGTCGAATCACGTGACTTTTATATTCACGCGAATATTCTATTAATATCTTAATTTTGTCGCTCGCCGCGGCATTCTTTTCTTGGCTTGGCCTAATTCCAAGCACGTACATGAAAAGATACGTTTTTGTGCGCATTGATCGTTTATATACACGCATGTCTCGTCTCGATAAGAGTCCATCGACGCTCATTTCGTTCGATAAAAAAAATATATGCGATGAAATGTAAAGACGTAACGCGAAATAAAACTATATATGTATAACGCTCTCGCGAATCTTTCCTTTCTTGTTCCTCTTTATTTTAAAAGACCGGGAAAAGTTATTTTTTTTTTTTTATTATAAAGTTATTTCTATTTATTTTATCCGTATGTCCTCTCGTTTTAATTTCTCGAAAGCGAAAAGGAGGGATGTCGCTTTCGACATTTATAGAATTACATTTCTTTTTCCGCGCTAAACTATTCTCCGGCGAATTAATGTGCGAATAATTGTATAGAGAAAAAATATTAAAATTATATTGATAACGACATATTTTATATATAAGAACTGTGTCTTCAAAATGAAATTTCAAAGACATATATTTTTCTCGAAAAATATGGATTCTATCGAGATACATACAAAAGAATGATCGATATGTATTCACACTCGTAGCGAATCAATAAAATGAGATTTTTATTATTCAGATACATGAACCGAAAACAGGAAATCACTATTTTTATTAAATTACATCTAAAACTGTCACAACCAGAGATATTTCTAAGAAATCTTACTGATAAAAGGTTATAAATATAGATTTTTTTCTTTTTTTTTAAACACTTACTCTTTCCACGAAGCAAAGTGCTTGCGTTTTACATTACGCTTACATATAAATTACGTGAAATTGTATATATAACCAGTTAGAAACCAGTAGTAACCGATATCTTTAAAGAGAAAGATTAGCTCCATATGTGTGTTGTTATATTATTCTTTGTTTATCATGGCATTTCGCAATAGCGTGATATGTATTTTCTGCATGTATACAAATTTATATTACATAATATAAAAATATATATGAGATATAATAATAATATAAAAATACGCGCTATACATTTTTTATATAGTAATATCTTTCTTTTTAAGGTACATAGGTAATTATCTTGAATACGAGTTTCGTTCCGTCATAAAAAGATTTACACATTCAAAATTTGATTTTTCATATATCTACTCCTATTTTATCTCTTATTTTAATTTAAGAAATATCAGTGCATAAATCATTGCATAATATTCGATATTAAGGTAAGGGATAAAATAGGAATTATATATGAAAAGTCAAGTTGCGAATGTAAAAATCTTTTTGCGATGGGACAAAACTCGTACTCAAAATAATTATGTATATTAAAGAGAAAGATATTGCTGCATAAAAAAAATGTATATTGTATTTTTACATTATCATTATATTAAACGTTACGATTTTATTTCTTTTTTACGTTGCAGCCTGGACGAGTTGCCACACTTATCGAAGAGAAAGAGGTACTTATGACAATTTATATCAGAGTAATTAATGATATCGTACCTGCTATAAATAATAAAAATGTTTGGGAAAAGTATACGAATCTCAAATGTGCAATTTAGATTTTCTCTTTCTCGACAGGGATTAGTTTACGGGCGAGCGTTCCAAGTTCGGGATAGCGCGGCATTGTCCTATCTGGAGAATCGCGAGTGCGCTATGGGAGGATACCTGACGACCATCGCAACGTTTTACAGTCGGGATGGAGTCAAACAGTTCTCCGTAATAATTTATATCGCCACTAACAAGAACGAGCAATGGCTCGGTGAGGCGTCATTGCAGACTATAGCGCGTCAAATCGCGGAGAGTTCCGGTCCGAGCGGACACAACGTCGAGTATCTCTTACGGTAAGAGACATCCGTTCAACGAACTTCTTCTCCATCCTTGTCCCATTTTCGAGTAATGAAGGAAAATTTATTTTTTCTCAATTGTCACCCTCTGTTCGATTCTAATGCAACGCGAAAGAAAAAAATTAATATTAAATATCAAATTAAAAACTACATATATTTGCAATTAGATATTAAAATAAAGTTTTAAGAAAAGCTTTGCTATTACATATTAAAATAAAATTTTTATTTTTTATAACATAAACTTTAACGAGAAATATCTTTATTAATGAAAATATAATATGTATCATTTCAAAAAAAAAGAGCTGTTTATCTCTTATAAATTTTGTTTTCTCAATTCGCCGTTATTATATTGGCCGATATATACATATATACATATACAGTATATGTGTGTATATATATATATATATATATATATATATATATATATATATATATATGTATATATATATTGTTTACTAATATTTTATTAATCTAAAAATAATATAATGAGACGATGCATTCACATCTGACCGGTGACAGGTTGGCGGACTTCATGCACCGTTACTTGCCAGAGGCGCATGACGAACACCTTTTCACACTGGAGATGCTAGTGCGTTCGCATATAAAGGAGGAAAACATGTGCCTGGCGACGTTGATGGGTAATCGTGACTTCGTTATCGACCTCGACGAGGATGCGGAATTGGCAGGTCGCGCGGAAGCAAACGAACTGCCACCCCGCGAGAACTCCTTCCAGTTCAGCGCGCGGATACCGTCCAAGAGCTTGCGTTGCGTGAAAATGTAAATTTCGCACATAATCGCGCAAAGTTTTCGATTGGAAACATACGTGCTATTATGGCGAATGGAAGCGAAGCTTATTTTCTTACGCAACGTTCAAGTACAAATTATTACTTTCGACGAAAACGTAAACTAGTAGCGGAGTCATATTCCCGTAAGGAATGCGAAATAAAAATACAAATCAAAAAGAAACGGAAGCTTATTTGTGTCTAAATTTTTCATTGGCTAGAACCAAATACGCTTCTTTATCGCGGCCGATACGTATTGCCTTCGGTCTAAATTTAAAAAGCAGCTGCGCATTCCATTGGGAATATAGTCTCGCTGCCGGTATACGTCTTCCTCTTAGAGGCTATTTTATCATACGTGTTTATGATACGGCTGTGTTAATTTTATATCGCAACGTGCTGAACACGTGCACGCTTAGAAATCGCCGCGAACTTCGTCACTTCCTATTTTATTAACGCCAACTTACTCAGCTATTATTATTATTATTAGTATTATTATTTTTTTAATGTAAAACATTGTTTATTTTTATCTTGGCAGAAAGTGAGAATCATAGTATGTGCGTGGGCGATAAAAATTAAAATTTTCTAAAATCTGAGATATATACGAAGAAGAAAGAATGTTTTATAAATATTTATTAGTGAAGCATGTTTTATTTTAATTAGGAACTATACGTATCTCGCTTTTAATAAGTATTTATTAAGCATTCCAATACTGCGAATTAATAATTTGTACATATATAATTAATACACCGTGTGTCTTTTTTTCATGGACATTAAAAAAACGTACAAATACATTTTTACAATAAAATTCCATCTTAAAAAGAAATATTACATATATTCATATTTTATGGATATATATAAATGAAAATTATAACTCTCGTTCTATGAGAGAATTTTTTTATCGCTATACAATTTAGAAAAAATTATTTTAATGTGTGTGTTGAGACAGTGTGTATATAAAATAAAAGCACGTATCACACATGCTATACACTTTTTTATCGTATGTCAGTAAGTTAGGAAATTGCGTCCAACGATAAATGATATGCTAGCGATCTTTCTTATAGACCTTACTGTCAATAAGATAGATCGCTACAATTTTTCTAAAATTACTTCTAAATATATTTAAACTCTTCTATACGTAATTTTTATTTCGATATAAAATATTTTCCTTAGCTAATATATTAAATTTCTATAAATTCTTATAAAATTATTTTTGTCATTATGACAGAAATAAATTTCACCTGCAAGTTCATCTGTTCATTTTAGAATATGCACAAAAGAGAAAGAAAGAGAATATATATTTGATGAAATATATTTTTATTTTATTTAGAAATTTAGAATTTCGCGCAGCGAAATAAAGTACGGTCGAGAAATTCATGAACGGTACATTGTAATATAGAACAGCCATTCATCCAGCCGCTTAGACTCTCCATGAATATTAGACTGTCTATCCTATGGAACGTTGCACCGTACATTTTAGATACCATTATTTTACGTAATAATTCGAACATTCAAGTTTTAGAAGAAAATTTCCTGGAATATACACGTTCGATAACAGTATTCCAACGGAATAATCATATCCGCGCTCTCCTGTCTCTCCCTTTCTCTATTATCGATATTATATCTATAATTATGTTATGTCAAGTAAAGATCCATGCGTTCATCGACGTAAAGCGTGTTGCCAAAAATTTAATCAAAGAAGCTTACTCGTGTGAGTAATTTTACGTTCTGCGATATTTAATGTAATTAATATTCTTCAGTAACGTCAAACGAAACAAATGTTTGAAACTAATTGACGTGTTCTACCGAAATATGCAAGTAAAACGTCAACTTATGCAACATAGAGTTTTTTTAAATCTTTACATCAAAGGATTTGAGTAATACTTTTACTGCCACATATTACGTATCTATATATCGATTTCCGTAACAGATCGATAACATCCGTAAAAAAAATAAAGTTTATATCAAGTTATTTTTTTTAGAAACGGATGGTATAAGCAAAGAATAATCTTGCACATCGATTCAAAGAAATTCGTATTAAGAGAGATAATTTTTCATTTGTTTATTTTTAAAAGAAAGATGAACACGAATCTGCTATGATACTTGTGATGTGAGACCGGTTTTTGCTAAAGTAAAAGGGTCTAATCGTTCATAAAAAAAAAAAAAAAAAAAAAAAAAAAAAAAAAGAAGAAGAAAAGAGGACACATCTCGGATACAATTCGATTCGGATACGTCGTATTCGTGATGCAGTAAGTCTCTCGACTTAAGTCGCCCGTGTGTCTCAAAGTCACGCGTTCACGGGCTTCGGACTTGGAACGAGTTTAGACACCTTTTTGCGCGATATTACAGAGCAAAGAAAAAAAAGAAGATACGCATCTCTCGATAATACAAAAAAGCCTACGCAACGCGCTCGTCTCAACGCTTCTCATGCATTTTTCTATCCGATCGATTGGTGATCAGAAATATAAATAACGATCCTGTAACGTAATAGATTTATGCGACCCTGAGTGAAGCAATCAAGCTTCACTTTTTTCGTATGCTTTACAACTATGCAAAAGAAAAATTATGTATATATATTAAATTTATATATTTATATAAATTTTTTTATATATATTGTATTATCAATATTATATATATATATATAAATAATTTATATGTATATATATATTTTTGATATTTTGAAAGAATTAATATATATATATTCATTTTGTTGAAAATATTAAAAATAAAAGCCGGAAATTTAAGAAGAAAGATATGTAATTTCAATCAAATCGACTTCAATTCACTTGATTCTCGCAAGAAAATGTATTACAGTAATCTTTATAATCGAAGTCTTCGACGTTACGTCAGACAGAACATTGTTTCAGTTATGAATGTCGATTTCTTACGATAAAGAGAAATCCGCCGCGCACAGTTGAAGTTTTCAAACCAACTCGAACAATAAATAACGACTTGCCCGCGTGAGTCTTTACAGAATGAACATATACCGGCGTCCGTCACGCATCGTGACGATAGAACCAGCCAGGTATCTCAGGGATAACGTTACTCCGTATAGTATAGTGCATTTACTGTCCTGCAATTCCCATTAAGGACACCAAACGGATATCGATCCAAGTCTTTAATTAAAAAGTGACATAATTTTTGTATTCAATTTTTTCTCGAAATTAGAAAGAGAGAGGGAAATTGTTGATAAAGAGATCGATTTTATTTATTCTTTTAACTATATTAAAATGTATTAAAATAATTTAACTTTCTAAATGTAGAATTTTAAAAAGGTGCACGTTTGTATATTATATTTCTACAATAATTTTTATATCGTAAATGACAATCGTATATGCGTTATAAAACATTGTTGACACAAAATGAAATATTCACATGAAAAAGTGACATAATTTTTGTATTCAATTTTTTCTCGAAATTAGAAAGAGAGGGAAATTGTTGATAAAAAGAGATCGATTTTATTTATTCTTTTAACTATATTAAAATGCATTAAAATAATTTAACTTTCTAAATGTAGAATTTTAAAAAGGTGCACGTTTGTATATATTATATTTCTACAATAATTTTTATATCGTAAATGACAATCGTATATGCGTAATAAAACATTGTCGACACAAAATGAAATATTCACATGAATTATTCGCTATTTATTTATAATAAAATCACACTAATTATCTCATTAATGTATATGAAAGAAAATATGATCGTTTTCCAAAAGCGTGTATGCATATTATATCGCGTGGAAATTTACGTAACGACATATATCGTGCGCGCTGATCCTCTTATTGCAATGATATTTACTGTGAAAAGCGAATGAAAGACGCTGCATGCAACAAATTGGACATGGCCGGCATGAAGAAGTTAACAACTCGCACACGAGCCAACTCGAGCGTGTACGGCGTATACGCTTCGTTTCGCTGAAATAATAACGAAGAGATCCCCCAGACCCGACCCGGTGTGTCGTCACGGTGTAAGCAGGAATTTCTTATTCTCCTTTCCTTTACATTTTCACCGAAAATTACAAAAAATCCCCGGTAAAACCCGCGAAACTTTAATATCGTACACAACGGACGTACAGTCGATTCGCGATTCGAGAAATTAAATTCCCGACTGGGGAAATTAAATTTCGCAAAAAAGCTTCGTAAAATATTTCATTCGGAATATCTAATAATTAAAGTCTCCTTCTGTCTCGACACGCACGTATTTGTGTCGTGTCTAAGAATCATCGATCAAATTTATATAATCAACCTTTTTAATAAACAATGATATGTTTTATTTCCTCCGTGATATTGTATCGCATATCGGAAAATTAATGAGATACGAATCTGGACGATTACTGCCATTGGGTGATACACGCTGACACCTACGGATTTCCAAGGGCTTTCGCGCGTGCGGCGAATTGTGCAAGAAACGTCCTACACGCGGGAACAAATCGGTTTTGTACCGCGATTTCAAGTCGCTTGCCAGTGATTGACAAATCAACGATCCGGCAATGCTGATCGCGCATAGAAATGCACACAAGTAACAACAACAAAAACTTTGTTAAGGCCGGTCCAAGCAGCGTAAAATGTAGCACATTACACCGCGACGAGATTTCCATCGCCGTCCGTGTAAAAATATCGCGCGCGTGTCTTAAAAAAGTGCGATACGCATGGCGAGTAACTGCGTCACTCACAACGTGACAGATTTGTTAGAATAATTATAAAAAGATTAGGAGCACCACGCAACGTGTAAGTTGAGTGTAATCACTTGATATTAAGTATTTCACTTTGGAGACTATTTTAAAGACTAATTTCCAAGTACGCGATTGTAACGTGAAAAAAAAATGTAACAGCGACGCATTAATTACGGCGTTTGCCAACAATTATGATCGTAACCGCGTCTACTTTGTAAATAAAACTCGCGCGTTACAAGAGCACCGTCTCGAGAGAAATTTCCCCCGAGAAATGTGCAACGACGAAAAACAATGCTGCGATTCCCGTGGACCGTAAATGCACGAATCAAACCGTGGATTAACTTTTGCCTTTTACCGTAATTATACGCGCGGCGCGTTTCTTTATTATCATACACGACGAAAAACTTTCGCCGGGACCAACATTTTGCATTTCCTGTCAATTTCAACAGTACGCACATGTCCACCGCTTGCGACTTTTTCCCGCTGCATTTCTTCCTCGTATCCAGTTCACAATTCAGCGAAAAAGCGGAATATTTCTGTTGTATTTTACATATAATTACAATTTAATTACAATTCAAAATAGAGAGAGGAAACTATTCTGTAACAAATCTTTTGCCTATCGTTTCAAAGTCAAGTAATCCTATAATAATAATAATAAATCTTCGAATTTCTGTTTGAGAAATTTCAAGTGAAATATAATCGTTGTTATTATTATTATTCAGAGGCAATAAATGAGGGAATAAAAACGAGATATCCATTATTGGGTCATTTGTCGAAATTAGTTTCGTGGCGCATAGGCGCGCGATATAATCGCGTTAATATGACGTATCCCGGCGTAATTGTTTGTCCCTGTTAATGCGGGCCGCGCAAATGAAACGCGGCAAATCCCAGAGCGGCTGCAATGCATAATTAACGTCCTGATGCTGGCTTCTCTTTTGTATTTATGCGTAAACGATTAATCAGGATTTGTGATTTCGCCGCGCAAAAATCCGCAATAATTCGCAAAAATAACGACGCATCTCTCTATATTATATTCCACTTAGATTCATCTGAAAAAAAAAAAAAAAACGGTTTATATTGTAACATATTTATATATTATTATAATTATAAATTATAATTAATTTATAATTAAAATTAAGATATTTATAATTAATTTAAAAATAATTATAATTTATAACTAAATTATAATTATAAAATAAATTAAAATTGTTCCAATATATTAATTGTTTCTTATTTTCTATATCTTGTATAGAAGGCAGCTATTTTATCTACTTCGGGGGCAGGTATGTATTTTCCGCGAATTCGTACCGCGTTTATCGTCGCATTTATCATCATCCTCATCCGCGACTCAATTAATAATTCAATGTCATGTCGTAAACATCGCACGCCTGAATGTAACGTAAGGCGAAAGAAAGGACGGACAAAGGCGCCTAATTTGGCAGAAATCTCTTCGTCATTAACGCGCACGACTGCGATGCACCTCGTCGATCATTTAACGGCGGCCATTATGCACCGGTGCATCAATTAACTGCATTCGTGCTTCTCCCGTGTGTGCTCTCTCTTTTTCTCTTTCCCACAAGTGCATGCATATACGCGGATGACGCAGAGAGAAAGAGAGAATGAAGCCGAGAGAATGAGAGAGAAAGAGATAAAGGAAGAGAGAAAGGTTTCTGTGTCGAGAGAACCCCCTGGGCAAAACGATATATGGTCGTTCGGTATATTTATATACCGTATCGATACCGGTGTAAAATTTGCGGGAGCATCTATCACCGATTATCTCTTTGTGACTTACTTTCGTGTAACAATTTATCCACGAGTGTAGAGATAATCTCTCTTAGTTTTTTTTACAAATTTTAATTTTTTCGTGGAAAAAAAAAAAAAACAAAACAAATAAACGTCACCGGTTGGACAAATTTTTCGTGCAACTTTAGAGAGGCCTTAATTACAGGATTGTTGAAACGCGTATTAATTTCTGTCGAGATATTATCAATCTCTGTCGTTTTAGCTCTCGGAAGTAATTTGGAATAATTTATTCCCGCTGTAGCCTAATTGCGAATTAAATTCCGTATCGAAACGTGCAACGAACGCACCATTAGCAATCGCGCCAACTTTTTTTCCGTCCCGCTTTCGAGAGATTCGAGTGTGCTGCGCCCGATTGCGACGCATTGATCGACATACGCGCCCTGCCCGAGCGAGCTAATGGCTCGCTTGGAGGGTTATTCATATCCACGATTCTCTGAAAACTAGAGCGAAGTCAAGTTTCCGTATCGGCGAATGGCAATTACGCGAGGTCGAAAGGGGTCACCGTCTCACAAATGACGCGCGAAGGAGGTTGGTGCGATTGACAGGGTGGACTTGAAAAATCACCTAGGATCGTAAATAACGGGAAGGGAATCGAAGATGAGGAGACTTTCGATCGACGATGACAAGAGATAGAAAGTAAAGATAAATATTTACTATCCTATATTTTTTCGCGTATATTTTTCACATTCAGTGGATGGATACTTGCGTCACGAGGTTCACATAAATTCACGGGGATAGCGGAGTCGCTTTGCTTATCACCTGCCACCTTCGTGAAACGCTATCCCTTTGATATCGCTTTACACGCTGTGCGATTATCAAAGTGGATCGCTTCGTTGTGGGCGTAATGTGTGTATTGCTTTACTGCCAACACGCTGTCTAATATGAAATCGTCGATAATTGCGATCAACACACTTCAAATTTATGATTAAACAAATAAGACTATTAAAAATATTAATCTTTTTAAAATATCTTTTACTTTGAAATATAATATTTGAAAATTTATTTGTCCTGCGTATAAGATTGTACTATACTTAGATACGAATAGGAAATATATTGATTTAAGATAAGCAATAATTCAGATTATATTGCAACTAAAACGGTAATTAAAAAAAAAATTACCACAGATGTTCAATTTAAATATTACTTTGAATCAAATATTATTTTGATTCATCTCTCGCTTTTAACGAAACTGACTAATAACAGCTTTGCTGCAATTTCTTTTGCAGTATTAACGAATTATGAAGATATATTTTTTAAGCAACGGATAATTGCACAGTTTGGCTTATTAGAAATCAATATTATTGAGTTTTATTAGTTTCTGCGCATTGGCTATATAGGTAACCTTCCGGCGCGCATAGAGCCGTATTAATGTTAATTGGCAATCATTTCTCGTTGGCGTTTCGCCTCGCGTGCATGCCGAACGGTGCATTATCTATGCGCCATATTCTAGAAATGAATATCGCGCACAAGGTAAAACTTTGTATTCACACTGTTCGACGGGTAAATCAAAACCGAATATAATTCAGATATCTAGACGCGTTGATATTCGAATAATGTCGAGTCTCACATTCTATACAGGGTGTCCCCAATTTAAATGGCAAAACTTCGGGAGCGTGTAGAGGATCGAGAAAGTAATTGTAAGACAAAAAGTCCTTTAGAGATTTGCTCGTTTTTGCTCCATTTTGGAGAAAATTGCAAAAAAAGAAAACAAAATAAGTTTTCGTCTTTTTACTTATTTATTTACGTTTTATTCACGTTATCATCTATTTAATGCAGATATTGTTCAAAATGCTGCCTTCCTGTAGTAATGCAAACATTAGGTATATCTAGCACTGACTGCCATTAATTGCAGCTAGACATTGTTCTGGTACAACTGACTAAAGACTGATTAAGGACTCGTAGGAGAAAGCAATAATGTAAACAAACAAAAGAATGAATGAAAGGATAACATCAAGTGTTTACATATGTAAGGAACCTTGAAGCAGAAAGTTTATTCGGTGCCAATCAAGAGAGCAACTGACAATGAGAGATTGAATTTTTGCCATCCTCCCGAAGTTTTGCCATTTAAATTGGAGACACCCTGTAGAAGCTACAAAGATAATCTTTGCAAAGAATCGCACATTCGTCATGATCACATCATTTCCAATTATTATCTCTTCCAGGTGATTTCGGACAATTTATAAAAAAAAAAAAAAAAATTGATTCTATTTATTCGATCTTATCTTTGACCATGAACGCGACCAGGAGATCGCGAAGCAGGTAGTACTAGGATAGATAGGGGGGAGACGCGCGGTGTCAGCTGCGACGTCTCTTCGGGAAGAAAAGGCGAGGCCCCCCCAGGAGGGGATAACCATGAGAAGAGTCATCCCGCTTGCGTCATCCACCTGCCGTTCGCGGTGCGTCCGGTACCGTTTCAAATGTCCGTCGCCGTTCTTCCGGCTTGTCGTAGACGATGAGCCGACGAGCTCGACGATCCTGATAATTGATCCTCTCCTCTCTCTCCCTGCGTCCTTTTCGAAAGAGAGAGAGAGAGAGAGAGAGAGGGAAAGAGTCCGCAATCAAACGATATTAGACGCGGGTGAAATTAGAATTCTTGACGAATTACGCGGACCAAAGGATCTCGTCGGATCCGAGAGAAATCTGCGTCAACGAAGCGTACTCGCGAGATGAGAGAGGGATATATTACTCGAAGCTGTTGCCAGCAAAGTCGTCGAAGCTACGTGTCGAGATATCCGGCCGCTCAATGACTCACGGTTTACATAAGGGATACACGTTTCCAGAGGAACGCATCATGGCACGAGAGAGGAGTGCGACGTACTTCGTTCAATGTTAAGCCTGTACGAAGAAACTTGTACGAAGAAATGTACAAGGTGTTTAAAATTTTCTGCGCTTTTTCTTATTGAATTCTAACGACTGACTATTTGCGATTCTAAAAAGAATCATAATACTCACGTCTCATTTAAATACGCTTTTATATTTCGTTAACTCAAGATAGTTTATTATATTTTTATATCAAATCTTATTTTTAAAGTACCTATATATATATATATATATATATATATATATATATATATATATATATATATATATTATTATTATATCTATATTATTATTTAGATATATTATATATTATAGTTACTTTTATATAACATTTTAAATTGAGAATATAATCAAACAATCCTTTTAATTTGAATTTCAATTTTTCAAAATTGTGATAGAAAAATTTGGAAATCAAAATTGTAAATGAATGAAATATATTAAAAGAACCGCAGGGAATAATTATTTAATTTTTTGATTTAGAAGAAAATCATTACTTTTTATTGAACTAATATTAATATCGTTATAAGGATAGAGGGGAGGAATATATACCTGCAGTAAATTCCTGTCCTCGTTAAAACGGCTTAAGAGGAACAAATCAAGGTGGAATCTTTTGCGAAAATCGAGACGGGAAGGTTAACACGATCGGCGCGAGACGAAGGTGACGTGGTCACGGATTGGCCTAGGCCCTAGGGTTACGCTTGAATTTGCAGCCGGGGCTTTCTAGCACGATCGTGCGCTCCGCTCCGGCTCCGCGTGTTGGTGATGGTTCCATCGGGGCTATTGGCAAATCGAACAAGTCCGACGTGCGGATAACGTGGTCTCGTCGCGCGTATATACACATATATATAATATATATATATATATATATATATATATATATATATATATATATATACATATATTGTGTAACGATGGTAGTGTCTCGGTGGAAGTGGAGAAAGAGGTGGAAGAGGTGAACAACTTTCACGCGACGCCGCCGACGACGAGGACGAGCTTCTTCGTATCGGAATGCTACTGCGCCGATGTCGGGGTCGACGAGGGAGGGAGAGAGGTGGCAGAAACTTACGGCCGATGTGCCCCCTTAACCCCTTCGGACCTCTGCGTTTCCTGCGCTCGATCGTCGCAGAGATTTCCTGGATATAGGGTAGATGCAGCTTAATGTGAGGCGAACGACCGCTTGGGAAATATTGTTGAATAATGAATTTTTCCATTCGATAAAGATCCTTTCTAAAAATAGAAATAAATGGAGTATGAAGATATTAATTGCAAAATAAATTGTACATTTGTCTTGTCTTTAAAATCTCTTAAGCTTGTTTTAAATGATCCATAATTCGCGACGAAATTCAAGAGGAAAATTTAACTATCATTTTCCATGAAATTATCAATTTTGTCACGAATTAAATATTGACATTTTTGAACGCGGATATTGTGGATTACAATTTACCATCAAGCTTTAATTGCTGTAATTTCAATTTAATAATTTCAATATTCTATTTTATGTATTTTCACGAATAATTTATGTCGAACAAAGATAACTGTACAACGAAACAAATATCTTTCTCTCTTAACGGATTTTCAAATTCGTTCGAAACGGTAGATGTAGATGTGATATCGCGTGGAATCAAGGCTTCGTGTTTTCCCTCACCCTTCAATCGAAGTGATTAAATCCAGCCAGGATGCTTCTCCTCCTCCTTCTTCTTCCGGCGTTTAAATTCTCGACATCTGATCCGTCGTCATACGAGAGAGACGGACGAAGCGAGAGAGATGAAGCTTATACACGCATCGACAATTATTAAATTAAGGATCCTGCGTAGCTTTTAGGGTCTGCATTCTTCATTTTTCTTTTTACATAAAACTGGGCTTCTTTACATCTCGCATGTGTAGCCGAACGGATGGATTAGGATCTCTTCTCGCACTCCTGAAAGAAACAGATGTTCTCGCAAATATATAAAATTATAAAAATAGATTAATCTTTTTCAAAACGTGCGGGATTTCATTGAGATAACAAGAATAAAAAACTCTGTGGAATAAAGTTATTCTAGCAAGAACAATTTTCCGCTTCTTGCTAATCGTTATAAAAATTGTTTATATTGTAAAAATATTGAAATAAAAATTATAATATCTTTTTAGATACGGAAATATTTTCTTTCTACATTTTTATAAATAATGGAATAAATTTTTTTATACAAACATATTGTAAAAATTTGCGACTTTAAAAAAAAGTACGCGAGTTTCTTTTTACTTGAAAAAATGATGTTGCAACTTGAACAAAAATTTTCTAAGTGTAAAAAAATTAACTGAAACAGATAAATTATTAGCAAATACTGTGCTACTGCATATATTTTGCACTTAATCGATTTAAATAACGGAGATAGAATTTATATCCGTACTATTAGTGTAATTTAGACGGAAAATTTTTCTCTGATGCCTATCTTTAAGGCTTATTGTCAAGGACAATTATATTTGCCAATGGGATCTAAATTTTCTAGAAGTATTGCTAGAATATTGCTACCATAAATTCTATACGTGAACAAACAATATTCTAACAGATACAAAAAAGTAGCGATAAATTTTAATTGACACATCTAAAAATCCATCCACATTAGCAAAATATTTTTTTGAATGCTTAATTTAGAAAATTGAGAGAATAATTGTTAGTAATAGACATACTTTTATGGCTTTCTTTCTATTCTCTCGCTTCCTTCAGAATCCAAATATATTTGAATTGAAACGCAAAATGCGTAGACACGCGGCCAAGATGCAAACAGATCGAATTGTATCTCACCGTGTTACATTATCCGTTAGGATCGCGCTCTCCTTTCTGGAATGCAGATTTTCGTTAGAATAAAAGCCAAGACCGACTGTCCCGCGAACGGGCAATTTCGCCTTAATCGGCGCATTCACGAAGATTAGGTGTATGTTCTAGGATCGTGCGCCCGTGGAGCCTAATGATTAGCCTAATGGGAAATCCGGGTCCGCTCTCTCTCTCCCTACGGTGCGCGGGGTCACGGAGTCAGTCAGGTGAATTCTTCTGTGTTTCAAGTAGACAACCTCCCCGGATTACTTTGTATAAGACGGCAGCTTCGCTACCAGAGCCGAGATTTCACCAGGTCAAAGACACATGAGAAAAAGAGCGATAGAGAGAGGTCTGCCTCTCGTTGTTGCCCGACGAAATTTAATACTGGAATTTTTATTACTCGCGACAGATTATTACTTATCAAACGCTTATCTATTAATAGAGATTGGTTAATGGAAATTCTTATACGGTTTGTATCTTGCTTAATGAAGAGTTACATAAAGCACTCGCGTTTTCCCACTGCCCACTCGACCACTATTGATTCAATCTCAAGTAGGATCGTGCGTCTCTTTATGCTGATCATCATTATTATTATTGTTATTATTGTTATTATTTTTCCCCCCGGTCGCGTGTGAATCCGTGGCTAATTCAGCTTTCTAATATTTCAACGAAAATGACAGAATGAATAATTGTATATTCACGTTTCCTCGTATTATCATTTCCGGCATATATATAGGTATATCAAAAAATATATGAGAAATGAAGGCATAGGAAGAAAACTCTGCGGCAAAGAAGATCAAAGTATATAGATGGGGCGAGGAAATTCGCGTTCCCGACATTTTCCAGAGAAAATAGATAAAACTCGTCTCGCTAGCGTGACAATAGCGCAAAAAGGGAAACCGCGCCGGGGAAAGAAAAGAAAATTGCAGCGAACACAATGGCAGAGAAGGATAAATACGAGCGTCTTTAATGTACCAGGCAAGAAAGAGAAAGAGAGAGGCGACGCGACGACGTCACCCGTAATAATCGTTACCTCTGCTGCGCGTTTTAAGCGGCGAAGGACGCGCCTTTACGTATCATCGATTTCCACCGTGAGAGGAAAAACCGTGTCCGCGCGGTTCAGCGGAGATCGGAGGATAAAAATCGATTGTCCCTGAGCGATCTCGAATCTCACAGACGCGTGTGTGTGATTTTGCAAGCAGGATTTATACAACGCTATGACTAATCTCATGATAAAATCTACGGGGATACAAGAGGAATATGTATTCCTCGCGCGATTGGAAATTTACATACATATATATATATATATATATTGTATATTCATGAGATTCTTTTTTGAAATAAGCCCGTTTTCGGAAATGCAATTTTTTTTCTCCTAAATATATATATCCCCTTGAAATCAAATGTCTCTCTCTCTCTCTCTCTCTCTCCGTGATAACAATTCCCGTATAAAAATTCATTCGAAATTAATTATAAAATATATATATAAGTCCTATTTTTATATCTATTATATAATATATCCCCTTGAAATCAAATGTCTCTCTCTCTCTCTCTCTCTCTCTCTCTCTCTCTCTCTCTCTCTCTCTCTCTCTCTCTCTCTCTCCGTGATAACAATTCCCGTATAAAAATTCATTCGAAATTAATTATAAGAATATATATATATAAGTCCTATTTTTATATCGATTATATAACAAGTTTCACTATATGAAATTTTCAAACTGTAAAACTGAATGTACTGCTTGGAATAACGCCGAGACATTTTAATATCACACACGGGGTGAAATCGTAAGGAGGATCAAGCGCAAATCGTCGCCGTCACAATCGGACGATTCTGCTGCACGAATCGATCGGGTATCGAGAGGCAAAGTCGCGGACAATAACGGCGCTGTCGAAGGTAAAGAGTTACGACATGGCAGTGAGTTCCTCGCGAACGCGTCGGCGTCCGGACTCGCTGCAAGTACTCCACAAGTCTCGGTGTCTGATCAGTCACCGTTTGTATGATCGAACGAAATTAATATCGATAAAAATAATACAGCGTCTCACATCTGTGCAGATTAAATGACACGACAAATTGTCGAAATGAGTAAACTAATTTGGTTAAAATATCAAAAAACGTTAATAATTGATAATTCATCGAAATTATGTTTGAATTATTTATTCATAACAGGGTTTTCTTATTTAATGTCAAGAATTATATTTTAAACAAATATTTCTTTGTTATTACATAAGATATCTAAATTTTCCTTCAGACAAGTATTTAAAGAAAAAGAGTTAGTTTGATTAGATAAATTTATTTTTATATATTATGTAATATTCTCCTTCGTATATATAAAATAAAAATTAAAATATCTATTTGCAAAACCAACCAATTTTCAAATACCAACTAGTTAATTTAGAATTATGACTTTAACATGTCAAGATGTCACTAAATTATTTTTAAAATATATATAATAATTAATAATAATAAGCTGCTATAAACTGCATATGTTTGTAACCTATAATAGTCACGTTATTTATAACAGTAAGTACATATGACAGTAATTATACATAAAGCATTTTTTATAACGTATAATGATTAAGAGAAATCGCAGAATAATTTGATTGCGGTTAATTAAAAGCCAAGGTAACGTAATGCCTGATTGTTAAGTTATTTAACGGATCCTGTTAAGGTAACAGTAATTTCGCGTCACCTTCAATCGTCGCACCGTCATCGTCTTCTTCGAGGTAATCATTGCGCCCTGGCGATCTCGCCGATATGTTCTATGCATACGCGAATCCTTACGTAACCCGGCAACGCGACGATAGTTTATTCATGTAACAAGCATGGCCGATTCCGCAACCAGTTCCGGTGCACGATGGCCACTCCTGTATAACAATGAGCCAGAGACAACTTCAATAATTTCAATCTTCAATTGTAGTATCGTTCGGCACAAAGATTTCCATGATAAAATTGTTTTTAATCCAGTCTCCAACAGTTGGATAATGATTTCGCGGAGGTGTAATTTTTACATTGCATCCTGGAATATTTTGCGCAACAGACTGTATATATACTTTCAGTGACGTAATGTACTTAATATAACGTCCCTCGTCGATGATATGCTCGCAGAGATTTTGACGAATCGCGGGATTAATGAATCGTGATAGAGAATTACTAGATAGAGTATATTTTTATATCCAGTATAATCCAGTAGGCAGTAATCCAGGATCCGTGAATGAAGGTTCACCGAGCGGTAAAAGTGGTCTTTGGAAAAAGAAAGAGGACTTTGGAGAGAGAAAATGGCCGGTCGTTACGAAAAAATCACCGGACCGTGTTATCGTCGGCCGGGTTCGTTACCGGGGCGCGAGACGCGCAAGAAGCGAGTGCACAATTAGAAAGTACAAGGAGGCTCCGATCAAAGAGAATGCAGGCGTAACGCAATGCGAGTGGAATTCCCTTCGATTTCCGCGACTTGCGAGGAATCATAGTTGCTCGTACGTGGCGCCAGGCAACGTTCTTCACAGCGGCTCGATAAAGACGGGATGGAGCTAAATTTATATATCGCGGGAAAGAAAAGAGTCCGCCCTTGAGAGATAAACAAACCGGAAGTACGTATATTCCGGCGAAATAATATTGGACCCGGTCTGCGTGAAAGGTTCCTCGCGAAGAAAAGCTGTACGCCTTATCAAGGTACTTTATGTCACTGAATAACCGCTTGATCTATCGCTGAGAGGCAAGCATGGTCCATCGTCGTCCGATAGAGAGAGAGAGAGGAAACGGAGGGAGAGAGAACGTCATCGTCAAAGCGACGACTATTAATAAATATACCGTCCGACGACGACTTCGAACGCTAAGATAAGCTCCCGTTGACGTACACGGAACCTGCAGACTGCTCTCTTGCAGCGTGCATTCATACACAAGTGCACGCATACCTACACACACGTACGCGCGCGCGCGCGCGCGCGCACATCTCGTGTACGGAGATGAGGGAAGAGAGGAAAGGATGCGAGAGAGGATCCGTGCCACTCGGTCATTGGTGAACGTACCGTGCCGTACCGTTTCGTACCGTATATATATCCCCTGTCGACGGAGAAGATGCTGCGGTACCTTCCTGATTCGAGATGCATCGCGCGAGAGAAACCTTCGCGCGTGTCGTCGATTAATTAAAGGGGGGAGGGGGGAATCTCGCGAGAAAGAGCGCGGGGATATATTCTCGGTCGTGTGTATTTCTCCGCGAGTTGAAATGGCACCGCGTAAATATTATACTCCACGTGCACAGACGTAGCGTTCTAATTTTCATTCCCACTACTATTTTTATGGATTGTTGTAGATGCAAATAATGACAAAATTATGAGCGTAATATATACTGCCTCTTCAGCCACTTGTTCTCGTATACGATATTCTTTGTAAGCGTATAAACAGATTATTTTGCCTCTCCGTTATATCATGAAGGATCACGAGAATTCATCCCCCCTTTTCAATTCGTCTTTCAGATTGACATACAAGAAACAGATAAACGTATACGTATAATTTGTCTTAACCAACGCATCTATGCTCAAGTATATGAGCGTAATTTCGAAAATTTGCACTCTTCAATTTTGAAGAGAGAGAGAGAGAATTGTGAATAAATCTCAAAGAAATAAATCCCAATAAAGAAGTTTAATCTTGTGTTTTATTTCAAAATTAAAATAAAAAATGTGACATATAAATCTCGAGATGCAACGTTTGTGCAACGATAGAGTATAACGTGGAACAAGATATACGGATATTGATAAAGAAGAAAAACGTCAGAGAACGCGAATTTTCTTTACAAAGTCGAGCACGTACGGGAATCTAAAACTTAATAACCGGCCTCTACCCGCAAAACTCTACAAAACGACGTGCGGGAGAGAAGTAAGAGAAAAATCCACTTTCCTCCTCCTTCTCCTCTTTGTCCCCCTTCTCTCATTCTCTCTCTCTCTCTCTCTCTCTCTCTCTCTCTCTCTCTCTCTCTCTCTCTCTCTCTCTCTCTCTCTATCTCTCTTCGCGTTCTCGGCGGATGGGGCACGAGAGAGGTCAGAAGGTAGCCAAGTACCACATCTCGTCTCGGGGCTGGTTTCTCGCTTCGGAAAAAGCGACGAGAGGTCCCGGGAGCCGCGACCTCAGCGATTCCCAACGCGCGGGCGGTCAGAGAGAGAGAGAGAGAGAGAGAGAGAGAGAGAGAACTCACGCTAATTTATAGAAGTAATTCCGATAACGGCGGGATTAGCGGATGACGCGAATAAGAGCCGCAGATCAATATTCAACGCACGTAGAAAGAGAGAAATTGCGGATTCCGCGCGCTACGTTAATCCGCGTATGTGCGCTCGCGCGCGCGATTACGTTTTATTGTACATGCGAGATTGATAATGCGAGTAACTGTAAAAACAGATGAGACAGGGCACCGCGGGAGAGATGATATCGCAAAGGAAAAAGACACGAGGAAGTCGTCAGATGCGTATTATGCACGCGCCGATTGAGACGAGGACCTAGGCACTAACTCGCAATAACAAGCAGCGTATCTCTCTGTCACCGTTACGTGATACATTCGACATTCTGTTGGAGATTGGCGTAAGGTTTCAATCACTATGTTTTAAGAAAACGCTAAGTAGGGAGTTCAATTTTCGATAAATAGAACAAAGATTTTTCATCTTGTTCCCTTTTTCTTAATTTTTTTCCGAACCAATAATAAAAAGTTAGTTTTTTACAGATTAAAAAGATCTGAATTCGAGAATGCTAAAGACGAGAATTTCAGAACATAAAAGACAAATCAATAGAAATATTAATAACTGTTCTGTTATTACTAATCATAGGCTTTTATATGATCATGATTTCTGTTGGAATAATGTCGAGATATTAGATCAAGTTCTCCCTTCTACAATAAAAGATTGATCTCCGAAATGTTATTTATTAAAAGACAAAAGAATGGCTTGAATTTACAGACAGACACAGAAAATTTACCGGCATTATCATATCATGACGTAATAAATAAACTTCCGAAAATTTCAAAATCATGAATCTGTATATAAACTGACTACCTCATTATTTATTTGGCAGCAACCGATCGACACAAGAACTACTCTGTTGTTCATAGAGAAACAATTTTTACGAAGCAATTTGACTTTGTAAGTACATTACTAATCAACTGTACAGTTTAATAGATCGTGTTAAAATAAAATTACATATGTATATAAAAAATCGTCCACACCATTCTTCCAGGACGCAACTGGTACTGTAATCAAGTTACTAAGCTTTTTAATTACACGAAATAATTCTTCTTGGCTTACCAACCGTGAAGTTTTATATGATTAACAATCGTGAATTATTGTTCTATGCAAAGTTTGAAATTGCGTTCCGTCGAGGTCTGCTTATGATTATTTTTTAAAAATTTTGTAATTTTTTATTCGCGTCTTTTTATTTCTTCATCTTTGTATTTAATTCAACACGTTTTATACATTGCGCTGAAGAAGGCTCAAAACAAGAGCCCGAAACGTTCGCTCATTCGATTTTAGCTTTGCCTCATTTGCCGTATCTAACACCTTTTAACTGTTTTTTGTCATTTTTTATATCTTGGTTTGTCGAATTACATATTTTTATATCACTTGATTATGTTCTGTTCTCTGTTTTGATTTACTTCCTTGCTCTCTACAGCCTTTCGATAATTGAATTTGTTGTAGATTAAAAAGACATGGAATAAAGATAAGCAGGTAAAATTGACGTTTTACCTACATATGTGTGCGAGTACACCATTTTCTCGCATCTGGCACCTCGAACCTCGAACCTCGAACCTCGAACCTCGAACCGAGGTCAAAAGGTAGCGAAGCGCCGGCGGGCCTGGTGCCCGGTGCCCGGTTCTTAACCGCGGTCGTAAAAAGGCGCGCGGAGGCCTCGAGAGCTGACCTCGCGGTGCTTTCCGACGCGTTACAACTCCCCATTTTCCCCTTCTTTTCCACCGTTGGGGTACAACGCGAGTCGTTAATGACTCTGCGCAATCTCCCCTCCGCGTAACGATAATCGATTACCGTGTTTGTTTCTTGTCGACAAGTGGAGTGAACTATGATTTTCCATAACGTTCGAGGCCAGCGAAGCGCGACCAGGCTACCGAGTACATTTACACGAGAAAAACTCGCGCGAGAGTTGAGTATCGCGCAAAATCTAGAAATTTAATTTCAAAACGAACGGTTCTTTATGGTTTTCAATTTTCACCTTTATACATCTTGATTGTTAAATACTGAATTATAATTCTCTCTGGATGTGTGTAATATAGTATTATTATATTTATAATATTTTTAATATACATAATGCATCTATTAAATTGCATGAAATATATATATGTATTACATTACATGTAGATTTAATAATATTCCATAATTAATCAAAATATATAAAATTGAAAATTGAAAACAAAAAGGTCTACCATCCTTTTATTCGTCATATTTACGACAGAGAAATGGCAATTTCGATAAATTCTCGTTGCAGATTCTCAGAAAAGGACGTGTTCGCAGAGGCACTATTAACGCGTTACAGCGTACATATACATTCAGCTCTCGCAGAATGTAGGTAAAGCCGGCAGCGCGGCGATGGTAGACCGTTAAGACCCGATCGTTTATAAACGTACGACAAGAAAGGGGGATAGAAGGTGTGCGAAGCGGGGGCGGAGGTGACGGAAGGGTAGGAGGAGGAGGTGGTGATCCGAGCTGTGTGTGCATACTTCTGCGAGAAGGTGCGCGAGGAGTTCCAAATGTCAGCGGAGGATCGACTCGCACGGAACGAACGTATTCTCGTGTGCGAGTGAACGTTACGGCCGCTGCATATGATTGGGAGAGAGAGAGAGAGAGAGAGAGAGAGAGAGAGAGAGAGATGGGTCTCTCCTTCACCCTCTCTCGGAAAATCCTCCGCGACCACCTACGCGCGCCGCTCGCCTATAATCATTTTCTAGGAATTACTGTTACAGAGATCCCTCTCGCCGTAACGGACGATAGGCTGCGAGAGAAGCATGATTAGAAGCCGTATACACACAATACCTCCGGCGAATCGCATTTTTAATTCGTACCTTAACGTTCCATCTTTTTTTTCTTTCGTTTAATTTGACGGTGCTCCGAGATATGTTTAAACGTAATCTCGTATGCAAATATTTTTATTTTAGGGTAAACTCGAGTAAGGTGGCCATAGTTTTTTAAAATGCAAAAAATATACTTTTATTTTTGTTATTCTTTAATAGTGTTTGACATATTATCTTCCCTGAAGCTTAAATTACGTAATATTATATTATCGAAATTAAAAGGAAAATATATATTTCATAGAAATTTTATATTATCAAAATATCTTACCCAACTTTTAAGGAAAAGATGACCATAATATTGATAAAAAAATAATGAAAACGAAAATAAAAATTATAGATTATGTAACAATTTACATATCTTTATAATATGTCTAACGTCGATTATAATAGTTCAACTGTCATTTATTCGATGTTATAACAGTTTTTAGTAGACCAATGAAAAACTTTGCTTTCATTCACACTATCGTTATTTCGAATAATGTATGTGTGCACATAAACTATTGTAAATATCAATTATCTTTGATAATGATAAAAAAGCGCACTATGTAGCGATTATTGAAAAAATTACAGCCTATGGCCATCATATCCTAGTTTACTCTATAACAGTTTATTAGCAGTTGCAGTTGATTGCGATAACTCAGTTTGTCTTGACTAGAGCGTAATTGTATGTCAACAAACGAATGACACGTAAATTAATCGAAAAATCACGCTTCGCGTCCGAGACATCGCGGAATGCAGATTTCGGAAGATTTGGATATCGAAAAGCGCCCATTCGCGAATATCCGACCAAACATCGATGACTCGTCCGTGATTTGACATCGATCATGGTATCGTGGGACAGATCGAGTGTCGCACGGTCGAGCGCGGATTTCCGTTTGTCGATCAAAAACGACACGCGGACAATCAGCGCGATCGGCCTTAAAAAGGCCCATGAGGTACATGAGAGGCGATTTGCGCGAGCGACCGTCGACGATAATGGACCGGATCGTTGATTCGTACGTTACATCGTCTGCCACCTGCGTACACCACACACACACACACATACACACACACATACATAAAGAGAAAGAGAGGGAGAGAGATTGCCCGGTACTATAGTCGAATCGTGGGAATCGTCGGATTACATCCGCCCAATTAATTTTTTCGCCGGTACCGACCCTACGGTTTCGCATGGCGTTTCCGAACCGGGGGGGTGGAGAGGAGAGAGAAAGAGGTGGCTGCTGCTGCTGCTCCCGTTTTTTTTTTACGCGTGCTCGTTTAGCAAGCTACAAGCGGCAGATAATACCGGGCTGCATCTCGTAACGCGATGCAATTTCTTCCACAGAGCGCGTGCATCCGTGTGTGAGTCTTACGTATGTGCTTGCCAACGATTAGGCGGAGGAAATCGCCGTTGCACGACTAATAAGACTATTCGCGGCTACAGACGCGGCCCCGAAAAAGCGAAAGTTAAATTGGCGGTAACTGAGTGGATATTGTCTGCTATTATGTCACGTACGAAATTTTCACAAAAATTTATATTTTCTGTTAAAAAAAAATTTCATCTGTCCATTTTGCATCTCTTATTGAGCGTGAAATCTCTGTAAGTTTCTTTAGAAAGAGAAAAAAATGTGAATAGAAAAATACCGACATGCTGAAAATATTTATATTATTATATTTTTTTTAATCATGTTGATAATTTTTTAAATAATTTATTTTACGCTTTATACATTATGCAATATATATGTATATATTGCAAAATCGTATAAAGATTATATTATACATACATATATAATATATTATAAAGTGAATTAGAGTGTTGTGTTTTTTCTGTCTAGAAAAGGAAATTTTGTAAATTTTGTATTTGTGTGTCGCACGCAAAGTTATATAGATACTTTCTTTATTTATTTCACACATTTTTCTATCTTTTTTTTTTTTTTTTTTTATAGAAGAGATAGGGTTATATTCTCTCGGGAAAAAAAGATTGATGTTGCTTCTCCTGCAAGCTGCAGAGAATCCAACGCGTGCACGTTGCGCGCGTAGTGAACAAGTGCGAAAAAGTAAGAGGCCACGCGCTCGCGCACACGCGTGTACGTACATACACACTCGTTTCTCTCTTTCTCTCTCTCTCTCTCTCTCTCTCTTGCTCTCCTTCGATACTCTCTATATATCTTTCGGAAGACTTTCACTTGCCCTCCGCTTTGGCGCACATCGCCGAGCGCTGAGTTTACGAGCACGTGAAGCGGCATCCGAGCATCCTCCTCTTCTCTCCGCCTCCGCTTCTTCACCTAGATGAATGCATCGATGTAGCGACGAATTCAAACCTAAGATATCAAACTTAAATTAGAAAGGAAATAGACCATCTAAAACAAATATAATTAATAAAAATATATTAAAAAAGTAGTTTTGTAAAACAAAATCTCTTGAGACACCGTAAAATTATTTATAATTAAAATCTTTACTTTATTAATTAATCTAACGAGATACACACATGTTGCAAGAGTTTATTGTAAATTGATCTTTAAATTAATATTTTATAAAGAGTCTCGAAGGGCTCTCTAATCTAATCTTCAAATTTAAATATAATAAATTTAATAAATATAAATATAATTTTTATTCTCGTAAATTATATATACACGTACATACATAATGTGAATATTATTATTAATTTTATTTATATATGTGTATTATACATATGCAAATGACAGTAATAATAATTTGGTATTACTTTTCTGCGATATAATTGGAAAAATTTTCAAATAAGTACTGACACAAGATAAATTAGGTATCGATTCGCGGAGAATGTTTCGAAAAAAAAAAAGAAAAAAACGCGATTATTTCATTGACAAGAACGAGTAACGTTCGGCGATGACAGCTTCGACCGTGTACGACACGAAGCAATTTTTCAGACCGCTGCCTCCGATCGGCGCCGAATTTTGTAACTATACGGTACGGATAATGTCGACGGTGCGGTTGACATTGGCGTTGGTCGATGGCCGATGGTCTCGTGGTCGTTGGAGCGCGACGGGATCGCGAAGGGCCCGGTCGCGTAACCCTATCCCCGATCGATGGCGACAGCATTTGCGACGGTTCATCAGCTGTCTCCTCCTACCGTAATTCGGCGTCCTCGCCCTGTCGCTTTTCTAAATTGGAAAAATATTACACGTCTCCGCGTGACAAAGTCCATCATAAAATAAATATACGCCAGCCTCGATGCTTCTTATATTTTATCGCGCACATCTTCTAGTCGCGATTCTTAGGACGATATTTTTTTTTCGAGGACTCATTTTCGTTATCAATATTTTCCGAAGCGAGACCTGCTCTCTTCGGGAAATTACGGGGTTTCGACTGATATCAAGCGAAACATCCATTTAACAGTATGCATTTGGAGCAACAAGTCGAATAAAATAAATAGTGATCCCGCTATATATAATGTATATTGACGCTAATAACATTGTATGAAAAAAAAAAAAAGGAGACACTCTCCTCGCACAGGTTTCAACTCGAGAGTTCCCGCGTGAAGAAATCGCGCTCGCTATAAATTATGCGAATTTCGCGAGGTAAATCGCGATTAAATCGCGGCCAAGTACCAGTCACCTCTCCTGCCAGCGAGGGGGAGGAGAAGGGGAACTAGTGAGGACGAGATACAAAGTCGCGGGAATTGGACGTCGTCGTCATCGAGGGACAGGACGAAGGCGTATAAGAGAGTGTAGGAAGGAGAAGAGATGACAAAGTGTGTATAAAAGAGTGAGAGAGAGAGGGGAGAGGCAAACGAAGAATTCCATGGCAATCGTAATGGGTTTGCAGCAGCGGCAACAGCAGCAGCGGTAATATGCTGCAGGTAATAACCATCGCGTATATAACGACACGATGAGTCGTGGGTAGCTCTCGGCCCTCATGGGGACCCGGGGGGTCCCCCTCGACGGCTTTCACGAGGTTCCCCGGTTTCTGTTCGCGCCGATATACGCGGTGTGCCGAACACACACGATACCTCTCCGAGTCGTCGCTTTAATAAGGCTCTCATAATGATATCGTAGAGAAAATATGACAAACTGCTAATTTCTTTAAACTAATAAAATAGATGACAAATTAATGTCCAATTCATTAGCTCTTAATAACAATAAATAACGTCTATTGTAGAATGACTTCAATCAACGACAGTGGATGATATAATTAATAAAAGATGTATTTTGAAAGCATGAGCGCGTATATAATTTTGTGATATTTCTTCATAAGAAATTATATAATTACAATAAATACTTTCACTTTCTCTCTAAAACTGTTATATAGTATAGCAAGAAACGTATATAATAATGTATTAATATTTTCCATTTTTTGCATTTTATTCAAAGGACAAATAGCACATAGATGAATTATTTTCATTCTGTCTCTAACTTTTTAATTTTATTTTTGATTATAAATAATTATTTTTTATCTCTGATTTGATATTTTAAAATTATATTTAATTTTATTGCGTTGTTTACACATTATATAGCAAACTGGTATAAAAGGTTCACTAAAAGTAATATTTTTTATTTATAAAAAATTCATTTTTGTCATTTTATACACTATTACAAGTCATCTTATACACATATAATCGATAAGATGACAAAATTGACAGATGTTGAAAAAATTAGAAAAAATTTAATTTATTTGTCAATTTTCTCGATATCTGAAGGTGATAGTCGAAGCTTTAATTGATATCAGAAAAAAAATAGATTATTATTTTCGCATTTATAGAAATCAGGAAAAATCAAGTCGCCATCTCATCCTCCTTTCCTCTAACGAATATAATTCCTCTTTTATATCATTAATAATCGTTTATTTCGAATTGAATTATACGACTCTGAAATTGTCTACTATTCACCGGGACTGACTGTGGGAAACACTGACAGCTCTTCTGTTACCGCAAAAGAGATAATTGCACGAGGTAATAACTGAGCAAATTCTTGCAAATGGGTTAGTCAGGTATACCCGCTCGCGCACTTAGACTCTCGCACGCGCTTTGACATTCGCAATTAGCAGACGAGGCGACGATCGCGATCAGCGGTATATAACAAACACGCGGCGTGTTTTTACATAAGAAAGAGGAGACCACGGGAAGAAAATCAACAGCTCGCTGTTAAGATTACACGGGCGTGACAACCAGCTTTACCGCATCGAGTTTCTCTTTCCCTCATAACGTGTATATATACCATCGCGTTTCGCACGCTTTCCAAGAATGGACATTATTTTTCTGAAGCATTTTTTTTTTTTTTTTTTTTTTTTTTTTAGGAATTTCGATAAAATTAATGTTGAAAATCTTGTCTTTTTTTTCCAAAAAAATTTCCGACGATTAAACATAAAATATGCAATCCTTGATGAGTGACGGTAAAATTTTATCGATTAATATCGAATTTAAGACAGAAATTTTTTAATTGTGATTGTCACAAATCAATAAATAATATTTTCCTAATCTGTCGTTTTTCGAAAGATTCTGTGCGAATAGTGTCATCGAGTTCTGCTTCATCAACCTCGAAGAGATGACGCGCCTTCTCGAATCCGGTATGTGTGAACGGTTCTCGCGTAGTTACATAAAGTCGTAACCGGCTTACCGGTTGCGCTATCTCGCGCTGTTCCGCGACGATGCGACTTCCTCCTCGCGACTTGGACTCGTCAACCGGACCCTTTCTCTCGTCGAGTTTCTTACAAGTTCTCGCGAATACAAACGTTCCACGGCTGTATCACACTGGCGCGATCTTTGTCTTATCCTACCTCTTGAATACGATGATAAAAAACACGGAAATGATAAAAGCGCGTTTGACAAGTGATATTCTCAGGTGTCTCGGACAATTTAGTTTTCTTTTTCGTGAACACGTTATCTTAAATAACAAAAATTTATAGTTTAGATCGGAAAAATGCTAACGTCAAAGAAAATTCATTTTAATTTTATCGCACGAGAAATTTGTCACATTGAAGAATGAACCTCTTTCAAGATGTTATTTTTATATTATTAATCGCAAATATATACTTTTTGTATCCGATGAAATTTTTCTTGGATGATTAAAGGAAAAGCGGGAGAGAAGACGACACAGAGATTCATTTTTAATGTATCATTATTAATCGTCCACTGTCGTTTGCGTGACATCGTTATATTGACAATTCATCTATATTTACACGTTTCACATAATAATAATATTAATAATATTAATAATAATCGCAATTGTATACTTCTACTACAAATATACAGATGTGCTGCGTGTGTGTTGTGTATGTATACGCTGTGTTATCTTCTTGTTTTATACAAAAACGGAGGGGTAGAAGTACGCGCCTGGGGAAAGTCTTCGCAATCTTCGTCGATATGTCTCGTCGCGAACGAAAGGCCACTATTCAAAGGGATACGAGAAGGGAAAAGAAGAGAGAAGAAAAAGACGGGAATATTTTCCCGCAGAGATACGTATATATCGTCCGTACAAATAAAAAGTAGTTTGAATTCGAGAAACTAAGGAAACGCGTTTAATGCTGACAACAAGGTCAGAAGGGAAGATGGAAGAAAAGATCAAGGAAGGAATAAACAGGAATATCACGAAGGGGAATAATGGAGACCGTTCAACGATAGAGCGAGACGTATCGAATCGTCCGAAGAAGTGTAAGTACAAAAAAAATGACAACAGCTCTCTTTTTATTACATAAATCGTAATTCGTACAACATAATCTCGCATTTATACGCATGCGCTTCTCATTAATCCGGAGTCTGTACGCGCGCGAGGGCGATTGTTTAGGATTTGACAGAAGGAGGGAAATGTTGAGAGGTGAAAGTCAGACGGAAGACGTCCTTTTTTTTTTTTTTTTTTTTTTTGCCTCCGCGCGCGAACAAGACCCGAAAATAAGCCTGACTTAGTCGATACTTGCGTTTCGTTTATTTAATTATCATTATCTCGTAACAGGAACATCATCGAATCTTTGTTCGCTACAACTCACACACTCTCTCTCTCTCTCTCTCTCTCTTTCTCTTATCGTACATCGCGCACACGCGTTTCTAACGCGTTAATATCGTCATCACTGTTATCGTCGGCGCGCTAATCGCCGTTTATTTATTTTTTTACGCCGTGTAAAATCGTCGCAATCGCAATCAGCAGTCATAAATAAATAATTAATTCATCATCAACCGTGCGACTAACACGCAATACAATCGTCACTAATCTATCGCACGTTCGCGCGCGAAGTCAGCGAGCGCGCCGCCGAAATAAGCGCGGAAGGCGTGAAAATGACAGGGAATTTTCACAAAAGCCGGAATTGTGCATATTCGGAGAGGGGGAAATCCAAGTTTTTCTTTTTTTTTCTTTCTTCCTTCCCCTCGCGCGAACGAACGCGGATCGATGTACAGGTTGATTGCTCGCGGATTCGTTCGTCCGGCGCGAATAATCGCGACTATAAAGACGAGCGAATTCGCGAAATCTTAACTTTGATCTTAGTTCGACCGATTCTTTCGCAGAAGTAACAGCCGGAGGGACAACCGGTGGAGTCTGAGATGAAATCTGAGAAAGACATCTGTAAAATTAGAACGTCTTCTTTCTAAAGAAATCTTAATTTTTTCAGATGCCCCCCAGCTCTCGAGTCTTTGTAAAGTGTTTGCGTTCGAGGAAATAATAGGTCTCACTATGATCAGATGTGAGTGGAAAAAGATCCGTCGATCCGATGTTTCTTCGCGTGACGATGATCAATCCCACCGCCCTTTTTCGGTTTTCTCTTTGAATTACCTCTCGCTGATTTCGGCGCCAAACCGCTGCGAAACGAATCGCATCGTCGTCGAAACGCCGTTGTCGACGACGTCGGGTCTTTATTTCTCACTGTTCATTTTTTACGTATATATATTTATTTTTTATTTATATATATATAAATATATATATGTATATATATATATATATATATATATATATATATTTATATATATATATATATATATTTGCATAATTTATACACACGTCTATTCGTTTGTCTGTTCAGCTATACGTAGCGCGGATGTTTCATTAAATATCGTGTCTGTATGGAGAATGGTCGGAAGATATTTTGTAAGAAATAGATTATGTTTCGCGATACGAGGGAAAACCACGCGCAATTTTTTTTTTTTCAGATTTTTCCGGACCAGCGAACGAACTACCAGTCTCTTCTTCATCCTCATGCGTAACAAGTGTTTTATGTAGTTCAATGAAAATATCCAAAGAACATGCATTTTCCTTTTGTAAAGTTTCTGATAATAGTTTGTGTTTTATTCTTTGTGTATAAAATTCCTCGAAATCATTGAAAGTTAAGAAATTATTCATCGATAAGCTCGATTTAGATGACATTTTCGGATTAAAGGATTATTTTTCATTCTTTTTTTTTCATTCAAGTTGAAGAAAACTGAAAAACAGATGTTTAAAGAATTCTATATTTGCATAACTCGACTGATTGGGGTTGTCGCTGAAGCAGAAAAACCCAAAAAGTCGAGCAGCTTGTTTTTATTTTTTTGTCGAAATCGAACTCATCGTCGCTGTCTTAAACTCCAAAAATTTACTTTGCACGTTTTGTAACAAAAAAAAAAAAAAAAAAAAAAAAAAGAAAATAAAAGCAATATTAATGCCAGACATTCTCAAAAAGACAACGGTGTTCGAAGATGCTAATTCGAATGAATTCTCTCGCGACTACGTATACACACGAACACAATGCACACACACACACTCTCTCTCACTTCTTCACTTCACTCACTCTCTCGCACGCACACATAAGATCGCTCGCTGTCGCACTCTCGTTCTGATCGGCAGCTCGGTCACGCAAATTTGAAAAAAAAAAAAAGAAAAGAAAAAACTAATACCGGGAACAATGATAATGCGATACGAGTTGTAATAATATTAATAATAATAATAATAATAATAATAATAATAATAATTAATAGCAATCGCGATAATACAACATAAGTAAATAACAATAATAATAAATTAGTTCTGTACAGAGTTTCGCGTTCGAGCACGATATAATATTATACCTAAGAAATCGGGTCGGCGGCCGTCGAGGAAACCGACCGACCCCCACAGCATCGCGTTAATTCTTCTTGTCTTCGAATGTCTTTGTCGCCAGTCTGTTGTTCTTTTTGTTCCGGCGCAACAACGGAACGAAACACTCGTTCGTCGCCGGCGGCGCCGATTACGGATGTGCGATGTACTTGTGGTTCGCAAAGAAAAGTTGTAATCAAAAATTTAAAAAATTCAAAAAAAAAAAAAAGCTAGAAAAAGAAAGAAACAAATGTTCACAGACATCCGCGAGACGAAGGCGTCGCGGCGGCGGCGGCGGCGGCGGCGGCGGCGTCGCCCGAGAAAATCGAACGGTAAATCGAACAGAGTGGTCTGTCAATTCACGCACACGCACTGGCTCTAAATCTTTCACATTCTTTCACCCTCTTGCTCTCTATCACTCTAAATGGAGTCTACTATATATGTTTGGCGTCCGGAGGACACTACTACACCTCTGTCGCGAGCGTCGCCGCCAACGTGGCGTCGTGCCTGTAATGATCGTCTATCACATACACACCGCAACTACTATTGTCCGTGGCACCACTACTACCACCGCCACCGCCACCGCTTCCCGGTGGACCACTACTACCACCAGCGACGATGGCTTCCGATATCGTCGTCGGCCTCTTCATAAGCGCGGCCTCCGCAGCGCTGCAACAACTGTCCGTTGCGTTGCCAGCAAACACGGATGACCTCTTGGCGCTTTCTAGGACCCCGATACCGAGGCCCAGGCCGAGACAGTCCTTCTCCTTCTGGTAGAGGTGGGCAGACGCCCGATGGGCGGCCGCCTCTGTGTTCAGTTGCTTCATCGTCCTCGTCGTTCTGCCGTCTTGCAGCACCGGCTCCGGCTTGTAGCCCGAGCACGAGCTGTCGAGCGTCACGTCGGTTTGAAACGACGAATCCAGGTCATCCTGCCGTGCCATCGACGCGACGTTGTTCACGCTCTTGCTCGCTGTCCAGGTGTTCTTGATCATATGCGCGTCGCCCGCGCCGAGGGCGCAAACACTAGCGCTGCCTGTGCCGATCAGACCGCTACCGGCGCCACCGAGGAGACCGCCAACGCTGCCGAGACCGCTGCCGCTACCGCCACCGAGGCCACCACCGCCGCCGCCTCCACCACCTCCACCACTAACGCCACCGACGCCGATGGTACTGGCGCTACGCTTGCTCATACTACTATGTACCGCGTTTCTCTCATTCTGCAGTCTCGCTTCTTCATCGGCCTTGGCCTGTTCCCGCTTTTGTCGTCTCTTCATGCACATCACCGCAACTGTGGCGAACAATGCAAAGGCTGGCACCGCTGTAGAGAGAGTCGCAATCATCACTACGTGTTCCGTGGTTAGGCTGGCGTCCCTAGAAGCAACGTGCTTGGATAGATGGCCAGGCCAGTGGCCTGAGGATGGTTCAGCCGGCGGTGCTTTTGCCAACCCGGCGATCGTAGACGCGGATGGTAAAATGGCCGGTGATCTTACGGCGCCCACTTCCTCGCCGCAGGTGTCGCCATGCCAGGCGTTCGGGCATTCGCATACAAAACCATTGACGCGGTTCCGGCACGTGCCGCCGTTTTGACACGGCGTACTCCGACATTCGTCCACGTCTACACTGCAGTCTTTGCCGGTGAAGCCGGGTTTGCACGTGCAACGATAATCATTGATCCCGGAAATACATCTACCACCGTTGGCGCACGGCTTTGCCAGGCAGTAGTCCACTTTATCTTGGCAGAGTCGTCCGACGTAACCCGGCACGCACTGGCAGCGGAAGCTGTTCACCTGGTCCACGCAGGTGCCACCGTTCAGGCACGGATCACCCTGACAGTCGTCCACGTTGATTTCGCAGCGCTCGCCAGAGAAGCCAGCCGGACAGGTACACCGGTAACCATTAATGTAATCTGTGCAGATGCCGTTGTTCTCGCAGGGATTCGGCATGCATTCGTCGACCTGCGACTCGCAGTCGGTACCGATGTAACCGGCCGGGCAACGGCATACATAGCCGCGTCCAGAGTCGTCTTCGCAGGTGGCACCGTTTCGACAGGGTGAGTCCCGACAAGATTTCGTCGTCGTTTCGCAGTGTCGGCCACGCCAACCGGGCGGACAGGTGCAACGGTAGTTGCGATGATGCTGCTGCCTGGAGGATGACAATTCGGTACCGTTGACATAGCCACTGCCGACGGATGATTCCAGCATCGAGCAGGTTCCGCCGTTTAGGCAGGGCTTCGAGTGACAATCAAAGAGCGGCGTCTGACACTCGTTGCCGGTGAAACCTGATGGACACGAGCAGGTGTACAGGCCCTGACCGGTATTGAAGCAGGTGCCGCCGTTCATGCACGGCTTATGATTCGTGCAATAGTTGAGGTCCTGGTTGCAGAATAATCCGCCCCAGCCCTCGTCGCACGCGCACTCCCAGGGCTTTTGGCAGCTACCGTGAAGGCAGCCGGGGTATCGGACGCACTGATTGCACTGCGGACCCTTCCAGCCGTTGTGACATCTGCAACAGAACACGACAGGACGTGGTTCCTTAGTAACGCTCGGATGCTTACACAGAAGGAATAAGAAATAAATCAAAAAGCTGACGCGTATCATATCTATCTACAATCAGTAGGGTAAATGGATGACGGAGGAAATGTCACGTTTCTGCGAAAAAGCTGAATCATCTCCTCTCACGAAGATAAATCATTCTCTCCTAACTGTACATAACATTGAGCCTGTCCGGGGAGCTGTAAGAATTAGTAAAGTTGTCGCGCGGATGGATGATGCATGCGCGACGTTGATATTAGCGAATTGGGTTAGACTATTAGCCATGTCACGTTATTATGATGAAGGTCCGTGAAGTGAAGCTGGCTCTCCGTACTTCAATACTTTAGAATTCCTACTCTCCTCCCCACGTCTTCTATCCTGTCGGTCACGAGGAGAGTTTCACCAGTGACGGAAAGCAGTCAACGGGCAGAAGAAGAAGAGGGTCGACGAAATTCTGGTGCACGAGGAAGACTCTCGCGAGGGGAAAGAGGCGCGAAGCGAGGGAGACAGAGGTCGGCGACGAGCATCGAAAGATGCGCGCGAACGTGTACGATATAGCACACACGACAAGAAGACAAGCGGGGACAGGACGACTGGAGAGACTTCTCGACACCGAGCCGAAGAGAGAAAAGATTCGCGCTCCGCATGTGAAGAAGAAGAAAGTATCATGTAGTCACAGAGGAAATATCTAAGGCGAATAAAGAAAAAGAGAGAGAAAGAGAGAGAAATGAAGAAGGAAGAATAAAGAGGGTGACGTGCCAGGAGATGAAGAGGATATCGCCGGTCGGCCATTACACGCGGGGGTTATGCTTTAGAAAAGAAAGAAGAAGAAAGAGACAAAGATAGTGAAAGAGAAAGAAGATGAAACGAGAGACGGAATGAAAAGAGGATGCTATACGTATGCGCTGCATACGTACATACACAGTTATACAGCACACATCTACAGTTACAGAGAAACAGCTTCACCGCATGAGCGCAGGGTGCACATGAGAAGAAGGGGTAGGGACAAGGGGACCCAAGGTGGCGTGAGCGGGAAGAACCAGCCGCCAAAGGATGAGAGAAGGGGCCCGGGATGCGAGAGAGCGAGAGAGGCAATAGCGCGGAGGACAACTTTATGAAAGGGAGAGAGAAAGAGAGAGAGAAAGGAAAAGACGCGGGACCAACGGCACGGATAGGGGGAAGAGAAGACCAGGAGAGGAGAAGGAGATAGAATTCTGACGGAGAGGTGGGGGATGAGTTGTCGAGTAGTGTGTTCCCACGGTTCGAGCCTCGGCACAGCCGTTCAGTATGCGGGTCAAGGAAAGGTTACGCTCCTCTATGTATGTGTGTGTGTGTGCGCGCGCGTTCGCGATGCCCACTCTACTACTCGTACATGTCGCTATATGATCTCTCTCTCTCTCTCTCTCTCTCTCTCTCTCTCTCTCTCTCTCTCTCTCTCTCTCTCTCTTTCGCCGAGGTTCTATCGTAGTTGGAGAGAAAGAGAGAGTATGAGGATGAAGGTATGGAGAAGAGAGAGGCAAGTAGAGAAAGATGAACGGAGAGCTAAGAAGACAAGACGGCGAAGGAAGGGGAAACTGCAGTCGTCGCATAACTATACTATTAAAACCTTATATATATATATAAGAGGGAGAAAGATGGAGAAAGCACAAGTACCTCGAGACTCGAGGTGAATAAGAAAAAGAGAGAGAGAGAGAGAGAGAGAAAGGGTGCAAGGAGATAGAAAGGTGGTGGTGAAGAAAGAGACGGTGAAAAACGGGACGAAGGGGGTTGAATGCCGACCAAACTGTGCCGCTCCTCTAAAGAGACGAAGACGAAGGAGGTACACCTACTACTTCTGTTTCTGCGGCTAGGCCGACAGAAACAAAATCGCGAGTATGCCATAATTACCGCTGGGAGATAGGTCATGCACCGACGGACGAGGGGGAAGGGAAAAGATGCAGCGAAGGACCGGCTTCGCTCCTTCGTCTCTCGGCCGTTATGGAAATTCCGCGCGCGCGATATGCGCGAGGGCTCGGTTAAATGTCTCTCTCGTTGGACGAGACGAGAGAGAACGATCTCTCTCTCTCCCTCTCTCTCTCTTTCGCGTCTTCTGCCTCTCCTCTCCCTCTTCTCTCTCCTTGCAGTACCGTCGATGCGAGAATACCGCGCCATGATTCGAGACGCGAGTGCGTTCTTTGACCTTTGTGTTATTACGCGGCCGGGATTTAAACGGGATGCCGAAACGATATATCGGCAGATCCACAAAGATTCGAGATTATAATTCTCGGATGAAAAAATATCTCTTCTTATATGTATCGATGAAATACCTACACGTACAAAGAATGTCATAAAATAACGTCAAGATTCATAAAATTGAGAACACGTGTCTTTAATATTAATTTTGCAAAAATGTGTCATGTGCTTTACAGTTTTATCTTGTTCTTTCCTTCTCACGATAATATCGTTCGGCACTAATACCAAAAGGCGAGATCGTACATCATCGGTTGCATCGTCATCGGTATTCGCAGCCACCACACGCACGCACGGCTCCGAAATTTCAATGGGGGGACGATGGCCGCGATTCGTTCACGAGCGCGGGAGCCCACAATATTCCACGAGGCCTATCGCCTCGTGGAATAAAAAAAAAAAAAAAAAGAGAGAAATGATCGTTATCATCCTTTCCAAGTATATACGCGAATATACGCCGCGTGACTGAAAACGAGCGTATCGTAATTCCATTCCCGCAATCTACGTAATTATCTATCGATCGAGGTGGCGTGCGTTAGCTATTGTCCCGTGCGTGTGTTGGAGTGCGATCAAGGTTAACACGTCGATCAAATTCCGTTAAACCCCGTGTAATGAAATTTTTTATTCATCGGCTTTTGAGAGCATCGAGAGAGAGAGAGAGAGAGAGAGAGAGAGAGTTTTGAGGCTACGAAAAATTAACCGATAACGAAAATAACGCATGTTTCTGACAAAAAGATAATATATAAAATGGCCCAGTAACTATGGCTAACTTATGATTATTTTTTAAAACTAGAGCAGAGTTGAAAATATTAATTAAACAAAAGTCATTATATATGAAGGAAGAAACTATAAGAGTTTTATCTGAATGGAGATGTTCAGAAGATGTAAAGATCAGCTTTTATAGTATGATTTTTTTATACATTATATGATTCTTCTAATATATTTTGCTATAAAAGCATTAAGACAAAATCACCATCATCAGTAATTTATATAGGATGTATCTCCTTTATCTTTACATATTGTGACGTAAAATAAGAAACGCATCGCGGAGGAATTTTGCTGCTGTAGTTTATGCAGTTTACTCATTTACTTCTCCGCAAGAATGCGGGAAAATATTCGTAACGTATTAATAATAATGAAATATTTACTAATTGATTTTTCAAAAAGTACCGAGGAAACTAAAATTGGTTCCGCGAAGTCTCGTTACATTCTCGGATTGAGTCATTCGGCATTCTCGGATGCAAGCACGCATAGTCCGCATAGTGCGTTCGCCGCCGCGAGAAACTCTCGATATTCATGCCGGAGAACTCGCGGCGACGAAGCACATTTCGCGGTGCGGGAAAATCCACAGTCGTTCCTCCTTTCACAATCGTGCACCTTCGAACCTTGTGATGACGCGACGGCACCGATTTCAATAGAAGGAATGGCGCTCGAGAAGCGAACATTACGGAGAACGAGAAATATATTAAAAAATGAAATTAAGCTTTTTAAATATTACATCGTAAAGAAAAAGATTAATCAAATTATTGTCGTTTTGAAAAGAAAAAAAAAAAAAAAAAAAAAAAATTAACGTTTACAATTAAAAAGTCGCAAGAGAATTTATATAAAATTAGAACACCCTATATGCACATATACTATATATTTAAATTTTATTATTATAATATTATATTGAAGAATATAATAAGTATTAGTTAGGTGATGAGTGTAAAGTGTATAAATTTTGTAACAAAGAATGGAATAAGATTAAATACTTTGTATCGGAATGTGTGGTGACGAAAGAATAGTTTAGTGAGATAGGTGAAGAATGCGTTGAAGAAAGAATAACAAGAATTTTCAATGACGAATTAAATGGGAAGAAAGGTGCATTGTTAAAAAGGTTTTGCAAGGAAAAAGAAATTAGAAAGAATAAGAGTTTATATGGAGAATGTGAGAGGACAAGGGTAGATTTAGGAATTAAAATTTAGGTAAGATATTTATGTGAATATTTATTGATGTTACTGTTGTAAAAGATAGAGTAGGCATGATGTAAAGATGTGATTGAAGAAAGGTATGGAAGAATGTGTGATTTAGACTTTTTGTAATCCAAGTCCCTTCTTGGCTTATTTGTTGATGAATAAATTATATATATATATATATATATATATATTATAATATTATATTCATGAACTAAATATATATTTTTTCTTTTAAAAAACGTAAAAAATTCGAAAAGGAGATCGGTGAGTAACTAAAAAAAAAATCACTCAAGAACGATACCGATGGAACACGACTGGCGAACTCGTGGCTGCGACTAACGGGACAATTAACCCCGGTCGTTGAGTAATTAGATGATCGAGTTAACTCCAAACCCTCGGGTTAACGCTGTGCAGACCGAGATTCCGTCGGCGAGAGAGAAGAAATGCGTGACATTCGCGATGCATCCGTGAATGAAACGAATCATCGTATTATTTAACTGCGCTTCTACATCCTGCACACAATCGCATTCTTCGCAGCGGAAATAAGCTTTCATATATTTGATATTAAATGTTAACGCGTTAAACATTTTTTTGCGAAAAATTAATTACACGGGCCTTTTTACATATTCTTTTTGATAAAAAAGTTTGCAAATTAAAAGAGCTATCTCTGTGATGCAAATTAAAAATTTTTAAAAGCATTACTACAATACAAATGGAATATACACACAAATATCTGCTAAAAAAGGGGGAGAAGATTAGACCGGAGTTATGCGAACAATTTTCAGCGCAAGTGCGGAAACTGTCGACGTAGAGGATCCCGGAATTTTGCCAAATGGCGAATTAAATCGGAAGGTTCAACGGCACGTTGAGCGGCGAGAGACAAAGACGGGAAAAATGGAGAAAAGAAAGAGGAAAGACAGAGAGAGAGAGAGAGAGAGAGAGAGAGAGAGCAAAAGAGAAGAAAGAGAAAGGGGAGAGTGTTAACCCGAGGAGGAAGAAGGGGCAGGAACGATTGGCACCTCGGAAACTGCCTCGTTAAAACGGGAAGAAGTCGGGAAGCTTCGAATTCCGCTTCGTCCTCTTCCTTTCTGTCCGTGCACGTACTCGTAAAAGCTTTACGAAAATATGTGCGTAAGATAATATACAATACATACGTACAAAGTACGCGCACTTATAAATGCCCCGTCGCGAATGCGCGGCGTCGTAACAGGACCCTTACGTCCCTAAGGAGATGCGCGACGCGTATCTTTCGGTTTTAAATTAGCAGTAACATTATACCGGCATGCCGTGGAATTATTAATTAAAATTGTTGACTCGAAATTATTTAACAAAACAGGATTTTAATACTTATTCGTGTTTCTTGTCGACATAAAATGTGTAACAGATTTATAGCATTTTAAAAGCAAATAAATTTGTTGAACCGGTAAACTACCGGCAGCTTGTTTCCACAAAAAAAAAAAAAAAAAAAAAAAAAGAAAGAGTCTCCAACTCATAAAATTATGAAATTTCAAGAACACATAAGGAATATTATAATAAACAATACGATATAATTTTACTTGCCGTTTGAATTCACTGTGTGAGGGAATAATAAACATCAATCTCTAAAAATTAGACTATTATTCATTCATTAAGAAAAGGAAATTGAAAAAAAAAAAAAAAAAAAAAATATTTTTTTACAGACAAAAATGATTTTTTAGACTTGCCTGCTTTTAATCTAGCTATTGGTATTTTATTATGATAAATTTCATCTATACAATTAATAAATAAATTTATCCAAATACTCTATATTTCCAAAGTTTTGAAATTCTTGATTGTTTAGGGAAGTAAGAAATTGTGTTATTCCTGACGGTCAAAATTCTGATATATTTCGCAGAAGGATAGAATAATTCCGAATACATATGTGTTCTCTGCGTAACTAACATGCGTTACCGGCAACGTGACGTGGATCTACTGTGGCTGCTATAGCCGACCCGTGTGCTTTTTTCGGAACCGCGTCGAACGATAATTTACGATAGGTATGCGCGTAATTATTATCGCGCTTACATGCATACGCCGCGCCGGTGCATACAGAAGAGTGGATGCACCGTGTCGGGGCCCAGGAATTTAGTCGGCGATTGTATGAGGCAACGTACACAGACACACACATACGCATACGTGCGTGCACAAGTATTAAGTATACATATATATATATATATATATATATATATGTATATCTATATATACTCACATGCATTCGTTGGGTCGATTGCAGTGTCCGTGCTGTTCGTCGCATCCGGGCAGGCAGCGGGCTGAAATGAGTAAGAAAAAATCCAAGAGGTTAAGGCAACTCTCGGCGAGAGGTCGATCGCGTCCCTCACGACTGCACGAGCGAGCGGTGCATACGGTATACGTGTATGTACGTCCGATGCATGCATATCACGCGTATGATAGTAGTCTGCCCTTATATATATATATATATATATATATTTGGGAATATAAAATACCGTAATTTTCTCTTTTTTTCTTTTCACATCTCTATACTGTAATTATATTCAGAAACAGAAGGTAGATAGTTGAAGCGATCACTACTGAATCACTACGGAACAATTATAAATTTTTCCGTGTTTTGGTATTTTCAGATTTCTACATATTATAAAATATATAATAAATTATTAAGTGTTATTGTAATAAAAAATATTCCATATTATATTTCCCTGATGTATAAATTATTGTGTCAAGAAAAAAATGTAGAATGAATGTTAAAAATGAAATATTTTAAATATTAAAAAAGAAGCCACTGTTTATTCTATTTCTATGAAATTCCATATCTTTCCATTTTTACGTTTTTACTTTTACTTTTCTCAAGTTAATAAGTTTGAGGCTACTCATTTCTTTTTATCTACAAGTGTCAGTGATAATAATAATTAATGTCGAGAACACGCTAATACAGGAAATGGGATTAACACACAGGTGGCGGTACCCTGGTAACAATGGATGCGTATTCCATTTCCTTATCGGACAAGTAAACCGCGAACGAGCGACTCGGTCGAATTCAAGGGGCGCGTACGACAACCTTCCCTTTCCCTCCCCCCTACCCCCTGACTTCCCTCCGGATGCGGGTCACTTAAGTACGCGAGGAGAGTGATGCCACGTGCGACGCAAAACGTTTACCACTCGTCTCGATGTAAACCGTGCCGTTCACAGTTTTTCCAGCCGTATAATACGCGAACGGGAAATCGCCGATGGCTATCGGCCAATTGCCGAGCTTGTGGATATATTTGCGGACCGAGAATGGACAACGGCAAGAGACACGTGACAAAATTTCATTACCTCCGTGATCTATCGATCTGGCGAAACACGTGCAAGCATGCGAAGAGAATCGGCCGTTCGGTTTTCTTTCTCGTCACCTGCCTCCTTTATCGAATGTACGATTTTTACAAGATTCTTTTAATGCTAAAGCGAGAATTGAACGCCGGATCGAGGAATGCTAAAATGTAAAATTTATGTTCGCGAAATCTATAATGTATATGATTACGTCGCGCGGAAAGCTTATTAGAACGCTATTGTTCGTGTTACCGTAACCCTACCACTCGTTACAGAGCGCAATTAAATTTTGCCAGGCTGGCTCGTAAAAGTGAAACTAACTCGCCGGCGAAAAGGAAAGATCCCGGTGCACTCGGTGAATGAAGGGGTTGAGAGGACGGCGGTGGTTCTACGTTTCCGACGCGGTTCCGAGCAGGGCCGAGAGCAGGGCCCCGCCGGCACAGCGACGACGAGGGCCCCCGTGACCTTGGCACCGAGCGCAACGGCCCGACTTGCCACGGCCGGCCGACCGGCCGGACGGACGGACGGATGGACTTTGGTGCGGTGCGGCATCGCCGTGCTAAGGAGTATGGTATTTATAGAGCGGAGATTGAGAGAGAGAGAGAGAAAGAGATACGGCGGCCCCCCTCGGTCCCGCCGTCAGGGTCTCTTCTCCTGATCTCTCGTTCTCTCCCCCTCCGACCCTCCGACGACGAACGACTGAATCGCAGAGATTCCACCAACGAGAGATTCCTCTCTGCCTCTACACCTTTTCTTCGTACCGTTGGCGAAGAAGAAGAAAAGGGAAGAAGAGGCCTCTTCTTCTTCTTTTTCTTCTTCTTCTTCTTCTTCTTCTTCTTCTTCTTCTTCCGAGGTGAAGGAGGAGCAGAGCGCGGGAGGAACGAGTGACTAAACAAATCTCGTAAGCCGCGACAAATCTTGCCCCTCGAGGATTATTTACGGTCGATTCGCGACCGCGCGATTTTTCGAGATAAAACCACGCGAGGTGGGCCATAAATTCACCCGGGTGTTTCGCCCCCTCCTTCGCGGGGGAACCTTCGAAGTCGGCCGGAGTCGTTCCGAGAAGCCAAGGATAAGCCGAGAAGAAGACGTCGAGAGGCCTCCTCTCGCGCGTTTTATCCGACGCGATACTCGAACGATCGCGTTCCGCAAAATCCAAACGTTCATCAATTCAAAAAGAATTCGACAAGATATCGATTGCACGCATTCATGACATAGTTTCTGGACATTTTTTTTCGAATTATCGGTTAAACAAATTGATGTGCATCAGATTTTGAGAAACACTGCCAACGATTGAAACCGGTTATTAGGTCAGACTGGTAATGAGATGCCACATAAAATATAATAACAATTCTATTTTAAATGTAAATTTTACTGCTGATTGAAAGCATTAATTAACTCGTTTGAAGTATTAACTAACTTGTTTTCTCATTTTCGTGTAATCAAATCGACCTAATTATATATTCTGCTTGCATAGTCATTATTACTTTATCACAATTGTTGATTAAATCGTACAAATATTCTACAATAGAATTTATTCACGTATCGGTAATAAAATCGAAGGATTCGTTTATCTTAAACTTTGGAAATTTTTTAAATACCTCCTCAATAAAAATTAAATATCTCGTATCTTAATTTAGGTATTTAAATATAAAAAAAACAATTATTTCACAAATGATTAACCGACGAATGACAATGAGAACTTTAAAGAAGCAATTAAAACAAATTTAATAAATGAATAGAATTAAATGGTACATATTCAGACCAGGTTGTCAAGCTCATCGGTTCCCTTTAAATTCCTGACCCTGGGCAGCTAAAGTAAAAGAAGAAGAGCGACAGAGAAAGAAAAGCTACACATGTAGCAACAGCCGGTGTTGAACCCCATAAAATTCCCCCGGTTCCGCAACGTACTTATTGATTTTCTATCCCCGACCAACCGATTTCCCTTTGCCGAAACGGTCACAAGGCCCCATTGATAAAAAAAAAAAAAAAAAAAAAAAAAGAAAAAACAGGGCACTCATCTCCCCTCCAACTATATGTCTGTGTCTCTCTCTTTCTCTTTTTTTCGCTGAACACGGTCTTACCTGCTACTCATATCCAACGAGTAGATTGAATAAGCTATTTAGTCAAATCTAGCGAATCAATATAGTTAGAAAATAAAATCTCCCGCGAAAATTCAGAAATTCTTGGAATTGTTTGACTCTAAGATCATTTCTAAGAGGATTATTAGACTTAGTCTTTTCACGACCGGAAGTCATAAGTATTGTTAAACGTTAAACGAAAATGCGAACCAAGTAACGCATCTTTAGATGTTGGAGCTGTTATTCTATTATTAGCGTTTTCGTTTTTTTTTGTTAGCTTGACAGATCTCAATATTTTTTGAATTGAACAGCTATAATCGAGCTGTAAAAAAGGAAGGATAAAAAGGATAGATAGATAAGTAGGTAGGTAGGTAGGTAGAAAACTCGACCACAGGTAGAAAAATAAAATGAAAAAAAAAAAAAGAGAAATAGATGCCTTCGGAAAAATATTTCATAGTCGAGGGACAAAAACTACGGGGATGAGAGAAAAGAAGGAGAACATAGAGAAGCCAAAATGGAAGTCCGGCGCAGCTGTTGGTTAAAGCACCGACCTCGGTGCAGCTGTCAGGGCCCGACCCGTTCGGGCCTCTCGTTCAGGTCTGGCTCTCTTTCGCACATTGCCAGCTGCTTTTCTGTCTTTCTCTTTCTCCTTCTCCGCGCGCTCGTCAACAACCCCCGTATAAAACGCACCCCCGAATAAGCCCGACTGCCTGCGGCAGACTATTCTTAACTCACCCCTTTCACCGCGGGGTTAACGAGAGATGAAAGGTTAACCCCCCTTCGTCGCTTCTGCAGTGTGAATTCATCGAAACGATTGGAACGAAAATCCATATTCGGTAATTCGGTGACGAGTGCTTTTTAGATAAGCATCGATAGATGAAAAAGTGGCGAGAAAAGTCAAGGCCGAAGCATGAAAACATTTAAATAAATTAAATGCGTTTAAAAATATAGTATCACATTAATATTCGAAAGTTAAAAATTCGCTTATATATGAAATAAAAAAAATTTTAAAGCAACATCACTCAGGAATTTGCTTACAGTTTATTATACGTATGTAAAGAATGCTCTCTGCACATGCGAATGTTGCAAGTTTTTTCCAACGTTAAATGGAAAGAGAAAAAAAAAAAGAAATATTCCAGGATTCGGGAAGATACGATGCGGAAATAATGAAGTTGAACGCGAGATACCGCGAACGCGGATATTTCTTGTTTTAAAGAAGAAGAAGAAGTGAAAGTTCTTTTGTGTTCTCGCGAGACTCGTTCCGAAGGAGAGTCTGTTCTATCTGCATCTCACTCGTGATTTAAATCGTTGTATTTTCCGACGTTTCGCGGCCGACAATGATTCGCAAATTATAGCCTCTCAGTAAGCCACATAATCGTATGGGAATCTTATTACGATAACGAATAATCGATGATTTTCTCGTCGCGCGTTGTCAAATCAAATATTTCTAATATTTTTTTTTTTCATCATCGATAAAAATTGTTGAAATTACAAGCGTAATAAAAATTACTGATTAGATCGACTTAAAATTCTTATGTTAAACTGTTCTTTTAAAATAGCTGAGAAAATGAGATACAAAGATTATAAAAGATCGCTTGCGGACGATCGATTCCTCGACCAATATGTTGATTCCTCAAGGAATATCCACGAAATGAAGTGTAAGCGGTTCATTAGTAATCGGTGCGCGAACTTTGTCGATCGCGACGACCGCGCCGAGCGGCGTCGAGAGTGCAACGACCGGGGATCGACGGGGGCCCCACACACGGGGAGAGACTTCGCCTACGATCGATCGGAATCGAGAAAGTCTGGAATTCGGGATCCGAGAATTGACGAGGAAAGCTTGTGGGAAAGCGAAGACATTAATCGTTTCATATAAGAATAATGTATACATAAAATATGTGTATAATGTATACATAAAATCGCGACTTACTATCTGCACATAAAGAGTATTTTATGCGTGATAATACAAATCATGTATTATTTTACAACAATTTTTAATTGTTATTTCTATTAAATATATAATTCTATTATTTCTATTATTTTTCTCATAAGAAATTACAAATTATAATATACAGTTGAATGATGTATCATTTTCTTAATTAATTAACATGTGTTATTAAATATAATATATATAATGAATATTCCAATAAATATTCAATAAAATTTTATTAAAATAAACGTGAATAATTGATGTAACAGAGATTTATCCGCGGTATCGTATTGTTAGATATTAATAATATGTAGGAAGAACTTTTCAAAGTTATAAGAGACTATAATAATATGATTTCATATTAAATAAAAACTGTTAAATTTTAAATACACAAATTATAGCTATTTGAGAATAAATTTTAAAAAATATTCAATAATAAAATGTAAAATTCCCGCTATAAATTCCACTTTTTTGTGTTTCTTTGTACGTCTTCTAAAACGGAAATCGATGAATTGTAAGAGAATGCAACTGCGTAAATTTTGCCGAATCTGTCTTCTACGTGAAAATGTTCGAACGACACACTTGTGGCGTGGTTTGTCTATTGTCGCGAGGACAATTCGGCACAATCTGACCCGGGTTTTGAGTTCCCTGAATCAAAAGGCGGACGCGACGAAGCCGCTTCCTTCGCGAATGAAAACCACCTTTGTACGTGCACAGGTTTGTAGTTGAATACCAGGTGCGGATACGTATACCTGTATATATCAAAGAGAAGGAAAGAGAGAGAGAGAGAGAGAGAAAGAGAGAGAGAGAGAGAGAGAGAGAGAGAGAGAGAGAGAGAGAGAGAGAGCCGACGAGAGTCGACGACTGTCCGTCTCTAGCAACATGGCCATCCTCGTTCAACTCGCGTGGAGTCTCCGAAGTGAGCGAGGACGAAAGAGAAAGAAAGAAGATGAAGAGAAAGAGAGAAAGACTGCCACACACGAAGGCAGATTTCGCCTTCTCTCGCCTCTCCTCTCGCCTTCTTCGCTCAACACACAGCCTCGGATCATTACACGTGCACACAGATTAGTTAGTTCTCGGTCGGCACGCAGGTATACGAGAAAGAGAGAGAGAGAGAGAGGGGGGGGGGATTCTGCCGTTGCTGCAGCAGTCGCAGACAAGAGGAGGGCAAGAGAGCTCAAGAGACGAAAGACGGACGGAGAGAAGGAGATACTCGCACACGCGCGAGCTTAAGCGTGGGAAGCTGCTGCACGCTTCGAAGTCTCGGCGCATCAGGCCTTTCCTTCGGCCAGGCTTTGAAACAGAGCGCGAGGATCAGGATGTAGAGAAGGTTGGCGCGAGAGAATCATCCTATTACATCGAGGTAGCGAGGTGCATACTCGACAGGAATCGATAGGAATCAGCTGCCTGTTAAATAATCGCGTGAACTGGCATATATATTGTTGAACGCGACCGCTAATCGAGAAAATTACCATTAATCATAATTCATTCGTCGGTGGTTAATCAATCTTTTAATATAAGGGATTAAATTATAATTATATTTAATTATCGTATAATTAAAATTTGAATTTACAAGAGACGAGATCGGACGCGCGTGCAATCATGAAGGGAAACGCATGGTAAAACAAATATCGCGCGCTACTGCTCGAGTTGCAATCGCGGCGATATTACATGTAATATATGTAGTTGGGGTGACTTACGGGTGTTGCAATAGTCGCCTTTCCAGCCGGATAGGCAGACACGTTCGCCGGTCGGGCTACAGCTGTAGTGACCAAAGTTGTCATCTCTAGGTCGGCACAGATTCTCGCATCCCTTGCCGTAATAATGCGCCACGCACGTCACCCTGTACTCGTACTCCATCTGCGAGTGAGCGCTCCTATGCTCGTCGACGGTCCATTCCGGTCCCACGTCCAGCCATTTCTGGGTGGTCAGCCGCGTGATCAACACTTTCTCTGGAAAGAAAGGAACGACACGTTACTGTTTGAACAATTTGTCAAGTCCAACAAGTGCTTTCGAAACGAGCGTTCTTATACTATATTCCAAGACTGTCATGTAAACGTTTACAAATATGAGGAAATAATGTAAAAAATATACAGGGTGTCTCACGCAAGTATAGATTGATATTATAATTCTCGAAAACGATGCATTTCCGAAAATTTTGTTGAGGGAAAAATATCTTCATCTATTGACAGGAAATACAATGTGACAGTTTATATGAAACATCCTGTATATAAATATATTTATATTAAATTAATTTAAAAAATTGTATATATATATATATATATATATATATCGCTATTGCCGAATCGAGACGTATAAGATAATAATTAATCGGTACGTTCAACGTCAGGCGGAGCAACGAGGTGTACCCAATGATCGAAGTACATCGGCCCTGCGAGAGAGCGAGAGCGAGAGAGAGAAAGAGAGAGGACAGACCGGACGTTCGTCCGCTATTGCTACTCTGTCGGCGGCACACATCCGGCACAAAGAGAGTAAGCGTATACCACGTTGCGGCTCTGGGAAAGAGGCGTCCTTCTTTTCTCTCTCTCTCTCTCTCTCTCTTTCTCTCTGTCCTCGTCTTCGCCTGCGGCTCGTCCTCTCGTCCGGTGTTGTTTCTACTCGCTTTCGTGTTAACTGAACGAGCGGAGGCTACAGAGAAGCCTTCCTTATAAGGGCGCATTATCGTAATAGCTCCGGCAGATTAGGATCCTACTCTGGTTGGGCTACTACGCGATCAGGTGCCCTACCGAAAAACCTGCATCTCACGGCACCGGTTTTCGGTGCACGCGCGTCCCAAACTGGACTCGGTGGAACTGGTAGCGTACCAGGTCTATCGCGTGCAGCAAAGGTCAGTGGCGTAGCCGCTTAAACGAAAGATACATCGATCGGCCTTCACGTGTTGACGAGAATAATGTCCCAAACTTCAAATCAACGACAAATAAAGACTGAGGGAAGATCGATGATAAAACTTTAATCTAAAACTAATACGACACAGCTCGTAAATTTTCCATGATCCCGGCATCAATAAGATGTAGAATCATAAACGATATTTTTTTCGGGTTATTATCTGCAGCGATTGAAACGTTAAAATGATTTTTAAGAAAAAGCTATTTGTATGAGAAAAATTTGTGTATAACGATTTTTAATATCTTGTATCGCTAAAAGAAAATTTATATCATCGCTTAATAAAACATTAATAATTATTCTTAAATATCTTAATTAGTAATTAAAGTACCGTCACCTATCACTATAATTTTTTTTCGATCGTGTTGTAGACACGATCGAGAAAATTCTACAAGTCGAGGAGAAGAGAATGTCCAACATTGACACCGCTGTCACCTGATAACGCGACTTGACGAGAGGAACCCTTTGATTACGCGTCACTGTGCGCGTTCTTTCGCTCTTTGTATCTCGCGCGTCGAGAAGGAAGAATGAACGAGCGAAGAAACGAGCAGGGAGAACAAAAGGACGAAAGTTTTCGCCGATGGCGTGCCCGAGGATACTTAAGGAGGGAGCCAGACCAGCCTCTCTTCCCAGAAGGAAGTGGCGTTTCGCTGTCGGCGAAACGGGAGTCGAGAACGAGAGAGAAGGAGAGCGAGATGCACAATACATATGCATGTATATATAGAGGGAGATGAGGCAGTTTACCAGGCTATCTTCCCAGGTGATGCTGTTACAAGTTCCGAAAACGTCGATCTTCGCACGCTACGCGCGGAATAAACAGGCCGTTCGATCACGAAAGAGGAAGAGAGAGAGAGCGATTACGGACTTTATATATGTTACATATATTAAAGAGGATTAATAATCTGTTTATTGTACCTATTTTAAACGAAATAATTATAATAATGAAAATACAAATATATCGTTCTTGATATAAATTTAACTAATTTTTACAAAAAACCTTTTCAGTCTGTTTAAAAAAACTGTTAATTTTACAAAAAAAAAAAAAAAAAGTATCTATACGTGTATATGTATATCAACGTAATAATTCTTATACAATTTCTCGCCGACAAATGTCAAAGACTTTCGATTTAGATGATATACATGCCATGCAAATGATGCGTGTGAACGTGATGGAAAGTGACGTTTCTCTAATGATATTCGCAGAGACGCGGAAAAAGAGAATTAATCCGCATTTATATTCGTCTGGAAGGTGGTTGCGATTACCGGTATGTGTGTATGTGTGTGTGTCGGCAAAGTTACAACTTCCTGCTGCCGTTTCCCGCGACCGGACCGTTGGCTAGCACGAGAGAGATCGGTTGTTTCTACTTGACCACGATATACACACCCGGTAAACACCCGGCGTGCTCGAGGCCAGACCGATTCAAGGTATTCATTAACGACGCATAGCAGCGCCGGCGCGTAGCAGACATTTTCTATTGTTCGTTCATTCAGAAACGAGCGGCTGTCGAACAAGGATAGTCCGTAGAAAGAGAAAGAAATAAAAAAAAAAAGAGAGCGAAAACTGGCATACAGCCAGCGGCGGCTTCCACCGCTTTTCTGCGCGAAAAAATGACGTGTTGATTATTTAGCGAAACGGATCGAAAAATTCGACAACGGATCAACTTCCAACGAAACTTCCTTCATTAAATAGGCCCCCGCCAAAAAAGTTATATACTCATATATCTTAATTCTCTTATAAAATGTATTGTAGTATTTAATAAAATTCTTGTTTGCAATTATTCTTAAATTTGCTAATAACAATGATACCAATAGTAATTAATTATGTGTACTTAAAAAATATAAATTTCTTTATAAAAACAAGATAATGTATTATAAAAATAAAAGCAAAATAATATAGCATTAAATAAAAAAAAAAAAAAAAATAAATAACTGTTACTATATAAAAAAAAATACAGAAACAGAAAACTTAAAAAGTGTTTGGTGAAATTTAGAGATCCTACCTCCAAGTTAATTAAAAGACAACAAAATACATTTCATTTTTTTTTTAAATTAATGGTTAATGATTATCGAAATTAATTTTTCTAGTTTTAACATCGATCTTTTGGCAAGAAAAAAAAAAAAAAAAAAAAAAAGAAAGATATCTATAGACTACTGTTTTTCTTATTTATTTTTTAATCACGTGAGGTAAAACGCGACGATTTTTTTTCTCTCCCGCCGATTGACACGTGGAACGCGTAGAGAGAGAAGGCGGCCAATTATCGCCGCCGTTATTATCATGCGAAAGGAGGCAGGTGCGCTCTCCCGAGTGCATCGGGCGATGTGCAGCGAGCGAGTCGTGCAACGGTGTCCCGTTTGCGAGGGAGAGAGAAGCACGGAGAAAGACCGGCCGGGGAAAAGCGGTTGACAATCGACGGTGACGTAAGCTGCGCGTGTGGAGTCACGACCGCTGGAGTGTGTTCCTTTCGCTCGCGTATACGCAATGTCCCTACCTGCGTATACGCATCGTGGAGCTGTATCAATTGAAGGAAAGATGAATAAAAGAGACACTCAACAAGTCCCAGATACATCCCGAGTCGAAAATAAAATAAATACCAATTATGGATATTCTCCGACAAATTCAGAATCGATTCATCAAATTAACTGAATGATTTTTATTTAATTAAGAAGCGCGCGCACACACACACACACACTCACACACAATTTTGACGATCGTGTTTTACACATTGTTTCTTATATATCTAGTTTTTAAATAAATAGCAAATTCTAAGAGAATTATGCGAGAATAAAAAATGAAAAAGTTTTGAAATAAAATGGTAGCAGTCTATTGAGATTTTTCCCGCGGGAAGTGTATTTCCAAACAAAATACACGATCTCTTATAAAGATATACATCAAAACGTCTACTTTATAGTTAACGAGCTACTGTTACTGTACGAATTGTAGAACGTAGACGTTTCCTCGAATGTGCGCGCGTTAAAAGTTAAAGTAAGGCGTTTAACAGTACCTCGGCTGGATATATCGCAATCTCAAATTTAATATACTTTACCACGCGCGTTATATCTCTACAAGGTGTACATCACATAATAACGCTTGTTGATTCATCGCGAATGAACGAACGTACAAACGAGAAAGAGAGAGAGAGAAAGAGAGAGAGAGAAAGAAAGACTCCCCTCTTTCATCCTCTTTCTCGCTGATGCTATGGCGGATGAATGAAGGAAAGGAAGAGTAGTAATCCGATCGGCCTTTACCAAAACGGACAATCGAGTATAGAGCCGTCGTCATTAGCGACAAAGGAAACTGGTTCGCGTATAATAAACACCACGACACATGTGACGAATCGATCGATGAACGCCTTTATCGACACGTGTAATCGTTGGGGCGCGATATCTTCCTCCGCCGTGATTTATAAATAACGTTACATCGTGCGGGAATAAAATTAGACCGGGGAATAAAAAAGATGGAGGGAAACATTCTTTAAAACCGTTCGATATTTATTTAAAGTCCCCCTTATTTTTAGTCGAAACATTTTGCGCGTGCATGTCGCGCGAAGAAAAATAGATCGTTTCAAGATTATTTAAAAAAAAAAAAAAATCTGAAATATCGCGAGGAAAATATCCCTTTAACGGAAAGCGAACACACATCTCGCGATTGGAACCGCCGTCCTTGAGGAATGTCGGCTGACACGAGAGATTCCCACGAAATATTTCGCGACACGCGACCCGGTGAGCGTATGCAACTGCAAGAACTGCGTTCCTCGGGCGCAGGTGCAGTGACACGACGCGTGCACCGACACGTCATAATACGCAACGTAACGCAACGCGACGCGATGCAGTTTATGGAGAGGACTAACAGGAGGAAGAGGGACGCCCGAAAGGGAAGGAGGCGACAACGTCGGGAGCGAGGGCGGTGATTAGAAGAGGAGGAGGTGGTAGTGGTGGTGGTGGTGGTGGTGGTGTTCGCCTGAGAAAGGAAGCAGCATCCGAGCAACTCCGGCAATAAAGGGCTCGTTTCGCCGTCGTGTGGGCATTATTATATCGCGCCCGGAGCCAGCACGGTAGACGGAGCACAATGTAAGTGGTGTATCCGCGATAAGGGCCCCCGGGGATAGGTGTGTATTCGGGACACGACGGATATTAGTGTGAGATGTGCATTAATGTTTCACGGTTCAAATTAATCTCGACCTCGACGTCGACCTTCCCCGAGTCGAAATTTCTCTGCCACTTAATTTTCCATTTTCAACTAATTTAATTTGTAAGCTTTATCAAAAAGCTCCTTCTTTAAATCTCTAAGTGGGAAACTCTTTGCTTCCTGTTTTATTTGAGCTATCAAAGCGAGAGATCGATTCCTACATAAATTAAATTGAAATTCTTCAGCAATGCGATAAAATCTTACAAACGTGAGAAAATTGAAGGAAAAAATTATATTTTGTGTTTCGTGGTTATCGGACCAGAAATCCTTTTTACAATCATCTCTCTTTTAATTTTATGAACAAAGTTTAAAGAAACGAAATTTTTGCCAATTATAATGTAAATAAATTCTTTTTTCTGTTCGTAACGCGAACAGCGAACAAATGCAACGAAACAGATTTAAGGAGGCGACAGATTTCAATACGTCAATGGTGATTTCGTATCAACATCCTCGCGCTGGGAAAAGAATCGCAGATGCCAAGAGCGAGCTGCAACGTATAAGCAATATGTCGACGATAAAATCCAGAGGCACAAGACAACACTCGCCCCGGTTGTAACACGAGAGCGTTAACATCGAGAAACATCAGACGAAAACTTATCGTTTTCTTATCCCCCCAATGGTGGTGGCCATGCGAGTATAAAATGTATCTGCTGTGGGGAAAAAAAAAGCGCATACGCAAAGAACCATGCGCGAAAGATAGCTTTGTACTTTTTGATAACAAGCTATGCACATTTCCGTATTTTGACTGATAGATTACATATTAGATTAATTGAATATTAATTACATACGCCGGAGAAAAAGAGCGCGTTTGACGTATTTAAATCTACTGGTCCTCGCGTCAACGAGAACTTTATTCTGACATAAACGCACATGTTTCTCGAAACACAAGATTCTCCATCTAATTCCAAGCTTTCCCGATCCAGCCGCCTCTTCGTACGCTTATCAAAATCCATCGCTTCGTCGAGTGGACAGATAACGCGACACGGGGGCGGACAAAGTGCACACCACGTGGCGCCGAAATAGTTAAATTCGGTTAATTGAACGCGAAGAGTCACGACGGCGGCGGCAGCGGCATAGGTGACGCGACGCGTGAGCGTGTGTGCGTATACACGCGCGACACGCATGAGGGCGCGCGTATATGCAGCTTCCGCTCTCTCCCGTCGGCCGATTCTAATTATCCGAAGGGAGTGAGGAAGAAGAGGGGAAGGGGGAGGCGACGAGCCGTACCCGCGGCGGGACTCCTCGAGGAAGGAATTAAACGGTCTCGCTCTTCTTACCCCGTTTTTAAAGCCGGTCTCGAGAGTGAACAACATGAAGCGGATGTGTGTGCTACCTGCGCGCGTACGGAAAACCGTAACGCGCATTTATTATATATCGTATCCGCCTCCGACGAGGACTCCGTGTGACGTTACTTACATTATCGACGATTGGGACAGATGAAGATTATGTAAATCGGATATCTCTATAGGGTAAACTAGGGTATGATGGCCGTACGGAAAAGATATCGAAGATAATCGATATTTACAGTAGGTTACGTGCATACATTATTCGAAATTACGATATTGTGAATTTTATATTATATTTTTACTTTTGACTCTACCTGCAAAGTTTTTCATTTGTCCACTAAAAATTGTTACAACGTCGAATAAATTACAATTAAGCTATAATATAAAATGTCTATTAAATATTTTCCTTTTAATTTCGATAATATTACGTAATTTAAGCTTCAGTGAAGATAATAACTGTTAAAAGAGATAAAAGTATGTTTTTTGCGTTTTAAAAAACTATGGCCATCTTACCCGAGTTTACCCTAATCGTCGCGTTTTCCGGAATTTTTCCTGCTTCTCATTGAATTTTGAAACATTTCTGCTGACACAGAGATGTTACATGTGACAAACTCTTATCTGCTATTTTCTTTTTTTCGTCGAAAAAAAAAAAAAAAAAAAAAAAAAAAAAAAAATATATATATTGCAGGATATTAAGTCTGAGATTACAATTGACGGTAGGTGAAGCTAGCCTCGTTGGATGCGCCCGTATATACTTGGTGTCGAGTTACTACAGTGCGATGGAAGATGGGTGTACTACGGTTACACAGGAAGAAAACACTAGTGTGCCGCCGCCGCCGCTCGGTATCCGCGTCTCTCTCGTTGCTCTCGCTTTCCTCTCTTTCTCTCTATAACGCGCGTTCTAGAACCGCTTCTGGTCGACAGCACAACGCTATGACACAACGGAGACGCGTTGCCGTAATAACGCGGTTACAAACGAGGAACGGCCAACGGCAATAGAGACTGAATAGAACAATGAAAACGCGACGATTGTTCGCGGAGCAACGACCAGTCGACGTAAGATTTATACATCCCGATCCATGTTTTACTTACGACATGTGAAATATTCGAAGTAACTTGGTCGTAAACTTGGCAAGCACTCGAGGAAACGAATCTTTGATATATCGCTATGATAAATGTACGAAAAGATTCACTTTAAAAACACTCTTATTTTTATACCTCTTTCGTACATTGTATATATTTTTCGAGAATATTATTTATAAAACAATCATTCCAAGAAAAATATTTTAAAATAAGTACAATTATTTCGAGACCGACAAGTCATCAAACGTTAAAAGAAATTTATTCCGCTCTGTCCTTCTCCTTTTTTGATTCTTGTCTCGGGGGAGACTTTAAAAGGGATAAAGATCAAGAGGTAGTTGACGAAGAAGAAAGAGAAGGAGGAGAGAATGCCCGGAGGATGCAACGTCTCTGGTGAGTGTCATGCTCGGGAGACCGGAAGCGCCTTCTTGACTAGTCCACGAGACACCGTGTCGCTCACTCAGCGAACCAGCTGGACCACACATGCCCAACCGACGCGACGGCGACCTTCCTCTGCCTTCTCTCACGACTTTAAAACGCGCACAACGCCACCACGACTAATTTTACGATAATCCTTCGTCATCCCGGCTTTTTATGAGCGCGTGCGCGCACGCACGCACGCACGCACGCACTCGTGCTCAACCCGATGATACGCAATCTAAAATAAAAAAGTAGAGAGAAAAAAGGATTGCATGCTCACCGGCCGACTGCGTGCTGTTGTCCGCGTCGTGATAAGCCTCCACTATCAGCGAGAATGTACCCTGCAAACAGAGAAAGAAAGCTGCCATGAGTCTTTGACACTTGGAAACAAAAAGAACAATCAATGTCATATTTTGTATGTTTTAAATGATCCATAATTCATGAATTTTATTTATGCATCATGTAAGAATTAGAATGCAGAAAAATCATCATCACACATAGATGTTATAACTTGTAACTTTTTTTTTTTCTCGTTCAAGTAGAATTTCATCTCAAATTATAAATCGCTTCCACAACGTCGTGATAGTTTTTAAAAAGTCATGATATTTTCGAATTTTTCTCGACCGTGACTCGCGCGTACTTTCGAAAGGTAACGGTAACGGTTGGAGGGAATATTTCCGCGGTGAAAGGGTTTAATAATAAATTAAACGTTTCGCACGCGGGACGTGCTGCGTCACGTGTGCACCTGCCACGCATGCCTCCGCCACGCGTGCGCCCGCCGGCAGAGAACGACAAGCGTGCACCACCACCAACACCATCATCATTATCATCATCATCATCATCTTCATCATCATCATCATCATCATCATCATCGTCATCCTCATCATCATCGTGGTCGTCGTCGTCGAGTACGAACATCGAGGAAAAACGGTTACGCGTCACTAGTAAAAGGGGGCGAAAAAGGAAAGAGGAGAGAAGACCCCAGTGAAAAAGAGGACAGGAAAGGGGACTAGACACGTGCGAAAATCACCCTCCTTTCGTGTGTTATCGTTCAGGCACAGGAGGGAAGTCTCTATACCCCATGGGGGTTAACTTCCATAACCACGTGATATACCGCTGTTGTAAATCACGCGTCGCGTTTAAGGTACGCACGTGCGCGCGCGTGCGAGGCGTTATTCGCACGTGGAAATTAATCGAGGGATAACCAATTACGTACTTGAGTGATTTTCGATTTCGGTACGAATCGTATCGCCGATGATAAACACGTTTCGGGGATTTTAAATCTCCTCTCAACTTTGTACATTTTCCGCTAATTGACAAAATAATACCCTTGAAAAAAAAAAAAAAAAAAAAAAAATAAACTTTCCCCAAAACTATTCAGTACAGAAACCCTAAACGAGAAAAGAAGTGCCGGACCCCCGTTGCGTATGCACATGGCTCTTCCGTACGATGTAATCTGCAAACTGAAGGCTACCCCGGTAAAGATATCCGAAACGACAACTCGTAAATCCTGTAACGACAAACCGCACATAGTGACTTTGGCCACGGCGCGTCCATTGTGCGGCGTTGTTGTGTAACAGAAGAAGAGTCCTATACGCTGTATGTCGCCAGTATACACAGTAGTGATAATGTGTCGTTTAATTATTAACGTCACAGAACAAACATGCATGGAAAGAGAGTGGCCCCGGGCGTATTGTATCATAACGCGACCTCGTTAGAGTCGTCGCCGTCGCGCGGAGAATAATAAATGTTTATATCCGGCGATGGTGGGCGAATTTGCTCGCCATTTTCCTATGCATATATATATATATATGTGCGTGTGTGTGTGTGTGTGTGTGTGTGTGTGTGTTTTGTCCGAGTTCCCGTAAACGAGTCCCTGGTAATCCCGCGCGAATGTCATTTCGCACATGGAAATTTATGCAGACGCCGCATTACGCTCCCTCGAGCTTTCATTCTGCGTAATGCACAATTTCTCTCGAGTACGAAATAAAGGATTGAGAGATAAAAAAAAATACGCAAATAAAATAATAAAACATAATGGACGCATAACAGAAATGAAAAAAAAAAAAAAAAAAAAAAAAAAATGTTATAATTATGCAAATTTTGAAAAACATAAATTAAAATTTAAATATACATTCATTTGTGAAACCAAAATACATTCATTAGAATTTCAAGGTGTCTAATTACAGCTTGTAAAAAAAAATCCCGAAAATTCTACGAGTATTTTATTCAAAATTTTTTTAAAATCCAAGTTTTTCGAATAAATTTCTTAATTATAATTCTTTTAAATGTATTTTAAATTAAAATATTCATATCTATTAAGAATTGGAAGATGCAAGATTCTGGGAGGCAAAGTACAATAAAAGGTATAAAAGATTTAGGCATGGAGAACACAAAGTTCAACGTTTTAAGGAAGGAAATGCTTGATAGACATACGTATGAGGATGAGATAAGAGCCTTGGTAAAGTTAAGATGCGGTATTCTAGAAAAAGATAATAAGTATTGGTTAGGTGATGAGTGTAAAGTGTATACATTTTGTAACAGAAAATGGAATAAGATTGAACACGGAAGATTGTATCGGAATGTGTGGTGACGAAGGAATGGTTTAGTAAGATAGGTGAAAAATGTGCTGAAGAAAGAATAACAAGAATTTTCAATGACGAATTAGATGTGAAGAAAGGTGCATTGTTAAAAAGGTTTTGGAAGGAAAAAGAAATTAGAAAGAATAAGGAATTAAAATTTACATAAGGCATTTATGTGAATATTTATTGATATTACTGTTGTGAAAGATAGAGTAGGCATGATGTAATGATGTGATTGAGGAAAGGTATGGAAGAATGTGTGATTTAGACTTTTTGTAATCCAAGTGTCTTCTTGGCTTATTTGCTGATGAATAAATTATATGCATATACAATATTCATATCTATTAAATAAAATATATAGAATACAAGAACTCTTATGATTAATTGTATATTGATTTATTAATTGTAAAGTCAATTTAAATAATATACGATAAGAGTATATCACATCGAAGAGAACAAAAGAGTATAACAGTTACGCACGATAGATGTGTATGTACGTCGCTGTATCTCTGTACCGATTGCTAACTCGATTAATCATTTATAACGCAAGAAAAAAATGATCTGATTATTAAATTATACAATGAAAAAATTTCTTCAATAAAATTCCCCGACTTTACAAATTAAAAAAGAAACTTTGAATTTACTCGAGCAATTACTTTGTGCGAGAAGAGACGTAATGCACTATTGAACACCCTGTATATAACACGCTACTTCTAGCTAAAACGGTATATGTGAACATGAGTACAGATAAAGCAGATGCCCTTGCGGCAAAAGGGTTGAAGGACGCGGGAGTAATTTGTCTCTGTTAAAAAAAGCGCGAGCGGAGAAAAGAGCCGAGGCTCTGGGCGCAGGTCGTAGCGCACCTTTTGCCAAGATACCGAATGTGTTGTGCGAGATGCGGCCGAGAGACCGGTCTCTCTCGGGCCTCGTCGTGCACGGCGAAAAGGACGAACAAAAGGGGTAGATCATAGCGTAGTAGGCGTAGACGGAAGCGAGACGAGAGCTATATAGCGCCTTTTTCTCTCGCGGCAAGGACGCGTTCTTTCCGGAGGCTTAGACACGCAGGATGCGTGTACCTTCCGAAAAGGGAAGAAAAGGACAATCTCCTTCAAAGTAGAGTAACAAATCAGGAATAAAAGAGAGAAAAAGAGGGAGAGAATAAATGGTCGGCAAGACAAATACCACCGTGATCGTCCGCTAATTTATTACGGGGGATCGGAATGAAATCGGCGAGGAATCGCGGTGGAAAAAAGGCGCGGTTCTCCGCGCGGGAACAATGCGCCTTCGCCCGTGTTATACGTGTGCGTTAGTGTGCTTGGGCACCGGTAGCGGCGATTACCGACCATCAGCGTGTATGCGGCGCTGAAAGGAGAGGGGTAGAAATCCGCAGGACGATAAAGACGATCGAGACGATCGAGACAGAGGAGATGAAGGAGGGAAACCGCTCTTGTTCCGGCGAGCCTCTTCCTCGCGCGGTAGACACGAGGAGAACAATCGCGACGAGAGATCCTTCTCGACGACCGGAGAAGGCGGTTTGCGCGGCCGCGGCCGCCGCACCGATGCGATAGAACGAGAGAGGCGGCAGGCGCGGCTGGCGCGATAGAACGAGAGGAGGAGGAGAGAGGAGGAGAGAGGAGAGAGAGGAGAGCGACTCGCTCGCGCGGCAGTCGGTTCCCACGGCTGCGCAGCATACCTCCACCTTCTCTCGGCCTCTCTTTTCCCTTCTTCTCCTCGGGCTGGCCCGTTCCTCTTCTCGGGTCCGCGTGTGCTCCTCTTTCAACTTGTCTCTCTATCTCTCTTGCACGCACATATACGCGAGACGCACACAAATGTATGTATTTGCCATCGTCGTCTCGCTCCTCTCTTCTCCTTCGCTTCCTTTCTCTCTTTCTCCGTCGACTCGCGTTTCTTCACGTACCAACAGGACGTACAGCACCAATCTCGGCGCGCGTGTATATACACGGCGCGTATTAATCATCGTGGAAAACGATCGCGCGGAGGAAGCGGGTAGCAACATGTAAAGACGGCGTGCGGATTGAGTGTCGTCGTCGCTCCTTATCCATGCTTTTCTCCTTCTCTTCTCTCGGTGGGATCGTGAAAATTTCACCATCCTCTCGAGAACTCTATGGGACACGCTTCGGGACGTCGGTACATCTAGGAATGGGAGGACGCGTAAAAATAGACTAGTCACGGACGAATACCCACCGTCGCGGTTGCGACAGTGGCGATGCAGCCGATTTGTAAAACGATCCGAAGGTCGAACGAGAGGATGAGGAATATATATATATATATATATATATATATATATATATATATATATAATACTCGGCAAGTGGACCTGAAATCCGAGTACACAGAGTATTATCTCAAAGAGAGAAAGAGAGAAAAAGAGCTCTGTTCGAGATACAATGGTATTACTCACAAGTTGTGTCGAAATTCTCCGAAATGGGGAAATAACATTTGAAAAATAATATTATCACTCGAAAGTGGAACCGAAGCCTTTGTGAATGGCAGCCGTTCCATTCCTTCCTCATTCGTCGTAATGCGAACAAAAGTCACGCTTTCACGGATCATTCTTAATGCGAAACGATGCGGCCTGCTGTTTTATTAATGCACGTTTCGATCAGGCCGGCTGATTACCATTTTCAACTTTCGACTCTTATTGTAATTATGGTATGAATTGGCAAAAAGAAAATTCTTCTTTCATTAAACACAAATTATTACGCAATTTTATTTCGCAAGAAAAATAACGCTTTTAATTTATGAATTAACCGGGAAGAAACGAGGTTTGCAACGCATGATGAAGTAGGTGATGAATAATAGCCGCTCTATCGTTCGTGTTGAGCGACAGTATATCGCCCAAGGGAGACGAGCAGGCAGTCAGTCAGTCAGTCAGTCAGTCAGTCAGTCAGTCAGTTAGTCAGTCAGCCAGTCAATAAGGTTCATCCGCGTGCGCGTGCATCAGCTGATGCGTACCTGTCCGATGACCACGTGATACGGGGACCCGGAGAAAGAGAGAACGAGCGAGAGGGTGGGGCAGGTCTCACATATGTTACATTTTCACCGCGTTAGCGGAAAAGGGAAGGATTGGGAAGAATTGGAAACAGTCGGATAGTGACGTCCTGGGCAGCCCGGGATCCCGACGATCGAATTCTAGAGCTCTCCGTCGTGTCAACGACGCCACCAATTTTTATCACGCGAAATAATCTATTAATCTGAAATTATTAAACTTTACAAAATGAATAGTCATTTCTCTTGGATAAAAAAAAAAAAAAAAAATTATATTCTTATATATTTCTTTACAGCTGAATTTTATAGATTTTTGTTTCGCATACAAAATCGCAGGTTACAGAAAACGCTGCGTGTCGTATTTCAAGCAGAGAGGCAGGAGGCAACACAAGTAGCCTTGGAACAAAAATTTATTTTCGCCATTATCGCGCAGAATCCTCCTACTTAAAGCTCCTTTATTTTTTTTTTCAGCCGAGAAGACGCGTGACAAAAGAGCAGGAAACAACACTAGCCTGAGCATGGGAGAGGAAATGGGTTGAGAAGCGCGTTTCTTCCGCGTTAAACGGCGCCTTCGGCGACGTTGTAATGACGATCTGAGAAAGAGAGAGAAACGAAAAGAGAAGGAGAGACCGGAAGCGCATCGGGGAAATGACGCACCGTCGTTACCCGAACTCATCGTTCTCGAGGGAATAAATTCGAGCATGAACTCGATCGACGTCTATGGCGAAAGGGAACTTTCCGCATTTTACCACCGTTACAAACCAACAGCGAATTATTTGCTTCGATAGTAAAGGGACTGAAAGAATTTGTTCTTTCTGAGAAAAAAAAAAAAAAAAATTGATTTGATCAAAGTAACCTTTTCTAAATAAAAACACTTGTAAGAATAGATATCAAGAATTTTTTCATTTTAAATATTATTATATGATTTGTTTTTTTTTTTTTTTAATGTAAATCAATACTGTTGGTCATTCGATATACAAAAAATATAAGATCATTAAAAAAAAATAGTTTGAGACATTTTATAACTCATTGTCCGTTTAACACACACGTGACATAAAAATGTGAATATATAAAAAAAAACATGTACATATTAATCTCATGAATAATGAATCAGCTTCGCGGCAAGATTAAAGCGTTTCGCACACAACACCGACAGCAGTTTCGAATCCAAAACACAAAAACTTGGTTCACGTGTAGATAGATCAAGTTCTATAGCTCGCATTATGCGACGATATGCAAAAGAGAAGGAGAGACAAGAAAAAAAAAAAAAAAAAAAGGAGAGAAAAGAAAGGAAAAAGGAAGAGGAGCCGCGCGCGCAAGAATTGGCCGGTAGGGAAAAAGAGGTCGATCGCGTGCGAGAGTCTCTCGAGCAACGAGACTAAAAATACACGTCGGTTTAGTTTCGGGAACGTCGTCGCCGTCGCCGTCGCCGTCGCCGTCCGCTTTCCTCTATATCGCACGTAATTTATGTTAAACATCGGGAAGCCGCGTCGCGTCGCGACGCGTATGCACCCAAAGTTCGTTCATTCGACCTTTCGAAGCCGCTCGTGCGGGCTTCTCGTCTGGGACGCGAATCACGCAGCCTTTTCGGCCGTGGGACCCACGACTCGGGGCCCCACCTTTCTTCCCCCTTCTCCCCTGCTGCCCCCCCCCGATTCCCATCACTTTCGCGGTCCCCTTCGTCCGCCTCTCCTTCTCTCTCTCTCTCACTCTCTCTCTCTTTCTTTCTTTCTTTCTTGGGTCTCGGCCTCACAATCACGTTCCGCGAAAATGCATTTAAGAATGCTTGCGACGCTGTTTTTATCTCTACAATGTTCGATAGTATCATGTTATTTACGAGGGGAGAAGGGAAAGAAAGCAATGAAAGAAAATGATCTATACGTTTTTATATTGTATATTAATCTCCAAACATTCATTTCGACATAAAAATCAACGCTTGTAATGATTTTAGTCCGATCATTATCTCCATTAATCTGTACGATCACGGAATTATTGATTTTCTTTTTTCCGATTATAACGCGATCACCTCGTTTCTGGCATCATCCCTAACATCAACGTCTCCTTCGCGATAATACGCGTGAGATTATCGCGGAAGGAAGTTACGATGAACGAAACTAAAAATAGAATGGCGAATTCCCAGGCGACTTTACGAAAGCTATGAGAAAGAATGGAGATAGGCGTATACGCGCGCGTGTGCGCGATTAGCACGCGGAAAATCGCGCAACTCGCGAGAAAAGAGCGTGCGCAACTCGCGAGTACAGTGGCCGCACTGTCGCGGATCGCGCCGCGTGCTGTTTTAATAAGGCGGCCCGTGTACACGAACGTAAAACCAATTAAGGCGCGCGCATAAGAGACTGTTGCCGACCGGCACGCATGCACGCACGTACGCATATGAAATTGCTGTGTCCGCGAAGGTTACGATTATGTATCGAGAGACCCGGCGCATTATGTATTTGTATAAAGTATCTGTCAAAAAGTATTTTATTAATTGTAAGGTACGAAAAATCTTAAAAATATTATATAGGGTGAAATTTTTCCCGAAATTGCATATCAATTTGCGTCTAAAAATGTCGTGTTTAATAATTTATCGATAGAAGATTCTCGAGAATTATATAGAGCTTCTTAAAAAAAAAAAAATCAAAAGAGAACCTTTCTCTCAATCGCTTGCGCGTAATTTTTCTAAAATTTATATAATACAGAGATTTCTAAAATCTACATATCGTATATGATTAATGAAGTTTTTTTTTTGATTAATTAATCTCGCTTCAATTTTTATGTGCGATATGTAATGTAAAATAATGATTCCATCATAAATTACTTGATTTTGTCGAGTCGAGTCCTTAATTAGATAAGGACATTTAATGAATCTGTATAAAGTATCTGTCAAAAAGTATTTTACTAATTGTAAGGTGCGAAAAATCTTAAAAATATTATATAGGGTGAAATTTTTCCCGAAATTGCATATCAATTTGCGTCTAAAAATGTCGTGTTTAATAATTTATCGATAGAAGATTCTCGAGAATTATATAGAGCTTCTTAAAAAAAAAATCAAAAGAAAACCTTTCTCTCAATCGCTTGCGCGTAATTTTTCTAAAATTTATATAATACAGAGATTTCTAAAATCTACATACCGTATATGATTAATGAGGTTTTTCTTTTCTATTAACTAATCTCGCTTCAATTTTTATGTGCGATATGTAATGTAAAATAATGATTCCATCATAAATTTCTCGATTTTGTCGCGTCGAGTCCTTAATTAGGTAAGGACATTTAATGAATCTGTATAAAGTATCTGTCAATAAGTATTTTACTAATTGTAAGGTGCGAAAAATCTTAAAAATATTATATAGGGTGAAATTTTTCCCGAAATTGCATATCAATTTGCGTCTAAAAATGTCGTGTTTAATAATTTATCGATAGAAGATTCTCGAGAATTATATAGAGCTTCTTAAAAAAAAAATCAAAAGAAAACCTTTCTCTCAATCGCTTGCGCGTAATTTTTCTAAAATTTATATAATACAGAGATTTCTAAAATCTACATACCGTATATGATTAATGAGGTTTTTCTTTTCTATTAACTAATCTCGCTTCAATTTTTATGTGCGATATGTAATGTAAAATAATGATTCCATCATAAATTTCTCGATTTTGTCGCGTCGAGTCCTTAATTAGGTAAGGACATTTAATGAATCTGTATAAAGTATCTGTCAATAAGTATTTTACTAATTGTAAGGTGCGAAAAATCTTAAAAATATTATATAGGGTGAAATTTTTCCCGAAATTGCATATCAATTTGCGTCTAAAAATGTCGTGTTTAATAATTTATCGATAGAAGATTCTCGAGAATTATATAGAGCTTCTTAAAAAAAAAATCAAAAGAGAACCTTTCTCTCAATCGCTTGCGCGTAATTTTTCTAAAATTTATATAATACAGAGATTTCTAAAATCTACATACCGTATATGATTAATGAGGTTTTTCTTTTCTATTAACTAATCTCGCTTCAATTTTTATGTGCGATATGTAATGTAAAATAATGATTCCATCATAAATTACTTGATTTTGTCGAGTCGAGTCCTTAATTAGATAAGGACATTTAATGAACCTGTCCGGACATAGTGAACGAAGAAGGTTGTTAATTCGCGCATCTCTGTCACGACAAGGAAATGATTTACGTGCGCTGCACGCAACTGTTATTTATAGTGTATTTTATCGGTTCTTGCTCGTCTAATGTTCGCGCGTACACACGATCCAAATGAGCGAGTCATTTTACTAATTGCGAACTCGGCCGTGATCAGCCGCGGTAACAACGAGTTAATTCACTTTTTTTGCCGTCGCTCGTTACACATCGTGTCATAAAATCGCACAGAAACGAACGTTATAAGTAACAAGCCGTTTTTACAACGATATTTATCGCGATATGCTTCGATAAAAAAGCATCGAGAAACTAGTTAATTAGTAATCAAAAAAAATATCCACACGTATGTATGTGTTGGCGTGTATTGTAATTAAATCGTACGTTAACAGCTGTGGGAATAAAATTTTATAATATCACTGCTTCTCCCCTTACGCACGCATTCCTTTTAATGCGAAACCGATTGTGCGAGACTTAAAATGTAGTCGAAGCCGCTCGCGCGCTTTTCTCTAGAAGCTACGAAAATAAATCGAGTACTCTAAATAGCGATTGCGGGGCTTACGTCGCTTTCCAACTATTTCGCGCCGACGATTTCCGGAACGAGTCTGTCCGCCAGAAATCGGTCAGGAAACCATCCAAAAAGCTCTCCCGCGAAACTACGACCCTGTGTCGGATCGTCTTCCGAGAATTCGAGACGAGTATTTCGTCGACTACCGACTTGAGTTTGACGCCGTTACACATCAAAAGCTACCGGGGCCATCGGCAACCGCTCTCGGGATAATTTCGACATTGGTGCGCGATAATCCTATCAGCCGCGGAGCTGCGGGTTTACAAACCACCAGCGGTAAATGTCGAAGAACGCACGTGCCCGTATATCATCCGGGCGCAGGCGAGAAAGAGAGAGAACCTTATTTTGCCTTCACATAGGTCAAAAGTCTCGTCTGCTAAATACACTTGTCATATCTAGTGTATCGAAGAAATGTAAGCGTAAAAAAATTAATGCTACAAAAATTAATATTTGTGAATAAAATATTATTTAAAGAGTAAATGCAAAGAGAGAGGAAAAAAGGATAGAGAACGAGAAGAGACGATCGCTCGTTAGAGGCGCGAGGGGTGCCATATGGGTTAGTAAATTTAACTTTGCAAGCGAGAGAGCCGCAAGGAGAACGAAAGGGAGAAAGAGAGAGAGAGAGAGAGAGAGAGAGAGAGAGAGAGAGAGAGAGAGGCAGAAGGAGAGTACGTGGGAAGTGTGTAGAGGCGCAAAAGAGGCCCCGGCCATCTGCTGCCGGCGGCGGCAGCTCTACAAGAACGGTCTCATAGTCAGAAAATGCGCGAGCACCGACACGAGAGGATTGACGTGCGCCCAAGGATGGATGCTGCACGTTGGCGCGTCGCTTGTTAGTTTTAGCACAATGGCCCGATCTCATTGAGTCATCCGGGAAAAAAAAAAAAAAAAAAAATCTCCTTTCTCCGCCTGTTTGACCTTTTCGGACTTTCTACGCACCTTCTCACGTATTATTTAGTCTATACGTTCGTCCTCCATATGTGATCATTAAATCAATCAAAGACGTATATAACTCACTGATAAACAAGTGTACAATTAGATTCATGAATAGTGTAAAGCGTGTTTTTATTATAGCCTTGAAAATGTTTATATCGCGTTTCAAGATTGAACATCTTTCTTATCGACGTAGCATACGTCGATCGCGGCCAAGAACTTTGATACATAAAACATATAAAATGGAATAATTTTGAAAGAAAAAAATTTACTTAGAAATATGTCAATGTATTTATATCATTTGAATAAATTATATTTATCCGTTATATTGAAAAGTGAATAATTTCTCGATTTCTATTATCATTAAACTCAACTTTTATCATCGCATTTAACATGAAGCATGAATTTCTCGACGCCTGTGAGAGTCACAGAGCATCGCCAAGCAACAGCAAGCAGCATCAGCAACAGCAGGAGGGAAAGACAAGTGTTGCTCTCCCTTGTTCTTTTTTTTTCTAGCCCTCTCTTTTTCATCATTGCACCGGCGGCTGCGTGTGCACGCACGCGCGTGCAAGCTATGCCAAATGCAACCCTTGTACATTCTCTCTCTCTCTCTCTCTCTCTCTCTCTCTTTCGTTTCTTTAACACAATCCAACCTGTCTGTAAGCGTTGGCAGCCAGCAGCGCGCGAAAGTAGGAAGGGAAAAAGCAGATGCGAGAAGAGTGCGTCGATCCCGCGCACGTTGCGCGCACGCGAGAAGAAAAAAAAAAGAAAGGAACACGTAGAGACGATAGAAAGTAACTAAGGTCTGCCCTTTTCGTTAATTGCGCGTGTCGAGCGAGACGGGAAATCAAAGTCGTGCGAGCGTGCGTTGCGCCGCCGCCGACCTGTTGCAAATGCGACCGGCGACGCGTGCAACGTCTTCCTCGCCACTTCCCGCACGCATCGCACGTGCATCGAAAACTAGGGTGACCGGCCGATACACATCTCGCCAACATATTTTCAACCCGCCGCGCGATGCTTGGTAATTCACTGTCCCGCGTGATGGTGATGAAAATTTCTATCGCTTTTTACGATATTTACCTACAAGTTACGTGTACGGCGTGGTTAATCAGGGAAGAAGTTCAGGGGATTATCGCGATAATCGTCCCGATATTTTCGCGATAAACACTCTTAGGAGCTTTATGAACCGAACAGATCCTCTCCTTCGATCTTGCACACGCGAGAAACCTTGCCAGTCACTTCCGCGCTAATTAATCGGCCGATTATATGCCGAACCGAGAGCGAGATTATTTCTCGAGCGCGAGATAATATCGCTGTATATGTATGTGTGTGTATATGTATATATATATATATATATACGTATAAAGGGTCCGTGCGACTTCGTTTTCGCGCACGTAATTTCTTCGCGCGATTCTCGCGCGCACGCTAATTCCGCGCGTGTCCCTTATCTCCGTTCCGGCGTTTGCTGGAACGAGACCGAGTCGGGTAAATACGTTCGCCCGATTAGCATCCGTGACCAGCTGCGGTCAAACAAACGGAAAGCATTGTTCTTTTCCGAGAGTTTTTTCTCTTTTCTCTTTTCTTCTACCTCTGTCTTATTTTCGTTAATTAGGATTAGAAACGAGCGCATCTATGCGTCGACTAAAATAATGTTTTTTTTTTTTTTTTTTTTTTTTTTTTTTTTTAATTAAATTGTTTTTAAAATGAAAAATCCACGTCACCAAATCGACTCGAGGAAACGTACAATTTTTATTGCTCATCCTTTAATATAACGTGTCGCAAATGTTGATGGAGAAAAATATCGACAGAGATTGCGTGTTTCTTTCACTTCTTATAATTTATACTACGCGAATTTATATGGAACATGTGTGTTATCTATTACCACACGATCGTCGACATTTCTTACTTCCCACATTGAAAACGTTTATGCTAATCCGAGACTCCGGTAAAAAATCTCCAACGCGCGTATGCCTATCGCAAGACGTTGTTCGCGAGCGTCTTGTGAAAGTTTATAAATCATCGTGTATAATTCGACAATGATATATCCCTTAGGATATCTCGAGTCTACGTGTACGGAAGAGTGCACGATGTATCATGTTATTATTTCAAGAATACAAGGTGTCTTGCCATTATTACAAATCAACTGTAGAAAGTTTGACAAACTTTCTCTTGATAAAAATTTGCTGGGAAACTAAATTATCTTTCCAAATTTTCATCCTGGAATACTTGTATGGTTTCGAAAGACATTATTTTTCTCCTTACATAGATTCGTTCATCATTTCATTTTCAAAGATATTTTTTTGGAAATAGTTATGCAATTAATTTTAAATAAACAAGAAAAGATTATAATATAAAAAATGATAACAGTTTCAAACTCTCTATATTTTTCTCACCCCCGTTAGAATGTGGTTCCAGATTAAAAATATTTTAGAAAATATTTGATTAAATTTTTATGGATGTATCAAAAAAATTAGGATCAAATTGGAAGCCTTGTTCATTTAAATATCTTAATTAATTCAACGATGATGAATATGCGTCTTATTTCTTAATTGAAATTGAAAAAAAAAATATTGATGACGTAAAATATGACAGAGGGACGACTTACCGGCCACGTGAACTCGAACGGGAACCTGATGGGGTTGGTGAAACTCGGCAGGGCAGCACTGGAACTGAGGTTAACCACGTTCTCGCCGAGAACGGGCGTCACGACGTCACCGTACGTGCACGGCGACGTCGTGTCGATCTTCACCTGGTACTGCTTCAGGCAGACCCGGAACCTCGTCTTGCATACCCCCGAGCATTCGCCCGTCCTGGACGCGCTGCCCGAACAGCACTTACCCAGGCTGTCCTTGCCGTACTCGTTCACAAAGGACTTTAGCCTCAACTCGAACATCCCCGAGGCGCTCACCTGTGAAACACACGCGCATTTTAATTCCTTCGAGCGAGCGCACGCATCGTTTTCCGAGAAATGGTGCGCGGTATGAATTATGAAAAAAATGCTTAAAATGTTAAAAATATTAATATTCAAATTCAAAAAATTAGAAACACGAGGCACTCAAAATTGAAAGAAATCGTCAACTTTAAAGAACATGCGTTCCAATTCATTCAGTCGGTAAAATCTGCAACAATTGTGCATTGAAAATTGATCAAATTACTGAAATACAATAACGATCGAAATAATAATAGAAACTTTTTCTCTCTCTTTCTTTTAAAAAACTTTGGCTCTTAATTATGACCATGATAAAAAGTCCTTTTCGAGGGGCGTCGAATATATTGCAGGGCATCGCGAGAGTATCTTTAATAGCTCCGCGTGGGATCGTAATGCGATCTTAATAATGTCGGTCTGGTCGACAGTTGGCGGCGAATCATCATGAGACATATGAACAAGACTCTCGCTATCAAACGAAGTCTCTCTCTCTCTCTCTCTCTCTCTCTCTCTCTCTATCTCTCTTTTTTCCATCTACGAGACAGGGGGGTCATCGTCGTCTCGTGCCCCACGACGTGAAACGCCGCAGGAGCACGTGTGCGCGCGTGTTTTTGCGGACGTGTCACGCACGTCTCCCAGGAGGAGAGAAGCGAGTCGATCCGACAAAAAGCCCGCGCGCGTCCCTTTCTCTTTGCACAAGGAACATACAGCATCCCGTGACGTTACCGCTCGCGCTTCGCCATTATAATCGAATTACGAAAATACGCCGCGATTTACCGCAGATTCGACGATTTAGGTTTTTGTCTGCGTCGATGTTGATGTTACGCTCAGTTTAGTTGATCTTTTCTCTCTTTCTTTAGAAGCGGAAATAGTGGTCAGTAGCTCAGCAAACGTTCAAGATAACAAATTGTAGAATAATTTTTTTCTTTAGTGCCTTTATACGATATATTAAAAATAAAGAAAATTATATTCACAGTTAATCAAATCAGCGAGTAACGTTGATAGCGACAAATACCTTCTAAAAATATACTTGTAAAATTTCACGTATCAATACCTTTTTTTTTCTTCTTGTCATTTGATTAACTGTGGAAATGCTTTTACCAAAACGACGGGAATATTCTTTTTTGAAATATATGTGAATGCATCAACGCTCTAGTTGGCTCGCGAAAGCGCTACTTCATGAAATTACTGAGTGAAAAACCAGCTCGCAAAATAAAAAAGGGCGCGTCAATCAACGCGTTTTTCGCGACGGTGTAAAATCGTGGTCGACGATTAACTAGTGCAATTATCGAGTTTGTATTGAAAGTAATTTTACAACGTTGATATTATTTGATTAAAAGGAAAAGTTTGCTAAACAAAATATCGTGTAAAATAAAGAGGCATTTTTCTTATTTGAAAAGAAAAGAAAAAAAAAAAAAAAAAAAAAAAAAAGGAGAGAAAGCACACAAGTTAGTTGAGGTTCAACGATTTCTTCGAACTATCGATACATTTGCCCTCCGGACATCGTTTTTATACAGTGTAAACAGTGCCGACGTCCAATATGTGTCTCTCATTTTTCCTGTCGTTCCTCGTCGTCGCGACGCCGAGAGTGCTCGACCACCGTGAACCACGATCATCCCCCTGTGTATACATAGTAGAGACGAAAGCGCGCGCACACTAATGCACTTCTGAAACGGAACTTCCCACGAGATATTGTATAGCCGAGAGCGAACGCGCGGCGAGGTTCTTTAAGCGAGATCCCAACTAGCTCGGCATTGGCTTTATTTCCTTTTATCCAACTTCTCGTCTCGCGATCATGTATCTCGCGCATCAATTGCCACTGATAAATTCGCGGTCTGCCAATGGAAATGCGAGAGTATTCTCGTGTACATGGAGCCACATATTTCAATCAGCTGACATTACTACTACACAGATAGCGCACGATTTTTACATTGTCATTAAAAATTGAATACAATCTTTTTACATACTTGATTGTAGTCGTAAAAAAAAAAAAAAAAAAATGAGTCAAATTTCCATGTCACACACAAGCTGTAAATTTGGAAAATATACTCTACGCGACCTTGCATGATATAAATAAATGTTCGTTTGCGAATAAAGGCTGCACCGCGGGACAACTCAATCGACGTGGCAATCGGCTATTTTTAAAATGAAAGAACGAATAATGGGCTGCGTTTATTTTTCATATTGCTTTTCGTTATATCTACATTTATAATAATAATATTAATATACGATGTATTAATACGTACATACTTTTTGTTTGACGTTAAATACGGTCGTCTGGTTTCTATTTACTTAAACACGCGAATACTCTTTGATAAGAATAACCGGTCTCTTCGAACGGCTCTCTCAATCACTATATCGCGCGTTGCATTTCAAGCGGGATTTACAGTCGATGCACTTGGTCGCGGCGAATCTCCGTCCCGTTAGTCCGCATCTCGCGAAAGTAAACGATTAAACGAGCGTGCGACAGAGAGTTGCGTATACGCACCGACGACGACGACGCACGTACACCTCGGGGCTGCCCTCTCACGATGAGGAGTCTCATTTTTGGCGCGCTGGAAGGTTATTCTGGGAAATGAGAATGGCCGTAGAGTATTTCGCCGCGCGTATTTACGGACACAACACACTATATGCGGCGGTATATCGAGACAGACGTTTCGTCACACACACACACACACAAACACACATAAAATAAATTTTCGACACTCGGCTCACCCTTCAAACGCCTTTGAAAAAAAGGCATCGTCAACTACATCGTCGGTGACTATCGGCACACCTATCGCTTCAAAGTGAAATTCTACAAAGGATTTTGCCGACCACTAACTGAGCTACTGTTGAGCTACTGCTGATCTATGACGAAGAATTGAGAATATCAAGGATAAGCAGCAAAAGGTGAGAGCGGTTTGAAATCATTATTACCATTGAGAGGAGAGAAAAACGAGCTAGAGAAAAGCGGTTCAGACTTTTAAAAAAAATATTTCTCCAGATTTAGAGTACGTCGCCGAATTCGTTAGGGACGGCCCTACTGTCCTGGATGGCAGGAGAAACAACAATTTTACATTCGGAGAGAGAAAAAAAACCTCCAAAGGGAAGAGAATATCTTGAACAGTACACGTTAAAGTTTTAAATAAAATTAACAAAACAGTATCAAAAAATTGCGGAATAAAAAAATAATTAAAAATATATATTGTGCTAGACACAATACTGTGGATACTATTAATCATCTATATATATTAAAGGCTATATATTAATCTTTATAATTTAATTTTAATTAAATTCAAAAAATTAAATTTAGACAAGATTTTGCGTGCTTCGGCGAATAGCGGTCTCGGCATCGCTGAAAGATAAGGCAGAGTCGTGCACGACGAACGCGGGAAGGATCCGCAGCAGACGGAGAGAAAGACGAGGAACGAACGTGGGGAGAGACGAGAGGGGAGAATCGGGGGAGACATCTCTCCCAGGAAGAATTCCCTCGGAATCCGTGCGGAGAGGAAACCGAGAGAAGAAACGGGCCGTATAATACGCGAAAAATGCACTACCTCCTCGTCGCATTCAGTCGTTTGTAAGAAACGTGCTTTCAAGAAACTTGAATTGTCAGAGTTTACAAAAAGAAAAAAAAAAAAAAAAAAAAAAAGAGAGAGAGAATGATTCTTCTCGATATTGTGATTGTCGCGGATCAAAAAGTTGAAAAAGATTTCATTTTTATATAAAAATAACACGAGACTCAAAGAGTATTTCTCAAGATACCTACTTCAATGACTGATTCATCTGTCGGATTAATGTTTGGAATCTAGCAGAATACATTCTTCACAGCGTATAGTAACAAGCTGTCATTCACCGTTATCGCCATCATTGATGAAGCGATCGATAATATATATATATATATATATATATTTATACGTACATCGAAATTTTTCTGTCACACTTTCAAAATCTAAATTTTCAATCCAACATCTACTTTACTTTAATACTCAAATCACATTTCTTTGAAATTACTAAATATAATTTTAATATAGTTTTGTCATCTTTTAAGCTTGTCTGAACTGTTCGTTTACTACTGCTTATTTAAGAAAAAAAATTCAATTCCTAAACCTAATAAAATAATCTAGAATCTATACAGAGAAAATTAACGTTGAAAATAACAAAACATTTCGATCTACAAAGTTAGATATCAAAAGAATGAAAAAAGATTCATCGCGAGAGCTGCTCTCTTTGTAACTTTTAGCGTTGAAATACGAAAGATGCGAATACTAGAGTTGCGGACGGTTAGTTTATTAATCGCATAGAGAGGCAAACGTAAAACACGCTCGGTTGCTTTTAACACGGATAGATCCGAGTTTCTCGAATGTGTTACTAGTTATGAAATCGCGAGTCAATTACGTCAATGTTATTCCAATCTTTCGCATCCGCGGCGCCTTCCTTCCCTTTTCGCACGTACAACAATAGTGAACTATATATATACGAACTAAATGCGATATATATATATATTATATATGGACGTTTATTCCGAGTATCCAACATTATATCGAGTCACACTCATTCATCGAATCGCGATGTCCAAGGTCGAAGACACCGGAATACAAGTTGATAAACCTCTCGCGTTAATAATTACGATGACAACAGGCGACGAGTACTACGCGTAGTTTACAAGATAGACTCTTCATTCGCATATATATTGTATACGTCGATACTATAATATTTTGAGGGAACGCGCGTGCTTGTCATTTCCACGAATCCGAAATCATATGATCGCCTCGCGTTTTACACCCTCGATATCATCTGGTCGATTACATTAGGACTTTCGTTACCTTCAATAATTGTAATCCCCAATATAAGGGGGGATAATGATCCTCGATAAAAATCCTAGCTTCCGAACTACGGCTCTCGACTGATGTTTACGTATCAAATTCCTCGTTTGAAAGAGAGACACAAATAAATATTCCCAGGAGGGGAAGAGAGAGAGAGAGAGAGAGAATATTTCCAAGATAGACTTACCGCTCGGGGCGTCGGCAGGAGAACGACGGCGGCCGTCCACACGAGCATCGTGGTCCACATGTTGACGCGTCGCTTATCCCTCGGTGTTTTACGCACCGCCCGGCGCTTCTTCCACGGCGATGGGCGGCGGGGAGAGGCGCGCGGATGTGAGCGGCAGCAGGCGGCTGCTGCTCGTCGTCGTCGTCGGCGTTACCTGCTCGCCGCGGCGCCGCCGGGCCGCTGCTGCATAGCCGGTATCGTGCCCGGTACTCTCGACGATCGTCCTCGACGACGCTTCCCTGTACGCGGGCCGTCGCCGTCGCCGTCGTTGCGGTACGGTAGCGCGTACTTGCGTCGCGAATGAGGGGTATATCCACCACTTTGCACTCGCGCGCGAGCCGCTGATTTTTTTTTTTTTTTTTTTTTTTTTTTTTACGTCGGACGCGATATATCTCACTTCTTTTTTTATTTTTTTTTACACACTTTGCCGTTGACACACTTTATTCCAGTATATCCGTGGGACGACGTTAGACTCGCCGTACGTAGATGGTTATAAAGTATCGCGAAGGATTCTTTCTTTCTCTTATTTTCTCTTTTGTTCCACCGATGATCGTGTCGTGTGATTCCTCTTCTCCTCTTTTTTTTTTAATTTTTTTTTTTTTTTATTTTTCCTTTACGAGTCACGAACGCGACCAACTCGTCGCGGTCATACTTCTCGAAATAAAATAAAAAAGAAAAAAAATGCCGACGAGCGAAACGGACACCGGAACGGATAAATCAAACTACGACGCTCCCGTCCTCGCCAACCGTCGCAACAACGACGAGTCACACACTGAATCGGCCGTGGTCGCGCCGCGAGGAATACTCCCTCGGCGATCGGCAGCGCTACGCTCGGAGAAGGGCAACGTTGGAGGAGAGGGGAAAGCGATGGTGGGGGAACACTCGACGCGGCGGTGGAGGTGGAGCCAAGGATGTCCGCACACAGATCGCGTGACGGAGTCTCGAGGATGAACGAGAGTCAATGCGCCCGTGTCTCGCGCGGCCCCTCTCCGTCGAGGAAGGGGATGAACGGATCGGCAGGGGTGGATTGGGACGCAGGGAGAGCGCGCACAGAGAACACCGCGAGCGAAGTTACCGGCTTCGCGGCCGGACTCGTACTGACTGACAGCCGCGCGTCGACGAGACGCGTCCACTGGCTCTTTGACAGATCGACGTAGTTGAAAATTTCCCAAAGAGACGCGTCCTCCCTGTCTTCTGTCCTTCGTCTCTTTAGTCGCTTCTTATCTTCTCCGTCAATCGCTTATAAAGTATATCGCACGTTTTCCTCCTCTTGATTATCTCTAGAATCACCAGTGTACATACACGCCACTAATCGGTTGCACTAGCGCCACACCACGGCATCCGCGACAACCACTGGTACCGTCGAACACTGTATACCGGCGCAGGTAACAACGACAGATGGCGAACCCCGGAGTCCCCTTCGCTTCCACACGAGATCAACCGATATGTATATGTATATATGTATGTGTGTGTGTGTGTGTGTGTGTGTGTGTGTATATACATATATACGCGAAATTTCTGTCTTCTCTACACTCGTAAAAATGATCTCCCTCGCTCTGAGCGACGGATACCCGCTACTACTCCCTACTTCCGCGCCTTGTGCGTGTGTGCGTGCGTGGGGTTGAGCGACGAGTGATCGCGCGCGCGCGTGCCCGTCACAAAGTGCAACCCTCGACTGGAGGTAGCGAGACTGGGAGCACCCCTACTTATAATTGTGGTCCCGCCGGCTCCCCCCTTGCCGGGCCGGGCAAGCGGAAGAGGGGTTGTGCTCGACCGAATCAGAGGGGTGGTGGATGGCGGCTGCGCCGGTGGCGCGACGCGTGGGCCTGCGGGACGCGAGGGGCACCGTACGGGCAGGAGGGAGCGCGGCAGCGGGCCGGAGAAGGGAGCGGGGAAGAAAAGGGGGGCTGCCGCGAAGAGGCAGCTGCAGGCCGGCTGCACGCGCCCACCTCCACCACCGCGTGCGTAGTCCCTGCGTACGACACCCTAGCCACTCGTGCGGACTTCTTGCCTGCCTGCCTGCTCGCTTTGCCTGCTCGCTCGCGGACACCTCGGGGCGCCTGCCCCCTGCCTGCACCCCCCTTCCCGCGCGAAAACGTTGTCCACGGTGGCACAGCTCGCACGATTCTTTCTCCCCCCCCTGCTCCTACCCCCGCGCTCCCCTTTCCCCTCTTTCCTTCCTTCTTGGCCCCCCTTCGCCGCGAGCGTCACGATAATTCGTACCCCATCTACGGATCCGACGGCACGCGCCATGTGCCACCACCTCGCGTGTGACGTCATGCCCTTCTTTTTAAGCGTATTACGTTTCTTACGCTCGCGACGAGTCGTACGGGCGTATTGCGTAGCGTGTGGCTGACGTACCCGATCTGCGGAAGATCGTTTGCGATATCGAGGGGGCGACCGCGCGAAAGATTACTTTGAATATCAAAATAATGCTTTTTGACAGACGGATGAATGTAAATGAAAAAAAAAAAAAAAAAAAATAGAAAAAAAAGATCTCGCGTTTCTCAACCGTGATATTTTTTTCAAGAGTACCTGGGAGATCGTTTGGGTATATGTAGATATAAAATTCTACCAGAATCTGACGGAGATAAAAAAGTAATTTAATGAATAAGATATGTAAATGATTATTGAGAAATTTCAATGAGAGATGAAGATACTTCGAAAGAATCGAGGAATCGAGTTGCCGATATAATTAAACCGCGCGTTTTACTCCGATGCACCTGCAACCACCGTAATATGTGTCTCACAGAAATATTTAAACTTAATTTGTCGGCCTGCAATTCCGCGCACATGTCAGAAGGCATTTTGCCAGCCGCTAGTAGCCGTACGATCGAATTCGATAAATCAGTTAATGAAACGCGCGGAGAAGTTACGCAAGGGATATTCTGTCCGGAGCTGACTAGTCTCGTGTGAGATTGCGATTATTGATGCGATATTTATGTATCTGACAGATTTATCGATTGTAGCTGTCAATGATGTGCAAGTATTTGAAAATTCAGCATATAATATATTAATATTAAATTTCGTTCAAGTTGAATGATTGTAAGATTGATGTATCGTGATTGGAAATCGGGCACAAACCATATCTTTTTTTACAGACAAGTTCGATAACTCTGTGGTACGTGCTGCACGAAATAACCGAGTTTCGAAGGAGATTTGCGTGGAAGCCCCCTAATCTGGATATTTGCCAACTGCCCTAATTCAGGGGTTCAGCTTCCTAATACCGTATAACATTCGGGCACACGCCGAGGCAGCGATTGCGCGTCATCTGCGCTTCCTTTTCATTCTTCGATTTCTCAATATTCGTATAAAAAAAAAAAAAAAAAAAGATTAAAACCACCTTTCCTGTCTAAAAAATCCGAGCCGAGTTTTTATCAACATTTATTATTTCGTAGACTCAAGAATTAAAATTTAATAACAGACTCTTCCGACACGAAATAGATTAAATAAAGAAAATGCATTCTTGTTAATAATATCTAATATAATATCTTTCACAATATCTTTAAAAGTTAATTGACTCGAGAAGTTTATTATTTTAAATAAATATATTTTTAGAGTAAATAAATATATCTTCTTAAAAATCTGTCCCAAATTCAATTGCATAAAATGCGCACGTACATCACACAGACACAAGTAACATCTATCTAAAAAAATATATAACTATATAATCCATTATAATATTTATAATATTTATATACATGATAAAAATAAATATTGTAAGTACTATAAGAGATATAAATATTATAAATAATTATAATACTTATCCGTGTTACATATGACGAGTTACGCACCTATAAGCACGTACATACGTACACTTGCCCTGCAATTTTTCTGATGCCCTTCGTCAGCATCAGCTCGTGCTACGCAAAAGTCTCTGATGTCGCGGAACCAATTCAATAGGGTATGACCGAACCCCTCATCTCCTCTCTCTCTCTCTCTCTCTCTCTCTCTCTCTCTCTCTCTCTCAGCGTATTATGCGGGGCATACGCATCGGAGTGCTATACGGGGTGACAGATTATTATGGCGCGCATGCTGCTGCTCCCCGGCTGTAGGGTATTGTGTCGGGGCACACAATGGTCCCCGGACCTGTCTCGGCCACGCATCCATGTCCCTCATTGTTAGTTAGAGCGCGCGGAATCGTCTCTTTCCAGCTCACCCCTATCTCACCTTCAGTCCGGATTTTGCAGGGCTGCCCGGCCAAGTGTTGCAGCCAATAAATCCGCTCCGCCATTAAAGCAGACTCATTTCGATTTATTTGCAGCTCCTCCTGAACAGGCGGGCCACAATCTTGTTAAAAGATTGATCATTATCTCTTATTAAATTTTTTACCGAGGGGATAAATTTCTTTCCTAAATATAATAAAAAAAGTAATGCGTATATATATATTACATTAGAAATTTACTATTATATAAGCCTGAAGATAAAATAAAGGGAACACACAGGAAAATGAAATAGGAACAAAGTCGCCGTCGAGTGGTGTAACTGGTAAAATCACGGTCGCGTAATCAGGTAAACAGCGTGATGATAAGGTGCTGCTACGCAGAACAGGAAGCCTTTGTTGTTTTCTTCGCCGCATCTAAGGGAAAGAAAGGAGATGAGGATAAGGAAAGAGAGGGAAGGCAGAGGCATCGTCACGATGCCTGTAGCTGTACAGTGTACTTCCGGTCATGAGGTGGTTCAACAGGTCAGACCAACAGGGGAGCCAGATAAAACCACTTCCGGCCCCGTCGTCCCCTTCGTACCCCCGTCTTTTTTCCCCATCTCGTTCCACGTGGGTTCCGTCTCTCTTTCTCTCTCTCTCTCTCTCTTTCTTGCAGGCATCTTTTATTTCTCGACACAGATGCTCAAATCGATAGTCTATCGATATTATTTTTCAGAGAAGAAATAAAAAAAATAAACGATTTATTTATTGTAAAATGCAATGTCAAATGTTTTAGAAGAAAAACTTGATTTAATAAAAAATTGAAAGAATAAAAAAAAACTGTCGATAATGATATTTGTAATATTGTGTATAAAGTAAAGTATCAATGTAAGAAGTAGCCTGCAAACTTTTCGAAACTCTACGCGACATTATCTGTGTCAATATTTGTCTTAATCCATGCCGATACGAATGGAAACAAAAAGGTAAAATAATCGCAGATATCTACATATGTCACACAGTACAAGCACATTCATGTACTTCACACATTCGTGTACTTACTCACGAATGGATATGTCTTTTCGTAGTAAACATACAGACGAAGCGTGAATCCATCACGCGACTCCCTTCTGTTCGTGTTCCTTCATATCCGTCGTTCTTTCATTCATACATACGCATAAGCACGCGCGCAAAAGCTTACGTGCGACCGAGACCGCGTTGCGGTCTCGGACAACACATGCGCTCGCTCTTTTTTGCTGGTGTGCGTGCACTTTCTCGCGCGAGAAACTACACACACGCAGAAAACGACTCAATGAATTACCGTCTGGGGGTTGCGGGTTGCGTTTCCGCCGATCGTACCTCGCGGGGACGAAAGATTTACGGGGATGCACGCGCACGTCACAGCCGTGAACTGTGATAATTTTTGACATTTCGAGCGATATGTACCTCGTACCCTCATTACAGTAGAATACAGAGTACTATATATAGGGTAAACTCGATTAAGATGGCCATAGTTTTTTAAAATGCAAAAAACATATACTTAATAGTGTTTGGCATATTATCTTCACTGAAGCTTAAATTACGTAATATTATCGAAATTAAAAGGATAATATTTCATAGAAATTTTATATTATCAAAATAGTACAACATAAGCATTGGCCATCTTATTCAACTTTTAAGGAAAAGATGACCATAATATTTAGAAAAAAATAGTGAAAACGAAAATAAAAATTATAGGTCATGTAACAATTTACATATCTTTATAATATGTCTAACGACTCGATTACGATAGCTCAACTGTCATTTATTCGATGTTATAACAGTTTTTAGTGGATAAATGAAAAACTTTGCAAGGAGTCAAAAGTAAAAATATGAAATAAGATTCACAATATCGTTATTTCGAATAATGTATGTATGCACATAAACTACTGTAAAAATCGATTATCTTTAACAATGACTAAAAAAGCGCACTATATAGCGATTATTGAAAAAATTACAGCCATCACACCCTAGTTTACCCTACATATAACATAAAATGTATAACATAAAATATATAAAATATATATGTATATATATAAAATTTTAAATAATTTGTTATATATACAATAATTGAAAATTATTACTTTAATGCGTTAACATTGCACATGATTCGTGTTTTACATATTATGTATATTCTTTATAATCGCGAGAAATCTCGCCGCGACGATTTAATTTTGCCGTAGCTTTTTTATCCTGCCGGCACTTGGGCTTTGGGAGTTCGACGAGGAAGTCGACGGTAATACCGCTTAATTATTGCCATTCGTTACGCGAAAGCAAAGTATGTTAATTTGCGAATATTATCGAGTTTAATCTCGGGCTTACGGCGACGGTTTGCTTCGCTCCATAGAGATATGCCGCAGCTGAGCCGCCGAAAGATCAAGCCGCTTGATCTTAATCGGTATACAAGCTTCGTGAATTTTATGCGACGATTATGCTAATCAGGGATTTGCCGATCCGCGTGCCGTACTTGAAAGACAGAGAAAGACGTAGTTTATTGTAATAATATTATTGAGAAAGAGATTTTGAAAAAAAGAAAAAACTTTAATTATTGCGGTCCCTTCTTTCCTCCCAAATCTTTCTTTTATCACGGAAATACTCGTGATTATGTTTATTATATTTAAAAATTAACAATTGAGAAATTATTTGCGTTTGAGACGCGTTTATTTCTGTTAATCAATACACACGTTGCGCTCTAATAATTTGAAATATCATTCATCTATTTATTGATACATATTCCTCTTTTATTGTTGGTAGAAAAAAATTTGATATCCGGATTTAAAATTGACAATCCCTCGCGTACCGTAATTCGCGTTCTGGCGGGATGCCGAATGATACCCGTGATAAAACACGTCGGGTGCCGAGGGAAAGCCGAGAGCTGGGAAAGTAAACACGGAAAAGGATTAAGTCGAGTGCTTGCGAATCAAACAAACGGCGCGCCGTGACTGCTTTTTCGGCTGTGAGAACTCTGCCGCTCGTGCAAACGAAATATATCCGACCGTCAAAACCTTAAAGAGAGAGATAAAGAGAGGACTCGCCTTCCCACTCGTTTCTTCCTTCCGGTTTCTATCTGAGCGTCGTAAAACAACCCTGGGCCGCTGCTGCTACACCGGCATGAAATCGCGCGGATCCACCTGTCGTCGCGTAAACTTTTCTCGGAAGACCGCTTCGAAGATTGCGACGAAGTCGAAGATTAAGTTTGATAGTTGGAATATAAAGTTGTCAAGAACGCACATAATTTTTTAGCAATTCAACTCTTTACTTTTCATGTAAAAAAAAAAAAAAAAAAAAAAAAAAAAAAACCGTATCATGAAATTGCAGTTATAAATTATAAGAGAAGAATAAAATTATATTTTTTTTACTCGACTGTATATTTACATGGGTGTAAAAAGAATCATATTTCATCAGATGAGCAAGATTATATTTCGATGTAAACGCGCGCGCGCGCGCGCGCCGGTGAGATCGTATTTTATTGAGCCATTTGCTGAATCAGCGAAATAATATCTGTCTCCGCCCCCTCCGTTTCACGAATTATCGCCACGAAAGAAGGTTCGTGACGAAAAATACGTCGACGTATTTATAGCGATTTAATGTGGGCGCGTCGTCGGGTCAGCGTGATTCACGTAATGACTCGTAATCTTCTGTCGGATCCACTTAATACTATTGTACAATTTCCAAACGATTGGTAAAGATTCAACGAGGGTCGCGATTGAGGAGAGAAGGCGGTCGGATAAGTCCCTCGGGGCATAAGTGGACGCACGTATTCCGGACTCCACCTGGAAAGACCCAAAGATGCTCGGTTGCTTAATCGCGATTTCGTCGCAGCTGTCAATACAGCGCGTTCCAGATTGCCTCGCAAGGAGTATCTCGCCTTTGCTTCCAATCTCGACGAGTCGGGAATGCATTTTGCGCGAATAAGCTGAATAAATGAATAACAATATAATAGATAAGATATAAACAAAAATCAATTTCGACACATTTTCTCATCTTTTCGGATAACCTAAGCTTCAAGGGTTGAAATCGCACAAAATTAAACGATAGATAGATTTGTTGCATCAAAGTTGAATTGCCTTGACGTAAAAAAAAAAAAAAAAAAAAAAAAAAATAGAAAAATTTCTTTCAGATTATTTTCTCGAATACCTGGTCTTCTCGATAGCCAGCGGCAGAAATTTTCTCGCCGAGAGGGTACGCACGCGGGGCCTCTTCGTCTGGACACGAAAGCACGATGGAGGGAGAGACGGCACGCGTGCCACGCGCCCGAACTCGGCCGAAGGGCGACGAATGAGCACGAGGTGCCCGATACGAACGATAATAATCTCTTTCGGAGTGACTCTACCGGACGGCCCCACCGCTGGGCCCGGCGCGATATGTGATCGGCTGTTGCAGCTGCTGTTTCTCCCGTCAGGCCGGGACGCGCCGGACCCTCTTTCCTTCCCTCTTCCTTCCGTTCTCCCGGGTCTCTCCCTTTCTTCGTTTGTCTTAGCTCACTTCCCTGCTCGTGATATAGCCCGATTTCTTTTCATCCTGGGCCCCGTCCGAGATAGAGTTCCCCAAACATATAAATCGCGCACTCTCGACGCAAGTTCCTCGATTGCTTCCGCGAGGAGTCCGAGGCGCGATAAAATCGCGATAATTATGATATCAGAAAGATATGGGAGAAATATTTTCCAGGAATATTCAGATTACATACTCCTACTCGTTGAAAAATAAACGTTTTTCTCAAGAGAAATAAATAAAATGAGGTATCATAAATAATAAGGGAACGATGTACGCGCATTCGATGCAACTTGTTGGTTCCGAATGATCGATGGAATCGGACCATAAGCGATAAAAGGTCGAGCGGCCCTGCTCTCGATTCAACAAAGACCAGGACACCATTATTGTCTATGTTGACGCGAGCTCCCTTCGCTCCCGTCGCTTGCGAATCCCGCTGAAAGAAGGGATGAGAATGCCCTCGATAGGTACTCGAGCAGAACGAAACGGGATGGAAAAGCTTACGATTTGCATCTGACTGCAACCTTCACGTTTACCTGCCTGCTGTTGCTGCTGCTGCGATTGGAAAAGGAGAGAGAAATGAGAGAGAGAGAGAGAAGGACCGCGATTCGGCGAGAAAGAAGCATCTGTTCTTTAGGTTTTCTTTGGCTAAAAGGCTCCGTGGGAGTGGTACAACGGGAAAAGAAGAGGAAGCACAACGTTGCGGGAAGCAGATCGAGAAGCCTGCTGCTTCTTCTTAAAACGAGACGGGTCCTCGGGCGAAGAAAAAAAGAGGGAAATAGCGGGCGGGAGGGAGGAAGGGAGATGAAGCGTCGGTATATGAAAAGCTTTTCCTCATACGCAGCTGCCGCTTCTCAAAGTTCATTGGAAATTAATTGGTCTTTCGAACTATCGGACACGGGGTTTCTTTTCCGAGGCGTAAAGAGGAATAAAAAGTTGCACCTTTCACAATTCTGTTCTCGGTTCGTTCGATACGACGACTCGTATTCTGTAATTGGTGGTATACTCGGAGAATAGAGGTGATTTCTCGGTATAAAGTAAATGCTAATGAACAGTCTTTTCAATGATGAATCATGGCTCGCATTCGAAAAACCAGCCGCATGCGAACACCAACATGGACTGCAGTTCCTTTTTTAAAATATCCTTTCGATTTAGTCGCACGCCACAAGATTTCCATTTATCAGCATATGTGCATTCGCGGGAAAGTACGATGGATGCATACTAATCGAGAGACAAAAATAGAAAAGTAAAGAGATGGAGATTTATCCTTTCTAAATTTTGTTTACATCAAATTTCGAGAAATGAGGATTAAACCTATTTTGTTATTCTATTTTCATATCCTGTCAAAATTTAATTAAATTGCCATTCATTACTTTACATTTTAAATTTCTACGTTAAATATTTTGTTAAACAAAGTTGGAATTAAGATTTGTTCAAAATAACACAACTTGAAATTATTTTAGAGAGGAAGGATATCATCTATTTGTATCACATTGTACAATATCACATTTAATCAATGGTGGACACATTTTAAATACAAGCTATTAAAAGTAATCAATTAAATAATTCCATTTAAATATCATTAAAAAATTCATTTAAATAAGATTGTATCTTTCTCTAAATAAAATATTTTTTATTTCCAATATTATTATTTTGCTCATCTCATACATTTTAATGTTAGTTCCTTTTTTCTGTTCATTATTAACAACTAAAAAATTAATAATATCTTTATTATTAAAAAAAGTTAATTCTTTTTTTATTTTGTTCTGATCAAGAAATGTCGATGTATTTATTCGAAAACGTACAAAAATATGTTCAATCATCATCGTATTGTTGACCTACGAATCGAGTTCCCGGCCAGCGCCGGAGGTGTCTCTCTCCTAGAACGTGCGTTTAAAAACGCCCATTAGCGCGATGAAAATCCGCGTCACGTACGCGCCGCGTGTGGGAAACCGTGAAGCACAATGCGTTCGTACGCGCGCTTTACCTACGTTTGTGATGAACTGTCTATTGTTATGGTAAAAACAGCCGATACGTACGTTCTGTCGCCTTAATCACCGACAGGCTACCGTCACGTATACGGGGTGTCTCTGTCTGAAAGAGAGAAACCACCGAAATTATTGTCGCACTGACCGACGCGAACAGAATTCAAAAGAGGAAACCTCTTTTAAACTGAGTCAGTGAAAATCTCAAAGCGATAATTTTGTCAAGATTTCATCGAGTTAGTAAATACTTGAAAGCTTTTATACTTTACTCTTTCATCTTATATTCCACTGACAATGTCATTGATTCTGTCAGTAAAATTTCACTGAAAAATAATTGTATATTCTTGCGTGAGATGAAGAGAGATGTAGCTTTTAAAGCTTTATCTATTTATTTTAAATTAACGCACATATTTACAATAAAACATGAATAATTAGTATATCATCAATATTCAAAATTATATTATATTTTTATTTTAAAGATGTGATAAATGTACAAAAAATTCAGATATTTTTTTACAAAAATATTGCTATAAATTTACTGTAACATAAAACATCGCTGATTGAAATACTGATAATTAACTCATTTTTTTTCGGTGAAATTTCACTGATTTGTAATGCTATATTTATATAACTAACGATAAGACCAACAGTAATTATTCGCAGGAGTCATAATACACTGATTCTATTCCTTGTTCAATTAATATTTTCTAAAAATAATCGTGTAATTTTAGCGTTATATCTCGCAATCACTCGCATAATTAGCAAATTTTATACAGGTATGTAACATCTTACAATTTTCAAGAATTAACGTTTCTCTTTTAGCGGCGTAAAATTTGTACATCGATATGGGACACAGTGTATGTGGTACGCTTGTGTGTGTGTGTAAAAGTACGAGCGCCACCGACGACGTCGTCGACTTTCCCAAAGTACGGATCTTTCGAGGTAAACGGCCTGTCTTATCCCTTCTCCTCGTGCTTACTTCGGTAGCCGCGTGTATTTTGTGCGTACGCCGAAGAATGTCACATCGTTTTGGAACAAAAAGAGTTCCTTTAAGCGCAAACGGCAAGGATTTGTTTGAATTCTTGTTTCTCACACGCTATAGATTTATTCTCGCCTATTGACTGTAATAATTTTATCTAATTGATCATAGATTATTATGTTACATCTTTCATTTCTGATACTGATTATTAAACATATGAAATATGATATAAATATAATGATTCAGCAAATTTTCTACTTTATCTCAATTTACGGTTATTATCTCCATTTATTATTTCCGAAAAAAATTCTAGACGTCAGCGCAATGTTTTTGTTGACGTATGACACTTTGTAGCTTCATCGAAATAATTGAAAACATTTATATTCGGAAATTAATTATCCCAGATGGCGAACCGAAGTCGGAATGTCGGAGGGGAAACCATCAGAGAGGGAACGTCCAGCAAATCTATTATCCCGGACTCGGAGATGTAACGTGGAAATGAAGAGACGAACGAGACGTGGAAGTGATCCGGCTTGTTTTTTTTCATTAGCGAGCATTCGGGCCCGTTTAGTGAAACTGACCATCTGACACAAACTGTAACGAACCGTAACCTTGTTACGCACGCACGCACGTTCTTTTCCCACCCTTCGATCATCCGTCAGGATACATTGATCCATTAATTAACTTAACCGAATCGGGGGGGGGGAGGGGGATCGGGCGTTGAACACGACGCTTAATTAATCGATTTGCCATTTATCGAGTCGACGACTCGAAGGCGGGCGGTGATGAACGGACGACGATAAAGGGACGAAGAGGAAGTAAACAGGAAGTCATCCCCCGACAATTCGCCAACAATCCCCGACAACGCACGGCTTTCGAACAACAGAGAACTTTGGTCCACTTCGACTCTTCTCTTCACGGCGGTTTTTTGTTTTCGCGGCGAGAAGTTCCGGTTAATACAGAAGCGCCGATCAACAAAGGGCAGACCGAAAGAACTTAAGAAAAGCGAAGTACGGAAGGAAGCGAAGTCGCCGGCCTTTATTTCGCACACCATCCCGACCGCGAAGTATAAACGAGGAACTTCGTCTCGTTCGCTTGAATGAACGCGCGAAAAATTCCGGAAGTTCCCGATCGTCAAAGGGAACCGAGAGAAGTGATAGAAAGTCGAGGGAGTCCAAAACGAAGAGAATGAAAGAGAGAGGAAGAAGAGAAGAAGCGAAGACGTCGAGAGGTTTTTTCTGAGCTCTCTGCCTCCCTCTCTCTCTCTCTCTCTCTCTTCCCTTAGATACGGGAGGAAGCGATGAGCCTCTCTTTTCGTAGAACGTCGGCCGAGAAGGGGACGACGAACAACAACAGCACGTGTGTCACGTGAGAGTGCGAGTAGGACAAGGTGGTTGTGTATATCCTTAGTGCTCAATATAGCGGAAGCCAAGGTGGTTCCAGCCTCTCTGTACGGGCCACTTCCGCCCACTACCTCTCGATGTCTCTCTCTCTCTCTCTCTCTCTCTTTTTTTTTTGCTTGCCTCCCCTTTCTCGTATATCTTTTCGTATATATCTCTATCATCTTCCGATATCTTCTCTTTGTTCTCTTCGTCGTTTCTGTCTTTTTTTTCTCTCCCTTTCTACTACGTTAAAATTGACGGAAAAAATCTATGGAATCTTTAGGAGTTCGAAGATTTTCTGTTTATTCTATTTACCGTATTTATCATAGTATAAAAGGATAAAGATAAGTTTATACATTTTCTTTTTCTTTACATCGTACTTTATCTTTTTTATTTTTTAACTCAATCGCAATTTTAGCGAAATATCAACGTTACGATATCGATCAATTATCAACATTAGACTAACAGATAAAGATTTCCTTAGACAATCGACGCTAATAATAAGTCAAATCAAAACCTCTATCAGCTCTCAAAGCTTAATATTGTTCGATCCTCGTAACTTTCACAGACCGTGTAATCGCCATCCGATCGAGATCCATGAATCTGCGCAGGCACCGATTATCTGGCTAAAGACTCCGTTCCGCAGATTGTACCATAAGGATATTGCCTGATGCGAAAATAAGTCAAGGATAGCACACAGAATAATAAAAGAGATTCTCCGACAGCCGGTAGTTATGCGCACCAGAAGGTACGGTTTTGTTTATGAGATAAAGACTACCAGATATTTGAATCGAATATCGGACAGTGGGAGGATAAGACAACGAACACGAATTTTAAGGGATACGAGAGAAAATTAAACGGATTAAATAATGCAAATTGAAAAATAATAAATAATTTTATGATTAATTTCGAATGGTATAATTCACAGAATATAATCTATTAATGAATGTCTGAAAGAGATATTTATCGTACATACTATAATTTAGAGACATCGACATGCTAATAAAAATAAGATTGGATTAATATTAAAATTAATTGCTTTCTTATTACATAAGAGAGATATAGAAGAAATATGAAGATATTTTTTGTTTACTGCTGAAATAAAATAATGATATTTTTGAAAAATATAACACTTGTGGAAGAAGATAAAAATAAATCTTTCGTAAGTTCTTAAACTATCTCATGTTAAAAATTAATTTATGAAATATTAATTTTTTTATTTAGCCCTATATCAATCAAATATTAATCAATCGATGAAAAGAAACTGGAGATGAAGAGAAGGATTACCTATATCAAAAACAAGAGAGAGAGAGAGAGAGAGAGAGAGAGAGAGAGAGAGAGAGAGAGAGCAAGCTCAAGGCCAGATGCGAGATGCACAGACGGAACGGAAGGAAGCACTTTTTATTATTTTTGTTGCGTCTCTTTTCGGGCCCTTGAGAGCGAGCGAGAGTACTGAAGGGCACAAGAGGAAGGGAGCAGAGCGTTTCTCGATGCCTATGCGAGGCTTAAGAACGAGGGAGGCAGAGGCTTCCTGTCCCGCATTCGAATGTAAGATCGCGTCGATGTCACGTAAGCATCCGTGTGAGCGAACGCGGACACGTGCAAGGGGGAGGAACGGGAGGAACGGGGCCGCGCACAATGAGAGACTTTTACGTGCCGGATTAGTTCCTCCCCCTCCCCTCTCACCCTCTTCAAATTTAATCGCTCTGTTTGAACAGGAACTTGAACAATTAATAATGAGACCTTCGCCGAGTACATGGTCTTTCATTCCATGGGACAGGATATCGCCATGATTGTCGCCATCGTGATTCGCCGAGATGCTTCCCATCTGCGATCACCGGGAATCACAAGGTTAATCCTTTGTTTTTACACCGGGGCAACTTAAAATTACAGAAAAACTAATTCAACTTTTAATATCATTTCATAATTTAAATATTTCATATTTATTAATAAAAGCGTTTAATAATCAAATTAAATAAATGAATAAGTAATATCATTAAACGTAGTGACGTTAGATTTTTCGACGGAGATTATTTATCCGTCACAATCCGACATATTAATGATCACGAAATTAACGGGGAATCGGCAACCGGGAGGAGTTTGTTTTGACAGTCCGGCTTTTGTCTACAATTTCTCTCGCTTCCTTAACAATTGCCCAAACCACGTCGCAGAGAGTGGAAGCCACCGGGTGTCTAGGGTGCCCAAGGGAATGAGCTCCCACGGATGAGGAAGGACCGACCGACCGACCGACCGACCGGCAGGCAGAAGCCAGCAGGGCAAGAAGAAGAAGAAGCTGCAGCCGCTCGCTTTTTGGGGCCCCTTCAGTTCGTTCAGCTGCCGGACCTTCCCACGCTGCGCGTATGCACCTACCAACCTACCACCTACCTACCTTACTACCTGACTCTTTCATGTATGTGTGTGTGTGTGTGTGTGTGTGTGTGTGTGTGTGTGTGTATGTATGTGCATCTCTTATTTCGGCCGTTTCTCTTGGTGTAAGTACGACGCTTACTACAGATGAATCGCGAATGAGACGCATATATACGTCCGTCTAAATTCAAACACGTTTTTATAATCAGGTCACCGAGCAGCCCAGCTTTTCCTTCCCCTTCTCCTGCATCGTGCGGGAGGAAACGATGAACGACGGAATTAGATATTAATTCCGGATGAATGTCACGGATTGCTTCCTGTATATTATTTATTTTTTTTGTTGTATTTTCACAAATATTTTTTTTACGTACGTTGAACCAAATTTTTTATTCGCAAGAATAAATTAACAAACATTCCATTATAATGTAATAAATTAACTATAATTTTGCGACTCTATCAAGTATTAAGTATTAATATTTATTTTACAGTTATTTGAACGAATTTATGCTTTATGTACTCATCAGATATCAGATGTCTTCTCATGTAATATGACGTCTTATCGTTAAACGTTAATCTCCATTTTTTTTTCCATCGACAAACTTACGATATTATCGTCATTATCGTGATAACAGATATAATTTCATCAGATATTGTGTTACGAGGCAGCGAGTATCGCTGGCTGTTATTAAACGGGACTTTCCGAGAGTGTGATCGCTTTATCACTTCGACATTATTACTTCCTCATTCGCGTATGCGCGTGCGATCGCAAACGGAATCGAAGTGAAAAATGTTCATAAGCGCTCTGTACGGGCATCGTACATGCGAATTCGCGCGCAGGATCGCCGTCCGATGCTCACCTGCTGCATACATACGAGCTACCTGCGAGCAAACCGGCTCATCTGTTCCCTCCGGAGACCGGTGGTGTTCGCGTAAGAACAATCTAGCATCGGATATAGATTTGGCAGAATGCTAAAAATATTCTGTGGTCGTTCAAGAAAGACCAAAAGTAAAAAAAATTCTTGATTTCTTTTTTCATAAAACATGGCTATTAAAGCCCATTTTAATTTTGACGTAATAATTTGCGATAAAAATTCAAGATAAAAATCTATTTGTCATCTCGGGTGCAATATCACTTGGGCGTATTTTATTTCTACACATTTCTCTGTACTATGCATAAAATTAAATTACAAATAAATTTATATCGTTCGATGTATTTTTACATCAATACGTAAAATTCATTATATAATAAATCGTAAAAAAATGTTAAATCTTCGTGGAGTAAAAAAAACGGGTAAAAAAAGAAAAAGTAAAAAAGAGAAAGAGGAGTAAAAGGAAATTACAGACTTATTTTTAAGTATTTCGCGCGGTTTTACGCGCAAGAATACGCTCATATATGTATAGGAGCACGCAAGGAGGCAATCGCGAGTGCAACGGGTACCAGCGGGAGAAGGATCTTTTCGTACAGGGCTCTCCCACGCCCAAAACGCTTCACGATAATGTAATTCCTTTTAACCCCGCTGAACTTCGAAAACCGTGGGACGCTGCCGTTTCGCAGCGGCTGCCTGGACGCGCGAGCAAGCTGCATCTCTTTCTCCCGTTCTCGTTATCATCACCCAGCTCCTTATCGTCGCCCTCGAACGAATGATAAGAAAAATGCATTAACCTTGATATGTATAACTCCTCCACCTATCTTGTGATACGTACGAGAAAACGATATTTTTCTATACCTTTCTCTTGTAAAAAACAATCACACACACACAGTTGAGAAAAATAGAATAAGAAATTAAATATATTGTAGATTAAAGATAATTTAACACATATATTAGCTGCTTTCTAAAGAATAATAAATAAATTTATTAAGTAGAGAATAAAGAGAATAATAAATGAATTTAATTAAATGCATGTCAGTAGCGTGAAATAAGCAATGGTAAGGTGTTGTAAAAATTTACAAACGTTTCGCCGCAAGTGAGATACCACCGTCCGGTCGCACTTTCCGATCTCACGATACCCGCCGAAAATAAAAATCTGCGTTGCATCCGGCATTTCCTTTCGTGCGGAACGTCGGTCGAGAGAGACGAAAAAAAGAAACGGGACAATGGGATTCTCATCAATTGCGTGTATAACGTTTGGAAGCCGCTAATTACTGCCGAGAAACGAAAGTTTCGGCTCGGTCGAAACATTGTGCGCTCGTTAGAAAGCCCGAGTATAATTCCCGTTTACCGACGAGGAATCGATTTCTCGTTCATTATTGTTCGTCAATTTTTCATTATACGTATGTGTGTATTAAACGCCCTCCATCTCTATTTAAAATACCCAACATTGTGTTTCACAATATTTTTAATATATATATTGTCAATAAAATGGTGTCTCTCTCTCTCTATCTTCATTATTCATTATTCGATTAGGAAAATAAGAAGTTGAAAGACAGCGCGTGTTATCTTTTAACGCTTTTCAAAATATATATATATATATATATATCCAGTTAAAGAAAGATAAAAACATCACGATGCAGGATTTCTAAAATTACATCACGTCGCATAATTTACATATATTTCTCCCTCCTTCCCCTCCCTGCTTTACACACCATCTCCGGCATACTATGTGCGCGCTACGAAAATATCTGGAAGATATTGTGGTTGCATCACCTGCGCAAACTGTAAATACACTACTGTTACGAAAGTACGTATCCAAGTTTTACTGCCAGTCCTGACGCAGCATCCTTTCCCCGGGTTTTGCAGGGCTTATCCATCTCCAGTGATAATAAAGTTCGTTTCGCGGGGAAGGGATATTTGCGCGAGCGAGAGTATAAACTTTCCAATGGTACAAACGGAGCAGCTGTGAAAGTAGAAACTTTTTAACTTGTCGGCAAATGTAATAAGGGGGAGCCGCACACACGATATTCGTTCGCCATGGGGAAGGATAAGTTCATAAACATGTACAAGAGTGTGGACAAATAATACAAATTTTTCCGCATTGTAATAATATTTGCCAAAATTAAAAAATAAAAAATTATATTACGAATTACATGTATACAAAAAGAAAAAAAATACAAAAATTTACAAAGTTAGTGTATTAATAATTTATTATTATATTTATATTACATTGTTTTACGTTATACGTTTTATAATTAATTAAATGTTTCTTTTAAATTAAATAATCTAAAAATAACTTTGTCCGACTTTTCTTCCGATTTCGATTACGATTTTGCACGACTGGGAATAAATTATGAAAAGCATCCCCTGAAATTTCGCATGCGGAATTTCTGTATATTTCCTTTTACTCGACTGTAATCACAATGGGCCGCATACCTGTTCCCCAGGTATCGAAAAGAATGCACGAGCTGGTTTCCCCTCTTTTCTCCCTGTCACCTTTCCTTCGGCCGCACAACAGTACGTCCCATTAACGCATTTTGTCCGCATGTTGCAAACAGCTCCGTCGTCATCCCGAATAAAAGAATCAACTGGTATATACTTTATGGGCGGTACTTTGGCATCGAGCTGTTATAGCTATATACATCGCAAAATGCTGATATCTTTCCAACAAAAACTCTCAAAAAACATCGTGTAAACGTTTGTGATGTCGGCGCCGTATGGTGAACAAAAATGCGTATAAAAGATGACAAATGTGGCGTGATTGAAAGAAAATAATATAATTAAAAATAAAGTAACATAATAATTTTAATAATAGCCTCTCATATAAATAAAATAGGAAGAGTATCAATTTAAGAATCATATCATCAATTTGCTCCATTTGCTCAACAGATTATGATGGTTTCAAATTCTTTAAGATTAAAAATCTAGTAATAGATATATTTCAAGTAGAGAGAGATTAAAAATGATAATTTAAATATTGTTTTATACAATAAAATATTATTTGAAAATATTTTTTTCTGTGAGAATGACACAGAGATAGAAAAAATATGTAAAAAAAAATATTTTTTTAAAAGAATTATTATACAGAGAAATTTTTATTTGGTACATTATTTTAAATTTTAAGTTTTTGAATTTGTATTTTTTGTGTGTATAACCATTTCAAACATTATGTAATAAAAAAAGATAGTAAAAAAAGTTTAGCAAAGTAAGAGAAAATGAAAAATACAATAGTATATAGTAGAAGTATTTTAAAAATAGAATTTTAATACACATATAAATAAATTTCATATTAATCCTTTAGAGTCTAGTAGATGAAATAAATTTTAATATTTTTAATTTTTATTTAAAATATTCTCATTTTTGCGTTTTTCATCTCCGTCCAATATTACAGCCTCTCATACTTTTCTTGTAGAACCTTCTAATAGAAAACTTAATTTAAAAAGTACATTTCCATAAATAAATCCATAAATATATTTTATTAATCGGCAGAACGCATAAATTCTGAAAACTACTCTACTTATTTTCCTGAAAGATCAAAATCTCTTACTCGCGTATAGCAACTAATTTTATTTATAAAAACTCGTTCGATTATAAAAACTTTGAGTTACTGTGTATGCTAAGAGCACTCTGCGCACGTGGTAGCAATTTGATAGGCCGACGAAGCATCCACCGCGTGTGGAGCAGAAGGTGACTACGACGAGGACAACGACGAAGACGACGTTGACACCGATGATGATTATGACGACAACGAAAAGGATATTGCTCAGGAGAGAGAACGAAGGAACACGCCTTCTACGTACGCGCGACGGAGAAGAGAATCGTGCGAGAAATGCGAAAAGGACGAGGAGGAAGTGAGGGATGGCGTGAAGGTGCAGATGGTGGAAATCTCGGGGAATAAAGCTCAAGTAGAAGAGAGAAAGCGAAACTTGGGCCTTTAAGGGAAGAATGAGAAAGATGAGGAAGATTTCCTCTCTCCTTTTTTCCTTTTCGAAAGCACTGATGAGGAGAGAGACGCGGAAGGTGAGTAGCACCTGGTGGTTGTCAGGGCCGGTGGTAGTGACAGTGCCTTCTGGTGGTGGTGTCAGTGATGATGGTGGTAGTGCTTGATGGACGATGCAACAGATGCTCCTTAGTACCTTTTCGCGTGTGCTAGGTGATGTTGGGAATTTATGAAGAGTGCGAAAATTTGGAATCAAATCGATCAATTCTCTAATCAATCGTAATAAGATTTAATCTAACAAACTATCCAAGACAATAATAAATTTCAAAGAAACTCAGAAAAATAAGAGAATCATTGTAAAAACAGTAATTGATTGACGAAAAAAATATACAGATCTAAAAACTTGTATTTGCTTAAAAAAAAAAAAAAAATATTACGACCTGTAGAATGTATTTTAAGAAGGCTTACTAAAAATCGTAGAAAGTAAAAATGGTAACAATTATTTTTCATATTTTCTCTCAATATGTAGTTAATAATTATTTTAAAATTTTAATTAATGGAGTTTTAGGAGTCAAGTTTACACAGATATAAATCAGATATAAATAAGCGCAAGAAGTACAATAATTAATCATGACCATTAAAAAAAATATTTTTAAATCATTCTTTTTTTGAAGCTTCCACCCTTTTCAAGCAGACGGATATAGATTAAGAAACGAAAACAAGACGAGTAGGAGAAGGTCGTAAAAATATGCGGCGACGGCGTTTCTTCTTCCCGGACGGAAAGGATTGCCAGGATTCTCTGGCACCCTGTTTTGCTGCGCGCCGTCTGGCGTCGAGAATAACTCTCTCTCTCTCTCTCTCTTTTTCTTCCGGGCTTAATGAAAGAAAGGGGTGCGCAAGATCCTCCTGTTCCTGGCATGACGCAAGATTTGTGAAGCTCTTTCTCACCCTACCCATTGCCAGCCCTCGCGCGTTCGTGTTCCTCGCCCGCCTCCGACGAAGGAGGCAAGACGGAGGAAACTGGAGACCTTCTGTCGGCCCAGAAGGTCCCGCGGGGTGAAATCCTCGGTAGCAGAAGGAGTCAGTCGTGTAGCGGGGACTGATTGAGCAGAGGCAACGATTGAACGGGCCCCGGCCGACCAACCGGCTGGCGAACCCTCGTCCTGTTGCGATCGTTGCCGACAATCTATTCTCCTTCTCCTCCTCCTCCTCGCGTCGCATCGCGATTCCCCTTTCGAAATCTGTGTTCTATTCCGGCCGAATCCTTTCTTCCGGTCCCCAGCACCTGTCTGCGTTAATCTCGCGAGTAAAAAATCGCGCGAGGGTGAAGAGAAATATCCCGTTGCACGATTTCAACATATATATCGGAATATTCATTCATTTACTACCTTCTTGTATTAGAATTAAACGAGTTATTATTGTTAAATATTATTTTATGTTTATTATACTTTATATATCATTTATCTGTGTGTATTTGCCATCTTTTCTGAAATTATTATACATAATAATATATAATGATTATCGATTAAAGAAATAATTATTCTGCCACTATTAAATGCGACAGTTGTTATACTGTAAGCTGTAAGATGTAATGATTAATATCAAATATTTACAGTGCAACGTTTTTTGCATCGCGTATGATTTATTGACATAAATCCATGTGTGAATCTATATGTTGATCGGATTATCTTATATGTAAATAAGAAACGCTCGACAAGGCAGGGTGAGAAAGCGTAAGAGACGCAGACGCGCATAGAGAGCAAGGAACAGCTGCAAGACATCCTAAAAAGCATGGAGAATCTTTTGAATCACGGCCCAGGTTCCTCCCTCTCGTGTCTTTTTCCGATCTTCTTCGTCGGTGCAACGATTAACTGACGTTTCTACGTCGAAAAATACGGTTACGGTAAGAAAAATATTTACTCGAATATCAACCGAATTGATCATATAGAATAAAATACAGAAATCTAATAAGATCTAATAGATACCATCCATGTGTAAAAAAAGGACAAGTAAGTTAAGAGGTGATAAATATATCAAGATGAAAAAATTCACTCAAATTATATATACATATATTACTAAACATGGCGAGATAATTTAAAGTTATGAAGCAAAAGAAAAATTGCGAAAATGATAAAACTCTCAGAATACCAGGACGTCAAAAATAATTTTCCTATAAAGTACGGTGACACGGATATATTGCTTACTTACTGTGCGCCCTGTCCTCATATTTCTTTTTGTACCTGCGAAACGTCCCCAAGGGAAATATAATGACCTTTTCGAAGCTGGATCGAACGTATTCTCCCTCCCCCGAATTCGCTCCCCTCCTTATATATTTACTTGCGATATGGCAACGGTCGTTCCGATGATTGAAAGAGACCGGACCGAACTGGAAAGATGAGCCAGAAATCTTGCGTTGAGAAGACGCAGTCGAGAGTCAATAACGATCGAGGGACACATCTGGACATTTAGAAGGTAAGGAAACGTTGCGTCGCTTTTAGACTTGCGTGCAATTTGCATGCCACTGTCGTCGTCGCATTTTTACACTTTGTCGCGTGCTATATATAAAGATGAAGATAAAAACGTCCTACAACAGCGCATTTACCGCGGTAATGTGCGAAAGTTAATTGCGCATTATGTGTATCTTGTGCAGACGCCGTAAAACCTTTTGTACGTCTTGTTTCTTACAAAGATCTTAGGCACATTTTAGTAATCGGATGAACGTAATTACGGGTCATTACCGAGCACCGAGCCTCGATACGCCACGTAATTCGCGGTTCCACTTTTATAATCGAATCGTGATGTCGCAAACCCATATCCGACAAAATGGCATATCGATGGCATAACAAAGATGTGCCACGTTAAATTTTAATAATAGATTCCTTATTAATTTAAAGCTGATTTTTTTTCTAAATTTTCAGGTAATATATGCTATATTAAATGAAAACTAAAGAAGTTTATAATCTGCGCTTTCGCGATTAATAAGAAATAATTTTCAACCGTGTGGAAAAGTTAAAAAATTGTAGTTTTAAGAATGCGTAAAAAGTGTCTGATAAAGAATATTTTTGTTTATTATTCGAATTCACTTTGAGGTAATGTAAAAGCAACCTTAGAATTATATATTTCTCTCTTTCATTTTATTATTCGTGAATGATGGAAAGTATAAAATAATTTTATAAAGAAAAATTACTTCTTTTAATAAAACCTAGCATTTTTAACTTAGCAATTATTCAAACAATTATAACAGTTAAAGAGTTTATTAAATAATTATTTAAACAGATAGTTAAGTATATTAAAAACGTTCTATCTTGTTAGAGACATTACTTTTTTTTTCTATCAATTTTTTACTGCTGATATCTCTTTTTTCTCGTTTGTGAATAATAAAATAAAAATGAAAAATACAGCCTAGTTTTTTTTTATTTTGTTACTCTCAGAATTCAGGTAACAAGTAAAAATAACGTATTACTTATCGAGACTCTCCACATTCTTAAAGTTTTATAATGTATTTTTTAATTTATTGGCGATCTTTCCTTGTAAGAGTCAGATGGCGGAAAAATAACAAGATTATATTCAGCAATTAATCTTTCACGTGTTTTAATTTAATTCCGATTACTTCCGAGCGATATTATCGTCAAGGAAAACTCTATTGCGAAAGAGCCAAAAGAAGCCGGCCATTTTCCGAACTTCGCGCTATCGACGTTACATGCGTATTTCGCGTCGACGCCATGTCTGCAATTATGCGGAAACGATCGGTGCTAGCGTGCATCGAACCGCAGTTATTAACCGATCGTCCAACAGGTGCAGCCTGGGCGCGTACAGGCTGCAACAATATTGTATCCGACACGGACTCATTACGCGGGAAAGTTGGTGTATTGGAAGCGCGCTACCCAGAGCGCGGCTCCAGAAAGTCGGGCGAGAAGGCGGCTCCCGCATCTAATCGCTCGACAATTTAGCAATTTACAGGTAAGAGACACGTGTCTCCCCTGTGCGCGCGAGTGCCACGAGTCGAAATGTCAAGTTCCTCCCGCAGGTGGTTCACGTGCGCGCGCGTGTCAGAGGCACCGCTTGGCTTCATTTAGGATCGCCACTTACCCAATCAGATCCTCTCGCCGATCTCAATTCGCGACACTGATCCCTTCGTTTCCTTTTCCGTCTACGTACCTTTAATAATTATGCCCGAAGCATCCCTCATTAACGGTGCATTTCGCGGAGATGAGATGATTATTATGCATAATTAAATATTATGTGAAATTTATATATATGTAAATGTGTGTTAAAAATAAACGATGATTATATTTTATGGTGCTAGTACGGCCTTTTATGTTCGTCATCCTTCCTCAGGATATTCAGCTATAATCGGATTACGTTCCTCGTAAAGAAGTCAGTGTCCTGTTCTCTTTAAACTTAATTTTTCTATTCTATGTTCGAAAAATCGATCGAGCCGATTTTAATTCCTGCAGTTTTCAGAATAATTAATTGCGTCGTACCCCGTAGAAATTTCACGATCCCCTTTTTTCTATCTCTTTCTCTCCCTCTTCTTTCTAACCGTGCTTCCTCGGATAGTGAAATCGATTATGTTTTTATCGTTACTTCGTCCATGCGCCCTTTGCCTTCCTTTCAGGAACAAGAGACCCGACTATAATCCAACTACCGAGCCAAGAATGATCAGCTGCCCCTGTCTTTCTTCGAGAGAATAAAAAATTATTAAGCGTTGCCGCGACGGAAACAGATTACAGAGATTTTTAGAAAACAACGGTAGAAATGATTTCAAAATTTTAACTCACACAATATTCGTTTCAAATTCGAATGTCGCGATTATATTTCATTTTTCTATGTTTTATTAGAATTTTACACGCATCTCTGTGTTATATATTACGATTAAAATTCAATATCTTACGTATTTATGTCAAAATTTATATTCGCTTAAATTATTCCTGTCTCAATCCACGTAATAAATATCGAAATGAGGTGATTCGCAATTAATATGTAAAAGACTCGTTCCTGATCTTTCCTTCAACCGGCATATAAATATTTGAGCGGACGTGAAAAAAGGTGTTTACGCACAGAATCGTGAAAAACTTAACGAACGTAAGAAAAAACCGTCGCACCGAGACTGAAATTAACAAGAGATCAGAGAATGTATCCCAATCACTTTCCTTTAATGAGTTCGATTACAGATATCATCGATCACGATGGTTCAATCCACGATCAAGAGGTTAATTCTGTCGAAATGTAGCAGGCATGCCGGTGAGAAAGCAAGGATGACGAGTAACCGCGGAACTTTTGAGCACGTGGCACCTGCCGGCACCGTTATCCACCTCGTTAATTCGAGAGGTTCTAACGAATCGAGACCATTTCCCGAAACTGGTGGAACCGCGACGGGCTTGAAATAATCTCGCGCCAAGCGAGCTGATGCGTCGCGTTACGCTCGCGGCAAATTAATTACTTTAATTAGCACTTTATTCATCAGGAGGCCGATAACGGACGCGTTTCGTGACTTTGGGAAAGAAACATGAAATATGATCTCAAAATATTCCGTGAGTTGTTCCTTTGAAAACTGACGGTACGTCCCATTTTACACAAAATCGAAATTTATATTTTAAAATTTACATACATAATCTTCTATAAGTAACTTGTGCAGCTTTTTACAGCAAAAATTTAATTTTGAAAAAAACAATAAAATTTCTAAAGAGTCTAAATAATATTAACATTATTGCAAGTATGTTAAAAGTATGTCTTTTTTTTAACAAAAGAAAAACTTGACAGAATTTCATTAACTTTAAATTGATGTGATAATACTATCTGTATTTATTGTTAGTAAAAAAGAAAGAGAATTATCCCTTAATTAGACAGAGATACGCGCTCGTTACATAATAAAATTTCCTTCAATTTCATCTTCTCTTCGTCATCCACCTTATGTTTACAAAGTCTTGCAAAGCCCTGTACCGGCAAGTGTCCCAGCCGGTATTCACCGGCGGGTATCGCGATACTCTCACGGTGCATAACCTGAATGCACAGAGCGAATATTATACGATGCAGCCGGCTCTGGGCCCGTCGTCGTCGGTGCAGGCAGGCAGGTATGGAGCATTTACTTACGGAAGGATAGGTACTCACGACAAAAGCATGTTTGGACTGCCGCTGTGCCAGATGCCAGGAGAAGGAAAGGTAAAGAGAGTGAGACATGGATAAAGAGAAAAGAGAGAGAGAGAGAGAGAGAGAGTAAGGTAAAGACGAAAGGGGGAGAGGGGGAAGAGAGATTCGTTGTTGCCTTTATACAGCTTTCACCGTTTCCAGATTAGTGATACCCTCAGTCTCGGTGATATTACGGGACATAAGTTCGTCGCCCGTCATTGACACCTGCACGCACATTAATGATCCCAGGCAAGTTCGCTAACATCTCTCTCGGATCATGTTCATAAAAAGCTAGGGATTAAAACCGGTTTAATTTTGGTAAGTCTGAAAATTTCGGTAAGTCGTGCGGATTACACGAAAAAAAAAACCTCGGTCAATCCGTACGCAAACATTAAAACGTTAAAGTAACATACTTTATAATGTCGAAATATATGTGAATAGAGATTGTTTTTTTTTTTTTTTTTTTTTTTTAATTTAATATTATTTTTAACGTTATTATATACTTTCGGTTATAAAACGAATTGGATTAATACAATTGGGACACCCTATATATTAAACGGAGGGCACACATATGTGACAGGCGATATGTTAAATCTACGGAAACTAATCGAGAGAAAGCGCGATCGGAAATGAAGGATTTTTTTTTTTTTAAAGATAGGGTTCCGGGATCGGAAATCCGCAGCCCTTTGCACTTTCTCTGTACATCTGGCACGCTTTCGTGCTCGTATATTATAGAGACCGGAAGGGACCCTCTTCTTCTTCTTCTTCTTCTTTTTCCTTTTCGGTAGCATTTCCCTTTCGTAAGGATTCACGGCTCACGCGTAATTCGCGACATTACTTGTGATTCGCGCTCGAGTCCTGATTGCTCGCCATGGAACAAAAAGTTCCTGCATAAATCTCATCGATATTCTACGCGAGATATACATGTACATAATGATGAGAAGTTAAAAAATTTTACATTTTAATTTAATAATCAAAATAATAAAATTATATTCAAATTTTAACATGAAATTTATAATTTATATATTTATATTTAGGAAATGTATGTTTACACTTAATTTTATTAATCAATGAAAACTATTTCATGTTGTTATTACTGATGAGATTCTTTCAGATATTTTACATTTTTTTTTCTGATGAAATTATAAATATATATATATATATATATATATATATATTTTATATAAAGAGAATTATATATATGATATTTTTGTCAAATGTGCATAAAATTTCATTGATTTATTTCACTTCTAGCGAAGGAAACTATTCCATATTTTTTTATATATATCTCTAGTGAACGATAGATTTTCTTCGAGTGACTTGAAAAAGAAATGTTCTAAAGAAGGAGAATAAGAAAATAAGTATGGCGCGTGGCATCTGTAAAAATGAAAAACTAAAATGGAGAACGAAAGACAAGGGAGGAAAATCTATCGCCACATGTTCACGACTTAGAAGGAGGGGAATTAAGAACGCATAGGTGGTTGCAGGGTGGTTTAAGGAAACAGCTGTATACTAAATTTCTTCTCTCTCTTGTCATCTTAATAGATTTTTTTATACACACTTATTACCATACTTACTAAAATAAAGTCAAAATTGAAATCTAAACCTAAAATTCTAGACTTTTCAATTCTACAATTTTGAGCTTTATAAAATTTAAAAAAAAAAAAATATTCTAGATACACATACAACAAAAATCTTAATACCAAAATTTAGAGCTTGAAATTTTAAGATAATGAAAAGATTCCCGATCTTTCTGTCTCATTGTCAGATCGTCCGTGGAACGTGCCGTTCCTCCCCGATCGTTCCGCGCTTCCAGTTTACGAGCTTGTCGCGCGCGAGTAGTTTCATCGGCAAGACTTGACAAAGGAGCAGGGGAAGAAGGGAAGGAGAAGAGGAGAGATGATCCTTCCGTTCGGCACGTGCCATCTGCCAAAATTGAAAATCTTGGAGCACGCTGCGGGGATAAAGGAAACGGATGTTATAGCCATCAGGAGAGAGAGAGAGAGAGAGAGGGGAGGGAGAAGGGAAGCGGGGGGGGGGGAGGAGACGCGGCGCGCTTTCGGAAAAGATACGAAATAAGAAACTGGGCCCGCGACACACCGATCGTGCCTGTTTGTGTCGGCCAAGGAGGATGGGCCTTTTGCTTCGCGCGAGAGGAGAGAAGAGAAGTCGGTGGTTCTCTCTTATGCTCTCTTCCTGGGAAGTCGGCGGCAGATGTTCCGACTCGGTTGGCGCGTGCCCGCTGCCACTTGGCAGCGAGGAAGACGGTGCCATCTGCCCCTTTCCTCGTCCTTCCCCTCCGCCCCTCACCCCCACCTTTCGGCCCTGGGGCCCCCGCTGCCCCTCCGCAACTTGACGGGGCGCGTGCACGCGGCATGCCGCCACGGGGCAGTGATACGAAATTGCTATCAGCCACCTCAGAATGCATACACAGACAGGCCCGCTCTTTATCCGCGAGAGAGTGCCTGTTGTTGACTTACCGGCGGCTGGGACTGATTCGGCGGCGATAAAAAGGCGATTAAAGTCGCGGGAACTCGTGCGCGAAATCAGGATTTCGTCGTGTAGAATTCGGAATATTCTGAGATTCACGAAGCTCGTTAACAGCCTATTATTTCGATAGAAAAGATAGGTCTTTTTTTTATTTGTCATCTTATGGATTATAATCACATCTTTTAATTTAGTTGAGAGAGAAAGAGAGAGAGAGAGAGAGAGAGTGTGTGTGTGTAAATGTTACACAAATAAGAAAAAAAAAACTACGGACAGAAAAGAAATAAAAATTGCTGCCAACAAAAATCATATCGATGACGTGCGATTAATTAACGTTTTTCGTAGCACCAAAAAATAATATTCAGAGAAAATTGATACTACATTCAAATATTTTTAATTACACTGTGATATTAAGCGGTTCTTGATCGAGCGTACGCGTGGCACTCGAGAAAATGTGCTGTACGTGCACGCAAGTGACAAACATGCGTATGGTAATGTGCGTACACGGCACGCACGAGTAGATACATTCTCGATGTCGAGACGTGAGTTCAACCTGACGCCGAGAAGAGGACGATTTCCGCCTGTCGCGGAAATCGGAGACAGCTCTCTCTCTCTCTCTCTCTCTTTTTTTCCCTTTTTTTCTTTTGTTCTTCTCTCCGCGTGCAGCAGCAATAACAGCAACAGCAGTAGCGAATAACGCGGCAGATCGTCGAAAATCGAGAAAGCGCCCACGGCATATGGCATTCGTTGCATCTCAGATGCAGCAGCCGCTGCAGTCTGTCGCACAGTTGTCTAGCTTTTTTCACGTTTTTCTCCTGTAAACGTCATTGTGTAGGCGGGAAAAAAGAGAGAAAGAGGAAAAAAGAGAGAGATTCGTTCGCAAATGCCTATTTTGTTGGGGAAGAGGAAAATCCGCTACACCTTTCTTAATGCTACGTGCATTGTGTGCGTATCCCCGTTAACCTGACCTATTCCCACTAAAAGAAATCAAATTCGAATGTAGGGCAAAATTAAGTACTAATTTAGTGGTAATTTCTTCACTTAATTTCGAATTGCTCCTATTAAGTAACAGGAAATAATAATAAATATAGAATAAAATAATAATATTAAAATCACACAAAAGAAAACTATCGAATATTTTAATATATTTGATTCTTATGCAGCACAGATTATCACTACCATACTCCGTTCGATATTTTCTTAAATTAAACGATGAAATTTGGCATTGTTATATCTCAAGAGCAATTAATCTAGAAAACATTTTAATATAAACTCAAATAAAAGCATTTTTAATATAGTTATTGATCAATTTAATTAATTTTATATTTCGTAAAGAATTCTCTGAAATATTGTGTACACATAAAATCTATACACATATATATATATATATATATATCTTTATATCTATATAAAATCATTATGTAAAATATCATATTTAATATATTAAGTATAAAAATATATATTTCATATTTTAAAATAGATGTAGAATATTTTTACATACGTTACACAATAGTGTAAAATATATCACAAAGATAATGCACTAATTTTATATCAAATGACAAATAATAAATTAACAAAATAATTTATTATTTTATAATTTGCTCACATTATAGTTGTTTTACCATCGTCTAATGTCATCTTGGACTTTCTCTTTTCTTTTCTCTTGTTGATCCGCACTTTATTATTTTGAAAAGAAAAACAAAAATGTGAAAACTACAATCCAATGTTATCGAATAAATATATTTAATTTATTGAAATTAGAAACATATATAAATAATCGCGAACTATAATATTTAAAAATATAGTTAGATTTCGATCGAATAATTCTCATGAAATACACGAATTTGACACTGATTCACCTAGAAATGTGATACGCGATTAATGAATATTAAAATATAAAATTAATAATCACTGTATTATATTAATTAAACGTGTAGCAACAATACGTGACTCAAAAGCTATCCGTATTGTAGTCACGACATTGTTGATGATTGAAAACGTGAAAATGACATTGGTTTCATGTTTCATTTTGCGCAATATATACATACTTTGCCAATCGAGTTAATGATTAATTAAGACATGATAAACTTAACATAATCGATAATGTCAGCATAATAGATTTCCCATATAAATCCTACATAACTTCCGCGAAATATACTGGTATAATTGTTAAACAGTCAATTCATTATGCCATTGCGTTGCTCGAATCAAGTACACATTACTTTCGCGATACTCTCACATTTATCGCGGGGGCTGATCAATTATGTGAATTTATGATCACTAATTGTACCATCCATGATCGTTAATTGTATCAATTGTAGAGAATAATCACGCTTCGAAAGGTAATACGACACACAAAGCAGCTCACGCAGAAAGTAACCTTCCTACTCCCTGCCAGGCATTTGACAGCACAAACATGACGTATATGTTCTCGCGCATGTGCGTGTATTACCAAGCGCTGAATTTGGTATTACTGACTCTCTCGAGTGTTACGAATGAATATATACGCAATAATATCAATAATACGTCATAAGAAAGGAACGTGCATAACGATTGAGTACCTAATTGATTATCTATTTACTATGGAACATTTAACATAATAAATGTATGTTGAATATTCTGCGTATATTTTTTTAATTAATTAAATTATTAATAAATTTTAATTATTTAATTGAATTATTTTATTTTAATCCATAAATTTTTGGATTATTAATGAATTTTAAATAATTAAATTAATTTAATTAATTAAGTATTAATGATTGGTCTAATATCATAGATTTTCGATTATTTTAATTATTCAGTTTTACGATTCATGTATTACTTACTCGATTTTTAATTCGATAATAATTAATAAATTATATCTAAATCAGCAAAATATTCAGAGCATGAGATAAAGTATTTGAAATATCTTTTTCTATGCATATTTAAAAAAAATAAGGGCCAGTAAATCGAAATGAAACAATACAAATTTTACATCGATTTAGATGTAATTTACAAATAATTTTGAGATTGTGAGAACGCGCAGGAATATATAATCGAGTGATTAAAGTAAAATGGAATGATTAAAATAATAGCCATAATAATTATAGTACAATTAATATTACTATAATATTGAAATACACACACAATATTCTGTGTCTATTTCATCCGACACACCTGTGACGTATACGCGCTGTTGTTTACAATAGCGGTGGCCTTGGCCTTGTAATCATTCGCACGGCAAGACTCGAGCAACCTGGTAGTCGTACAAAGTCACTCCCTGCTGTCGTATTACTTTTTAAAACGCGATTATTCTTTATGATTGATACAATTATGCAATCGTAAATTTGTATAATTGAACTGTGGCATATGTGAGAATATCGCAACATCTATTTGATTCAAGCATGATTATTAATGATGCAGTACAGTATTTGGCGAGATTTACACGTTGGAAATATATATATGTATACATGTACATTAAAATTTCAATTGTATAATTTTTGAAAGATTATCGTGTCTTAATTAATTCTACTTGCTTAATATTCCGAGTAAAGTTAAAATCATTTTTCGATCATAGATAAAATCTCGCGATATAGAACAGATCGATATTGAATCAAGTGGCATCGCGTTTAATTAATGAATATAATGTGATTACTATCCTATTATAATTCTATTTTTATATTAATTCCAATGTTTTATCCATCACGTAATACTATATAAATTCGGCGTTTCATTTTCAATGTCAAAACACGTATTTTGGGAGAATTATTCGGAATCTATTCGCATATCTAATTATACTTTAAAATATCATAGTTCCTAGATATTAGCTTTAATTACAAGTATACATAATTAAATAATATTACAAGCAAATTGTAATGTTCACATTTTTTTCATTATAAGGTAATAAAGCGTATGATTAACATCAAGAGTGCAAAGTGTCGCGTGAATTTTACTTCGTTGATCAGTGCACAAAACAATTAATTGTGCTTTAGCGAGTGAATGCCATGAAGAAGCAGCCAAAGATCAACAAGAAAGAAGAAAAAAGATAACGTCAGACAAACGTTGAAACAACGACAAGGGGGGCAATTTATAGTTTTATTTCTTAACGATTTTCTATATTAATTTTCTGCTAATTAGTGGGAGCAACAAATTCGTAATAAATTAGTGTTTAATTATCTGACTTTAGTTTTTCACGTGAGGGTAAAATTGATAAAACCGTATTGTGTGTAGAACACTTTAGAAAGGGTATAAACTCGATGCAATTTTCCATAAAAAAAAAAAAAGAAAAAAAATTAAAAAGATTTAAAGTTTTTTTATAAGGCCGAGGTTCTTGGATATGCGATATCGCGATCTTTATGCAGATGCAGTCTCTGTTACACCCGGACTGCCGGCAGTCGCGGTATCCGGTTCAAAAACGAGAAGCAACAGATGGCATCGACCTTGCTATCCGCGGATGCTGCGGCGACGCGGCTGCATCTGGCCACGGCGCCTTTGTCAATGGCACGTGCCGTGCGTCCTATATATCGCGATCTCTGCCGAATGTCCCTTCACCGCCGACTATATTGAGCGGCCCGTACCTCTCCCGGTTAAGCCGGATAAGAAGAGGTCTCGGCTTTCCTCTATATTGGCGCGCGTGAAAAGATTTTTCCCGACGAGAGGGAGAGAGGAAGCGGCCGTGCCATCTGCGTCCCGTCAAAAAAAAAATCTCAATTTCAGGTAGTACTATGAAAATCATACCGTATCTCATCTCAATGGTTGGAGAAAGAGATCATTTGACGTTTCTGGTTGCCACCGGTGCGGCTCTCGAGAGTCTAGTGTATATCATAATTGACGTGAATGCCGTTGTGGTATTGTAGGCACAATTTTATTTGAATAAATAGACGCGAACGGGAGAGTTTATTTTTTATTTTCCAAATTGGCGAAAACACGATGTCGAGCTAAACGATTTTTTCAATTCAAAAATTATTTAGAATAAATTTTACACCAAAGTTAAACACGTATAAGTAATTAAATGATATTCGAAACTCTGTTATTAAGAACAATTGAAATTAAATTATTTTACTGAATAATAGATTTTTTATTACGCAAAAGACGAGATTGTGCGATCGAAGCTTATCGGACGCGATACACAGCTATGTATTATTGACATTAATATGAATCCTTCTGTCTCGAGTTCGAGGTGTTTTATACGGACGGATGTTTCATATTTAGGTAAGTCCATACGACGTGATTGTAAATTGATATCTCGTCAAGAATAATGCGAAATCGATTTACCAGTCGTTTCAATGATCGAATATTTCTCGCGTTTCAATGATAATGGCACGTGCCTCGTTATCAATCGGCATTAATAGCACAATTGTTTCTCGATAAATAAAGTTACCAATCATACCTATAAATGCAAAGAATCCTTTTTAGAAATATTGAAGATTATGGTAATTGACGTTATAAACTGAGTATAAATATATATATATATTTATATACATTGCAAAACTGATTTACATTCGGGTAACCCAAAAAAAGGATAATTATATAACTCGAAGAGAGAACGCCTGCAGTTTTTTCAAGCATACCTGCCATACGACTCTTATCCTCATGCGCGACTCGTTCGACGACCAGATGTGAGAAACTGTTTCGATTGGACAGTCTGATAATTAAGGAGCCGATAATTCTCGGCGTGCGACCGCTTTCGAGTCGCGCGAATCACAGTCGAGAAATCTGTGCACTCTGTACTTTCGCTCAGGCCCACGAAATCCTGGTCAAGGATCCTCCGGCACTATCGCCGCATTTCGTCGCTCGCGCTGTCAAAAAACAGGTGCAAAGCAACCTCCGCGAGAAGAAGAGGGAGAGGAAACGCGGGGATGTCGCGCGGGCAACCGAGAATTTCGGATAAACCGGCGTGATTGGTGCATCGTGTGGGCAGCTGCTCGTGGCCCCCAATTAAAATAAGTGTTGTGTCGTAACAGGTGTCGCGTGATTATCAGGTACGGGAACGGAGGGTAGGACCAAGCCAATAAATATTGCCAGCTATCTTCTCTCTCTAGTCAATATATATATATATATATATATATATATATATATATATATATATATATATATATATATATATATATACAAATACACACGTACGAAAAATGTATGCAAGCGTTATATATCTCGCTATCGATTACGTCAAGCGCAAATCGTTTCTGATCCATGCCGGGAGATGCACCTGCGTATTTCTACTAAATTAAAAATCCGGCAAAGAATTGGGCGCGTGTCGCGTCTCGATAAAATTATCGAGACCTTTGCATTATCGAGAAATTGCGACAGGTCGTATTTTAATTCGAAATACCATTGTCAGAAGATATTTAACGTCGAAAGTGACTCGCCTCTCGCGAGCGGCAAGACAGCGACTCTAACTTTATCGAGACACGATCCGGACAAGAAAATAACATTCCGGGGAAGTGAGAGTAAATGTTAACGAGTTAATAGCGGCATAATAACACGAGCGATGAAAAGGGGGATAAGCTGGGTAAGTTATCGCAAAAGTTACTCGTTTCTCGAGTAACGAGCTAAGGAGAATCACGGTCTTTCCGCCCTACACGCGGGAGGAAGCTATAAAATCTTATTGCGGCTCGAGTAATACAGGAGTATCGTGTGTACACGAAGACCGGGGAAGGAAATAGCTGCAAAACAGCAATAATAATAACAGCAACAATAACACGAACTCGGTCGAGTCGTGGCAAAGAAACGCAAGGGAGACACGCATGCGTGCGCGAGAGCGGTAGCCTCTCACGTGGTGGACGATATCTCGTCATGTGCACACGTGCGCGTGTGTATACGCGCGCAATATTATTTTTCCCACCTACCAACCTACAAACCTACCCACCGGAGCCCTCTCTATCCGCTCGGGACCCTCTATCCTAGCGCACGGTGGTAGCACGTGCTCAAATCCTGAGGAGCAGCTGCCCGCTTGCGAGGACATAGACGGCAAAGAGAGATATTCGCCTTCGATCCCTCTTCCCGTCCTTCCCCTCTTTGCCACACTTTACTTCCTTCCTATCTTCCTTCCTGTTCTCTTCCAAGAGAAGATCCGGAATATTTTTTTTCCCGCCTTACGGCGCGATGAAAAGAAAATCACTGGCACATGGATGGATAGAGATAAAACATTCTGACAGAGTACTTGGAGAAGGAACAATCGTATCAATTTATGAAAATTGTCAGATAATTCGGATAAGAATAAGAGAAATTAGATTTATGAATAATAAGACAATTATATCAGGATTGTAAGACTAAACGATCGAAAAAAGAATAAACTTTATCGAGAGATATTTTTGGATTTTTTAGATGAAAACATCAGTGATCAAAGAGTCGATGGATGAAATATATTATATATCAAACAATGATGGAGCAAAAACAATATTTCTGAAATAGAAAATAAAAACACACTATTATTGCTGTTAAATCATAAACAGTTAATGTAAATAATTTATATTTTATGTTAATTACAATTTTATTTGATTGAATTTAAAAATCAGAAAGAAATATTTTAAATATTTATTTCTTACTAGAAACTTCAAATAGTCAATTCAAATAATTATCATTTCTCTTATTCTATGCACAATAAAATATGAAAATATTCTTTTCTCACAGATTTCTACTTATTATTATAATATAAATAATTAATGTAAGAAAAAAGGGTAAATGTATTTGTATTAATTAAAATCGTATTTGAGATATGTAGTTAAACTTATAAAATGAGAAATAAATATTTCAAATATATCATATAGTTCTCGCTTATAGAAACTTTCAAGTAATCAATTCATTCTATGAACAGTAAAATATATGAATATTATTTTCACACAAATTTCTACTCATTCTGCTTATTTATTTCACCAGCTAGTTTCTCGCTTACGTTTTAGTATACTATGTATTTAAATAAATATTTTCAGTAATTTGCATTTGAACACACCGTTGTTATTTAAAGACTTTCTAAAAAATGTCGCGGTAAAGAAATTTTTTATCTATCATTATTAAATTTTATGCTTTCAAATTAGATGATTTAAGCAATCCTTCTTATTTTCTTTATGACAACTCATTTGTATCAGACAAATCGATTAAACGTTGGGATCTTCAATTTCCCAACGTTATATTTGCTTTCGTATGTACGCGAAGAAGCGCGTTAAAAAATATTCTCAACGTTGCAAAGTTAACTGTGCACGCCCTATTTGCATTCTATGTATAGTTACGAGATATTAATTATGCGCGAGAGTTCTGTTCAAGACCTTCCTTTCCTTCCCCCTGCCACACTAAAGTATGCAAATTCGATTATCGCGTTTCGAATAAAATGCAATCAATGCTTCACGGTCGTGGGTTAATTAGGGTATTCTGGAATTCAGTTACTTTCTAGGACCACAGGCTCGTTCTGGCGGAACAGAGAATTGCCTCTCCCTTTCTCATTCTGTCAAAAATTACAAAATTCGAAAGACTGAGCTGAAAAAATGTTATACTGACGTTGCTTAAATGACGAACTATTTAAGAAACTGTCGAATCTGCGACACGGAAAGAGGACAACTTACTATAATATCACATAGTGATTAAATAAATCAATCCTTATTTTAACTTTGATCAATAATTTTTTTTCGTAAAATATATAAATATATTTAAGTATATTTAATAGTTACGATAATAAAATACAAAAATACGATATAGTTTTACTACTGACAAACACTTACACAGACGTATTCAAATATATAATATTATAAAATGATAATAATGGATAGATTTTTCTATTTTTTCTTCTTTTTTTTTGTATGACCGCGGTCGCGAATTCACAAAGAAAGAGAAGAATCTCTTGATCCTCGCCTTCGGGTCATTCGTAGCGAGAAGACGCTTATTACGGGCTTATAAACGCGGCGCTTGCTTGCGAGATGAGGAGAAGAGACTCGGAGGTAGCCAGCCCATTACGCCAAAGAGCCCGTCACTTTTGTGAAGCAAATAATGCTTCCGTATCATAAAAGTGCCACGGATGCTCGCGCGCGAAACGCTAAAAGCATGTTGTAAAATACTAACAACATTAAATCTCCCCTTAATGCGTGCATATTTACGTTATCAAATTTATATATTAACTTTGAATTATCAAAGTTTCTCGTAAAATTAAATATCTTATAATTATTAACCTCCGAAGAAATAGATTGAAAAAAAAAAAAATAAATATTGTAAACTTATAAATTGTCATAACTTTTAGCCATAGTGTGTCTTTAATATTTTGCTAACAATAATATAATTATAATAAAAATCTTTCGTATGCGCGTATATCTCTCTCCTAAGTTTAATAGATTGTAATTATCATGTCGTTCTTTCTCCGCAAAGTATCTTGAAAAATTTGACAAAGTCGTTGGTAGCTTCTCGTAAAGAATCGCGACGGTGCCCTCACGCGAGGTACAATTATGTCTACCGTAATTAATTGATCAAACGTAACTCGGCCGCTTCGCGTTACGGTCACGAACCTGTTTCTATCCACTCGCTTCGACGGATTTGTCCCGGACTATAAAGCAATCTAAACTACAAACGGAATTATTTAAGTTTCAACTAACGAGCGTAAAATCGTCAAGTTCTAAACGATTTGAACGTTATCAAAGCCTGTTCGATAACCTAGCGATAATTCGCGAAACTCACGAGGTGGAAAAAAAAGAGAGATTTAATCTAGATATAAGGATAACGTAGTTATTTTCTGGAAAATTTTTCTCACAATTTCTCGTACGATAAAGATATAGTATTGCGGCGATATTTCTTACGGGTGCGAATTTTGCGGAGAATTTAAAATACTGAGTCGAAACAGAAAGAGGCGTTTATACCACCAGTGAACAACGACGCGAGCAGCTCTATACTCTATATATAGCATGGCGTGTACCTGCTCGGCACTCTCGAAAAGCTGCGAGGAAAAGCAAAGGAGGGCAAGAACGGAGGTGCGCGGCAGCTGGCCTCACCGCAACATCTGGCGGCATCCGATACGTATATTCGGCACCGCCACGCGCCACTTCCAATTCTCGATGTCTTCTCTCTCTCTCTCTCTCTCTCTCTCTCTCTCTCGTTTTCTCGCGAGATCCGTCTAACTTTTCTCTTTCGTCGTTTCTAAATTTCTACCTTTTCATACCCTCGCGGGTATCGGGTTTTTCCCACGACGCGATTAGATCTTGTAATATTTTCCCTCGTACCTCGCGTTTATTAAAGGCCGCTAAACGCAAAGATACTTCGTCAAAACCATTGCACGATCGAATTATGAGACATGATTGACAGCTTTCTTTTAACTTTCCAACAATTTTATTTTTAATTTAATTCCTGTCTCTTTTGAAAAGAGAAAGAGACTAACAGGAGATCTATTCAGGCTGTGATAAAAATGCATTAGGGATAAGCTCCAGGGATAAGCAAAATAAAATATCAAAATCCTATATAAGCTATTTCTACTACTAGATTGCAAGTGGTAAACATACAAAATTTATTTACCTTTTTATTAATTTTTCTGTTTGATATCTCCTTTAAAACTCTCTCTCTCTCTCTCTCTCTCTCTCTCTCTCTCTCTCTCTCTCTCTCTCTCTCTCTCTATTGTTGCAATTAATTATTTCAATTATTAATTTTACATTTTTTTATTAATCTCTATATTTCAATTTTTCATTATTTTTAGTGTATATTTTATATACATATATTTATAAATTTTTGTACAATAAAAAAAATAAACACACATCTCTATCTTTCTCTCTCTCTCTCATTCTCACGAAAAATTAATTTTCAAATAATATTTTACTTTTTAACGAAAAACTTATTTACATGATTATTTTGAATAGCTTTCATGTGTCTGAAATGTCTCATTACATTATTCCTTTCTCTTTGAAAAATCTGTTCTCTTTGAATAAATGCAACGCAATACCTCGTGACGGAATACGCAAACTCACGCAAATTCACTTCCGGTCCCTGTCGTTGTAACACCTTTATGCGATAAAGTTCACGATACACGACTCTCGTGACGTTAATATACGTGTTGCCTTTTTGTGAAACTTTCCAAAGACAGTGATGAAATTGCCCTCTGAGACCGGAAGTGAATCCGTGGAGCACAGGTTGGGAGACACTGCTTCGCCGCACGACTGCGTGCTTGATCGACGCAACGATGTGATCCTCTTTACTTCCAAAGGTGGAGAACATCGTCTGCAAGGTTGACGACAAAAGTGCACCGAAGTCGGGTGACATATCCAATTTTAGCTCTTCGCGTCCGATGCTCATGCTTCATAAATTATTCATAAAATAGTGATTGTTACGACCAAAGCGTAGAAATAAATTTTCAACGATTTAAACAAATCAGAAAAAGTTTATCTAACACAAAAGAGAAGAACCTTGAAGCCATTTCGATAGATGCATATATTTTCGAATTGCATTCAATGTAAAAATATAAATATCGAGTTTTCTCGTTAATTTTATTTTCAAACAAACAAGTTAAAGCAATCGTGGCTATTTTTAAATAGGATTTCCTAATCAATAAACTTCAGATAAATATTTATAGTATGTATAAATATAAAGATAATAATTCTAAAAAAAATTTATTTTTAAAAAGTTTTTCACTACTTGTCACTAAAGATAAAGATATATTAATAAGATATTTGCATTTTATCAAACGAGAGAAATTACGGGTAAATATTTACGTAAAAGATAGCCTACCACAGAAGCAGCCTTATTCGACAGGCTGTTTAGGGATATCGGCGTATTCGTCCTTTCACGTACCCTCGTACGTGTCTTAGATCTGATACTGTGAAGAGAGGGGAGAAGGGACAGTTTTATCGAGCAGATATGAGGATACATATTCAAGATTATGTCCGTTCGGTAAGATTGTGTTTTTTTTATACGCACAAGCGTGGCCCAGGGGCGAGGCCTTAATTTATAAGGGCGACGCAGGGCGCGTTCGGCGTTGAATCGTTAATTTCCGTAACGAAACGTACTCGCGGAACGATCGACGACGGCTCGCACGCTCAGGAAGCAGGAAGGAGAGACGACGATAAAATCATTCGACAGAGTCGTTGCCCGAAAACGGGCAGTGGGGAAACTTCTTAAGGAACTTTGGCGCATCGCGCGCAGGAAAGGCAGTCATTAACTCGATAGCCTTATGTCGTCGCGCGCGAATTAATTTAATCGCTCGAATTGAAATCTTCACAGGAAGGCCCCCGATTCGATCGATACACTGATATTGACCCAGCGTGGATGGGAGGATTGTCACCGCGAAGATACTCGATGCGATAACACCAGTGATAACGTAATTGATTTATTAACGTACTGACGAACACAGTCTTTCCTAATATTGTGGAAAGAAATCGAATTTGTTTTTTTTTTTTTTTTCCAAATTTCTCAAAGATTCTGACACTAAAATTAATGGTGAGATTTACGAGACATTCTATACATTAGGATACCGTTATTGATTAGCAATAAATGTCGATAGTCTCAAACATTTCCTTGATAATGAGATGAGTTATCAGGCTGGCGTGGCTGAGGAATGAATTTTCATCGTAGAAAGAGAGAGAAAGAGATTGTTATTCTCGAATCGTGGTACGTTTCTTAGATCACAATACGGGGTGCGCACATTCCCATGACAGAAGGTTGAAATTAGGTTCCCCGTCGAGTGCACGGACCGAAAGATAATTCTCTTCCGAGCCACGAAGAGCTTGACAGCGGAGAAATTATTCTTTCGTACGCGATTCTCCGCGTGCACCACCGCTTTCGTCCTTTTCCTTCGTGCACGAATTGAGCAAAAACTAGAGAAAGTTCGTCTGAAGTCCGACTGGTCGTACATTTTAAATTCTCATCCGACGCGACCACGAAAAGTTTTCGGAGGTGAACGATTTATTAGAGCAACGCAACGAGATCGCGATTATTCGGGATATTTTAAATTAAATTTCAAGAATTGAATCTGTCAAATAGAAATTGCAATGGAAATTATAGCGAAATTATCTTAAATCTTTGCTGAAAGGTGTCTCATATATTCCGTTGTATTTTTATTATAATTTTATTATAATAATTAATGGAAATATTTTAAGTTTCCAGTATATATATATATATATAATTAGACATTCAAATATCTATAAACTTCAAGAAAATTTTAATCGTCAGGTAAAATATTCAGAATTAAATATTAAGATAGCGTAGAAAGAATGGGAAGGGAGAGGGAACATTTTTGTCAAGATAAAATCAGCTCTGCAAACTGATCGAAAAATCTTTCCATCGTAGAAATTTCTCTCGGCACAATATCGAGGAAGTTAAACTTCTCATTTATATCATCCGGATGTACGGTTGAGGCCACCTTCGTGGCATTCCCCTTCGTTCTATATTCATGCCCGCGGTAAGGTAACGAGTTAACATTAAGGAGAAACCATCGCAAGACCGTACACAAGCACACGTTGATCGGCCGAAATATTAACGTGAAACGTGCCGGTTTACGCTTTCCTTCTGCGTATGATATTTCCATAACGAGTAATGAGTCGTAATCAGTCAATTAAACTGATCAAAGAACCTGAATAATATAATCATATATATTTTTAAAACGTATCGTGAAAAATCAAATTACTAATTGGTGTTTTAATGGAAGGTTTTCTTATTTCTAGGGAATAAAACTTATCCTATTGTGAGATTGGCATTGACTAATTTTAAACGAGAAACAATTAATTACATATTTTGCTTACATCTTTCATTTATAATAAACCCTTTTAATTAAATTATTTTGTTATTTCCATTGCATTTTAATTAAATTACATAAATATCTTGAGCAATCAAATTCGTGATTTTCTATGTTGCGAATAATAATTCTTTCTTAAATATCTTGGTAATTAAAACTTGAATCAAAGTCGAGAAACGGTATAATTATGTTACACATTCATTGTATTAACATTATAACTGATTTTTCATGTACAATATATTTTGTATCAACACTTGATTCGATACTTGTAATATCTTTGCATCATTGTAAAGAGTAAAAAACCACCAGATTAATAAAAGAAAATAAGATTCTGTTACTTAATTAAGCCTCCATCCTCTTCAAATTATAGAATCATGAATGAAACGCGGTACTATATGCCCGATTAATTTAGCAGTGTCCTTGAAACCTCGACGATCTCTTCAGACGGGTAGCGGGCGAGCTGGTAGCGAAACTGGGAGCGAGACGGTGTAGATACGCGTAAGGAAGCGTAACGCCTACGTAGAGCCGAGCCTCTGACTCGCGACTTCCGGTCAAGCAGCAGGAAGCACGCTCGGTGCCTCGCCGCCACCGACGCTCGACTCGCCTTGCCCGACGACATCCTTAGATCAGGCTATATCCGAGCGAGGAACTGCAGAACGCGTTCCAAGTCCGTTCGAGAAATGTTCCTATACCAAACTATGTGCATGCCGGAAATTTTTAAAATTAGCGGTATAAAAAAATATAAATTTAATATTTGTAAGCTCTCTATTATCGATATAACTTTGCTTTCACGTGCATATTTACCGATAACCCGATGATTTAATCACATAACTAGATATTTAGGGTTTAGTATACTCGAATATTGCGACAGATAAAATGTAAACGTGAATTCATACAGAAAAAAAAATATTTTTCATTCAATTAACCTCCATGTTTCGCCAAAATCTAAAATTAATTATAATTTATAATATTCCTTTCATCATGTGTTGCAGTAGAAATATAAATTAATTGCCTGGCCTAATTAAAGTCTAAAGAATTGAAATAGTGAAAAATATAGGCCAAGTTTAAAAGAGAGGAATAAGATTTGTAAAATTTCCATTAAAGAAAAATTCACGTAAATTAATTACAAAAAATATTCTCATTAAAAATAAAAATCTTAAAAATAAAAATACATTTTTACGCATATAAAATTTTCTCGTCTAATTAATTAACCCGATTGTTTATTTTCTCTACAGATTTTTCCAAAAGTGCATTAAAATAATCATAAAGTGGTGAACTATACTTTCATCTCTTGTGAAAATAAGTATCAACTACTGCAACATATGTTTCGAGAAAGGGTGACATTAACGCGCGCGCATAAATCAATTCGCACACGATTAAAGAAAAGAGAAGAGGGAAGGGGGAGGGGGAGAGGAGAGAGAGAGAGAGAGAGAGAGATGAAAACTCGGCGCGCAGTTTTTTAATTTTCTTTCCGCTAAATTTTTTTACGTATGTCTCGTAACGATTACGAGCGGAGTCTCGACGTTTTAACGATGCCGTTAATTGACCTACACGCAGCGTCTTTTTACGCGCGGAAACCACGCATAAAAAGATATATTCCACGATCGCGAAGGAGCAATGTCGTTAATTGTCTCTAAGTAAGCAAAAATTTTTTTTTCTTTGCAAGTGCGAACGCGCTCAACCTGTTTCGCGCGTAAGAACGCCTAACTGTAACGTCTGAATTTGTAAGATCCTAATTTGTCAGAAAAATATGTAACAACCGTTTCTGCTTCTCTCTTTTACGCTTTTACGAATTCTTTAAACGGATCTAGAGCCGATTTTTTAATTAGCCATGAAGCCAAATTTTTGCAAACTCATCTTTAGACTGAAAATATAGATAGAACATTATTATATACAGATTGTGTATATTTTTTCATTCAAATTTTAGAACACTTGAAAATAAATCAAGATTGGAAAATAAAAATTTCTTAATCATAGATATTTTGAATACAAAACTTGCTTAAAGAACGAAGCTTGTATACCGGGTGCATCGTGGGCTATATTTGCGCGGCCGAAGAAGTGCGAAGGGGAGCATACGCGGACCTGTATGTCGCGTTTCGCTTCGCTAATTTCTCTCGTGCGTTCGCACGCCAAAATAAAAGCTTTAATTTCGTGGCAACCATCCGCCGCGCCTAATTGGCATAGACGACGACGCTGTTTGCTCGCTCGCACGAACGACCGCTTGCCGATGCGATCGAAGGAAGAGAGAAGCGATACGTGCACCATATTAATTCCTAATTGTGTAATTATCCCTCTAATTATAGCTCCACGAGTATGGCAAATTATCCCACCGTCGAACGTTTCGAGTCAAAAGCGAGACTCGAGGACGCCGTAATTTTCGAGAGTCAAATTTACCCGAAACGATGATTGATTATATGTTCTTTCCGCGGATGGATTTTCAATAAACGACGAAGATAAACGTGGGAAAAGAGCGCCGTTTTCTCAACGAAAAGTCTAAAGATAATGATATCGATCATCTATTCATGTGACATATATTATCGTTGAAGCGTTAAAAACGCTGGCGCAAAATACAAAAGTCATCCGCTTGAAATCGTAAATTTATGAAATAAGGCTGATAGATATAATCGATATAACCAGAGTATTTACTCAAATCTTGTAAAAAAATTCCCTGAAAATTCCTTGATTTTCCAGTTGACTTTATCTGCCGACGATTTTTTTGCCAGATTTTAAGCGCTTAAGAGTTTCACAATAGTTATACAAAAAGTTCTATATATATATGTGCGTAAAAATTATTAGAATATTTATTAAACTAATTACAAAATATGGATCGCCGAAAACACCAAACGTACAAATATCGAGATGACATTGGTATTTCGATAATTCTATCAACTTTAGATTTGATGAGATTTCACGTCAGTCTATAATCACTTTTAATTTTCAGAGAGGGTTCTATGCGTAAAAATTATTACAATATATTTATTAAACAAATTAGATTGGCCGAAATGCCAAACATACAAGTACTGATTGTGAGATGAGACGCTGCTTATATTTTGAATGTTCTATCGACTTTAAGTGATATTTAAAGTCTTTGCAGCTATTCTCAGATGCTTAAAATTTGGCAAGAATGCTAAAAAAATTGTCGAAGGACAAATGCACAATTAATTTATTATAGACGAGTGGAGATACGAGCATCAATACGTCCAGTATCTCGGCCGACTTAATTGTTTAATTAATATTTTAATAATTTTTACACATAAAACTTTTTGTAAAACTTTCAAGCGCTTAAAATCTGATAAGAAATGCTACAAAAATTGTCAACAAACGAAGCAAGACGCAATAAACTTGACATCTCAATTTGTCTCGAGTCATTTTTTTTTTAATAGTTAGAACTATTTGTTTAATTTTTTATCAAGAATTCTAGAAAAATACTTTATTAAAAATAAAGCCAAAATTCGTAACAATTAATGAGTTTTCACGAAGTAAGACGCCAGTTTCACACACACAGCTGACTGTTTACAAAATGGAAAGCAAAATTATCAAAAAAGGAATTTTCGAAAAAATGCGCAGAATCCCAATAAAATTCCCTGATTTTTCCAGATAATACAAAAGAAATCCCTACATATTCACTGTTTTTCATGTTTTTCCAGGGACTAAACACTCTGTACAACTGACGCTAATTGGTTAATTTAATATCGTAATAGAAAGGGGTTGCTATTTTCCTAGCTGCGGTTTACTTGTTGATTCCCCTATAAATGCATTGTGCCATTAATTCGTCAATGATAAATTAATTGCAGTAATAGATTGCTATATTACATATACGTTCCCGTAATCACAATTTTAAGTACAATTCGAATAAGCTTCATAAAAATTGAAAGATAAAAAGAAAAATAAGAGAAATATAGAAATATTATAGTAATATTAACTATATATGTATATAACGATTGCACAGCGATTGTATTTAAATGTCTCCTTGAAACGAAAAATACTAACCGGAAGTGCGGCGTGGTTGACAATGACCTTGAAGGAACTTGTTTCGCGACTCGCACCTGCGATTGCCAAGTTCAAGCCACGATTTGTCCACCGATCGCGTATCGATTTCATTGCTGCTCGAGAGTTAATTAAACCCACAGATGTAGCAGATAATTTAAAATTTAAAACACGAGTGCTGCGATATGATCACTGTTCATCGTTATAACCATCATATTTGGAATAATCGATGTCTGTACATGATCAAGTGTGCAGAAGTAACATTGATAATATTTTATAAAATAAATTCCGTTAAAATACTTGTAGATTTACTTATCAAAAATATTTTATTGATCGTAACTGCATATGCAGGACTATAATAAAGCAATCAGTGCGTAGTAAATGGATAAAGATGAGCAAAATAGTATTTGAAATTTAAAAAATGAAGATATTTATGTCAACTAGCTAGTAGATTATAAGTGATTGATATAAAATAATTTATATTACTATATTTATTTGTGTATTAATTAAAAGTATTTTAAATATTTAATTTTATTCAAATCAGAAATAAAAATTTCAAATAACATTTTCATCAAAGACTTCACGTAATGAAATAAAATAATTCTTTCTCTCCCATTGCAGATATAATAAAATATTTAAAGAATTAAATATAATAGATATAATAAAATATTTAAGTACTGTTTTATCTTTACTTGTTTCTTTCTTACAATCTACGGGTCTTAGATTTATTTTTGTTCAAATTTTATTAAATCATTTTTTAAATTAAGTAAATAATAGCTTTTGAAATAAATGCGTATTTGTTATTATTTAAAGATTATTTTTCTTATTAGATAACACATTAGATATAATATATTTGAAATAGTATAAAAAATAAAATATCTAAAAAATAGTCAACGTGAATTTAAAAATCACTTCAAATATTATTTAAAAATTTCTGTTCATTATTTCAATCAACAATTTCAATATATGTATATTACATTTCAAATAAATATTTCCTTATATACTTGCATATCATGTACAAGTTTCATGGAGAGGATAAATCAATCAAATCAGATAATATTTCATTTCGTTAAAGGAAACATTTGAAACAATTATTTTTGATAATCTACATTTGACATAAATGTGCCTGCCACTGTAGATGGATTAATTAGGTTGGAAATTATCGAGCGCGCGAACGATTAATCGCAAATTCTAAAGAGAGCAATTTCGCGCGCGCCATTCTCATTCGTTCGATTTGGCGCACAAAAGAACAAAAGGAAAAGAGGTGCACTGTGATCGCTCTCGGATAAAAGACGCGTTCGCGTACACCTGAGAGTAGCAGGTGCAGCGCAAGGTCTCGGTCCTCGGACTGAGTCCTGCTCTTCTCTCGCGTGCGACAGCGACACGATCGGCCGATGCAAAGCCAATATATGTGACCGAAAAATTAAATAAATGAAAGATTGAATACTTTGAGAGAAATTTTCTTATTAAATTATTGGGCATAATGCTACTCTTTACAAGAAATGCAAAAAATACTCTATATAACTGTATAAAGACTATATTCTATCTTTCAAAAGAAGCTGTACATACTTTTTACTTAACAAAAAAAAAAAAAAAAAAAAAATGCGCTATTTTATATGAAATTAATTTGTATATAATATTGAAAGCATTCTAATGTGACAATGTTTAATTTAATTAATATATACTTATGGAGAAAAAAATGAAAATAATTTGAAAATAATTTAATCTTATATTCGCCCTGTTTGCACTCATCGTATCTTGTTTTTCTTGCTATATTTATCCATTATATTTTTTTGGATATTGATCGATGCTATCCCGTCTTTATCCATAATAGCGACCTTGATGAAGGGAACCTACGACCTACGATACGATGATATGCGGGCACTGCAATTATGTCGGCGCGAGTGTTCATCTTTCATTGAGGTTGCATGTTCTCTTTGTTCCCTTTCTTGTTGTTATTATTGACGACAGGAAACCAATTACGCGTGCAATCGAATTACATTTATTCATTTTTAAATTGCAAAAACGTCGTTAAAAAATAAATTCTTGCTTTAATATCATAATAATACGATCTATCGTATTAGACATTATTAAAATTAAGTCAAATTATCATCGGCTATATGTATAAAGATAGTCTATCAGGTATGTACAATTGCAAATGGTCCCACCCTTTTTTTCACAGGTCCTAATGGAAATTAAATTTTGCTAACGCTTTTTATTTCGTTAAGCTAAGCGTAATTTTTTCGATTAATAAAAACTTATTTACAATCGTCAATATATCTTTAGAAAAATTGTATTGTATTTTTTTATCATTTATGAGAGGAATAATACAACAAAATAAATCGATGTAAATCTTCTTATTCTTATTCATCTTATAATTAATTTTTCTAATAAGCTGAATGTATATAGTTGATTATACCTATCACATGTGTATTTTTTAAGCTTTCGGAGGTTTCTGACAGAAAGTGTTAGAAAGCAACAAATTCCTAACCGACTTACGAGAACTACAAGAAAGGGATATTCATTAATTAATTCGAAAAATACACCGCGCATGGAATTCTCAGATTCGCGCGATCAGATAGAGAATCACGAGGCACGAAGGATTCCTCGTGTTCAGCTTGATCCCAATCACGCAGATGATGACGCGGCTTCACCGACAGCTGCATACTCGCGTCATTAGCCGGCACTTTCAGCTTTCGGATCTCGTTACTTTGATCAGCCATTATCGTACAGAATCCTCCTACGTTTTTCTACTGCATTTATTCGATCGGCGAACGTTTACATATTCCTCGATAATGGCAGAAATACGACGAGAGATGGGAATTAAAATATAAATTAAGATGATTCAGGGTTTTAAAACGCATTATGATTATCTGATCTATAGTATTATTGAAGCAGTCTGAAAGATTTTTCGAAAGTTTCGAAATATTAAAAACTTGAAATATAAGAAATATAAAAATTTTTGCAGATTAAATGAAGTAAAGAAATAATATAAAAGTCATTTTTTTATATTTTAAAAATGCCAATACAAAATCGATTTTTAAAAGTATATACTTTACGAGTCAATTTAAAAGTTCAGTTTAATAATAAATTCGAATATTTAAAAGGGGATTAGAAATATCGTTTAATTGAATTTTTGAGAAACAATTGATTAAGAAAACCAATTAAAACACTTGTCGATTAAAGAAAGCGCGGGTAAGTAAGAAGATTCCTTCCTGTGAAATTTGTAATAAGATTAGTAAGACATTTGTGAAGATTGAATTTTTGTCTGTTTATTGCTAATATAAATACTATTCTTTTACAAATTGAATTGGCCTAATGACGTCTCGTAACATACATAAAAAATATCGGCTAGCCGAGTCTAGTGAACGGAATAATGTTATCCTTAATGACAATGTACAATGACGCCGAGAGAGCGATCGACTCGGAAGAGATAGCCAATGCTAACGCTACTTTTCCTTTTTCTCGTCGACGAAATCGTCAGAGATCTGATCTGTCGATGATCGTCGTTGAAATTCGACGCGGCCATGCACGCGACGACGCGTCGTGTCGATTATCTATAATTATAGTGTACTTAAAAGTAAAATCAAAATTTCTACACATGTACCACACAGGTGGAATCGAATCGATATAACAGAACTCGTCCTCTTCACTTCCGCGGCGAATGATTAAGCGTCCGACAAGGATTCAAACCCGAGAAAACAAAACTTGAAAAGGAAGAACTCGAAGACAAGTATCGAATTAAGTACCAAGTAATGTCGATGTTATCTTCTCTAACGTTCGACGAGATGTATCTGTGAACTCTATATCATAAATAAAACGAAATAAATACAATTGCAATACAATCATAATTATAACAAATCCTAAATTGTCAAGGCTGCTTCCTTTCATATTTTAATTAAAATTTACAAGGAGAAAAGAGAAAGAGAAAGAGAGTGATGAGCAAGAGTCTAACGTTTAACGGTATTGCACGCTCCAACTTACGCGTACGGAAACATCATCGCTGATCGAGAGGACAAACTGTCACGATAAATACGCAATATTTTAATCGATTCTGGAAGTGCTTCAAAAGTGCTGAGACACATCGATATAGCGCGTATAAACTCGAGCGATTCGCAAATGCGAGAAAGAAACGCGTTGACCTATTACTTCGTGTCCGATTAATTCGAAAAGAATAATTAATATGTCAACGACGCGGACTCGAGGTTGTCGCGTTCAAGAACAACTTAAAACCGAATCTTTTGCGAAACTACGACGATCCTGTGCGCGGTTGTTGTTGCGTGTAAAAGCCGAACGGTCGCGATTCTGTTAAGGACGACGACGATAACAGCGGCGCCGAATTCGCGGCCGCGATAGCGACCGAGGACGACGACGACGACGAAGGTCCGGTCGTCGAGACACGGGAACGCTGCTGCGACGACGACGCTTTCTGCTGTCCGATCGTCTGAGATCTGATGGGTACCTGTAGTGGTCGCTGAATCTTCTTGCCATGATGTTGACTGGGAGCGCGATAGCCCTGATGCCCGGGCCCGGTTGGCCGCAATCTAGGTCTGCCAGGACCTCGACGAATCCCCGCCATGCCGCCGCGTCCAGACAGCGGTATCAAAGTCCCCACCGGACCCAGTGGACCCACCGTGCTGGGACCATCTCCGTCGGCAGGGTCGGAGGTCGCGTGGACAGTCCCTAGGACATAAAAAATACACCCCTTCGTTCTAGCAGATTCTGTTGAAAATTTCGCCGCCGTAGATGATGATCGCTTCGCTTTGTAAAGCCGAATCCAATCGATGACTAATGTTTAATATTTCGTGAGATGTAAACAATGGAAAGATAAGAAAGAAAGCTTGTGCAATTTTTCCAGAGGAGATTTTTCAAGAGCAGAATCCGTTCGTACATTTTTCAAATTGCACATCGTATTTATACACGATGCGCGATCCACAATTTATCATTGAGAGTAAATATTATTATAAATTCCTCGATAGAGTGAAAAAGTTATATAAACAACGCCTTGGGGATTTCATTCTTCTTCTTTTCGCAAGGCAAATCAATCAAGGATCTTGGAAGAGGAGCGTTTCAAGGAGGTTTTTCTATCTGAGGATGCATGAAAATCAGTGCTTTTCTTCTCCAGACGTAGATGTCTCGTATTTTGCTCTCTCCGCTTTTATTCCGCCGCCTAATCGGCATTCTGCTGCACGTACCCGATCACTCGAAGAGCGCTCTTCAGACACTACGGTCTAAGAGGATACTTAAGGGAATGGGCGATAGAATAGAAAACGTGAAAACGCGCGTCTGTCGCGTTTACAAAGTCTTGCCGACTCTCGCACTCTTAAATGATAATTCACTCTGGAAATTCCACGCACGTGGAATCGTATCGCGGACCAGAAGAAGCAAAATCAAAGTGTTCCCTCACGAATCTGTGATGACAATTTCGTATTAATTATCAAGATCATATATATATATATATATATATATATATATATATCTCGATCGTTCGATACGGAAATATTTGTAATATGGAATGGTATTTTATCAAATTATAAAAAGAAATTAATTAAAACAGTATTCTTATAATTATCGTAAGCTCAATAATTATGTAAAGGCTACGAATAAATATCGCTTTTCTTCGACAGAAATCTGACTGACAAATATCAAAGTTGCGTGGACAATTGCAATAAAGACGATCTTTCTGATATTGATGTAGACAAATAAAATTAACTGCTACGATATTTGCCTGTACGCGAAATTAGTTTGATCGTCCAAGTAATTCGATGGAAATTTTCCGGAATTAATTTACGATTCGTGTAATGACGGAATTGAAATCTATAAATTATACGTTTTCTAATAAACAAATAACTATGCGATAAGAGAAGACTCGCGGGAGAAAAGAGATTGCTTGCCAGAGTAAAGATAAAATTTTCGAAACGGTTGGAACGGAGAGGACCCGCGGAATGTCGACGGTCCAGCTCGCTACCCTATTCTGTCGCATTATCCTATCCTATCTCACCCGTGTGTTCCAAGTCGAACCATCTATGTCGCTGTATATTTATCTCCTATCCTGTCCTATTCGCTGTATATTTATCTCCTATCCTGTCCTATTCGGCCTAGTCTGAAGCACTTAGAATCCGAGAAAATTCGAGATCTGAAATCGAGATAATTGAGTTTTACAGTTAGTTAACAGGATCGCGCAAGATCTTTTAACAAATCTATTTTCCGTTCCTTAAATTTAATTAGATAAACTCATTAATTATGTGTTTTTTTAACTTACAGTATCTAGAATACAATACGCTGCATTATTGTTTTGCTTCAATACACGAAATTATCCTGAATATTTTTGGAGATAGAAGCATTCGTAACATTTGATAAAGTTATAATTTCTTTAAACTAAGTGATTATAGTTTATTTATTCCCAAATAGATTAAAAGAAAAATGATAATAATCAGATGAGTCAAGAAAAACTTGTTTCACAAAAACTAATTCAAAATGTAAGGATTTTTCAAATTATGTATATATATTCTTATATATCAATGTAAATAATTTTGATTATAAATTAATTATAAATACAATGGAGAAAATATGGCATATATATTACGTGATTTAAAAATGTTTTCTTTATGACGAAAATATGAGAATATGATATTCGAGAAGATGCGCAGAGTCGACGAAGGGAACGAGATGACACAGTAAGGTACGGTAAGGTACGGCACGAATCGACAACAGTCAAGCCCTTATACAGGGTCCGCGTAATTCCCCTCTACCCTTTGCAAACCCCATTCTCTTTTTCTTTTTTATTCGACCTCGCGAAACGACGAGGGAAATTAGATGTCGAGATTATGCAACTGAAATGTATTACGATCGCGTCTAGGGCTCTTAAATAGATATTGCTGAATCGAACAGTAAAATTATTTAGGAAAATAACAACTATTTTCACAGATTATTCGACAGTTCGTGCTTCAATAAAAATACAAATTTTAGGTAAATATTAATAAAGGATGTTTGTAAGAATATTAAACTACTACTCCACAGACAAATTGCGTCTAATGAAAAAGTCTTGAATAACTGAATTTTAAATCAAATGCGATATTAATGAAGTTTAGAGCTTTTGATTTCTTTCTTGAAAAAAAAAAAAAAAAAGAGAGCGATTAAATCTCAATCTATATTAAATTGACTGCGTTTCATTCTCTAAAATTGCAATTCGCATCCTTATTAATTCATCGCAGTCATCCATTTATCGATTAATCGGGATACAACTAATCAGCGCGAATAATGCTAAATTGTGCGCCGGCGAGAGTTGGGAACATTGACAGCTGGATAAAACGCGCGCTCCGATAAAGAGATAACTAATGGAGAAGAAAGAAGCAGAAGCAGAAGCAGAGAAGATATGCAAAAAAAGATGGTGACGAAGAGGAGGACAGTGACGAAGGAGAACAGAAAGAAAGAGAGACAGAAAATAAGGGAAAGAAGAGAAAGAAGGGGGAGAAAGAAAGAGAGAGAGAGAGAGAGAGGGGGGAGGGGGGGAGAAGAGGTAGACGCGAGTTCCAAAAACCTAAGAAGAGCATCGATCGCAGCTGTCGCCTTCGCTCCGCACCTGCTATTGTTCGCCTCGTCTTCCAGTCGACGACAAGTGTGAGAGCGAGACCCCTTTTTTCTTCACGTGCGTATACGCAGCACGAGGACGGAATGTGTTAAGCGTACTCGCGCGCGCGTGTTGCCCGTTCCGTGTTCACGGTTCACATGGCGTTGCGTGAGGTCGTCTTATCGGACACACGCGCCGTACCTCTTTCTCTCTAATTAACGCAATAACGACAAACTCATCGACTCATTCGCAGAATCGAGAATCCCGGTATTTCTCTCTGCAGTCTTCTCTCGCGACATTCGCGATGCGAGAATTATTTTATTCGGCATTTGATTTCATCTGTTAAAATTAAATGGAATAATGGTTTTTTATGCACGTGAAAAATATATTTCCCCTTTGGAATCGCTCGGCTCTCTCTCTCTCTCTCTCTCTCTCTCTCTCTCTCTCTCTCTCTCTCTCTCTCTCTCTCTGATAACATCCTCTCCCTAGAACACAACACACTTGTACTACGGCGACAAATGTTCTAGCTTAGCCCTGAATACGAATTCGTCGCAAAACCGAGTTGTATAGAAATGAGTCACGAGAATTTTCACGGGGGTGGGATGTCTCTAAGGGTGCCCCGTGGAGGAGCGCCAACTGTTACCCCCTTGTGGACGCACATGTGCTCGCGAGGGAATTTTCGGCACAAGCCGACGATGGGGTCGCGAATGGACCCACGGGCGTTCTTCTCGCGAACCGCAAAGTCCCCTGAGAACCCGGCAAGTGCCCGGACGAAAGACGGCACCGAGGGTGCAAGAGAGTGCGGGGAGGACCCCGAAAGTGTCAGCAGGGATTAACGGTATATCGATTGGCGGGGTCGCGCTCGCGAGAGAAGTCATTCTTCTCACGGCAAAAGCTTTGAAAATTTTACGGCAAATTCATAGGCGTAGGTTCTATCACCTATTTTTATTCAACGTCATCAAACGGAATTATATCGCGAACATGATATTGTGTTGTATAATATCACACGGTGATATTAATTATGAATATATTCTCTCATTTACAAACATTTCCGCCCGACCTGTATAATCAGCTTTAATTATAAAGCTAGATTACGAGAGTAAACCGAGATCACTGCACAAACGTGCATATTATAACAGTTCCGAGAGCGAATCACAGCTGTTAAATATTTATGCAAATTATACCAACGTGTAAATGATTAAATGCAAACGTGTGAAAAATATTATCAATGCAATGCAATATCTGCTTATAGCATATATCAAAATAATGCATAAAATTAGTATAATATTGAAAATGCACAGGCTATTCCGCAAATCTCTCACAACCAATAATTGAATAAAATATGTAAAATATATGTCTCTTTTTTCGACTACGAATTATCTCAATAATTATCTCGTCTTCAATTATTTAAGCAATATATGTAAATCTCGAATGAGATAAATTGATCATTTGATTATTAAAAAGCAGGTACTTACGTGGTGAAATTAATTTTTCGCGTTATATTTCGACGAATGCAATCGATTATACAAAGCGCGATTACTCAAAAAGACGGGTACTCACCGTGCTGCAATGTCTGCTCATTCGAGCATCCACTCCCATCGATCGGCGACATGGACGACAACGATTCGCTGGTCGCCGTATTAGAACCCTTCGCTGACGGATGCATCAAAAGCATTCCTCTTCCCTTACCGCCGATCGGTCCACCCCTACGTGAACCTCGTGGTCTGCCGCGTTTGCTCGCGCCGCGTACGGATTGTCGCATACGCGCGCTCGCGCCCATGCCGAAGGCGAATTGATGTCCGAGTCGAGCGACTTTGGTCGAAGATTCTCCAAACTGGAAACTGCGGGAATGTCCATGAGGATGATCGCCACCGGAAACCGCTATCGGACCGTCCACATCGACCACGAGTCCTTCGTTGCTCGTTTCATCCTAAAAAGAAATCAAATAAAGACATCAGTTATTGAGAAAACACACACATATATCACTATTATAATTATATAAGATAATGACAAGAGAGGTCGTAATCAAAATGTATTTATTCTTAGGATCGATTTTTTTAGTAATTTTTTGTTTTCAGAAGAAATTTTCATTTAAAACTAATAAAAATAAGTATAATAATTTTGTATAGATATGTACTTCTGACTTGGCTGGGCTTGTCGGTGTGCTGTAATTATCTACATTTTCTAACTGCTGTTGATGATGATTGTTCTGATGCTGCAACTGAATCGGATTGGCGCCCGCTTTAGGCTCATTAAGATTAATTTGAACGGTATCGTTGTTTTTGTCGCCATTAGCGTCTGCATGACATGATTTCTTCGCATCGTTCTGAAAAAAGAAAGAGGTTGCAGTTGTGAAAAATACAATCGTAACGAATGAAATTTCTCTGGATTACTGTTCCAATGAAATTAAGTGCGCAATATAATTAACAAATCCGATACGCATTGCGAGTAAAGTATTTTCAGACAATTCATCAAACAACTACGAGCTCGACGAGTTAAATATGTTAATATACGAAAGTCAAAAGTGTATTCTCCAAAGACAACTTTAGTAATGTAAACCGATAGTCTTGAGTATCGAGGAACCGCAAAACTAGGAGCGATAAAAATAGGCGCAGGAAAGACGATGCGGTTAGAGAAACGAAAAAACGATGAAAGAAGAAAAAGGAAAAAAAAGAATCTTTGCGACTGATAGCGGTGTGTAAGGGCGCCGGGCTCACCTTGACCGGAAGCGCGGTTAACTTCCTCTTCCGGTCCCTCTCCTTATGCTGTAAGTTCGACTCGAGGCGAGCCTCTTCTGCTCGTTGCTGCTTTCTCTCTTCGCTTCGTTGGCTGTCTGAAATATACACGGACATGTACTATATACAAGCTGAGGATGCGATGGTGCAAGTTCGTTACTCCGTTTCTTATTATTCCTCATTAGGTCATTAGCATAACCTAATGAGCATAATGTAATCGCGGCCACTTCGGCCACCCCCTCCCCCTCTCCTTCCTCGACTCGTTTTCGACGAGTTTGTGCATACACGCGCATCCTGCCGTGCGATAAAACAGTCGATAGAAGCGGTAGCTTAAACAAAAACTTGACTATCTAATGATTTATCAACATATCATATCTTTTAATTACATATCGTGGCAAGTTTTAATTTTAATGAGATCTTTTTTATTAGTTCAGAGGAAAGACAATGTTGTCTAATATTCAGCATACCAATTGTTCAGCGAAAATTTAATTGAAAATTTGGTCACAAGATTTTTTGAGATAAAAGATTATTTATGAATTTAATAAAATTCATTTTTCAATAAAAATTCTTAAGAAATAATGACATGTAGGTTTCAATTTCAAATGTAATAGCGCAATAATTACCAAATAAAAGTAACGAGAATTGCTACTATACTTACATCTCGCTTCGATTTCCTCGTCATCCAGTAACAGCGACACGACTTCCTTCGGTTTCAGAGTATCGGGTTTGAAGTTTCCGCCGCTTATGACCATACGTTGTATCTGCAACAAAGTTCGAGAGTCTCATTCACGAGCATTGTTTATTTAATTAAACGCCTAGATATGGCGGTAACAGTTTACGAAAACAAACCTCGCTCTTCTCGCGTGCTCTCTGCAGAATTCGTTCCTCGATAGTTCCTTTACATATTAATCGGTAGACCGTGACTTGCTTGGTTTGCCCCAGTCTGTGGGCGCGATCCATAGCCTGTTGATCTACAGTGGGATTCCAATCGCTATCATAAAATATCACCTGCAAATAGATATTGTTAATAGATAAATATAGTTTATATAAGTAGTTTAAATAATTTTTTGTTTATAAAAAATATATATATATCCATAAATAAATATTAATATTATAATTTATTTAATCGTAAAGAAAAATTGTTGCAATATTATAAAAAAAGTGTATTGGATCAAGTCATGCAATAACGGGGGCATACGATATTCTTTAAATATAGACATTTTTCACGTTTTCTCTTTTTCTCACATTATGCAGAAAATATTATACTTTATCATTTATAAAACATGTGTGTGTGTGTATATATCTTCTCTCTTTAATATAAATAATTTCCAATAATTATAATCCATTATAATTTAAAAAGAGTTATATATAACTATGTAATTTTCATTTATATAGGTCAATTAAATAAATTTTTTAACTTCATTTAATGATGAAATTCATAAGAAGACATTGACCATGTCGACATAATCGTTGTCGAAAGATATACGCGACTTATGTTCACATAGATTTATTTCCATATAATGTGTAGGCTGCATATATATGTTCCGTATATAAAGAATAGAAACCGAAAGTCAAGGTGACATATAAGTGAATACATGTAAGGTGGTATAAAACAAGAATATAAAATTACTGACCGTGTCTGCCGCGGTAAGGTTGATTCCCAGGCCACCCGCTCTAGTGCTGAGCAGAAAGACGAATATGTCCGCTCTGAAAAATAAAACAGTCCCACAGATTCTCAACTATCGGTTCATGAAAAACTATTGTAATCATTTTATATGTAAATTAATTTGAGGCGCCGGAGCATATTTATAAAGAATTTCAACAATGAAATCCTCCGCAGCAGTAGTATATTCATTTGATCATGTTTGAGATTTCAAATGATTTAAGAAAGCATTCTTTTTTTTTTTTTTTTGTTTTTTTTTTGTTTTAATCTTATAGAAATCTTACAGATTAAACTACGACGCGTAATTGTGGGTAATCATCTAAATGATAAATTACGTGAACATAAAAAGATACTCCATTCGTGATACTTGAATAGCAACATAAGATAATAATTATTTACATTCAAATGAAACTTGAATACAAAAATTCGATAGATTGTATAATGATCTATCTAGTAATAGCCCACCGTTAGAACTGTAAGTTCGTGACTGTCGTGCATTCAAAAACCTGCAGCTGTCTATAAGATGGGGATGATTCGGCAATTAATTCGCGTGTTAGTTATGCGCGGCTGAACCACGCAGGACATGCGATCTCGGGATCGCGCTTTAAGTATGCAACTGGAGACTATTCGCGGTTGATATATATTCTAATCAATACGATAGCCCAGATTATTATGAGTAACGTATTTTCTTATTAACAAGCAACGGACGCAGAGATCTCGAATAATTAAAATTCTCACAATCTGCGATTATACAACCGGACTGATCACGTTTTTTATCAAATTATTGAACAATATCATAACGCTAAAAGAATGTATAAAATATATGCAATCTATAAAAAAAAATAAAACAATTACCTTTTTTGAAAATCTGCTACCATGTCCCGTCGATCCGAGATTTTCGAGGAACCATCTAATCTCATGAACGTATGCTTTCTGTGATACATATATTCCTACGAAAAATGAATTTTACATTATGAAATGATTACATATTTGATTGCGGCAAATAGATAGATGTACCTCAAGTAAGTCAATCATTTTCGTCATTTGAGAGTATATTAGCACTCTATGACCTTGTTCCTTCAAACGCCGTAAAAGGCTATCCAATACAGAAAGTTTGCCGGCATCTGTCACTAATGTTTGCTTATCTGAAATAATTTAATTTATATACAATGATCAATTTTTATTTCATTAGAATTATGATTAGTAATTAAAACAGCTTTAGTTTATAATTGTGATAATTCTCATATCTATATACTTTTTCATATTATTTGATTAATTGATATCTTGTTAAATATACCTGGCACAATGATATGTGACCATCCATTAAGAGGAGCACATGCAGATAATCCACCTTGTGGCTGATAGCAAAACGTTGATATCGTTTGGCCGACCCGAACACATGACTTTTCCTCAGAAAGTGCTCGTTCGCAGCCGAGCCAAAGTAATCTTTGACCAAATCGACCACCACATTCTTCGTGTCTCTTCCAGGCGCATGCTGCGGAACTATTGCTTACATATAATTTTCGTGGACTAGCTTGAACCTGCAATTACAAGATTAGATTACAATCTTTCGTTTTCCTTTAACTCTTTTATATGTGTAAGAACAATTGTATTAACCTTGGGATTATTATCGCAAACGAAGGCAGGAATTGTTGTCTGTTGACAATATCGCATTATAGGCTGCCGTGGGTGATGGGGATGTTCGGGTAACAGAGATAATTTCGAATCTTCCATTTGTTCCGTTTTGCCAGTGGGAAGTATCCTTTGTAACTAAAATATTAAGATACATTACATCATATATTCTGTGAACTTTTTTTATAGATTGTCTGAATATATATTATGTAATGTAAAATATAATTACCTTTAATAGTTGATTGGCTTTCTTACTACTACGTAGTATTCTGTGAGCAACCGTTTCTGGCATTGAATGTATCGTATGGGTAGTATGTGTGTAGAAAGCTTCGCCCTCAATTATCTTTCTTGTGAAAAATATATCTTGCAACATCGCTGATAAGGAATCAATTTTTACAGGCAAACAAAATATTTGATTTATAGGTGTTCTCGATCTGTGACCGACGCACCAATCTTCCCAGTATTGTACCATTTTCAATCTTCGCTCCATAAACGTTACAAGACATAATCTGCACGAAAACATTTGTTACAAAAACATATTGTAATTATTCTACACACACAATGTATGAATAATTATTTTCTGAATACTCGTTATTTACATACCTAAATAAAGTACCAGATATAAACATTTTGTTTATTTCCATTGGAGATAAATTAATAAATCTGCTAAATGAAAATGCATTTTCGTACAAATTTTCATTGCAATGAAGAGCACGATGAATATATTCTGTGGCAAATATAAACAATTTGTTATACAACAAATGATCTTTGGATGGCAATGCTAGATGCAAAAGTCCTTCGTTATACAATAAGGCAGGCATATTATAAAATTCGGTGTTTATGAAAAACGGCGATCTAGCATCCCTACGTTCAAAGAGTTCCGGATGATTACAGACCTATAATTATATAACATAATTAGCTTCACTTTTAAAAACTATAGATGTAAATTGTTTTAAGAGATGTAAGCTATCATAATTATAATTTGAATGTTATAAAATATATAAATTGAACATAATGCTAGATAAATTAATAAAAATATGTATATTAAGAAAAGAATACAATACCTTTCGGAACTGCATGACTAGATTCATCAGATTGGAAGTAAAGTTTTTATCATTAGAAGCAGTGTCTCCTCCGCCTACTGTATAATGCAGTAAATCCTCTATCCGAATTTTTTTCTTCAATGCTACATAAACAAAATATGAATGTATCAAATATTCTATATGTAATGTAGACTAAACGTACAATATTCGAGATAATAAAATACCTGAGTAAAGCAATTTTTGACGAGTCGTAAGTGGACAATATACCATTACTTCAATTTTATCAGATAACTCATTCTCCACATCCTTTTTTATTCTTCGTAACATGAATGGTTTCAAAATCATATGAAGCCTTGATAAGTGTTCTAGCATGAAATTTATAATATATACATTTTGTAATAAATGACATACATAATCTTAAATTTAATACTGCATTTTGTGCAAAATTACTCACTTTCATCTATTCCTGTTTTATTCTCTGCATGACTTTCAATATCTTTGGAGAACCATTCGTTAAATTCATCATGTGAATCAAATAACGTAGGCATGATAAAGTGTAATAATGCCCATAGTTCTGCCATGCTATTTTGTATAGGAGTACCACTGAGTAATAATCTATTACGACAACTGAATCCTAACAATAACTTCCATCTCATGCTATTGAACAAAAAAATTATGATTAGCTATTAATAAATGCAATCTTGTACAATAATGAAAGAATAATGAATAGCATATATACCTGCTTGTGCTTTTTATAGCTTGCGCTTCGTCCAAAATCATGTATTGCCATTTTATTCTATTGAAATATTTGTAATCCGTAATCACTAATTGATAACTTGTTATTACTACATGGAAAGAAGCTTCTTTCGTGTGTAAATCTTTAGTGTCCCAAAACTGTCTCAGTATTTTGCGTTCCTGAGGATTACCCCAGTATGGAACTACCTTGAACACCGGTACAAATCTTGCCATTTCCTGCTGCCAGTTATGCAATGTTGAAGCTGGTGATATAATTAAAAATGGTCCCCACACGGCTAAAATTAATCAATTAAATGTATATTAATAATTTATTCTTAAAAATTTTAACAAATACATTTGATACATTAAATGTTTGTTGTAGATACTTACAATATCTTTCAGCAACATGACACAAAAATGCTATAGACTGTACAGTTTTTCCCAAACCCATCTCATCAGCTAGTATACCGCTAATACCCTGCAAATTATTGACAAAGCAATTTTAAATACTCATTCTTATGTAACAAAAATTTTGTAATTTTAATAAGTTTTTAATAATTTTACATATACATAGTTACATACCTGGTCGTACAAATTTGCCAACCAATTCATTCCTTTTAATTGATAACCCTTCAGATTTCCCTTAAAGATTGAAGGTTGAGGGTGCTCCAAGTTTTCAGGTGTATCACTGAGACGCAATTCTTGAGACGCAGCAGCTGTATCAAACTGCTTGGTCCTAGCTTTTTCATTATTAAATGCCTCAGTAGCATTTCTTTTTGCCTTTTGTTTCATGACTTCACTGTATATTCAATAAACATGTATTTTATATGTGAATTTTTGAAGTAGATAATTAAAATTGATGTCCCTTAATTATTTAAATAGTCATTAAAATGATTAACTTTTGGGGAATATATAAATAAAACTTAAACATTTAATTACCTGTCGTAATCGTCGATGCCGATAAGTCTGGGATTCTTTTCTTCATCTAATTGATTCAAAATTCTCAATTGTTCCTCTGCTGATATTTTATTTATTTTTCGCGACATGAAATGAGCATACAGTTCTGTTTGAGTAATAAGAAAATTTAATTTTCTTTGTTGACGCTTTGCCTGAAACAAAAACAATATGATACAGAGAAAATATACAAACGAAAAAAAAATGTATCTTGATATAATGCAATATCTCCTTACTTCGATAAGTTCTACATCCATTTTACGTTGTTCTTCAGCTTCCTTTTCTAATCTTCTCCTCGTTTCTCGTTCGACTCGATCATAACGTTTCCAATAAGATTGCATTTCTCTTGTCAATCGTTTTGCTCTCCAAATAGTTTCTTTCATATTTTTCTGAGACTGAATAATATAGAAATAAAGATAAGTAATGTTTATGATGCATAATTCAAATGAAAAATCTAAATGTCAACTTATGCTCACCTGCATGGCCTTCTGCCTCCAATATTTCATACAATGTTGTGCTACTTTTTTACAACTTATTAGCATTTCCTTATGATTATTGGTTTTAGCCCTTTGTACTTTTCCTAATTCTTTCTTAGACATCATGACCCATATCTTTCTTCTTCTCATTGTCATTACTTCTACACTCTTAGCATTATGTTTCTTTCTTCCTCTACCACGAGGTTGATGACGCATTATAGCTTCTAATTCAGATTCATCTAATTCTTCTTCCTTAGGAATTGATTTACCCCATTCTCCCTCTGGAAAATTTCCTTTCTAAAAGCATAGAATATTTTTATTCAAAAAAACATTAAGCACATATAAGCAAAAAAGAATATAAATCTCAATAAAAAAAGAAAGAAACTCATACATACACGATATTCTTCAGATGCACAATGACGATTGATCTTTTCTTTCTTGATTCTCATAATTTTTTTGTCTGGTTTTTTCTCTTTCTTCTTTTTATTTCCTACAATCAACTTTTGATGTTCTAAAAATCGATCGTAATTCGATAATAAACCTGCACTGTAGTATTGATATTGTATATTCTGAAAATGATAATATTTTATAACATTCTGAATTACTATAATAATGTCTAATTATATTTATTATCTGTACTTCTGGTTTCTGATAAAAACGGCCTTGATATTTTTTCCGTAATATATGAAATTTTAACATCTCTTGAAAATCATCTTCTGTGATTTGACTATCTGTGTCAGAACCTGATGCAGAACTGTCAGAGGAATCACTTAACAGAATATCTTGTAACCAACGCCGTTCTTCTCCCACACTAGACATGTTGTACAATCTCAGCTTATTGATCCTCGCTTCTATAAAAATAATTATGAGAAAACTGAGATTAAACTAGTTTGGATAGAAATAAAATTAACAATATATATTACCTTCTTTCTGAGTGAGTACATTATCTAGATAAGCATCCGAACCATCAGAAGAGTCTGACGAGACAGACTTGTCATCTTCACTGAAAAAACAGAAACAGAATGTACATATTATTTTGTATAGTATTAACTTATTATATATAAGTTAGAATTTATTACATTAATAGTAGATTATAAGTATTATTACCTAACTTGTTCTTGAAACAGATTGCTAATTTGTTTTAAAAAGGGCTGCACATTAAGGCTACGTTCTAATCTTTGCAGATGCAAAGGAGCAGCCATTTCAGTTTCTAGCTTCATTGTGTATGCTCTATCTGACATTACCTCTGTGCAAAACCCAACGATTATCTGTAACAGTTATGCAATAAATAAAACATATAATTAAGATTCTTAAATTTAAAAAAAAATCCATTTTACATATCATTTAATGTGTACAACCATTGATACAAATTCCCACACAGCACAGAAAGGCCAAAAGACATCTTAAAGATATTTAAAAGGTGACGAGATGTCTTTAAGTCGTTTTTTAGCCTGTGAAGGACATATGTTGTCTGGGTTGATATAAGTCTGTGGCATGCAAAGATAATTTTATTGACAATGCTTGATCTAATTAATAATGTATATATGCTAAGGTATTAAATATATATAGTAACAAATGGCAAAGTGACAAGTTAGCAAAATAATATAACATAAAGGGAAAATTACTGAATAGTTGGATACTATAGGCTCTAATGCAAATAAAATACAAGAATACATATTACATGAGGAGCATAATCGCGCGATCTGCTAGGAAAAATAAAACGTGCATTTTCAATAGCAAACCGCAGAGGAACTCTTGTTCCACTGGGGGCTGCTATTGTACTTGGAAATTTGTCGTATTCCTAGAAACGGCCGATGCACATTACGGGCGTGGAGCTCGTCATGCGAGATTGTGCACGGCTAATTTCATTATATAAGAAGAATGACACGTCGTATCGTGTTGTGGTGCGGTTATAATTCAGCTAAATTATTTTCGCTAACAGTATTGCCTTCACCTTGTGTTTTGGTTATATACGCGCGGCCCCACGCTTATTTCGCACGCGAAACAGAGTCTGCTACTGGAATGCGATTTCCTCTGTTCACAGCGAAATTAGATATATCAGTCGGAGGGGAATACATGGTAGAAGGAAGCCTAGAGAACGCAGACATTTGGCGTGCTATTAAAGCAGGGCAGGGATAGGGCATTATGTTCGCTACCATTTTTGTTTTCAGTAGGTGGCGCTGAGCGTGCCTTAAACGCTCATCTTCGACCATCTCCGTTTCTGGATACTTTTCAATATCCATCTACAATACATAATTTCGAATTACTAATAGTTTACCTACATATTAATGCTCAAACTTTTCTCCCTCTCTCTTTCTTTCTTTCTCTCTCTCTCTCTCTCTCTCTCTCCCTCCCTCTCTCTTTCTCTTCTCTCTTTCTTTCTCAATCCATTTTCTAATATATGCTCCGAATTAAATTTCTCTCCAAAATATCTCAAGCAAATCTAATAATTTATATATTTTAATATTTGAAATATATGCTAGAAATACATATTTTTGTAAAATATCGTTTTGTAAAATGCTGAAAAAGAATCTCGAAAAAGAAATTATTCACGATATATATAATTTCGAAATGAGTTTGTGGATTTTTATTCGATTTACTCGTAGTTTGTCCAATTGATAACTAAATAAATTTATGCTCACAGAATACGCATATTAAAGTATAATATGATTTAGATAACACTCACTCTTGGCGAAGATGTATAATTCTTCAGGTACTTCATGTCTCAGTACATGAAATAATAGGATAAAATGTCGATTTTCACGAAACTGATTTTCTCACTTGGCTCAAGTCGCTGAAATTCTCCGGACTCCGGACGAGTCCAAAATTCGAATGGCGCTACTGCGGGATCGTACTTCCGGTCATGCGCGCTACGCGCGTCTAACTTCACGCCCACACCGGAAGCGTTAGTAATTAACCACCGATTAAATCTATTTTATCGATAAACTCAATTATATCGTACCGTTGATGTTATGGAAAAAAAACTCGTTAATTTTATCAAATCGAATTATCGCGATGCGAAATAATCTAATCTCAAATTCTCCGAGGGAAAGACTACGGCGGGGGGGGAGAGGGGTGAGAGGGGGAAGGGGAGGGTATCGGTCTGATCTACAATTATTCAATCAGAGAAAGTGTATCGATATTATTTTATAAAATACATTTATATCTTTATCTTTGGCATTTATAGTTTTCGAAAAAAATTCTTTCGCGTATTTTTCCGTATACTTAAGGTACTTGTGCGTTAAAATACCTGCTTCTCCTTCCCGCTTTCTTCTTCGCGCCATCTCGTCGCCGGTTGGGAGTGAGGAGAGAAGGAGTGGGGAGGGGTCTGGCGTCGAGGCTTCTGCGCGCTGTCGTGTGGACCCCGGTTCGTTTCGTCATCGTTACGTCGAGCGTCCCTTGCCGCTCAGTACTTCCTCCAATTTCACTGGTTACGTGTCGTGCGGTGGAGTCGCACGTCAATAAACGCTCGAGGTTATCGCAAGCGAAAACGTTCAGGTGAGCACGGCTAAGAGCCCCGTTTCGTCCTACTTTTAACTGCCGCGTCGACAAAATTGCGAGCACGAATAATGTGAGAATCCTCGTTACTGATATATATGTATATATCGGGCCGATCGCGTTAGCCACGTTCCCTTACCAGGTTCCGTTTCCATTTGGCAAGAGCACGAGGCGCGGACTCCCTTGTTAGCGGCGTGGTACGATAGATTTTTTTGGAGTAGGTGAAAAAAAGAGAAGGAAAAAACAAAAAGGATCGATGCGATCTCGACGAGAATAGAATACGCGCGCGTATATCCCGCGTATGTTTGTTTACGCTTTATCGGGGGGACGACGCGTCGAAAACGCAAAATCATTCTCCGCGGCCATTATTCGGGATTTTTGTTCGCGACGCAATTAATCGACGTCTCTCTCGTATCGATCACCGATCCGGCATCGTGACGGCGTGAAACAGCTGAGAGATTTCTAGAAATTTCGAAACTTCGTCGTAGCATATTGCGCGATGGGAAGAAAATATATTTCTTTTCTCGAAATCGTCACGCATCTCTGAGACGCTGACGGAAGGGGAGGGGAGAGGGGGGGAAAAGAGAGGATTCCGTGCGTCTCGTCGGTCATTTCGTGGGCGGCGAGAAAACTACTCGATTCGATATCGCGCGTTTCAAAACACATCCGACGCGTATTTTTCAACAGATAAAATCCAGCCCTTATAGTTTGATTTTAACGCGTGAGGTATATAAGCTCTTACATCGCGAAATAAATGCTCGAAAAAAAAAAAAAAAAAAAAAAAGAAAAAATTAACGATTCTTTCTCTATACTTTTACGCGTGGAGGATACATATGGTATTCTTATTGAAATAAGATATGCAGTAAAATTCCGACTTTCATTTTACATACTTATGTATTCAATAAAAGGTCAAGTATACAAACGCCGTTATATTACGTTACATTGCAAACGATTCAAATTTATTTTAATCAATCTTTAGTTAAAATTTCAAGATAAAAAGAAAAGGAAAAAAAAATAACGATTCTTTTATGTTGATTAAACAGCAGGTTCTCCAAGTAACCTGTTATGTAAGGTGTTTTTATATTTTCCTTTAAGAATGAGCACTCGAGTATTCGTTGGCGGATTAACGTACCGGGTGAGAGAGCGCGACCTTGAGAAGTTCTTCCGGAAATATGGTAGAATCAAGGAGGTCGCTATGAAGAATGGATTTGCCTTTGTGGTAAGTCTAATGTGGTTCAATTGTTTTTTTTACAGTATGGTAGGGACAAGGGTCTATGTCGGTGGGCTTCCATACGGCACCAGGGAAAGAGACCTTGAGAGATTTTTCAGAGGCTACGGTCGATTCCGTGATGTTCTCATCAAGAATGGTTATGGCTTTGTTGTAAGTACTCGTATATAGCTGTAAATACCAAGAATAACACTTTGCGTTACTCAATTTGGTCCCATGATAATGGTCATTTAATTTCTCATTTAACATTGTTTGTAACTTTAGATTCTGCAGCACATTTTTATGACTGTTGTACCGTTCAAAGTTTAACACTGAAGCAGTTGTAATATTTTTCAGTTTTGTACTACCATTTATTATTTTAAATGTTATAAGTCATCTAGGAAATATTTCTTTTTCATGTTTTTAAAAATAAGATAAAAACTAATTTATATTTGATGTTCCAATCCTTCGTGCATCAATGACTATGCACAATTATGTAACTCTATTCTTTGCTATTATAATTCGGGCCAAAATGGGTAAGCTGCAATTTGTTAAACTACAAACGTAAACTCGATAACCTGAGTTGACCTGGCCTGAGCCCTGAGCACATTGGTGACTGCTTAGAAGAGTGTGCTGCTTACCATCGATTATTCTGCAAAAGTTTTGTAAGTTATATACAATCCGGGAAAGAGGAAACTATTTACAATGGGCCATATATATTACATAAATAATTATCCATATCAACAATTTAAAATTTTATCAGCACTTGTATTATGCAGATCTTTTTGCACTTTGTAGTATATTTTGATAATATACAATTTATTTGTTAAATTAAATCACGCGTGATGTATTCTATTTTAAAACTTTTGTGGGACATAATCAATACAGAATCATTTTTAACCAATTTAAAAATATAAATGTGCTAAAGTGTGTATTAGTGTTACCATATTAATATAGTGTTATATTTATACTTTGTGAATAATGCAATGATATTTCTAATTTGATATTAAAAACTTTTTAATTAATAAATTTTACATACATTTTATATAAATGTATCAATTATATATATATATATATATATATATATATATATATATTTTAAAGGCGAGATTATTATGCGCATGTAAAAAATAGTAGAAAATAAAAAGAAATTATAGCAAAGTTACATCTTATTTTTCTAGATAATAATAGAAAAAATTTTCTTTTCTCAGGAATTCGATGACTATAGAGATGCTGACGACGCTGTATATGAACTAAACGGAAAGGAACTTTTAGGCGAAAGGTAATGCAAATCTGTTTTATTCAGTGTATGAAACATATATGTACACTAGGCGATTATATTAGGCGGAATGGTATAGGTAGCATGTTTGCATGATTGATTAGTTTCTATTGCGATCCATTTAGTATGTGGATTGCTACTTTGATTACGTTAATGTTTGATACTTTATGATAATCATAATATTATTGGTACTGGGGGCTATCTGTTTATAATCTAAGCAAGTTTTATAGATAGCATTTAATTCATTACGTTAACACTAAGGATGAATTGATAAATTTGCCATTTATTTGGAATTGACTAATATCACATAATATGTATAATATTATAGATGCAGCTCCTTCCTATCGATCTTTGTACATATCATCTAAATAATACATTGGCTCTATCTAACTGTAGCAATCTTACATTTTTATATATAGGGATAAAATTAAAAACAATTAATTCAGGTTAAATACAATAATTTACTACAAGTTATTAAGTTTAATGAAAATTATTGAAAAATAATCCTTTTACAATACATAACATCTTAATATTTAAAAAAAAAATAATTTATTTAAAATAATTATTTTCAGTGCGGATTCATACATTATTAAAAGTTTAATCATAAATACTTCAACATTTTCAAATATAATTTTTTCCCCTATTCTAAACGACTCATTGCCGTTAACGATTAATTTTTTTTTTTTTTAGTTTAGGGATTTGCGTTTTTTAAGGTGAGATGAACGAAAAAACTGAGTCAAGTTTAAAATATTAAAATAAGTATTTTATATGTGACATTTTATTATCTTAAATAAAGAGTGCTATCATATACTCTATGCTCTTGCTGGGTTATTGGAGATTAGATTGATACATGAGAAGCAATAGCATTTGATTAACAACAAAATTAAATGTTATTCTATATTTAAATTTCTCTAAAAATAATTTTTATTTAGAAAATGATAAAAATTTCCATTTTCATGGTGTATGCTTGTCTCTTTCTATCTGTTTTCCTATTGGGAATTTATGTAAGTGTGTCAGTAATGTTAGTGGCTTCTCTACAATAAAATAAATAATAGTAGCTTTTTTTAACATACAATACTGAAAATCTGACAAAGTGCGGTCGAACGGGAGTATTCTTAACACTAATCGCATTATGTTTCAACCTGTACCAGTAATATTATTCGCTGTTGCTTCTATTTGATTAAAGACAAATGTACAATGCACAATTATCTGTTCGCATTAAACGGGTATTTCATTAATGCCTTTTGATTTTGCGTCTTTAGTAAAAGCGGCGTCTATCCTCCAAATTAACGATTGGATCTTTACCGAGATAAAGAAAAAGTGCGTCTTAAAAGACCGTTGTGACTTACCGCCATTTTGAACTACTTCCATCAATTCCCCGAGTAGAAAAATGTTTGATGATTATCAAAGTAATTGTAATAATGTATCTACGTCTGGAGAAATGTTATATTGCTTCTTTTTTTACGAAAGGGCATTCGGCACATGTGCTTTTTCATAATTTCTTCACGTGATTCTGTGTAAAATGCAGTACTTCGTGCTCTAACTAGAGAAAAGAAACGAAAAGAAGGAATTCTAAAATTATACGGATCACGGATTTGATTACGAAAAAGCTGATGGATGTGGTGACAGAGAATTAACTCGGTGATAAGTAGTGTTGTTGTAAGGAAAGCAGTTTAGATTAGGGAACGAAGAACGAGTCGTGAAAAAAAAGAGAAAAAAAAGAAAGAGAGATAGGGGGAGAGAGAGAGAAAGAGAGAGAGGGATAGCGCTTCAGACGAAACTGGACGATATAGAAATACTGAGAGAGGGACGGATGATATTTGAACGGATTTCGGGAGAAAGGAGGCTGAGGAATGGAAGGAAAAGGAAGGAAGGAAGGAAGGAAGCAGCTTTAGAGAGTAAGAATTAGTCGTGGACTTAGGCGGGGTTTTGTTGGGTGTGTTTCAGAGTGGCGGTGGAGATAGCACGGGGTGTTTCAGGGAGGCGAGGCGACCGTGGCTACGGACGCTCACGCTCCTGGAGAGACAAGTAAGCATATCCAATGTGTCTTGTTACAGAATTACTGTAGAGAGGGCCCGGGGGACACCTAGGGGTAGTGACCAGTGGCGCTATGGTGACTCCCGTGGTGGTTATGGGGACTCGAGGCGATCTGCGTAAGACACGCTATCCTTTTTTTTATTTTATCAGAGCGATCATTATCCCCTCCCCTGCAGGCAAGCCGGCTCAGGATGTGCGAAATCTAAACGTTTGATCGATTTATTTACAGATTTTATTCCAATGCCTTACTTTTATATATGAATTTTTCTCTTCTTTTTTTTTTTCACATATCGCTATATCTGTGTCGGTAAATTTTTTTTATATTTTTTTTCTTCTCCCGCGTAATCGATTTCGCACATCGTCCGCACAGGGAAGAACGTAACCTTGGATATTGATAAGCTCTAGCTTAAAGAGAGCATTGAAACGAGCAATGAATCGCGTTTGCAAGCTTTTCTTGCATTTACGCATTACAAAAAGTTTAAAATTCCGATTAAAAATCGAGATTATAAATCTTTTCTTCTGAATTGGTTGTCTTGGATTTGACTGCTCTCCCGAGTACGTCGAATTATCGAAAGTTTTGTCGCGATAAAGATAAAAAACGATAGCAAAAAAAAAAAAAAAAAAAAAAAAAAAAAATAACGCCTTAGCGATTAACCCTCCCAGAAACATTATGTTTATTGCTGGTAGTTGAATGAGATGGATCGACTGAAAATTGATGACTAATAGATGTGTGGTATTGTGTTTGTTACAGCCGAGACGATATGCGGCACGACAGGTACGCTATTGCTGCATTTTGAATAGATTTGATTCGATTGGAACAGGTGATTGATTGTGTGCCTGAGCAATGAGTGCAGATCTGTAGTTATTTGCTGAAGGTTTAACCGACGATCCGTTATTTCTGTTCACATGACATCCCTTTTTGCAGAGATAGTGTGAACAGAAACACGAGGACTGCATCTAGCTACAAGCAATCATTGCCCAGGTACATACATCCAATGTTACGCTCTAACGATTACAATTTAACTTATACAAACTTTAACTGTTGCAAATGTCTTGTAAAGTATATCATTTTCTTTTTTGCGTTTTATATACCATACTTTCATTCGCTAATGTATTAACGTAAAGTCAGGTCCAAGACAAACCTGCTTGTTCTTGATATACATGTAGATAATAGCCGATTTTTTTCCCATTGTAGATATGGACCACCCACACGCACCGAGTATCGCCTCACCGTGGAGAATTTATCAAGCCGTGTCAGTTGGCAGGTAAGCGGCACATACATATCTCGCTTTTTTTCTTGTGCATTTTTTTAATCTCATTTGTATGTTCGTTACTTTACTACTCGCGATTCCAGTGAAAACATTGCACCGCTTTATATGCGTTTTTCGTATCTATATATCGCTGAGAATCTCTAAGTTTTATCAAGTTTCTGTCGGTTTGTGCTAAATTTCCTCGCGTATATATTTACATTTCTTTATTCAATTCTCTTTCGTCTCACATTTTACTTTCATTTACTCATTTAAAAAAAGCCCTATTTTGGAATAGAAAGATGTAAGATTTTGATCAAGTAAGTCTGTGGCAAAAGTCGAAATTTCCATGAAATACATGTGCAAAAATCGTTTTCTACGAAAACGAAAAGATGAAATGCAAGAAAGATAAAAAAAAAAAAGTAGAAAATAAAAAATCCGTTATAGAAATGACAAAGATTAAAATTCACATACGTATGAGATATGAGAAATGCATGGAACATCACCATACCCAAATACAAAGGACACAGGCATGCGCGGTGGAACTCGGAGAGTAGCAACGGCCCGTGATGATGATGAAACCACCGCAACCTGATAGTCTTGGACGTTCGACGGACGCCATGGACGAAGAACAGTAAAGCTGAAGAAATGGAATGAATGTATGGAGACGCAGGACAAATAAATGCAAACGATATGTGGGAAATACCAGGACGCAAACAGATGCCTCGAAAAGAGTATAATCATATTGATGAATCGAAATGATAGAGACAGATTACTAATAACTTTAATGTACACGTAGACCAAGTCTTACTTGATCAATTTACATTGCGTATATTTATATATACATATATTATAATGCAATCTATAATAGATCTATCTCGTTGCACTTTTCTGATGATTGGTTGTTATATTCGATGCAAAGATATTCTCTCACTCAGTCGAGTCTCGACGTTACTTTTTCAATTTATTATTTCATTTACGTTACGGCCAGCAGTTTTTGAGGAAAAACAAAATAAAATTGATGTTCTTTCCGAAGAGCCATATTCTCTTCGCCGAGGACGGGCGACCGGTAGGGCCAATAGACTGATGATGTACGATGATGATAAAGATGACGATGCACACGATGGGCCCGCCTTAAGGTCAAGTGACACCTGTGGTTGGTTACTGAGGTGTCCCGGGTGACAGAGAGAGCCACGTGGCACGGGGGTGTACACCTATATCTACCACCTATCTACCATCATGCTCTACTACTTGCGCGCCGTGAATCCCGGTGAAATCCCAGTGACAATAGGGTTATTGTGCGTACTCCGATCTTCCTCCATCGTGATCACTGGAGGAAAGAAGGGAGAGGGAAACACAGAGAGAGACCCAACCGCTGCTATCCACCTTACTCTGTCTGGGAGAAACAAATGTTTATTTACGTAAAAAAAACTCCACCAAATATATACATCACCACTCTTCCTCTTACTAGACCGCGATACACGGTCATATAATTCAGTACCTTCACCATCGACATCACCATTACATCCACCAACCATCACATCTACCATTCCACCGTGACTGTCACTGCCACTGGTGTACGCCACGCAACCTAGCCGTCTAGTAAGTCAGGCAGCGGCCACAGCCATGAGGGCGAACGCGGGTCGAAACCCGAACCATCCGCGACTGCGCCACACAGATCCGTTCGACCTGACCAAGCGCCGTGTGTGTCTGGCCTTTCTCTCTGTCCGTAAGCAAGGTGGTGCCTGGGCCCAAGGTAAATGCGTCACCTTAACCGAGTGTTCTCTCTTAGATATACACATATATCTATTATATCTTATATACACTTAAACGTGTCTTGTTCCACATATGTACTATATATTATTATTATTATATAATACCTATATATATATATATATATCTCATTTGATACTGTGCACCATAGCTCAGCCATTGCGTGCATCCAACCGTTGAGACGTTTCACGAAGCTCGGAGCTATGCACTTAAATCCAGTATCGGAAATAGGGAAACCCTAGTAGTATATTTCTGTGCTCGAAATTAGGTATCCGCTTGTTATTTGTAGATTTCTTATTTTCGCGTACTTTTTATATCGGTTTTCTTTTTCTTTTTTAATTCTTTTTATCATGTATATGTTTTATCAAAATTTTCCGTTCAAGAGATGAACTTTTCTTTATGCAAGACAATTGTCATTACAATGTCTTTGTAGCAAACGAGAAATATTTCAGAGGAAGTTTGTCCATATGTTCTATTTTTCCCTCCTATCACGGAAACACTTGCGTTCGGACCTTGAGAGACACCAGCACGAACCTCAGAAAGGCCATCGATGATGGTATCCCATAAATATGGAGATGTCTGCATTCGTACTACATAAAACGACTGGCGCATCTATCTACCTACCTACCTACCTACCTATCTCTCTACCGCGTACCTTCACGACACTAAAGCCGTACCTGGTTCCCACAGAAAGAGAGAGAGAGAGAGAGAGAGAAACAGATGTTATATAAGCACATCTCCCAGCAATGAATGAAGTCAAACGGGCCCTAAAGAATATCCATTTTCACTCGCTGACTTACGAGGAATGACTGTAAAGCATTAGATTCTAGCATGTGCGGAAGAGACAACGGAATAATACGGAAGAAACCACATCTTGGAATATCAAGAAAAAAATTCGCGAGAGAGACAAACGAGACAAGGATTATCAATGGACTCTCTTCAGGATTTAATTTCTAGCGAAATATTTACAGGTTACAAGACTTTCATCTTGTTGTTGCATTAGTTCGACCTTTACGTTCTCGAAAATTTGCTTTTCCTATTTTATTGCGATAGAAAATTCTGATAATTCTCCGGGAATTTAGAAAATTCTGCTAAACAATTGTAGTATATTTGAATTTTTGCATCTGCTTGATAGATTATTTTGCAATTGTGCACAAGAATTTATTTTTTTAAGAAATCATTAGTCAAAATAGTATATTGAATATTTGGATATTAATTGCATATGTATCGTTACTTGTTTTTATCACATATGTTATAAAAATATCATATTGAGGAAATGTCGCATTTATTACTTTTGTAATTATGTATTGTGAGCCATTTTGCGGAAAGAGAGAAATAAGAATATATTAATTAAAAAATTTTGATTGATTTTTATATTGCATATACTTTTAATTGATTTTATTAAAAGTATGTCATTCCGCAGAATGGAGCTGTATGTATGAAATATAATCGTATATATCGAATATATAATCGTATTTATTTAAAGATTGAATTGCAAAAAGAAAGGTTGCATCGATAGCAGATACTAAATTCGAGCACACAGTATTCGTAACATTGCTCTCAACACTGAAGACGCGAGCAGACGTAGAACACTATACTATATTTGTCTCTCTTCTTCTTTAATCGAGTAGATGCAGGTTACTTCTGCCGCAGGAAAAGAAATCAAAATAGAATATAACATATGAGTGCACAGGATATATTTTAACCTGCCTGCGTGATACATCAGACTAGGAACACAGTATAGTAAACTCCATACGCAACTACTAATTCTAAATCTATTCGCATATATGTGCAAATTTACATCCAAAGTATTAATTCTGGTTCTTGTGTGATGTTCAGGATTTGAAGGATTACATGAGACAAGCTGGAGAAGTGACATATGCTGATGCTCATAAACAACGTAGAAACGAGGGGTGAGTGAATTGTTAATTGTAATCTAATTAATAAAAATAATTTTCTACGTACAAAATGAAATAACACAAAATTGCTAATTAAATTATTGCAAGATTGTTTATAACACAGGGCAAATAATACAATATAATAATTTATTATAATATATCTGTATAAGTATCTGTGTTGTCTCGTATTATCATTAAGTTGATTTAACATTTATTTACAAATAAAATTTGCAATGTTTTGCAGAGTTGTAGAATTTGCGACGTATTCCGACTTGAAGAATGCTATTGACAAATTGGATGATACAGAATTAAACGGCCGCAGAATTAGACTCATCGAAGACAAGAGACGCGGTCGTCGTTCAAGGTCGTCTAGTTCAAGATCACGCTCACGATCTCGTTCAAGATCCCGTCGTCGGTCGCGCTCCCGCTCAAGGTATAATCGTCGTTCTCGATCCCGATCAAGGTACTGTCGGGGCAACATTACGTTACCTATTATTTTTTTTTGTTTTGTTTTTTTGTTGTTTTTTTGTTGTTTTTTTGTAACTTTTAATTTTAAACTTTATTTCTTACACTTTATATATAAATCGATTAATGTATTCTTTTCTTTATTTTTTGTTTTAAATTATATTTCGATAATTCGATATATCCAATTTTATCCAGTATCCACTTATATATCACTTTTACCCAGTTTTCGTGTTAAAAAAAATAATTTATATTGCAATTTAATTTTTTCCTAAATTATACATTTATTTTTTTATTATCTTATTTGATCATATAATAAAATATATTTTGTTTTACGTGTTTTCGCAAAATTTATCGCTGATGGGATAATTTTGCGCCCAATATCAAAAAATAATTTAAAAACATTAAGTACGTCTTATCGCTATTTTCTCTAATGCAGGAGCCGCCGCAGTTCTCGCAGTCATAGCCGGCGTAGCAGTCGTTCCAAATCCAGAGCACACTCGAAATCCAAGTCCAAGTCTAAATCCAAATCCCCTGAGCGCAGTCGCTCACGCTCAAAGTCCAAGTGAGTATTTCTCCAAAAAAAGAAATTATATATATATATATATATATATATATATATATATATATTTAACATTATTTTGTTTCATTATTCAGCCGTTTGCTCCTGTATATACTCAAACCTATGTATATTTATTTAACTTGTTTTATTTTTTTTTCTTGCGCAGTTAATATAATCGATGTACACATTCATTCCCATCTGTTATTGGCATTGTTTTTGGGCTGGCTACGTGCCTTGAGCTCTCACGCTTAATCACGCTTTATATGCGTTCACTTACTCACCGTGTACGCTGGGAAACAGCAGAAAGCAACGAGTTTATATTTTGTCACTTTCTCTACTTTTTCGTCCCTCTTTCATTTTGAACTATAATTTTGCAGATCAAGAGACCGCTCAAAGTCGAAATCTAAGTCAAAGTCCAAATCCAGATCTCGTTCTAGGTCCAAGGCTGAGAGGTCAAAGTCCAGGTCGCAGTCCAAATCCAAAGCCAAGTCTCCCTCAAAGTGAGTCCTCTCGCTGACTTTCTTTAATCGATATATTGTACTTGGCGCAAGAAAAGTGAACTTTCCCGAGCGACGGCGTGAATAAATCCCCATGTTTCTCCTTTTGTCATTTTAGGGATAGATCGAGCCGCGAGCGTTCCAGAGGCGACAGATCCAGATCCCGATCGGGAAGCAAACACAGCAAGAGCCGTAGCCGTTCTCGTTCACCCATGAACGGTGATAAGTCACCGGAAAGCAAGAAAGCCGATTAAACTTGACATATTTTTAATTAAAATATTCCTTTGTCTTTCTTTTTTTTTGTACATTGAATCACATTAAAAAATCACCAATATCATATCTTACAATTTTCAATTATTAATTGTAACAATAAAGTTTCACATTCTAAATCTATACACAGAATTCTATCACACTTTAATGTTCAGGATATTCAACAATCGGCTTAACAGTTCACATTATTATTGATTCAAGACAACTTATTTTGTTTTTCTTTTAGCTAGCTATGCTAGCCATATCTTGCGCTTTTTTATTCTTCTTCTTTCTCTTTTTTTTTTTATTACTTTTTTAGTGGTTAATTTAGATTTAAATGATACACATCATTTGAACGATTCGTGCATTTAGAGCAGATAAAGATATTTTTTATTCGTATCTCTGATTCTACATGTTTTCATCATGTTCTACATGTATCACCATATATCAGTACGAGTTCTCTTATAATAACGGCTTTTTGTATATATTACTAAAAGTTACATTACAATATAAGAAGGTATGTGATGTGTATTAAATTTAGCGGTAAGAGGCATCTTTATTGTCAATAAAAATCCTTGTCAATGCAGATCGATACTTCATTCCCGAGCTACTCCATTCCTGAGCGAGCTCCGTTTCTGTTAATTTATTTCGTACATCTTTGAAAAATACTTGGAAAATATTTTCAAATTTTGAAAAAAATAAATATTTCTAATATTGTGTGTAACTTATATACAAAAAAGTAATTTCTTTATAATTAAATTATTTGTTCACTTGTATTAAATATTGTCTATATTATATAATTTGTATAATTGTATTACATATAAGTATACAAAGAAGAAATTTAAAACGAAAAGGTCAGATTAATGCAATTCGCTAACAGTTTATCTTTACTGATACTTTATCATTAATGTTTATTTCATAGTTGATCTTTTTCTACATTGTAAACCGACTTGACGCAAACGGAGAGAATAAAGAAAATTGAGAGTTTTGCGATTACGTATTAAAAAAAAAAAATTTCAATTGTAAACTAATCGTTATGTTTAATTTCTTTTAAAATTAATGTAAGAATTATCATACATTTATCTGTATGAAAAATATCGAATCAGCGAGAAAAATTCGGCGAAATTAGTTTCTATCTTCGGTTAAAATTTAACTTTGTTGAGCTCGTGGAATCTGAAACAGCCGGGCGAAACATATGACGCACAGCTGGACTCGCATAGGACCCGGATGACTCAACAGCGTGCGTCAACCCTCAATATTCTTGTATCCTGCTCTTCCCCCTCTCATCATTGCGTTGGGAATAGATTGGCCTCCGCGAGGCGAGCTGTTTCCAGCTGGAGAATAAAAGCAAGAGACGATAGAACGACGCAAAAAGATCGTCGCCGAGAAAAAGCCACGCCGTCATTCAATGTCAAATTCGCCGACGCCGGCTATGCGTGAATTCCCGGTCGTCGCCGAGGGTGAGTCAGACACCCCTCCGAATGACGGTCAAGGAGACGATCGGATGCGAAGGAAGAGGGAACGCGATTAATCGGCTAGATTGGGGAAGTAGAAGCCAAGCGTCGATTGGTTCCCATCCAAGAGCGGTGGGAGTTCAGTCCAGGAACATCGCGCACGCTCGCGAGACCCTACAAGACGTGTTACAATACATAATTGATATAAATATGAAATTTCTAGATATCGAGTAAATATTTTGTTCGTTATTTGTGGCATATCACGCTCTTTTATCATATTTAGTCGGTTAAGAAATACATTTTATTTTACATTCTTTTTTTAATTCATGTTATATATTTATATAAATATTTTATTTTATATTAAAAATAGATATATAAAGAGCTAAAGATGTTTCATTGTAGAGTATTGCATTATTACAATTAATTGCGTTCTTACATTACTAATAACAATTGAATTATTTCAGCATATTCCTACATGAGAAAGGAGAGGAAGAGACCCCTCACTACGCCGATCCTGGTAAAGGGGGCCTGTCGCCTTGAGAGGGGATACGCTGCGAGTGGAGAGGGATGAACGACGGGCGCTGCTCGAAGCTGTTACCTGGTGTTACGTGCCGCAGAAGCACTAACTGGCTAGTCAGTATACCGTCTCGTTCCTGCCCTTGAACAACTTCCTCGCTTGCTGCTCGACAGTGTTCCGCGCCTGCCTGCCTGCCTGCGCCCTAGAAACTCGCTCACGTCAACTGACAGGTCAGTGCACCCCTCTCGGCGGTTATCGCCACGTTACGTTGCCGTTTCCCCACAGCAACAATACATTCAATGGCGGATTAACGGCGAGAACCTACCAAAAATTCACATCATAAATATTTAAAAATGAAGGGAGACGTCTCCTAAAGACGTCTCCTGGATTCCTCGTCCAGTGTTCTTCAGGAAACATTAGTCAGCTTTCTTGAAAGATACAACGAGAAAAAGCAAGTGTCTCCTTTGCGAGAGTTAGGATCGGCATCGGTCACCGTTCGAGCGTCGACGGAGCAGAACATGTTGTATACACGACTATTTCCTTCGTGAAACACCGGTTGAGAGCAGGGAACTAAAGAGTGACTTCTCCGGCAACCGGTAATGGCTGGAATTTCGAATTTGCGAGTTAGAATGAAGCTATCATGAAATCAGCACATTCGGAAATATTGTGTATGTAATTTTTTTACAACGTACGTTCTTAAAAGAAGGCTACTCCAGAGATCGTTAGAATTATCGCCGTCCCGCCGTCATAAACGTCGAACCTGAATCGAATCGGATGTTTATTAGCAACGATGTCAAATTTTATTCTTTGGCACGTTTGCGACACGGGAAAATTAAATTCATTCGTTAGACAGATCTCGACTTTTACGGTAATGACGAAAAGGCGACATTGAAATGGGGTGGGAGGGGGGAGGGATTTTAATCGCGCAGATAATTGCATAAAAAAAAGTTACACAGCCGGACTCGCATCCCGAGATATCGATCGGCCTTTCGACGCGATCGAAAATGAACCCAGGGGTGTGGTCGAAAGGCGTCTCTCTTTCTCCCTCTCTCTTTTTCCCTCTTTCACACAGGACGGAAACGACGTGCACTTGATTTCTCATCTCGATAATTGCGTGGTCGTGTCGCGAGCTAATGATGTTCTTCGCGGAATATGACGGAGACTCGGACGAAACGGGAATGAATTATTCAACAGCTTATTCGCGGTTATCTTATTACCGTGTATGATATTTTCCTTATCATGTGTTTCCAAAATTACAATGAAATGTAGAACTCTTATTAATTTAGACGAATTAAAATTCTTATCGCACTCAGCGATAAGAGAATTTTGATGTACTTATATATGTTTATTATTGATATTTTATGTATAAAAGACATTTTTTTACGATTATTATATGAATATATTCAAGTTTAATCTTTTCGATCCTCAAGCATAAGTGCAGCGAGACTCATATAGAGAAAAGATTAAACTGACTAAATTGACATGATCGAATTAATAAGCGAATTCCATTTGCATAAACTTGTGAACGTTTTCGATCGGAGCGATTTGAACAATCAAGACAAGACTTGCATTCATTCAAATGTGAAATGTGAAATAATTTTAATATTTATTTTATTTTTTAAAAATGTCCATCAATCTCGATGTTTGTGTAAATTCGTTTTGTAATTAAAACACATCTCATTACTCTTTTTTTTACTGGTATTTTTTGCTTGTTGTATTTTACACTCTTCACATTTTTCAAGAGATTCTTCTCAAAATAAAGCTCAGATAGCTCAATTTCTACTTCACGCTTGATTAGACGTGTAAATTGATAATAATTAAGTCTAATCATTTGGAACGGAACATGTCGCTTCGATCGTGAAAAAAATCTATCAGGGAATTTCCTCGTTCTTCCTTCGTATGTAGTGCGAGACGACAGGATGATAGGGAGAAGGGCGTGGTTTTGACAGATGCATACGGTGCGCGCGGAACATGCATATAGGTAACGTCTTTCCCTCGTCGTAGTCCTCGATCTAATGTTCATTTCTCGCATATATCGTTCACATATCGCGCTATTCGATATTCGAAAAATGAAGTAGAAAATAATTGACAATTTTATTTTAATCTTCCAGTTTCACTAATAATAGATTAAATATCGTTGTTTAATATCGAAGATCACAGTTTTTATCCTAAGGTTATCGATACTCAACATTAAACACTCTGACAAAATGTCGATACTAAAAATATAAATGTGTACAAAAAGACGTAAGATGCATGAAAAAAAGCAAGAATACCGCCATAGAACTTAAATTTTTCTCCGATAAAAAGTTGCTCCGTTTTTTGGAAAAAAAAATAATAATAAATAAAAAAACGAGTCGATATATCTTTATATTTCACATTTATCTTATTTGCTGTTATAATATATATATATATACATACACTATGTGATTACGTTTAATATATCTCATATTCCTTTCAATTCTGAGGGTTTACAGCTGGAAATTGCACGGCTCTCGCGGCGGCTTGAATCACGACGTGATTTTCCACGCGACTTTTCACATTTTCCTAAGGGAGGATTGCCGTCGAGCGATTGCATTTGCATTTTATCATGTCCCGAGCGTGAGCGTTCGTTTCAAGGCGAACGAGGGGCTTCTGTATAAGCGCAACTCGGCCGTCGTGAATTGCGAGCGCGCGCGCGCGCGCGCGCGCGTGCTTTCATGCCCACAAATTGCGTTTTACCCGCGTTTTATCCAGCTCACTCGCTTGCTCGCGATTAGCGTCTCCCAGATCTTCCACAGACCGTTTCTGATTCCCGCGACAGTAACGTTACTTGATGAATGGACACCCTGTCCATTCGCCTCTGAAGGCTCTTACTTTTCTTTCGCTGCAATCGTATTGAATTACTATGAGAAACAAGTTATACGTACGTGGAAATTAATTTGTTCGGATATCACGATGATAAATCGCAATTTTCTTTTCCAAGGAGATTCGTAGATTAAGAAATAATTTTGACTATATTTTTGATCCATTTCTGTGAAAAAAAAATTACAAACTACATATAACAAATTGCATTATACTGTATTTATTAACGTTGAATATATATAATAAAAAAAGAGATTATTTTACTAGTTTATACTATCGAACGTGAATAATGGTATGTGAAAAAATTTATTTATTTCAATATCTAGCGCAAAAAAAAAAAATTCATATGATTTTCTCATTTTCGATGCCATAATTCAATGTGATTGCAGTGAGTAAACAGGAAACCCTAACATTTCTACAGCCAGGTCAGCGGGATGATGTCTGCGTTTGCCCATGGATTAAGGAACTTTGATACGGATACGAATAACGATCTTTCTTTCGAGTCGCTTCGTATATTCTCTTATTATAGCGATAAAAGGCGAAGAAACCAAACGGAACACCATTTCCGGTTCTTAATCTTTGAAATTAAAATTCGTATTTCGAATGTGTATTTTCGACTGAAACAGCAGACCATATCTCTTTACTGAAACGGTTCAAAAATCTCTGCGGACACGAGGAGGCTCTGAAAAAAAGAGAGCAAATTAATATCGATGTATCATACGATATGTCATCTTCATCTGATCGCCCGGACACGTCTTTCGTTGCCCTTCTCGTTGCAGGGAAACCGCCCTCTTACCCATGACCATGAAAAACCGGGACGGGATCGGCGCGTTGCGCCGCGCATACAGATACAGCCTCCACGGGGGTTTCACACAAACCCCTCGCTTTCCTCCGGGCGCGATGCCAGCAATGCCAATCGATGAAACCGTCTGCCGCGGCAGCCGCCGCCTCCTCCACCTTCCACCGGGACCGGCCGTTCGCTCCCCCGGCGTAACCCCGGGATTGCCCGGCGTCGATGCACTCGTGCGCGTATATGTGTGCGTTTACGCGTGCCCTACTCATTCATGCATCGCGAATAAAAGCCCACACATGTGCCACGGTGTTTAGGTGTGTGCCGTTATGTTAGCAGAAAGCGGAAGAGACTCGCCTTCCGGCGAACGAGATCTGATTAATCGGCGTTCTCGGAGTCGATTGCACAAACACTAGAGTAGGCTACGTATTCATTATGATACGATATATACTTCCGTTCCGAGAAGTTTAGATTTTTGTGAACGATAGCTGTTTTCAGTATATATATATTAGCTAATTGATTCTCATATATGTAAGATTTTAATTATTTCGCGCCGGATGAACGTTGAAATTATTATGCGGATTATAAGGAGCTTAACGCGGCATTGCCTCTTGCCAAATCATAGTTCTACATATAAGATAGACGGAACATCCGTCGACTTAACCGGAAATTAGCGCTAAGCAACACACTCGGAGCCAGGAATATTTTAACATATAAAACTACGCGAGCATTGACCGTTAATTAAAAGAAATTATACAAGTAATACTTTTAATTGATTAATTTATTTTTATTTTTTATTCTTATTAATTATTAACATTATATTTACTATAATTTATTGTTTAATTTTGCTTAATATTTTACGTTTACGAATAGCTAAAAACTGTCGGAAATTTGCAAACAATTCTTTAGTTCAACATTAGATTCAGATATGATAGGTGTATATCTCGAATGTGCGTACTCTCATTATCATCGATGAAGCGTTCAGTTTTAATTTGACCATTGAAATATCTTAAGACATCAGAATCTCTCAACATAGGGTAAACTCGAGTAAGATGGCCATGGTTTTTAAAAATGCAGAAAACATACTTTTATTTTTGTTATTTTTTAATAATGTTTGACATATTAATTTAAGCTTCCCTGAAGCTTAAATTACGTAATATTATCGAAATTATAACAATTTACATATCTTTACAATATGTCTAACGTCGATTACGATAGCTTAACTGTCATTTATTCGACGTTATAACAGTTTTTAGTGGACAAATAAAAAACTTTGCAGGCAGTCAAAAGTAAAAATATGATATAAGATTTACAATATCGTTATTTCGAACAATGGTAAATATCGATTATCTTTGATAATGACTAAAAAGGCGCACTATGTAGCGATTATTGAAAAAAATTACAGCCTATGGCCATCATACTCTAGTTTACCCTACAAAGCTCCAAGGCTGAAAATTGCTCATGGTAACAAGGTGTGAGTCAGATTTGATTTTTAAGAATTTCTAAATTTCTCCAATGGTCTTCATGACAATTCATTGACCGCTCTTTTCGTCACACTGGACATCAAATATTAAGATTCCAATTCGGACGATACCTACGGACGTCCCTGGCTGGTACACGCCACCGCTCGATACGATACGCGCGCGTCCAGGGTTCGTTAGCCGTCACGGTCGCACGGAAGAGAGCTGAAGAGAGAGAAAGAGAGACGGACAAAGAAAAGGGGAAAAGAGAGAGAGAAAGAGAGTCGCGGTTGCTCGCGTGCGACTGCGACGGTCACCACGGCACAAAAAAAGCATTTCTCCAGCTACAAATACATGTGAATGCAAGCTGCGGTTTCACGTAGGCATTGTATACGCGTAGGTGTTCACCGTTGCTGGAACCTACCACCGGTCGATATAGACATAGACTATGCACGCTTACGCACGTGTGCACGCGTGGCGAGAAAGAGAGAAAGAGACGGTAACAGGCCCACCATTAGACACGATTGCCTAAGTTAATTGGCAGCCGCGCGAACTCGTTAGCCAGTGACCGTAGGATCTCGTTCCGCGGACCAAACTTGCAATAACAATACGCGTCGTAGAAGAAATCGTCCCCGTCGAAATTCCCCTGAAATCGACTTAACGGCACCTGAATCGAATACTGCAGGATTTAGAGCCCTTTTACTGCAACAGCGTGTCTGTCGGCTTAGCTATTTCCTGCCGTTTCCCATACATCAGTCTCATATATCATTGCGGAAGTATTACTGACAATGATGCAGTTGATTCCTAAACTCATATTACACGCTAACATAAATGTAACATAAATCTTGTTTGATGATAGTTTGAAAGTACTTATAAATGTAAAGTATAAATTTTATAAATGTTTCAAGATTATACGATGCAAGTTCAACCGCGTGTATTTATCGCTTATTAGTTTATCCGATTCTATAGTTTAAGTCTCTGGTCTAAGAAATCTTTTAGTAATTTTAAATAGAATTTTTTCTAACGATGAGGCTCTTAGAGTATCAATAATTCATTAACAAAATATATCAATTATAATATATCTATATTTTAAGTCTCTGGTCTAAGAAATCTCGCAGTAATTTTAAATAGAATTTTTTCTAACGAGGCTCTTGGAGTATCAATAATTCATTAACAAAATATATCAATTATAATATATTTATAGTTTAAGTCTCTGGTCTAAGAAATCTCGCAGTAATTTCAAATCGAATTTTTCCTAACGAGAATCTTAGAGTAACAATAATTCGTTAACAAAATATATCAATTAAACATCTCGCGAATCAAATTAAACAGAGAGATTTTATCACATGTGGTAATTTTCTAATATTCACGAGCCAAATGTTAATAGCGTTACTTAGAGCGTTTGACCTAGAGCCATACTTGCACAGTTTTCTCGTTTAAATAAAATACTAGAAATCTCGCTTCATATATGTATATGCATTCTCGTATGAAATATCAGCCTGGGATAAGCCTTAATCTATCTCGATGACTCGTCTCTGTCGTCGAGTTTTGCCGCATCTCGGCAACCCAGTTTTCCTGGTTAACTTCTCGTGCGGGTCTTGCTTTTCACCTCGAGAAACGCGAATCCACTCGTCAAGATCGCGCGACATTTATCCGAGTTTCACTAAACGTGCAGCTCTCGTGCTTCATTAAGTTTTACCGTTTGCAGTTTGTCAATAAAAGGCTCGTCCTCCGATCGGTTACAACTAAGATTCACAGATGTTCAATTAAACGGAACTAACGGTCGTTGTTACGGCGGTTTTTGCCAATTAAAAGTGATCGTAATTCTCTTTGCTCCACCTCAAAACGCGTCAAACATCCAACAAAATTCAAATAAAGCTTGTTTAATGAAAAGCGGTGAGAAAGAGGGACGTTTTGTTAGAAAAGATATTAAATTATATAATCGAAAATCTATCACTTTTGTTAATTAAAAATTACCGATGTCTTAGCGTATAATTAAATTCCGATCTGAAACTTACAAGGAGAGAGGTCACCGATTTTAATGGGGTTTTTTTCTAGTATAATACTCTATTAGAAGAGTAATATATGTATAATAAAGATAACGATAATTATATCTAAATATTATATCTATATTTATCATGATTATTTTTAATTACGTTTAATTATAAGAAAAACTCATAATAATGTTGTAATGAAACTATCGAGTTGGAAATTTCGAAGATTTCACAGTTGATTTGTGTCCTCTACCACTGCTGGTTCCAACAATTGTATTTTTTAAAATAAATTTTCTCGAAAACGGTTAAGCGTTGTGTCCTGTCCCTCAAGTACTCTTCTAATAGAGTACTACGCAAGAAAAAAAACCCCATCAAAATCGGTGACCCCAAGTTCGCGCCCTCTCCCCTTGTCAGTAAATTATTAATATTCAAGATGATTAATTAGAAAACTATATATAGTTATATTTATAATGGAATAAAAAATATAGATCGTTGCAACAAACTTGAGTTGCAATGACAATTATAAATATATGTCCGTGAAAATTTTCAAAGTGACTTTTTCATCTCAGCCCAACGGTATAAATCATTCGATGTTTTGACGTCTTCTGTCAAGGTTGCCTTCTCACGGATTTTGCGCATCGCTCGTCGAGCGATAGATTCGCGACGAGCGCGTTTTCTATCGACAACTCGCCGCGAAAGTCGAGGATCGCCGAGTTTTATCCGGGCGCGCGTTTCGTCGCGATCGAGAGATCGTCTCTTACCGTTATGTACAGCCACGAGTACACGAGTCTTATGTACCTACACGCACGCTCGGTACGCCTGCATAAAAGCGTGTGAAATGAAAAGAAAAAAAAAAAAAAAAGTCAGCAAAGCAAAGATATACCTAAAGGACGCGCGCCGAACTCTCCCACTGCTTACGTGTGTATTCGGCCTCCTTCGTGCTCTCCCTATATACAGACATATACAACCGGCTACCATATAAGGACCTACACACAGCCTTGTCGATGCTGACCCACCGTATCTTTCGAAAACCTCTCTCGCGATCCTCCAGGGCCGTGCCCTGGCCCTCGAATGTCCGCTTATTATCCGTCTTTTTAATTTTCTCCGTATGTTTTATATTCTATTATAATTAGAATTATAATAGAATATTATTAATTTATTAAAATTATAAAATTCCGAAAGTGTTAATATAAACATTTCAACGATGAATTTACCGTTTGCGAAATATCGTTTGACCTTTTGATCTTCGTTTCCTGTTTTTCTCGTTTCATTGTTTTGTAAAAAAAAAAAAGATACATAAAATTGGCGGCCTTGCACCGTGTGTTACAATCAATGCCGTGTACTGATAATGCCGGTTAGTAATATAAGAGTAGTCCTCCTACGTGACTTCACCCACGTGGAATGTAGACCTTTTCTTACTCCGCATATATTTGATTCTTACCTGAGAGTTTGCTCGCACATGAGCGAATTCGATGTCGATATCATTATTTGCTTTCTGATGAGTTCTTGTGATATAAATAATATTATGTAACGCGAATGGAACATTTCATATTTTCTTTTTACGCACAAACATGACTAAATAATCTGTCTTTTTCATGCGTGAATTAATTATATATTAATACAACTTACGTAACTATATAATTAATGCTACTTACATTATGAGATAATGTAATTGATGCTGTAATGAATATAAATAATGAAATATTAATTTGTTATATTGTCGGAAAATGCATTTGCAATGCGTACGTGTAGAAATCGATTTCATCACAAAACGTAAAACGACTATTTTAATAAAGAAGGACGTAGGAGTAAAGAGCTGATCGATACCGATCACCCACGTACGCGTAATTAGTATTGCGTTCCTTTTTTTTTTATTTACATTTTTTCACGTTGAGTCAGATGAAGTTTTAAGTCTGCCTGAATGCACGCGATCGCAAACGCTGACGAGGAGCGCGTTGGGAGAAAGGGGGTATTCGACGAATGAGTCATTGACAGTTTAATGCATAAACGCGTCGCCAGTACTGGGGATTCGATACACAAGACATCTACATACATGTGTATAGATAAGTATAGTAATCCACAGACGCGACGACGCGACGTCGATTTCGTGCCGCAACTATTAATTATTTACATCGAATGTTTGGTACGATCTTGACAGGGAATCGAATTTTCTCTTTGCGAAAAGAGAAAGATTTGTTGTTCAATGCGAAAGATGATACGCAAATTTTGTAAAAAAAATTTTATTTATAATATTGCTGAGAATTATCCTTTTTTTTTTTTTTTAATTTAAAAAAAGAATTTGATTAATTACTGTAAATGTGTTGCTATATATTTTTCTTTGAAACATGTACTTATCTGGAGGTGTAATTTAATTTTAATACAATGTAATATTGCGAAAGATCGTGTTGTACGGTGAAAAGAAGGAAGGAATTGACATCGTCGTACAACATATTTATCAGTCTCTCTCTTGATGCGTCATTATTGTAAATAACAAATGATAGGCGCGGACGAAAGCAAATGCAGCGTAATATCTCGCGCGTGTAACACGAAGTAAAAGATTAAAAATATTTGATTCTTCTACTGACATAAATACGAAAATGCACAAAGATTGTTATCGGGGACTTTATTATCCATTGAATTAAATGTTGTACCTTAAACACATGTCTCCACATATAATGATCGCATTGCTAATAACTATTTTGGCCATAAGTAGACCATAGTTAATTATTTAATTTTCACGTTTTAGAAATTACCTGAGAAATATTTTTTTACTTTAACGATTTTAGCAAAGACTCAACTTTACGCGAACGAAGTTACGCTTGCGAAGGAAATGCGACAAGAAACGAAATGTTAGAAGGAAACGGAGACCGGAAACAATGAACCACTGCTGTTTCCGCTGCGTGATACATAAATGTCAGTCGTCGGTTGAGCATTACGCTTTTAATTTTATAACAAATAAATTGGACTCTTCACGCAATTTTCTAAATCATCATTGATATGTTCCTTTCTTGCTTTTTCCTTTCTGCTCTTCGTACACAATTTACAATTTAATGATATTCGAGAGAGTCATTATTAATTTTATTTATATCTTACTTTTAATGTATAATTCTATAATATTATTTTTAATTTAACAAACAATTAAATATTATCTTTCCTATGTTAAAGAGAAGAGTATATGTCTGAGACTTGAGATATGATACTTTCTCGATACTCGAAATAAAATAAAAGACACTATAATGTATTGTAACTTAAAAAAATTTAATATTATTTATCTATTTATTTTATGTTTCTCTTTTTTTTTCCGATTAAAGTGTCGCATCAACGAAATCTCATTGTCAGTCGGGAAACTTTTCGCAAATAAAATTCCGCTGCATTTGTGGTGTATCGCGATGCGCAATTCCGACGTCGCTGTCGATAGCTTCATTTGTAACAACTTGGTTGGTATTCAATAGCAACCGCTGTTGTCAGCGGATTGCCGGTGCTTCGATTCAACAAAGAAAACCGCCGCATGTTCGCTGACGATTGGAAAACGGCGTTCCTCTTTCTCTCCGATATATTCACCTTACGCGAAAATGATTCTCATATACCTAATAACACGCGCGATATTGCATGTTCCGTTATTCGCAGTTCTCCAGGACGCTAAATTAATACAGGCAGGTGCTCGTGCAGAAGGCGTCAGAAATGCCTTCACTTCCGGGTTCAGCATTTTCGGGTCGGGCACATCGTGTCTAGACTGTCGGTTAGGTTCTGATGCGAAATAAAATTCTTATAAAAAATAGTTTGCTAGGCTGTCTAAGAATGTAAGATAACTCGAACATTAAGATTCAGTCTAAAGTTAGCATAACTTTTTTCATCTCCTATTCGAGGATGACGTTATTAATTCTTCTCCGAACCAACAGCTGTGTCTGATTTAAAAATGTTGAACCCGAAGATGAAGACATTCCTGATGCCTGCTGTCACAGCTATATTATTATCATATAGAAACAAGAACATGAGAGAATCCAAACGTTATAAAATTTTTTTAGAGATTATGAAATCGTACATCAAATATTTATTTTATTCTTTATTATCATAATTATAATTTAATTATTTGAATCATAATGATAGCACGAGAAATTAAAAAAAAAATGTATTACTTTAGAAAGATTAATTAAATTTTTATTATTTTCTTTTGTCGCGCATTCTAAAAAATACTTCTATTCTAGAAAATATTTTAAGAAGAAGAAAGACGATCACATATTCGAGATTATATCGATTTTAATCGATAATATACTTCGGATTATAATGACTGATTATTTGCGTATTTTTTAATACAGTTTGAATCTTAAATTTGTCAAGAAATTTAAAGTAATAAAATGATTGTTACACACTTACAGAATTTATAAAATATGAATTAATAAAATATCTACGTAAGCATTAAAGTACTGCCATTGCGTGGATCTATAAATTCGATTTGTTCGAGACTTGTCCATTCGATAAAGAAATGATTGACTTATAATATTTCTGTCTTACAGATTAAGAAGTACAAGGCTGAACCATGTCGAGTCCATCGTTGAAAGACCTACCCAAAGTAGCCCTAGACCTAAAAAGCGAATTGGAAGGTTTCAATCATGGCTGTATGAAGAAAGCCGCCACTGCCGAAAAAAATGTTTTACCTTCCGCTGAAGGTGCGTAAAAATACATTTCAACTCTGCTCGAAATTTTCATTTGTGTTATCTTACTTTTACGTTTTGCTCGCAATGTATTTAATATTTGATGGCGTTTTACTTTTGTATTTGCACCCTCTATTAATTTCACAATATTTGATTAATTGATATATAACACGATTTGTTAATATGCATTAATGTGTGTTTGGCTTCAATATTTTTCATCAAGTTATTTTTATGTATATATATTGCACATAAAAATTTTTCTTTTTACGTTTTATATTATTGTTTTAATATTGTATTAATATCTTACAAAATCTATGCACAAGTCTTCATTTAGGTCCGCATCTGCCCTTAGATGCATTTAGCGCTATACGTGTGCTTATAGCGAATTTCAATTGAAATAAAATTTTGCAATCTTTATTTAAGTAAGACTCATAATCAGACACGTTTAGCGCTAAATGCGGGGTGCGAGGAAAAATTGAGGCACGAGCGGAGCTCCGATAAAAACAACTGCAGCTGCAATAAAAATGTGTGAATTGCTGACGTAGACGTACGACAGGAGCGGCAGCACTCTGAGTTGATACACGGCCTGGAGACATTTAAGGCAGATCAGTTGAAGCATGCCGACACAAAAGAGAAGATTGTATTGCCTAACGCCAAAGGTATTGCTCCTTAAAACCGATGGAGCTTCTGGGACGCCGCTTTTCAATTTCCCAATCTCATTTGGATTGTTACCTTGGTCGTTTTACAGTATAGTACTGTGAGAATTCAAGAGATGACTATGGCTTGTGGTTTTCGGGATTGGTCGCATAAAGCTTTACTTTAAACAGCAAGAAATGAAGGGAACTGTGATGGCTTTTGGTGATGGCATTTTATGTGTCATTTTGCTTGTTCTTTTTTTCTTTGTCATTAACTTTTTGCTATACAATTTTATAAGATAAAATTTAGAATAGATATTAAAAAAATAACTTGTAGTAAGTTTAGGTAACTATATGTACGGCTTCATACATTCCTTCTTTTATCTTATACGGATTCCTTGATTCGATTTGAAATTGATACTTTCTCAACTGAAATGTCGTGAAACTTGAAGCTTTCGACGTATAAAGCTATTACAACTTTTCAAGATTTCTTTCAAATTATGTATCTTTAATATATTATAGATTAAAATAACAAAAATATAGTCGGAGAATTTAACCATTTTACCATTAAAATGAGATGTTTTAATATTCAATATATTATAATGTATAGCAACAAGTTAAATCACTATTCAAGAGAATAAATTCAAAAATATGAATCAATAATAATTTATTTATTAATTTTGTATATTAAAAATTTATTAAGAAATTTTAATTTCTATCGGGATTTCAATTTGAAATTAAATATAAGACGTAATTTTATCTTGTGTGTGTGGAAGTGCATAGATCTTATCTGCCTGAAGCATTAATAGACAAGCGCCTTATAAAGAAAGGACAACAAACGGTACCAGTCATTGATTGATCGCGTTGCGCTCGTCGATCGTGCAACATATAAACCGTGTGTCAATAATTTTTTGAATTTATTTCTCGCTAATCTTTGTATACGAAACTAGGCCATTAGCTAGATATAGTAAATTTATATCAAGACAAGGTGACATGCTTTTCGATCCTACTAATGTAATTGTTATTTATTGCCGTTTCTGAGATCAATCGTCTTACTTGCAGACGTTGCCGCGGAGAAGACCCAGCAAACGCTGATCGCCGGGATTGAGAAGTTTGACACCGCGAGTCTGAAACATACCGAGACTCAGGAGAAGAATCCGCTACCCGATAAAGATGGTACAATATAAATCAGCTTTTTAAATTATTCCATTAAGAAGTAATAATAAAACTTATATATAGAATAAAGGAACTTCAAACAATAGGTGAAAGAGAGTAGGAATTTATCTTCTATGATTCTATAAAATTGAGAATTTCTAATCTTTCAAAAGATATTAGCTTTAAACTTGCAGACCAACCTTCTATTATACATATGTATATATATATATATATATATATATATATATATATATATATATATATATATATAGTTTTGTTACTACTTCTTGATGGAATAGCTATGTTGAAGTTTGGCATGCAATATGATTAAAAAAATTAACTTAATATTTATTAAATAATAATTTATTATAGAATAATGAAATAAAAATTTTTTTTCATATGTTATATTGCATAAGAAAACAATATAGTTATTTTATAAAAATTATTATAAACTAAAATTTTATTTCACTCGTTGTAGCGATCCAGCAAGAAAAAGGGAAACAACAACTGATTTCCGGTATCGAGAACTTTGATCCGGCGAAGCTAAAGCATGCAGAAACCCTTGAAAAGAATCCCCTGCCCACCAAAGAAGGTACATTATTTGTTCTTGATTATCGAATTCGTCCGAAATTAGATTTTCATATTGTTTACTGAGATAATATTATTCGCGATGTTTTCAGCGATCGACGCCGAAAAGATAGCCGCTTAAAAAAGCTGCCGCTGACGAAAAGGAACGAAGGAAAGGAACGGGGACAGCGCCACTCGTCGTTTCTTCCATTTTCTATATCCGTGACATTTTATAACAATTATTCATACATTGCCAAGGAAAAAAAGCGCGAAGCACTGTATTAGTATTATCGTAATGCTATGATTATACTTATCCTAGCGCCGTTACCGGCGTGTGTTCCTTCTGGCGAGAGATCAGAACTCTTGATTCAAAACGTCCAACGTCGAATCGGATGATTATTGATAACGATACCGCTTTGCTATGTATCCTGTCTCGATACTAAACCTTGAGAGACAATTCGAGAACAATCAGACAACGACGAGAGCGGATCTAAGTAAGTCCTTGTCTCGCTCTAAGCTTTTTCTAACTTGTTTCTTTTCTCCTTTAGTACATCTAATCTTCTTATTGCTAAATATATGACGAAAATTACACCTACAGAGTAGTCATTTAAGACTGGCTACTCTGATAGGGAGACTTGTGAGAAAGAAAATTTTTAGTAAATGTGTCGAGTTAGAAATTTTGCTTTGCTCGAGACGAGGAGGCCTAACTCAAAAGATGGAATTGTTGTCTCCTCGCCGAAGGATGTAGTTTTTTTATCTCGAGAGTTGTACGCGCGGGCATATTCGTTATTTTCATAATAACAGGCAAGATTGGCATCGATGGTGTTGCATGATGCGTTACAGTACACATCGCCGAAGCACACACACATACGCAATGGTCTTATTGATCTTATATATTTATGTAAAAATCATATTTTATACCAAACGGGCTATTGTACTTTTCTAATATTTCTTACACATTGCATTGTCATTCCGATGAAATTTATTACGAGAAATAAAAAAAATAATTTGTACAAAAAATCTATCAATATATATTCTTTTTCTCGGCCCTAAATTAAATTTTATTAATTTCAAGAAGAGATTTTTCTCTATTTTGTCTATATACATACATTACATTTGAACTTAACTTGTTTACAATAATATTTTTTATCATTTAGCGCTAAATGTGTAAAGAATATTATTATTAATTTTCTTTATAGGATATTTCTCTTTAAATAATATAACTTGTACAATAATCTGCAAATTCTTATAATATAATAGATTTACAAAATAATCAATGTCAATTAATAGCACGCATTAATTCTATAAGATAAAATATACAGAGAGTTGAAAAAGACAGAAATGAGTTATATTTTTTAAATTTAAATTATCATGTTTATACAAAAATAAGAATATTTATAAGATTAACATATGCAGAAAAATATAATACATTAAGTAAATAAAGTGCTATTAATATTTATAGGATATCTTCTCTTTGAAGAGTCACCTTCAAAGTGAAATAGAAACTAAGTTAAGGGGATGCTGGACTATCGACCGAGTTCTAAGCAAAAAAAAAAAAAAAAACTATATTTGCTTAATATAAAAAATGCAATTTATACACGTAAAATAAAATAAGTAGTTCCGGGACAGAATTGCACGAAAGAATATTTGTGAACTTTTAGAAATGAGCTTAGAAGTTTAGATCAAAAAAATTTCGCGGCAACAACATTTTCTGCAACAAAATTTTTTTATCTAGGCTTCTAAGCTCATTTCTAAAAGTTCACAAATATTCTTTCGTGCAATTCTGTCCCGGCACCACTTATTTTATTTTATGTGTATAAATTGCAACTTTTATATTAAGCAAATATGTTGTTTTGTTAGAACTCGGTCGATAGTCTAGCATCCTTTTAAAATTGAAATTTGGCGCCTACTTTTGTTATCCGGCGGAGACGGGGACGAAAGATTATTGAAAATGCATGATTGGTTCGCATTAACCAATCAAGCACACTGTTTGTCAGACTCTGAGGATTTTTCCTGTATCTCATTTATATCTCGAGTCTTCCACTTTATAAGGATATGTGATATCACGATGATGACATCCGAATTCGTTGGACCTTCACGTCGCTTCTCCGTGCTTTGAAAACGTCATCGCCATACGAAGTGAGTAAGATCACAAATATGACTTGTCTTCTATCTCTATCCTTATCGAGTAAAGGAATTTCTGCAAAGGTGCAAGTACGTCGATATAATAATGATTATAATTTATACGATGTATCAATCGTATGCACGATCGCACAACAGTTGAGAGAAAAATAACAAAAGTTAGAATTCAAAGCGACGCTTGGACGGGGGAGGGGGAAGCAGGTAAATGTTCAAGGGCAAAATCACTTAATAAAGTAGTGTAGCATTGTTTATCAGAAAAGATATGGCCGTTGTTCGGTGAGGCATACGACTGTTGTTTGGCCGAGATCTCAGGTGAGGGAGTAATGTGATAGTTCGCGCGAGATTAATTTCTTCTTTCCGAGTCTTCTTACATCTCGCGAGAATCAATGTTTCCGAGGTCGGGAAAATCAGTTTTTACAACTTTCGCGAAAACTGGCGAAATTGGTCGATTACGCAAGGAGAATTCCTCCTTCATTCTCCATTTTGTACAAATTTTCTCGAGCTTGGTTTTCACGAAGCCGTGAAAGGCGAAAGGATTCGCAATTGATTCTCGTTTACTGTGGCCCTACAAAATATATGTGTATATTATATATATATAATCGATATATTCGACAATTACCGCCTGACACTCCTCGAGGTACAGTCAAAGTACAATATTTTATTTTCTTTGTCGGAACAGTACTTCTTGTATAACGTGCCTTGTGTGACGGAATTTTTCTTTGTTTGGAAAATTCAACTCTTATGAAAAAATTGACGCGCTTGTCTTGTTTTTTTTTTTTTTTTTTTTTTTTTTTTTTTTTAATAATAGTATCTATAATTTATTTTGTGATTTATGCAAAACAATGAGTCTATTGTGTAGGGCTGTAGGAGAGCCATTTTCTTAGATTTCGATAAAATTTAATCTACGTGCCTTTACGTATTTCACATATGTATGTCTATTTGTTATGCGTGCAAAATAACATTTATTTTATTTTGTGTAATCATTTATTTTATTTATATGGTGTTTTTTTTAAAATAAAAACACCTTATGTAAAAAAGAGGCTATAGGAGCAAGAAACTGTATAACACATGTGTTTAGCAAGAAAAATTCTGTTTCCAGCTTTAATATATCACAGGTTTGTAGCTCTAGAAAGACAGACTTTTAATGTTAATTTATAATATTACTATAAATAGACATAAACGTTGAAAGGCATTAACGTTAAAGTTAATTAAAAATCTTGCGACATAATAAAGCAATAAATTTGTATAATTTATTGATTATGAAACATTAGAATAAGTTATTTATTATTATTTTAATTTTTTTAATGCCCTTGCAATAATATATATTTTATTTGTAATATTTTCTGTAAAGAGATACATAATCTTTTTCTTGTTTATATTCTCTCTAATTTTTTATGTTTCAATTAAAAATATATGGTTAGGTATACAAAGCTGGTGAAACAATTAGAAGAAATTTCTACAATTAATATCTGCCAATGTTTAGTCTCAGATATCACTAATGTCAATATCATATATAATAATCATTGACAAAAAAATACATCATGTTATGAATACAAAGTCTATTATCAAGAGTATAAATAGAGTTTTCAGAGAATTATTGCACTAATTATGTGAATTTTTTTTTATCTTATCTATTCTTTTTCTAGAAAAATTTTTATAAAAGGAAGTACTATTTAAAAAGGAAGTGCTATTTAAATTGTGCCACCCTACATAATACAATTAAATATAGGAAAGAAAAAGAGACTGATAATATCCAACATTGTGTAAAAATATAAGAAAAGATAAGATAAAGAAATGAAACTATGAAAGATTTAAATATTTCGTTAGCTAGACACATCTCAAAATCTTTAACAGTTTATTGAATTGAGGCACATGGTAATATCAAGTAGAAGAATGTCGAAACGAACACTGGAACCAGTGGATCAATGGCTGGCTAAGGAAGGTTACTTCAGAAAGCGCACTCCCAGAGACCCCACTTGCTTATTCAGAGCAATTAGCGAACAGGTGTATCATACTCAACATTATCACTTGCGAGTGAGAAAAGAATGTACAGATTTTATGATGAAAAAAAAACATTTGTTCAAGGATGTAAGTATTTTGTATAGCAATGTTTCCCTATTGAAAAAATGAGTATGTGTCTTCTTTTTTCCTTTTTTTTTTCTTTCTTTTTCCAGTCTCTGACATCATTTGATTATCATATGAAAGAAATGCAGTGCTTCACAGAATGGGGAGGCCCAAACGAGATTCGTGCTATGTCCCTGCTTTATAAAAGAGATATAATCATATTTGTTGGCGAGAAACAGATATGTGAAAATGTTACTAATAATGGTTTCAAAAAAGGCGTTATATTGTTATGTCACACAGAACCGAAGCAATATGAGCCTGTTTACCCAATGGCTTTTGTTCAATCAGCCGCTTACTGCCAATGTAGGTAGACATTTTCTATTGACCTGTGTTCTATTGACTGTGCCCATAGCATAAAGTATTTTTTCTCCAACTGTTTTTTTCAAAATGATAGTAATCTTTTTCTTTTCTTTTCTTGATAGCTATTGTTTATGAAGTTGTATATAAATATTTGTATCAAATGCCTAACATAAAAACTGTTGCGGATAAAATGCTACATAATCGAAATACTACATTTAGACATGACAGATTTTTTCAGAAGGAAAATTTTGATATTAGAGAGTAAGTACTTAATTACATCTCAATGTATGTTATAATTGCAATTATAATAATGATTGCAATCTACAAATAAATATATTAAAAAGATATAAATTATTTTTCTCTTTATAATGAGATATATCTTTATTCAGACAATTGATTGAAGATTTATATAAAAAAGTTAAGAATGAACATAGTGATACGGACGAAGTGCAAACCGATTGGAAAGGAGCACCACCTATTCCTTATAAAGTTGCAAAAGCACTAGCTGATGATTATTATCGCAACATAGATTTAGACATATGGCACGAGTTGAAACGAGGTATTTTATATATTATAATAAATTACAGATTAAAAAAGGGTGAGAAATTTATATATTTATTGAACAAGGTAGGATATTTGAAAATAAAATTATTTGTATGCAGAGGTAAAATCCGCAGGCTGGAACAGGTACAACAGTAATGAGCTTCAAGTTGGTGGCAAATGTTTAATAGAAATCAGTATAAACGACTTAGAACAATGTGACAGAAATAATAATACAAGTTTGCGCGCTAATTCGTCAGATCGTGGTGCTGGCGAGAGTAACAGTAAAATTGAGCAGCAGAAATTGAAGCAGGGACCTATTTGGCTCCAAGGTTATATACAGGAAATGGGTACAAGTAGAGAACCAGTCCTAGTCTTTATCAAAGATCTTGGAGAGAAAAAACTTGTTCCATATAGTGCTCTAAAACCATTACCTGTAGTGAGAAAAAATAGGCAGAAAAATTGGGTAGCAGTCAATAGAAACCATTCGGTCAATTCAGATTCAAGTCAGTTTATTGAATCATTTATTTTGATATTATTGTTTTTCTACATATAACAAATTAATCTTTATTTTGTTAGATCGACGATGGAATAAATCGTACAACTCATTCCCGCGAAAGAAAAAAGGCATAAATATGGTACATGGACCAGCAAATAATGCAAATAATTCAAATAAAAATGTATTAATAAATAGCGACGACAACAACAATAATAGTAATGTTGATAGTGATAATATCAACGACATTAATAACATTAGAACTGACGAGCAAAACGATGAATTTTTGTATGTATTTTCACTATAACATATAAATTATAATTATATTTATAATAAAAATAATTATATAATAAAGTATAAAATTTTATAGTCATTATATAGTTTAAATATAACAATAATTGCTAATTTAATTAATTTAAAAGTTTTTTGTACAGTACAGATCAATGCCAAACAGAGAATCAGTTTATAGAAGATTATGGTCGTGTAACAAATGTAAGATTTTAACATTATGTTTAAAAATATAGAACGCTTTTCCATACAACTATTTCTTATTTGTAGGAAAAAGCTAACAACTTGCCTGTGGCTGCACTCAACAATTCAGCACAAGTAGAAGAGCATAAAAAAGCAGTAATTAGAAAAGTGAACAATACTGCAAGAAATAAAACTGAAAGATCTAATGATCCTCGTATTGCTCTTCCATATCCACAACTGAAATTGTTCGAGGAAAATTTGTCACCTTGCAATGGTGAGTATTTTTGAAACTCTTTGTGATATTGATTACATGATTGAATTTTAAAGCAAATTTTTTTCTTACGCGTTGTACTAACTTTTTTTTACGTATCACTGTACATGTTTAATAGTGTAAAACAATAAAATATATCAGATTCTTTTGGTTTATGGATTAATGAATAATTTTTTGATATGGAAATATAATCCTTTATGAAGTTCATTTACTGCAGGATAAAAATAGGTATTGATATATTATATCAATCTACATTATTGATTGCAAATGATAGATTTTGATAATAAATACCGAATATATTTATTAAAAATTTTATAAATTGATCAATAATTGAATGTAGAGACGTTTAATTAATTTTTAGCAAAATTTATTAAAATCTTTCTACTTGACAATAACAAATAATATTAATTACAGGTAACCAACAAATCGACATGGGCGGTAATCCGAACGTACCTTATGTTGTTTCGGATAACAGTAACACATACTCTGTGTATTCATACATGCCAGGAAATTTTGGAGAGCACAATCAAATGAATCGTATGTATTACATTATGAAAAAAAATATTGTGATTATATGTATATTTTAATTTACATGCATATAATATTATGTATTCACATCATCAATCATGTCTTCTCATAAATGATACTTATTTTCTTTTATGTTTCTTTTTTCAGATACATCTACATCTAATTTCTATAATCTACTAACGCAGGTATTTAGTTATATATAGTGAACCGAAGAGTATTGTAATTTATCATGTTGAGCATTAAACAATACAATTTTTTTATAGGATTTTCGTACTTCTTATTATGAACCTATGATGTATGGGCCGGGTTATCAACCGGGCATGCAACCTCTAGGGCCACCATCGGGAAATGCTCGTATGTACAATAATATACATATCGATAAACATCCACATAAAAAATCAATTTTACAATATTATCATTAATGTATTTTTTTGAACAGATGTTCCATGTATACCAGAAGAAATGGAGCATCTTGTTAACGGGATGCAGAATTGTTCGCTAACGTATAGTGAGGGAGCAGGTGCTAATGATGATATTCCCAACACTTTGCATTGGAGCATGAATGGTACACAGAGCGCAAGACAATCAAAGCAAGGATTGAAAAGTTTGAATGGAAAAGATCCCTCATATCAAGTTGCACAGAAAGGAAAACAGGCTGGAACTGCTAAAGGTAGCAAAATTATTTATATATTTTTTAAAATTTTAGATAATCTCTCTTTAAGATAATCGAATTTATTAAAAGAAATTTTTGGATTAAATATATATATATATATATATATATATATTTAATCCAAAGATTTCTTTTAATATATATACATATATATATATATATATATATATATATATATATATTATATGTACAGATAGATAGATATAAAATTAATTTAAAAATTTCTTTTAAAAAATTCGATTATCTTAAAGAAAGATTATCTAAAAAACTAGAAGAATTTTATATATATATAATTCTAAAATAGATGATCTTAAATTTTAAAAATTATATTCAAATTATTTTATGAAAAGAAGTAATTGTAAATATGGATTTATCGTGGAAATTTTCTACTAAATTATAAATACTTTTTCATTACTACAAAAAAAGTTTTATTAAAAACTTGTCACAATTCCGTAAAAATGTAATAATGCGTGAGAACATTTTTCTTGATCAAATTACTTTCTTTTTCCTTACAATAATGCTTACAATAATACTTTGCAATAATTCTTAAAACAATCTCTTCAATATCTCTAAAGTTATTGAAAAAGTCCCGATGTTAATAATCTTTATTGTACTGTTATCGATAGTGTCAGTGTATAATTATCATATGGACATGTATGTTTACTGTTTTTACAAAATTTTTTGTCACAAAGAAGTGTATTTATAACTTAGAAAGAATATGTTTCCAAATCCATACTTACATGACCTTTATATCTTAATAATAAGAACAAGCTTCTAAATTAATTTGATATAATTTAATAACTGTTACAAAATTATTATATTGTATCAACCTATTTAATTTGCTTTATAATATTCATCATCATATTCTTTTCAATATAATACGAAAGATAAAAGCGAAATTATATATAGTAAAGCAATAATGAAAAAAATGCATAATACAAAAGTTACAGATCATAAATAGAAAGCTAATATACAATCTAAATATACAGCAGTTGCCAACATATACAACCTTGCCAGTTGGAAACCTCATTGTTGTAAATAACGATAGAGAAAATGAAAATAGAAGAAATTAGACGTGTTCTGTTTTCCGAAACACGAAGTAGGTACTAGTGAAGAAAACAGTTATAATTTAAAATTAAAACCGGAATGATCCATCTAAAAAATATCGAAAAAGTGATAAATTCGAAATGAGAGATATATATGTATAGTAAAAGAAAGTTCTTACAAATATTTAATTTTAACAAGTAATTAATATATTCATATAAGTAATTAAAGGTACAAATAAATAGGAAAATTAAAATTAAAACATTTAAATTTACAAAAAATTTAATGGATACTTAAAAATAATTATTAAAATTTATCAGAGTTTAATCTACAACAGCAGCTCCATGAACAAAGAACAAGATACTGGAGAAGAGATTAATGACACTTATAAGATAACGATAGCGAATTTATGAGAAACAAGTGTTAACCGTTGTTAATATTATTTGTTTTGATATCACTGATACTTGTACGCGTTTTATTGGTTAATCTCTTTGGCATTGTCTCTGTGTGAGATCCATGTTTGACATGTCTACTTCTGGTAATATATAATTATTTTATTTTCAAATTTTATTTTTAATTTTTAGTAAAATTTTATCTTTAAATACTCTATTGTTTATCTAGATATTAATTTATCTAATCATATTATCATAAACTTTTTTCTCTCTACTATCTCTTGTTTTGAATCTGCCATTCTTTGAGCATTTTCTAAATTGTTCCGATTTTAACGTTGGATAATTCAGGTCGCGTATTTATTATTACTTTATTTTTGAATTTTTTTTTGTATTTTCTCGATGTATATAACTTTATTTTTATATTATATAAATATATTTATATAATATAATATAAAAATAAAGTTATATACATCAAAAAAATACAAAATATATATATATATATATTAATACAAAATATATATATATATATTAACATTTGTGAGTCGATTTTAATCAGTTCTTTTATATTTACTAGAACATTTTAAGCACACGCTATTTATTTTATATATTTATATTATGTTGTATAGTTATAATGTGTATGTTAAAGTTAAGTTTCTTTTTCGCAATGTTAATTGTTTGTTGAATATTTATAATTTTAATATTTAAAATTGGCTTTAAGAAAGCATTCTCCTTTCTTTTTCTTTTTTTCTCTTTATTTAATATTTATATATTATATCCCTTCTCTTTCTTTCTTCCATCTCTTCTTTTTGCTATTAATTACACCAATATAAATTACCTATTAAATATATACATATAATATTATATATAGGAAAAGTTTATACATAGGTTTATCATATACAATACAATCAGCATTGTGGAAAGCGTCATCAACATGCCTTTTTTAGAAAGGGATTAGCATGCAGCGCGCGCCTTTTACATCGTTTATTATTTATTTTTTTTATTCTTGTACATTTTCTTATATAAATGTAGAAATCCTAAAATATTTCGAAAAATATGCATTTTTGTGAAAAAAAAAAATCTATACAAAAATTATAGAATTTTAAGTAAAACGTTTTATGATAATATTTAAGTGAGATATTATATGACTTTGAATAGCATTTTTCAAAATCACGTAAAAATTATTCTAAAATTTTTAAATTGCACTCTCAATTTTTTATTAGATATTTTTGTAATTTATTTCGAGAATTTTTCAAGACATTAATAAAATATTTTTTTATTAAGTACTTTTAGAATTATGAAACTTGAAGGTTGTAATATTTTGACGTAAAATGCGAAATATATTTTTATAAAACGTTCACTTTTGGTAACCTTACCTTAATAGATTTATATAAAATAATACGATAAATTAATTTATGCTAAAAAAAACAGATAATTCCTTTTTTTTAAAAAAAGTATGTAATTTTAAATGTACAACTATATATTTTTTTTCTTTAAAAGCAACTATGTGTTTTCATTAATTGATTTGTCTTATTATTTTATAAAATTATTAAAATAAGATTATTGAAACTGAATGTTTTACAAGATATTTTAGGTTCATCACGCATATAGTACAGGCATATATAATATATGTACCTTTCTTTTGTTTCTCTTTTTTCCTTTTATTCATTTTTTAACTTTTTTTTTTATTTTAATTTTTTTACAAGTAGTCACACAAACTGTCAAACGCATTTAACAACGAGACAATCAATCAGCATCACGGAAAAGACAATGTCATCAACATGCCATTGTTTAGACAGGGATTTGAAAAATGAACTGTATTGCAGTCATTCTGCATTTACTTTACTTTACTATTATATTCTTATATAATATTCTTAATATATTTTTCACGAGAAAACATAAAAGGCATGTAGAGCCAAACGCCAGATGAAGGAGCGCAAATAAAAACAACGTTTTGTAGTAAATTTTAAACTTTATTTTCAGACGTTTCGATCCATTTTTGGATCATCTTCAGTGATAAAAAGAATAATTTAGAATTTAGAGTATTACAAAGGTGCCCATGCTTTCGCAATTATATCAAATTATAACGCTGAGTCCCCCAATGGTTCATACTTATATAATTAAAAGTAATGATGCTTGCTCAAATGCTCTCAAATGCATTGGGGTGAGACTTGGCGTTATAATTTGATGTAATTTCGAAAGCACGGACGCTTTTGTAATACTCTAAATTATTCTTTTTAGCACTGAAGATGATTCAAAAATGGATCGAAAAACGTCTGAAAAGAAAGTTTAAAATTTACTACAAAACGTTGTTTTTATTTGCGCTCCTTCATCTGGCGCTTGGCTCTCATGCCTTTCATGTTTTCCCGTAATTTTAATTTGTGAGTCTTTATTGTATATATTTTTCATTTGAAGTTGATTTCATGTATGATCATTTTGCTACGAATGTACAGCAAATCATTATGAATATGGAAGAGTATTGAAATATGAAAAAATAATTTAAAATTGAAAATCTTGAAAATATAACAATTTAATGAGTATTGTACTAATATTTACCTCCATACGTTCTTTTTTGTAATGTTTTATTCGAAATCATTAACTTCAGTTTCTCAATTTTGTGAAAGCTTACGAGGATTATATGTAAAAATATTATTTTCCAGGTACGAGTAATAGAGCACGAAATCGTCAACAGAATCGCGGACCGATGTATTCGACACAGCACTCGAGTCAACAATATAACACAATGAATTCCGTCACATGTAGAAACGACACGCACGTGCAGCATGGCCGATCTTGGGATTTGATGCATCAAGTAGCGTCCAATGCACCGAATGCATATGCAGCGCCACCATATGCCCCGCCACCAGGCATATTCTCTTCTCCGTATCAGGAAATATCGCATTACCAGACGAACGATAGCATCTTGGGGAATCCTCCATATTACCTACAGGGAAACGGTAGCTATGTACCGGTACCGCCGTATTTATCACCTCAACATGTGGACGAAAACGCAACTATGCCCTCGTATCCGCAACATCTTTATTCACCAACTGAGCATCCTTACTCACCAAGTCATCCACCAACGGCGGGTCAGCCGATGCTATACTCGCAACCTATAATGTATCCGCAGCCTATGCAGTATCATGCTTTGTTACCGCCTCACGAACAATGGAATCCAATGTTGGGATCTCCACAGCCATACATGCAATGCGCAGCTGCGGCTCCACCGCAAGCGCAGATGATGGAATCAACCTCTAACGGACAATGTACTACACCGAAAGGTTCGCTTTAAATCATACGTGATATATACCTAAAGACTGATCATATCTGTAAACTCCAATTTACTGCAGTAACAAGTGAGAACATTTAGAGTAATTAATCACATGGTTTATTCACTGAAAGAGATTTTAAAGACTGAGATTATAACTATGACACAAAATTTACTGCAGTAAAATTAAAAATAACCATAGATTAAAAATAACTATTATGTAGTAGTAATTTTGGAGTATTCATGGAAACTTAGATTAATTATTTTGAAAAATAAGAACGAAATTATGAAGGAAAATTGCTTGTAATGCAGCATTCTAACATCATAGTTAGAAGCCAACGAGACTGTTTACTGTGATTTTTCGCAATTAGTTGTCTTTTATATAACTCAATATGATATGATACAAATCATATGTTTAAGATATAAAGACTTTGTTATGGATTGTGTACCTCAGCGGATTTAACATCGCTAATAGATTAACCTGTGTTAGTTCATGATATGATGAGTAACTTATCGTGCTAGAGATCAGTAACTGAAAAATTTAAACATCAATTGAGACACATTTAGACTTGTAACTTAAAAAAAACTTAATACTGAAAACTTCGCGCAGACTCAATATTGTTGTTAACACACATTATCTTATTATGTTTTTGAATAATAATTAAAGAGGCATAATTATAATTAATATAGCCTATTGATAATCCTAATAAGGATAGATAGCTATCTCGTCTTAATAAGGAGATATTTACGATATTTGTCTCAGTATGTTAATTGTTTGAAAAACATTTATCATATATAAAATAATCCTAATGAATAATTACAATATCTTTTTTCTCAAGATTTTAAGTTTTAACGAATAACTAATGGAATATTTATACAAAGGAGAAAACACAATATTTTTGTCATTGTAGTTGATTTGCTATTATTGTGCATTTTCTTCTAGGAATAAATTTTCATTAAATATATTAGTTATGTGTGTTAACAACAGTATTGAGTCTGCGCGAAATTTTCAGTATCATGTTTTTTTTTTAAGTTGTAAGTCTAAATGTGTCTCAATTGATGTTTAAATTTATTCTTAGGAGAAAATCCAATAATAATATGGCAAATCAACTACAAGGATAAAAATACTATGCTTCCTCCTTTGTATTTCATTAGTGCTGTTCGTCAAAATTTAAAATCTTGAGAAAAAAGATTATTGTGATTATTCATTAGGATTATTTTAAATATGATAGATATTTTTCAAAGAGTATATTAGGATTAGCAATAGGCTATATTAATTATAATTATGCCTCTTTAATTATTATTCAAAAACATAATAATTTCAAGCAAAATATCCGCGGGTTAGGTCTAAAATATTAATCTGTTAAAATACTTAAGAGACTATGTAAGTTAAGAATCTTGTATTACTTAAGAGACTATGTAAGTTAAGAATCTTGTATAATCCATTAGTAATATTAAGTTTACTAAAGTTCTTCACATTTATACAATTTTTACTTAAGATTATTAACCTTTATACAACTTTTGCTAAACCTTTTGCGAATAAATGATACAAATTAATCGTCTTCTCTGTGTGCTTCCATTACATTTTTCTATCCGTTCGTAAAAAAATGAACTATTTAAAATGTTAGTAAATTTTTTACATCTTAATACATAACTTTAATAATTATTTTTATATTATATTTTTTTACGTTATTTTACTCTCAGCATAAATTACTTTCACGTTTAAAATTAAAAAAAAAATCTTTTAATTATATATATATATATTGTATCGGTAACAAAAAATTGTATAAATTTAAAAGAGACACCAACAAATTGCTGAATGAAATTAATTGAATAGACTTATCAACGCAATCAAATCTCGCTAATAAATCGTGATGAGCAAACTTGGGAGAGAATATGCGTATTACGTTATATTATGATCAACGGATAAACTGTACGACCTCGACAACACACGCAACGTCGGCGTCAGCAATGTTATCTGAAATTTCTGTAAATGTACTCATATTTCAAGGAGATTATGCAACGTATCGGAATACTCACTTCGCGACTGTTTACCAGAGAAGGAAACGTTATAATGTACTTTTCCCAGGTTTTATTAATCGAAGCAATTTACTTACAAAAGTCAACCTGGAGCAAAGAAAGAAGATATGCGGAATGACTGTCATCATGATGCTTATATACTTCTATTATATAATAAAAATATCATATAACAAAGAGATCAATATATTACTTATGACATAGATTACGAGAAGTGAAAAAAGATGATCATCTTGTGTTAAAAACAATCTACGTATTCATAATGATTAAAAAATTACATGGAACAAAAAAGATAATTATATAAGATCTTATGACAAAGCTTTTCATTACTTTCTCGTATCTCTATCACTAATAAGGTGATATTCTTGTCTTTATAATATATAATTCACATTAATAAATATATAAAATAAGTAATTATTAATATAATTTTATATTATAAAATAATATATATTTTATAAAAATATTTATAATATATTATATTAAAGACTCTAATCGCAGGAAAAAAAATGAAATATTAAAATTTATTGATTTTTCTGAAAGAATACCATATTTGCTCTTGTAGTTTTTATTAGTGTATAAAATTTAGACATTTTAGTTCAACGTATGTTGATTTTCTCTTTTCTATACTTTTATTCACACATAGTTAATTAAAATTTAGAATGTTTTATTTTTTAAAATTCCATATGTAAAGAGAGGCAGGCTCACTTAAATCTGGATTAATTAGTAGGTATTTATAAAATCAGTCTCATAAATTTGGATAGAATTAGTCATTATTGGATTTGATCTACTCTAATTAAATGTAATAATAAATAAATGTATAATCACGTATATCCTTACTTATACATTAAAACTTGAAAGATCATATAAGTGTATTTGTATTGTGTAAATTGTATATTACTTTTGTAGTATCGTTATTTAGAACAATAAGACATTCAAAGGGTTAAAGAGATATTTAATATTAGATTATCATAGAAATTAACATGTATGTCAATTATCAATAGTATATGTATACTGTTAGAAATTTATTTAATGTTATATAAAAGGGATATTTATATATAAGCACATGAACTTGAAATGTAAACGTCTCTGATGAATAAATCTACAAGAGCACTATTAAAACAAAAAAGTTCTTCAGTTAGTTGATACAATAAAATTTAACAAATTTAGCGATTAATTGTTAACGAAACCGAGTACTTTTTTACATATGCGTATATTTCACAAAAATTCTAATATCGAACCGTACAATAATTTTCCCCATATATATGTGTGAAAAGAAAAAATTATTCCTAAACACCTTAAAAGCGATACAGCTACGTAAATTCGGCATTACAGAGCTTGATTTTGATTCTTAAGTCATCGGTATTTTCTACATTCGTATATTATACAATAAGCTAATGCTAGAGGCACCCTAACAGCTGAGATTTACAAAAAGTAATCAAGAAAAGGTCCAGTGTGATACACGAAGCTTAATGTTGAACTATTTACACGTATATTACACTTGATCTTCGCTATATACAATCGAAAATCTCAGGAGGATATTACTGATAATTAAAAAAAAAAAAAAAAAACAAAGATGGAATGGTTTCTTCATAACATACAGTTTCGATAAACATAAGAGTGCGACTTATAAGGAAATGCTTATAGAGACTATACTCTCGTGCTACTACTTGGTGTCCATAAATCTATTTGGCATTAGAGAGGCCAGGAAATCTGTTTGAAATTTTATATATACTTTCACGTAGTACTATTATTAATTTTTATTGCAAATTTCCGCGTTCAAGGGTTAATGTGTTTTATATATTTCCACGAGAGAAAATCCTTATTCCTCATTGCACACATAATATTACATAATAAAACTTGCTGTCTTAAATTCTGGCGTAGTTACCGTTGATATCTCGTCAAATGGAATAAACTCTATAGACGTGCATTGATCAATTGTATAATCTATCTGTACACTCACAACACAGTTCAAATACACAATAATATTAACATATTTAATATTGGACTGATAAAAACGAGGAGGAGGGGAATAGAGGCATGAAAAGGGAAAAACGGGTCGCGTTGAAAGATAAGAAAAATCACAACGATATCCAGAATGAAAAATGAGAATAGTGAAAAATTAACATACACATGCATACGTTTGTATATGTGTATGTATAAATAAAATTTAATATTATTTATTTTCTTTTATTTTTTATAATCGAAGAGAGGCCAGGATTGCAAGGGATCACGAGACCCATAAGCGAGACCGTGTTCCATATTTCATTTCAAAAAGTCGAGTTAATGACAGACGTGGAGGGAATTGGAGACGTCCCAGGCGCCGTGACCTTACGATTATAAACATTTGTCTTCCCGATCACGGTTAAAGTGGAAAAAGCTATAAATATAATCTACTGATATAGTGTTGGTTCGTTTACATCAATTAACTAATACTAGCAACAGAGTTTAACGATTGGTTAAAAAATTATCATTCGTGGACACTTTATGCGAAGGAGGAAAGCAAAATAGATAACGCTGCGACGCGTTTCTCAGAAATTTTATTTTCGCATAATTCATGAAAAAGAGAAATCATTTCACCATAATTCTCATATATTCCATTTCATTCAGTCACTATTTATATACGATAAAAGTATTACAGTAATTTGCTATGTACGAATTAATCTTTATAGCTACTTTCATATCAGATCTGAATCGTAGGCTCATTATACTATAGGATCCCGGATATCAGTTCTGATTTGAAAACAACTTCTTTCTCTTCTCTCTATATAAGTCCATATTAAATATATTTTACAATAATATTATCATTGTACATGAGAACAACGTATGCTCTACACCTCACGTTGCTTATCGCTAATTAACCAGTGCAAAAGAAGAATTTTCACTACGTTCGATGAATAGAATAAAATTTTAAATATATATTATATATATATAATGTACATAATATATAGGTATCATAACCATTTTCATCAATGAAAATAAACTTAGCTAGATTAGCTTTATAGAGTTAGAAATTATATTAAAAGAAAATAATAAGAATAATGTGGAAGAGAATAAGAATGACTCAAACAGCAAAACCTAAAAGACATTTAAAATCCGTCTAAATGACGGAATGTGAAAACTTTGGAATCGTATTGCACTGACGAAACTGAATTAAAGCTAAATTAATACATAATTTGGCTCTTCCTAAATTATTATTAAGTAATTATAAGTAGTATATAAGTGCATATATATAATATATATAATATATATAATATATATAACATATATAATATAAGCAGAGATAAATTTAGTTAATTTTAAACTCTAAATCACGTCAGTACAATAGATTTTATAACTTTTTTTAACATCTTTATCATGTTTTCTGAAAAGAGTTATGTCTGGAAGTAATAGTCTGGAGATAAAATTAAAGCAAAACTCTAAATGCGCTGGTTGAAGCAACGATCGACAAGAAGGTGTTAATTAGTTAAAATAGACGAGGGGGACTGGATTTGTGTGACCCCAATATGTGCGCCGCCTTGGTACCTCCTATAGTAAAATAAATTTTGTGTTAATATTTTTTTTTTACAAAATTCAATCAATTAGATGCAAAGTATAATTTTAAACAAAAAGAATGTACAGTTAAAAGTCCTTGTTCACAATATTTTCCATAGTCGCAGAGTAAAAAATTTATAAAATTTGTTCTTTTAATTCGCGACCAGAAATTTTGCCGTCAAAATTTAAATTCTATTCTATTATCTTTGTTTCATAGAAATTAATCTTTAATGGTTGAAGAAGCAAGCCTGATTTTTAAATAAATCTCACATTCGCAGAACTTATCCTCCACGAACAAGGAGCTTTGACTGTACATTATAGACAGTATTAAAATACTGTCGGTTAAAATAGTGCAAAAAAAATAAATTACTTACATAAAAGTAGTTGTAAAACAGGCGAAGAGAGGTTATTCCTTATTTTCCTCGGTAGTAACAGTGTTGGAGGGATTTTGGGAATCCGATGAGGATAAAGGTGGCGCTTCCGCTGCTGTGTCCGTCGCATCTTGACTCGAGTCCGAGCTGTCCTTTACTTCCTCTTGTTTCTTTTCTTCGCTGGGAGAGGTGCTTTTAGCTTCGTCCACGTTCTCAGACTCTTCCGTTACTTTCTCGTCCTTGGAATTGGCCTCGGATGTTTTCTCAGTATCTTTACTGTCCGCGGCCTCCGCATTTTTATCTTCATTTTGTAGTGCTTTGCTGTCTTTTTCATCTTTTCCCTCCTCCTTTTCCTCATCTACCTCCATCTTTGTAGACTCCTCTTCCGTGTGTTTTTCGCTTTTGTTATTGGACGTTTCTTCATCGGTATTGTTTTCATTATTCTTCTCTTGCCTCTTTGGGCGTCCACGTCGGCCACCACCGCCTTTTGACGATGTTTCCCTTTTCTCCTTTTTAGGAGGCGATGGCACTGGCGTTGTCGAAGTTAGGCCTCTGGCTGAACTGCGGGTGCGTCTTCTGCCTTCCACTTCACCGACAGATTTGTTCATACCCTGTAATAACACGCCGAGTTAGTTCAAACGAGGAAAAATACAATTTAAAATAATATTGAAGAATGATTTTCATCAGAGATAGAAACCACGCGCGAATCGCAAAATATATTAATTTAATAATACTCCGTATATATTTATACTACGTTTAAAGTATACATTTATGATATATTTTTAATTAACATTTATGAAATCAATTTTTCACCGTGATCGGTACACGCCAAAATATGAAAAAAGTATTCTTTCGAAATACTATTAGTATTATTACAGCATTAGAATATACATAGCAAATTATAATTGGCGCCTACGCAGCGATTGGTTCCTCGTGCCCCACCGTGCGAGGACGCTTATTTCCCTCCTCGTCGCCCCCTCTCCGGCCGATCTGCGTCCCCACTCCTGACGCCCTATGCACTCACGTAGGCAGCAGGCAGAGTCGACGACGGAGAGGCTAAAACGGAGGGAAATAAACGGGCGAGGGGAAGGAGACGAGGACCTTGACCGCCAGGACCTCGAGATTTTGGATAAATGCGATAAGCCGGTTTCTCTCCGATATGACGCGAAAAGTTTTTCCTGCTTCAGATTTTCAGATTACCGCGTGATTCTTCGCGAGACGCACCTTTAGGATTGCCTCACCCTCCTGAGCGGTCCTTTCAAGAGTGGAGAGCCTCTTGGTGCCACCTCGTTTGTTTTTCGTCGGAGTCGGTTTCTCCTCCGTCGACTGTTCCTGCAAAATTACCGAGTTTCCTTTATTCACTCGCTCTTATACGCATGCACGTTATATGCACGCACACAACATACATGATTCATATATGTGTGTGTGGTGTGTGTGTGTGTGCGTGTGTGTGCGTCACATTATCTATACATTGAGAAAATGCCTGTTATGCAGTCGCGCGCGTCTCAAGATTATTCTAGAGTTAAGAGTCACGGTAGAAGAAAGAAGCGAAGACGGCACGGTATGATAATTACGACGCTCGCGTGATAAGATTATCAGGGACCGTTGAACCGAGACCATCGTCTCGTTCAAGTTTCCCGCCATTTTGCCGTCCGCATCGTATCACCGACGTTCTACGCCTCGCGCGCGACTCTCGTGCCCGGCCGTCGACGACGACGTCCCGGCTGGACGTGGACCGTCACGCCGGCGACCGCCATCGCGCGACCGCGGCCACGTTCCTGGCGCGACGCCGCCGCGATTTCCCGCCTTTTTGCGCGGCACCGATCATACGGCGTACGGGCCAGAAGCGAAAGAAAGAATGAAAGAGAGAGAGAGAGAGAGAGAGAGAAAAGAGAGAGAGAGAGAGAGAGAGAGAGACAAGATTGCTCCGATAGAAGCGGAGCGATCCATTGAAGAGAGGCTCGCGCGAGTAAAAAAACATCCACCATCTTTACCGATGACGACGCGAGACCGGCAAGACGGGGATATGCGTTGCGTGCGTGCGTGCGTACATATGTACGGCGCAGCTACGTGAAATCGCCGGACGGGCGGGCGACCGGTGCGGGGTCACGGCGCGGAGGCGTGCGGCGCCGTCGCTCGACGCGCGACACCACATGGCCGCGCGTCGCGACGCCACGACGTAGTAGACGTACACGGCGCGGCGTACGCCGCCGCCGCCGCCGCCGCCGTCGTCGTCGTCGTCGTCGTCCGGAATCCGCGCGAACGTAACGAGCGTCACCGTGGCCGCGGGGAGGGAAGGGGGGGCCAGCCTCCACCGCACACACGCCGCTCACGGCATGAAAACTCGGCTTGACGAAGATGTTCCTGACGTGACCGCCGGCACGTCGCTTACCTTGGACGCATCCTCGATGTTGTTGTCGTTCTTGGTCTCCGTCTTGGTGTCAGACATCTCTTCGCGTGCGAATCACTCAAAAACACTGGGAAATCCACGGTTCCACGGCGAGAATTCGCGCTACGCCCGGTCGCACTGTTTATACGATAAAGAAAGATGGCGGTTAGCGTGGGTCACGTGACACCTCGTCAAACCTCAGAGCGGGAGTTCGGCGCGCCGCCCGGCGCCGTCGCGACGAACTATGCGCGTAGCGACGCGCACGAGGAACCGAGCATCCAAATTCCTTCATCGTTTATCGCGCCTCGATTTTTTATTACTCAAATAGACAAAATTATTTATATATACATATTATATATATCGACATGTCATCAAAATACGATGATGGGATATTAAATCTTGAAAAAATCATGAAATCAGGTAAAATGTCACAAATTTTGTACAATTATTTAGCATTTTAAATCGCCGGAATCACATCACTTGCCGTCACATAATTAAAAAATATAAACAATCATAGAATATCACCGAGGAAGAATTAAAATCAGTATAATTTTATAATAAATCGCACTTTGATGAAAATATTGCTTAATTATGCTTAATGTTTTAAGGTTTTTATATCTATTTTAGAGTAATTTCAAAAATTATTTTCACGAACGTCTGTCGTATATATATATTAAATCAAGTTACAGTCAACCTAACACGCACGCGCGTACTTACCTGATTTAAAAATTGTTTTTACATTATATTATATTATATATTTTTATATTGTCCTGTCCTGAACATATAGTCAGTCGATAATTTATAAAATCATGTAAGAGTACAATTAGGATTTTTAATTATATATGCTGTTTTGAGACAGAGATAAAATTCTCTTTTGCACTTGTTTACATGAGAGTTCATTATGAGAGAAAAATATTATTAAAAATAATATATTATTTATATTGTAGCACAAATAAAATAATAAAATGTGCAAAAATATTTCTTGCTTAGAATCTAAATAAAGCAAAATCAGATAAATATGTAACATTTTTCTCGTAATTATCTTATGTCAAAATATGCTCGAGCTATAATACATGCATAATATATACCTTTAAGTTCAGCGTAATTTTACCTTTTTATAAAATTGGAAATTATCAGAAAGAATATTCTGGTCTGTTAGTGTCCTTTAATTTTAATAGCAAGCCACTAGTGAGTCGGCATTCTTCGAAACCAAAATCTTGCCCTAAAATCATCACTACATGTCAAAAAAGCAGGAGCAGTTGGTGAATGCACGATTAGTCTCACGGGACCATTGTGACCCAAGGATAAGAGTTGTTTTCTTGATGCATTACGAGAATTCCAAGCGCACAATGAAGTAGTAGCTTCATCGGGAAACATCACGTAATCTTCGGTATGATTAAAGATAGCCTGTGCCTTGTGTTCCTGTTTACCTGTTGAAAAAAACATCGTACCGTGAGTTGCATGATATTATCACAATAATATCATAATAATAACAAGGTATACCGCACCAAAAATATATTCCATATATGCCTAAACCCTTAAAAAATTTTTACCTGTAGTTCCAGCACCTGTATATGCTATTAAACATCTGCTAGTAGACAATTCCCACAACTTTATCAAGGAATCTTTTCCTGAGGATAGTAAATACTGGAAAATTCAAAATTACACAATTACTCAGTACAACTCGGGAATATATAAATGGGCAAATGTTTCCTCTGCAATTTACAATGTATCTTAAATCTTGTGCAACGTTACTTGCACCATATTTACTACCTTGCCATTCCTCGTGAAGGTCACCGAGCATACTTCATAACCATCGTGTGCTTTCACAAAGGTATTAATACATCGATTCGACACACCATCCCAGAGCTTGATGCTACCGTCCTTTCCAGCCGACGCGTAAGTCTTTGCATCAGGTGAATACTTGATGCTCGTTATCCCAGCTGTATGTTGGTGACTCGGTATGCTACACACGAAGCACTGTGCAGTATTCACATCGTACAACCTAACTACCGGATGATTAGTTCCAACAATGAGGAAATCTCCAGTGGGATGAAAAGATAAACACCGGATTTGATCGGCATCCGTGATAGTCCTAAACGCTTTTTTGACACTAGCTTTACTGAAATCGAATAGCTTTACGGAGAAATCGCGGCTACCAGACACAAGTATAGGTTCCCTAGGATGAAACTCCAAACACGTCACTTCTTCCAAATGATCGTATAAGGTTCTTATGACTGGATGTCCACCAGTCTGATCTCCAGGAGCCATCTCGTCCGGAGCGGACTTGGCGAGCATTCTGTCTACATCCAAAATTTTTATCGAAGCATCTACAGAACCAGTAGCGATCAACTGCCCATCTGCTGAGAAAGCTCCCGCTCTGCAGTTTCCTTTATGGGATGTAACATATGCAGTTTCGTATTGTGCCGGTTCTGGAGCCTGTGTCTGAGTCTCTGTCTCAAATTCCAAATCTAGTCCAGGTCCTAAAGTATTGTCAAAGCTTGAAGCAAATGTGGACACATTGTTGCTGGTATCCTTCTTAGAACGATCCGGCTCGTGGGCAGCGCCGATTAACATCAAATGAAGCAATCGATCCGAGGGTGGACACGGCGGTTCCGCTTGTATCATGTTGGACAGTTGCACGGCTAATGTCTGATGACCATCATAGAACAACTGACTGAAATATTCAATACGACTTACTCAACCCATTGTTCTTACATTATTGTTATCAGTCATTGAAATTATAATTGTAAATCAATGTTGCGAACCTATGTAATCGACCGTTCACGTTTCAGAAAGATTACAGAGACATTACTAGCAAAGAAGCTGGAAATTCAACTGGGATGCGTGTGAAAGAGACGATTATACACAACCTGATCATCAGTCTGTAGAGCAGTTCTCTGCTCTTTATCATGTTCTTCGGATCCACTTCGGGTTCCTTCATCGCGCCCTGGCTCGGCGTGTTTCCTGTTGGAGACTGAATATTGACGGCTTTTGTTAAGACTTTAAAAAAAAAACCACAAACCGCCCCTCGTCAATCGATGAATCCCCGGCGTCTTGAGAGGTTATGTCGCGTTGTTGTCAGTGACCCACTTGATTACGTACTCGTCACCTACTTCTACACTGCCATTCGATTGGTGCAATCGGCAGTTCCGACGGAATTGGCCAATCGGTGCGCGCCATTAGCAGCGAGAACTCCACGTGATACCGTCTGCAAAAAATGTCAGAATGGCCGAGGCAAACGATAATTCGAGGGGGTTGAGCGAAACCACCCCCAAACGAAAGGATATACGCTGTAAAACTGGCTTGTCAAATTCCAAGCATGTTCTGCGAAAGAAACAGTCCCTCGAATTGAAGAAAAACGGCAGGGATATATACGTAAACAATAAAACTTCCTTCAAGGTATCTCACTTTTCGTAGAAATCCTAACCTTCGAGGAGTTGCAAAACAACTTTTAAAATCGAGATATATATGCTGAATAATTTTCTCGAATTAAATAGTATCATCTGAAAAAGACGAAATCATCTCTTGTACTTTTAATTCGAGACCAACATGTTTTTGAATTTTATTAGGTTTACTGAAGTATTGATGTATGTATTTATTTTAAAGGGACAATTATACAAGTGTGAAAAACTATTCGATAAGGGCGCATCAGAGCTAGTTATCCATGGTCTTGGAGCTGCTGTGTTTAAAGCAGTCAATTTAGCCTTGAAATTGAAGGAGATTCATTATGGGACTTTAGATCTTGATATAAAAACTTCTACCGTAACTTTAGTGGGTATGTGTACTATTTTTTGTGCAAAGATTTGTACAGTTAATTATGCCTATTTTTTGCAGATGAATTAGAAACATTGGACGATGATGCAGATTATGAAGTAAGTAATAGACAAAACTCTGGCATACACATACGTGTCTTCAGAAGAGTGCCATTCGCTGTACTGAGATCTAAGGCAAAGTGACGCTGATTCTACCAAACAATGCGTTTGAGCAATAAGTTTACGCATATATTATTATATCCTAATTCACTATAATATCGCAATATAGTTGGCGCAAACTTGTATTATTTTTACGATGATTTTTTCTTTGAATGAACTTGTTCACTGGTTAGGCTTGACAATTTTTGAGATATGGATCAACTTGGTTGCATTAACATTCTTTACTGTGCTGCTAGCTTTAAAATTAGACGAGAATTATTTTCTGGGAGCGTCAGGATGGTGGGAAGTATTTTCGCCGCTTTTTATAGCCGATGGTCTGAATACATACTTTTGTGCAATTATATTCATAAGAATGTACATGGAGGGAATGATCAAAGTGGGCATTTTACGAGCAATCTGGAGCCTGATTTCGTTACTTTTGGTCTTTGTATTTAAATATCTTTTGTGTAAAAAACTGTCTGGACAAAGCACGTTGGAATACTCGGAAGTTTTGAGTCCTGTATTTATTCTTCTGCAACTGATTGCAGTTAGAGCTTGTCAACTACATTAAAGGAAGTGAAAAATTTTCTTCTATGTAAGATAGTGCTTCCACAAAGCATCTGCCATATATGATAACAAATATTATCATGTACCATATAATACTTGTATATATATATCACTTTTCATCATAAATTTAGTATCTAGATAAAGTTATTTAAAAAAATGTTTCATCTGTAAATGTCACTTCATATTTTTATCCTGCCTATTTAATATTATGCAAGATGATTTGTTGGAAAGAGATATGTATTATGGTATGTGGTGTACAAATTTAATAATTATTCTTTTGAATTTAAAAGAAAAGTGGTACAGGAATATTAATTAAGATTGTGCAGTAATATATGTTGGCAAATAATATGTTCATTCCATAAATATTTTGAACATATATATTGTATAATAATGTACTGTGGCTCTTTTTGGTAATTTATATTAGTTTATATGTCTATTAATACAAACTTAACTTTTGTAATGTATTGATTCCCAATGGAAATAGAACAAATACATATTTTTTCTAAATAGGAAATTTTTGTCTGATTATATTATTATCTTAATTTATATATTATTGCTACTCTTTTTATATTAGCCAAATATCAACTTCGTTCATAATTTTCCAATTAAAAATTCCATATCATTTAACATATTTGGGAAAAGAATAAGTATTGGTCTTTATACCACGTTTCCTCCTCTTTCAAGTCGTTTAGATATCGATTTTTTAAAAGCTGATGCCCTGTGATTACAGGGTAAGATTTTACCTCGTATAATAAAAAAGTTCGATACGTAATATATTATCAGACTATTTTTATCTCCTTTGTAAGTTCCCCGTATTCTTTTATGCCGCGCAGTTGGAATTTATAATTCTTAGGAAACATCGATAAAACTAAGACAAAAGTTGCCTTTTACAAAAATAACAAGGCCGGTATGAATCATAACATAACATAGACCGATAAATTTAACGCTGCCCCATTTAAACTCTAAAGATAAACAACTGACCAGCAGGCCAGGTGCTTTGTGCTTTATGTGGGCATGTGTGTGCCTCCCCTCCCCAGCCCTCTCTTCACTAAGATCAATAATCCTAACTGAAGGGAGACAGTGGCTGTATTCAGTGAGAAGGGGTGCGTGAATCAAGCCATTCTATAGGTAAAGCCTGTTGCTGCTACCCACATTTCACCAACGTCATCCCGCGGAACGTCGTGCTACATTAAAGACGGCAACATATTAAACATTGTCTATCGTAAGACTGATTAACTGACATTACAAGATTCAGTGATGTGCTGTGGACATATCGAGGGATTATGGATAGGCTGGCTAACTGGACTCGTGGTCAGTTTTCTTTATCCCTTTTATAACTTAATTTTTAATACCCAGAGTTTACTACACACACATATATATATATATATATATATATACACATGTATATACATGTATATATATATACATGTATATATAGAACGAGTGCCATTTTTATATTTATAAAACGCGCGATTGGACATTCAATACCGAAATCATTGTATACATAAAGCGCACAATCTCTCGCGTAGCATGTCGTTGAAACTGATCTATATAGTTTAGAAAACTATATAGATGATGTTGCGAATATTTAAACGATCAATTACTTATAGTAGAAAATGTGACAACTAATGTATTACGTTTTATATAATATAGTATGTAGTATATAATATATATGAGTATATATTTTTTATTATAATATATATAATATATATATATATATATATATATATATAAGCGTCGTTTCTCACTCGAGTGTTATGTCAACTATAGGTGTAAACGTAACGATCCCAGCGCCTGTCGCCGGACAAAACTGTGTGTCAAACTCGTCGAACTCTGCGTTCCTAGACAAATCACTAGTTACTGTTCCGTCGTGGAGTTCGGTACAACAAGACTTAAGATGGATGTTCCTACTGCACACGTACGGTTTTGCATGCCTCTTCTTCGTACTTGGATTTTATACATTCTTCTCTATTCTAAATTTAAGGTATGTCTGTATATATGCATATCGACAACATTGACAACAATTTTATCATTACCTTTATTTAAAAAAGATTGTCTCTCTTTTTATTATAGATCTCTCATATCAAGCAGGCCGTTCATGTCCACGATTAATATATTCCTATGTTTGCTCGGAGCGTCGCGAGCCGCTTGCCTGTTCATAGATCCATACAATCTCAAGGAAACGATGCCCAAGGTCATCGGATCAATCATATGGGACATTGGATATCCATGCATTACGTCTGCCTTTTGTCTGATACAGTTGGCTTTCCTGCAATTGACAAAGGTGTTTATATTAAAATATAACAAGTTTAGGTAATATGTAAAACGTATATTGCTGTTACAAACTTTCTCACGTGGTTGACTATCTCAATAGCTGAAATTCGGTCCGGAAAGGATACAAAAAGAATCCTGCCTCAGTCTCATTATAACGGCGCATTTCTTCTTCATAATCGCCAGCGACATCACTCTGTCCTCCCATAATTGCTACATGGCGAAATACGTAGTTCAAGCAGCGTTTCTCGTATGGAGCATCTTCCTGTATCTCGCGTTCCTGCATGCGGCTTACAAAGTCGATCACCTGCTCCGTACCATGCCGAGCAGTATGTTGACACGAGACAATTCCAACGCACATCAAAAAGGTTTGCCTCTTAATGTACCTATGTTTTTTTTTTTCTTTTAAAATACCTGACTCTTTCGTATATTCACGTTCGTTTTCATGTAACTTGCTTCCAAGTTAAAGCACTCTTACTCGTGATTCAGGTATCATGCAGCTCGCAATGTTGGCGCCGTATAGTAATTTGGCAACCTCAGTCGCTGCCGCGCTTGTACCCACCTTACTTGGTCCCAAGATGAAGGGTCCAGAGGAATGCGAAGCTGCGAACGCGGGTAAAAGTACGGAAGAGACGATCGCGGAAGAAGGTAATACTTTATCACGAATCTCTCTTCCGGAGAGTATGATGAGTAGATCCGATTGAGACTTTTGTTTTTAGAATCGCGAGTCCCCGCCAAGGTGTACAAGGTGGAGGAACCGGCGCGGAAGGAAGCGAATCGTGTTGCGATTGTACCCACGTGCACTGTACAATTACCGTCGCAAGAACAGAAATCGGCAGTGCCGGAGGTCTATGTGAGACCGCCCACTCCCACCCCGTCGACCGCTAATCTGCCGATTATAACCGTGTCTAGTCCGAGTCGCAGAAGTTCAATGGCCAGCCGACGAGGCAGCGATACGTCCAACAAATCGTCGCGCAGAAATTCGGAGTGTAGTGTCAGATTTGTAAACGACGACGATATGTCCCCGATCATGGAAGGCAGACGCATGACCGAAGGTAGCCCCAGGCATTTGCCGAGGATACGAGGAGACGAGCCGCTTGAGAGAAGCCGCTCGCCTGACAATACACGACGATATTCGGAGAATATCACGCTGTCGGGCAGCAGCAGAGAATTGAGACGTTGCTCTGATTTCACCCACGAGAAGAACCGCGGCTCGCAGTTTGCGACTAAGCTTAGGAGGAACAGCGATTTTGGTAACCGGACACCTAGAAGAATGTTACCGCCTGAAAATGAACAAGCTAGATTGCCTAAAGTTCTAGATGTCAGTCCAGTGGGTAAATATCACAATACAAGAGTCACTATCTAATTTGGATATGTTTAATCAGATATGTAGATATTTTCTTTTATCTATATATATAAATATTTAACAAAATTTCAGGTTCAAGACGCAATTCCGATATTGATAATTTTGCATCGTCTCGACCAGACTTGCGTAGAAATTCCGAGAGCTGCTACCGACGTAACTCCGAATTTGTTCATATTAAGCCGTTAATTATAAATCGTCGAAGTAGCGATATCAGCATCAGAACTCTGGATAGGAGTCCTACGCACTTTCAGAGTATAGTACCTGTAAAGATGGAGACGCAGGAGAAATCCGAATCAGATTCGGATCAACCTGATTGCAGTGAGAAGGCGGCGCTGATGAAAGATAACTCAAAGAGCAAGGACGAAGAGACTAAAGCGCGTAAGAAGAATCTGTCATGGAACGATAAACCTATTGAAGACCCGGAGAATATTACGGCAGAGACAAACTTGCTTCCCGAAACACCTAACGAAGCAAGAGTTATGGTATGACTTATAATCTCATTAAATCTATGGAAAACATGCGTCTTTCGACGTCAATTTAAATATTTTTCTAGTCTCTGTCGGTGAAAATTCTATGAAAGTAATGTAAGCGCGTTATTTGTAGGGCACGGATTTTACTCTTCACTCGATACTGAATCACATCGCGTATGTGAACCGAGCAAAATCCGATACGCCGTTGCATATTCCGGAAGCAGACACCGCGGCTGCCCGGAAGTCTCAGATGCGAAGAGTATTAAATGTCACACGCGCCACTGCGATTCTAGGGATCCTTCTGTGCATCACGGACGCCTTTCGTATTTTTGGACCATACGGTATTTAATATAGTTATTAAATATAGAATAACTATAATAAATTAGAATAACAAGAATAATAAAAATTAAAAAATATAATAAAAACGAAAACGTTTTACTGATGTCTCTTTTGAAGGTAAAGGCACGAGTAAAATAATGCTAATATAATTCATTTGTTTTTAAGGACTCCTTGCTGATACTGTACAATATGGTGCAGAACCAGCACCGATGCAATTTCCTAAGCCGTGGCCATGGCTGTTATATCAAACGATATCAAGAATATTTGAACTTGTGATGGGCTGCGCTATGGCGAGTGTAACTAAACAGCCGTCAGTAAGTCCGCGACATCAATATCTGAGTAGTTATCCTAATTATTCCCCGCGTGTAAAACGGGGAACTAGTCCTTACATATGAAGCAATAGTTCATTCGAGCGTAATTTAAAGAATGAAGATGCCAAACGATAATTATTTTCGTTTATTTTACGAGATTTTAATATCATTCCACGTCACACGATGATTATACTATATTTTGATGTCATTCCTTGATTATTTTAAATAATCAAATTTACGTATATATTTACATATATACATATTATATACACACATATATATATATATATATATATATATATATAATGTATATGTAAAATATGTATATTACACACACATCGCGCGTACGTTCATGCACAAATATATCATATAGATATATATATATATATATCTCGATGTTTCGGCCATTTACATTCTTTATGCTCTTTAATGTTCTTTTCTTTTAATAGAAAAGAATTGTGTTATATACAATTTAATGATATTCTTATTTTCACACAAATAGTTATAATCATGAATTGGTAGCAATTTCTATCAAAGATCGTGCAAAGACATTGATACCTATACATGAGACGAGACAGAGTCTCGTAAAATGTGCTAAAAACATAGCAATAGATCAGTATAACATTTTATAAACACAAGATATGTGTTTAGACATCTGATAGCTCTGGTGCAATGATAATATTTCTAAAATCCACTTCTCGTGCAAAGTGTTCATTTGAGGCACGTATATCACAAAAACAGATATCTATTTTTTACATTAGTTTTTCGATAAATTAATTTAATGACTTTCATGACTATATTCTTCGCAGAAAGATACACGTACATATATATATATATATATATACACATATATATATATTTTTTCTGCTATTGAAATATATATCATTTTTTTAACTCATATAAAATCCATGGGGAATATTTTCGAAACAAAACAGAAAAAAAGAGAAAAAAAGAAACAGACTGTGTATATACATATAAACAAAAATGTTAAAAATAATCAACTTACGGATAACACATAAAAAACACGTTTTTACTATGTGTTTACAACCGCACCAATGCTTAGAAGTAAAAAGTATGAACCCAAATTCTCAAAGTGCCCTATTACTCAATGTTCAACAAAATTATTACAATGACTAAATAACATAGATGACTTATCTGCAAGTGGAATTTGTAACAGTGTTGTGATCCTACATGTGATACCATATTTATGTGTTTAGAAGAGGAGGCCATTTTACGCTTATGTAAGCTTATAAATAACACTATATTCCGTGAGATAAAAGACTGTAAAAGTGAATTTACGGATATAAAGTGGCTTTACAATTAAAAAAAAAAACAGCTATATCTAGTTATAGAGCTTTATTATAATTGTGTTCATTTTATTTCACTTTCCACTAAGGTATATATATAGATATGTTAGGTATTATATTTTATTTCCGAAAACCGCAAACGCGCGTGCATTCGCAAGACATTTATTTATATATTTTAATTTATAAATTTTGAACAATATATATACACTTTTTCTAGAAAGTGAAAAATTCGTTTCTTTTGCGTACATAGTATTGTATATATTACTATATTTTGCTCATTATGTACAAATATTTAGACACTATTTTATATATATTTATTTTTTTCATTATATATTCAATATATATCAATTTTCTATTTATATATGTATATCATTTTGTTATAATCTTGCTATAGAAAAACCAAATATAGAACAAGTGAGAAATCTAGTAATAATACTTACAGGAGCATAAAAGGTCTCTCAATAATTATCTGTTTGAAATTTATATAGTATAATAAAATTAGAGTAATATATCTAAAATATATCATTGATGTTTCATGTGCCAAATACTCGTGTTAACTATTTTAAATGTTTACAAGAGATACAAAATCTTATTCTAACAAGAACTCTTCTATAAAAAAAAAACTATAGGCATAGATAAATATTTATATACAATTGGATATGTACAATAACAAACAACTATTGTTTTAATCAAATTGATAGACTTTGAAATTATAATATATATATATATATAATTACTATTTTTACTGATGCAAGATTGTAATGTATATTGCAGTTCCAATGGTTACATACTACATATATATATATTATTAAAGTTTTCACAGAGATTCTCTATTGTGTGCATCTGATTAGAAAAGTTAATAATTTCTTAACACATGACTATTTGGTATATAATTAAATATAGTTATCTACATATAATAAAGCTGTGAATTATGATAAATATTATATACTACAGTTTCAATCAAGATCAATTTTGCCATAACTGTTATTAATGACTTATAAAGGAATACCTCCTGAAAAACATTCTCGAAATATCACACCCAAAAGTATAAAAGATATCATGTAGCACGTAAAAAGCACTGACTTTATTCTTAGCAATATAACTTTTTTGACCAAGTAAAAAAAATGTCGGTTGATTTTTAGATAATTTGTACATCTATGTTCTATGCGTAATGGGAATTTGTCTTGTAGTAGCTCAGTAGCCAAAAGTAGAATATAAAAATCGCTATCATTTATATTGCTTTATCTAGTCAAAAGATATTATCATATTGTTATACTTAAGAAATATTAATATATAATCAACACAACATGTAAAAGATTTATTGAAGAAAAGAGAATTATGTAGAAATAAAGAGAAAGAAAAACTTGAACATTTTGTTTAATATAAACGAAAATCTCTTTAAATACTTGTACTTAGTATATTATACCATTATGTTAAATCAGTTTAAGGTAATGAGAGCTTTTTGTAATATTAAAGATTAAACTTAAGGAGTGGATAGTTTTGGAATGAGAAAAATCAGAGATTATTCTCTTGTTTAACAAAAAGAGGTGTATTGCTGATTGTTTTTTTCCATATTATTACATTATTATTTTTGCATGCTATTTTTGTATCTATTAACAAGAATATCGTTCAAACATTCTGAAAATTATACGATAAAATAATATATTTCCTGTTAATAATTAACCCAAAATCTTTTGTAAATACAAACAATTGTTATCGTTAAATTTTTATGTACTCAACTTGTTGAATTTGCCTTTAATTAAAATTTACATCCATTATGGGGGGGAAAAAAACCCCCTCCGAACCGAAAATGACAATAATATAATGTGTCTTACATTTCTACTTACAAAATCATATTCATTGTATAATTATAGTTGATCCATAAGCTTCATTTATGATACACATTATACAGTTGAGTTTTACACATTATACATTAATGATCATTTGCCGATTCATCCTTGATAATTAAAATAATCTATCTCCTTATCAGTTGTTTTTGCAGTTGATGACAGTGGTAGTGATTTCTGACTCTGTTTTATGGGTAACGAAAGAACAGTCCTACAATACATAAATGATTATAATAAATTATTGTATTTTATTTTTATTTGTTAATTCAATCATCACACATAGCTGTTGTAAATGCAGAAATCTTACTTTATAGAATTATTTCCCTTAGAAGCGTTAAGTACTGGTCCTGGAACTTTTCTTTGTCCCTTCTCCCGCTGTACCATTTCTAATAAACTATAACTTGGTAGCCAGCACTATAACGTAATATATTTGTTATAAAGGTGATACGCTAAGTTGAAATAAACAAGCTCTTACCTTATCTTTCACAGCAGTGGCGACGACATTTCTTTTCGGCTCTTCATCATACGCTTGACTCTCACAACCAAAATGTTGACATGACTCATGTACGAAATGACGCTTTTCCCTATTCATAATGTCAAATGAGTAACTTCGATACTTCTGCTTAGATGTTTTCGCCAATTGAACCAGTTCCGTCAGTTTATCATGGACCATTTGGCAAAAGTGTGGATCTTTTTTGGCCCATTGTTTCATGTAATCAGTATATCTGGGCATCAATTTGCCGCTCAAGTCGGGATTAGCGATCTGCAATCCCAGCGCGAGTCTCCTGTTTCTCTCTATGGTCTTACATTCATCGTTACACTCCAGAGTCTTTAGCTGATTCTGTTTCTTTGCGCCTTGCCCGAATACTTCTTCCAGATCAACAGAATGACCGAGCTGCATGTCGGCCATCTTACTGGCTAGTATATTACTTGCTATCCGTTGATATTCTCGCGCATTATCGGCGCAAACACGACTCATAGTCCTATGTCCGCACTGACATGTAACCTGCAATATAACCAGAGATATAACAGTAACAATTCTCGGATGATTTCGTCGTGTTTGTAATTATCTTTACATTCTTCTAATTAGTTATATATAAAAGAATAAGTTACTCTTACCTTAACCATCTCTTTACAAGGCATGTCTGGACACTTGCCTTCGTGGCACGGAGAGCCACAGATATGTCCGCACAACTCCCTCGTCGTACTGCAAGGTTGCACGCACTGTTGTCCAGGTTTTTCGCATGGCCCGGCATGACACATTGTGATGCACTTATGTCGTCCGCACGTCAGCGGCTTATTGCACGGTAGACCACACGAAATCTCTTTCACATGGCACGGCACAGCCTTTCTGAGCTCGTGTTTACCGTGGCACCATCTCTGGGTCAAGACACTGCAAGGCGGACACGCCGGCTCGCTGTGACAGTTGTGCAGCACCTCGTGATCGCAGGGATGCTCGCGAGAACATGGCCGATTACAAACAGGCCTCCTCGTACCGCATGATACCGGTGGATAGATCACCTCGGCACCGCACTCGCAGTATAGCTCTTCGAAGCTACTTTGCCAACAAGGCGAACATCTCCCTGTCGACGAGAGAAATTCGTTTCTCGCTCTGCGATTCGATATCATGCGTGAATATATGATTGCAAATAAAACGCGCACTCACCCATGTGACATCTCTCTTGACACTTGTGCCGACCGCAGCTCAACGTCTTCGAACACGGCAACGGGCAAATGTGCTCGATGTCGATACAACACAGCTGGTTGCAGTTATGCTTGCCGCAGGATCGTTTTTTCTTGCAACGCTTCTCGCAACGCGCATCGTCGGCTTTACTCTTCAGGTCCTTGCAAGCAATTTCGCGATCCATGTTACCGCATCGACACTTGACATCGGTGTTCAAATCGCAGTCTGGACATTCACCGACATGGCACGGTGTTTTGCAGATGTGTGGATTACCTGCGCGAATGAAAGTGTATATTAATCACATCTATACGATAACAAGATGCAATGCAATATTTTGGAGATGCTTACTAGGCTGGCCGCATTTCAGACGCTTAGAACAGATTTTGTCACAGATAGGCACAGGATCCAAGCAACTTTCTCTCTTCTCCGTTAATGGCGTTTGTCCGCAACAACATGTTGTGACTCTCTCGGGCATCAAAGAGCAAGGCTCGCATGCTTCCAGATGGCAGACTTTTTGGCAATAATGTTTCTCACAATCCAATGGTTTATTACAGATATTATTACAGGAATATGTATCTGTGACATTAGCTCGGCAAGGTACCTCCTGAGTTTTTTTACCACAAAAACAAGCTAAACAAAAAACAAAATTATTACAATTATATATCAATTAATGCCAATTATCTATTCTAACATAATGTTGATAATTATCTTAGTTTAAAAATTAAATATATGTAAGAGCGTGAAAATATTACTTTGTTGCACGGTCTCGTCGCAAGACTCGCATTCTCCCTGATGACACTTTCTCTGACAAGTGTGCTTGCCGCATGACAGATTTTTCTCACATATCGAATCACACTGCAATAGTTGATGAGCACTGCATAGTAGCATCTTCGACGTTCTTCCGCAGCCGCAATACTTGGTCACCATCGCCACGCATTGTGGACAAGAACCGGGATGGCAGAGCAGGGTACATTTGTGTACACAATTGTTCTTGGACAGATTACGGCCGCAGATCTCGCCGCACGAATGCGCCACGTCCCTACGATTCCACTCCGGCATCTTTCTCTTTCCGCAGAAACAGTAATAATTCTCTGGTACAAGAAAACTAATATCCCGGCAAGCTGGACACTTCCAACTGCTTTCTAAATGAATAATCACATTTTATGATTAGTCACAATGATTATTATTATTACAATTACTTGTAAGTAATAATAAAATCATTATTATCACAATTATTATTATTTTCAAAGTATCAACTTCTCACTTACCGCTCTGAGACGATTTCGCCCATTTTTTAATGCATTTTAGATGCAATACGTGGTAACAATTACTGCAGGACCAAACATACTCGCTTTGCTTGACATGCTCATAACAGACTAAACATTCTAATATTCCCCTGTTCAATTGCTCCGTCAATCTCTCCCTTTGACTTGCATCATCATCTGACAATAAAATAACATCTTTTAAATATATCTTTAATAATATATATTTCTTATTTTATATAGATATTTTATAATAATTCAATTTTTTTATAAAAATTGTATAGTCATACCTATTTTATGTTTTTTCTTCATATTTTTTGCCTGTACACATGCTGCCTCATTATCTTCTGTCCTATCTCTCCAATTCTCCAAATTCTTCTCTTTGTGATTTGCTGTCACCTCGTTGTTTCTTTTATGCATATACTTTGTAGCAATTGCAGTTTTGTGTTTACCACCAGGTTCAGACTGTACATCATCTGAATTGTATTTATAATAGTTTTTATATTTATAATTGTATTTATAATAATTAGACGTATTAGCATGGTCAGTGAATTGCTTAGGTTTATTATTTCGTTGTGTCTCAAGGGCTTTCAAGGAGGCATTTTTCTCCAAATCATTATCCTCATATGTCCCTTCTCTACTTCTGCCAACATCTGAAGATGAATCATCTTCTTGAGATTCTTTAGCAGAAGTCTTACTTTCTTGGCTGTCAAATGTGAACGAACCACTGAATTCAGCTGTAGATGTATGAGCTTTCCCAGCAGCATATTGTTCTTCGAATGATGAATCTGACTGGTGTCTTCTATTATAATATTTGCCATTCTGAAATTTATTGTAATTTCTCGCGTTGTACCAACTTCTCTGGGTATCCCTGTAATTAGATCTTGGTGGAACATGTACGTTTTGTGAATTTTTCTGCCTATAATTTACATCCCTTCTACTGTCATAACGTCTCTCATCCTTGTACCTATTATCAGACATATACTTGTTATTTGATCTCGGCCTGAAAGTCTGCCCATCAAAGCTACCTCCTGTCGCGTTATTATAATTGTCCTTCTTGCTAAATCTGTCCTTCTTATTTAATCTAATACTGTTTGGCACGAATTCATTGGCTGTAGCTTGTAAATTTGAGTTTTGCACTATGCTGGACCGGATGATATCGCCTTCCGACATGGTAGGCTTGCCGATCGTCCTGCCGCCCTTGGCTCTCGGCCTGTGATTGTCGCGGAAGGGCGCGTTAGCCGAACCGATGCCGTTCATGGAACATGAATCATTATTCGAGCCTCTTGCAACGGACGAGCTTGGCAGTATGTGTTCCTGATAAGTATCTAAAGGCACCATGTTCGACGGTTGATAGAAAGCGGCCGGTCCGTTCTGCTCGTACCCTGATCGATCACTGGCTCCCGGATAGTGGCCCCTCGCCGAGACGTTTTGCGGATACCCCGTGTTCTCGTAGTACGTCCAGTTGCCTTCCGCGGCAGAGTAATTCGCTTCTTCCGGGAACGAGCCGTTCCAGGCGGCCATCGTGATATATAATATTGCACCGCAATGCGAAATTTCACGCAATATGGTTAATGACGGTTGACACAATGACGATGATGTAAGCACGCGAAATTCTTATCTCTCGGCGGAGGGTGAGGTGGGTGAAGGGAGGGGGGGGGGAAAGGTAGGGGAGAAGATTAGCGCGGTGTCGGGGATCAGTGAGCTCGCGAATTTAATCTGCAACTCGAAATTGTCGTCCGCGCGATCAGCTCAGATGTTTTCGGAACAATCTCGTTCTAACCTAAGGGAATTTGCCTAATTAACCTAAGGATTTTACTCGCGGAAGAACTTGCGTGCAAGTGACGCGATTACTGTTCGACGGCATTTTCGCAATTTTAATCCGCGACGAGAAGACTGTAGGTTTGCGAGGAGAGAGTACGCCTTCAGTTCCGCGTAAAAGAGAGAAGGGTTGAAAGGAACTCTCTGCGCGGAGACCCTCCGACAATTCCGATGGTTTGCTAAACCGGAGAGAAAGCCAAACGAAAGGAATAATCCACCGATCATTTTATGGCTACGCGCAATGGCGCCAAATTTGATTCTATTTGACTCTAATGTAATTTAAAAGAAAATAACGGGGAGAGAAAGAATTTAACTTGAGTTTCGTTTTATTTGGCAAGTTTCTTATTATTATTAAAAATTTTGTTAAAAGTAATAAACTTGTTAAATAGATTGAAAAAAGGTAAAAATTGGAGTAATTTATAGATATTTATTTATATCTGTTTAAAGAGATTGAAATAAATATAAGTAATACATATTATAAGCAATATATAATTTGATAAAAGAATGTAATAATAATCATAATTTTTCATCTGAATAGGAGATGCAATCATTAAGCATATAAATTTTTCAATTTGTCATACGATAAAAAAAAGGTTTATTATATTTTTCCATCTTGCTTTTTAATTTTTATTTATAATTTAATATATATTATAATTTAATTTATATATAATTATTATTTAGAATTTAACCAAATTTTGCAATTTTTTAAAAGAATTATATAATGTAGGTTTTAAATTGTAATTATTTAGGAAAAGCATCACTATTGTAGATTATAAAATGCAATAGGAAAATACAATATTTAGATGCTGTAAAAATATATCTAGTGTCAAATAGAATTATTTATATTTGTAAAAAATTACAATTTTCTGTCATTGACAATTGTACATTTTATCTTTTAGTATTTTCATCAAGTATATATGCAACATACGTTCAATTTTCTATATCAAAATTTATTTAAATCGTTGACTATTATTGAACTAAATATCCCGTTAAAATATAACCACCAGTGTCACTCGTGAGTATGTCAGGATGCGTTCTATCGGGTAATACTTGATACGAACGTAAAAAATTCGTAAAAAGTCTCACATTTATTACATTGCGTTTCTGTTTAAGTTCCACGTAAGTCTCTTGCAGGGGCTCTCGATACGTGTGGAAGATGACAAATGGTCGCGAGGCTCCCAGAAAAGGTAGCAGCGCGTTCACGATATTCAAAGGATGTTCTTTAGCTACGATGGTTAAACCACGAGCCTTCGAGTTGTTCAATAAATCCAAGGCGCGTTGCGTCTCCGAAAACCATTTTGGTTTCTTTACAGGGATTATTTCTTCAGGCTCTTCAACTTCATCAACTTTCCGTTTCAAGGTATCAGCATCTTTTTCAGTGCTACAATGAGAAAATGTGTTATTCTCTTTTGTGTCAGTTTCAAGCTCTGAAATTTCAGTCTCCATTTCAGTATCCATTTGGGATACCTCGTCACTCTTGGTTTCTCCATTCGATTTTTCTGCTGGTTCCTCAATGTCTTGTGTTTTTTTAATATCAGCAACCTTTTTGGAAGATGTGGAAATATTGTCTAGCACGCTCGATTCGCCTTGATAATGTAATCTCAGGAAACTATAAATATTCACCGCAACGTGTCTGTCTCTCAACTCCTGTGGAAAATTCATCGCCTGAACAATTGCGATTTGAGGGACATTACCGGGATGCAAGTTGATCAAGTGGCCGCTGGTATTCTCGCCTATTCTATTCAACATAGCTGCAGCAGGTAATCCCTGACATCCGCTGTCGTACAATATGTGCAAACCATCTGCCTGTACATCGCTGTAGGACAATATCTGCGCCAGGGCGTCCATTCTCAGGCCGCCGATCTTGTCGGGATTCTGTCTGAAATACACCTCGTGTAGTGACACCACAGTAGGCCTGCATATCGTCAAAAACCTGAAGTACTTGCGTTCCTTCTTCTTGATGTACTTCTCCTGAGAGTATTCAGTCTTGGCCGTAAAGGACGTACTGTTCTCGATGAGGCTACCGATTATCTCCTTGCCAGTCTTGCCGTCCTCCTGCAATCTCAGGATCTCCTCCTTTGACAGTTTCTGCGACGTACCGTCATCCGTGATGAATCGATTGTCCTGTCCGCTCAGCTGACCTTTCAAATCGTTCCACGACTCTGTTCGTTCCACCAGCTTCAACGAGTAGATATTTTTGCTGCCACGCTTCGGCACCATCTCAAACGTGCTCCAGAACGGCTTGCCGACGACCTCGTGCATCTCCACCTTCTGATTTTTCCCTAACATCAGAGTACCATTTTCAGATACCTTGTATATCTTACTGAAGCTCTGTTTCTTAACTACCACGTGAATGCCCACCGTGATTACGTTCTCCACGGATTCGTTACTCATCGTACTAGAAATGCTGCACGTCCTCGTGCAAAGATTCGTCAATTTTTAGGTTAGAGCAACTCTTTACTTTTTATTTTTTTTTTTAGGTTAGGACCCGATGCGAACATATGACACATGGCCGCGTAAAAGGTCGGTAAGTAACCTTATTCGCGCCCCTTTCAGTCCTTTCTCAAGTAGATTTCAATGTTACAGGTCTTTATTGTCTTTTTCTGTATGAATGAAAACCAACGTGCTCGAAGAACTTGGAAGAAATAATTTACAGTGTTGCACGTGACATGCATTAGCATAAGCTAATATAATTCATACAGCTGTCAATATAGGTATTACGTTTTTTTTTCATTATGTCATATAAATTATAAATAATGAGGAACTATTTGGCGTTAGAGCAAAAATATGGAGTTATATAAATTAACTTATGACATGATTAAATTCTATAATAAAATTTCTTATCTATTATGAAAATTAAACATTAAAAATTATCACTATACAATGAGTTTATAATTAGTTGGACGTTTCGATCAGCTTTTCCTGATCCTCTTCAACGAAAAAAAAGTCCATATTAAATAAAAGTACATATTAACATACTAACATTGCTTATTTTATTCATTGACTTTTTTTCGGATCAGGAAAAGCTGAATATTTTCACAATAGATAAGAAATTTTATTATAGAATTTAATCATGTCATAAGTTAATTTATATAACTCCATATTTTTGTTCTAACGCCAAATAGTTCCTCATTATTTATAATTTATAGAGCCTTTATAATATCATATAAATTATGTTTGCAAATTAACAACATATTTTGTAATGATATACTTCTTATCTTGATTAATGTAGGCATCTCTACATAAAAATACACAAGAACAATGGTTCAGTACAATGAATTCCAAGCCATTGTGCTCGCTGGAGGGAAAGGTTCTCGTATGACAGAACTTACGGCAGGTCAACCAAAATGTTTACTTCCAATCGCGAACGTTCCCATGATTTGGTATCCTCTGCAAATTCTCGAGCGTGCCGGTTTCAAGGAAGCGATTGTTGTGGTTTCCGAATTGACAAAATTCGAAGTGTCGGCAGCGTTGGATAAATTGAGTTTAAAAATCAAGATGGAAATTGTAGGGATTCCAGGCGCCGAGGATCTCGGCACGGCCGATTCCATCAGACTCATTCATGAAAAGATATATACAGATTTCTTAGTGATATCTTGCGATCTGATTGCAAATATTGATATATCCAAGATCTTGAATTTATATAGAAAACATAATGCGAGTATAACGGCTCTCATGCTGCCCGTTCCAAAAGTGCCAGATGATTTTGTAACACCAGGTCCAAAGAATAAACAGAAACCAGAAACAGATTTAATTGGTATTGACAGTAATACAGAAAGATTAGTTCTCCTGGCTTCTGCATCTGATTTCGAAGAAACGTTTAATATCTCACAGAGGCTCCTCAGGAAGCATACCAGCTTCACTGTTCACTCCAAGTTGATGGATGCACATTTATATGTCATTAATAAATGGGTGTTAGACTTTTTGGTATTTAATAAGTAAGTAAAATTTTATTAATGATTAAAAAAGCTTTAAACCTAATCAAAAATATTCCACAGAAATTTTACCACGTTGAAGGGCGAACTTTTACCATACATAGTTAGCAAACAGTTATCTAGGCCCAAATCTGTAGATGACAAAAATACTTCTATGGTGCAAGTAAACTTAAAGGAAGATATCTTTCGATTTGCAGTGGAGAAACCTTTAGACGAACTGATAAGAAAGATGTCAGCATTCAATGACCATAGCACTGATTTAGAAGAAGCATATTATGGAGACATAATACGATGTTATGGTCATATATCAAGTGGAAAGTTTGGTCTTAGAGCAAACACTGTACAAATGTATCATTTTGCAAATGCTAAAGTAAGTTACAAATTTTTTTAACAAAAAAGTCTTTAATTATATTGTATTTTTTAATATATTTATTATAAATACATAAAAGAAAGAGTAACGTTAATTTAAGAAAAACATTTTGCATAGATATTAGAATGGTGGAGCGCTGATGACAAAAATACTGAACAGCCTGGGTTGCCGCTGCTACCAAGTATCTCGAACACGGCGATTATACGTAGTACACAGATGCAAGAGTGTCGCGTAGATGATAATTCGACTATTGAAGAGAAAACGTCGCTGAAGCATAGTTATATTGGGCCTAACAGTCTTGTGGAATCTAAGACAAGAGTATCCCAGAGTGTGATAATGGGACATGTAACTATTAAGCAAAGGTGAGTTTAGAATAGTATTGAGTATCTTGATCGAGATTTTTTTATATATACATCCAATATTCATCAAATATTCATCATAATACAAGTATTTACAATTTCTCTATCTTTTTCTTTTCAGATGCGTTATTCACAACTGTATATTATGTAATGGTTGTACCATCGAAGAAGGCACTGAATTAAAGGATTGTTTAGTCGGAGCTCAACACATTGTGACATCTGGAAGTCAACATTCTCGTGAAGTGCTCACTGATGCGGATAGACTTATAGAAATATAATTATGTATTGTTAATAAAATAAAAGCTTATAATAAAAAGAAAACATTTTTGTTTTGACCATCTTATTTAATTAATGAAACAATGCATAATTTTATATTTAAATTAATATATATATATTAATGTAATATAATTAACTTTTCTCATAAGTTAGATTTCCTAATGTAAGAAAAATAAATTAAAAAATTTCAATTTTATTAGATTAAGTTATTAATTTAATAAAATATGTAATATGTTTAATAAAATTATTAATTAAATTAAACTAAGTATAATTTTACAGCAATCGAATTACTCTATTCAGTACAAGCTACTAAGAATCTATAGTTTACATTAAATTTAGTTTATTTTTCCCGCCAAAAGAGCTGGAGGATTTTTGAACATTCTAGGGAATCGGAACGAAGCGAAATGAAATGGCAGTGAATTTCGGAACGGAGCCTGACTGAAGAAACGCGGACTCGGACTCTTCTTGCAGATCTTTTGGTCAAAATGGTAAGGATAAAATTATGTTATTCAAATCAAATTATTTCGTAGACATCTTAATAATTAGCCAATTTATTAGCGTGGAAAAGATGTCCTGAATTATAATAGAATTGATATAACCGAATAGTAATGAACGAGAAAAATCTTAATTTTTTCCAACTATACTGACATGATACTAGTGCATATAGGTTATGATAATGTTTATATGCAAGCATGTTTAAATCATTGTAGAATGCATTGTTTGTTCGTTTGTTTATTATAAAAAAAAAAAAATTAATTCTTTTTTATCATTTCGTTTATATTTTGCTGTCAATTTTTTTTTATATGTTAAATTTCCATATCGAGAATAATGCAGGTTATGTTCACCGTACGTTTTTTTTTAATGTTCATAGACGAAGGGTACATCCAGTTTTGGTAAGCGGCGTAATAAGACGCACACATTGTGCAGAAGATGTGGACGTAGTTCTTACCACATTCAAAAGTCGCAATGTGCTCAGTGTGGCTACCCAGCCAAGAAGATGCGTTCGTGTAAGTTGCATAAATTTATATAGAGGACTGTTTATCATATGTTTATTTGAATATCAAACATATTTAATGTTCTTAATTCATTGAGATTAATTGGATTCTTATTGGACAACTTTACAGATAACTGGTCGGTCAAGGCAAAGAGGAGGAAGACCACTGGTACTGGACGCATGCGTTATCTTAAAATTGTTCGACGCAAATTCAAGTGAGTTACACTGCCTAGATTTTTAAAACCTAAATAATAATTATTGAATATTAAAGTGATTAATATTTTTTCATTTCAAAGAAAAAAATATTTTTCATAACAATTGCTTTTTTCTATTCTATGTTATTTTCTAATTGTTACTAAATGAAAAATATGATAGATTCCATGTTATTTAATTTATGCTATAATTAGTGTATATATCTGTATACATTTGTAATTATTTCATATATATTTATAGGAACGGATTCAGGGAAGGCTTGCCAAAACCCAAAGCTGTTGCAGCTAAGTAATACGTGAATCCTGTCTTATTGTCTAATTAAGTTGTACAATTTCGACTACCAATAAAAACTTTGTTTAAAAGCAATCACATTATTATCATAGTAAAAATTCCTTGTAAATTCTATCAAATGGATCGTTGCATTTATCAGTAAAAAAATATTTCTATGAAATATTTGTAATCATAATATATGTCATATGTCATTGCAAATCCTGTATTAGTATTAAATCTTAAGTTGTATGAGTATTTTTATTACTCGATCTAAATTTTCAAATCTCTAGGTTTTATAGAAATGGAATTTAAGAAATTTTCATGCTAATGTTATATTTAAATAAGATATAGTTTAAAGGTACATATACCTATACATTGAAAAAGAGAAGCTTTTGTTATCATAGTTCTATTTTTCTTTTAATGAATCAAGTAAGTAGCGTTTATAAACATGAGATGAGCTTTTGATAAATCTGTATCTGTGTGTTATATCTGACAAGAGAGAAAATTTGAAGAAAAGCACGATTGGGAAGAGATAAGACGCGTCGTTTGTACTGCGCAACCTCAACGGAATTTTTAATTGCCGCGGTCTCCCATATATTTAACGGACTCGCGATCTCGCTAAACAGTACAGTTGGATGCACGATGATAACTCGGGTGATTGGTGCAGCTCCATCGTGCATCTAGAAGTGTCCACCGACACTGCATCTGAAGACAATTAATCTTCAGTTAGCCAGTTCGAGAGTTATGCCACGCAATAGTATCCAGCGAACATTCCTTCATAAGCACCGAAGAATTAAGAAGAATCGCTTAATTAAATAGCAATAAATTTAAAAAAAAAGGAAAACGGATTTAGAGACGAAAGTAACCAAGGATCGAGCGTTATCCTATCGATGTGTTACTTTTATAACGTATATACCGAAGCGAAAATAATTTAATTTAGAAACAGATGTTTTAATGAACATTTCTTTTTCAAACATTAAATTTGCAAAGAATATATGCGGTTACAGAAAACTCTCCGTCTTGAACAATCTGTTTTATCTATTATAATAACGAGTTTTAAAGCAACCCAAGCTTACACAGAAAATTAGACTTTTGTAACATACAATTCTGTTCAAATGGGTATTTTGCGTCAACTATTGTTTGGTAAGTTTATATCTTTTGCTTCTAGATTATAATGTTATATTCTCTTATATTAAATTTTATAAGTTTGTATTTTGTTGCTGTATGTAGGTAAATATTTGTTAATTACCAATACCGTGAGTTGCGGTTTAATGATGGCAGCAGGAGATGTAATTCAACAACGCAGTGAATATTGGAAAAAGTATTCTCACAAATACTTTCCGACTAGCGTTATGGCAGCATCGCTGGAGGACGAAGAGACTATGACAATTTCTAGCACGTCCGCATACGGTCACGATTACACGAGGACCAGGAACATGACAGTTGTCGGGCTGATACAAGGCCCGTTTCATCATTGGTTCTACATGATCTTAGATCGAGTTTTGCCGGGCAAAAGCGCAAAGTCGATAGTTAAGAAAACGCTTCTGGATCAATCAATCGCGAGTCCTACGTGCCTGGCAATATTTTTCGTTGGCCTCGGAGTTCTAGAACATCGTAAACTCGAGGAGGTCTACGAGGAGTTGAAACTGAAGTTTTTTAACACATGGAAAGTATGTACAAGACAGAAAAACGCTTGTATATGCTTAATTAATATTTTAATGTTTTAATCGTACAAAAAAAGCAAACATCTATAATTATTAAATAGTAATTAAAATGCGAAAATTTTTTATTAAATATTTTTTTAAAATTTTCACATATAATATACATAATGTGTGTGTGTGTGTGTGTGTGTGTATATATATATATATATATATATATATATATATATATATATATAATTTATTGAAATGTTGTATGTGTTAGGTTGACTGTTGCTTTTGGCCTCCTACACAATGCATCAACTTTCTCTTTGTGCCTTTGCATTATCGAGTACTTTATACAAATGCTATGACGATGGTCTATGATATCTTTTTATCTTATATGAAATATGTAAGTTTTTTCCTTTGTGTATGATTTTATTTATCGTGATATTGTTGACATTGTAAAAAAATTACTATAAAATAATATATTCTTATTTCATGTACAGGATGCTCATTTTGAGTGATAAGAGAAGAAATCTCGTGGCTAGTCTGCCAATGAGTAAAGGAAATAACTGTGCAAATAATAGTTGCAAAGCATGTATTATACATGTTTATCATTATTAATTATACATAACAATACATGCAATAAAACGCTATCAGAAAAAGTTTTCAAGTAAGATTACTCTGTATCTTCCCATTTTAATCCCTTATCACTATCCGAATCTACTTGTTGTTTGTTGATTTGCACTAGGTGATAATTAAATCGTCTTTTAGTTCCTGTTTTTGTTTGTTTGATATGTTCAAGAAACTATCAATAACAAACGCGCGGATAATATAAAAAAAAATCAAAATAATACTTAATTATAATTGTGATATTGTAGCAATATTTTTCTCGATATTTTTGTTCTTAAGAAATAGTAATTCAAGTTTCATTTCGCTAATCTCCGACTTTAACTGCATAAAAAATGGAGCCCAAAGATTTAATTAAATTCAAATTAAATACAATTATTTTATATTAAGAGGCTCATATACTTTATGTTTCATTTGAATAAGTCTATTTCGCGATATTGCTAATTTACAACTGAATAAATTTCTTTTTCTTACTAATGTATGTTAGCATAAATTATAAATTATTTGTATGTGGAAAAATGCGGATATTGCGAAATATGCAATTAATGGCGAAATCATAAATTCGGCTCATTGGACAAGCAACGATGTCCATATATCCTCGTCCACATGTGTATCCCAAAACAATCTACGATGATATTGCTATAATCCTTATAATACCTTATCGCGCGCAATAATTGCTTATTGAGTTTATTTATTTGCTCGACAGCTTTTGTTTGGCATTTGGCGACGGCGGGATTACACCGTCTTCTAACCAGCGCCAGACACCGTCACGAGCACAAACACACGATTAATGGACATAAATACAAACACATAAATAAATTCAACGTCGCAATAAGACAAACAATCTATGGAAATATGTGATTCGATAACAAATTGTTCGTGTTGTCATCGCTTGTCACGTTTCGTCTCTCTGTTTCTTTCATTAATGAGAACACGATAAGAATAACCCGGTAAACAAAAAAATCATTGACACGATTACAACATGATCTTCAGTAACATGTAATTTTTAGAGTAACATTCAGAATAACATTTAGAGTAACATGTAACATTCTCAAAATGTGATTCTCAATGTTTTGTGTACACGCACCGGCATAAATGGTGTCCGTCGGTAAATGTGTATGTACGTACGTGTATGACAACCGAGAGCGTCACATACACATGCAGCGCGTACGTACGTGTCACTTGAAGCGCGGCGGAGTTCATGCAGCGGAGGAGAAAAAAGTGGGAGGCAATTCGATGTTGCATCCTTAGCGCAAGCCGCACGATCGAGAGAGAAAGCATGACAAGACGTGATGCCGATTAGTGGTGTCCTGTAGCACTGCCTCACTCACTCTACGCTTGAATGCAGGAGGAATGAGCGAGAGAGCTATAGGACACCGCGTTGTCTCTATATGCGTCTCGTTCGCTCTCGCGCTTATGTCATGCTTTCTTTTTTATTCTTTCAAGAAACGTGGCTGAACTCTGCGCATCGAATGCCGGCATTCGTAAAATTATAATTATATTATATTAATATTAGAAGTTCGGTTTCACATATATCAAAAAAATATGATTATTCTAATTAAATATTAATTTATTTATGATTGCGTATTTTTTTTTTATTTATGTAAAAAAATTTGCTAAAAAATATATATATACATGTATCATTATGAGTATTTTGAGATTCACTAGAATTAGTAATTGTAAACTTGCATCCGTTTGTAATTAAATTTATAATTACTTATAAATAAACGTGTAGAAATGATAATTCGTGATATAAAATATTTTTCGTAATTGTATTATTACAAAACTCAAATTTTAAATTCCCGATAAAAAATTTCTTATGTATAGTTATACAGAATTGAATATTATTATACAGGATTCAAATTTTACAAATTTTTATATATAATCAGACAAAAATAGTCGTATCTAATTATACAAATTTATATACGAAATTTGTCCATTTTATATATGATTATATATAATTATTAATAATTATACATAAAATGTTGCAGGCATTGTGTATAAGTATGTATAATCTTACATATACATAATTCTAATTGTAGCTATCAATCCATTTATATATAAATATACGTAACGTTTTATACGGTGTCATCTATAATAATTATACATATTTTTACACAATTGTGTTGAATCCTGTATAATAATATTCAATTCTGTATAACTATACATAAGAAATTTTTTATCGGGAATTTAAAATTTGAGTTTTGTAATAATACAATTACGAAAAATATTTTATATCACGAATTATCATTTCTACACGTTTATTTATAAGTAATTATAAATTTAATTACAAACGGATGCAAGTTTACAATTACTAATTCTAGTGAATCTCAAAATACTCATAATGATACATGTATATATATATTTTTTAGCAAATTTTTTTACATAAATAGAAAAAAAAATACGCAATCATAAATAAATTAATATTTAATTAGAATAATCATATTTTTTTGATATATGTGAAACCGAACTTCTAATATTAATATAATATAATTATAATTTTACGAATGCCGGCATTCGATGCGCAGAGTTCAGCCACGTTTCTTGAAAGAATAAAAAAGAAAGCATGACATAAGCGCGAGAGCGAACGAGACGCATATAGAGACAACGCGGTGTCCTATAGCTCTCTCGCTCATTCCTCCTGCATTCAAGCGTAGAGTGAGTGAGGCAGTGCTACAGGACACCACTAATCGGCATCACGTCTTGTCATGCTTTCTCTCTCGATCGTGTGGCTTGCGCTAAGGATGCAACATCGAATTGCCTCCCACTTTTTTCTCCTCCGCTGCATGAACTCCGCCGCGCTTCAAGTGACACGTACGTACGCGCTGCATGTGTATGTGACACTCTCGGTTGTCATACACGTACGTACATACACATTTACCGACGGACACCATTTATGCCGGTGCGTGTACAACGACATTATTGTAAACCGATTGTAGAATAATGTAAAATATATTGAAAGTATAAAAGATTTTTCAAATATGTTTACATATACCTGAAAATATTTTCATTACAAGTAACATTTTTAAAATTTTATAAAATGTTATATTAAATCTTCGAAAAATATGTATATAAAATTATAAGTATCTAATATATTTCTTATTATTAGGAATATAATTTTATAAAATATAATTTTTTATAAATATAATTTTTTATATTTTATAAAATATAATTTTATAAAATATAATTTTATAAAATATATCTTACTATTGAATACTATATATATATATATATGAAGAAACGAGCAATTGCAAAAATATCGATCATGCTTACATTTTTATTTTGGTAAATCTGTTACGTTGCATTGTTAATATTTTTTCAAATAGAAAAGATTACTATAAGATTATGTACTTGTCCTATATATATCTCGTGCTTTCGCTTATCTTACTTCATTTTCTACGATTCACGTGTAATTTTTTTATAGTTTCTTATACTTGATAAATTATCAATATGATATATATACAATTGACAATGCGATGGAAATTTTTCAATTCTCATCTTCGAGATAATAATTTTTCTCGTGTATCAATATATAATCTCTTCTTTGTATTATGTCAGTAACCTTTTTGATCACGAAGTTTGGTTGCAACACATAAATGACGAAATGTTAATCGGAATTTTGATAAGAGATTTTCCAATTATATATCAATGATTTTGAATGCCACTTATCTTTTTTGTATTTATTTATTTATTAAATTTCTTATTAATCATATCATGCAAATTTGTCTGATTCAAGTGAATAAACGTGTGTTATTAAATGCATCAATAAAAAATCGAGGATTTATAAAAATGCATCTAGCCATTTGCATCGTTTTTGTTACGCATTATACTCTCATATGGTTCACGACACAATAATAATAACATTAATAATTAAGATTTACAATATAAATAATATATATATGTAAAGAAAAACAAAATTAAATAAAAATATAACCATGTATAAAAGCATAATTTCTGCACAGCTCTATATGCATTTCAAATCTATTATTCTGGTATTCGGTCTAAGCATGCTGCGCCAAAATATAGTTACCTAGCGTGTTCGCGCATAATAATGCAATAACCTGTTGCGCGCGTCAAATCTAAAAGCGCATCGCACGTGCTCAAATGTCAAACATTTGTTGTCGCGTTTGAATTTCTTATCGTCTTCGTTTTTCACCCCGTATCACGTCTCCCCATCGACGGCGGCACGTGTGCGAGTACGATGAAGTAATTCTCGATTCAATTTGGATGTCGCGATCGAGAAGGCGCGCGTCGCGTTCAAATTTTCCCGCCCGTTTTCGGCGATTCGATTCCGCGACGTCTCGTTCAGGAGGAACGTACGGAACGCGAAACGCCGGCCCCCGGCGATTTACAATCATAAACTGTACGGTTCGCTTTATATGTATGTATATATGTATATACTTATATCCGCGGGAGCGTGGTTTTATTATGATTTTTGAGCGCCAGGTGGCCGCGTTTTTGTTGTCGATTTGCCGCTGTCGGCGGCGCGGCACGGCTCCCTCAGCGCCATTACATCGATAAATGTCACCGCGGCGGCCCCGATCGTGAACACCGAGTCGAGAGACCGCCGCCGAGATTTCCTTTCCGTTGAATTATACCTTCCCTCTTCACCATCGCTCACCTGCCGCGTAGAACCGAGACCCATCGTTGGCGATGTCGACCAAACGAAAGAGCACGACGGGCGGCACGTCGAAGAACCGTCCCAAGTCGCGCAAAGTCGAGTACGACGAGGAAGACATTTCGAGCGAGCACGAATCCGAGGTCGAGGACGCTGAAGCCGGCTCCAACGTCGAGGATGTCGTCACCGAGGACACGCTCGCCGATGTCGCCGATATACCCGAACTGCCGGCCCCAGAGGTGAGATCTTCGCGTCTTTTCTTTTCTCCCCCCGCGAGATTCTATATCTTCACACCTCCCACCCGGTTTCCGCGACGCGTCGCGGAAAGCAGAGTCCGTTTCCTCGCGTTACATTGTACTTTTGAACTGATTGTGTTATGAATTAATAATTATTATTCACACGTTCGCAATCGAGAATATCGAATATTTAGATATGCAAGATTAATATGTATTTATTAAAATTAATTGTTGATATTTTAGAATTTTGCATTAACTGTCAAAATTAATAATTTTCTAATTTTTTTGTAATTATTTGTAAGATTGAAAAGATATTTAATTAATCTTTGCAAATTGAAAATTAAACTAGATGTATTTCTTTTGTTAAGTTTTGTTCATTTGCTATTAACAGATGAAAACTTATGTTATTAAAACTTATACAAAAATACATTTGATAAAATATCTGTCAAATATAGAAAAATTAACTATAAAATATGAAATTTATTTTCTTATTAGGGTGGCTGGGGCAAACCTGGAACATTGCTCATGTGTGGCCTTACTAATTGGGAAATGGCTGGTCGCAAAGCACCACCTAAAGGAGTAAAGGCGAACGTAGGACGCAGCCTGTGGACACCACATACATTCAAAAATTTGAATAATGCAAGAGTACGGCTGATTGCTTCTGGTCCAGCTGCTTCCCATAGCATTATCGTTACTGAGGACGATAGATGCTTGGCCTTTGGTAGAAATGATAAGGGTAAATTAATTATTTATACAGGGTTAATTATATATATATATAAAGAGTAATTTTTCCTTTTAAAATTAACAAATCTGAATATATATTTTACTTATATACAGGCTAAATGTTGCATGAAAATTTTATATTTATTGTCAGTATATTAAAAGTATAATCCAATTTTAAATTTTTAATTGAATTTAATGTATATATTAATATCCAATTGTACTTTGCATATATGTTATACTTTTTTTTTATCATCAATCCAGCACAATTGCATTGAGACTTTGTAATTTATAATAGGTCAATTGGGCGTGGGGGATACAAAACGTCGCGACGAACCGACTGAAGTCGAAGCCTTGAAGGGACATACAGTTATAGGGGCATCATGTGGTCGCAATCATACCTTATTTTTGACGAGCCGCGGTATAGTTTTTGCCGCTGGCGATAATAAACTGGGTCAATGTGGGGTCGGCAAGAATGACCCCTGTATTGTAACTGCCAGCAAGGTGAAGTATTCCGGGCCGCCGATAGTAAAAGTGGGATGCGGCGCAGAGTTCTCGATGATTCTAGACATCAAGGGGGGTCTGCACTCGTTTGGATGTCCAGAGTACGGCGCCCTGGGCCACAATACGGATGGCAAATACTTCGTCACGAATACAAAGATGGCATTTCATTATGAAAAAGTGCCTAAACGTATTGTTTTGTACGTTGAAAGAGGCAAAGACGGCCATGCGATACCGTTGGACCGTGTCGAAATCACGGACTTCAGCTGCGGTCATTATCACACCGTCGCCATCGACAGCAAGAATCGTGCGTTCTCCTGGGGATTCGGCGGAATCGGCCGTCTGGGCCATAACGAGCAGCGCGATGAACTAGTACCACGTTTGATCAAGTTTCTAGAACCGCCCAGTCGTGGTGTCCGTGCGGTGTATTGCGGTAGCACGTACAGCATCGCGATCAACGTGCACGGTTCCGCCTTAATGTTTGGTCAGACTAAGCGCACGGGTGAAGCAAACATGTATCCCAAGCCCATTCAGGATTTATCCGGTTGGGAGATTCGATGCGTCGGTTGCTCGCAGACAAGCGTGGTGGTCGCGGCCGATGATTCCGTTATCGCATGGGGCGCCAGTCCTACATTTGGAGAATTGGTAAGTTACGTATAATTAGAAAAATATGTACCTAAATAAGAGCTTTAATTGATAAACAATATTAAGCAAAATTGGCATAAAGAATAAATAAAATAACGTTCTTAAGAGTGATAATACATTTCGAAAAACAACATTGGCATATACGTAAAGCCGCAATAACAAAAACATACGAACGTTTTGATCAGATCTTTTTAACTTTTAGCTCAGAATATAACATGAAATAATAATAATAATACAAACAAAGTTAAAGACTGTCGATCAAAGTATAAAAATAAATAACAAAATGTTAAATTATAATATAATAGCGCAGAAAATTATCAACAGGACGATAAGCAAATATATTAAAATTAAAAACAGTGGTCCAACTATTTTACAAAATGTTATTAATTCAGGATATTGTTTAATTTGTATTCAAAATATTATGTAATTTTATAACCCATACATTCTACAAAACTCTTTTTAAGAACGTTATTTTATTTGCACTTTATGCCAATTTTATTTAATATTAATAGAAAAATATATATTTTAGAATTATATATTCAAAATGCATAATTGGAGATATTCTAATTGTTCTCAGAAATAATTTATAATTAATTTTCTCCTAGGGTTTTGGAGAAATGCGAAAATCATCGACGACTCCAATGGAAGTGAAAGCTTTGGAAGGTTTATACATTACCGCAGTTACATGCGGTCTATCTCATACGCTTATGATCTGCCGAGACGATTCCGAAGAAGAAAGGGCCAAGATTAATAAGCTGCAGGTGTACTCTGTTTAAGGTATGAAAAGTGTATTTCTCGTTTGCGAAAATGAATTTCTGTTCGCAACGCTATACAGATGATTGAATGGAACGACGACTCAGTGAACCTCAGCTATCGATTTGACTAGTTGTAACGGAGTATCCGGGAATGATAACAGTAGATCGCTACGAAACGTCCAGGAGAGATATAAGATTAGCTATTACTCTACTTTGTACTTCCAGTTTTTACTTAACGCGCGCGAATGAAAGTCGATCTGTATGTAACATTTGAGACCCATTCTGTTAGCAGCTCAGGATATAGACCAAACAAGATAGATGCAAAAAGATATATTTTGATACGTTGCTATTTTATTGAAGTTTGTCGTAATTTTCATCAGAATGGAAATAGTTATTTGTATGAAGAAACTGAAGAGAGAACATTGGAAAGAGAACGTTATAGAATTTAGCAGTAACTGCTTTTATTTTTATCGATTTGCCTTTTTTAATCGATTTACATATTCAAATAGTTTATAACATTGATTCATCACAGTAGTACCTGAATCATTACATCTGCAGAAATCGTTTTTACAAATTATGTACAGGAATAATCCTTGTACATAATTAACACGAGTGAGCTATTACCCAAGTAGATAATATTTTAACTGTTTCATGTGAATTTTAATTAATATCTTTTTACATGTATTTCATTAAAATTTCATAGGAAAATCATGTATTTTTTTTTTTTTTTTTTTTTTTTTTTATGTGTGAATTGTCATTTATAGATAGAAGGAAGATACGTATGTCAAGTAATTTTATTTTTATTTTAATAATTAATTTTATAATATGTAACCTATTATAATAACAGAATATATATAATATATAATATATATATACATATATATATATATATATATATATATATATATAATTATATTATATATATATACAAATATATATATTATATATATATATATATATATATATATATATATATATATATATATATATACATATATATATATAATTATATATAATCTATTATTAAATAATATTAATTTTAATGATTTCTGTATTATAAAGTGATAAAAAAGAGCTGTGGAGTTATGAGTTTTTTTTTTTTTTTTTTTTGCTGTATTAGTAATGAATTTTCAGGCGACTATACGTATCTCGCATTTTAAGATATTTTTATTTCCAGATAAGTCGTATAGCACACATTTCTCGTATACCATTGTCGTAGATGCGTTAAAACTATTTGATCGAGTATACACTAAGATTAAGATTAAATAAATCAGAAAGTGCGTTTAGTACCTTCTTGTACCAATGAACTTACAACACCGAACACTGCCAGAATGTATTTGTGAATATCTTTTATTGTGATGCCAGACATTCATTCCATTCCGTTCCACATAATACTCTCAAGCGATTTTCGCATTGAAATATTGTTCTGATAAACTTGCGATAAATGTACAAGTCCAAATACAAAATAAACGAATTTTTTAAGAAATTTACATTGTCTTTTTTAGCAACTTTTAGAAGAGATGTTGATTATTTTTGTTAACAATCTTTAACAATTTTCAAAATAGCCTTCAAAAGCAAAAGTTTTTGTTTTTTCGCCACATGATATCGCTTCTTTTTGCAAATTTATTATGCTTGCACCGATATTGGCACTCTTGTACATTTCCAACAATGCTCTTTAATGCGATACAATTTTTGTCGCTCTAGACATGTGTCACAAATAATATCTTTCATAGCAGCTTCATTTAGACGTCTAATGGCATCTTCTTCTTCACGCTTACGTTTTTCCTAATTAATACTACAATTGTAATTAACTAAAATCGAAGAAACTTTCTCATATCAACAAAATTACTTTGGTACGTTTTATCATTAATGTCAAGTTTTTACCATAAGTCTTTTGTCCATTATTATTGTAGCAGTAGCGATAAATTGTTGAGCATTGTCTATTTCCTCTTGTGGAACATTGCCATATTTCCAATGTAATAATTGTTGAGCTATATAATGAATAGGATCTGAAGGTTCATACCTTAAAACTTTACTTATTGCCCATGATAGCGGGACCATTACATTTTGTCTATGCATATGGATTATTTAATTCATTACATATGTTGTATTTTACATATTTTTATCATTATTTATTTTAAAAGTCTACTTAATACCTTAAATAATCGTTACTCTTAAGAGTTACACCATCCTTTCCTTTTGGCAATAAATTCAAATAACAAATGCAAGCAAAATTGTACTGCATAGAAGTAGAAACGCTCGATAAAGGAGCTGCTCTGTTTAAATTGTAAGAAGAAAATGACTTTAACGAAGGACTATCGAATGCAGTATCGGATGCTGTTTGCGCTTCCAGGGGAGTAGAATGTGATTCCAATATAGTCAAACTGCATTCACACAATATTTCCTGTAGATTATTTTAAATTTTCATATTTTTAAAAATATTTATATATATATGTGTAATACGTTTTATATTCTTTGTAATTACTTTGGAAAGGATACCTCAGTATCTTGTAAAATTTCCTTTTCTTTGTACTCATTATATCCGAGATCAATTAACATATTTTCAACCTCATCATCGATACCGTTCTCTTTTACATAGCAAAGAGTGTCTTCATCTATTCCAAGTTTTTTTAGAAAACAAATCATTGTGGGTGTAACAGGTTTGGATTTCCCCTGCAAGCTCAAGATTCCTGGGACATCAATGCCGCTTGACAAAAGTCGATATAATGTATTTTCATCCTGAGACACTAATCCGCACATAATGATATTCCAACATTGATTTTCAGTTAATCCAGTAACGAGCAGATTCCAAATTAATTTTTCGTCAAGTTTGTTCTTTGTCCATGTACCTTTCATTTCTACTCCAAAATCTTGAAAATATTTCAGTTCTTCAGAAGTAAGACTAAGAAGACCGTATTTGATTGCTTTTATCATGCTGTGTGGCGACATGCCTAAAATTTATCATTCAATAGTAATTAATGAAAAAAGGAAAAATTTCAAAAGAACAAGGTGCCGCAACCTTTCCTTTTTAATTCCAGTAAAACACATTCATTATATATTCCACTGTGGATAGCAAAATGCATCAATTTATTAAACGATACATCATCTTGCCCATCAGTGTACACAGATAAAGATTTAATTTTGTCACATTGTAAAAGTTTGTTCTTGAGTAAATTAAGTAATTTCTCGTTGCTCCATTTGCCATAGATAAACATTCCTTTATTCGTCAATTTTATATTTAATTTCGTTTCACGAAACGTTTGTGCGCCTTTATCTATCATATTTTGTAAATCCGACATTTTTAGAAAGATGAGTTGAAAAATTTACAACTTTTGAAAAGAAAAATGTACATTTGAATCATTTTATAAAGATATTGCATCATATGTCAAAATACAAGCTAATTATTTAGGCAATTGTTATGAATTGGTTATGTAATAAAAATTTGTTTTATATTAAACACTAATGATGTATACAACACATCCAAAAAATTTTATTTACATAAAGGGAATAAATTATAGAATTTAATATTAATTTATAGATAATATCACCACTATGTAATTATGTAGTACTCTACACTTTTTCGGCATAGTAAATATATATTCCTAATTATAAAATCTAAAAATTAGCACAGTATAGATGTAACGTAGCAGAATTTCTAGATACATTTTTACAGTATAATACACATTTTTCAAATGTAACAACAATAATATGCGCCAAACGCAATTATTGTGCACAACGTAAAATGATAAATATAACTAATGATTATAAAAATTATCGAATTTTACTTGTACAAAAATGTGATTAACAGAATACTTATGATCTATAAAAATGTATCATTAAATGTCTATAATTGTTTCCTCAATATACATTAATTGTGTTTACGCACATAAAATTTCATTTATGTTTAAATTTAATTACGTTTTCGCCATAAATATTTACACCAGATTCAAGATTTAGTTTTGAACAATAGTTAGTGTGTGTGTACGTAATGTGTGAAAACATGCAACTTACAAAATTATTTCTTAAGTTTTGTAAGATCCGAGATGCATAGCATGTATGAAATGATACATTGTATGTGACCTCTTCCACGTTGCTTCTCGGAATTTATTTTTTTTCTTTTTTTGTGCAGAGTCTCAATCTTAACACATTGTGCATATATTTGTTATGACGAGCACTTTCTCGTAACACCATGATTACAGTAAACTGCAATAACAATTTGATGGGTTCTCAGTGGGTGATCGAGGTTGATTGTCCAATTGCATTCCTCTTTTCCCCATTCGATACCTCGAAGTAGCCATAGTACCGTTGTCATATAATCGGGTAGAGTGAGTATCCCAAAGACCAGGTGTTTGTATTATCTGTTGTACCAATATTACATAATATTATTAATAATAAAGAAAATCATATTAAATATTTTTTTTGTAAGGTATAAATTTATAAAATATAAAACTACACTACAGTAATAATAAATTCTGACCTTTTGTACAAGTTCTTCAAAACAGCATTTTACGCCATCCGCTGTTTTTGCACTACTCTCAATGTACAAGGTCTGATGTCTTCTTGCAAACTGCAGACCTTCTTCGGTGCTCACTTCTCTATTTGGTAAATCTATTTTATTACCTACTACCATCTTGACGATATCTGTTTTATTGCAGTATGTATTCAATTCATTAAGCCATGTCTCCAATTTTACAAAAGTATTTCGATCCGTAACATCATACATTAAAATAGCACCTTGACCATCTCTGTAGTAACTTGGTGTTAAAGTGCGAAATCGTTCTTGACCTGCGGTATCCTATAAAAAAAATATGTTCTGATAAATTTTAAATACACAATACACAATGCCGATTACGTTATCTTCTCTCCACAAGAGACTATAATTACAAACCCAAATCGCAAGTTTCACTGTATTGCCATCAATAGTTATCTGTTTGGTTTTGTAATCCATTCCGACTGTACTTTGCATGTTTTCGCAGAATTCATCCTCGGTGAACCTCAGAAGTATACTAAAAATAATATTGCATCATGATTAATCTCAAACAACGACGTATAAGGAATGATGAAATGCATTTACAAGTACCTCGATTTTCCCACGTTAGATTCACCTATTATGAGAATCTTCAATATCGTTAAAACGTCCTCTTGATCCATAATGACGCGATTAGCTGCACTCTTGGCGATATTAACGTTAAGGCTGAGAAAAAAATACGTGGGGACAAAAAATACAAATTTCTTCTCCCCTTTAATATCGTCACTTTTCATACATTGATACTGCTGTGCCTAATATATACGCATTCGCAATCAACAAAAAGTACGTCATGAAGCATGATAAGGCAGGAATCTCACAATTGCAGTGAATGGAATTTCGGGAAGGGGTCGCGATTTCCCTCAGAGCCTCACAGATGTCTCTGTTTAGTCTTCTAATTTCGGGAAACATATCGATGTCGAGAAACCCGTCGAAATTTTTCATTTAATATTCAAATTTTATTAATTAATTAACGGCACAATGATTGCGTTATTAAATGAAAGGTATGAGAAATTCCTAATAATATTATATTAATATGAATGATATATTAAAGAGATAATGATTATATATGCGATTAGAACTTTCGCTTTCTTCCAGAAAATGAATCGTTATCGAACAATCACGTATACGCGAAAACAGTCATTTTTAATTAGCCATCATCCTCGCCGATGCAAGTCGATAAGAGTCTAAATTATACGAAATCGCTTTCTACAGTTTCCACGACCGGCAACGTGCCCATTTGATTAATCGCTCGCTCGATCGCGCGCGTATATAGTTGATCGCGACGGCGAGAAAAAGAAGGAAGGAAAGAGAGAGAGCGAGAGAGAGAGAGAGAGAGAGAGAGAGGAGGAATTGGCGGAGTCAGCGCGGAGAGCGAGGGAGAGGGCACATGCGACGCGCGCGGTGCGCGTGCGAGAAGGAATTTTTGTCACTATCCGCGGGGAGTGCTGCCGGCGGCGGTGGCACGGCGCACGGCGAGAACTAAAGCACGAACTACGCGAAGAAGAAAAAAAGATGGCCGCCGCGAGGCTGCCATGAAGGGGCCGCGTCGCTGCTCGCGCTCGCGGAAATGGGACGTTGCGACATCCGAGTGTCATCGTCGTCTCAGTGAAGAAGTGTCAAACGAGGTGGTGATCGTGCCGGGGCGAGGGTGACGTGCCGGGAGTGAGGGAGAGAAGGTGAAGGTGGTAAAGTGCAGTGAAGAAGCCAAGTGCGCACTGCGGTGCGCTCGTCGCGACGACGACGACGACGGAGACGACAACGACGAGGACGACAACGACGACAGCGGCGACGAGGAGTAAGACGATAAACCAGACGACGGCGAACCAGCCGGAAATACGCGAGATGGCATCCGACGGGTAAGGCTGCGAAAGGCAAAGAGAAAGAAAGAGAGAGAGAGAGAGAGAAAAAAAAAAACCTTGCCTGCCTGTCCCGTCAAAACTGCACTTGTCTCGCGATTCGACTGCACCCGAGGTGCAGCGCACCTCGTTATTCTAGGGAAAACGCGGCCGTCGCGGCACACGGGACCGACACGGGTGTTCGCAGATCGATAGTGAATTTTTTTTTAGTCACCCGTCCCAGTTTTCTCCCTCTCTCTCTCTCTCTCTCTCTCTCCGTCCTCGTCCGTATACTCTAGTCTCTTTCTCTCTATATCTCTCTCTGTCTCTCTCTCTCCCTCTCTATGTTCTATTCGTTCTTTTTGCTTCGAACGTATGTACATGCATACAAAGAGAAAGAAGACACCGCGGTCGTCTTTCTTGATGATAACCGAACGATTTGCTCCTTCTTGACGGCGCTTTCGCGCTAAAGGTAGCCGTCGCGATTGGGCGGGTCTCTCTCACTCGTTTCCTCGCGCGGTGCGCACATTTTCGCAGTCCGCGTTTAGGCTCGTCCGTGTCATTAGGCGTGCATTTCCACCGTCGTTTTTCCTTTTTCCCTCGCCCCCCTTTGCTCCACACATTCCGCGTTCTCTCTTTTCCTTTCTTCTTCGCACCCGAGCGTGTGCGCTCTCGATTTACGCGCGAATGGATTACCGCGGCCTATTTCAGCCAATTAAGCGGCCAGCATGACATCAGAACGGACGGCCTCTCTCGTTGTATCGCGGCCCAGCATTCCTATCAATTTGCGGGGATCCGTCAAGGCGAAGTGGGGTGAGGTGGGTGGACGGGCGAAACACCCTCCTTCGTGCGCCCCGATTATCATCGCCCTCTCCGTTGGCCTCCGGTTAAAAGAGTATCGTCGTGCGTTGCGAATCTCGAACGGTTCCCCTGTTTCCCTTCTATCGCATTTTTCCAGCCTCCCTTTTGTCTCCGTCAATTTGTCTGTCGTGAGGGTGATATTTTTTCTTTCCGAGATCTCGAGTTTGCTGTCATTTCAATTAGTTCGCCGATTATTACGCTTGTTTTAACATGCATGCACGTACTTAGTACCTATCGCGACGTGCGCGCGTTATATCTTCTTCTTTTACTCTGAATTCGGAGTTCCCGGAAAAAAAAATCGTGACCGTGTTTCGACGTCCGTATAGTGGAAATGTAAATAAAAAATGGAAACAACGCGTATATGTGCTATCTTTCACTCTGTACGAAAATATCGTTGCGATACAATGAAAGATAGCACATCCGCGCGTTACGCTCGGAATACTTTTGACATATCGATCCCGCCTTATCCCGCTATTATCGTTTATATAAAGTGTACAAATATTTATACGTCATTTTTCCAAGTAATAAAGCCCGTCTCGAAGACGCGAGTAACCTGTAAGAAGTGAAAGTTTAAGGAAAAAGAGCGATTAGAGCGATTGCATAAAGTTTGATACAGTTTATCTCTGATTACTTTAGGCTATTATAAAGGTTCGCGAATATAGATAATATTACAATTTCCCCGGGACACAGATATTAATCGATGACAATTACAGTAGAATGGAATGGGTGGAGATCATAGAACCACGCACTAAGGAACATATGTACGCTAACCTGACCACCGGAGAATGCGTATGGGATCCTCCACCGGGTGTACCTGTGTAAGCTTCTCCTTTATGTTAATGTGTCTCTCAGATCTTTTGTCAAAGTACTTTTCTCATAATTAAATAATTTATTAAAAAAAAAAAAAAATTAGAGTCTTTTATATATATGTTCTTGATAGTCTTCTAGATTTATGTTATCTTTTAAAATTTTCTTGACAGATAATACGTCTAATATATGTTTAATATTTTAAAAGCTAGTTGCATCTAATGATTCATTGTAATACGACAGTATTACAATGAATAATCTCAATTACACTCGGCATGTTTAATTTAATTATATATATTAATAAATTATCTCAAGTATAGTTCCATTGTATCATTATTTTAGAGAAAGTTATATTTATGTTAGAGAGAAAGTACCAAGTCACCTCTTCTACATCACGATACATAATACACGCAATGTCCCATTTAATAATTTATAGGAAAAAGACGGACAACAATCAGTGGTGGGAGTTATTTGATCAGAATACCTCGCGATTTTACTATTATAACGCGACGTCTCAGAAAACTGTGTGGCATCGTCCGACCGACTGTGACATTATACCATTGGCGAAACTTCAGGTAAAAAAAAAAAAAAACATTTATGCGATATGTGTATCACCGATATGTGCCCGATATGATTTATTCCTATATAATATCAAAGTTGCGTGCGCGCACGCGTATGTGTGCGTGTGTGTGTATGTTAGTTATGTATGTTAGTATGGCATAAGTTAACTTATCGAGCGTTAAAATACAGATAAGATCATACTACCATTTGTATTTGTCAGAATTCATTTGTACTCACGCTTGGATAGATCGGCTAAAAATCTGTGAGTATTTGGCATTTACGCTCTTGCGCGTGCCACAATGTGTGCGTAATGATTTGTGAGTTTCTCCGGGTAACGCACATTACAGAACTCGTGTATCTTAAAGTGGCGTAGATATAAGAGTGTGTGCAAGCGCGTCTGCTCTCTTCTCAGCTATAAATAGACGTTTGTAGCAGGGAGAAAAAACTCGGGTTTACATTATATCATGCTAGTACCATCAGACTCCTTTCGCGATAATGTTATTCCTTCAATTAAAATTTGATGAGAATACGAGTGCCAGATGTATGCTATGGAATATCCACCTGTATGCCGAAATATAACTGTTTACCAAATTTTTTGATGAGATTATATCTAATTCGTATACACACACACACACACACACACACACACACACACACATACACATTATAAAAAAATAATTTAAATTATAATTCTCACATGTTTTATATATATATAAACATTTACTTTTTATAATGTTTACTACATTTCTTGTTATTTTTTATAAAGATACAAGACTGTTTTCATGTTAATCAATTATCTATAAAAAGATGCAATTTTACCATTAGTATACAGTTATATTTTCCATTCGTTAATTTATCCAGATATTTTTATATCTTGTATTGTAGACGTTAAAACAAAATACGGAACCAGCAAGTGGTAGCACGTCCGATACTCAGAAAACGACCGAACAGAGAAAAAAGGAATCGGTTTCGACGCAGACGCAAACGCCTTCAGTTAGCCGGTCGACGCGATTTAACCACCAGGAGAACACGAATTTGGCCCCGCCTTTGGTAAATTTAATTTTTCCATAATTATCTTGATACGCGATACATAAACTTTTCGAGATTCTGCATAGCTACGTTTTCTCTCGTAGCAAGCTCTTTCTCTCGGTAATGCGAACAAAACGCGGACTTCTACGGTCGGCATAGATCTTCAGACTTCTCCTCCTTCCCCGTCTCCGTCAACGAGGCGACACCATCATCATCATCATCATCACAATAACAGGCACCACAGGCATCATGACGTACCAGCAGCACGTACCAGGCAGCACAATCACTCACAAGACTCTGGTAGATCCAGTGACAGTTCCGTCTCGCACAGTAGGACTTCTTTGGAATCGACCGGTTATCGTTTGTTGGACTCGCCGCATAGACATCATCATCGTTCAGCCGCCCAGACGCCGGCAAGCACCGCACAATCCTCTCCTAGGCAGCACAGTAGCAGTGGTACCTTGGAAGCTAGATGCCACAAAAGCGGAACTTTGGAAAGCGTGAAGAATCAGAAGTCTGTCTCGTTGGGAGAACCACCGCCGTTAGGCTTATCGCTTTCAACTAGCACACCTCTCTTCAAGAAGAAGACGTTCAGTGATCCGCAACGCGAAGGTAGAGCGGGAAATTTTGACCTGGACAAAAGTAAAAATGGTAAGAATGTATAATATATCTATGTTTTTATGCCGCACTGTAATTATTTGTTATCTGGACAAAGGTTTTTACAAGACAAAGCGTTTTTATTTATCTAATCGATATTTTCCGATTTTCAGGTAGAGAAAGTAGTAGAGGCTCGTATGGTCCCGAGCCAAGTACCTCACCATATCGCGATTCTCTGATGGAGTCTCGAGTCTTTAGGCAAGAAATGCCGCCGTATCGTCCACCGGAGGTTCAACTTAGCCATAGTTATAAATCACAGGGCGAAAAGTATGGTTCCTTGATGGACAGTGGCAATCGTTACCATAGAGATAGAGAACGGGAAATACAGCAGCAGCAGCAACGAGAACGGGTCAACAGTCTTGATAAGACAAACCCGCCAGCCTTTTATCAGAGTTCCATGCATTCGAGAAATATGAATAAGCAGCCGCAGGATGGCACAGGTAGCATAGGTAGAAGACATCACGGATGCTCGGCGTCGCTGTCAGAGGCGAATGTTAGGGACGTGTACGGTGCAATGTTATCCGAAAGAAATGATCCCGCCAAGAGCCTCGGCAGGGCTGCTGGCATACACAGTGGTAATTCAACGAAGCAGAGAGGCGGACTCGAGGCGGTGGAGCGTGAGAGAGAGCGGGACCGCGACAGAGAGAAGGAATATAGACGAAACACAGCGTGCAATAATTCTCTGGATTGTAAGCGAGATTATCTTTCAACTTCTTTCGCCATCTTCCTGCATGTACGTCTTTTGTAATATATGCTTGATTATTATTTTATAAGGTGTACCGCAACCGCTGGGTCGCAGTTATAGTTTTGTGCAACAGCAAAAACAGCAGCAAAAGTTAATGCAGCAACAGTTACATCAGCAGCAACAACAGCAGCAGCAGCAGGTTAGGAGAAGAGAACGGGACGACGATGCCATGCACGAACGTTATTTGATGATAAGTCAAACCCACGAACAATCCAGACAGAGACTCAGCAGTAATACTAGCAGTAGTAACAGCAGTAACAGCAGTAGCAATAGCGCCGCGGGCGAAGAGACTGAAGGTCATGCCGAGGGAGACGATAGCAAGAAGAAGAGGAGTAACGGAAATCCCAGTCCGCCACCGTCGCCGTTTTACGGCAATCTTCTGGCTGATGCCGATCACTTATTACCACTGCAACATTATATTCTTCAACAGGCAAAATTATCAGGTAATGAAAGCTGAGAATTCTAATATTAATAGCTTTATGGTGGACCTTGTTTGACCACTATTTTTTTTCTTTGTCTCACAATGCGTAGGTTGTTACAAGTTTGGCGATCCTTTATTGGTAGAAGAAGGCGAAGATTCTCTGGACGAGGAAGGTGGTAGAGGCGAAGGTGTCGGTGGAAGAGGTGATGACGATTCCGATGATCAATTTGCCGATGATGAAGCCGCTAGCAATCAAGGCGATTCTTCCAGTCAAGAATATCTCGAGGATCACTATGCAGGTGAGGAATCATTTCTAAGAGCATAAAATCTATATAATATGCGTTTACCAAACATACAATATAAACAGTGTTTTATTTTATTTATCTTACATTAGATCTAGGGAATTACGACACCGCCGGATTAGCGACTTATTACACCACAGCCGACACGTTGACGAGGCCACAAGCACGACCACCGTCGCCACCGAATATTGTGTCTCAGACGGAAGCCAGAGATAGCGTGGTGACTACGAGACAAGTCTCGATGCCCACTGTAAGTTCAACTCCAAGTATCTGTACGACGAATGTCGATAATACTGACTTGGACGAAGCGCGAAGAGACGACAGTACGGGTGGCGGCGACATAGAGAAGTACGCACAGGACAATCTTAATCTAAACTGCGGCAGGCCAAAGGGACTTAGGCTGTTGTTTCGAAAGAAATTTAGCGTGCGGGACATTCTCAGCTGGTCGAAAGATCCGATACCTCAGCCCATGCTCGCGATGGTGGACGGTGAGAAGCCGCTCAAGAGAGAGGCTTGCAATCTGTTCCGATTGGTCCAAGTGTACATGGGCGATCGCAAGGCCAACGTCGGCATGACATTGGATGGTGTCGCTATGGATATTGTGAATACCGCATTCACGAAGCCACCCCTGCGGGATGAATTGTACGTACAGATCTGCAGACAAACGACGGAAAATCCACGGAAGGAGAGTCTACGACGTGGATGGGAATTGATGGCTGTGTGTTTGGCTTTTGTGCCTCCTAGCGCCACGTTCGAGCCCTACCTAGAAGGTTATATGAATAGGCATCGCGATCCCAATTTCCAATTTCCCGAAGTCGCCAAGTGGCCGATACATGTACAAGTCAGTCATTATGCGACTGTGGCTTGCAGGCGACTACAACGGATCGGCGTGCATGGTAAACGACAACCTCGCAAAGCTACAGCGGAAGATATCGACCAAGCGAGGGTAATTAATTGCACCGATAATTTAGTTTTTTTTTTTTTTTTTTTTTTTTGTACTTTTTAGAGAGTCTAATTGTATGCTTTCGTATTATTTTCGCAGATACAAATCTTTCGCGCATCCATGTTTGGTGCAACACTCTCGGAAGTCATGGCTTTACAAAGGGACCGCTTTCCACTTAGAGAGTTACCATGGATACAGACTACGCTGACACATCAGGTGTTGGTGCGTGGTGGCACGTTGACCGAGGGTATCTTCCGAGTGTCCGCAGACGCCGATGAAGTCAACGCATTGAAATCTTGTCTGGACAGGTTCGAAGATGGAGCAATTCTAGCAGTTTCTCAAGATGCTCACGCACCTGCCTCCTTGTTGAAGTTATGGGTGCGTGAGTTGTACGAGCCACTGATACCGGACTCATTTTACGTGGAATGCGTGTCTATGCGGCATGACGATCCAAAAGCTTCTGCGGGCTTTGTGGCTGCGCTTGTCGACCGTTTGCCAGATCTTAATCGTCGCGTGCTGTGTCATCTAATACATTTCCTTCAGGTAAGAAACCATTTTATTCAATAACTATGCTGTAAAACTGTATGATTCTAAATTTTTCTTTGCATCAAATCAAAAATCATACACTCTTTGAAGAAAGTCCAAAACTATGCAATAATACTTAGCACTAGATGCATGGTAACAGCTTCTATAAAAATTCAAGAGCCAACATAGGTACATTATTGAAGCCTAAAATTATACGTAGCAGCATTTAATGGTGTTAATAATTCACGAGAATACACGAGAATTCAAGAGCAGCATGCAGTCGAGGCACCGTTGAATTAAATCGAGTGAAAGTTTTTCGATGAATCGTTTGCCACCATATTATAACAATTTTCCAGATATTCGCTAGATCCGAGGTGGTTGCTCGCACTAAAATGGACGCCAATAATCTTGCGATGGTGATGGCGCCGAATGTATTGCGATGCACGTCCCAAGACCCTCGGGTGATCTTAGAGAACGCACGGAAGGAGATGGCCTTCGTCCGTACTCTCATCGAGTCACTAGATACCACTTGGGTCGATGATCTTCACTGACCGCATCCTATCACGCTAGAAAAAAAGTCCGCTCTAGACTATTATGCCAAATGAATCAGCTGTATAGTCACGTCTATTGTTAGTTACATCTTTCTCTCTCTGTCTCTATCTCTTTCTCTCACTGTTCTCAATTTATCTTCACTCTACTTGTTTGTCCATCGCGTCACCGATTTCTCCCATAGTCCTCTATATAAATGTTCTTCGTAACGGTAATTTAGTGCTAAAGTCTTACCAACCAAGCTAATCAACCAATCCGCTCCTTTATTTCTTATTTATTATTTATATGCAGATTCTATGTTATACGACAGATTAGAGATTATTAGATTATATTATGTATATCGCTATATATATCATATATATTTTACCAATCCCTTGTTACCGCGTCAAACAAACGTGGACGGCTTTTTTACTCGATCATTGTTGAATCTCGTGTAAGATAAAAAAAGAAATCATGTGTTACCGTGTATAGCTACGCTCCGCGATGATCTTTTTGTATAAGCGACGGATTAACGTGTAAAGCGTTTTATCGAGGAGTAAACACTGCGAAAGATTAGCAAGCTGTAGTCATAAGAGTGTTTTTTTCGATCCCCCCCCCCCCCCGATATCTCCCAAAAAGGCACACACTTTGCTAAAAAAAAAAAAAAAAAAAATTCCATATAAAAGTCATACATATTTTATAAAAAAATATCCCTGTTTTATTTTGATACAACAATAGCCATAGTTATAACTAATATAATCTTTATTTTTTACATTTCAACAGATAGATATAAAAACATAGTTCACAAAAAGTAGTCTTGTTATGTTACTAACAAAAATTATCTCCTATTATATGTTTTTTGTACAAATTATTTATAAAGACTATGGGCAACTTTTTATTCAGTACAGTTTGTCATCCTTGAGTAACTGCATTCTATGCGTTTCTCACGGTTCCTAAAGTTATAAAAGAATATCACAAGCTATTATCATTATCGCGAAAGACATAATGATAATAATGACAACCATCGTGCAAGAAACTATGTATTAATGTATATAACACATAGATCGACGGCTTAATACATAACAGCCTTAACACAACTCTAATCACATATCAAAGAGAGATTAGTTTTACGTGTAACGTTATATATACAACATGTACATATAGTAATTGTATAACCCGATAATATAAATTATTGTTATAAATTATCGAAAAAAATAAGTTGTGATAAATTAGAAAAAAGCAATTCATGGTCAAGTTTTGACTAATTCTAACTCGACACTTCTTCGGTAATCATCTTTCGAATTGCTTCATCAGGTTTCTGAGGACTTGATGAATTGCGTTCTGATTTATCACAACTAATATATTTTGATTATTTAAAATAATAATTTATAATAGTTAAAATATTGCCAGGTTAATAACTGATCAATATTAATACTGAAAAATATCATTTGTAATTATCAGAAAAAAATTACGAAAAATCGGAGACTTCCGTCAAAAGTACACGTGCTCGCGTGCAAAATTTCGCGTTTAGCGAAATAAGAATTTTTCCTATTCAATTAATCTCGTTTCGCTCCTTTGCTCTCCTTTGTGGACGGGATAAATCTCTAGGAACTCGATTAAAGCCTGGTCTACAATAGAATCGGAAGTCATAAAAAATTAATCGATCATATTCGACTATTTTTCTGTAAATTCAACTGTGATTGATTAATTTCTTGCGACCCACGACTTTATTGTAGACCCAGCCTAGGCGGCAAATATTACGACAGTCGTAATCGTTCGACGAGATTCTCGAGTTCGAAGCGTGTTTATTAGTATCGCGCCGGGAATCGTGTTTGAAGAAAGCGGATTGCGATAAATAGAAAGAAAACAAGTCAAACGCGACATAAAACACCTCTCCTCTCGTCGTGTATCATCGGTGAAAAAAAAAAAATTACGCGAGTATGACAGAGGGAATCCTTCGCTCCTGCGTTTTTTTCCACTTCGCTTCATCATCGTCCGTGACTCTCGAGAGTCATCTGCCTCCGGGTGGACAGCTGTCAGTGTTTTTATAATTACTACGCGCCCGAATAACATTCCTCGCGCCTCGGGGAACGCGCGATGGTCAGCAATTGTCGACGAACGTAGCGGTGGACCCGCTCGCAATCTCGGCGTATTCCTGCCTGCTGGCCGAGCAGAGCCTGCTGGAGAAATCCACCTCCCGTTTTCTAAACACAAGCGAGAAACAAGATTAGAATATGTGTCAGGAAGACTGCTCTGAGGAAATCTCGGCGCGATGTTTCGATCTTTCTCGCGGAAGAACGTCAGAACAATGATGGTATCAAGCTTGGATGAGCGGATATGGTTTAATAATAAACATGCGTTTCTTGCGGCGAGAGATCATCGCTCTTTCGTAACGCATCTTGAAACTTGTGGACCGTCATTCTTCTGACACCTTTGCACGTTTCCTCACCCTCTGCCTGGAAGATCCATGGCGTCCACGCTGACGCTGTTGACGTACAGACGGTCGTTGCACCAGAAAAAGCACAGGGATCTAGGTTGCAGCACGTCCATATCGTACACCCAGGAGAGCTCGATTCGTCTAACCTTGCCGATGTTGCCGATGGAACCGGTCGGATGAGCCACGACTATGCGAGCGGTCGTTCCGTGCTCCAGCTTCATGTAACCGCTGAAAGCGATCAACAACTGTTAGAGCGTTTCATCGGAAAGAGGAGAGTCATCGAGTGTGAATTAAGCATTTTTTTGGTAAGTAATAATACTACAGTTGTAAATAGTAATTTATAGAGTACGCCGGCTGCGAGATCGACGTGTCGTCGAGCGGGAAAAATCCATAAAAACGCGGGTTCTCGAGAGATTGATAACACGCTACACGGAGAAAATTTTATATTAAAAATTATTATGATATGTAATAACTGTGGACCATTAGGATTCCTAGTTAAAATGCAACGTAAAAATTGACGTAATTTTTACAGTTTTACATAGCATTTTAATTTGGAATGATCCTAATGGTCCACACACAGAAAAAAAATAATATTCTCATTTTGATTAGATCTTTAGTTACAAAATGTAAATCTTGAAATAAGATTATCTTGCGTTAAATAAAGAAAATTTGCTTGGTTGAAGACATTTTATATAGTTTAACCAAGAAAAATATATTCTTATTATTTAAGAATAATTTTCTTGAATGGGGAGGAAAAAATGTTGGATAGAAAATAACACATGTTTACACACACACACACACACACAAATTGAAGATTATAATTTTCTTAGAGTTAAAATAATTATTTTATTCTCGAAATGATAATTATAGTATTAAAATAAGATTATAATATTGTTGAAATTTAAGATTTTCAAATTCTTCTAACAATAAGAAGATTATAAATTGGACGCGTTCATACGAGTATGTAAGTCTTGATTTGACACTTACTTTTTTTCTGTGCAGTTACTACATAGTAATTTTTAATATAAAATTTTCTCCATGTACGATTGTTAATACTTACCCAGGCGTGAGATCCATGTTGCGTATCACGCCTTTATCAGCGTGGAGAGTGACTTTCATGAAACCTTGCACCCAGCTCTCCGCAGACGGTGGTCGCGCAAGGTTGACGGTGATTCTGTAATGTCTCCCTAAAAGAAATTTTATTACAGATATATATCAGAAAGTATTTCGAGATTAGAAAGATGTGCCGCTTTTATCGCACGTCCGCGGAGAAAGTCGTGAAATAGAGAAAAACTTGTGACTGGTATATAATAAAATAATACATTGATTCGACGGCGGTATTTCCTTTTTTCTCACATCGATAGAGAAAGATTAACGAATGTGTCTGTACACGGTAGATGGATTAAATGTCGATTCATATTAATGTTTGCATACTATATATGGAAAGTGTTTTTAAGATATTTCTCGTTCGACGCGTTTTACGATGTCGTAATTTCGATTTATAAGAGAACACTGTAATTAATGGGTAATATTTGATGATTCTAAATATAGTGATTACTATGCGTATATGTACTGAAAAGAAAAAAAATAGCAGCTGTCATACAATTTAATTCCAAGATATTGAATATGAAATGACTGCATTATTTATATTAAATATAAAATGACTGCATGATTTATATTGAATATGAAATGACTGCATGATTTTACGTATCATATATCGGAAGATTATGTAAGTATCTTATATATACTGGAAGGTAGATTCTCTAATTTGAAATTGACTTTTTATTAACGAAAATATTAAAGCATAAATAATTATAGTTTTAAATGTAATTGGGAATTTCAATTAGACTTCGGGGAGAACTAGATTTTTCAGTTAATTCCAAGTGGAATTTAATAGAATTTTAATTTAAATATATAGTTTTATATATATATTTTTACTTATAATTATGGCTAAAGAAGTTTTATTGAATGAATATTTGACAATTGACATTTTATACGGCTAATCTGTATTATACACAACAAGATCGAATTCATCTTCGCGTTCTTCAAATAGAAAAGCGAGTGTACTATATAACATCGATAGTATCGCGTTTAACGCGCGGATTTTATACATACGGCAGTACGGATCCTCCTTGCCGGTCATGAAGAAGAATTTGGAGCCGAGCAAGGACGAGACGTCCTGTCCCATAGCTTGACGTTTAACCAGAGCCGGGCTGGTGTCGGCGTGATAGCCCATCACGGCGCAGCTTAGGCTGTTGTTGCTCTTGCAGGAGAAGCATTCGCCGCGTAGGAAACTCGCATAGCTCGAGCACTCGTGCGCTACGTATTGGCACTTGGAGTTGATGCTCTCGATGAAGAGCTTGAGCGCGCGCACGTGATTGCAGGCGACCAGGACGCGCGAGGCCTCCTCGAGGCCCTCGCGTATCAAGGTCAGCGGCAATGACGGGGTGGTCTCGCTCAAATCCGTGCAGCCCGGCTGCTCCTTGCCATTGTTCGGATAAAAGTCCAAGTGCCCGCACGGCTGGCTCATTCCGTACCCTGGAAGGCCTTGTTGTGTACTATACGTTAGTTTGGACAATTTGTCATTCACGGCGGAGAGAGGCGAATTTCCAGTTATTCGAGATATTAAAATGATGAATTATTATATTTTCTTTAAATCGGTGAATATAATAAAGATAAAAAAATGGAAAGATTATCGCTCGAAAGACTCTATCTTTTAATTTTTATATTTCAAAAAATCTGTATATTCGAATATTTAGTTTTAATTTATGTATTTAAATTTTTATTTAATTTGATTTAATTTTGTTTATTTTAAATTTATATTATATTTTTTTTATAAATATTTATATTTAAATGTATATTTATATTTCACTTCTCTATGAAAAAAAATTATTTAAAAATTACCTTTTTTAGCAAATACATTTATTTTTATTATTAAAAGTAATAATAGCAAAAATTGCTAACGCTAAAATCTTTATTATCTATTAATAATTATATAATTTTTATTGTTTTATTCTAAATGTAATTATTTTTATTAATTTTCTGAAATTTTACGAACTGACAGATATGCTTTCTTTAATTCAGAAAATCTTGTTTGCACGTATATTGCAGTGTTTATTGAAAAAAGTTAACTTTTCGTACTTTTTGCATATTATCATCTTTCAAATAGAATTCTATTGCTCTTTGTTTCTCGTTTTCTCGTTTTATGTACGGTTAAGTCAATTGAGAAATACTTTTGAAAGACAATAATGTGATACGTTTACCTAAGAAAAAGATGCTCTTTCCATCGGTATGAATTACATCCACCAATCGAGCGTCTGTGGGATCTAGGCGAAGGTGGTTCGGCATTCCTTGAAAATACGGTTCCGCGGGGTCCAAACCGGTGATGCGTCCGATATTGCCGCCCAATTTTTCACCCGCGTAACCAGCCGTATGCGCACCAAGGCTGTGTCCAATCAGGTGCACATCGTTTGGGTCCAGGCAGTAGTTTGTCTAACATTTCGTAAGAGTAAGAACAAGAGACATAAAAATTAATCTGTTGTTAATTTAAATTAGAAATTGCTTTTTTTCATACTAAGTAATATCCTAACGAATTTTTTCAATTATTGTTCACTTATTAATATCGCAATCATGAAAAAGAAGAGATAGAGAAAGAGCAAATTGCACTTTTTTACATTTGTTTTAATATTACGTTCTTGATATTTAATTTCATAATTGTGTTGAAAATCGCATTGCCTAAAAAGAAATATGTAGATTTAATTTAGCTAGAAACGCGCACGTTTCTTACTTGCAAATGTTTAATGAGATGAGCTAATTCGAGTCCAACCAATCTTGTATTCGCTGTCGCTTGAGTGTACAAAGGTAAACTCCCGCCTGCCCAATCGACCACGATAACATTGTAATCGCCATGCTCCAACAACTCACTTCTCATTTCCTGCGGATATGATGGACATTTCGAGAATAAATGCGGGTATATTTTTGTCAATTGCTTAAGAGCCGGGGCTCTAGGCTATCGGATATAAAACTATGTCAGGTTGCATACATTTTTTTCGCAACAATAACGCAATGTGTGGGGCAGAAAAATGCGCTTTTTTATAGTAATTTCATCCAGCTTCGCGTTGGATAATGTGACATTAAACCGAAAGATGTAATATGCGATTAGTATTATACGAAATATTAGATTGCAACATATGCAATGCAATATTTTGATAAAAAATCTAGGATAAATGAATACTTATAAATTAAATAACGAGGGATATATATATAAAAACTTATACCTTGACCCAATTACTTAGTGGTGTATCTATAAAACCGTGTATGATGAATTTAGTTTTTCGCTTAGGATTGAAGTTGGAGTTTTCGATGGATTTATCCTTGGCCACCTTTAATATTTGACCCTGAAAGGATTGAAACGGGTTATTGAGTCCTCCGTAATTCGATAAAAAAAAGAATCAATCATTCAAGGCATTCAAGAGGCTATTAAAAAACATAAATTTATCTTTCGAAATGAAATTTAATTTCGAAATAACGTACATAAGTTTTGCTTTCAGTCTACTACAAAATAATATGCTAATTAATAATAGAAATTCCCAATTTCTCAGATGCATATATTAATCAAGGAGAAATAATATTAAAAATAAGAATTTCTCTTTTTTGCTATCATGAAGTTTTGAAACTGCATTTATTACTTGCTTTATTATCTATTAATATTAAGTATTTTTTTTTAATTTCACGATTCAGCGATTTTATACGGGAATCGAATATATGTACGTTATGTGACAAAGGCGTGTTTTCACTGCTTCTGATATCGTATTTGATGCCTATCTCACACAGCTTCCTTCTAGAACGTCCATTAAATTACAAATCAAAGATCTTATCTTTTACGGATATACATATACAAGAAATAACGAAGTGCATTCGCGCCCCGCGGAGCGCGCCACGTGTTTGCCAGCTGCATAATTTTGTTAAATTAATTGAGTTAATTAAGATATCTCCACGGGGATTAAGTGCCCGACGTCTCGCTGACTCGCGATCGAACGGATAAGAGCCGGATATTTATTTCTCTCTCTTTCTCAGAAGGGAAAGAGTTTCTCAGTTTCATTCCTGTACGCGCCCCTCCGTCCAATTATTCCTGCAAGATGAAATCCGACAGGTTGCTAATGCAATTTGTAGATGTATATAAGCGGTTACGTATGCGGAAATATTTACGGCGTATCGGATATTTTTCGAGAAATCTCTATAGTCATAGAAGAATTTCAATCTATCTCCTTGCTCAGGTTTCACTTCTACTCCATTATATGTATATGACGCAAAAAAATATTGACTTGCTTTCGATATTTATGTTACGCGCACTTTTACCCAGGGTTAAATATTCCACTTACGTCCAAAGGGTTCTGATTCGTGTAAAGGATGAATCTGGTGTTGATGACGTCTCGCGGTAATGGAAAAACGTTGAGGGGCCGGTGAATCAGGTGGTACCAGCTCCTGGTGATGTTCAAGCAGCCTAGCTCGTCGTAGCAGCGTGTCTCGTTCTCGACTAGAAAATATCACTCTTTAATCCTATCAAGTTTTACTTGACATTTGCTCAAATCATGTCGTCTATTTTATTTTCATGCGATTATGCTTTTTTTTTTTTTTTTAGACAAATCTTAGTTAGAGAAATAAAGGAACGCGTATATAAAAATGTAAAGAGCGTAAAAAAAGAGTGTGTAAAAAATATGTCTGTAGCATAATCTCGTTGGAATCGTTTACGTTACAATTAAATTTTCTATTCAATTAGTTGATAATGATGATAATTACAAGGCAGCCAAGGTATATTGACTTCGATCCGATCGCTGCGCGCCCACTGCCAAGGGTCCAGGATTCCGGCGGAGCAGATAACAGGAGTGAATGCGACGAGGAGCAGGACCAGGGCTCCTTTATCGTTGCTGCCGACTCCTCGTCCGTTCATACCGCTCCTCCTCATCCTGCGAAGAAATACAGCATAGGTCATTGATATTCATGACGAGAACGACGATTAAAAATAAACTCACATACTGACATTTTGGCCACGTGTTGTCGATTCTTTTATACTGTCGTTTCTTCTATCACGTCAAGTATAATATTTTCTTTCAAAATCAGAAGACTGTTACGACGATATAAATTTAAAAGTTGAAGATTCTTATATGTGATATGAAAATATTACACACACTGAATTAGATTGAATAAATATTGATCTTGAATTTGCTGAGCCTTTGGATTAATGTCGTATCGCACAGGGGGTTGAACAGTCACTAAATGAAGGAGGACGATCGCCGAATCTAAAAGAGTCTTAAGTCTGAAGTGCAATATTGGTGGGGGCTTTCGCGAGAGGTGATGAAGGTTCCAATTATATCGTTTAGGAAAAAAGAGAAAAACATCCAAGAAGGTCGCCCGCAATTCGCGCTATGATCACCTTGAAACGTCAGCGAAAAAACATCGCGAAAAAGAAGGAACGAATTACTTCTCGCGATTCGTCTCTGGAGTGACACAGTTTCGCATGAGTAGTTATAGCGAACTCTTACTTGTCAGAGTTGGGAAAATATCAACTATATTTCTTATTAAATTTTCAATGGACGATTAAATCGAGCAAATTTCATAAAAAACGTACAATTAATAAATGATTTGAATTAATTCAATTAAAAAAATATATATACATATATTTATTTACTCTTCAAGCATACAAGCCAGGAGGGGGACTTGGTTTATAAAAGACATACTACTCAACCATCCATTCATACTTACTATTCATTTACAAACAAATATCACATACATCCTACATTTATCCAACAATAAATAATTAAATAACTAGATAGCTAGATAAATAAATAAATAAATAATCTAATCTAATCTCATTCATAGAGTAATCACAGTCTCACTCGCAATCTCCGTGTCACCATCCTTTTCTTTTTCTTTCCATATCTTTTTTAATATTTTATCTTTCCTCCCATCCAATTCATCACTAAATACTCTTGCTATTCTATCGGCACTATTTTCACCTAATTCTTTGAACCATTCCTTCGCCTCTACACATTCCGTCACATAATGTTCTATATTATCCATTTCAATTAAAAATATAATAATAATTAAATAGTAATTCTATTTAAAACAGTTAGTGATTCTGAGGTGTCTGACGAAGCACTGTTGAGACTAGATTAAATTTAACCCTTATTCCGTACTGATGGATCATTTTTGTCTGTGATTTTTCTAACAACGTCAATTTCTCGAAAACAAATAATCATAAAATAATATATTTAGTAAATTATTTTTCAAATTTATTATTTTAGTCTTTATTTAGGATATTCAAAGAAGGTATATACATTTTTTCAGATTTTTTAAAACACTTTTACATATTAATAAACTTATCGAAAATACGCTGACCCACCTGTACAGTTAGAAGGTGCCAAAAATAACAATACGGAGTAAGGGTTAATGATATCAAATGATTTAAAGATGACACGAATTTTCCCATCCCATTTTCTCTTTATTCAAGTCTTTATATAACATATTATATTTCTAATACAATGGCCGATGCGAGAATAAAATCGACATTGTTAATATTTCTTGTCGGATGAAAGATCCTTTATCTTAGATTGATAGTTATCATAATTACTCGATACGTATGTACATAACACTATTCACCGCGTGTGGCCAGCATGTAATGATACGTTGATGCTCGTGAACAATAGAATGAGGAACAGGAAGACAAGGCTTTGTTGGACATCTCGATATTACGTAATAGGTGTTTGTAGGATTCTCGACGCTGTCACTTTTCCATTTATTGCAGTAGCAAAAAATGCCATTGATTGCATTACACGATATAATTAAGGAGAACTCACTTGAAGGAATTTTTTTCCGTGGTAGGTTATCTTGATATCAAACACTGAGAAAATATTTTCTCGCTGTTCTAGTTCTTCAGCCTTCGTTATCTTACGCAATAACGAGGAGCAGCGGGACGTTATGTCACCGTGCGAGAGTATCGCGTCTCATCGAACCTACATTATGTCACGCGCGTGTTGCATTTACGTGGAGAGGGTTCACGAGTGCAGGGACTGCGAGTCTTCTCGAATGTGGCGTTATCACGCTAAAAAAGTCGTCATTGATAGTCGTACGCTTTCACCAAGCCGCTTGTTCGTGACGGGAAACGTCGGGTTCGAACATGCGACTCTTCGTGACAATCGATCGGTTTAAGTGCATTCTCTGGTGAATGAATAGTTCTAAGATTTTTCAATCGGCGATAAATGCAACGTTTTTTTCTTATTTCCGTAAAGCGGAAAATTGCTATTGCAGCGGTGGAAAGCATTTTTATCGCATGAAACAGATTGATATATTTTCGTAAAATACCTCGAAATTTGTACGACTATTCTTGGCTAATAATTTAGATTGTTTCTGATTTTTGTTACATAAAGATATATTGTTATACGTAATATTATGACACAAAGATATATATTATAAAAGACAAAAGACTAAGAGACAATTGTGATAAAAAATTTGAGAACCGATTAAAATACCAGCTGCCCATTTTTTCGTTCGTGATAAATAGGTATTCGATTTTAATCATTTTGGACGAGATCGGACGAAATATCTGGAAAACGCGCGGAAGAATAAGTCAAGACTTGTTGCGGAACGAATATGGGCAACGACTCTCGTGGAATGTCGCGTGCGATATTTTCTGCATTCCAGCAGCGAGCAGCTGCGTACCAGCTTGCATATCTAAACTTTTCTCGTGATCATCGATAAGCTGTTCAATGAGTCATGCATAACGAGTGCATTTGCCGGAATACATTTGCTAGAACGGTTTATTATCTGGTTTCGTCGTGATTGCGGCGATTCCGAATCGTCGTGTATGATTTTCGAGTTTTGTACCGAAGACAAGAGCCGTCTGATCAGGCGCTTTCTGTTTTTGTGCTCTGCCACTTTCGCCTAATGAATTTCTGTAATGAATATCCTAGAGGCAGAATTTCTCTCAAATGTTTGTTGCGCGTGCAATTATTTTCGTATCGAGCGGTTCGATTGACACTGATTATTGAAATTTACGAGACTCGCAATGTTGATTTTTATGTCCGATTATTTTTCTAAATAACTTTCCTTGCACTCTTTCGGTATTTTCTTTATCATTCGTCCGTACTCTACAATTTAGACAAGTTCAATACACAGATCGTAGCGGGCATATTTCAAATACACAGATTATTTAAAACAATTATTTACATAGTTGTAATAAAGAATTATAATAATAGTTATAAAAAAAATATTTTTAGAAATTTATTTTCTATGAAGCTCTTTTATACATTTTACATTACATTTATACATATATATAATTTAATAGAAAGAATAAATCTTTCGAATTGTTTTCGCAAACACTATTTATTTGCCTATTTTTGTAACATAGGATAAATCAAAATTATCGCGACATTGATTAAACTTTTCAATCAAACGAGCCTGCTCTTGGTCGAAAATTGCAAGTACTGTTTTCGCCTTTTTTTTTTTTTTTTTTATTGCTCTCAGCTCTCGGAAGGCGTCACGAGATGGACCGAAAGGGAACCGGTCCTTCTTTCTTTCCGCCTGTTGGATCCCGCATTTCACCCAGGTTGTGCGCTTCGGGTATTAAATAATTATTATTTCGAAAGCGAGAGTAATCGCGCGGTGTAACCGCGCGGCGCCAAGTCCCCGCCGAGGAAAGAGAGGCACACGGCGTCGGCCTCCGTGTAATTGTGGCCCAGATTCGGCGTCCTTCCCTGCGGCAATGCTGTACCACTTCCTGTATATCCCCCTCGCGCTCTCTCTTTCTCTCACCGCCTCTCTCTCTCTCTCTCTCTCTCTCTCTCTCTCTCTACCACCGTTTGTTTGCAACGCGAAGCGTTGTGGACACGCAGCCTCGTTCTTTTACGTATCTCTGGGCTCGATCTTGAGTCGATTCGCGTAAACAAGTTATATCTTACGTTAAATTGCACCTTCCTCCAAGAGATCTTTAAAATTCCTTGATACTAATTCACGAAGAAAATTAAAATTATTTAATAAGACGAGCGCGAACGTGCAATTTTTTTTTATTTGCAAAACCTAACGAATATGATTTTCTGTCTCATCTTTATTCTTTTTTAAATTGTCAATGTTGTGTAGTTTCGTCTTTTACCCGAGCAAATAACGTTGTACCTCACGTGACTAATCTATAGGAAGAATGTATCGTACGTTTTGTTCTCTCGCAAAAACGCAGCATTTTTCAGCGCTCTTTTATCACCGAGCATCTTTTTTGCAACGTGTGCTGGGATTATAGTCTGCGTAAATTTGTTTATTTCAATCTTTTTATTTAGATCGTGGACGTGCGACATCTTTTCTCTGAAAAATTCGATCAGGTTGAAACGATTTATTGAGATTTAAAAGAAGTGTATCATAGTGTCCACACACTTGAATGCTATTTTTCTAAAAGCGTAGAGAGAATACATTTTTTGTACAGTGATGGAAATATTATTAAATATGCAGACTATTGAAAACAGCTCTTTAAATCGTTTTGTTGTTGCGAGAAGAAATATTAATTTTAAAAGGTTTGTTTTTTTTTTCCATAGGAATAATAGAAATACGACTACATAATTTATCATCTTGCATATCTTGCACGATTTGAATGAATTTAAATGACGTTAAGTTCCGAAAAAAACATATTGAAATGCTGAGAGGCTGAATATTTATCACAACAGAAAAAGATATACACAATGAGACACACGCTACACTGTTTACTATTTAGTAAACAGTTACTTTTAGCTCAATCAACATTGATTACTCATCCATTAAATATTCTAATGAAGAAAGATAACTATATATATGCCGCAACGCTCGTTTATATCTCCAAGAGTTGTAATGAATAATTCACAGGGCAACAACTCTTTTGAATTCCGGTCAACTAGATACCGCGAATGATGATGACGACGACGATTCGCCGAAGGTCGTTTCTGATCATCCGGACGAAAGTATCGCCAGAGGAAATGGCGAGAGCCGCGGGATACGAGTAACGTATCGGGCGTCATCGTCATGACCTAATCCAATCCCCGAGATGCGAGACAGGAGAAATTCTTCTTCCGATCTTTTGCTTACGCACCACGTAATCGCACCTTTCTCTCTCGCACGCCTCTCGGTCACTCTTGTTTTCATGCGTTGCGCAACACACACGCCACAAATTCACGCGAGGCCCGGCATAAATTTCACCGTCTTTCTTCGGCTCTCGGCCTGAGCGCCAGCAGCATTTGTCGACGACAATTCAAAGTACAATTTCCGTCCGTGTCATGTTCGTCGTAATTCGAGATATCACATAATTCAACGAAATACTCGTCGACCGTTTAACGATTAATGTAGGAATCTTCCTCCCCGTAAAAGAGAGGCACGCAATTATATACGCGATATATAATAAAAAATTCATGTAATTTTAAAAAGACGGCTCTCCAAGACGCCGAATAAAATTGCGAAAGTCAGTTTAGGAAACACTGACACATATAAATAAAACGTTACTTATTTCGACAGTTGCAACTGGTAATCGCGAAAAATATAATAATAGGTAAAAATATAGACACATAAGAAAATATAAAATATGTAAAATGTATAAACATAAAAATATCTCTCTCTGTCCTAAAAAAAAGAATAATGAGTCATTCTTGTAATTATATAAATTTTCTTACTACGCGACGTAATTATGAGAGAGTCACGTATAATTGCGTCCTTGTGCGTATACGTGTTTGTTTGATGCGTACGTACACGATTGAAAACCGCAACTTTGCGTGCACATGCGACCGCTGCTGCAAAAGGGAAGACACTCGTTCGCGTCCGGTGGAAATTGAGTTTTACGCGCGCATGAATTTCACCACGGACGTATATCTTTCGGCGATGATGCCACAATCATCATCCGTATGTCGTTCGTTCTTAGTGATAAATCAAAAAGACTTTGTAATGGATCGCAAGGAGATAATTTTACGATTTAACATGCCGACGCATGTGCGCGCGCGCGGAAGTAGAAGGATAATTTAGAAATATCTCATCCCATGTTAAGATAAAAATAACATAATTGTCGATTATTAACTGATTAATATTTTAATGTTTCACAAAACCTGAAAATCGATTCTTTAATCTTTTGTACAGAATATTCTACTCTGTTGATTTAAATATGTACCTGTTATTTTAAACAATAGGCAAAGATTAAAATTATATGGACGTGCTTGAAACTGTAGAGCCCCTTCCAACTTTAATTTTTTGTTCTATTATTTAAAATAATAAAAATATTTCAGGTAGATAATGTTAATGGACCACCTTGTATATGAAAAGAATAGAGAGATCAAATAAAGTATTTGGAATAAAGCTTGATAATTATGAAAGTAAATTGCTCTCTTTTTATTGTTATACATTAAAAGAAAATTGGGACATTTATTTTGCACAATGTTAAAATGATGTAATTTCTTTTTTTTCAAAACCATATATTTCTCAAAATTAAATGAAAATAATATCATATGAATAAATTAAAACTATTCTAAATTTTGACACGATATAACATTTAGAGTTCTCCTGTGCATACATAAAAATACATGTCACATAATTTTCATAAAATTATTTTTGACATCCTCTACAAAATATTGCACTCAGTTTTCTTACTCGTGGTAAAAACGTCTGACCATAGTTTAGCGTTTATGAGATGCTAGCTTTCACAATATTATTAACTAAAAAAAGTGTTGAAATCTCCTAGATGTTGAAATTTGCCCCTAATTTACTTCTAAATACAGTTCGCGGTTCACTATTATTTTAACGAATTTAATTGTGTCGTTTCTTCGCAGCGACATGCATTTAATTGTCATACCTTAATTGAGTCCTTTTTCTCATGTCACGCTGAGAAATCTAATTTCGTAATACCACAATACTTATCCCCTTTTTGTACTTATTCGAAAGCCGCAATAGTGTTATCTAGTGTATGCTTATAACGTTATATAAAAGTAAGGTGACGCGAAATTCCCTAACGCTTACCGCAAATTTATTCAAATCAGAGTACAAAAATTCTCTTCATCTCACATACACGTGTTAATTTATTGTCGTAGATAGCAACGGTGACACAAGAATAACTTGGATATTGAATTCGATTTATTCAGATAATATTTGCACGTAGTCAAAGTAATTTTTCAATCAAAGACATACGTACGTATAATTACTACAGCCAGTTATGAATTATCTCGTTTTACTTGCGATGTCTAAAGAAGGTGGAAATTGTTGCTGAAATTTTTAATTAAACACACTAGGACAATTTAATTAAATATTGTCAGCTTTTAATACATACATTAAAATTAAATATACTAAAAGATAAAATGTTTTATCTTTTATCAGCAAAAAATATATTGCAATTATTAAAAATCTAATTTTTATACTTATGTACATAATTTATATATAATATATAATATTTAAATAATTAATGTTTATTTACATTTAGTACCTATAACTCTTTTCTTCCCGTGACAAATGTTTCCGAAAGTGATCTTCTCGCCTTCCCCCTCTCTTTTCCTTTCCTTATTATTTTCTCTTGTCTTTCACGCGTGTGCGTGCACGCTCTCTGCCACGATTGATAGCTTTCCACACAACGATCGGCCTTTACACTGACCTACATACTTGGCATAACAGTACTCGGACGGAATCACACTTGCGTCCGCGCGTACCTTGGTCGAAACTTGCTGCAATCGTGCGTATCCATGCGTGCGTCCGCACCGGCCTCTACTCAACGAGTGTTTACGCGACTCCGCTCGGCGTCACTTCGCGGCAAGATGATTCGCAACGGATGGCACTTTGCGGTGAAGTTCCGTTGCACAAACATTAAAATAAAATAACGTTCGAGACACCGACAATATAGCAGTAGCGGTACGTTGCGAGAGAACCTCTCACGGAGAAATTCCGTCCGACGCGACGCAACGCTATGTTTAACACACCGTGTTTAACGCACCGCACCTTACAACGTTATGCCATGCGTGTTACACGAAGTTCTTGCGAGTAAGTCTCATTTTTAAATTATTGAATAATAGATAATGTATACAATAATAATGAGAGAGCCACTTTCATATATATTATTTGAAGAATATTATTATGTAATAAATTAGCTCCTTGACATTCTTTGAATTTAAAATTTAATTTAAGTATATATATATATATATATATGCAGTAAAGATATTGACATTTTCAATGTCATTTTTAATGACGTATCGTACAAGTTGATATTTTCCAAGGAAATGTTTCAAGCTATCTAATTAAGTCGCGAGAAATTAAAGTCGTTTGGACTCTGACAAGTTTCCACGACAATATTAGTCGAATCGTACAAGTTTCACGCCAAGAATTCGTTCCCGTTATATCGCTCTAATTAGATAATCGTGTTTCCTAGTTACAAATAAGAAAGAAGTCGATATTTTGCTACGCGCGATTTATGTAGATCGAAGTCTGCGGAAAGGAAGTTGTTTCTCTGTTGCAGTCAGATCTGGTACGTTCAAAAGTGTATTTTTCGCATAAATTGTTACCTTTTGCGAACAATTTTGGCGAAAAAAAGTTCACATAAGTTTGATCAATTATTTTTACAAGGCCTATTTAACAAGCATCTATTTAAAAAAATTAAATTAAATTAAATTGAAGATAAAATAAATGCTGATTTAATGAATTTTCGAGACATTCTTATAAATGCAAATTAAAACCAGTAAATAAATTTTTTGCTTTTGACGTGAAATTTTCTCCGGTATAATTACAATTAAGTACGCCGGCCGTAGTCTATTCGTCGTAAACCAGTTTTCTCGTCATACTAATTACTTTCTAATTCAAGGGACCATCGCAATTTCCTCTTCACGTCTCTCAATTTCATCGATAAATCAACGCGCTGCGATCGTTCCATCACAATTTCACCTGCGACCCGTGTGTGATATACGGCGGAAATTCAATGTCGTGACATTCATATACTTGGACGATGGAACTGTCGAAATTGAGCAATCGCTTTATTTTCCTAGTTTGCGGTTTCAACATCTGCGGTTTAGCGGAAGCGCATGACTTCTGTAAAATGTCTAGTATAATAGCTCATTCCCTGCACGTTTAAGGTAATTTCTCCGACAATTAGTGAGATGAGGCGCGGCAAAGCCGCCGTTTTATTAACTGTGTAACATTTTATCGTATATCATTACTAGAGATGGACATATTTCAAGTACATACTATAAAATAATCATTTAAATAGTATATTCGACGTTTAATAAACGAAATATTTTTAATTTATTAATATTTTTTGTTTAATCAATAAAAATTAAATAATACAATGTTTTTAAATTTATATATTTATTGTTACAACTATTATTTTTGTAATACATTTCAAATGTTACTTATTTTGAAAAAGGCAAAATGACAAAATCAATACGCAAAATTAATAGTTTACTTTTTATACTTGTTTTAGGATAATATTTTATTATGATTTAATAAAATACACGAATAAAAGTTAAAAGAAAAAACATAAGCTATGAAAAAGAAATATAAATAGAATTAGTAAAAATTTATGAAAATCAAGTATTTTTTTACTGATCATATAATGAAAAAAATTATTTTCAGTAATTATATGTAAAATTAAAAGAGGCGGAAAAAAAAGTATATATAGAAATATATATTTCAAATTAATATAAAAGTGAATTATTTACTTAACACACAATCTATTTATAATTTAATAGAAGAGATAGTTAATGTAAATGTATTTTATTTTCTCAATTTTTATATTTTATTTGAAATATTAATTTGCTCAGCTTTGATTACTATTACGCTTTAAAGACGATAACAAAGAGGATAATCTATCCGGAAGAGCGGCCACTTATCCTATTGCTTGTTAGCTCGCAATTAGCGCGAAATCGAAATCGTTTATCGCATTAACGATAGAGACGACGCGATTACTTGTCTGGTTCTTGAATAAACGGAATGATGCATCGTCTTACTGACGCGATATGCGCCTCTAATTGCAACAGGCGCGCGTCGCGATTCCGTTCTAACGGAGATCCGTGGCCGGACGCGGAAGCGAAAGATGCGCCTCTTTGCAACGGGAATGCAGATGCAGCACCGATGCACGATGCACATGCACAGGCGCGATGCGATCGCGAAAGTTGCAGCGCCGGCCCGCCGTCGAGTTTCTACGTAATGACTCGCGCGCGCCATGTGCTCGTTTCGCGCGCGTGATTTTTTTTCGCTCAACGTTTCTCCGCCTCACGCATATACACGGCGACTATCGACGGCATCGCCGTCGCCTGCCCCTCGACGACGATTATTTTGATTTTGCACTTCAACGTTGCGAGATCGAACGTAGACGGGAAAGAGCGAGACACGAAGTAACACGTGCGGTGGCTAACGTGGAAAGCAAATAACTGGTTGTTAAGATGATTAGGTGAGGAACCGGTGTGATGAAAGAATAAGGAAGATAACGCGAAATCGGCGTAGCGTGTAAAAAGAGACAGCGAGAGGAAATGCATTTCACACTCTGATTACCACCAGAATCGCGTGTACATACACACACCTATATTTCAATTTATATTAATTTATTTGATAAGTGTTTTTTTTTTTTTAATTTCAAAGAGTACACGTATTTTTTTTTTTTTAAACGAAATCTAGTCTACGATTTTTGTAATAGAAATCATTGATTTTTGTCTAAAAAATTTGCGCGCCATTTTTTTTTTTACCCCAAGAGAGCTTTGGAAATTTCGAACCGAAAGATTTCTTTGCGCGAAAAAAACGTCGGTTCGAACATGACGTACCAGGTTGTTTTCCGACTGCATTTTTTTATCGAGTCGGCTACGCGCACAAGTGATAATTTATAACATTACACACACAAGCATATATACGTTTTCCAAGTGCGACTCGTTATATGCCGTATGCAAGTCGTTAATATGCCGTATACCGGTATCACCGTTTTCACGGTTTTCGTGCAATGTGATTCGCGACATAGGTGCTTTTGCGCGATTTCATGGGGAGATCACGTTTTCTTGCGGAAGTACGGTCGCGGAAAGACTGCTTGCATATGTATGTGCGCGTTCTCGTTTGTTGCGTAAAAGTATGTATATTTCGCTCTGCAAACGCCCTTTGTGATGACGCGACGACAGATAACGTATCGACTTACGGAAAGATCCATCGCTTGCAACATTTGCGGCTGCACCATGTTATGCAACGGTAGCACGAAGTGATGCAGTTGTTTTTTCGTTTATAGCATCACTCACACAGTCATTCTAGCGATAAGATTTACTCCGCGCGACAAATATGTGCGGGTTTTAAATTTTATTAAGCGAAATGCAAAGGCGAATTAATCCTTTGTATTAAACTTGTGACAAATACGTTCAATTTCAAGTAACGTGATAGAATCAAACGTCTATCTTTTAGAGTCATAATAAATTTATATTAAATTTAGGAGCAAAAGAGCGAGGTAGCGAAAAATTGCAAATAATGATAATAATGATAATTAAGTAATAATTTTATCATCGCTCCTTTCCAAACGATTCAAAATATCTTAATATATGAAAAAAAGAAAATAAGCAAACATTTTGTTATATTACAAAGTGACATTTTTTCTTGAGTTTTTTATTTAAGACAGTTTTATAATTCGCTTTTTATAAAAATCTATTCATAATTTTATGTGTTATCTAATATATGCGCGTACCTTGATATATTTTGATAAAATACGTGCATTTTAATTTTTCTCTCCATTATACAATATATAAAACTATATATAAATAAATTTTTGTTGCTAATTATAAATCGTGGAAAATAGATTTTAGTAATTTCCCGCATTTAATGTCCTATATAAAAATATGGTTTTCAGGGTTAATTGTCCTCAGAAAACAGAGCTCATCTACTTTTATCGAACGCTTTCGGAGAACCACTGAATATTGAATTGTCAATAGCAATAATCAAATAGCTGCGAAATTGTAGCCTCCTCGCGATGAAACCGCAAGGTCGACTCCACAGTCTTTCTTTACTTGACGAGGAAGTAACGCTCGTAGAATGAGAGGCAGCGATTATTCTCCCAGATAACGGTGAAGATAATCTCTCTAAATGATCGGGGTCTCGCGTAGCGCTTTCCTCGGTAAGATGCACCGAAGCGTGCATCTCGCGCCTGCATTCTTCACCGCCGACTTCCTTCTTCGTGCCGTTGCATCCTCGGTATTTTTTATTTTTTTTTTTTTTTTAATTTTTTCAAGAAACTTCCTGCCTTTTTCTAAAAATACTCCCGTGTCAAAAAAGTGATGTACGCAAAACCGAAACTATATAAACATGAATTATTACAATGTTATGAAAATGCAGCTCTCTCCTCTTCCAGGAATTTTCAAACATCGTGAATATACTTTCGTGTAAACAATATTTTTATTTTTTGTCATATTGTTAAAATATTTCAGATATATATATGAGAAGATTTTTTTAGATTCTCTCTAGAACTTTCATCGCGGAGCTGGCGACGATGAAAGCGACGAGAGTGGATCAATCTCTACGAGCGTGCCTCGTGCAAACGCGGGAGGTGTAGCGAAATGCTTAACGATAATTAAATGCTATATCGCGCAGGCTGTAATTATTTTTCAAGCGCAGAAAAATGGTGGCGCTGAAAAAAAGCGCCGCACATTTTTGCGGTCCGCATGATTAAAGACAGCTATAATTGATCGATAGATAGCTGGTTCGGCGATCGAGATATTCGTATGATCTTAAACTTCCTTGTCAGGAATTGTGGAATCGATTAGTCGCCACCATCACTCAATTTACATTCAAGCTCGGTTAGATCGGTTCGGCAAAACGGTGGCAGACCCACGTAGCGCACGCCTACGTAGGCTACGCGAGCTTGTCTCCGGAGAAAGTTGGCGCGTCTATAACTCGTCTGTCTATATAGCCGCCTGTTTTCTTTTTCCCCAGCGCGTGCATATTTCCAAAATTTATGAACGTCTTCGCGAGAATGCTCAATCTTCAAAATTCGGGAGACTTATTTATATTATTTCCAAAAGTTATTGTCTCGAAATATGTTTCAAGACACATTTTATGCAATTCGAGCGATAAAAAGATATAATAATAATAATGACGTTGAAATTAAACAAATGGATTGAAAAAGAATGTTCTGGTATTTTATATGTTGTAAAAAAAAAAATGAACTTTTACGATAAAAAAGAAGTGTCGAAAGGAGGGAAATTTTGAGTCTCGAGGGCGCGCAATCGGTGACGATTGCAGAGTCGCTTAAAAAGCGAATCGATTGAACGTGTCGTGACTTTGAGCACGTGGCTTGAATCAGGAATTATATTGCAAGCGACTCGCGTCGAGCAAAAATAGTGTTTTCTAACGCGACACGAGCCATTAAATGCCAAGAAAAAGTAACCGAGACAAATATTGCGTCGCGCTACGAAGAATTGCAACAATTTTTCCTTTGTAAATGAATCAGACTTTTTAACTCGACTTGCATCTCGCGTTGAATCGCTTGTATTATTCCGCAGCCATTATTTTATCAAGGTCGTAAGAGCAGTGACATAGTCTGCTTTCGCGTATGTTGGATGCGCATAGCCAGTGGAAAAAATATTTCTATAGATTTCTACGTTACATCACACATACACACGCAACAGAGGAGAATTATACAGTATATATAATTATTTAGTATATATAATTTCAAAGAAGTTGGCAATTCTTTTTTTTTTTCAATTTTAAATCGTTGCATGAATAAATATAGAGATCATGACATTAAAAGTTGCATTCTTTTTTTTCTTCTCCTGTCAAATCTCATAGTTATTAAAAAACAATTTAAATCATCTATCTTTTATGCGCTATTGTCGTTTAATCTTACGCGAAGGTCAAGTTCTCTTTTCATCTTACGTTCAGAACGTATTCTACGCACACGCGATACATCGGATGATGCATTTGCGCGATCAACTCACATTTTCGAAGCCGCTCTCTCATGTCACGTGGCCGTCTTTCCGTCTACCGATCCATCGCAGAATTTCCCACGCAGTCGTTGATCCGTCGTGTATTTTTTTATCCACGTGATTCCCTCGGTGTGCGCAAGATTCACGTACACCCTCCAACGGACAACCCTTTGCTTCGTCTCTGCGAGGGGATTCGTTCTGCGCAGAGCAGAAAACGTGCGAACCGTGGTGGTTATTTTCAATAACTGCACTCTCTCAAGAGAGAGAGAGAGAGAGAGAGAAAAAGAGACAAAGGAGAGAGTCGAACCGAGAGAAGGAACGAAATGTGTCGCGGTGAGAGGCCGGCGCTCGACTGCTTCGAATGCATGTAGCGGATTCCACTTGCTCCGGAATACCTGCCCACCACTGTCGTTTCGAGTTCTCGGCTAGGAGTTACTTGTCAGCTGGTCAGGTAGGTTGATTCGGGAGTATACTAGTGTAGAGATCCGTTGGTTCTTCATCTAAGCCAACGATGTTGGCTCTGTGGGGACATCGCAAGATTCCCGTTAATTTCGGACCTTGTCAGTGAACTCTGAGGGATTATCGAGAAATCTTAATCGGAAGAAATTAGCCGGATGTGGATGACGGAGCAACGGAAACGTGACACGAATGCGGAACCGAGCGCTGTAATAGTGATTGAATATTACGATATTTTCCGCATATATAACGTACTTTTTTTTCAGTCGTTAGTTTTTTTTTCCTAACACACACACACACACACACACACACACACGTTCTCTCTCTCTCTCTCTCTCTCTACTTATCTAAGTTTTCGACGAATGTGTAAATACGTGTGTGAAAGGATTAATGAAAAATTAAAAGTTTTCCATTCCTGTTCTGATAGCTTATTTACAGAGTATCGACACGTGCTTATTTTCTGATTAACTGGATATATTTCGGGCTACGTGACGAGTGAAAAAATATGTGCGTAAATGTTATTTTAAAAAGCTGTATTTGTATGTACATTCATGATTAACTATATAACTCTTTTAATTGAATCACTTATACGCGTTAAGAGTTTATCATATACCGAATAATTGGATTATTTGTATATAAATATATGGTTAGAAATTAAATAATTCTTATATCGCATTAAACTCTCCAACTTAGCTCATTGAGCTTAACTTAGAAATCTTCAGATCTTACTTCTTACATCACGGGGAAAACGCCGTGCTAAATCTATCGATTATGAAATCTTTCTGTCTTTCTCTTTCTCTCTAAAAAATTAAAGTCAGAAAGTTTAAAGTAATCGCAAAGGACGAATCAGCTGATTCGGGGGACTCTTCATGATTCTTCATGACTCATTTGGGACACACAGAAAAATCGCGTTGGACCCACTTCGCGTTTCGCAATTCGCTACGCAGCAAGTGAAATTGCGAAATTACCAGAATGTTATTGTAACGGAACAAACAAACATTCATTACATAATACTATCCCGTCCTTTGTCGAATTCGCGAGTACGGTGCATTCTTTCTTGTACTCGAAAGTTAATCCCTTTCCCTTTCTTCTCTTCGTATCGGGATATCAAAATGCTCATCGCGTCAACAAGTCATTAGTTACGCCATTATCGTCATTAGATTAATCCCTCACGGCCGAACAAAATGGAATTGATGCACTTATCAACATAAATTATGGGGTCAGCGGTAATTTACCGGTGCGACGACGACGACGACGACGACGACAGCGTCGCATGAAAGCGAATGTTGGAGCGAAAGAAAGAAAGAAAGAGAGAAAGAGACCCCAGGCACATAATGACAGTGAAAGGATCGTGACTTTGCCATTGGTTGTGAGGGAAACCGGCGCTATTATGCGTGATTCGCGCTCGTTCGCCTCGCTCAGCGATCGGCTGTTCACCTATGACAGTCGCAAAATGAACAACTTGGATCGAATCGGAAACGCCGGGGTTTCCGGAGATTAACTGTCATTCGTATGAAAGTAAAAAGTCCTATGAAAAGTGTAGGCGTCGTCCAAATTACGCTGATTATTTCTATGTTATACAACGCTTTCAGCCGATATTGAAACGTCGTGAAATGAAAGGATATTTTTTTTACTCTATAATTTTTACCAAAGCGAATAATTGACTTTAGAACTTTCCAAATTTCTTCATACGAATGACAATTAACGAGTATTATTTCGCAGTAATAAGAGCAGGTTATCAGCCTTTGTCATCGATTGTTGCTAGTATCTAAACTAGTACAATATATTAGTTTAATTTCGGTGATTTAAACTTTTTTGTTACGCGGACAATGTAAAATACATTTTACGTTAATTTCCGCGGATAAGTATAGAGATTACTTTCATTTGTAACGTCGAAATCTGTCAGGGACGAATGCGGCCAAAATGCTCCCCAATTTTTTTTTAATCGATTTCTAAATTAACTTTGTGATAAATGAAAAATAATTACTAATAGATTACGAACATATAAATTTCAGGGCGTAACCTTTTACCACTCCAAAGAAATTAAGTTCCAAAAGTTGCAGTTTGACAGATAGGGCAACATAGAAAATTAAAAGTAATTTATCAAAACAAAACATTTTTTATTCTAAATATTGTTTATATTATCATCTATTGATGATATATTGATATCAGATATTGCAATTACTTGATGCAATATCTTGCATATGGCCACAATCATGAGTTTATTATTTCCAATGAAAGCTTGTGCGATATAATAGTTAATAACAACAACTAGGACAAAAAATATTTTGTTTCTATAAATAATTTAATTTTATATGTTTTATGTTGCTCATCTGTCAAACTGCAATCTTTGAAGCTTATTTTCTTTGGAACGGTAAAAGGCTACGCTCTGAAACTCATATATTTGTACTCGTTAAATATCTTTCATTTTATCACAAAATTAATTTCGAAATCGAGTAAAGAAAAATTGGCAAGCATTCCTTATGGTAATTTGGCCGCATTCTTTTACCAGTTTCAAACAGCGAGAGGTAATTCTTTATTACGAGAAAAGAGGCACGTGTGGGGATTGATTCTTTACGTGGAGATTGCGTTGTGTTCTGCGTCGCGGCAGTTTTCCACCGTCAGAATCTTTAGCTGGTTCGCGAGCAGTGTTTTCGTATTATCTGGACACAGAGTGATTCTGAAAAAAAAGGAAAATCAGAGAATGAGTGTATGCAATGTGTGTAAGAGTCGATTACTTAACTATTGTATAATCATTTGTGATATATGTGCGCCTCTTTACGTCTATGTCTCTCTAAATGTCAACGGCTTGTTCATCTATTCGATTTGATTAGTGAGTACTCTTTCCTTTTCATTTCAAATGTCACTGTCGAAACGCTCGGATATAATAAAAATGCACAGAATGTTTGAATTGCATAGAAAACCATCTATGAAGCTTTTAAAGTCATATTTAAAGTAAAAAAATAAAAATATTTATGCTATATTTCTTCTACCGAATTATAAATGGTTAACGTAAAGTACAAATTACTTTGCGATAACGTTAATTTAAATTTTATATTAATGAATTGATTTTATAGATCGATATATTTTTTTCTTTTTAAAGACTTTATTTTTCTCTTATGATTTACGGTTTTTTAAATTTGTTTTGTTAATATTTATTAAATTACGCTTGCTCTTTTAAATTAAATAAACAATAACTATATTTTGAAAATAAATATGTGCTTGATTTACCGCTTCTCTAAATAATTATTAATTAATATTATTTTAAATAAGAATATGTGATAATTATGTTTTAAATGATTATCTTATTTAATAATAATATCAATTTTTGCAAAAATATTTTCTCTGCATTTGTATGGAAAAAATAAAGTTTCAAATAAATATTTCTTTTTTTAAACAAAACACTATTTAAAATGGCTATTTGCAATAGTCGACGGGTGAAATATGCTTATAGCGATGAGACATTATATGTAATTAGAATATTTATGACTTTCTAAAGCTTGCAGCAAGGACATTGCGTGTATATGGACTTTGCGTGTTCAAGGATCTCGGGTAATAATCAGGCGCTTTCCGCTAGAAATATTACATCATCAATAGCGAGAGAAATGAGAATTGCAAGGTAATAAATATGCAAAATTCTTACTCATAATCAGTCTCCAGGTTTTTGATGGTCAACGAGTCGACGTAGGCTCGCGGTGTGTGAAGCAGCCTCCACGTGAGCGGGTTGAAGACCGAGGTCTGATACTCCCAGGTGATCTCGACCGAGTTCGGCTTGCCTACGACTTCTCCGGGCAATACAACTGTGTGAGTACTGCCAGGCTCGTAATATTTCGAGGCCGAGCTCAGCTGCATCCTCTCGGTTTTCTTGCCATTCGTACCGATCACGCGCACGACAAACATCCCGACTTCCCCACCGTACGACAAGCTCTCGTCTGTCTTGGAGATATTTATCGTCACTTTATAGTGGCCCTCTGCAATCATCAGAAAGTTAAATATATATCTGCATTTTTTCTCTGATAATATATAGCTATAAAATATTTTTTATGTGCTTGTTCTCTTCTTTTCACTATACATATGTTAAATACTTTTGCGAAAATTTGAAAAATGCGTGATATTAACGAACAGTTATTATAATCTTCAATCGTCTTAATTTATTTAGAACGATGGGACCAAAAATATAAGCTATTCGTGTACGTATGATATATGTGTGCAGGGATTTAAAATTTAAATTCTAATATAAATGAGTCATTACTAACTGCAAAATGGTTTGTCACGTCCGGTCATAAGGTATACGGCCGCGTGATAGTTTCCGGGCTGAGCGTCCAGTCCGAATCTGGGACAGTATTGGTTTGCGCAATCGAAACAGCTACCCTCCTGGAATTGGTCCCAAGAGTTACAGGGCACAGCTAAGAACGGACAAAGGCTATTTATGCTCTCGATGAAGTACTCGTAACTGCGGATATGATTGCATCCTAAAAATCTCTTGATTCCTGAGAAAAAAGAAAAAAAAACATTTTAATCTCGCATTGATTTCTTTTCTCTTTCATGTATTACTGCTGGGATATATGTATGAATTAAATGAGAGACTCACCTCGAAAGAAACTGCCGCGTTCCAAGGTGATAGAATTGAGCACACCCTCGTTACAGCCGGGTTGATTGCGGCCGCCGTTTGGATAGAAATCGATATGCGCTACCGGTTGCGTAATCCCGAGACCGCCGCTGATAAAAGGATTGCAGTCCGTGTGAATAGCCGTCACGAATGTCGCGTCCGTCGGGTCCAGCCGGACCATCGGCGAGGTATTGCTGAAGTGTGGTTCCGCCGGATCGAGACCTTGTGAGTAAAATTGCGACGAGAAATTAGCGAACATCGTTTTCCTACGATCGTCCGATGCGTGAATGTAGGTGAGAATTAAAAATAAATATTTAAGGGAAAACAAAGTCTGCATCGCAATCAGACTTCAAAAAGCGTGAATATATTTGAAGACAAGGATAATCTACAGCCTCTCCAAATTTACATCCACAACAATTTTATCTTCTTCTATCTTATCGCATTCTTTCTCTTTCAAAGCAAATTTTGGTGACACATGTGAGAAGATTTGAATAAAAGATGCTTGCATCTTTTGTGCCTTTAATTAAGTATCAATATATTCGCAATTAAGAACGAAAATAATAATTTTGTGATAAAAAAAAAATTTTAATAATATACATATATATCTATAACATGTATTAAAATGAAAAAAGGTTACTATAAAGAAAAAATATGTAGTGAAATATATATATTTCCGTGCATTCTTCGAATTCACAATTATGAACATACATAACATGAATATGAAGCAACCGGTTGTTTTATTGTGACACCGAATAAAGGCTCATTTGTACATATCCGTTCCGTATCCGTACCGTATCCATACCGTACTGGCAAAATCGGATTTGCCGTTAATGCAATGACAGTCATTGCGTGACCGTCACGACAAGAATTCCGAATCAATGTCTCGAGTAAAAATGTCAAGTCGAAGGCTATCATAAAACTATGTCGTTCTTAAAATTGACATATACTTTCTACAAATCTTAATAGCTATATACGCGTTTCGTTCGACTTACAAAATATATGTACGGTTCCGTCTCACGTAAGGGTTACCGAACGTTCCGCCATATAATACCGTATTATCGCATTGCGTAAAGGCGGAAGTTATTTTGCGGTTTGCTGAGAGACAATAAATTAATAGTTGGCGAAAGAAAGTCGTTCGTTATACACTCACGCTCTCGCGTCAGTGCATTCTTCGCATTCTTGAATATTCTCCTTGAAATTTACGGGCAAACTTTACTATACTTCACTATATGAAAGGAATTCATTTATACGCGACGATGAAAACGAGGGCGAACGATTCGATAATTTTCCCTCGCCTGCGGCTGATAATATCCCATTATCTTCCTCGTCCTTGTTCGGAAACGCGAGGCCTATTCTCCTGTTATCCTCCTCTGCCACTTCTTGGAACAACGTGCTCTCTTATTCCGGTTGTTTACCGCAAACTCGTCTCCGGACGCACGTCCAGAAGCATGTCTTCCTTGTCTCCAGCCTCAATGATCCTACCTCGGTATATCGAGATAGGTATTCCCTAGTTTCTCCTCCCTCGTTAGGGGATGTTTCTCCTCGTCGAGGGGTAAACTCTGAGGCGGAGAGAAGGCGTCGATTCGCCAACCCTCAGCGAATTCTGCGGTCTCGTTTCGCGGCCATGACGATTATAAACCCCGCCGTCGTCCTTGTTAATACACTTCGCGTCTCCTTCTGCGATCCTGGTAGTTCCCGATGGGATCGATAGCTTACGTAACGACCAAATCGTCCACCTCCAATCGGGCGTGTTCGATTCCATCGATTACGACAGGAGAGGGGTGGAAGAATTTCGCAAAGCTCCTTCCCTGAACGCGTTTTTGCGCTTTGTTGTTAATTATGTAATAAGTAGGCGCGCTAGCCTAAGTCAGGCTAGCCTAAGTTAGGAGAGAATACAAATCATTTTAGTCCCGACTATTTATATACTTTGAACTTACTTATTTCCTTAATTTCCCCATATTACGGTAAATCGTTAAATGAGCTCGAGCGAGTCTTTGCGCGATATCGCGTGAATATATCGCGTACGTTATATAAACCCATCGATGGCACGAATCACGTAGGAAAGTACAACGAAAGTATTTTACGATCGTTGCTTTTACGATCGTTGCTCGTCCTCTATTTGCCTGCTGCAACGAATCGTATTGTCGCTCATCTTTGAGTTTTTGCTCGTTACGTTGGCGAAAATTTCACCGATCCTTTAAAAAAATAAACTCGGATAATGAAGACTCCGAGAGATAGAAAGTTGAAACGAATATTCCGTACATTCGACCGTGTATACGATATAATCGAATAGATAAATATTTTTCTTATTCTTTCTCTTCACGTATCCATATTTTCCGCCAATCGTGATTATTGTTATTCTTTTATCTACTGCAAAAATAAAGCAATGTAAAATCTCTTTTTCTACGACTTCAGGTTTGAAAACAAATTAAAAGCTAAAGTTACATAGAGTACGGAAAAGTGGTAACAAGTTTTTTTTATCATTATTATTACAATCATTTTTTTCATCAAGATTAATAAAACACCTGGACCGGTCTGACTTTTTCGAGCAAGATACTCCTGCGACAACTGTTATCCTGATCATCTGCGATTCAATCGGCTATCTTCGTAATGCTCCGAGCTGTTTGCGACCACAGGAGGGGACAAACGACCAGCTCCGACATTGATCGTCAGAAAAATGAGAGAAAGGAAAAAAAGAAAGGCATGCGTGTGTTTGTGCGCGCACATGTGATTACGTCGTCATTTCTTTTGCAAATTTGCATACTTCTGTCACTCATTTCACTCCTGCGTTTACCTCCTTCCTCATTTCACGCTTTCCTGCGTTACGCACGCTTCTTCTTAAACTTCGCATAAAGAGACTGTCAACATCTCCTTCTGTCGCAATCGCTTCTTCAATCGCACGCGTAAAAACATTTCTTAATGCACACGTAATCTTTGAGGAGATTATTTAATCGATTATTTTTTTCTTAATCTCGTCTACGAATCCTGTAAAGTTTAAAGTTTGCTTTGCAAATTGTTGCGCGATGGACAAGTTCTCGAAAAGTTCAAAAAGAACATAAATGTCAGATATAGAAAAGCTTTCACGTGTTTGCCGAATCGCGCCGAAAATAACGTACTATAATTGTTCAATTGTACCTATAATCCGTCCAAGCTTGTTCTTGTATCGAGTGTTCAAGGTGTAGCCGACGTAACCGCAAGTATGGGCGCCCAGACTGTGTCCGATGCAATGCATTCTGATGGACGGTATCTCGCCGATCTCGATCAGCTGAGCCGCCAAACGAGCTGTCATTGCGCCCACGAGTCGCGTGTTGGCCACGGCTTGCGTGTAAGGTGGTCCTGCACCGCCGAGCCAATTAACGATTAAAACGTTGCAATCTTCTCGTAGTAGCAGTTCCTTCATCGTCCTCTAGCCGATTAAAAAAGATTTAAGTTAACAAATGTACGATCAATTAAGAGGCCAGCAAATTTCTTCCTACAGATAATAAGATTTTATGAATAAAAAAATATATACATCTTGTTTTTGAGAATAATAAAAAACTAATAAATATATAAAATCTTTTTAATTATTAACATTTTCTTTTTAATGTTTTTATATATGTTTTATGTCTCTATAAAATTTGAATTTTCCTCCAAAAATTTTCCGACATGCTCACCAGGACCCAAGTTTTGTCGCCGTTGTCAAGAAACCCATGAATAATGAAATAAAAATTGTTCTCCTTGTTCAGGGGCGTTTCTCGGATCGTATCGTAGTCATCAATCTTCAAATCGTAGATCTGGTCGGGCTGTTTGCGCGTGTAGAGGGTGTAACGGGGATTGATGCTATCTGGGCGTGCCGGAAATGTGGACACTGGTCGGTTGTCTCCGGACCAGGGTGGTCCGATATAGAAGCAGCCATATGGTTGGAAACATCGCCACATGTACCATTCTGTGATTAAATAAATACTTTTTATTTTATTTATTATGGCTTTATCGAAGTATTCAGTGAAATCTGAATTTAATATATTTAACTCGAAGAATTTTCATGCTGTTAAAATAAACTTGACAATCATTATTCTGAAATCTTTATCTAAATAACATATAACTATTGATACACTTTTAAAATTAATGTATTATTATACACAAAAAAATTCGAATTATGAAAATTTATTAATTTTTTATTTTTGATCATTTTCATAAATTTTAATATGTATAACCGAAAAGATCTTGCAAATTATAACTTAAAATGCTACTCAATGTATTTCAAAGTTTTGCAATCATTTGCATTTCAATCAACAATTCTTGTTGAAGAATCCATCATGAACAAGAAAATCTAGAAATCTAGAATGTTCCGCATAAGTTTTGAACAAACTTTCGAAAAATTGGCTAAATTCTCGTTAAGAATTTCACACTACCCTATATAAAATTTCGGCACAGATAGTGCGTTACCAATAAACATATCTAACTGATTTGTTCATCGTCCTTCACTATATTGACCAACGAGTTTCGAGCGACGAGAGAACGTTACTACGAATTACTCTCTCAGGGGTTATCAGACGCGTTCGCGATATATCTCCGCGCGCAGCTCTATCAGTTCCTCGAAAACCATGTTTTGTCTCCGTGATGGATCAGTAATTATCTTATTGTCACGATCGCACGTGACAATAAGGACACTAAGCTTCATTTTATTTTTTAAAATGATTCCTTCTCGATAAAAGACAACTTGATTATTACTTCAATTCTCAACTCACACGCTTAATGTAGTTTTCAAATGGTACAATATTTTATTTTTCCCCAAAAATATTGTTTTCATGATGGATCAATAATTACCTTACTGTCACGATCGCACATGACAATAAGGATAATAAGCTTCATTTTCTTTATTAAAATGATTTCTTTCCGATAAGAGAGAGAGTTTGATTACTACTTAAATTTTCAACTCACACACTTAATGTAATTATTTTGAAGTGTACATTATTTTATCATTACATTATTATCGCAAAAAAAATATTCTCTTTCTCTCTTTTATTGTCCATTAACGGGGACAGTAAAAAAACAAACATTTTTTTCAGAAGCAAAGCTGACACTTACGATCACCCAGATCAAATTTGTTTTCTTCTTCTTCTGGCGACAAGGTTGTGGTTGTAATATTCTCGGCTATACTGACGTTTTTCACGTCTGTCTTTTCGGGCAAGGTGGCCATCATATTGGCCGTGTATGCCATCACAAGCAAGGTATTATTGAGAAACATGTTGAAATATTCTTCGTGTTGACAAACGTTACATATATATGTATACGTTGATTAATTTATAACTTGTGTGTGATTTTCACGGTACCTCGCTTTCTTGTGTATTATGATAAATATTACATGCCATATGTTCAATCTGAATTAATAATGGAAATGAATAAAGAATCTCTCACCAATGAAAAAATATATATCAAATAAATTACATTATCACAGTCTCTCGACGTTTCTTCCGTGTGAAATGAAGTTAATTACAGCTGAAGAACACCTTCCTCTTTATCGTTTTATGCAGTCTCTCGAGGAATCGCACGGCACACATAAACATCCGAGAATCCTGGTTCTTCCGGACTTTGTATCGGTCGGTTGAAGATGAAAAACACACTTTTTTGTTTTTTTTTTTTTTTTTTTTTTTTTGCTTAAGACGTTGTTGCAACGTCCTTGGCTCTTGACTACGTTCAAAGATGTCGTGAGCTAAATGTCTGTCTCGTCGGCGAGACGATTCGTCACTGCCAGCTACTGTAAGTAAGTCGCGCGTGATATCAGTAATAATAATGAAAAATCGATTGACGTAAAGGCAGCTTGTGATAGTACTCGTGTCGGCAACGGTCCCGATATTAAGCATCCGCGTCTCGGAATAAACGAAAATTTATATCATGCGTACACCACACTAATTGACAGCGTTATCTCAAGTTGTTAATATCTTTTCGATTCTTTTAAAAATATTTGATAATGTCTAATTAATGTATATATATATATATTTATTTAAATTTTTAACTATTATTTTATAAACTTTGATAATTTAATTTAATTTAAATCGTCTTTTAAAAATTGAATATTTTTCTTTGTCACAGATAATTTTCGACTCGCACCGAAAACAACTCCAGGTCGACCTGCCGAACGCGTTCTTCTGCCAGTGGAATCGACCCGATTACAATTTGATTGAAGAAATATCTTCCACTCTCGTGGATGAGATGCCACGGTCACGGTCAACCGTCCTCGATGATCTCGGGTCTACTGATCGACACTAATCACTCAAATTTCTACTGACCCATGTGAACTTCATACGTTTTCGCCCCACTCCTGGAGGAGCTCAGCTGTTCTCTTTCTCGGAGCGCTCTTATCCGGTTTCAAGATGAGAACAGAAGGTGGCGTCAATTTAATGAGTTCTTTCCAGAATTTTTCGTGTGCGAGTTATTTACGAATCATCTCAAAAAGATTATTTTTTTCGCAAGAAATAAATTTATTTTATGTTTTTTTCTTCCCCTTCACAATTAACATCTTTATTTATTTTATTTGTTTCTTATTTATATCTGTAACAAATATTTATATATTTATTGTGCTTTATATTATTTTGTTATACAGGAATATTGGCAATTGATAATTAGCCAATTAATATTTTAAAGCAGTTTATACAATATCTCTCTCAAGAATAATTTCCCAAGTTTGAAAATTCCTCCATTAAATTCCTCAATTTTCTGTTGTGCTCCGAAACATCGCCAAACATTTAAGAAGCTCTTGTCGACTGGTTGGCCGATCCTTGACTACCGTAGCGGCCTGACACAAGTCATTAAATGAAATACTGTTTTCACAGAATCCCACGGGATGTCGTCGAGAAAGCCTTCAAAAGGACCGCCCTTTTTGTGACGACCGCCTGTTCGTGGAAACGCGTTTCTTCCTGGACAATGCGAGACGATAAATCCACCGATGGTCCAACGGCTAATTAAACCGGATCAAAGCCACTTAAAGTACTCGTTAAGTTGTCCTCGTTTTCTCCCCTCAAGAAACACGACGAGCATTCTTCGCATCGTTAAGGTATGGCCCTCGCGATCGCACGTAAAAGAAGTCTTTATCGGAGAATTTCTGTAAGAACAACGTCTAAGAGAAAGCCTTGTCGGATGTCGGATCTCGTTTGAACTTTATTCGTCAAAGATACTCGAGAATGATTTATGCAGCGAATGCTACGATCTAGATCTTTGCGTGGAAATTTTTCTAGCACATTCTTTGACGTTGGAAAAATATTGTATTGACGACTAAAATTATTAGATCTACTTATAATATTGTAAATTAAATAATTATATAAATATTTAATTCCACTGTTTCTTTCTTTCTTTCTTTCTTTCTTTCTTTTTTTCTTTTACATACACACGCACATTTTATTGCGCTTTATTAAACGGACGTTGATTATTTCTAAGCAGTATATATATATATATATATATATATATGTAAATGAAAAATCCCAAGAAAATATCGCGTTAATTTATTGTTAGAAAAATTCACGTAAATGTTTTTCTCGGCGATTAAACGAAACACAAGCCTTGTTGTACAAAATCCGTCAGGTAACGCGATACAAAGCGAGCCTCGGACTTCAGGGATAGGACACAAAAGGCCTTTTCCGACGTAAAAAGATGTCGAAACCGATCGATATACGGGTTGGGTCGAGAGCCGGTAACGCACGCCATAGAATTGGCACGCCGCCCTATGGGGTGCCGTCGACCCCGACGGAGCCGCTGCCTGCGTAAACGAAGCCCCGCGTATCCCCCAAACATCCCCCTTCGCTAGTTACCCCCGTGCAGTGTTGAAAATCGGCCTCCTGGTCGATCGTGAATCCCTAATACCGTGCACCCCCGAGACGTCTCGCGTGTTACCTAGGAAACGTCTCGCGTTACCCAGGAAACGTCTAGCGAAATCGCCCACCCATGAACGGGACTCCTGGCCGTTTCTGCGGACTTGGTAGCCGAATCGTACGACTGTTGCATCGTGATTACCGCGAAAAGTATGAATGACAGCAGCGCGCGGATTGCGTTCGGGAAAGGGTTGCAACCCCGAGGGCGCGCTCCGATACATTAGAATTCGCGCTCCGATCCTGTTGTGATTCTGCATCTGGTCTTATATCTTAGCGTAATAAATTTTAAACCTCACCACGCAAAGTATATATTTATTTTACACATTTATTATTTCATGTTCAAAGTTAGAATTATATTAAATCGACGATTACAGATTTATAATTTTAATATTAATTTAATATTATTATATAAGACACATTATGTGTGAATCTGAACTCGTCGAATTGTAATAAATTTCGTTGCGCTCGTCGATTAACTATATAAATAATATATTGCACGAAAGAAAATGTCGAGGTGATGCGAAAGAGGGAGGCAAAAAATCAAATGTAAAGGCGTTATTCGTGCACGTGGGCAGTAACAAACGATATAACGTGGGTCTTTAATGATACGAACGACAGATCGCCGCCCCCTTTGACCTTGAAGGAACCCTTGAAACACTCCTGCCAACTCTTGCTACCCTGTTACATATCCCTACCTTTTGACCCATTGAATTATTCATCGGAACCATTTCTATTACATTGCCCTATTCAATCCCCATCCATTTATTCCCATCTATCATTCATGTGCCTCTTTCGGGCTCGGTCAAGCCGTAAAGTGATTTACGTCGCTGTATTGGCAACGTAAAGCGACTCGCACACACACGAAGCGCCGTGTTCAGTTAAATAGCTAATTATCCACTGGAGTTCGGCTGCAACTAATCGACGTTGCACTTTACGTAACATTTATGAAGCAATGACACTATACCGCATGCTGTTATGTAATTATAATATCGTTTATTCCTCATTTATATTATGACACAAACACTTGTATAATTATTGTTCTATTTATAATCTTTCTTAAAAAAGAGAGTTTTAATCTGTTTCAATTACTCTTATTTTTTATTTAAATAGCCGCTTGTTATTTTGCATGTTTTTTTTATTTTATTAGCGCGATTATTGCTTAGTCGTTCAAAGTTACGTCTGGTTACTTAGGTTAAGGACAGATTATTTAAACATGTTTAATTTCGATACGATTGAATAAATGTTTATCAATATGACAATGACGCGTGTAAATATAATATAGATGTTAATTATTTTCTTTTTTTCCTCTCTTCTACGTCAAAAAATTTTTATTCAATAAAACGTGCGTCAAATGTGTTTCGGTAAAAACTGTACTTTGTACTGTTGATTTGCCATCGTTCGCAGTTATATATATTCTGGGCAATGTACATCAGATAACATTGCCGGGCGTAGGTCGAATAAGCGAGGATTTGTTTTCGAAAGTAGAGATAGAACTGTAGAATATTTGCGAAAAAAAAGAAAAAAAATCAGTTTAATGAATATATATATATATATATATATTTTTATTATATATATATATATATATATATATATATATATATATATATATATAAACGTTCTAATTGCTTCAATCGATATGTTATCCGAATAAATCCCGAGTGATAACAGTAAATTCGCTTCGCGGAAAAATAACTTATCGTACAAATATATAATGCTGTAAACTTTGATCTTTGTTACTGTTGACTTTCCCGTCCGAACAATATAAGCGAGAGTTTTCAAATATCAAAGGATAAGCGACACGCGACAAAAGTATTTCTCCAAATTTCCCAATCGCGTGTATTTTGTAAATGTAAAAAGTGCATAGTTCACGGTCTGACGTCTTCATGAAATTCAATCGCACAAAACAAGAGAACCAAAGAATTTTAAATAATAAAGATATAGCTTACATATTATTATAACAAATAGAAAAAAGAAAAAGAAATTTTGGACTTTAAAGAGATTGAGAAATCCACTGCTCGCATTTTTATCAATTTTCTTCGTTCTTTCGCCAGATTTTATCTCGCTCTAATCGCCCCTCGTGTTCCCCTTCTCCTTGCTTCTTAAACACACCTTTATAGGGCCGCGCACTTCGATCCGAACACCTCGTCCGTCTTCATGAAACCCTGTTCCACTCGCCGACACGTGTCCGTCTGGGGTTGCGTAACCCTTTGAACGTGCGATGGGGATAGATGCAAAAATCGACGCGACAAATTATTAATCTCGCGCCGCTCGTCGTAACGCCGACAATTAAGCACCAATTTCGCGGGACAGAAGGAAAAAAAGGATCATACAAAACGAACTTCATTTTTTCACCAGGCGAACATGAAAACGACGTAGCGAGACGACGCGACGCGACGCGACGCGATGCGATGCGACGCGACGCGACGCGACGCGACATACGCCGGTTATGCGTATGGTGCGTTCCGCATCGTTAACCAAAGTGAAATCACTTCCGTTCTACGCGTCTTACGGCCACTCATGGACTGTAGTTAAAAGCACGTGGGTTGTAAAAAATCAGAAAAGAACTTTTTTATTCGAATTTTCTCTCAACAAAAAATTTGAAGTTGTAACAGTTTAATTTTTTTCAGGACATATTTCTCGCTAAATTAGCATCTCGGAATCCAAACGGGTAACAATAAACTTTTACGCAGTCGATTTTAATGGTAACATTAATCTAATGTCAAACGTTAAAAAAAGAAATGTAGAAATTTTTGTTTGCGCGATCAAATCTTTCGCAGATATGTTTTAATTTCAATCGCGATCGATAAGAAATTAACGTATGCGAGGCCAAATATTCGAATCATTGAATAAAGAATATAAGGAAGGAACATTGCAATACTGCTGAGTTATCGATATTCAAACTGGCTGTAATTTTGTAACGTTTAATGACGTATAATATTTTTTATTTAATGATTCAAATAGAGATGCAATGTGCGAGGAATAATCTCGATGGTCTAAAAATGCGTGGAAGAAGGATGGAAAATTTTGATGAAAAACTAATTAATTGAATTAATATCAACTATTTCTATTACACGAATAATGAAACGTATATCAGATAAGACTTTTTCACTAACAATTGCAGTGACTTGTTTTTACAAATGTGTTTTTGCAAATGTCGGTTTGCATAATCAGAGATAAAATTATTTTCTTGCAAAATGACATTTTGTATTATCTTTATATTTAATATATAATATATATAAGATTTAGTAAATCATGATGTATACATATATTGTATATCAAGATGAATTTTTAACCAGAACTCCGTCTAATAATAAAAGAAAAAAGTCATCTGTTATTTCCATTACATTTCTACTAGATGAACGATAGTGTCAGATCGACACAATTGCATGTGATTAGACTCTTGGCAACACGTCTCTCCCGAGTCTCCGCTGTTGCGCCATCGCCCTTTCAGTAGGGATTATGGTGTAACAGGGCCGAAGAGTCCCCAAAATACTTGCATGCGTATTCTAAGACCCTGTGAACACGGCCCTTCGCGTGACGGCCCTAAAGGGGTCAACGCGCGACTCAATTGTTATTCTACGACGCGTCCGGAACGCGCTTTCGTCGACAACGAACGTGTCGCCGTCGAAGGGAAGTCGGCTGATGACATCGATTAGGAAAGCATATCTCCGAGAATGCTTTCTAGACAGGCTGCACTATGGAAATCCAATTTACAGAAAGATATAATTTCTCTTTTTACATATATGAAACATCGATTGTGAGCGAAAGGAAGCTCGATACAAAACGTTACTTTTCTCTCTCTCTCTCTCTCTCTCTTCTTCTTTTAATTATTAAAAATGATTAATAGGGTACGTGTCGCTGAATGTACAAGAATATATGCGAGATGTCAATTTTCAATTCTAAATTAATATTGAAATTTTGAAACGCGTACAACACAGATAAAGCAATCCTTGTCGCAATCTGCGAAATGTTATTTTTGCATTCGGAGACAAAGTAAAATCAAACAAAAATAGAAATGTTGCTAGTCGCCAGTGGTTTTTTTTAAAAACAATGAAATAATCATAACAGTCAACCTGACTGGCAAACAATGTTTATTTAATTCTTATGAAATGTTATACATAACGTTATGTATAACATTTCATAAGAATTAAATAAACATCGTTTGCGAGTCAGGTCGACTGTTAAGATTATTTCATGGTTTTTAAAAAGTAAAATGTTTTTTAGACCAAAAAAAATTATTTTTGCTAAAATGGAATTTAAAATAGAAGAAGAAGAAGAATTTGTTGATTTTACGCTACTGCTATTTTATAATGTGTTCTCTCAAAGTATCGCGCAAGATGGTAAATACCGTATCGTTTATAATACGTGTGGAAAGTTAGCGGTTCTTCCAGCTTTCTGTTCTCGTTTTTTTTTCCTCTTTTATTAACGTAACAATAATTCATCGCGATAAAATACGATAGTTGAAGATATTACGATAAATCATCTCTCACGCCGGCGAGTCGTGTGTGATATACTCGCGCGAATCAGCTATCGAGAGATCGATCTCAAAAATTTGTCGACCGGTTCATGGTATCCTGTTAAACTTCAACGCTGATTTGACTTTCACTTTTCGGAGCCCTTGGCGAAACCACGTGGATAGCTATCTTTTGTCGCTGGGAATCGAGCGCGCGATTTTATATGTCGGATGTATCTCTTTCATCTGTAATAACATAAATCGCATTATCGCCATGTAGCCAATTACGATTTTTCTTCCAAAACAAATTTTGTATATTAATCGTAAATCGTCATGACGCTACGTCACACTCCATACGCGCGATATTTTCGAACCTTGCAATTTTCTCGAGGCCATTGCCGCGTCGTATAAGTGATAGTAAATTAACAGTCGATCAAGATATTATACACATATGTATATATATGACATTATTTTTATATCAATGCCACGTTCAAAGATTGCTGACGAATCATCGCAAATCGAGACTTTTGCACTCGCGCATTCGCTCGGTGCATGCATGTCACGTTACATCGGTGGTTTTCTCGGAATAGTATATTACATTAACGTTGTTCCGGAAAGTTCGTAAATACACCATATACGGGAGGGCTGTTACGGGGGGAGGGCGGATCCCTTTCTCAGGACTGCCGAAGGGCTTCCGCACGTGTTTCGACCAGTCCTTTCTTCATGGTTCCCTAGTAAAAGTGCGTAGGCGTATGCCCTTTAGGGATTAAGAGTCGTGAATTCTCCCATAAAAGGGCTCGAGCTCGGCACTACAAGAGGGTGTCCCACGGAATTTCACGGCCACGCGGGGTTGCCCCTCGCGACTCATGGATTCCTGTTGCGTTAGTTTATCTTTAAATCAGCGTTAAGCGGTTCCCCGTAATCTCTTGTTTACCGTGTCGTTGCCGACAAAAGGTTCGTCGACGTCTGCGTCGTCGTTCGTAAGAATGGAAGTGTCTCTCCTCGTGTCGGCAGCGTGCACGACTGCGCATGAATACTAATTGGCACCGAGGAAGATGGAATTAGGCAATCATCTTCGCGTGGAGGATATCGCGTGCAGGAGGAGCGATTAGGGCGATTACGGGCCCTAAAGCAGAATCATAGGGCGAGAATGTCTACGTATTATCTTCTTACGAATTGTAAAATTCAATTGTCGCAAAGATCAAAGTAGAACTAACCACTCGAATCGATTTCATTTCTGTCCTCGAGATTAAACGGGGCCAAAAATGATATTCGGTTCGATCGATCTTGATTACGTTTAATTTTACGACACGAATAAGTTGGCGCAATTTTTGATTGTTATCAAAACCTTTGCGTTTTTTATCAACTTCCGGATAACTTGATCAGGAAATCATGGCGTGATTGTGGTTCGCGGCTACCATGAAAAGTAGCACAGGATGCGGTTCGTTATGATGTATGCTTCTTTGAGACATCGATTTATGGAAAATTTCAATTTGAGCTCGATACCTTTCGTCTCGCGAAAAGTGTTTGCAAATTTAATAATCTCTTTATAAACGAAAGAAGCAAACCTACTGTAATTTTCGATAAATTTAAAAACATGAAATTGTTTGTATTACTTGCAAGTTAATGTAAATTTTCTTTCTAAAAAAAAGAGAGGAAAGCAAAAATATTTGGATCGCACAAACTTTGCAAACTTTTCTTATTTTTATTAAACGATTATTACTTGTCAATTTCTGGTGCGCGTCTCTTTGACGAACGCGAACGAACTTGGCGATTGCCGAAAACTCGTCGGAGTGTGTCAAAAAGTGCGTTTTTTCCTCGAATGCGGAATCAAGAAATTATGGAGACTTTATTGTGAAAAAAAATCTTTACCCAGCTCACCGAACCGTCGCGTCGCGATGCGATTGGCCATGAATAAACCTTGTAAACCTCTATAAACCTTATCATAAAATTTTGCGTCTGTCTCGTGGCAAGGATGTCAACGGTACCAGGAAATCATGATCCGATCGCCCTACATTTCCGATCGAAACCGGTATCGGCCTGTATTGTCAGTTCGATCGAAAAAAAATCATCGTTCACCTTGATCGACTCTTTCTCTCACCTCCTTGATCCTTTCTTTGACAATGAACTCATTCTCAGATTTTACATCAGAAAGCTGATAAACATCACTACTCACATCCTGCAAAATGTACATATATTAACAAAAAAACGTGATTTATATAATGTGAATTGTGTAGAAATTTGGTGTATAAATTTTACTTACGCGAATCTGTTCTCTCTTGATTTTCCGATAATTAAATTTAACTAAATCTGAATTATGCCGCTGTATCCTTCTGTTTGCGATTTCGCCATAAAGTCGTACAGTTTCCTGCAAGTAGGAATGCTATTGCATTATCTCGATTGCACATTTCTCTCATCGGATTCTTTATCACGCACATAGCGCACAATCGGCCAGCGTCGATCGATCGATAATACCGTAAATTATGCAAGTTTGTCGAAAGACACTGGGGATATTAGGATATTATGACGCAGTGAGACGTAGTGAGACGCAGTAGTGGTCCATAGTCTGTCGGTTTTCTGATCTCCTGGAGGCCGGGGACGTCTCTTGACGCTGATACTACACGACGGAGCGCGTATCGGCGTGCGTCAGACGCATAACGATGATGCCGATAAAAATATACACGTTTTAAAGATGCAAACTGCTTTTCTTCTCTCGCACTCTTTATTCTCTTTTATTCTAGAAAGAAATTATTTTCAAGTAATAACCCACGTTTTATTTATATAAATAATATATTATTTAAACATTTATTTTCTGTTGGAATAATCCACACATAAATAGAGAAAAAATATTTATTTGAAACGTAATAATTGAAATTACTAATTAAAATAATAAAGAAATTAAAAGGAATTATCAGAGATATTTTTCTTTTATCTCTAAGACGATAAAACTAAAGCTTTTATGTATAAACAGTGGGCATTTTAAATTATTTCATTTTTAAAGGTGCTGTAAATGTTCATTATTTTATGTATTCGATGATTTTATTTTTATAACAATAATACATGCACAATGAGGATAACGTTAACACGGTGATATTTATTGCCAACGACGACGTTTGAAATTCCTTGGGAGGCATTCGCCGTTTTAGCGCAACGAATTCAATTTGTCCCGGCTGAAGAAAGATAAATCGCGCAGATGTCAACGGTATTAGGGCGACATGATCGTGTGAAGGAAACCTCGGGACCAGTTAGCCTTCGTGGCCGAGAAACCGACAATTGAAGATTTTCCGTTCGATGACAAGTCTCCTACTAATGCGGGATTCGAAAATTGTCTGCATCGCAGGATCAAAATGAAAGAATAAAAGTTACCCGCAAAATTTCAAACCGATCAAACTTGTATAATTTATGAAATAATTCTGTTAAATCAAATATGCTGTATGCGTTTTCGAGAAACGCGCGTTACAACTTTTATTAAATTATTATTATTATTATTATTATTATTATTTTATTATTATTGTGCCTCCAGAAAGAGACATGGGATTTTTATTTGAGGTCGTTATCAGATTAGATTCTAAAGATTCGAGATCCATTCAGAAGCGTGTTAAGTTGTAGTTTATTGTGGTAATGATGACTTATTTGCGATATGTAATTATTTCACCAACTTGACTTGTGAGTTTTTTTTACCCTCTTTTTACAAACTTTATACTGACGGTCCATAATAACTCGTAAATCCTTTATTAACTGTCGCGCTTTCGCGCGATGGGTCGTTTTATTACAATACAACTTATACTAGTGGAGAGCCCTTGAAATAATATCGATAGAGAGAACAGAAAACATTGAATGATAAGCAATGACAGATTTACACTGTTGCGCTCCCGTATATAGATTATTCTTTCTTTTCATGAAGACAATCCGGAGTGGAGAACTACAGAAAGAGAGATAGAATATATCCTCTTTACTTTAGAATGATTCCTAATAGTCCACAGTTATTACATACCACAGTAGTTTTTAATATAAAATTTTCTCCGTGGAGGAGGGTTTACTGAAGAAGGATCGACAAAGAGGATATATTCCATCTCTCTTTCTATAATCTTCTACTCCGAATTGTTCTTATGAAAGGAAAGAATAATCTACTTTAATAATAAACTTTATCTTCTAATCAGTTTTTAATTATATCTAATGTTGCAAAAAAAATTCAAAATTGATCTCCAGATGTCAAAAAGAGAAAATAAAAATTTTGGAAAGAAATCACAAAGTGCATATGTATATGATAGATAGATATTATCCGCACATACAGTTTTTGGGTTTAATGAGGAATTTCATTACTGCAACAATTACTTGATTGGAAAACAAATCGGCATTATTGAGTTGCTATTGTCACATTTGCACGTTGGAAGATTTATTCAATTGGGCTTATGTATTTGCCCACAGTTACGTGTGTCGAAAAATAAAATTTTCCTTATTCATAAACTAAATTTAATGTTCAAGAACAGATGTACTTAAATAATTGCAAAAATTAATATAGGTCGATGGATCAACTTATAGTATACCTAATTATCTCACTATATAAAAAAAATTTTTTGGCTTTACAGTAAGCCCCCCCCCCGTGAGCGGGGGAGGGACTCCCCCCTATATATATTATATTAATATGTGTATTATATAAGGAGTAAAAAGTTCTTGTAAGAAATATCTGTTTTATTTTAAAAATTTCATGTTAACGTCTAGATATAATTTTAGTTATAATTATTTGAAGTTATGTGAAATTTGGTATAAATTTTTGTTGCCCAGTGTAATATGTAATAAAACAAACTAATAAATCCATAATGTTTCATACTTTTAAGATCAAGAATTATAGATCTAGCACGGACACAAACCGATCGGTCATTTTACCATGGCACTGGAAAGTAGATACGACCATGTAGTTCTGCTGGTTCTAAAATGGATTCAGTTTGCGCCACTGTACCGCGGAAAAAAGTCTCAAAAAAAAAAAAAAAAAAAAAAAAAAAAAATGCCGACATGGCCACTCTCAAGATTCTCTCCGGCCTGGTTTTTAAATTCGCCTAGGAGACAAGTAATAAGACAAACCTGTCTAGATATTAAATAAATAAGTTTTAAATAGAAAAAAAAAGTTGCAAAACAATGTGGACTGATTTCTGAGACATGTCATTTTTAACTCATTGTCAGAAATTCAGCAAAAAGTTGAAATATTAACGATAAATAAGATTGAAATATTAAATATAACAGACAGAAAAGATTATCTTGAAAAAATAGACAGGTTTACAGCGGCACTATCCGCTATTAAATCTCGTTTTTCTTCCTATTTAATCTTGTTTCTCTTTGAAAACTTGCGATGGATCAGAGTCTATTTGCGGATAAATACTCAAAGTATGTTCAAAAATTTCCATATAACATGACGACGAAGATTGCGATGCGCGAATCCTTTACTAAGTACGAATGTTGTAGGAACATAAGGAATTAAATCCGCTATTAAATCTTCCTAAGTCATTAGATACTGTATACACGTCTCAAAGTTTTCACACATAAAGAGGAATTGTTATTACTGCAACAATTAATTGATTGAAAAACAAATTCTAATAGTTGTCATTGTCGTATTTGTGTATTAGTACATTAGTCAACAATCTGGTTTATAATTTTGCCCAAAAAATGTGAAAATATTTAATTGGAAAAGTAAAGGTTGGACGGATAAAGCCTGGATAAATGACTTCGAAATGAAATGTAGCAAAGAAATTTCTGCAAAATTTTCGTCTAATTGTAAGTGTGAAAAAGATGAGCTAACATCGGCGAGCGCATCGCAACCTTCGCCGTCAGGTTATATAAAAGAAATTTCGAAACCAAGTACTTTAAGAGATTTTGATTCAACGCAAATTGTCATTAAAGTATTATTAATAATATTTCATTAATGAGCATCATAGATTTTTATTTGGTTTAGCTGTTTTTCAAATCAAAACGAAAAAAATATTAAAGAAAATAGTTAAGATGTTATTTTCAAAAGTGATAAGCTTTTGCACACGTTTATAAATATATTCTACAAATAATATTTATAAATACTTAATATTATTTATAATACTTAATATTTGACAGTAGAAATAGTCAAATGTTTCTAAAAATACTAGATAACACTGGATTAATCAACAAACTCAGCATACCTATAATTATCTCATTTTGTACAAAAGATCAAGTTTTTTAGTCTATAGAATATTATTGTTATTAAATATCAAAAATTAAATTGTTTTGAATAAATACATATGCAATCCTATACACATAACCAAACAATATCTTTAGCTAAATTAAGTACCTCTAACAAATTTTTATGTATTTTAACAAATTTAAAAAAAAATTTTATTTTTATACATGTAAAGTTTACTTCTAGTTAAACTTGATTTGTTATAAAGAATTATACACGTATGTATAATATATATTAAAGATGAAAAAAGAGAAAGGTGAAAGGAAAAGAATAAAAGACGGAAGGAGAGAGCGAAGAAAGTGTTTTCTTAATTAAAAAAGAAAAAAAAATATATATATATAAACTAAAATTTTTTGAAGCAGTGTATATCCAACAATTGAAAATTCTATATCATATCTAGGTCTTCATCATTTCTGACAATTTATGTAACGTAATATATACATATGTATTTAGTAAGAATATTTGATCCAGAATAATCTTACAATTTCTTCAAAAATTGTTAAAGGATAAAATTTTTCAAACAATGTACATTCAAACATTAGTAATCTTAATTACTAATTATTACTCCAACTTTTTATTCAATAAACAAAATATGAATATCATTTTATTTGGTACTATTGTATCTTTATTATTAGCATATAGCAATGATAGTACATGTACTAACTACCAAAGTGAAAACAATGATTTATATGTATATATAAACAGTAATCTTCTTAGTTAATTACCGATGACTCCAAGTATTAGAAATTTACACACATTATTCTATTAGTTATTCGATTTTAATGCTAGGCCAAATAAAAAACAAAAGAGACCATACATATTTTTTAAATATGTACGGGAGATATGCATGTATTGGTTAGATAAGCTTTTAGTATAAGTCGCGTTATTTATTTTTCGAATACTGGTAAAATAAATACATCTTTTTGATCTTTTAATGACATTGCTCAGCATATTTACAATAGAATTAGAAATTTGCGTTTCGTATAGTTACTTGTTATTCTTATTCAGATACACTTGCTTTCATGTCTATTTTGTAAGTATCCTCTTTTGCGATAATTATATAATTTTTAAAGAATTTTCTTCTGGTTTAAATATATGCTGTAAGACGCAGTTTTAATATTTGCGAAACTTTGTTCCAAGAAAGACTATATTCTTGAGTGTCGATCAATTGTGAGCAAAATGATTGAAACGTCGTAAGGCGAAAAAATCGCGAGAACTTACTAATTTTTCATTATTTTTTTTAATATACATTGATTTTTTGTTCATTACATCATATGCCGTACTTTAATTTTTGGCTTATTCTTTTTTCATAGGTTATAATGTCTCATATTCAAATAATTAAAAATCACTTAGAATTAAGAAGTAAGCATGAGGCAGCAATAAAAGATATTCTAAGTGGAAAGAAGGATGTGCAAGCCGCTGCAATAAGCTATGGACTTAATCGAACAATCTTGATTCTTAAAATAGACATTGTAAAAAAGAAGGAAAAATATATTGAACTAAAATTCAAATTCAAATCGGCAGTATCGGAGTATTTAGATCGGGGAGCCACTATGCTAAAAGCTATTGCAAAGCACTATGGAATTAATCCAACAAGTCTGAAGAAAGAAATAGAATTTTTTAAAAAGAAAAAAATTTTGGGGGCTGCATCGTACAAATACGACAAACCTATTGAACGTGCAGTAATTTTTACATTTAGAAAGGAAGAGTTTTTACTGAAGGATTTATATCTCTGGAGAGAGATTTTTCAACCATATTGCTTTTGCCAATTGTGCGCGATGGAACTGTTGATTCTAACAAATCAGTACATTCAAAACAAAGGGAGAATGATAAAAGGATGGAACAAAACTAAACCGGCAGGAATAAAAGGGTTGATAAAGTTTGAAATGAAATTCAGCAAAACTATCTCAGAAACCTTTATGCCTAATTGTATAAAAATACCACCTGTAAAAAACACGTTGGCAAACAAATCAAATTCTCCGCTGCTGTTTGTTTCCAAATCGGTACACGATCGCAGTAGTCTACAGACAACAAATTTTGATCAGTCGCGAATTTACAATGTTGAAGATATGTCTGTGCAAACGGTTCAGAAAATTACATCCGCCATTACTGAGAATGATCAACCAATGGATCTAAGGATCTGTTTTTCAAACTAAATATTAAGAGAAAAGAGCTAAGATGTTATTTCCAAGTTATTGCAAGTTTTTGTTTAAGTTATACAATGCTTTTCATAAACAATTTTTAATTTTAAAAAAGAGATTCAATTCAAATTCTAGAGAATACCAATTAATAGATTACTTATTATTCCATATGATTCATTGCGATTTTTGTGATATTTCAACACGGAAATTTTTTTGATGTAGGATCGATTATTATTTTTAATGTCAAAAAAGTATAGTATTCTCCACGTATGAGTTTATATATGTACATGTTATATTAAAAAAAATCATATTTTTATTATATTCATTATATTTCTGGAATCTGACCGTCAATAGTATGTAATTATAAATTATAATATAACTTATAAGATTTTTATTCTATTGATTTAAGTATTCTAAGATTTTGGTAAGTACTTAAAAATATGAAAAGATTGTATTATATTTTATGTTCTTGTAAACACATATGGTAATAAAGATAGCTGTCAAAAAATAATTTTATGCAAATTTGATGTCATTTATGTTTTAGATTTTTACACCTTTCTTAATAACTTATGTAACATATATTAAATATTATTTTTATAAATATAAATTTATATATAAACTTATAAAAATGAAACAAAATTTTTTTACTATATAAATTGTTATCAACTGTTGTACTTGCCCTGTAAAATAATAATCTTTAGTGGGCACATGCACTTTTTCGAGTGTTCGTATCTCGCGTATTGTTAGAGATATTTCGTTAATTGTTTTATAGCAACAATAACAAATCAAATATTCTACTGCTTTTTCATCCAAAAATATTAACCAATTATTTTTCGATTCTCGTATTAAATTCTTGTATTCGAATACACAAAAAACCGTTATTTATTTAAAAAAAATATATCTAAAATCTTAAAAAATAATAAAACGATGCGCTTTGATGAACTGCTCATTCTAATTATTCTATCGCCGTTTTTTATAACGATGATTCACCGACAAACGATAGGTATCCGACTCTTGTCAGAGAGTTACCTTCTCGAATAAGATTCTTATTCGAGCTGGTTCTCGAGCAAGATCTCGATTCGAAAGATCGCGTCAATTCAGACAGATTCTCTTTATCCGAGCCAGTCCAAATCGATCGTCGTCAATCAACGGCCAGGTGGGTACCGTTAGGTACCAGGGCGTCATGAGTGAGGAGTAATTTGCAGAAAGCGGGTGCAAGGAGTGAATGATCGCGGTGGAGTTAGCATTTGAAAGGAGCATAAAGAGAGGAGTCGAGCGTATGAAAACAATTTTTCCCTGTCCACCGTTCACCACGTGTCCAGGTTATTCTTGCATGCCTATGCATGTATATGTGTGCGTACTCGTATATGTCTATATTTATCTCTTATTATATTGCATGCTGTTCAGAAGGAAGAGGAAGAAGCAGAGGGATCGATGGTAAGTCCACGACATTCTCTCTCGGCAGCATATTTTTTATTGTGCGAGCAGAATGTGAGTTTCGAGAGAACGAGCGGTTTCCGGTATCCATAGCGTCGCAATCTTCTCTCTCTCTCTCTCTCTCTCTCTCTCTCTCTCTCTCTCTTCCTCTTTTTCTTCGCTCTCTTTTCTTCTTCTTTTTGCGTCGAGATGACGAAAACGACCGCAAAACGAGCGTCTTGGCACACGCCAAGAAAGCCGAGGACAATGGAGCGACTTCTCCGTGTCACAGGGTAATATGAGTCCGGAGAAACCGTTGGATCGATCGATCGGGAAACGCCACCCCGAACGTTGACTGTCGCGTTCACGGCCAAGGAATCCGACCGCGACCTGGGTCAATCAATCGAGAACAAAAGAATCTCGGTGCGCCGTAACAGGACAACATACCCGCCTCCGGTCGCTGGTCGCGATCGATCTCGTCGTCGTGGTCGACGTGGGGATATTGATGGGTGCTGGGCCGCCCTCCGGTGACGTCACACAGGCGATGATTCAGGCGTGCGTCAACGGCTTTATCCATTACTGCGAAATGTTTCGTCGTTCTTGCCAGCGTTGTAGTCGTATCATCATGTTCTTACAATACGACGGGGGGTCTCGTGTATTAAATTGATAAGACTTGTATATCATATCATTATCAGCGATTCTATTTGTTAAAACACAGTCCAAACGGTTGGGAAAAATGATTGAAAGGTCATTATTTTAACTAGATGGTCTTTTAAAGACATTAAGTGTAAAACGTGAGCAATTCTCTGGATGGTGAAGCTAATTGAGACCTGTCGAGTTTGCTCCCTCGCCGGTTGCGGTCGTTTCGCCTGAGTGATTCCGCATAAAAGGAATGCGGTGACAACGATCAGGACGTCATAATGTCCGAGCATCTGCTAAACGCCTAAGCTCCGCCATCTTTCTTACCATCGGGAACACTACCCTCGATAGGGTGCTGTCGACCGAGCGCGGTCTGTTCCACGCGGAGCGTACAAAGACGGAGAGTCCGTACTCCCCGCGATCGATTCATTAGCCGCCAGCTGGTTTTAGCTTCGCGCGAAATGTCCCGCGCGGAAATCGCGCTCGATAAACACGGAGAAACGACGAAAGGGTTGTGGGCGGTAACGGAACATTCATAGAAACTCTATCCGGCGATCAGGAGGACGAGGAGGCGATTCGGCATTTGCTCCCCCTTTACGAATGCCGGCCGCCGCTTCTAATTGCGGTGGCTCCTCGACCTCGACGATTCGCACCCGAGGCACACACGATCTCCTTTGATACATATATGTATATATATATGTATATATATATTTATAACTTGCTCGCGTATACGGGAAATGATATACGTATGCGTTGAGAAAATTAAATCGATAAGTATTTAATAAATCGTTCGAATAAGTGTTCATAGTGATGAGCATGTTTCAAAGACTGTTGAAAATAATCATTTAAAAAAGAATTTGTATTTTTAAGTAAAATTACTTGAAAATTTATTTTTCTTTAATATGTACTTAAATATAAATTATGTAGAAAATGTTCACCCCTAATGTGCAAAACAACTAATTATTAATTATATTATTAATTAAGATAGTGGTTTCAAAATTGATGTTTAAAGTTTTACAAACTTGCATTATGTATGATGATTATAATATAATTTCTTACATTATTTGCAATATTATTTTAAATGTTATTATGTATTAAGAAAAGAATAACGATAGAGAGAAAGAGAGGCATTATTTATGGACTATTGTTATTAATGTATTCTTAATGCTAAAAGAATTTATAAAAGCAACGAATCTATATAATTTAATAAAACTAAAAATGAAAATGAATCTAAAAAACATCGCAGGTAACACATGTTCGTTTTATAAACGTTTTCTAAACGTATCTAATACGAAAAGATACGTTTAGAAAACGTTTATAAAACGAACAGTGCTATCTGGGATGTAAGAAAAAAATAAATAGACGTAATCTCTCTTTTTCATATGAAAATATTATTCAAATATTTTACTATTTAAATAAAATATGTAACTTGCGGCAAAAATTATATGTATATTATTACGCATATAAAGCTTGTAAAATATTGTCATTTTCTATTAAAAGTGAACAAATTATTGATAATTTTTGCAAATCTGGTGTTGATAAAATTAATGATGATGGGAAATCTGTCATTTCTGAAAAAGAGAAAATACAAGTGCGTTGATTAAATTTCAATTGTGCAATTTATTTCAACATCGTAAAACATGTGTAATTCGTAAAGAATTATGATTTGCGAAACACACACATTCTCGGTAGAAAGATTAATTTACGCAAGAGTATATATTTTACGTACGTAACAGTGACAGTGATAAATAATGCGCGCAAACACGTTTGACGTGCAGATAAGATAATATCACGACACAGCTGTTAGCACTAATACGAAAATAAACGCGACGTCGTCACTCATCGACGTTGTCACCTATCTCCGAACCCTAATAAACGGCTGTGGTATGTGGATCATGCCTGCCCTTGTTCGACGTGTACGTTACAGAGAAGAAAGGACTACCACCTATCGACGCATGCAACCCTAGGATTTTCTACCAGTTTCCTTTGTTCGCGAGATTATCATTATATCCCATTATGCGACGATTGGTGTACGGTCACGGCTTCGTACCGCGGTATAATTGGATGGATTATTAGCAGACGGAGGAGGATTATCGGCAGGGTAAACGAACTGTCAGGGAAGCAGAAAGTGAGGCGAAAGCCTATCGCGAGGCGACCGATCGATCGTGCCATATAACTCGTATCTATTTTCCTCCACGCTATTCTATATAGAAGTAAAAAGCATGCGCGATAAATAATTTCGCGCGAGTAATACATTAGTTATAAATATCATCACAGGTATACGTTGCGTTTTTAATTTTTAATGAAATTATCCTAACACGTCCAAGATAACAGAATATTATTCTTTTTTTTTTTGTTCGCAAATGAATTAATATGTTTCTAATTTCTATTTTTATATTGTAGATGAAAAAAATACCTAGTTAAAATTTATCAAGTCTAGTGACGTTTCTATTATTAAAATGTGTGAGCCTTCTGAGATACTCAAATCATTATGCTCATATATTTCTAATTTACTTTTTAAATAAATTTTTAATAATTATACATTAATATTAACATATTTTTAATGTCACGTTTCTATCTCTAAACTATTGATATTGTATACAAATCTCAAGTATTCGAAACGCGTATTCCATCTAACATATCGTTATTTATCCAAATCTTCGACGTTTATCAAGAAGCTCGATTTCACGTCACTTGTCAACCGGTGGAGCTTCCTCCGATTTTTTTTTCGACACCAGGACGGCATGGCGCGCGGGGGTGTACGATCGTCCCGTTCGGGCGCGGCGATCAGGCGTAATCCGTTCGTTCCCTGGGTGGGTGGTTTCCAATCAATCGGCCGCTTCCGGCACTATCAGAGCAACATGAGCCGGCTGGGAAAATCGAACTTTCCTATCGTTTCCCGTTCGCGCCCGCGTGCACGTGTGTGGAAAACGTGCGTGTCCCCGGTGCGGTTGGCGATGCGTCGCTCCTGATAGACGGCGACGCGTCCAAGACTTTTAAAATCATCCGAAGAAATCGCCATAAGGAATTCGACCACGGGACCAAGAGGGAGAAAGAGGGGGACACGCGGGAAAGGGAGAGTCGAGCACGGCCGACGAGATCGGGAGCCGCGTGTCGCCTTCACATATGAGAACGGGGATCGTTAAGACAGAAGGAAAGAGTTAGTCTTTCAAGTGCTTCGAGCCACACATCGCGGCAGGGGTATCATGAGATAGCAGAAGGTCTCCTAATATTCGTGGGGTCGTTGCTCCCAAACACGCCCCTCGTCGGCTCCCTCCGGGAGTTGGCAGGATGGACAGCGGTGACGCAACCAGGAGCCTCGATAACTTCAAAACCCATGCCGTTCGGTTTATTGATTTATTTACGTACCCCGTAACGCGTACAGGTAATCCCTGACGGGGATATTGTACATACACCTTTCACAACAACTTTCCATGTCAAATCAACTTTTAAACGAAGCAGAAAATAAATAAATGTCGTCATTATCTCAATTTTTTAACAATATTTTTTAGAAAATGACTTTCAAGAATTTATACGTTTTCGTTATAAAAAATTAATGTTTGTTACTTGTAGTCTGATTTGCATTCACTGAAAGAAATTCATAAAAAAAAAACATCACGTGTATACAATTGAAGATTAATCGCAAGACACTACAGGATTCTTAACAATTGATCGAATTAGTACATAAACACGAGTACATTTCCGCATTCGCATTCGTAATGTCCGTTTCGCGAATTCTCGATCTTTCGAGGGATCTCCTCGCTTCATCAGCTGTGAAACCGGTTTGGAATTTCCGCGAGCAGCTAAACATTCTCTCGGCGTCTAATTAATACATTCGACCATTAAACTCGTCGCACGCTATCGCAGGACGACGACTGGCCGTCAGATCGATATTAAAACACCAATAACACGGACGCGGAACAGGCGAGAATCCTGGCGAAGGAGGCCGCTGCTCTAACCCGGGCGTGACTCTCCTTCTTCGCGTTCGATCGACGACGACGACGACGACGACGACGACGACGACGACGACGACGACGACGATGCGATAACCAATCGTCCCGATAATCGGAAAGGGCTATCGGCAGTCTATTGGTTTGATCCCCCGTTCCCAGGCTAGCAGAAGCGGCCGGGTGGTCGTACGAAATTCCCCGCGGGGCCTCGTCGTCGCGTGATAGTGTGCGCCGCCGTCATCACGCACACGCACCGCGGACACACGCTGACCATCGTCGCGTCTCCGCCGGTCATCGTCTTTCCGAGATACCATCACCGTCGTCTCGTGCGATGTCTCGGATGTACGTACGTACCGCTATTCTTTTATATCGGTCAGTTTTCTCCTCGGCCGAGACCGAGCAGAGCGAGATCCGCGGATACGCGAATACGGGATGCAAGATTTCCGATAATGAAATTAATTGTCACGATTTTTTAACGATGCTCGCTTTTTTTACATTTTACTTGGTATACGATAAATATATTAATTTTGTTATCTAAATAATTGTGCGCTTGATTTATTTCAATCTCAATTAATTCTTCTTTGTTATTGTCTTTATTATAAAGAAATGAAATTTTAATAATACGATTTTAATAAAACATACTCACATTTTTTAATGATTTTTTAATGTGTAAAGTGTCGCTATTATTTATACACATCTTTCATGCTTTATTTCTCTTTATGGAAACTATTGCCTGTATTTATTCTATGTTGTGTATCATTATCGTTTTTATTATATATATTTTTTACTTAAGCTTTTCTATATTTATTTGAAAGATATTCTCAAATGTACCAGCTTTTACACATACATATTAAAATATATATATATATATAAATGTGTGTGTATATATATATATATATATATATATATATATATATATTTATATATATATATATATTTATATATATATATATATTTATATATATATATATATATATTTATATTTATATATATATATTTATATATTTATATATATATATATATTTATATATATATATATATATATATATATATATTTATATATATGTTATTCAATGAAGAAATCACCAGTAACGCGATTCATATAATAGAATATCTCTTTTTCTCTAAACAACGGGCCAAATCTATAGGACTAATTCTTCTCGACGGTCCGCAAACGACTGCCGCTCTTGATCGCGACAAGGAGAACGAATCATCGGCGGCAACCCCGCGGCGGGAATAATTTAATCCCGCGCCCGAGGGAAAGGGTTGAATAAAATATATTCACATATTCGCAGCAGGCGAGCATCTGATGCGAGAAAGTCGCGTTCCCGCGTCTGTTGGTTCGCGCGCGATCGATCGGCGACGGTCGTCCTTAGGGACTCATGCTGCTCTGATCGTCGCTCTCGCTCCTCGGAAACTATCGTTTCTCCCGGGCGCCTCGTCTGCCTGTCGTCGAACGAGGACGCGAGAAGACACGAGGAGGAAGAGAAGGAGGAGCAGGAGGAGGAGGAAGAGGAAGAGGAGAAAGAGAGCCCTGTCGATGGGAAGCCTGGGAATTCTCTTCGCTATGCGATTCTCTCCTCCGAGGACGTCAGGGTTGGAGCGAAAGGGTTCGCCTCGTCGGGATTCCACCCACGCTTTTTTCACAGAGTAACATCCGCGCGAGAAATCCGGTTTGCCTCGCTTTCGGCCTGCTTCGGACGAGAACCCGCGCGCTTCCAAGGTCAATGACATCGCGTCGAGACACGAAGCGACAAAGTTTCGAGGTACTAAATATACACCGTTGGATCGGATATTACGTGCACATCTCGCTGCACAAACTTCGTTTATATTTGTATCTCGGAGGAGTTGTATTGCATCAAGCATTTTGTGGGATAAGCGCGCTTTTTCATTTTTAAAAATAATGTTTTATATATTCTTTTGTACGCTCACACGTTAGAAATAAAATTAATAAAAACGGAGTTTAGAATTATTTCAATATTTCGAGATATTAATATTTATGTAATATTTCATTTTTCGAATTAAGATAGTAAATACGTTGCAAAATTAAATCTTTTTACAAAGAGATTTAGCCTCTTTTTTTATTTCGTTTTAAAAAAAATCCGGTTTCATAAAAGTCGTTTAAAGAGATGGAATTCACAAAGAGCCAAAATAATACAGTTATATTTTATATCTGAACATATATAAGAACAACTTAATAATCAAGTAATCAATTTAACAAAATGAGAGAGAAATTATTACTTCTTCAATCTTTAAGTTTAAAACCATGTTTGCGTAAATTAAGCTACATAAATATTCGTGTGGTTTTCACTGCGGTAATTTAATTTTGTCTACATTTCTATCCATTTTAGTAACATGTAAAATCATACTTCGACTCCGATAAAATGCATCAATTTTATTTCTCTTCCCATTAGAATATGATTTTATTCAATTAAACGAATATCTTTTCGCAGTTACGTCGAAGGGTTTTTAGGGTTGGCGCCTTATTCGGCTCGGGTGCCTGGAGACCTCCTGCAGGCTGATGGGTGCCTGGACGTTGTCACCTGCGGTGTAATTAATATTCATACGTACCCATTATAGGTATGATCGTTCGTGTATTCGCGCGCGTCATTTCCTTTATTCGTACGTTATCCTTATTAGTCTTTATATGATAGGTCCGTAATGTGGCATCTCGACATTAATGTCGCGAGTAGTCATCGAGTCGATTCGGGTCACGGTCGACCGGGGTCTCTTTCCCGTTTCCTAGGAAACCCCGTGAACCCATTCGCGTCCCAACTATATCAGGAAACCATGAACGTCGGCGACCGCTATTGGACACCATACAAAAGTGGTAGGCGAGCATAAATCGTCGGTCTCTTCGTGTAACGACGGGAATGGCTGGGCAGAGGGGAAGGATAGGAGGGAGAGAGAGGGAGGGGAGGGTTCCACGTGACTGATCAATCGATGGGGATATCGGGGAAAACGCCGGGAAAAGAATGACGACCCATTTGATGACCCGTGACGATCTTAGACAATACAAGAGTAAACAAGCCGATCAGGTGGACATGGTGGGTGCGGAGGTGGTCGCTCGACCCTCGAATTAGGGTGCTGAAATAGGGGTGGCATGAGATCGGTCTGCAGTCCCACCAGGGGGCGGCGCGGTGGTTTAATGGCTTGAATCATTGTGGGTGATTCGCCGTAAGGGTGGAAATGAGCTGACACGACATTCGACGCAGTAGCTCCCGGCCATTCATCCAAACGCGAAACGAGCACGTTTCCCTTCTTTTTTTATTTAAATTGCACTTGCACGACAGAATGTAATGCTTGATACGCTCCGATAAGTCGATAAACAGTTATAGTCAGTATATTCTTGGAATATGTTATTCTTTTATCAAGACCATATAAATTAAATTCTGTTGCTATTTACGATATAAAACGACACAACAGCATTTTGCTATACACACACACACACACACACACACACACACACACACACACAAGCGAATCATTCAGATATTTACACTATAGACATAAAGATTGGCTTATCAAGCATACATTATACAAAGCGTACTCGCATATCGTGCTCGCAGAGTGAATATTATACACGAGCCCGTCCCAAAGTCCGCCTTCCGCGTTGTCCGGACGCAGCGGCGCGCTACGCCCAGCTGTCGCCTAATCGCTTGTAATCAGAGCGCGGCTCGTTCACCTAGCGAGGGGGGCATCCTACGGCACGTCTTCTGGGCGTATATCTGGACCGCCGCACGCGGGTACACCTTAACCTCTGGGCGTTTCCGTCTCCCTCGTAGAGCGGCCTCTCGTCAAGGAATCGTCGCGATTTCGGCCTCCTTACCGTCGCGTCGCCGACTCACGTTCGCCCGATGCGCGTCGACGATTCTTCCGGATCGATCGAAGCGCGAATCGGAATGTTTTTTTTTTGTTTACAAGATGACAAGGGGGACGAGAGAAGGAGGAAACGGAAAAGAAATTTGTAGTCTTTTTTAAATTACGTCGCGGTTTGTGTCGGCACGCGATTCCGCACCGCCTCTTCATGTCAGGGTTCCGCCCCGCGAGTTTGACGGCCTGCCCTCCGCGGGAGCCGCCCCCGCTCTTCGAACAGGAACACAGAAACCTGAAGGAACTGACCGTCCGCCAATGTACCCGTAGAAGACGGCGCCCTTGGATGCAGGATCGGAGCATTGTCAAGGATCTTGGCGTCTCGGCTTAAGTATCGAACGATAAGTGAAACAAGTTTCAACCTCTCCTCGTTTAATACATGCGCCGTCAAGATGGATGAGTAACGATGAACAGGTCGCGTCTTTCAATAAGAATCGATTTAAAAAAATGTAAAAGGGTCTAAGAATCACATTAATAATTGTTTCAATTAGATCATATTGAATTTGCGTAAATTATATTATCTCGGCGCCGACTTTATTTTTGTTTCTGCAAAATTTCGCAGATTTTTCGCGTAATCTCGTTGCATTTGCTCTTGCATAAATTTTTAATATAAATTAACATACTTTATATCAATAAAATAATTTTTTATTAATATTTTCCACCGTTTCCATCTTTGCTTGATATAAAACATTAATGTTTGCAGAAAATATTTTATACATCATTATTATTATTTTATGCTAATATATGATGTTAATTATGCTGCAATAAGCTTTCAGAGAAATATGGTCTTTCATCGTTTTACATCGGTTGCCGCGATTATACCTGGGAATTTCGCGTGTCGGATTTGTAGGGCAACGTATATACCGTATAGCGAGAGGTATATCGTGCAATGTAATGGATGCGATATCAAAGAGACCGTACTTCATGTTCTCCTAGCTGTTCAAGCAGACGTACCGTTGTAATATCGACGCGATATCTTGATTGCTCTTGCGCATTTCTGTTCGCTGACTAGACTGTGCATCGTGCGCTTAGTGCGGATTTGAAGTAGTGTGGATCTCAAGATTTTTCAAATTTCTTACGTGAATTGTTACTCGCATAATAAAACTATCTATCTATTATGCACGTAATCTAGTATGTGTAAAAAATAATTTTTAATTTCTAATTTCTTTATCTTAAGTTAAAGATAAAAATAAATAAAATTCTAAACAATAGATTTATAAAAAAATAACATTATAATCAAAATTCAATAACATTATATACATTCAAAAACATTTTATAAATATTCTATATAGAGTATTTCTCATACTCTGAATGAGTTAAAAAATACAAATTTATTCACGGATCATAGGTATCTTTATAAACAAATAATATTTATTTTCGAATTTAAAGATTATAATTATGTGTTACGATATTTCTTTAGATATGTTATTCTAAATAAAAATCAATCTATCCTATCATGACATTTACAATTTTATCGTCTGTGTGAAGATAAAAATAGAGGAACATGTGCAGTCGACGTTTGTAATTGATATTGCTACTTCCTTCTCCCTTCCCCAAATATTGTGGTTCACAATCGATTGACCCTTCCAGCAAAGTCGCCACCCCAGAGACGCAAAGGACCAACCCTCCCAGCTGCCCTCGCCCAGACCGTGCACGCGGATCGTCCTTTCAGCATGCGTAAACATGCGGGGTGCACCCCGTGAAATCGCCGCCCGGGGTGGTGAAGAGCCCCTTCCAGAGACCCCTAATGAATCGCGCAGCGTGCATTGCGCATTGCTGGTCGTGTCCCGGTACGGAACATCGCGGGTAGGTAGGTAGGTAGGTAGGTAGGTAGGTAGGTAGGTAGGTTTCAGGAGAGACGAGCATGCGTGTGAATCGCCCAAAAGCGCGTCTGTGTGCATGGGTGACGGCATGCAGTGACGGATTTCAATCTTGAATATCCAGTTGCCAGATTAACTTTAAATTCTAAATCTCCTCGCAACTTTTCAATATTTTATATTGAGAAATTTTTAGCTTCTAAATAATTTGTAATTTTTAAATAAAGCAAGAAATTCTTGAAAAAAGTTTAAACAGTATCATTATTAAAAATTACTGAAAGAGATTGTGAACCGACGTAGATAATTGAGATATCTGTAATTTTAATCTATTTCAGAAAGGATATTTTAAAAAATAGAGAAAAGAGCGGCGTGTAAATAATTATTTTGAACAATTAATAATATCTAAGAAAACGAAGAACCCAAGTTTCGTACCCGTCTCGCGAGACCCCCGAACGTGCGCCTGCACGGCAATCCGCCACTGCGTACGTGTGTGTTTGTACCCGCGTCGGAGCAGCGGGTACAAACCGATGCCGATGGGGGATCGGCCGCGAGGATAGGATAGGGCGAAGGGAGGCAGGCTGGACCAGCCTCGCGCGGCTTCGAAGGCGCGCAAAAGGAGGAGAGGAGCGATCGACGGCGGTGCCGACGTTCTCACGGCGAGGCGACGATCCGGTCGGTCGGCAGGCCGGACGGAAAGGGCCGGGCGCGCGAGCCGCTCGAAAAAGGGTGCGACCTTCGACGGCGCTCGGCCAGCCCTCGGGGAGACCGCGCCCACGCATTTTTAGCAGGATCCCAGAAGTCGGCTGGAGCTCGTTTGGCCTTGGGATGTCTCTCTGCCTCCTTCCCTCCCCCCTATCCCTTCCCCCTTTTCCGCCCGGCTCGCCGCGCTCTTCCTCCACGGTCTCCAAGTCCGTGGATCTCGCTCTCGTGCCGGGGCCCTCCGAGGGGTCGTGTCAAGGGCCGCCGACGGCCGACCAGCCGTTCCCTTCCCCCCTTCCCCCTTCCCTCCTCTCTACTCTTCCTTCCCGGTCGGAGAACCGATCGCGAGGAGAGCGAGCGGCGAATCGACGACTCTAAACGAGTTTTCAGAGGCCGTCGACTGTGCTCGCGTTTGCTTTATCAGACACAAGAGTCTCGAGATATCGACTACCTTTCACGGACGCGACGCTTGAATTTTGGATTCCTGGTACTGCGTTACATCGAAGGGCCGAAGGGCTTTCAATATAGGGGAATGAATAAGATCGTGCGATACTTCCGCAAAGTAACATTCCGACATGATGATTAAAGATTTTGATTTTTTTCTTTCTTTATTCTATTGTATTTTTTTTTCTTTTTTTTGCGTAAAAGAATCATTATTATAAAAAATGCAATATAGTGAACAAGTGTAGTCTCCTGATACTGTATTACACATAGATGACAAAAAGAACAAAAAAGAAAAGACGAGGGAGCAAATATAACTCTCCAGAAAGTTACGTTCTGATATTAATCAAAAAAATATTATAGAATTTACAGATACACTCGACTTTTGCATCTCTAATGTTGCATTACAGGCATTATAAGTAAAATGTCGAAAGACACAATACGAGAAAATCCAGCTGATTATGGAAAAGTAATATTCTGATTTCGAATAATAATTATGTAGAATTTACAGATTAACGCTTACACGACAAAAAAATAATTAAAAATTACACTGCACGAATGTAATTGTACTTGGTATTATTATTATGTTATCGTAAAGAGCGGAAACTATTACTTATAAAAATTATCGCTAAAAGCCTACGGATCAGAAACAAAAAAAAAAAGAATAATATATACTTAAGCGCGCACAAATTTTGATATAAAAAAATTGTGTTACTTATTTAAATTACAATAAAACAAACTCTCTTAAAAAATGGATCTTTAGAAGTTGATGCTTTCACGCATTTCGACCAGGATCTTATCACAATTTAAAGGTATGATGAGATACGCCCAGCTATGGACCCTTCAGCTTGAATATTTCCTTATTTTCAAGAAAAAAATGTTTTTATATTATAAATATCTAATCTGTTTTATTTTCAATATAATTTTGTAAAAATATTTTTAGTTTTATTTTGTTATCCATTATATTATTATTGCATATATTTTTTATCGTCTACGAAAAAAATCATTTAAAATTATTTGTTACGATGCAGATAGTATTATTTTATTAAAATAATTATTGATAAAAAATGCAAAGATTATATATTATATATTATATAAAAAATATGCAATAAATAATATATTTATCAATTCTTTTTTTATATTTATAGTTTACTTCATTTATTATTACAATATATAAAAAATTTCAAGATATTTGACTTTAATAATAAAATGTAACAGTGTACAAATTTATTTCCATTAGGTATAAGGAAAAGAGAGAAAAAAAAGAATTATCGAACATATATATTTATAAAATATATTTGTATATAAGAAAGTATTCAAGGTATCATATGTTTCTTTCTCGCAAAACTGTTCAAATACGTATAGCAAATAGCGAGTAAGAATCTTGTTATACGGTGATATCACGCACCATGAAAATATGATACTCGCGTCATAATCGTAGCTCCTGTGTATCCTGCTTTCCTATCTTGCGACATATGAGAGATATGAATCGTCCTATCTACAGTCTCTCTTCCTTGACCAAGCCTATTTTTAGTGTATCTTATATGCGTGAGAAACTTTTCACTTATCACGATATATATTTTTTTACATTTTTTTAGTAATTCAATTAAAATTATTCTCAGCGGATCAAGACTTCAGTAGCGGAATATTTCTTATCACACAATCGATAGAGAATCTGTCTAATAAATATATAATTTCATACTCGCGAATATGTTATCGTCGATATTGAAATATCCAAATTACAAGAAATGACAACGTTAATTAACACGTGTAATGTATTCATTAATGTATAGAGACGTGCCAAGCACATTGTTTTAACCATAAATAATTTAAAGAGACTATATTGTTTTCATCGTTATGCTACTCTTCTGCTGCGGATAATTCGCGATCTTTATTCGCCGACTATGTATAAGATATAACGCCACCTCTTGCTTCGCGATAATATGTGCCTCTGGTTCGCGGTTTCCCGCCCTACCACCTCCTCGGCTTGTTTATTCTCCTGCTACGACGATGTAACGGAGTTGTTTACACTGCGCATGTAATATGGCCATCGATGCGCTTTTCACTTGTCATAATTCGCGTCCGTCTTCCTCGGTCGTCTTAAGAAGAACGTAAGCGTCGTCGTAGTCGATAATTTAAAGCCGATAATCCTCTCTCGCCCTCTCCCTCCCTCTCTCCTCCCTCTTTCTCTCTCTCTCTCTCTCTCTCTCTCTCTCTCTTTCTCTCTCTCTGTCTAGATGCTCCTCGTCAGGACGCGCGATATTTTTTATACAAGCCAGACGTGTAATTTACATAATATTAATTTCATCGCGCGAACCGTAACGTCGTTCCGATCGGCTTAATTGCTTCCTCGCGTCTGTTACACGACTCTTTCTCCTCGAGTACGATGCCGTCGACATTTTCGCGAAACACGGGGAAACAGGATTCCATTATCGCAAGGAACTAAAGTGTCTCCATAGGCTGGCTGGCGCCGCGATACGATATCGCCGAAAGGTACCGCACGGGACGAAAATATTCGACGCGAAGGACAGGTTCAGGTTATCGCGATACATCCTTCATCAGGGAGGTATCTCGATTCGAAGCTGCGCGCGTGGAGAGCGTATAGGGAGAAACACACGGCAGGAATTGTTATGCAAGCGAAGCGAACGATCGTAAATGGAAGCCGGAGAGCGAATCACGATACACGACAGATCAGGGTCGCAGCCCTTGGCGAAAGGATAACTTTGCGCTCTCGTAGCGCGAGAGGGTGCGTTAAATTCCCATGGGGTAACCTGCCCGTGTTGTAAAATTTAGTCACAAGTGTGTGCGATCGCGATTTTCACGTTTATCCTGTTCCTGGCTGTAAAGCGAATGTTATAACAATGATACGAGAGATTATCGCAAATAAATATATTATGCTTTTATTTCTATTATTATTTTTCTTTAAAATATATGAATATATATATATATATATATATATATATATATATATATATATATATATATATATATGTAGATACGTTTTTTTATATCCATAGCATGATGCACGTGACGCGTTTGCGAGACAGTTTCGTTTACCTAGAGTCCACTAAGAAAAATAAGATTTGTTGACGAGGGTCCGTAGGATCGTAAAAAGGGCTATCCATTCTATCTGTTCCCCCATTCCACCTCAAACCACAGGAATCCGATGATGAGATATGAAAAAAATGAAAAGTGATATCCGCGTTAACAGGAGACCATCATCATCGCGGAGTTTAGCAGCGGAAAAGGCCGGCTTTTACATTTCTCCGAAATCTGTCACTTTATGCAAAATATCCGACGTCCGAGTTTTATCTATAATTGCAAACGTCTAGAATAAATATATATCGCAAAATATTATTCTATTTAAAATACAAATATATAACAGAAAACTCCATCTCTTGTTGAAAGTGACGTTAATTTGCTATCCGTGAAACTTTGTAAATAAAAAAATAGGAAAAATATTTATAAAAAAATTTTGTACGTTATTACGTATAGTATGTGTGGAGAAAATCTAAAAGCAGGAAGAAAAATAAAAAGTATTCTTTTTCATAGGGAACATGAAGATGTTATACATGCACACGAATACAAACGCGGTTAACTGCGCGTAACAATGTATAGACCGATACATGTATATTCGTCTCACGGTCTTCGTGTTTGCGAACGGGATCCACGGTAGCATCATAATGATGGCAATTAGTTTCGCTCCATTGAGTTCTAAATGCGGAGACTCGGTCATCAGGGATGCAGAGCGCTCGAGGAGGCTCGAAGGATCCTCGGCCAGGAAGCACGACGGCGCGGTTTCTCCTGCGGTTTCATCCTACTATCCTGGCCGCTGTCGCCGTCTTTCTTATTAATATGCTAATTTTACACGAGCATCGGCCCCAATTACGGAACGAGATCCCCTTTAGCGGATCCGACGATGATATTCACGTTGTTGGGAACCGACGATAGATCGTAATTTCTAACGTCCATCCACGTCGTCCAGGGTGTTCTACGGATTACGGCCACGTGTAATACGAAACACCTGCGACCAGGAAAGTATACGACTATGCACACATAACACACAAGTGGACTGATCCCTCAGGAGTTATACCTTTGAGACAGCGCGAAAATATAATAATCACGCGAACCGCGAAATTCCATTGTAACGTCCACTCGACGCATTTGCAGAAGAAACGTAAATTTATTTCCGTTTGTAAGTCCGACAAGGCAATTTTAATTCTGATATATTGTGTGTATTATTATTATATTTCAATTTGATTAAAGTAATTTCACAATAAAAGAATTTCAAATCACCTGCGTTTTTTTTTTTTAATGTTTCTTCTTTATATTAAAAAAATGTCGAAAGAAGTTTATAGGTTTTAGTTTATTTAAGGTTTGTAAAATCTCTTTTAAGTCTGTGCAATTTAACTTGAAATTGTATAAATATAATAATGCACCTTGCACATGTATGAGCCACGAGCGAGTTTAATTCTATTATCGATACCGCGTCACACTCTCTAGTTCGAAGGGTGCGGCTCGTCCCTGAAGACGGTTCCAGAAAGATTGGGATTACATCAGGCCTCAGGATCGCTCATGAGTGCCTAATCGGCCGCCCTTTGTTAATCCCCCGGAGGGTAAAAAGATTTGCCGCTTCAGCGGCTTTGAAAGAAAGTGGGACTGCTGGCCGATCAGGAGTACACGAGAAGACGGAGGCGGTCTGATCAACGTCACGAGTTCTCTCACTTATTGTTAGCTTTATATTTAATTTTCCCTGAAAATTGCAGTACGCATCTATTATATTTGATTTAATTTTTGTGTAGATCGAACATGGCGTGCTCGAAAGATACAAAGATATTTCACTTCGCTACCACATTTTATAACATATAACATATATTTAAATCTATTTTGTCAAGGTTTTTAATTATAATATATAATTATATTATTTGATATAAAATATTCTTCGACAATCTCTCAAAGAAAAAAAGCAAACTAAATTGACGATGAAAAATTATTTAGAAATTTAAGACAATGTGTACAACATGTGTTTGCTTTAATAATTGTATTATGACGTTGGAATGGATATATATTCGACCATTTCCAACAATGGACGTCCACGGTGCCATTGGCGACCTCACCCTACGACGCAAGATGACGACGCAGCATTCCCAGTTTAATCTTTGCGACCGGTCCTACCGCTTCGGCAGCCATTTGATACCAAACTCAGACTGCACCCCATCAGGGTATCATGAACGCGACGTGCATCGCGAGGACACCGCAAGTACATCAAACCCTCGGAGCCGGTACCAATCAGTTACGGTCGAGCAGGTTCGAACAAATTTCATCCTGGCCTCCAAGGGTAGCATAAAAAATATGACAGTTCTCTCTCTCAAGAGAGAGAGAGAGAGAGAGAATAAGACTCGTATCTTGTCAGCTCAATACTATACTTTCGTCTACGAAATAGTCCGCTACTTTCGCGTGAATCCGCAATTAGGATAAACGAGAATAATTCATAGTGGACTCGCGAGTTTTTACGAGGAAGGAACTGAACCGGCTGGCGCATGTGATTAGGAACATATAAGACGGACAACGAGAGAAGAAGGGTAGTCGATCGAATGGCGAACACCGTAATCGGTCCGGCCGTCTGGATAGCGTAGATTTGGCCTCACATGATCAGGAAAACATCTCGACAAGGTGGACGATACACGGTGGCGCGATACAGGGAACAGGAAACGAGTAGGCGTGAGTTATGACGACGACATGACGACGAACGAGCAAGCTTTAAATGCTTGTTCGAGTCGCGTGTTGCTCCGCACGTGCGAGTCTAGCTTGGGATAAACGCGGGAGAGATAAATGCCAAAAGCAGCGAATAGATAAACAACCTTATGGGGATCTTAGGAGCGGACAGAAGGTCGAACTCGTGCTAGAGTCGCCCTATGCCGAGGCCGAGGGCTCTCCTGCCTCTTGTAAAGGCCACTCCCCGTGGGGATAAGAGAAGATTGAAAGGATGAATTAAACAAGACTTCTACATGAAGAAAATCTGCCATCAAAACGACGTGCGAATTGTTCATTGCATAAAAAGTGCGTTATAAAAATTTTAAATTATATATATGTACATAATTATATATATATATATATATATATATATATATATATATATATATATATATATATGTATATATATATAAATTTACATATATATCAAAGAGAAGATTTTATGGAATTTTTCAGTTTTCTACTTGATTAAAAATCTTTTCTATGTAATATCTCTCCTATATAAATATTTTCATTAAAATAGTAACTTGGAATAGATTTTATATTCTTCAAGAATATTTCGATCAACGAGTTTCTATATTTTGGATAATATGACACAGGCGATTGTCTTTCTGTCACACTACTCGAAAGAAAGCATTTAAAAAAACTGTTTTATATTAGGTTATAAATTATAGCTTGCTCAGTCGCGAGTCATGATTAAAAAGAAAAATTTAAATTATTTATTTATGCGATATAATGAAATCGTTAGATCGGCTACATGGTTGGAAAGATTCAGGAAAACCATGGAACCGAGAATGCAAACCGTAAGAAAATTACAAGCCGCGGTGCTACACGGATCACGTAATCTGAAATTGGAGTACATTCCCGAGGAAGCGATTCAACCAACGCAGGTACTTAAAGAAATACCTTTGTATCGCCGTATCTGTCAATCATCTTAAACAATGAAATGATCTTTCTTATAAAGGAGCTTAATATTTTCGTTATCTATAAAATAGTTCAATAAAATACCTTTTTTTAACACAAGAAAAAAAAATTATTTTCCGTAATTTTGGTTCACGCTAAATACAATGTTTAATTTCTTAAAATTGTCATATATGTGACGTAACAATTTAAAAGTCAGAATCGTATTCAACATTGAAAAACTACGAAAAATGGTCATTACTTTTCACGTGCGTAGATGTTTTCGAAGTATGTAATTCAGATTCTCTCTTTGCTATTTCCGCTGCAGTTCGTGTACCGCTACTTCCTGCTTTCCAAGTAAAATTGTAATTTCTACATATAGTCGGTGCGCATACACACGATATAGCTGCATTCGGTAAAGCGAATACCGGTCTGCCGGTGAACTCTGACGTCGTGTTAGATTATAATGTCGCGCGACTTAATCGTTGGAATTTATCGCGGCGGTACTCGGTCTTGTGAAAATTTCGCTTTCACTCGGGAATTGATTCGCGGCCGCGAGCACGAAGGTTAAGAGTGTCGTCGACTAAAATTCATTCGCCATAAACACTTTCTCTGCTACGACCGCGCGAATCCGCTCACACCCCTTTTTTTTTTTTTTCATCCGCGAAAGGTACGCGTGGACGTGCGCTTCTGCAGACTGACCGGAAGTGACGCGCTCTTGTGGCGCGGCGAGCACCGCAACATCCCGGTGCCGACCGTGGTCCCCGGTTTCGAGGTATCGGGCACGATTCTCGAAATGGGCAGACTGGCACACGAGCGGACAGGCTATCAGATGGGCGAGAAAGTCGTCGTGCACAACTATCCCGTCTGCGGTGGTTTAGCCGAAAGCTGTCTGGTTCATTACAGAGTATAAAAAGATATTCTCTACCTTAAATGGGATATGTTAATTTTTAAAGCTAAAACATTAGCGTTAATACCGCGTGTGATTACAATTTACAAATATTCGTGAATTTTATCAGCTGCTAATATTTGCAAATAATATTGTTTCTTGTGTATGCAACAAAACTCCTCTAAAAGATTAATCGAGTAAATGTTGTAGGACGTGTTTGGATTAACGGGACGAATATTCCTGAAAGACACGGCGGTCGTTATGGATGATTATTTTTCAGCGCTACTGGCGATGGGCCGTCGAGCTCGCATTCAGAGAAACGAATGCTTTCTCGTTAACGCGAAACATTCGCGTTCCGCCTTGGCCGTCATAGATCTTGCCATTAGAGTGTTCGGAGCCAAGGTATTCGCAATTTTCTATCTGTCGATTTCACTTGAGTAATGAAAAATGAAAATGGAAATTGTACGTGCACGCTCTCCTTCGTAAAGTATCTTAATTAATCTAATAAAAAACGACGTATTTTTATTAAAGTGTTGCAATTTTATACACAAATATCCTATCAAAAATCCTAACGCATTCTGGAAATTTTGAGTCTTTGTTTCCTGAATAATTATCTAAGAACATTTGAAAACAGTCTTTATCTTTTATCTTATTGTTAGCCGATAGCTCTGTGCAACGATGTAAGGCGAGCCAAGCTGTGCGCCGATCTCGGAGCAGAGGTCGTGTGTGATAAAAATGAACGGTGCTTGCCATATAAATTAAAAGAACTCACCGGAAAGGAACAAGTGCGTGTCATGATCGAGACCGAAGGCGGGTCGTACTTCCGGAGCGTCGTCAAATGGTCCGAAATTATTCTGTTACGTTGAAACCAAGTTGCCTTTTTCTATCATCTGGTTTTTTATTCACTCAGATTCTGGACAAAATAATATGAAATTATAAATGTCGAATACTTTTATCACTGAGTTGTTAGAAATCGCACAGAAAATTGTATATATATATACAGGGTGTCCGGTAACTAATAAGCGCGGTAAACTGTATATATATATAATAGCGCAAAATAGTAGAGGACTTTTTTGTTCAATTTACCGCGCTTTATCTGCTCACGAGCGTTGGCTCGGTAGTTACCGGACACCCTGTATATATATATATATATATATATATATATATATATTTACCAATTATGAATGAATTGCAATTTTAATAATTTGCAGTAAAGTCCGTTGCCTGAGATATTGCATTAATATATCTTCATTTCTTTTTTTCCACAGCTTGAAGCACGACGGGCTAATCGCTCTTCTTGGCGATGCTCGGAATAAACGGTACCTCGATTTATATCTAATGTCGCCGAATTACACAGTATTCGCGGTCGCCGCGGAACATTACAAAGTCGCTGACACCCTGGTATACAGGTTAGCACTGAGATTGTAGATAGATTTTCACAAAAGGCAAAGATAAAAAACTCGCGCTTACGTAATCGAAATATAAGGAGACCAATAATCGGAATGTAACGGTTTACTCCCGACAGAGAGACTATGCAACATTTGTTGGACTATCACGCGAAATGCACAATTCGTCCTCGTATCTCGGCGATTTTCGGTTTGCATCGTGTCAACGATGCGTTCGACTATTACACGACGGTGCCGAGCGGAAATGTGTTGATAGATATGAAGGATCTTGATCGATTAACTGTGTGCGATGAGATATTTTATAATTAGAATTGGATATTTTAATAACTCCACCGCTTTGAATTTATCACTGTCACGATGTTTCCCGCGAGAGTGCGGTAGCGCCTGGAGCGTTCACGGGTCACGTGGCTCTCGCAACCCACGTGTCACTCCCCTTCTGTCACAACAGTGAATATAATACTTCTGAATCGCAATTTTGTGCCGATTTTATATTTGATTTAATAAGCAGTGTAATCATTCTTTTTGTTCTATTATTGTGTTTTATTATTTCGTGTGTGTACGAGTGTGTAAGAAGCTATCTCCAGTCAATTATCGCAATCTTACCAATGGTTAGTCATATCAAATTCTCCAATTACTTGCTCCAAATAAAATAGGTTTCCTCCAAACTAATCTGTCTAAATATATAATATATATTCGGTAAGATATGAAAGATAATTATAAAAAAAAATCATTTACCAATATTACTTTCCAAAAACGACAAAGTAAATGCTTAATACTTGATTTACGTTTATCGAATGAATTTGTAATTATTTATGGAATGCAAGAAACTTGACGTATATCTCGTCCCAATATGTTTGTCGTTTTATCTGTCTCTATATGTTTTTTATTTTAATCTTTATCCCAGCATTCTCTCATTTCGCCCTTTGATTTTATCTTGGTCATTTCGCGAACATAATATTACTTGACTCGCGCCGCGAGATGGCGACACCCCCCGCGAAAAGCTCGCGCACCGAGCGCAACGATGCACCTCGCGGCCGGTGCAAGTGAAGTGAGTGGCAGCGCGTGTCCGCCTCGGCTCCGCGACTAACGGACGCGCGTCGCACGTTATCGTGGTGTGTGCACGGCTCTATCCTATCCTCGTCCGCGATCTTCGCCGACGTCGTCGATATCGCCTGCCGTGCCATTATCTCTCCGTTCCGGTGCGCGCGGTATATCGGTCGCGCAGTATATTTCCGAGACCATCCGCTGCCTTCCTTCCACAACTCTCCGGTTCGATTCGAGGAATCGTCGCGAGTGGCGGTATCGCGCCGCGCCTTTCTCGCGCGTGACGGAATTCGCGGAATTGGTATACATATTCACGCGTGCGATAGTGCGAGAGAGAGAGAGAGAGAGAAAGAGAGAGAGAAGGAGTGTGGCAAGGTAGAGAAGCGGCAGGGGGAGGAGAAGGAGCGAGACAGTGTCGCGTCGCGACGGCTCTTTTCCGGTCTTTCCTCGCGGCCTCGCTCGTCATCGTCGCGCTCGATTATCTCCATACGTTTGCTCGCTCGTCGATACGTCATCTGCCGTACCTCTCTTGCCCGCGATAACGACGGCGGGGACGCGGCAGTGATACTACATGCAACCTGTTGTCCTCTCTCGCGGCACGTTCCGTGACGCTGATACGCAGCCGTGCTGAGCAACGACGTGCTGGCGGCCGACCTAACCTCGCACCCGACCTGGGAAACGCGCCGGCTCATCGACGCTCGGAGCTGACGGCAGTATGAACGGGTAAGCTGACATTCTCAATTTACAACCCAATCTCGTTTCTTAGCGAGATAAAGGAAAAGAGGGAGAGAGAACAAAGATAAAGAGGAGAAAGAGAGAACGCAGGTGAGAAACTAAAATAAGTGAGAGTGATAGAGGTGTATATACATGTATACGTATAAGTAAAGAGTACAGCTGTAGATGTCGAAACAAAATGTTATACATGTAGAATTGAAGAAAGGAGAGAGAGAGAGAGAGAGAGAAACTACGTTTTTTTATTATTTGCTGTTCCATTTAGAACAAAATTGTTTCAAGAAATATAAAATTATAATTTTGTAAAACTAAAATATTACTATGTCAAGTGTATAATAAATAATAAATATAATTAAAATAGTGAAAAAATTAAATTATTAAATAAATGTAAATTAATAATAAAAATTAATTAATTCGCGACAAATGGATATAACTTAGAATTAGCGTTTGTACTCTTAATAAAATAAACCATCTAGTATGAGAGACTAAAAATGAACGGTATTATATACAAAATATAAACAAAACGGAAAGAAAGAGAAAGAGTTAAACATCGATTTGCGATTGCCGGTAGAGCGAGAGGGGTTATCAACCGCGGAGAGAAAGAGAGAAAGCGATATCAGGAAGGATGAACGTAGCTTTTCTTTATCACATGACATTTCTCTTCCTCTCTCTCTCTCTCTCTCTCTCTCTCTCTCTCTCTCTCTTTCTTTCGTTCTCTGTTCCTCTTTTTCTGGGCTTCGCCTTTGCGAATATACATGCGCTCGCGTGCAGTTTAGCGAGGTGAAAAGAGAAATCCACTATTGAAACTTAATTAAGCAACACCAAAGTCCTTTAATCTTTGATATTGTATAGCAATGACTGTTTAATCAGTTGTACGCTTTTTTTTTTTTTTTCTCAAATGTCCTTTACAGTACGCCATCCGATTTGGCTCGATAATTGCTCACCAATCATGTTCCATTTTTAATGATATAAAGCGAGTATGAAATACGCTTTTCATGGCAATTATAGTGATATTCGCTCGTTTCCATTAATTCGCGAACGCGGTGGCTAATTCTTGTAAAGTATAATTTCCTCGTCGTTTTTATAATAATAAAAAAAAAAAGAAAGAGAGAAAGAGAGAGAACAATTAGTTTTGAGTCGCGTAATTTCTCGCGAAAATCAAAGCTTATTTATCGTGGAAATATGTTTATATGGATGTTACTCTCTCAGCTTCCGGTTGGAAGGGCTGAGCTTTTAGCCGTGTTTATAGAACCCCGGCGTACTACACTCGCATCCACGCACATTTTATGAATAATATTCGATTACACCGCGCAACAGTATCCGATATATCGTACAACATGCGTTTATTCCACGCCGTTGGCGTTCAATGGCTTTTGCGGGCAAATGAACGCGCTTGCATCTCTATATAACTCCATTCTACTTATGTTTCGCCATAGGCGATACGTAAAACACTATAAAATCATCGCTGTTCCTAATATATTTTCGTGGAAAATAAATACGAAACTCAGACCGGCCTAACAATATTAAACTCCACGCTTTCGCGAGGAGTTGGTCATTAACAGTTATAATGTACAAAAATTACCCTTTGATACGGATTACCCTTAAATTATACCTCGGATTACTTAAGATTACCTAATAGTATCTCAAATTAAAAAGAAATTTTGAAAAAGAAATTTTACTTTAAATTATTTTAACGCTAAAGATTATTTAGATTTACCAAAAATAACCTTGGATTATCCAAAATTTTGCTGGGATTGCCGCTAAATTACCTAGCCCTTGTACAAAAATTACCTTAGTGACCAACCCCTCGCGCCTCATATTCTCGCCTTTAAGATTTTCATTCGCATTCTACACTTATTGTTAGCGCTAAATGTAACTGTCAGATTCTCTCATCCTTATATGTAACGTTTGATAAAAGTTAAAGTCATATATGTACAGGATATCTCAGAATCATTTGTCCTTTTAATAACATATGCTCTGGTCATGTTGGATATATTAATAGAATTTTAATTTAAGGTTTAATTATAAAGATTTACACATATGATGGAAAAAAGACAAGGAAAATAAAGAATTAAAAATAAAGAAATGATTTTTCACAATATTTTTGCCAAGGAAAAATCGATAATAAATTTAGAAAATCAGCTGTCAAAAAGATAGCCAGTGATTTTGAGACACTCTGTATGTTGGGTACAATTTAGTTTATAATGTTTACGCGTATGTAAATAAAACTTGGTTAAGAGAATCTACCAAATAGAATGGAACAAGAAGAAAATATAATTTTGTAAAAATGTTATCTCTACGAACTTCATTTCAAACTTTACAATTTTGCAGAAAGTACAATTCATTCGATCACGCTTAATTAAAGTAGATTTATTTTTCGATCTTATCGGTTTTTCTGCTGTCAAAGCTTTCGGCTTTTAAACAGAATTGCCTTAAAGAGCCTTAATGAAAGAATTCTCGTGTGTTTTGCAAAAATTATATACTTGTAAAATATTTCTTGCAGATTTAATGTGATTAGCCCAATGATTATCGAGTTTCACTCGTTCTATTGAATTTAATTCTCTTTCGTTTTTTGCATCGAAATGATACATTCGGAGTAAAATCACGATGACGTTTAGACGACGAAACTAATTTTGAATCGATGCGAGACGCAAACGCGCCGACATTTTGTGCGATTTATTCGCGATAATTATTATGCTATTTCATGCGGCACGACACACGACACACGTCACGCATTTTCGCGTGTTAACTCTTCAGTCGGTATTTGGTTGTGCACGTGGTAACTTCTTCCGCGCATGGACAATCGGGTTTTATCAACCCACGGTCATGTCGAACCTTCGAATTCGATCATTTATACCTATCATTAGATGATACAAACCTCTAATTTCTCGAAATAATCTCTCATCTGTTTTTTAATCGTATATATTTCCCGTGTGCGCAAGCGATAATAAATTACGTTAATCGTGTGGTTACAAATACTCGTAATTATCAATTAACATTATTCGATGATGAATCGAATATCATATTGTCATTAGCGTTTATTTACGTATTACGGCTATCGCTAAATTCGTTTCGGGACAGAATTAGATCCCGGCGTTTCACCGTCCGAAGAAACGCGCAACGTTAAGTCCTCTGGCAAGCGATAGCTATGGATTCGCGCCAGAGAGTGATTTACTTTCAAGAACGCGTGTCGAGAGCGCGTTTGCGACGCTTGGTTTCATCCGATTCGTCGTCGCCGATCTTAAACGAGTACCTTGTCTCCTTTCGTTTTTTCTTACATTCAATGTGATGTATATCGAGTCAGGAGAATTCCATCGCACTTTGGTACGCCAAAAGTCTTACGATAGATACGAGATGAAAAGGAATATTTCTTTCACATTTAAATTTATCTCCGCGAATTTTCTTCATGAGACTAGAAACGCGATTTGGACTGCGTAAATGCGAAATCGCGTCAGATTTCACGTTGCATTTTCGCGCGACGAAACGACCGAATGTAGCTTAGAACACTCTCTCTCTTTCTCTCTCTCTCTCTCTGCGAATTGCGAAAGACTCGGTTCGTACATAATGGATTGGCACTTCGCCGATGAGTCGCCGATAATATCTTTACGCTCTCTGTCAATACCATCGAGGTCGCGCGCTTTTTTTTTCGCAACGCTGGAACTCGAGTCTATTTGCTTTCAAATTTGATGGTTTCAATTTTGAATTTATCTACATGTACATTATGCTTATATATTTTATTGTTTTATATATATATTGCTTATTTTATTTCTTTATATATAATTTTTTCTTCTAAATTAATTTTGTAAGTTTTTATATACAATTTATCAGTTGAGATTTTAATTGGTTCATCTTATTGGCTAAATTATCGCTTAATAATAATAATTGAAACATATTGAATAAATGATGTAATGAAATACAAATGTGCAAATGTGAGAATACAGTTTCATATGAAGAAATACCTATATACTTCCGAACGTGTGGGATCGGCCGTCGAAAACGCGCTGCTTAATCATATATATGTATATTCATATTATGGCACGATGACGTCGCATCATTACGTGTACGAGGACTGAATACTGACAAAGGTGTGCCGACTATCTTCGCGGTTCTGATATTATGTTTCACTGCGGCTGCCATTGATGGAGCGGCCGTGAGAGGCCGGTGCTTAATCAGATGATTCGCTGAAATTACTAGATACGAGCTTTCGCGAGATGTCGGAACATCGCGCATCAGACTCTACATCAAGGTCCGTACATTTGTACATTCGCTCGCAATATATCGATTTATTGTATCTCTCTGTTTGTTACATAGTTTATTTGGCGAGTGATTTAGAACCGGCTATTTGGAAATTATACATTATCTCTTTGGTAATCGTTGAATATTCCTCCGATCGCAGATTTTTCAGAGAAACTTGACTTTTCTTTTCATCAAATTTTGCCGGTTTTTAGTCATGGATTTTTCCATTCTCAATATTGTTGAACACTTGGTAGTTATATTTATATATAAATTAATTTTTTTGTTGTTGAAAAAAATCCAATTGGAACTCCATACGATTTCAATTATCTAGTCTATTTGTTACAAATAAAAAAAAAAGGCTCATCTCGGTAACGCACTCGACTGGCGGGAGTTACGCGCCAATTTGGTCGACGAGAGAGTGAAACTCGGAAGAGATAGAAACAGGGAGAGAAATGTGCGGCGAGATCGCGGATGCAGTTTTACCGCCATGAAACACTGTCCGTTCCTGTTGCGGTAATCACGCGTATATTCATATCGCGGAAGTGTTCTCTCTTTCGTTCACACGTGTACACCTGTATGAGCCACGCGCGGCGTCTTGCCAAGAGCGATTTAAATGTAACTCGCGGGATATGATGATGAGAGAATCGTGTATGTACCTTCGTTAGAGATCCCGTGGGATCGTACGTAAAAATTTGCCCAACCAAATAGAACCCGCCGAGAATTTTCGCTTGTGCAAAAGTTTTCCTTTTCACGCGTTAAAAATCTCTTATTCCCCCCCCCCCCCCCCCCATATGGCTTTTTATTTATTTCACTGTAAAAGTCTACATATGTATAACAGCGCGATGAGGAAAATTAGCAATAGGCTGGATATAAATCGAAGGAAAAGAGGGAGGGGGAATGATAGAGGGATAAGTTTTTCTAATTTAAAATCTGATTAAACGCTCGATCGCCAGAGTACCGTGCGGCCATTCAGCCATTAACTACACTATCGTTTCGTTACGCGTTACGAGCGTCTACAACCCGGCGTACACATGAGGCTTTTCATGCGTGCGTGCGTGCGTGCGTGCGTGCGTGCGTGCGTGCGTGCGTGCGTACCGCGGCGCGGGTCAAACTTCACGCATCGCCACAACTTCACAGACTCGCCGTGCGATGAATGCCTAACGCCCGCATGTACGAGAGCGCACCCGCATCTCGCTGTTATCGGCGCGTTCATCGAACCGCGTGCACCAAGCCCTCTACTACCTTTCTGGGTAAACGCTTATCGGGCCTGCTACGCGCGATGATAATTAAAATAGACAAGGACTCGGCGCGCGGTAGCTGTACGCAAATATCTCGACCGCGCCATCAACAACCGTCACCGTCGCACCGATATTCCGTATTTAACGATACTTTTCGTGACATGTCCCTCATTATTGCGGCAAAAACCCGGCGAGTACTTATTACGTAAAATTGATAATCAGAGAATTCGCTTCTCGCTTCTTTTAACGATGATGAGTATAAACGATCAAGTAAATATTTCATAAAATACCTATATTTTTTCACTCTTTTTTTCTTAGTATACATATATTCTCTTCCTCTCCGCATCTCTTGAAATGAAACGATGACAGAATTGCCATATAAATCTATTTGAAACTGATAATTCTTATTGTATTATTCATTTTTTTTTCACAATGTTATTTAGATATATACACGTTATTTACTTTTTTTTTTTTCAAGATACAAATTGCGGTTATATATATATATATGCATCTATATATAATTGAATGCGTTTGCGAATAATTTATATTTTATTAAATAAGAAACAAGAAATTAATTAATTTTAGATGATAATAGAAAAGTGGCATTATGCGTTTTGTCTATCACACAATTTTGTCACCATTAATTTAATATTAACTTACAATACGTTTTATAATATTGTTTTACGTATACATATATTTACATAAATCGTAAATGACACGGCATTTCGAAATGCCGACAAATTTAATTTCCAACACAGTTTAATGACCAATTAATATATAACTGTTCACTTTCTGCCTTAATACATATATATATGGTGTATTTAGTTACCGTGCAGTAAAATATAGCATTTTCGAGGACATACGAGCAACGTGGTCGGCATTCATCCTGACTTTCTCGTAAAATATACTTGCACGATGTGTAACGACTCTGGATTCTATACCAGAGTGTTCAGGAATTATCACTATTTTCGTCGAATGCGGGTATTAAAAGTCAAATGAAAAAAATTACATTTTAAACGATGACATAAAATATTGCATCATGTGCTTGTAAATCTATCACAATATCTCATCGCTAATTAAACATTAATTTAAAATATATATACATTTTATGAGAGATACTGTTTTGCACATATAGTATATTTAAGTAAATCAGAAATGACAGTGTTTTAAAAGAATTTAATTTCTACACACACACACACACAGCATTAAAGTAAAATAAATTGAAATTATTTTGCATTCAATTACAAATGATGTTTGCTCTATTAGAATGTTAAATTTTATTAGCCATCAAGATATTTTATATTTAAAAGTTGATTAATATTTGAAAAGAATAAATGAATGAAAAATTTACTCTAAATTATTAAAACAAAGCGATAGTTGACGGGAATGTATATGATGATAATTCGGGGAATATATTGCGCAGCGACAAAACGCGGTACGCAATTCTCCCGCAATTTCTGCGAGTCTATGATCGAATAATAAATTAATAACCGTACGAGCGAGTACGGTCTGACTTTACGGTCTCTGAAAATGGACGGTCGACGGACGGCCGACGGATGCCTGTGCGGAATTTTATTAACGATCGCAACGCACTGACGGGCCGATATTTGATGGTTACCTGGGTTACGATGCGAACGCGCGAGCACACGGGTTAGTTAAAATTGACACACCGTGTCCCAAACGCATTTGTACTTCGTGATATTACGGTGCAACTGGCTTGACGTTTCGCACGTGGACGTCATCTTATATTATCGTCCAATTGTTTCGTAAAGAGATAATTTTAATTTTCAAATGACAATTAACGCGAGGTAAAAAAATATTTATCGCGATCGAATCTCATCTGTCGAGCGGATCTTTAGCTTCGTTCTGCATTCGCGAGTATAAGCCCGGCGTCTCGAAAATCATCGTAAGGAAAATGCCGTCGGGAAGGAAAGAGGAAAAGGGAGGGGAATATCTCAACTCGAGAAGCCGTTCCGTTTCCGATATTTCGATCCTAAAGGCACACAAAGCGCCACTCGAGGGTGATGCGCAAATGAGAAATCGTTCGGCAAATAATAAATCGGGGGCGGCACTCGGCTTGGGATTCGGAGGGTCGACAACGGCAAGGCGAGGTCGAGAGTCACGTTTACGCGACTAACGCAGGTCGGCGAGGTATTGAATATTCCTCATCTCCGTCCTTTCGTCTGCCTATGTTAAGCCGGTAAGATTTGGACGGAATATTTCCGTCCGGAGTGATGGAAATTTGATTCTCGCGTGATCTACCGGGTTATATCGCGTTAGATGATCCTGAAGCTGTTTCGACAACGATGTCTACGATAATATTAGGAGATTGAGCCATCTGTCATAAAGTGCCGAAAGAGAAAAGAGTTATTTACAATTATTGTTGGATAAAATTGACAAATTAGGCAAACTAGTAAATTAACTATTTTATTTTAGAATTGTAATAATATAACAAGTTATGTAATAAATACGTATTATTAATTACTTTTAAAGTAACACTTTTGAAATAGAAAAAGGAGAGAAAGGGAAAAATCTCTCTCTCTTTAATTAAATTTTAAAAGTCAAAATAAAAAGTATTCCCAAACAAACAGTCTCTTTTTGGTTTCTCAAATTACCGTTGACTAAAATCACCTATAGTACATGATTTGAAGAGTGCACGTTATTCTCACTTAATTGCACTTATAAGGATGAAACACACTTCATTATCAATGAAGAACTCCTCGTGGAACATCAATATTCGAGATATTGATTCTCGCTCAATCCTCCTGCATGTATCAAATTCACGTGATGTTTCGAGTGTCTCCTAATTATTTCGCGATTCCTGTAGTCGAATTGTAGGTGGCGGAGAGAAGAGGAGAGAGAGAGAGAGAGAGAGAGTGCGTGTTTCTAGTTTTCGACGTTATTATGTTAGTTTGGAATCGAATAGTTCGACAGAGGGGGAAGAGGGATGAAATCGGATTTGCCTCGGGATTCGCATGAGCGTCCCGCCGTCGTTCAGCGCACAAAACGTGATATAGGATTCTCTAATTTCGTTCTAAGGACCCGGGAGATGCACAATCGCACGTGGCTGCTAGTGCCGATTTCTTGGATTTACCGAGTTTTAGCGAACGATATTAGTAATGACGTAAAACCTGAAGCGACTTCAGCGGCGCGTGAAGGGATGCCTATTGTTTATTGTTTATTGTTTATTTCATCAGTCACACGTTTCTCCAATGCATAGATTTATTTTTTTTTTTTCTTGTAAATATATATTTTGTGGAGAAATAGATGTAATCTTTAAAAAGAGAACACGATTCAATATGTAATAATAATTTTGGAGAATCTAGGACATTAAATTATAAAAATAAAATTTATTTTTTTTTTCTAAAATTTAAATTTAAATTTAGTTTAATAATAATTAACAATGTGATTGATAATTAATAACGACAGTATAAAACTGTAAAAATTCTCAGAAATTCGGAATAAAATGATTTGCATAAAGAATCATACACGACTTGCGATTACACATTTTTTTCGACACAAATGTATTACTGATTGAGTATTGTAAAATTATTATCGTCTTTACATCGTTCTTTAAATGTATAACTTATTAAATATATTCCTCTAGCTAAGCTTTAAGTTAAAATTTCACAAAAGAATAATCCTATCGAGAATTCAATAAAAGCTCTCTGTTATCACCTGTTCGCATTCTCCAAAATTCATTCGATACAACTTGCTTCGAAAAGTTTGACACTGCTGCATGAAAGCAACCTGCATTCTCGCAAGTTCGCATTCTTCAAGTATCTGTAATGGAGAGATGATGCGCGATACTTGGTATATATGATACCTGTGTGTATCCTTCTCCTTTCGAGTGAGCTGCACTACTGTGCGCTACCTATCTGGACACGTACCCTTCGACCGGAAACCCTCCGTCAGGATTAACTGCTGGGAATGGACAGTTGGGCCACAAACGAAAAGCCTGGGGGGGAGGGGAGGGGGAGAAAGGGGATGGAAGGGAGTGGCGAGAGGACTTCGCCTACACACTGACAATGAGGTAGCCCTTTCGATAGCACGCGACCTCTGATTCGTTCGTTCGTTTCAATTTCGATCACGCAATCGTCCGTATACAAGAATGAGAGAGAGAGAGAGAGAGAGAAGACAGAGAGAGAGAGAGAGAGAGAGACTTTCGCACGTTCGCGAAAGATCAGGTCTGCGCTCGTTAAAAAGTCAGTCGAACGTAATAATAATACAGAGAACAAATTTCTCTCTTTTTTTCCCTTCATACTAATCTCATTTCTCTTCCTCCTGAAATAATAAGACATCTGTGTTATTTACAAATGAAAATAATATGAGGCCCAAATTCGACCGTAAATCGGCCATAAATTGGATATTCGATATCCCAGTGATCGTCACGCGTGCTTTGACTTTACCTCTCATTCCGAGGAAAAATACACGGAAAATACGGGTTAATGCATCGCGATTTCTCTGACCGAATTTTCTCACAATAATGCGTTTCTTATATAATGTATACTTTTTACATGTTTCTTATTTTTTTCTTATACTAGAGTAAACATTTTTCTGTATATCTTAACACAAGTTCCGATAACAAATGAATTCCCGATGAATTTGGATGATTATACTTTCCATGTAATATATACAAACTTAGTTACTCAGATTATTTCTTAACTAAAGATTAATCACTGACTCGTAGCATGTACTAGCTCGAATGTAAGATATTTTTACTTAAATATTTATTATAAAAAAATAAAAGATAAAAATATCAAATTTTTTATATTATTATATTGAAAATATAAAGATACGCGAAACAATGAAAAAAAAGAGATGCCACCTGTAATTAAATATTATCGATTCGGTAAAATAATAATCTCTCTTTTTGGAGTCAACAATTTTTAAAATTTAAATAGCCGTGTCATGAACAGACTAGTTGGTATGGCTTATAAAGCCATTGCAGAACGAAGTTAATATTTCTGTCCAATTAATTTTAATTCAAAGCGAATGCAATCCACTTTAATATTTGAATCGTGCAGCTAAATGATTTAAAAGACTGATAAAATATCGCATGCGTAATTTATACTATTTTGGTTGTATATCAAATAGTATATCAGTTTTTTACTTTCATCTCTTTAGATATGCAACGGTAAAGATTAACTTTCTTATCGAAATTACTCTTTTTATATATATTGCATCAAATATTTTAAATAAATCTAAATCTAACAGTAAATAATGTCAGATAAAACGAGCAAGTTGCAGATTTCGTGCGTCCCACATTTATTCAAAACTTATTGATATTGCTAAATTTGCTATTAAAAAAATGTATAGTTTGAAAAGAGCCATCCTATCTCGCCTAGTTATCTGTTGATGTAACAATCTCACGGTCGATTAACAGCGAATTAACCGATCTTGCTTTTATATCTTTTTACCCTCGTTACAGAGAGATAACCTTTCTCTTCTCGATCGCTTTCCTCCGATCTCTTCTTTATCTTTATTAGGTTTTAATGTATCTCTCATAAGTAAAATTCAAATTTGGATTTATGATACAATTAAATGAAAATTAATTGCTCATTTATGCATCTCTAATATTAAATTAATATTTAATAAAATTAATATTTAAGGTGACTTTCTATTATGTTTAGTATTATAGGCTCAGATATTGAAAATATTCCACAAAATAAGATTGGAAGAAATTAAAATAAATAAAAATTTATTTCAATTTTTCATTTTCCAATTTCTAATTTCTAATTTCTCATTTTCAATATTATTGAAAAGCAAGCTTTTCAACAATATAGATAGACTGAAAAATTTCTGAGTATATCTGACAATCCTAATTATCCTTTGATTTAAAAAGCTGAAAAAATTGATTAGGAAAATGCTTTGCCTAATGTCAAGAAATTGTATAATTAGTGTCACATTGGCATAGGTGCTCAAGTTTTTTGAGAGAAATAAATTAATGCTTTCTTTCCAAAAGTTTATTTCATTTTAGACTTTCTTTGTTCGAGAAAAGTTTTTTACATTAATAATATCAAGTTTTTATAACGCTGCGAATTAAATTTAGAAGATAATCGAAAACTCTCTCATAGCGGAAGAATAACTACAAAAGTAAATTATATTAAAAATATTAATTGCTCTTTTAATTAATTTTCTCAAATAATTTTTAAATTATCTTTGAAGGAAATTGATTTAGAAGATATTGATTACAGCATTTAAATGTCTTCGAGATTTAATTGATATAATTTAGTGAAAAAAATTTTTTAACGGTTACATTTCAATTTATATACGCATACACATATCCTTACGTTAAAATGATCAACAAATTATGGACCTCGCGTAGATTAGTTTCAAGCTTAGGACAGAATCTTTCGGCTACGTACTTGCACGCTTACACGAATAATGAATTTATGAGATTTGATTGATAACTATAAAAACTTTTAATTAAAAGCACGTTATAAATCAAATTTCCTCTCCGATCGTACAAAAATGGAAAGCCATTAATAAATGGTTTAATAAATGTCGGTATCACGATGGCAATGTAAAATATTTAAATCTCTTTGGTATCGAGTGTATTTCGATATGTTGCGCGTGAATAGGAGAGACGGGGAGTGGAAAAGGGCAGATGGCTGTAAATCACGCGACGCCGCTTGCTCTTTGCTTTGTAAAACTGTACCGCTATTCGTTTTGGAGTGCATGCATCATTTGCTGTAAATCGAATCCTCTCATTTTGAAATGGAGTTCTTTCCTCTGTAACAGTGAGGTGAAAAAAGATGAATTGAGTATTACATATTACAGCGGTCTGCCATCGACTTTGCCGCATTTTTTACAATCAATACGAATTTAATACGCGCAACAATTTTGCGATTACAACTGTAACTGCATTACAGGTCGGAGCGTCATTTTGCCAAATTAACTGACGATAAACGTTGAGAAAGCGCGAACGAGGACGGACGAACAGTTTAACTTTGGTTAACTCGTCTCGGTCGAGCGTAACACGAAGTGTGTAGCAACATAATTATACGTCGCGCCGTATTAAAAACAAGGAGTGATGATCAGTATGCAAACGAGAGAGGCTGCCTCGTTACGTACCGAGGAAAACTGCATAGCATCGGCTTCGTTAACGTGTCTTGGAAACAGACCGGGCTGTCTCGGACTGCACGTGTGACGTAAGCCAACGATAGGAAACACACAAACACAGTCGTTGGACTGAGATGAGATAAACCATTAAAATGCTAATTTTTTTTTAACAACGCGCACGCGTGAGCACATTCTTACTTTATACGCGTCAAGGAAATTCGCTTAGTTTTCTATTAATGCTGCATATATAAACATTACGATAGATGTACAGTATTATACAAGTTGCATTACAGTATATTTTACGCAAGATTGTGACACAAAATGTGGATACCGCTTCAGAGCGATAAATTACATTGAGAGTAACATCATAAAATCCGTAAGAAACGACATAAATCACCGTAAAATCTGATTAAAATACTATTTTTATTCCGAGAGATATCCGCAGTTAGTTAACTGGCAAATTTGATTTTGCAATCGCAGGACACGAAGAGTTGGTTAATTTTTAAATATAAAAGTTAAATACATGAATCTGCGAGTGAGAAAGAGGTATAGAGAAAATTTAAAAAATTTTTTACACGCTGTAGCTTTTTATGGCTTAATATATATTAATTAATATTTTGTTAGAAACTAGCTATGAATACTACAACCAAAAAAATACCATTATTATCTTCATTAAAAATTTAATTGTATTAAAAGCGAGGTGTCGGCATTTCGAGAGATTTCAGTTTAAGATTTTTAAGTGCGATACACGTGCAATGTCAAACATAATATAATCGGACATTCGAAAACAGCTTGATGATATTTGCGTTCGTGACGAATCCAATATACATTCTTGGCCGAGTTTTTGTTGCGTTTGGTCGAGTTGAAAAATTCATAAGATTAACCGTCGCGTTGGCGCCAGACTTTCATCAGTCTCGCGTCGTGGTCCATGACGTGCAATCCGCCAATTGTGCACGGAACAATGCGCAACTCGAGCGATTATATGCCGTTTTGTATCCTATAGAATCTTAGGCTCTTACATATTTCATGTCTCTTTTACGCGCGTCGCCATTAAAAGTTTCTACGACTGTCGAGCCGCGCGTCGTATATTTCTCTTCAAGCTTCGCTTCGCATCGCCAGACTCGGTGCTCTATCGCGAGTTCTCTCAGAGATCTGTCCTTCTCTCTCTCTCCTGCAGTCTTGTATCTTTACCTACGGAAAATCACCACGGTCTAATAAACTTTGATATTGCACCGCGGATTATTGCACATCCGACGTTTCCACCGTTTTCCCTCTTTCCTGTGAAAGACCGTAAAGCGACGTCTATTCGTAATTACCGACTTCTGTTGTCGAAGTTTCTTGTCTTGTCGCGACGCGAAATACAAGTGAGTTTGTCAAATACGTCAAGATTCAAAAGATATACGTTTCTATTCGATCGTTGTAAATCAGAGGTGTTGTAACAAGAAAGTCTCTCTCGCCGCGTTCTATGAATATACAGAGTACATAATAGGGGCTAGTTTAAGAAACTTGCAAACACATCATTCACAATTACACTTAAAATTAGCACTTAAAACAATATTTTGCTAATGTAGATAGATTTTTAGATGTCTCAATTAAAATTTATCGCTACTTTTTGTATCTGTTATAGAATATCGTTTGTCACGTATAGAATTTATAGCAGCAATACTTCGAGAAAATTTAGATCCCATTGGCAAATATTAATCACAAATATAATTGTCTTTGATAATAGGCCTTAAAGATAGGCATTGCAGAAAAATTTTCTGTCTAAATTACACAAACAGTACAGATATAAATTTTGTCTCTGTCATTTAAATTGATTAAGTGTAAAAAAAAATATATGCAGTATCACAATATTTGTTAATAATTTATTTGTTTCATTTAATTTTTTACACCTAGAAAATTTTTGTTCAAGAGTTGCAAGATCATTTTTTTGAGCGAGATTCAAATTTCAGAATGCATATTAAATTGTAGATATCGAAAGCTGCTGAAATTCTCACTTTTATAACAAGTCTTACGTTCGTAAATTTTTTTACACGAGAGATACCAGAAAGGATTTTTCTTTTAACCCATAAATGATCACCGCGGTTATAAACAAGAATTACAAAAAGATACAACATAGAACACATCACTGTTTTGCGTTTTGAAAGCCGTTTAAGCCCCTTCGAGATATCCCCGTGCAAATACTCGTTCGATCGCGAATCGTAAATTCGAGCCAACTCGGTGGTCGGATTAACGGCGGGATAACGAATAATAATTGTCCTCGCCATTGGAAGTTGTTGCGCTATTCGTTGAAAATCGAAGCCTAAGCTTCAATTAATAACGTTTCGTTAAACTGGGAAAATATTATACCATCCGATATTCGATCTAAAAGTATAAATTCTCACGCAGTTTCTTTACGGGATTTTCTCGGCTAAGTTGAAAACAAGCTTTTATTATATTCACCGACATAAATATTATTTCACTCGATAAATTGAATTGGAGAAAAATATTGCGGGACAATTACATCATCCATTCAACAATTGACGTAGTTTCTGCACACACACACACACACACATATTTCCGGACCGGTACTTTCTAATTCGTATAACTTTTTGAACCGGTATTTTACGCTCTTTGTAGATAGAACCAAAGAGAGAAGTTTTGAATGTAATTATTGTTAAATGCACTTTGTGCTTGAAATTTTTCTACCGCGTGCCCGAGGTATATTAAGGGCTCGTTTGTCATTTCCGTGAACATGTTTCCAGAATTTCAACGTCGAATGAAACGATAATATTGTTTTATAATAATTTGTTGGAATTAAGAGTAACGAAATAAAGGAGGCAGCCGCAGGCATCGCAGTGCGACGGTAAATGAAATTATTAAAGAGATCTCTCTTCTATATTTCTTTTCCGGTATTTCTCGCAGATAAGATGCTCTTAAAAGAGAGAAAGAAAGAGAGCATAATTGATATTACAAATAAGCGGATCGTAAAAGAACAAATTCTCTGCGATTTTCTTATGTATCGTTTGTAAATTAAAAATATATTATATATATTATAGTGTTGAAAGTTAAATCTTTATTAAAACTTGTATCAGTTTTGCGAATATTAACAAATTGGTGAATAAATGAATTAAAAATTGACTCATTTCCTTAGAAAAATTCAAGCAATAATATTCAGACTGATCGATGATATAATATATAATAGAAGCATCCATGTTTTTTTCTGTAATCATAAAATTTGCTGTCAACGAAATCAACTTGTCAACTTATATTTATATTTTCTTCAAATTGATTACCGATATACTTTGTGAAGTGCTTTATCGTAAACATATCATTAATGCTTGAAGACCTGACTTGAATATTTTCACTTAATAACATTATTATTTGTGATACTACTTGGTGCTTAAATCAGGAACATATAAATCAGGAATAAAATTATAAATTGTGTTTTCGCAGCCAAGGATCAATCAAACTTCTCTGCAATCGCACACAGTAGCTAAGGAAATGAAATTTTTAGCAGCAATTTGGTAATGCTGTTCGCTTTCGTTTCTTTTTACTTTTCCTAAGTTCATCACGTATTCTATAGTATTACTTGATTACACGAAAACAATCTGTCAGCGCTTGTATGTAATCGCTAGATTTAAATAAAATTTTTTCAACATAATTTAATTTTCTTTTTTATATCAAATAAAAATTTTCCGTGTTCAAACAAAGGTTTCAGTTCTTTCGCAACGTTGAGTTCTTCTTTCATAGTATATTACTACGTAAAATGCCTGAAAAGGCAGCTCGGCCCGCTTAATTCGTGTAGCCGGACGGGCTATTTCGTGAGTATGCGCGTTGGCTATTCCGTTTCTTTAGTTAATTTCAATTCTTTTTGCGAGAGAACAATATATCCACTCTTGACCTCCTCATCGTTCTAATTAGTCGTCGTACAATAAGGCCGGACGCGAAGGGTATTACAGGACATGGAAGATTGGGTGGGTGTGTCATGAGCGGCTTTGATATTTAATCACGTTTAACGCAAGCATACTGGGTCGCTTTTAATTCTGTTTGTTTCGTGGAAAAGCGAATTTCCCGGACAGCTTTTCTCAAGAGATCGTGCAAAGGATTCACGAGATTATGATATTGCTATGGATCCTTCGAGTTAATCTCTCCTTCTTTTTCTCTCTCTCTTTCTCTGCTATTTTTTCATTTGATCTTCCGATTCTTGAATCGAATCTGATCTCTTTCTTAATTTAACATTTTCTTTTTATATGTATATATATTTGAAGGGATCAAAGAAAACATACATTTGAATATACATGTATTATATATTTTTAACTGATTCTTTGACAGAAAATTGTTTTAAAATAAACTTTTTGCATATTTTAATTTCCCGGTAATTATGCTTTAAATTAAGTTTTTGTAAGGCAAGAGTCAGTTGAAATTAATGAAATAATAATATAACTTTCTCTCTTTTGCTACTAATGAAATAACAATATATTCACATACCTTTGAGACTTAATTGTGCTCAACGCTTAGACTAAATATCTTCTTTTATTCCACGTTTATTTAATTGGAGACAGATAAAACTATTACCGCTATATTTAACGTTTCACTCTATTTTGCTGTACTTTTCTGCAGAAAGCATGGCATTAACGTATTCAGTAGGCAATCTAAAGTTTTAATCAAGCGCGGTTTTAAAAAGCACCCTGGTCGCATATGTGTGAGCGTCGAAATTAACAGCACTTCACCCTCCTACCTTTCTCTCCGGCTTACGTGTTTTACCTGCGATAACTAGATAATCAAATTCGACGAAAAAATTAAATGCATTACACGTGCAAAATATGACGCTAGAAACTACGTGGGTGTCTGCAAGTTATAAAATATTACAGCTGCATGTACATCTTTCTTTACCTCCTACGAACTCCCATAACTATCAAGCGCCACGTAAACACATTATTACCCACAAGGGTGATACATCATCTCATATACATTTTGCGAGAATTGTAATATTCTTTGAATCTCTCTCAAAAAACGAAGAATCGATGAAACGACACACAAATTTCAAATTAGTTAATTCTTCAAAATTTAAAACATTAGTATATTTCAAGATTACGCCATATGTGTCATTTGATATTCCTTATTTCATTACATTTTCCATTTCTTTATTTTCTTAAGCAACAGGCACGATATTTTTCTTAGCACTCGCCTCAGAATTATAACAAGGGTGAAACCCGATATAACGCTGTAGGGTTAGTTAGAGGGTTAATGAGAAGTCCACGGCGCGTTCGCAAGATTTCGAGGTAAGTTTCGAAGTTTCGGACGCTATAATAATAATTATATTTACCTGACAATCCGGTCCGCACGAGGGTATTCGTGTACTTTGCGAACCAGTTATCGTCGCACGCATTACGTATCCCCGTTCGTGACAATCCGGATCCTAATGGGACCGTAAACATTTGTGTATGAAGATCAAATAGAATACCTCGCTGATGTCATCGTGCCGTATCGTATCGTCATCGACTTGTGTTGCTAATCGCATTCGCTAAACATCGAATTTGTAGCCTGTACTGTTTCGCGTTTTAGAAAATATATATTTTAAATCATATACAAATTATCTACATTTTTTTTTAATTATATATATTTCACTTTAAATAGTTATTTCCTAAATTTATTGGCACGGGTTCTGATAATGAAAAAATTTACAAGTAGAGATAATCAGTTTGATTTCTGAGAGAGAGAGAGAGAGAGAGAGAGAGAGAGACACGCATATAATAATATTTACAATATATATTAATGTTTTAAATATATATTTTTCTCAATATCATAAAATTGGCATTGTACAAGATTGTAAAAGATTTAATTACGCACGTTTAAAGTAACGTTATGATACGTACGCCGATTGCGGCAAGTAGACGCAATTTATTTAAGATTGCGTACCACTCGCATTGCGCGTTTATACGACGAACACCGCTAATCGCGCGGGGATACAGAGTAGAGGAGATGGGATGTCCACCGTCGTCGCCGAGTTCATCCGGGAAACCTTCAAGATCCTGGGCGATTACTCCGCCCCGGATTTTTTGAAATTAGCTCCGCCACCTCGGTGCACCCGAAGTAATCCCCCATTTACTCCCTCGTTCGGCCACCCCTTTTCCACCCCCCCTCCCCCCTCTTTCGTTCCTCCGGCCAGCTGTAATACTTTTTAATAATGAAAATCCCGTCTGGACGCGCCGCGCCCTGTAAAGATGAGATGAGATGAGAGAGAGGAGAGAGGAGAGAGCCACCCGCGCTCGCGTCCGAGCGCGGGAACTTTTTAATGAGCGAAAATGTAGCCGATATACGGCCAACGGCTCTCGGGAAATGGGATGAGCAGCTCGTAAAAAACACCATCGAGTTCTCTTGTCCTCTCTCTCTCTCTCTCTCTCGCTCTTTCTCCTCTTACCCATCCTCGCTCGAGTCGAAAAAAATGGAGGGGAAAAAAAGAGAAAAAGTTAATATCGAACTTTGGTCTATCGCTTTCTCCGACGGGGTGAAATTCTGGCGAGCGGTGGCGGCAGCGGTATTAAACTTTTAACCCGATGGATGGTTGGCTTTGCCGATTTTTATCAGTTCCCATCCGGTAAATAAAGTCCGCGCTCTCTTGCGCGAACGGCTCTCGGCTCTCGGCTCTCGCGCCTATTTTTTACAATTAGAAATTCTCAGGTATTTTCATTTCTAATCATCTTCCATGCTGACGTAATTCATCGTGACGTAAATCATTTGCCGTTATTTTTATCGTACCACATGTTAGTCATAATAATTGTTATTTGTTATTTTACGACTGTTAGAAGATTGCTCATTTCAGTTCTCATCAGCGAGATTAAGTTATTTAACGCATTCAGAAAAATGTATAAGTACATATTCGTTGCCTGTGTTTTGGAAATTATTTACGATTTAATCCATCCATGTGGAATATAATATGCGGACCGTAATTGAGATTTTGTCTATTTTTACAAATAATATCGTTAAAAAATCGCCAGGCTTTTCATTAGTGATTGTACACTTGGGAACGACGCTTGCAGAAAGAGAGTGCATAAAATGAATACACGCGAAGATTATGTTTGGTAATGTAATGTAAAGTTTGTTAAGCGAAACGCCATGTGCATTGCGTGATTCGTATTTTTACTCTTTGCATTTGCATAGTGGCATGCAATTGTATTAATGCGCGGACCTACAAGTTCATTTAATAAAGCGAACAAACGTGAGACTTTTCTGCGCGGCGATGTTAAATTAAATATAGGAAGCTGAGCGAGATGTATTGTGTTCCAACCGTTCCTTTTACTCCTTCTATACAATTAAATTTCACTAATCATTACGAACTTTCATTTTATTTTATATATTATCACGTTTCAATTAATCAAAATGTAAATGTAATGTAATCAATGTTGGAAAGTAGATTATAACACGTTGCGAAAAACAACTTCAATATTCCTGGCGTTTATAAATTATAAAATTATATATGGATATATTAAAAATAATATGAACATTTTATTTATAAGTATATATGTATATTATATATTTAAAAATACTATCATATTTTAAAATTGTAAATTTTTATTAATATATCTCTCTTTCTCTCTCTCTCTCTCTCTCTCTCTCTCTCTCTCTCTCTCTCTCTCTTTCTCTTTCTCTCTCATGTCATTTCTGTTGACATTTTATTTTTCATATAGTTTCTCACTTCGATATTTTGAAGCAACAGTCTTATCATACATGATATATACATACTTCGACTGTCAGTCAAAATCATTTCTTGCATATCATCTAATGGTTTAGTGAAAACCCGCTCTTCTGCGCACTTATCTCAAACTATGCCAATTAAGTCGGGAAACTAGGATCAATTATCGCAGGCTGCGGAGCTTCCGAAGCGTTTTTCCATTAATCCTCCGACAAGTACATCGGTCGCGTTGTATCCGCGCGCGCCTCATTTACATCGTCGACGTAAAAGTTTCTCGTCCGACTCATTAGCGTCGTAAATGCTCGGCCAGCCCCGTTGGGCAGCAATACTCCGTTTCCTAACTCCAAAGTTGACAAATCGAATTTTGTGTTTTTGATCAAAGTTAACTGTCTTCCGTTTCACGTTGTGTTCCCGTTGCGATTTATAAAATTTAGTCTCGATTTCACAAATGGACTGCAATTTGTAATATCTTGTTATGCCTGTGTCGAGAATTTTGTAATGATATAAATATTAAAATAATAATCACCGAGGAAAAATCTATTTGCAACTATATAGTTTAATTAAAATAATTTTGCAAATTTTAAATATTGAGTTAAACATTGAGTTTAACAGAAAAAAAATTGGCGAGATTTATGTTTGAACAATAATCTTAGAAATCATTATTATGATTATTAATTACTGCGAATTTAAAATTGAAATGTATTGTAATGATAAAAATTATACATTTAAATATCTCGCGTGTGTTACATATATTATATAAAAGTTTTAAAACAGAAAGAGATATATTTCTGTTTCTATGCCAATAATTTCTTCTTTTAACTTTTATCGTTATATTCATGACGTTATAACGATTTTTATATCACATTATTATGTCCTGCAGCAGTATACTTTTTACGTTATAGAAATAATAATGATAATATTAAAAGCGGAACATACATATATTAAAAGCTGAAACATACACATTTTACGATGTATCACAGCATTAATAATCCTGAATTTTATTTCTATGACGGACGGGATGGATCTTCCATCTTGCTCGTTTTGGCTGTATGAAATGGAAATCATTTCACCGGTACGCTTATTGCCGAATGGTGGGTAAAAAAAAAAAAAAAGCGTTCGTTCCAATCAGCGTGCCCCGCCTCTGTACGGTTAACCGAAATATCAATCGTTATACGTCGCGGCCGATGCGTCAGTTCCATTAAATGAAAACGAAGTGCAAAACGTGGTTTCGTTCTTGGCCCAAATATATCACGCTGACTTTAAAATATAAAATATTTAAAATATACGAAATCGCCATGCTGGATGTATCACCCAAAGAAAAATTTTTTATTATTTACTTGCCACATTTTTCAATGATTTTATTATCTATTACGAATTTAAAGTGAACAAAGTCCGCATAAAATTATATCATTATTTAACAATAATGTGTGTGTGTGTGTGTGTGTATTGGAATTTATATTATTTAAGAACCGCAGAGAAAATGCATTCTCCACGTGAAGAAAAATGTTTGCCATTTCTTATAGGGAACTTTTCTGACTTTAATAAAAGAATTGCAAATCAAGCCGTTAAAAAATTAACATTTAATTTATTTTATATTGAAGCCGTTTTCCGTTTGCAGTGATTTAATTCAGTCAGTTTTTAATTAGAAAATAATTGTTCTCTGAGATTAAGCGATTAGGTTCTCAAACAGATGTCTAAGCGACCCTTGCGCTAATAAATGCGCCATTGATTACAGAAGATTAATGCTCGATGATGCAGACGACGGAGTGTTCGCTTTGCGACACGGGGAAGCGGGAGATGCTGGGGAGAATGCAGGGAGGGGAAGGAAGGAGAAGAGGGGAATCACGCGAAATGTCATCATAAGTGCAGTTTGTGTACATGCATGTGTATGCATTAGCCGCTTGGCGAAGCATGTAAGCAACCCTGTCAGTTTGGAGGCGCGTAATAACCAAGTAATTGAACTGTCCGAGATATTGGCAACAATAGTTTGGTCCCAGGGACTTCCCTTCATGCAGGCCTGTCTGTCCCTCAGTTTCCCTTCCTCCCCTCTCCGTTAACCGCTTTGTCTCTGTCCCCATCCTCATCGATCTATCGGGTAGTCATTTACGATAGTCTGTCCATCTTGTAACTTTAACGTTGGCAGCTTGAATAGAAATTTCGTGCGTTTTTTTTTCGTTAGTACGTCGCACGGTATCTTACTTTATGTCTTAGATTCGGTTACATATATTTCGAAAATAGAGATAAAAATTACATTTATATTCACAATAATACATTCCGTGTGAGTAATTTAATTGTCGGCGGTATATAAAAGATATTGCATTCCATCTATTCAATTTACTCACGACTTTATCTTATCAGCTTCTTTACCCGAGAGCAAACGTAGTCTTAGAAACGTCGCAGACGTTTCCGAGCATTTGCCGGAAGATAACTATCAGGCCCGGGCAATTAGACTCGCGTCGCTCTACCATTTGATCAGTCCTTAATTACATTTACCTGTAGCTGCATCATTCTACGACGCATATCTACTCTCTCTCCTCGGTGCGCAAGCGCGCAAACACCCGCATGTGCGTCCTCTATGAGGTCATATATATATATATATATATATATATATATATATATATATTTATATACGGCATTCTTAATCGTGATGTGATATGTCGATGCACGTGCAATGTGGACGAGTGGACGAGTCCGTGCACGAACGTGCCTCGGTAAAACATGTGTTCTAAATGTCATCACGAGTCGAAGGAGCGGTAGTAGTGTGAGATCGTGTGGGACGATCAATTTTGCACATAAATATTTCAAAGCGCCACAAGGATCGCGTTTCGCACGCGAGATAATAACGACAGACTATTTCCATCATTGTCATTATCATTTGCGACGTTAAACATGACGCGTAATAAATTAGAATTCTTTTGACTCAAACGACTCCCTGTATTTAACTGTATAAAGTCACGTTGCGTCATCGGAGCACCCTGTGCTCTGTCGCGTCGATATTATTTAACGCCATTAATATTTGACGTAATATAATCAATGCAATATAACAGATGACGCGCGCGCGCGCGCGCGCATTACGCTGCTACATTAGTATCAGATTCCGTTTCAATTATGCACGCGCGTAGGACATCGATAGCGCGATAAGGGGACTGACGCAATCAGCGAAGTACACTCCGATTCGGCTCTTCACGCGAGATGTTTGCTTACGGTTCCTAGTATGCGTGTAATCGGGCTAAATAGCGCGAACTGCGACCCGCCTCCCCCCGCTTTGCATATACATATATGCCATTAAGCTTATTTGTAATTATGGAAAATTAATGGACACTTCATCGACACACCACCGACAAATTCGGATCTACGTCGTATTACCGTGACAACGGAAAGCTCGCTTATCGACCGCGTTTGTTTATTCCGATCATCGTATCAGCATATCGCTGATCGTCATTTTCCGTATACAGTAACATTAATTTACGAGATTTTGCATAACAAGGGTTTACAATCGAATGTATTGTGCTCCTCCCCCTAATAATTTTAACCCCTTCGCAGTGTATGAGCCGAACTCGGTCACATAAAAAGAAAGGGCTTACGCTTTTTCAATTTTTACAAAAGTGAGTATTCTAATCCGCTATTTTGAATTTTAAAATTATAATGTCAGATTTGAATTCAGCGACCCCAAAAACCTAACTAGTAAAATCATCAAGAGAATCTAAAAATTTTTTTTTTCCACACACTCGTGGCGCAAACAGTCTATTTTAGCTACACTGCGAAGAGGTTAATGACTGAAGAGTTAAGAGACGTTATGAAATATAACTACGTAACTGTTTGTGCTAGAAAAACACAGAAGGTGATTTTTTTTACTCATAGCAGGATAAGCATTCAGCGGCTTGAGGTCGCGTAGCTTACTCGTTCCAAGTCGAAATTCCACTTAAGTTTCTCGTCGCCACATTGGTCCGTGTTTCCTCACAATCAGAGGAAACCCTCGTCTGTTATCGTGGACCAACAGGCAGCAATTCACAAAGGGTTGATAATGCGCCGACGGCGCGCTGACTAATTAGAATTTGTCGTCGACGGTGCGTGCGCAAGCAAGAAACAAGTAAATTAAACACGGAGAATTTCCATCCTTGTCGCAGCGTGGAAAAATTGCCGCCCCTATTATCGTGAACCGGAAGTCGTTCGCACTTTATCCTTTGCTTACGTAAATAGTATACTTAAGAGGGAAACTTCGTCGTACACGGTGGACTAAATAATCTTGAAAAAAAGATCGCGTTGCCGCGTATCGTGAAAATAAATTTCAATTAGTATTAATTTTTAAACCGACAAAATATATGGCTTTAAGATTCTTACGATTTCTCTTTAGTTTGCGTGTAAAATTATTTGACGTGACATTTTTTCGTGTCACATGTACGATTATCGATTATATTTGTAAATCGAATTATAAAAAATTTAAATTGCATTGCTAGAAGTAATTTCGTTCTTTCGAACGTAAACCCATGTATGTCTTCAGTCTACACGAAACGTTACTTCTTCGTTGTTTTTAGTTTTTTTAATTTGAACTTTCTTTCAGACCAACGACTGCAACCAGTGATTTCCAAGACGGATGAAATTACGTTTAGCGGCATCTTTAGATCAATGGTTTATTTTTAGTTCCTAAATTGTAAATAAAAGTTGAATAAATAATTTTGGGATATATATATATATATATGTATACTGTTTTTTTGTATTTTTTTCAATTACCTCACTATTATAAGTCTCGGTAGAATTTATATGTATCAACAATTTTTTACATACAATATTTATAATAAATGCAAGTCTCTCGTGCGCTACGAATGTTAAAGAGCTTTAAAATAAGATGGAATAGATTTTTCTAATCTATCAATTTTTATTCTTCTTTAAAAGCAATAATTAATATTATCAGAATTTATTTAATTTATAAAAAACTGACTTAATCCATTCTACCACTTTGCTATGTGTGTGTATTTTCTTTTTTTCTTTGTCACCTATTTTCTCTATTTCTCTCTCTCTCTTTCTCTCTCTCTCTCTCTCTCTCTCTCTCTCTCTCTCTCTCTCTCTCTCTCTCTCTCTCTCTCTTTCTTTCACATGTCCATCTTCACATTTTAAAACGATCTTCTTAATAAAACTATACCGAATGACTGTTTCAATTTAGAATCGCGTTTCACTTACCGTACCCGCTTTCTGCCATATCGATCTATCTATCTATCTATCTACCTTAATGTGTACACTTTTTCTAACTCTTCTCTTTTCTGTTTTACTTTACAGAGATACTCTTCACAGCGGGCAGAAGGTACGAGCTCTCCCGTATGCGCCAAGTTTTTAGTTCTCTTTCGCTTTTCTTTTTTTTTACTCTTCTATCTTTCGTAGAATTCTGTGTCTATCACGTCCTTCTCCTTCTCATTCTCGTTGCATTTCTACGACTGTCACTGTCTCTCTTTCCTATTGTTTCGTGGTAGAATTAATAGAGATTCCGAAAAAATGTAATGATAAGAAATTCGTAGCAATAGGAAATAAAATTTGAAGATTAATTAAATTATCGATTTTTATATTACTTAAGTGAAAAATAATACAATTAATACACTGATAATAATACTTTTTTTTTCATTTGGATAATTGTTTAATCGTGTAAAATATACAATATCTACAATAATACAATATTAATTATCGTCATTATCGAATTAGAATAATAAAATGCTATATCACGATGCTGAGTATTAAGCAAATATTTTCTCGTCGAAAGGAAAGTTTATTTTTACAAATTACGAGGAGCGATATTGCATTTTGAAAATTGAAACGGTATGATGATTACCGGGCATATCGTCTTGACTTCGGTCTCCTTATACCAAGCCTGTCAATGTGACGTTTGCTATCTGCACTTGAAAGTCCCTCCACCTGTCTTCTGTCATTCACGTAAGTAGAAATTTTTTTTGTTCTTCTAATATTTTTACAAACCTTTTTTTTTTATCGAACGAAAGTTTATTATTGCATGAAATTGATTCGTTTAATTTTCGCGAACGCTTTAATTTTTAGTACGGTGAATAATGAGGAAGAGAACCGTGCAAGAGTTTATTTCGTGGGAAAATTTAACTCGTGAAAGAGATATTTTTCGTCTGCTATGAAACTTCATCTTCGAGTCTCCGCGCGAACGCCATTCGGGGTTTAATAAGGGCAATTTATCAATCATTCCGATGGACTCGACAGCAAATAGGATTTACCGCACTTACGTGTTATTTATTGTCGGCCTCGAGAACCAATGACGATGGAATAAGAAGAAAGGATCTGCGTGTGTATTGTGCGCGGGACAGATTTACTCGATCAATTTTCAAGGTTGCAAAACCCGACATCAAACGAGGTAATCACAAATACATTTGGAACTTGCTACGTCATTCATTTGTCTTTAAAAACTCCTTATCTGACACGCGACATAAACTAAATTAATTTTTATGCGTATTAAATTTTATATATATATATATATATATATATATATATATATATATATATATATATATATCTATCTCGCTATCATTTACAATGATTATCTACAACGTATCTGTAACTCTTCTTCTGATTTCCTAAGTAAGTCGACACTAGATGAACGTGATACCGAAGTTTCTCTCTAAACGCGAATCGGTTGATATCTGACCATGTTGGATTCCTCTGCGAGTTTCGAATGCGATCCGTTTCGGCCCGGCCTGGCCCTTTTGTCCATCGAATCCTGCTTCTTTGTTCTCCATTGCTTTTGACCTAGTAGGTAACCTTTCGACAGTAACAGGATAACATCTCTCTGCTGTGAATTCTCAGTTACTCCGTAACTCAGTTCTCACACATGTCATTGGATTTAGATTTATGTTGGAAGTTTATCAAATTATATATTTTTCACATTTTTTGCTTGATTCATATTTGGAATAAATATATATTTGATCGAGTTAATTTGTCCGCAATAATGATTTCCGACAAATCTCATCGTTATACAAACGTGGATTACGCAGAGCGAAATTCTGGATGGAGATTTGCACGATAATACGCGGGTCCGATTGGAGCGGCAACAATTGGAAGCTTATTCAAAGTTTTCGCGCGGCGTTAAAGCGGCGTTCCGTTCGCGAAATTTTCTCGAATACGCGAATATATCGCGGTCTAACGAGCCCCAAGCCGTTTAACATTTTATCCGCTGCGGCATCTCTCGACGGATCCCGGAGCGGAAGCCGCGACGGTGTTCAGGGTTTCGTCGGAGGGCTTGCTAATCGCGCTTAGTAGTACACACCTCGGTCAAAGCGCTTAAACGTATGCGTAGGCAAATACGATTCAAAGGGCTCTCTACACACACACACACACACATATATATATATATATATATATATATATATATATATATATATTTGTATGTATATGTGCGGACGACCACCATAAGTCAAGGAATAGTCTGTATAATTCGGTAAAGGGAAAGAGGCGGGAGGGGAGGAGGAGGTTCCTAGGCGCAGCTAATGAATAACATAACAAACGGAATAGCACGGCACGTGCAAACATTATCGAGCAGCCGAGGATTAGCCACGCGGTCGCGGTAAATGCCTTCCTTACTGTAATAACGCGGAATATTGTGTTAGGGGCTTAACGGATTATGCGTGCACGCGGATCGCCTAATTGCGGCTATTTTCGTTCAAACGAAACGACCATTTCGATAGCGTTCGATGCTGAGTATTTATTCCGTCAAAAGAGAGAGAGAGAGAGAGAGAAATTTGCGGATACATATTTCGAGGAATAAAGCAAATTGTCTGCCCGTTAGATACTAACCGAAATGTAGGCAAAGCCGGATTTCGCATTAGACACGAGTAACGCCTCACCACCGTTTGCCTAGCAAATCATCAGACTATATTCGCACCGCTTACGTCTAACGCAAACCTTTGGATTAGGTTATTCTAAGGAAATTGAACACAGAGCTCCATTTAAACTACGGTAGATTAAATTATCCGTGAAAACAAATTTCGCGCGTTATAAAAGAATTATGTGCAATACTTTGTATCGTAGGTGTTAATTATAATAGTATATATTATACATATAATTTGGTTTTTATATTTAACTTTTATATAATTTTCATTTTAGTTTATAAATTTAATTACAACGTATATTATACAATCTATTTTTATTTCGTAAAATACTATAATTCGCGAAAAACGTAGTCTATTTGGCGTCGTTTGAGAACTAAATGTCGACACGTGTACATTCTCACGCGTACGATATCCATATTTAATCGTCGAGTGCGCTCTGGTCCATCCGCGATTTCCACCGCGAATGCAAACGCGGTGATATAATTGCAAACATTTTCGCCAGACGGAACGCTATTTGCAACGGACTAACGTGTTAGTGAACCGAATCGTCTGTGTGAAAAGCGTGAAAACGAGTCCGACACGGCATCGCGTGTCACGGTTCATCGGGATGTACCGACGTGCGCGTCGACATTTCACGTGTATTTGGTAACGATGCATCGGTCATCGTATGTCACGACAAAGCAGCGACAGAGGATTCCACGTTGATTACTCGATCATCCGTAGCCTGTAAAATGTCCCTTTGCCTTTGCGTCGCGGATTGTATTTCTTTTCCGCGAATCACAATTTTATTTTTTATTAATTACTTATTTATATGATATTTTAGTTCTCTAGCAAACGTGATGTAAATTAATTTAAATTATAAAAATATACGTTGAGCTAATAATTAGATAAAAATTAAAGAATGTTTCTGAGATAAGAACAGTTGGTTTTTTCGCGTGATTCTCAACATCTTTTTATACTTTTAAAAAACTTAAAAAAAAAAAAAAAAAAAAAAAAAAAAAACAAAGAGAGAAGAGATTTTTTAATTCTATTCATGAGATTTCATTCTACGCTCTAGTTATTTTTTTTTTTTTACGTCAACTACATCGTATTATTATTTTTAATTTCTTGTGCGAATTCTTTTTTTCGTTATCCCGCTGTCCGGCTCTTCAATTTTGAAAGGCTTTGTCGAGTTGACATCGACGTTCTCGAAAGCCATCATTAATATCCTCGAATCGTTAATTAACCGTTTGATGCCTGCCCGTCCTCGACCTGCGTGTGCAAGAGCCTTTGCCTGCCGCCATAGCCACTTGAAATCTGTTTGTTATTCGTGACAACGAAACATCGTTTAGTAGTTTGATAATCCTCGACGGGGTTCGAACATAAACGACGTCGCGTGGACTTGTTTCCGATTGGACGATAACGGGAATGAGGTTTACGGGTCATGTGGATTCGACAGAGCGATTGAATTTCGTTCGCTTTGCTGGCCTGAATAGTGCCGATTCATCCATAGCGAATAGTTATTGCTCAAGCAACCAATATACCTTTCTCTATGTATTTACATCAACGATAAATAGATAGTTTACAATTATTATAATATCTATCGGATAAAATAGCTATTTTTTTTACTATTTCATTGCATTTGAAAAAAGAAAATGTATAATATAATGAAAATTATGTATAATAATTTAATAAGTTAAAATTGGAGAATTATAAAATAATTTATTATTAGTAAAATAGCTCAGTGATATTTTGATACATGTAAAAAAGCTCGATTTTTGTATTTACAATGTCTCAAAATTCTCCATTTTCACTGCTATTGTGAACCATTTTTGTTATGACGATATAAATGGGTGAAATTGGCTGCAATGTTGCGGAAAATATCAAAAATGGTTCTATACGAAAATCGTATGATGTTGTTTTGTGTGGAAAAAATTGGATTTTATATGCGAAATTTACGTTTAGACAGCTTTGTTTATTTATAATATTTTTATGTATTTATTTTTACATATTTATTTTATTATATATATAATATTTTTATTTAATTTTAAAAGTAATATTTTTAAAAAACTATATATTATTTCGGGGTTAGACAAAATATTCGAATTTTTCCCATGAATGTCTAAGTCTCTTAATATAATAGCAGAGTAGTTTATTTTCACGCAAATTTACTTTCAAGAGTTGTGTTTTATGATTTCCATTTTTTTGTATATGCAAAATAAAGAAAGGATATCTATTTCTCAATCTATTTTCTTGAAACATTAAAATAGTGTAGTCTAATAATTTAGAATTATTATTTTTATTACGTGTGTCAAGAAGGAAAGAGGAAAGGATATATATTCTCTCAAATTTGACAATTTATATTATGATCGATTATAAATTGATGGCTTTTCGATATAGAGATACATATTTTGAAGATGATAATAGGAGGTGATAGAGTAAGCTCGTTGATCGATTGGCGAGAGAACCGATCTTCTCTCAAGATTAGTGCAGAGACTCGTAGAAGGGGGCACTTAACAGACATACGCTTACCTTGGATCGGTCATGTAAACGCGTACATAGTCGACGATAATTCAGGTCGGTCTGAGTTAGGTTGTCCGGGTCACGTCGGCACTAAGGGATGATTCCTCCCCTGGATACACAACAATAGTCATTAACGGATTAGATACGTCGACGACGATGACGTCGAGGACATTGACGTTCATGACAGTATTGAAGAAGACGATATAGCCGGTGTCGGCGATTATAGTGACAGTGATGACGACATAATGGACATTGATGATCCGTTTACGGAAGCGTATAAACTCGAGATTCGCACCTATATATATATATATATATATATATATATATATATATATATATATATATTCTCCTAAATTATCGAAGATCCTTACGGAAGCCGATATATCGGGAATTTGTCTTGTTACGAGGAGTGTCAAGTACCACGTGAAATTTGGATTAACAGCTTATCCCTATTATTATAAAAGCGATCTTTGGAAGAAAAGGTAAAGTGAACAACAATACATATTTTATTTCGTATACGAATTTGTCGCACGAATCTCAATTTTTCAACTTGAAATATTCTCGGACTAGAGCTCGATGTTTCGAATGCCATCGGAGCTTCTCGTACAAAGGATTTCGGGACATTTTGCAAGGTACAATATGTAAATTCCGAGACTTGGGGATCGCGAGTTGCTGCTGAGTGAAAAATAAAACGTATTAATCGCACGCGGCTCGTGGGTCATCTCGGGATCCATAATCAGAGCGCACAGGATTTGTATCTCATGTATAAGGATGCGATATGCCGGAAGGGACCTTATATCCCTTATACGTGTATAACTCAACCGCTATATTCATACATGCACATTATGTATACCGGTACATAGATCGCATCAGAGCGACCATCACCTAACATACGCATACACATACACACATTAAAAGGTACGAGACCTCTTCATGAAAGATTCAAGGTCCGCCTTTCCCGTTGATCTTGATGTACTCGGCTACGACGCTCGCCCTCTGATATATTCACTTCGTTTCGCTGTCTTAACATTTTCGCAAATTATCCGCTAATCAAAGCATAGCTCTGTGTGTGATGAGAGATTATTTTTATTGTCTGTATAGAATATGACAGAGGAACTAATTATTTAAATATTTGGGCAATCAAAGATTGAAATTTTTATATGGTTATAAAAGGAGTTTTTCGGGTTTTTCTTTGCCGGTAGAATTTAATTTAGATTTTATCGATTATGCAATTTAAATGTTTTTTCAAAAAACTTTATGTCGATTTTAACATTTGCGTAATAAAGCGACAAAGGTAAAAGCGAATTTGCAGATATTTCAATGTGAAGTATCATTAGTCGATACCTTTATATGCAATATTATAATACTGCGCACTATTATTAAACCGCTGTTGTCGGCATTATTTGTAAAATCTTTTTGTCGTGCATTTGTCTGGTTAACGAGCGCGCATTCAAGGCGAATAATAACAACAACGAGATTTGAATTCTAGCGATACTTTAGCAACCAACAACTCCAACTCTGTTCCGCTTCGTTTTCTTAACTCGAAACTTTTCAACTCGATTCGGAATATTGCGTAATTTGGCTACGCATGCCTCGATTTGGCTTAATAATCATTCTTGCCATCCATGAGAAAAATTAACGATCGAGTGGCGGGAACGCTCGTTAACGATTTAACTTTGGCTCTGCACGCTGTGTAACCAGCCGTAAAAATCCATCATTCCAATATTTCTCTATTTTCCTCTTCACAATAATTGGCAAGTGCCCGAATAGCGTGCGGCAGTATATAACAGCTCTACTATTAAATTTAATAGCTGTCCTTGTTCGATACGCAATCTCGATTCTGTCATATCATGTTTTATTGTACAATAGTTGTTTGTAAAACATTTATTAAAATGTATCGACCACGTCCATTCGTTTAGGATTTTCCATCATTCAAAAACCCGCGGAAAACAATTCATAGAAAAAAATTTTGTTGAAAAAGAAGAGGATTTTTTTTGTTTCTCTCCAACGCGCCTTTATAACATGAGGGGAGAAGAATATGCAGTACAATCTCTTTCTGCAGCACTCCTATATTAAAAATCTCTCACACATATGCATAGATCAAGAAGAGAGTGGAGCCTAAGACTTTTCGTTAGATTCATCTTTTCCTCTTCCCTTCTCCCGATTCATCATTTTCCAACGTCACTTTTCACGGTGTACAAACAATCTTGGCGCAAAATTACCCCCGTCTTGTACGGGCTGACTGCTTCGGGGTAGATCGAGGGGAGAGCGGGAGGGGGCGAAGTCACTCGCGCGCAAAATGAAAGTCGGCTAGGAAAGGAGCTTGCACGGCCCCTGCTGTCGCGTAGGCTCGCAAGATTCGCAAGCGCAGGGGGATAAAAGACGGGAGGGGGTGAAGCCCCCTGTGACGACGACGACGCCCGACGAGCTTAATAAGCTACGAGGCTTAATTTCGTTCGACGTTGTGCGCGCTACATATCCGTCGCTCAACGTCGCGGAACCGTATAATTCCTTTAGTCTCGCAGGATATGTTACTTACGCGTGAATACATTTAAAATAGCGCATATACGCAAAGCAAAGTATACGAAAGGGAGCGAGGGAGAGGGCAAAAAATAATAGACGCGGCGGATTTTCTTTCGTAAAAGTAATTAAAATTTATAGAGTCAATTTTGAAATAAAGAATGAAATGGCGATAGAAATATATTAAGCGATATTTAAAATGCGCTGTTTGAGAAAAAAATTTGTACTTTTTTAATTAGCTGAAAACAAACTTGGACTCTTGTAATCAACATATCGTTCGTTTACTTTACATCACGATTGGATAAACGTTTTTTTTTATGTTACTTCGACTATTGACTCGTACTGCCTTGGGTAAACGCACGCTCTTCAAGTTCCTCGCCGTAATCGGATATCCTTTCCGGGAGCTGTAAATGTGTATACCGTTTTTACTGGTCCGAGGGAGGAGCTACCCTCTTCGTTAATACATTAATTAACGCTCCTGCCGATGGGACGACTATAAAGACTTCGTTACCGCCGCTACCGGGGGCCGCTTCGTTCTAACGTTGAATTCCGCGTCACTTAACTCAGTGATTCTCCTCGGATTATACGCGAGACGTATTTCTCCGGACGACGAATATCTTTAAGATACGGCGAACGTCGGAAAGAGGGATTAACGGTTGAGGAGAAATCTCATCGCGGAAATCGACGCCGATTCTAATATGTAATAAACTTATCGCAATTATAACGAAAAGATAAGAAACTCGGTGCGATCGCGCGCGGTCGTCGTCACCATTTCAATCAAATTAATCGGACGACGATTCGGATTTGCCGTAAAATCCTTGTAAAATACCATAAAATTATCTCGACTAGCGTGAACGGTTAAAGTCGCGTTTCCCGTAGATTTACGACGCGCGATAAAAGCACCAAATGTGATAGATGGTGACTATATCGACTCTGACGTAATCTTTTAGTACGATAATAAAACAAGCATATTAGGCATCCGAGATTAAGTTGTATAAATTATGATATACATTTATATTTGCTGATGATAAACGTCCACAAGCTTGTCGCTTCATCATTGAAATGCTTAATGATACGTGACACTTTTTCTCTATAATAATTCATCATTCTATATAATGAAGAACTCGAGTCATTTTGAATAACTATTATAATGAAAACTTTGTATTTTAAATGTTATTCGAAATCATGACAGTCTTAGAGGTCTTTACTAATTTGTAAATTATTGACATTACAACATAAAATGTAATATATGAAAATTCCTAACATAAAAAACTACATTAAAAAATGTCAAAGTTTAATGGACATTTTTTTATCTAAGAGAGAAATTTTCAAGATTTGTAAAAACTTTTCAAATAGTATTCGGAGCAATACCGATTGTACGATTAAATTGTTTGTAAACTTTGAAAAAGAAGATTTAAACGCGAATCACACTATATCAGAAGGAAGCAGTCGTGGTTCTGAAATCGATATCCATTGCTTGCATGACAATGGTTTGACTTTATTTTTACAATTACAAAAAAAAAAAAAAAAAAAAAAATTTAAACCGGTCTATTTGAAGACTTTTATCGGTTTTATTTTATGCGGTAGTTCGTTAAAATGATTAATGCCACGGTCTTAGGATGCGCGAAGAGGCGTCATTGTTGCTGCTGTCGACTAATAGATACAAATGTACGCATTATGCGTCACAAGGTAATTACCGTTTAAGCCGGCCGGTTAGGTCTATGTTGTGACCGAGGATCTCTCTCGTGCAACCGCTATCCACCCTCCCTCATATTGTCCGAGCGTTCTGGAAAAGCGCTCTGGTTTATTTAGTGCCGTCAGAAATGGCTTAAGCCTTCTGTCCACATTTCTTCCGTTAACCGGCATCCTAATAAAGTCGGTTTCACAACTTACCTCTTCTCCTGTCTCTTTTCTTTTCTCTTGTTTTTCCTCCGCGAAATTGTCGCGCCCGAGAAAACCGCGAAATTCCGTTGCGAGAACGATTTGCTTTTCCCACGCGACCGAGTTTTTTTGTATATTTTACCGTGGCAATTTAACGGAGATTATCACCGGAAAGCAAGATGCTTTAGAGATTTGGATGGAATGCATTTATAAATATGCCATTGTTTTATTAATAAATATTATTTAATAATTATTTATATTGATAAGAAAGGCAAAATAGTATTTAAAATGGAAAATAAAAATAACTACGTATAAGTTATATTATTTATATTTCCTCTCATTTAGTGATAAATAGTTACTGTGAAAAGTAATAATTTATCTATATACTTGTGTTAAATTTAGAAACCTATTTGAAATATTTTAAGTTGATTTTACAAATCGCACGGAAAAATATTTTAAATATATATTTCTTTTAAAATAAAAAGATTACATTAAAATATATGTATATATAAGCAGTAAAATATTGGAATTATATATATATTTTCACGAATTTGTACTATTTATTCTATTTCTTTTTCTCTTATGATTTACATTTCTTTGATTTGTGTTTTATTAAATCTATACTAGTGATGTTTTTAAATTAACATTAGAGAAAGAATAAAGATGATCATGGTTTTGATATAAACACATATCTGTTTTGTCATTTTTCTAATTGTTTTTCTATCTACGTTTGAAACAATATTTAAAATAATGCAAGAAATGATATTAAAAGAATAATACAAATTTATAAAAACTTTAAATATTATTTTAAATAAAAATTAATTTTTTTAAATTATATTATTTTTCTTACTAATTAAATTTACTACATTTTTAATATTTTCTGTATTTCTGTATTCTGTTTCTATCATTTTCGCCACGAAAAAAATTAAATTTTTTAATAATATTTAAATAAAATTATTTTTAAATGTTTATTATCAGTAGTTTACATTTTTTAAATGTATCCACTACTGATACACAGATACCGATATGATTACATTTGCATATTGACTTAATAACGCAGACTCGATACCGATAATATCAAAATATTGTCAATCCTCCCCCATCCCCTCGTCACTATTTTACTTTACATTTTCCGATCGTAAGATGCAGAAGCGCGGCAGTAGTAGTCCCCGTGGAGCGATGGCTTCCACCATTTAATTTTCCCGTTTCGTATCACGCTGTTGGTTTCGCTTACAATTCGCAATACGAGTCGAAAAGAGGCGAAGAAAGGAGGCGGGAAAAGGTCACGGGGCGCAAAACCGCCATCTCTCCGCAGAATCTCTCTCTCTCTCTCTCTCTCTCTCTCTCTCTTTCTCGACTGAGTTATTCATAGAGAATATATTACGCGAGACTTGGCTTTGATCTGGACCTCGGATTATGCGGGCCTCTCGCAGCATGAGGCGCGTTTCCTCGTGTGTGGATTCTCGGTCCACATGGCGATGCTGCGAGCACTATATGCATAGGTGTAGGTATCTCGTGCGTGTATATGTGTGTGCGAGTACGCGCGTGGAAGCCTAACTGAGCAAAGTGCATTACTCATATACGAGTAATATACGAGCGTGCTGGTTATCAGAAGAGCAGCTCAGAGAAACCTTACACACGCTCGAAACAGAGGACGCAAGTCGGTAGAATTATTATTCTATAGGTTTCCGCGCCGGTCGAGTACTTATATATATATTGTACATGTAAGACAATTGCAATAAGCACAAAAGGATATTGATATCACAGTTTTCCACCGTAATCTGTAATATTATGGATAGCTGAAAAATATTTTACATCTCAAACTTTGAATTAAACAATTAAAAAATTAAAATGTTAGATATATTTTTATTAATTACGATATTATTATGTATAAATCTTGAGTCTCTCCTTTTTTGCTCTGATTGACCCCTAATTGAGTATTTATTTGAAAGACTTTATTTGCAAGAGTGTCGCAATGTCGATAAGTCTGACTAATTATTTGCATTTACTACTGATACAAGTCTATAGATTTATCTGAATCAGCAATGCAACCGCGATATCATTAATTAATTTTCATTCGATATTTATGCGGATCTAGGTGACGTGGCGATGGACAAGAATATATTTGGACATCTGCAAATGGTTTTCGTGTCCCTTTCTCTTCACCCGATAGCGTGACAAGACAACGTCTTATTTCTGTCAAGTAGAGAGTGCACTCTCTCCGGACACAATGAGAATTAAATTAAACTTATCAGACGCGTTCGTCGACCCTGATTTCGTTTCGTAACGACGCTTTCCTTTCGTGACGAACAAAATCGACGTGTTATACGGCAGAATCGTGCGAATTCCTATCCAACATTTCCGAATCGTGACGAAAATTTCAGGGAAAAGCGTATTATCATAATTTCATGTTCTAACATTATCATTATCGAACTATGTAATGTCCCGCATTAATTTATATTTATGTTATATTACCATTTATCGCTTTTGAAGTTGAAATTTACATCGCTTTCTACGTAAATAGCTCGCGTACCGTCAACTCTCCTTTTCTCGCGGACGAAGTCGACGATGTTATTCCCGGAGATGAAAACATACCGTCGTACAGACGGACGTTTCAGTGATTTTAGTCTGTCGCTGTAGGGAAACGCGGAACGAGGAGGAACGTTTAAGCACCGCGGAAAATTCAATTTGGAAAAGCGATCCGGTCTTGCGTATCTCGGCTTCAATTTACCAGTCTCGAAAGGATCATGCTTCCGTTATGGATACTGCGGATTCGACGTGAACTCCATATCGCGTTGCCAATAGAAACCAGAAACCGTATCAACCCCCGGGGCTGATGGAGCGCCCGCTTTTGCCCATAACGGAGGCAAGTTTATTTCCGCATGTCGGCTTCTTAATTTAGAACGATCCGTTTCCCGAGAATGCCGCGGAGCGTATGCTGATGAAATTGTTTCTTAGCGGACGAAAGATGCGCGCGCGAAGGCTCGCTATTTACCTGACCTAACTTTAAGCATCGAGCATCGGCACGCGTTTCGTGAGTCTCGCGTCGAAAGTCATTATCCTCTCAGCGCGATTAGACGGACCAATAACTGTATATAGGGTAACCTCGGGTAAGATGGCCATAGTTTTTTAAAATGCCAAACTAGTTTTTTAAAATACTTTTATTTTTGTTATTTTTTAATAGCGCTTGGCATATTATCTTCCCTGAAGCTTAAATTACGTAATATTATCGAAATTAAAAGGAAAATATTTCATAGAAATTTTATATTATCAAAATAGTACAGCATAAGCATTGGCCGTCTTACCCAACTTTTAAGGAAAAGATGACCATAATATTTAGAAAAAAATAGTGAAAACAAAAATAAAAATTATTACTCTCATAAAACAATTTACATATCTTTATAACATGTCTAACGTCGATTACGATAGCTTAACTGTCATTTATTCGACGTTATAACAGTTTTTAGTAAACAAATGAAAAATTTTGCTTTGATTCACAATATCGCTATTTCGAATAATGTATGTATACACATAACTACTGTAAATATCGATTATCTTTGATAATGACTAAAAAAGCGCACTATGTAGCGAATATTGAAAAAATTACAACCTATGGTCATTTTTTCCGTATGGCCATCATACCCTAGTTTACCCTATACTCACTTTTAATCTTTGACGACACGTAGAAATTAATCAATGTTATATTTTTTATAAATTTTATGAATATTATTTTATAATTTTAATATTTATTTATTTTTTTTTTCTTATTATGAAACCGTTTAAGTCTCTACATAGAGAGTTACAATCGCGAAGAAAAGTTACATAAGCACGAAGCCATTTACATATCTGCTTATTGAATGCATCCTTCAATGTATTCATCTTTTGTAAGAAGTTGCCGTCCGCGATTAACGATATCGATTGTTATACCTACCTAGTCCGAGGAGCAGACCATCAATCGATACATACTATATGACGTCGTATTAGAATAGCGATTGTGCGTTTTGAAATAACTTTTTTTAAAGACCTACCGGACGTGGGTCTTTTGAAACGGCTTTATTCTGCCTTTCATGCGTACAATGGTTATTAGCATGATTCATCGAAAAATCCGATAAAATAAAAATTAATTTTCGAAAAAAAATTATTACGCTTCCATTATACCGTTACAATACTTTGACATTATAACTGTTATAATAAATTTTCCTTGTTCATTTCACAAATATAAATTGTAAAGAGAAAGTTAAATATTTTTCTTCGAATATTTACCGAATTTATAATAAAATTATTAAACACGCATATGAGAGAGTATTATTTTAAGTAACGTCTCTACAAATTATATATATATATATATAGAATAATAAAATTAGATATTAATAGTTAAGTTTCGAAAATAATGCGATGATCCTGGGATAAGTTGGTTCAACATATACTCATAGGATCGCGGAGATGTTTAAATAAGCTCAGCTTTCTCTCTGTGCTACGCTACGGATAACTTCACTTCAAGTTTGAATGTCACGTCCAATAGGAGCGTTAGAATATGCCGTTTGCTTTTCAACGTAGAGAGGCATAGGGAGAGTTGCCGGCTGAGCTTATTTCATTTCATCGGTGCTGAACAAAGTTCTGGATAACGTTGTAAGTTAGCTGGATTACAGACTGCGCTCGCAATCAAACTGTCAACCGGAATCGTGCCGGTGCCGACACTGAGCAATGTCTATAATATCCTCTCCGTATAGCGTATAGCCAATCAGCATCGCGAGATCTCCGTCATTTCGATACAAAGGGAATTGCAAAGTATATTGCTATTGTGTTCTGATTTGACGACGCGCGTTAACAGATTATTATTACATCTGTTTAGTAAAGTTCAGAAAATGTAAATGTAATATGATGATGCAACCAGTAAATTAAAGTGATGATTTATCATAATCTACAATATTGCGTACATAATTACTAGTGGATTCTAATATAATATGTGTTTTTGCTTCCAATAATTAATTTCGACGATAATGCATTTCAAATTTGTTATAACTACGCATAATAACGTGTATTATATTTATACGCGATAACGTTTATGTACATGCATATGTGTCTGATAGAATTTTCGTAAATCTATTTCCTTTGGGAGATTACAAAATAAAAAATAATTTAACTTACCAGTACGATGCGCAACAGCGGAGTTGTTAGTAGCATATAACGTTGTATGATCTGTAAAACACAAATACATTTAAATTATAAAGGGGGATGTGAGTTTGCTCAAAAAATAAATAATATTTCAAGAAATAATTATTCCGCGCAATTTAATTCCGCCTCTTTTATTTATCTTCTTTATAGGTAATACGGGTTTAATTAAAAAATTACCTAATTTTTTATTAAAATTAATTTAATTAAACTTTAATGTTAATTATAATTTTTTTCAGTCTAAACTTTTACAAAAAGTATGATAAATGTAAAAATCCAATTTGCACACACAAATAAATAATTTATATAGTTTATATAATTATATAAGTTATTTGTTTAAAATGAAAATAAGATTTTTATCTATTATACTTTACTTACTTTATAATAATTGACATTATTGAAATAGATTTTTTAAAAATTAGATAATTTTTTTATTAATAATCTGTATAAAGAATAAGTAAAAATTTAATATTACAAAATAATTATTTAATATCTATATTTTTATCTAGACAATTTATAATATTTTAATTATAAATCTTGACTATAATATATGTAAACTATAATATTTAATAAATATTTATATACAAATATAAGTTATAAAATATTTTATACACATATATCTATATAGTAATAAAGTAGAATAGATTATCATCGTGAAGCAAGTATTTAATTTCACAATTATTAAAACTACATTCAATGAGTTACCTATAAATTCCTCACCTCATAGTTGCTCCGCCATCGCCCGATGCCATCCTAGGCCACCTCTTCCTCTCTAGTTGATCTTTGATTGCTATTTCATGGCATTCACTCACGGTTAATTACTATTAATCACTTATATTAATAAAATAAAAAAGATCGCGCCGCACTTTGCACGGCACTCCTGATATTAATTGCAGTCAACGTATTTTATTATTTATATTGCGACGGAAAAACGAATGCGAAAACTACGATTTGTCCAACACTCGAAAATTATGCGGCAATGTCACAATTAACGGTAAATAGCCTGCGTAATTGATTAACTTCCACGATAAATAATATGTTAAAATATAGTGATGACGGTAATTTAATTTGAACAACGAAATGGTACAAATTATATTGTTGAATGAACACGCGCATCTGAAAACCATTTTATTATATATTTCGCATTATATATATATATATATATATATATATATATATATTTATTTAACTTATTAAGAACTAAGAACTTATTAATAAGTTAAATAAATATATAAGTTATTAAGTTAAAATTAAATATTCGCAAACTACGATTTGAAAACATAGTTACATTTGTCGACAGTTTTCCATCGAATGATTCTGACGAAATACGCGTTTGATACTATAATATAGAAATGTCCAATGTACGTGATATGCGATAAATATTCAAGTATGAGTTAATCATCAGATGTATTTACTAATTAAACGCATCGCGACGTCATTTGACTCAATTCGTACTGTATTCGTGACGTTTTGTGGAATACGAAAATGATATTGGCTTCATGTTGATATTATCGAGTTAATGAAGTCAGAAATTATATAATTGAAAGTTAATTTTAAAAGCATAATAGATTATCACACACACAATCCCACGAGAAATATACTATTAATAAACATTCGATTTATCGTGCCATTTCGTTATTTTAGTCAAATAACCGTCGTCACGACACTCTTGTATGTGTCCGTTATTATCAGAGTTAATCAATTACGAGCTAATTATCATTAATTGTTACAATTACATTAAAGAATGATCGCGAATATTTAAAGTATGCGAAGCGAGCTCATGCTCCTACCTGCTCGCTCGAGTGTGTCGTAGGAATGCGTGCGACGTACGTGTGATGAGTGACAAGGTTACGCCGTACGGACGTACGAATGACGTCAAGGTTACGGCGCGGCGCGGCGCGACGCGGCGTGGTGTAGTGTTGACAACATTCCACAGTACGCCGTGAGAAACAGATAACGCGTAACCCGATCAATTTATTATCGATATAATATTTAACGTTATAATATAACGTTTTAAGGCTGTACGAGATATATTCATCATATATTACTTGTCATTTTTGATCGGTTGACGTATCATCGCGTGTTTTTGGTTACTTTAATCGCTTACAATTAGTTCTATTGTATTATTTGTGTACTTATTACTGCGGATTCTCTTGATTGGAAAATAATTACATCTAAATGGGTGAAATATTCAAATATTCAAAGTATCTTTGAATCCAAGCATATTTAGAGAAATAATTATTCAATATATATATATAAATTTATAATTTATTTTCTACGTTTACGAAAATTGTCAATAATGAGAGTAAAATCGAATTATTTCCTGTAATATATATTTATTAAAGTAAGAATCTCGAAGAGAACATATTTAATTTTAACTTGTTAACTTATATATTTTAAATATAGTCAGATTATATTTTATTTCATCAAATATATTTCATTTCACGCTTTAAACTTGTCGTTGATTTAAATGTGATTTGCGAATCATTTTCATTATTGAGAACGTGCAGTGATATACGAATCGAGTGTGGTTAAAGTAAAAATAGATTGATTTAAAATAAAAATAATCTCAACTGATACATCGATTATTAGAATTAATTTAAAGAACGCATATACACACAAGAATATTTCGTGCGCATTTATTATCATAAATGTTTGGGAGTGACGTATAACCTAACGCTTCCAGCATATACCGCGCTATTGTTTATAGTAGCGTCAACTTAGTCTAGTAGAGTCATTCGTGTGGCGAGGCTCAAGCGAACAGGTACACAACACACTCGTCGTATTATATTACATACCTTTCGAGATGCAATTATTATACATATTTATCTTTAACTCTAACTTGTATGTTTATACGTTATAGCGCGAAATAGTAAAATTGTTTCAAGATATAAGAGCACGTGTACATTATTCATTAGCAGGAGATTAAGTTATATTGTAATGATAAGTGGCGCGTAATACCAGTATCGAGTGAGTCTAATAGTGTTTCTGGATTTCGTCACGATATTAGATTACCAGGTTATGTTAAAATTACTCGCGATATTATATGCGATATCGGAAGTGCCGTATAAAGTGCGTCACGCGATCGATTTTTGCATTAATTGGTGCGCGTACGATTAATCGTAATTAACCGCGAGTGAGTATCATGGAAGAAGCAACCAAGAGTCAACAACGGAGGAGGAGGTGGCCCGGGGGTGGCATCGGGCAACGGCGGAGCAACCATAGGGTGAGGAATTTGTAACTTGATGTAGTATTTGTTAATTGTGAAATTAATTGCTTCGTTAGTAGTAATCTATTCATATTACAGTATGCATGTTGTGTGTATAAAAAATACTCTATAAATTTCATTTTAAAATATATTTAGAAAATATAATACTTAATATAAAATGTTTTCTAACTAGTATTTCTATATAAATATTTATTAAATATTTTTACTTATGCACACATTGCGTATAAGTTAAAATATTCAAGATTTATAATTAAAGAATTATATAAATTGTTTAGATATAATTATAAAAAAAATTATTGTGTAATTAAAATTTTTTATTTAGTCTATATTTTAAAAATTATTCATATTTTAGACATTTTAAAATATAAACTTTCATGATTTTTGTTAAATAAAAATTTAATTTTTGAACAAAAAATAAAATATTTACATAATTAAAAAAAAATTTCTAGAAATTACAAAATTTTAAAAAATTAAATATATAATAAAATATGTACGTACAAATATTTAACACAAAAATGTCATGTAATTTCCTCACATTTCCTTTTAATAAAATGTGACAAATAAAAATGTAATTCTTGCATTAAGAAAAAAAACAAATAATTTATATAATTTATATAAATATATAAATTATTTATTTGTGTAAGAATTAAATTGTTATTTATGTAAATATCATTATGTATATAAAGAGTAAATAAAAAAATGTAATTGCGCGCAATAATCATTTTTTTGAAATAGGAGTTATATTTTACGTGTATGTATATGTGGATATATTGCTTTATATATAAAATTTAAACATATTTGTACTTTTTTCACACACACACACACACACAGATCACAACGTTGTATAGTAACCTCCGCTGCTACGGATCTACGCTGGTGAGTTTATTAAATAATTTTTTATTTTATAATCTGGAGCGATATATATAGTTACGAGAATGACAATCCTGCTAATAGATATTTACGAGAAATTATATACGAGAGGCAGAATATACGTATACAAATATAACACGCAGATTTAGCTGGTTTCGGGAAAAAGCGTATGAAATATTTCTTATATAACTCATTTGTCTTCGTAGCCGCAACATGCATTAATTTTTGCGATATCTACTAAAAATTATTTCGCGCACACCGCAATTTTTCAAAGTATTATCTTTGACACGGCCTTTCATAATCCGCTATTCAGCGCGAATTTAATTACAGTTTAAATATAAATAGCCGTCGAGTGAGAAGGAGATTTTGATGGACATTACAACTGGTATTGTGTGTAGTGGACTAATAATATTCAATCCGGTAGAAAGAGAAGCTGGGCGGAGCGCGTTTGAAGTACGTGTATTGTTAATGTATTGCGTAATTAGGTGCATTGCACAGTTAGGAACGGTAGAAATTCGGTTTTGCGCAAATTTTGGCCACTGTGCGCGCGATATTCAGCAGGCACAGGCTGTACTACGTTAAATCCACGCTCTACGGAATTGTGTTGCTCTCTTTGTTGCTCGGGATAACTAACAGCCGCGTTGATGCGGACGTAGTCAAAGTTATCGCGCGGAGTATGCGCTAAATGTTTGATGCGTGACCTCTGACCTCGTTCACCATCCCGAGCTGATGATGATACGCGTCGCGCTCGTGCGGAAAATAAAACAACAGAGAATTCTCTCGTTGTTGTCCCGTGTGTACACGCAATCGCCCAGTTCGCCATCTCGGTTAGCTTGTGGGAAAAATTCATCAGAATGCGAGAGCCGAAGAGCGCTCTCGAGAGATCGGAACACACATCCGGCGATTAGGTTTTATATCTCTCATGCAAGCGAAAAAGTTGACTCCGCGTCGGTTTATTCCAGCTCCATGATCTTCATCTTTCTGTCATGAACGTAAAAGACACGCGGTAAAGCTGCAGGGAGGGATTATGGAAAACTTGCTGAAACTTGCGGCCACTTGCCGTGATTGCAGGCTACCGTTGGCGCTGCAGTTGTGCTTCTTTTTCACGACTTGGTGGATTATTTACGTTCCGCACGGGTTGTCGGCTATCTCCTGTCTTATCCTCTTGCTTTATGCCGAGAAGGGGACAGATGGAGGGCGCAGGTGTAAGCTCGCCGCAAGTTTTTCATTTCTCAATCTTTCCTCGAGCTCCAGGCACTTTATTATTTTCGGGAACGTAACGCACGCTCGTTTTCGACGCTCGTTTTCGCGAGATTGCGCGACTCTTAATCAATTTAACGTTGGGAATTTCGACAACGCCCACGGCGTACATACGCGCTTATCCGATAATTGCAATCGCTAATTGACGTATATTTCGGATTTATATATGTATACATATATAAACGTGCTCTTATGCGCTCGTTTATGCACCGACCGCCTCGAAGAGCTTTGACGGCCCGCTTTCTGTACCGTTGTTTCATTTCGCTGCCTCCGGATCGACGCCGCCTTTGTCGTACATCCGCGCACCGTTTAATTACGGACTTGGAGAGAGCTACGCAACGTGTATGCTCTCTCGTTCGCCACTTTGTCCGCCATTCGCCCACCGCGATCGTCCCGACACAATCGTGAATCGATCGGCTCTCTTCTTTCAGCGAACATTTCGCTCAACGTTATAAACACAATAAGATGCGTGCAAAGTTTCTCAATTTCTACGCTAAGAAAAGTCTACGTTAGTATTTGATAGCGATTCTGCGATTCAGATTAGATTCTCACATCTATTTCTCACCTCTGCGAATGATATTAAAAAAAATAATAAATTAATTTTCTTTAAATTTTAATTTAATCTAAATAATACCTATAGAAATGCGTCAATCTTTCTCAATGCACTTTCTGCCCTGTTTTTAAAGGAGAATAATAGCGAACGTTAATATCTTTTTTATATCAACTTGGCGTTAGTCCTACAAAAGCGGACTTATCGTCGTAGGTCAGGTTCAGCTCGGAGAAACCTTATCGTACTTCGGTAAGGTACATATCGCGTTTCGTGCGGCAAAAATATTCGCGCAGTCCTTTGACAGTAGGAGGAAGTTGGTAGTTTTTGCGGTACGGAGAAGCGCGACGAGATGGCCGAACACGGGACTTTTTGCCGTCGTCGCGACAGAGAATATTAACACGGAGCTTTGTCGGGGAAAAGCCGCTCGCGGTTACTGGCGATGACGATGGCGATGGCGATGGCGATGACGAGGGCGGTAAAGAGAGGTTTGGGTGCGAGAGAAAGAGGCGTGCAAGGACGAGGAATAATAGTAGCGTCCTCGGCGGTTTTGGACGGCTGCGGTTTCCTCTGCAGTTTGCAAACCCTACCTTCCTCCCTTCTATCGCTTTAGCTTCTCCCCCGCGGTCGCACCTGTCGATTTCGTTCGGCGAAAAGCTACCTGGTGACCGCATCGTCTTTTAGCCTTCCGTTTGCCTGGCGTATTCACAGTCGCCGACAGTTAGTTTGTGTACATTCGTTTCGTTAACTTTTAGACGTTTCGTAGCTTTCTTTGGAAACGATATTGAAGCGCGGGAGGAATGCATTTCTAGAAGCAAATGAAACTTTTCAAGTTGAATATCGGCAAAAGAGATCATTGCGATGTAAGGTTTTTGCAATATGACGTACAGTATATATTCATATATATTATATATGTATATCACACAAAATTAATAACGCATCTTCAACTAAGAGCTTACAAAATATTATTAACTCGGCGGTCAGTTCAATTTAAGTGCATGGTAAGTGCAAGGGAGGTAAATCATATTTTAACCCTTTGTGAGGCTAGAAAATCAAGAGAGCAATTTGAGGAAAATAAAACTATGTAAAATTGTATTATTTTTACTGGGGGGGGGGGGAGGGGGCGTATAAGATGCAAATATTTCGTGGGAAAACTAATGTTTATTTCAATCGCAACTTATACATTCGGAATTTTAAAGAGGAGATATTCAACTACGAGAATTCCTCCTTCAATTCGGATATAGAGCCGAGTCAACTTTGGCCGGTCGTCTTTGGAAAAGATAAACGATAATGAGAAAGAAAAGCGAAGGAAGGAAACGATCGTGTGCGTCACCGTTCCAACGGGTTGGAGGGAGGGAGGGAGGGAGAGGGGGGGGGGAGAACATTTCTCGCTCGAACGGGACAAGAAATAGGAGCCCCGCTAATTGTTGGAATAATGAACAAAGTTCCTACCGCGCCGCTTCTCTTTGCAGTTATTCCAGTCGCGTATACACGCGCACCTGTAGTCGCGTCGTTATATCAGGCAGGGTTCTTCCTCGCTGTCGTCGTCGTCGTCGTCGTCGTCGTCGTCGTCGTCGTCGTCATCGTAGTCGTCGTTATCGTCCGTAATCCTTCGGCGCTGCCTTTCATAGCTCGCCGAGGCTTTTGTCCTTTCAGAGAAATCCGAAAGATCCACTTTGCCTCTGCTCCTTATTGTTAGTCGCGGCTTACAAGTTGCGGAGTGTTAACAAGCCGAGCTCTCGAGGCCGAGAAGGCAAATTAACATCGGTAAATCTGTCTGCGGGCGCTCTTTCATATCCTTCGATCATTACGATTTGTTATCGCGACGTGTCAAGCGATGGTGAACGCATTTCAAATACAGACTATTGAAAATAATCATTTTAATATATATAATTTTGTTTGAAATAAAATATTGTTCCGACGTATATTTATTTGAAATGTGACAATTGACATTATTAAACAATAGTTTTTAAAAAAGTATCAATATATTTTATTACTCATATAATGAGAGAAGTAATTATTTTCGTTGTAATTACTTGAAATCTTCATTTCATATATATAAATTCATATATAAATACTTTTTAATACTATTATAATATCTATCTTTTGAATATTAAATGATATACTTTCGATTTATGTAATTATTAAAATCATGGGATATATTCAATAACAATAGCATATAAATTTGTTTTCCAATTAGATAAATGCTTTAAAAAAATAACGATGCGAAGGTTCAGTTAAATTCGTTCATTCAATTTCAGTCAATTCTATTAATTCTTTCAAGATGTAATTAAAGTTTGAAAATTTGAGAGAGAAAAAGGGGAGAAAGAGAATATTGTTTATATTTCATATTTCCTACAGTTATAAAACAAGAAAGAAACGATCCGTATTGCGCAACGTTATTCCATCTTCATGCGTCTTTCTGTTTTGCATACGTTTGCTTGAATTTGTCTTTATCGTAGAATTGCAACCGTCGCGTTACACTACTCTCTCGCGATACATTCGTTCGCTACGGAAGCTACAAGAGGCTAATGTCGTTCCTGTTACATGGTTGTTGCTCGCACGTATTTCCACTGGTGGCGGAGACGAAAGATCGTTTCAATTATTCAGTGCCTGAACCCGATGCATATCGAGGTGGTTTACGTCGTAGATACTCGAGCGCGACGCGAGATACGACTTTCCGACAATTCTCGGGGTTGGATATGAAGTTGTGTAAATTCAAGCTGACAGGAAACTTTACAGATGTTTTGCAATGTTACGTTGTCTAAGCCTGAGTTTTCGAAAGCGGCTTTTTGACGCTAAGAGCATCTTCCGTGCACACAATAATTTTGCTCCGCGAAATGCAATATTAATGTAAATAAATATATACTGTGAGTTTTAAAATATTTTAAAATTTATTCGAAAAAATTGATCTTTATAATATTTTCGCAATATGTATATTTGAGAGAAGATTAAATTTTTTTATGATACCTGTTAAAATATCGCGAATTTTCTGCGTCTCTTTTAGGAAAAAATATTTTTGCAATGTTTTTCCAGTTATTTTTTAATACAGAAAAATTACTAAACAACTCTATTCATTTCTGCATTCTCTCGGCGATTTTGCGTGTCGGCAACGTTCTTTAACGCGCTTTAAAAGCCCACGGTTCTCTCTCTCGCATATAACGGCGCTTTTCCTCGTGCCGGATAAGAAAATACGCAAAACGGATATCGAAAGCTCGCGAAACGCCACGGGCTAAGAGAGAGAGAGAGAGGCAGTTGATCGGTCGTGACGTGTTCTGCCGAAAAATCGATTGTCCCTCTTTTCCCCGATCCATCCTCGTTTTTCCAACGAGACCCGGGTTATTCGCTGCGGTGAAAGCTGCGGACAAAAAAGGCGCGACAATTAACCTCCCTTCCGCATCGAGTGACCGAAAACGCAGTCTAGCACGAAATACACGTATACGTCGGTTAGACGAAAGGAGAGAGACAGAGAGAGAGAGAGAGAGAGAGAGAAAGAGAGAGAGAGGGAGCAGAAAACGACAGAGAAAAAGAAAAAAAAAAATACAACGCGAATGGTGAAACAGGAGAGCAAGGGAGTGACTCGCGTGGAGAGTCGGGTACGGGTTGGATTGCATCGTTGCCGGAGGCTTCCGCAGCTTCGTTCACCTCTCGATACATGACATGTAAATTCGTGCTGCGGCGAAGCTCACCTTTTTCATTCTGCATGTTCGCTTCCTTTCACCGAACCTTTTCCCTGCGTTTTATACCACTTCTCCTCTCCTTTCTCCTCTCTTCGTTGCATTTGTCTATGAAGAGCAACCCGATATACTCGTGAATGCACTACGTGACTCTTGTCTCGTGGCAAAACAAAGCTTAAACAGCGATCGCTGTATAGTCTTTTGTGCGTGTTCGTTTGCAACTATGTGTTTTGGCCTCTAATAGTTTAAAAGTCCGCGTATACTAGTTGTATTCACATTCCTGTCGCACTTTCTGTCAAGACAGTCTGTCTTGTGCATCGATTCGCTCTTTCCTCACATCCTCGTGTTGAAATTAGCAATTTCAATTTCTAGTGGGAAATGGAAAATATGAATGTTTAAATTTGAAAAAAAGCTCAAACCTAGCTCGATAACAAAATTAATTAAATTTATTGAATCTCATTTATTTAATTATCAATGCGACACAGATTAGGGAAATAATTTAACGTTTCGCGAAACAATCCAACGAGTCGCGCATTAGACAATTTTTCCCACAAATACCGGAACTTCTGTTTATCGCTCGCGTCGAAATTCTCTTTGCATTTATACATAGAACGAGCAATTCTCCACGAGCAATTTTTAAGTCCTGGTTTTCGGGGTCACGAGTGCTAGATAAAGAGATAAAGAGAAAAGAAGAGAGAGAGAGAGAGAGAGAGAGAGAGAGAGAGAGAGAGAAATCTTTGTCAGAATTAGAGGTAGCGAGATTAGAAGGTAGCTTGGATATTCGCAGACTGCGAACCGGCTCACCAGTCGTCATACATATCTACCCATCTCTACCCTTGGATTTTCAAATATTCATTTTCTCATACCGGCCGCCCAGGAGTGCATCTGCTCCCTCCCGATTCGACGGCTCAGCCGCTGTTCTCGTCGGGAGGGATGCAACGAATTACGCGGTAATACTATAACGCTTATATCTCCCCCAGGCCCGACCGTATTCTAAGAATTGTAGAGATGACCTCGCGAGACTCCTCCGTTCTCCAGAATGATATTATGAAGGACAATCGCAAAGCGTATAACGAGTAGCAATACTTGTTGTGGTGAATAAAGTAATTTAGAGATATCTCGACATGCTAATATAAAAATAACAATTTTAAATTAACTGAAAAATATTGTTACGTTTCACAAGTTGACAGCGATATTTTATACTTTATACAATACAAAAGAGTATATAAAACATAAACCATTGAAAATAAATTCACTTGATATTTATTATGGTATAAATTGCTCTTTTTTTATTACATTAAGGGATGAGAAAAAATTTCGACATTTTATATAATACTGAAATAATATCTTTGTTGAAAATAAAATTTGGGAAATAAAAATATTACATTTGAAAAACGCAAAGTGTGTAATAATTTTCGTAAAGTCTAGTTGCGCGTACACAAATTTATCATATAATTTTCGTAAATCTACTTTTGATTTTCCATAACATTACCAATTTTGTCTATTCATATCACTACTTGACATGAAAATGCAATATATTTATCAACGTTTCCAGCTTTCACAATGTTGCTAAATTATAACATTTTTCAAGCTCTTATACGTCTCTCTTTTATATGTGAAAATGTTTCTAAACTACCTTATATCCGTTAATTTGATCAAATTTTCTTTTTGAAAAGCTTAACTGTAATCCTAGCTAGAATGCATTCATTAGGATTCTAATTTTCTTTTGATTTTTCTCGATTGATTGACTTCATGTGTCGCTGCAGGCATATCATGAAAGAGGGTATGCTTCGCATTGTCGAACGTATAACGAGGAGCAATTTTTGTGCAGCGACGAACAATATGTCGCATTAACGTATTGTGCGTGACATCGACTAGCCGACGCTGTCACGCGACACGCCGGTATCGCAATTCACGATGCTGCTGCGCGATTTACATCTCGTGAAAAGGCGAATTTTGACGTATTTGAGTCGCGAAATCAGGAACGTTTTTATCTCATCGCTGCTCGCAATCTAAAAGTTAAGCGGTACAGGAGAGAATTAAAAATTACTCTGGAAAATTTTTCTTCCCGCGTAACGTTACGATATAATCTCTTTCGGAATTACGAAATTTGGAGGTCATACTAATCGAGATTTTAAACAAAAAAAATATTAATTATAAAATTTATTTTTATTCTATTCATAATTACAAAAAAATACTTTCGCATTTCTCTCATTATTTTTAATTAACGCGCAATAAAAAATACAATTTTAATCAATGTAGAGAGAATTTTACCAGACTCTATGGACGAGCCGAAAATTCTCTAGTGTCGACAAACATCCCTTTCTACAGGAAATTGACACTTTACCCAGTTGGTTCGAACTCGAATGAATTCGTAAGTGTCCACGCGTTTCCTGTACACCTTCACCTCTCTCTCTCTCTCTCTCTCTCTCTCTCGGAACCTTTTCGAAAACAATCATTCGCTCGCTGCGCAAATAGCAATGGCGGTTTGGTTGTTCTCTTCAGGACTTATTTGCCTATGCAAATCGCCAATCAACGGTGGTGTTTCGTCCCCTTTTTTCTCGCAGTTTCAAGAGGCATCTACGTTTCTGATGAAAAAAAGAAGGAAAAATGCGGATATATCTAAACATTGTCATTGACGTAAATGATCCTTCATATTGAATAAATTTTTCGATTTTCTTTGTGTCTTTTTCCCTTTCTAAGCCCCGCGTTTACGCGCGGTACCTTTTCTCACGATTCTTCCAACGAGCTTGAAAAAACATACACATTCCACGTGTACGTTTTTTTTTTCTCCCGTGCGTTTCTGGGATCCTGCCGCGTTCGCGCGCGACGCCCTTTAACTCAAACGGTAGTGCATTTTTCACGTCAAAGCGCGTTTTTCATACGCACGTGACTAGAAGCGTAAAAACAGACTGGAAACGCCCGCGCGTTTTTCAAGTATTGTCGCCGGAGACCGCGACAAAGGCTGAAATTACAATTTAAGCTCGTCGCTGGAACGCGCTGGAAAAGTGTGTCCCGGGAGATAATTCGAGCTTGAGATAGCGGTTCCGAATAGCGCCTTCTGGACAAGCAGATCAAGCCTGGGCAGATGTGAACCAATTTTTCCGTAAAAAGGCAAGCATTGTGTACTCTTGCTTTATCTTTATTTTATAAAATAATTTTTATTTATGCGAGGAAATAAATATGAATAATAATATCATTATTGAGCCATTACACGTATAAAGAAATGAAATTTTTAAAATACACATAAAATATAGAAGAAGAAAATATGATACACATTACACGTTATATACTATTGTATATCCCTCTTTATTAATGTATCGATACTTTGAAATGTATCACCGAATGTGTTTCGTTGAATGCGATATTTGCACGAGATTCCCATTTGGCGCGATCCGCGGATTTTGAATATCGCATTAGCGCCAGGCATCTCGCGAATCTAATTCCAAAGCCACGAAACGGCATGGCTTCGTAGTCGCGAACGCCGCCGGCGCGGCGGAACTCTATTCATTAGCAATGAGAGGAAAGTGGATTAAGCATCGACTCTGTTTCGAACTTATAAAGGACACTATCTCGGTGTATTAAGCGCAACGGAATCCTATTTCGGATACACAGAACGCCATTGTTTGCCAACGACACAAGTTATTTCATTGCGAGTTACACAGTCATTCTGTCACTCTTGCATTCATTCCGCTAATCGGAAAGAAGCGAAAGGGGAAAATTTATTTAATAAAACATTTATTATAACGTCACTTGTCGATGATGAAAGTTGACGTTTTTCACTGCGTTTTTTACATATATGCCTCTGAGAGCTTTTAACTATTCGTTGGCTTCTGTATATTTCGAGGATGTAACAATATTATTTTTATCATTTTAATTGGCACGTTTACATAGTTTCAAATTATCCAAGAATTTAACACTTTTCTGTTTTATCGTGCTGTTAACTAGTTTTGCGCTCTAATTGTAAATCGAATTAAAATGTCTTATCGACTCAATCGAGTTAACCGATGCGAAATTGAATAATGAGAAAATTAAAAACTGTACTTGTCAGTTGTCAAATTTAAGAAGAATAAATTGTTGGTACATATTTGTTTTTTGACGGTATTTTAACATTTTACTTTATAACTTATATTGCGTGTAATTAAATCACGGTATTGGCACGATATACGAAATATATTAATTAGCTGCTTGTGTGATTTTGACTATTTTTTAACTAGTTTCTTATCTTCGTATCGAGAGCGCAGATTTGCGCTTCTGAAGCGCCGGATATATAAGAGACGCCAGCAAATATTTGCGCGAACGTTGATGAAAATATGTGGCATTTGAGTAAGACGAGAAAGAGAAAATACGAGATGTCGTTCCTGTAATAACGAAATAATATTGCTGGGAACAATGTTGTCCGGCTAAAATTTAATATAACATTCCCGGTCGCCTCTTCTTCGCAGATATATTTGATTACGAAGAGCATTCTTTGTTCGCAATCTCACGCTTGTTTTTCAAGCTACTACCAGCCCGGAAATGTGATATATATTTTGTATATGATAATAATTCTTGCAAGGAGAAACATCAGTCTAATTAAATTATTAAATTTATATCATGTAATATTGTTATTTTATATGGGATATTCACTCTCTGAAGTATTGGCATTTATAAATTAATCTGTGTATGTGTATATATAATTTTTTAAATCAATTTTTTTTTATTAAAAAATAAATTTAAAAATTACAATCGCGAATATCGTTACACTCTTGTTTGTACGTATCTTATTCCATCATGACGACATTCATGAAAAATCTCTACAATAATCCACGCGGAGTCTCAGATCTCGCGGATTTAACATGGCTGTTAGCACTTTTCATCCTTAGGAGAGACACGACGATATGGTCTCGCCGGTCGGTGATACACTCGGAAGGTACGGTATGTTTGTCTTGGTTTCATCATCGTTGCATAATCATTGCTCGTGAGGACGAGATCATCTCGCTCGCTCTTCTTGGCATAGAACGGCTTTTTCTTCCCTTTCTCTCTCCTCTGTGATATATCCGAAAACGGATGGAAAATGGAAAGAAGACAAACAGCGGTTGCCTAGGGCGGATGATTAATTTCCCCGAGCGCGCACTCTTCGCGCCACCATAGTGCTTTCACCGACAAAATCGGGAGCTGCATATTTTATATAAACATTAACTCGCGTCGCGTGGTGAACTTAATTTCATTATGCCTTTCGTTTATTAGCTTCTCCCTTGCAGGGTGTCTACTCCCTGGAAAAACATGGAAAACCGGGAATATTTAGGGATTTATTCTTTTGTATCTGAAATCCGAAAAATCCGGCAAGTCTCATGGAATTTTTTTGGGATTCAGGGAATTTTTTCCAAAAATTTCTTTTTTCACAATTTTGCTTTTTATTTTGTAAACAGTCAGCCGTGTATGTGAAACTGGCGCCTCATTTTGTAGAAACTCATTAATTGTTGAGTTTTTGGCTTTATTTTTCAGTTGTAGAGTTTTTGATAAAATATTAAACAAATAATAATTGATTATTAAACAAAACAAAAAAATGGCGAGACAAACTGATTGTGAAATGTCAAAAGTTTACTGCATCTTGCTTTGACAATTTTTTTAGCATTTCTTATCAGATTTTAAGCGCTTAAAAATTCTATATGCAAAAGTTATTAGAATATTAATTAAACAATTAAATTGTTCGAGATGCCGGACTTATAAGTATTTAGACGATCTTATCTTCGCGCTCGTCTATAATAAATTAATTATACATCTGTATAGAAAGCGTCATTAATGCTTTTACAAATGAATGTATCCACACATCAATACATTTATATATTTTGTATATACATATATGGAACTAAATTATAATTATAATTATTTATAGTTTTATATATTATATTATTAATGTATATATATGTAATCTACTATTATTATCTGTAATTTAAAATCTCTATAGTTCACACTAGAATGCCTCACAAACATCTATTCATAAAAATTATTAAAATATTAATTAAAAATTAGATTATTTGAGACGCCGTATATATAAATACCGAGGTGAAACTACGTTCGTGTTTCGTCTATAATTAATTGTGCACATATACATACTATACAGATGATAAATTATTTGTTAACGATTGTATATTTATTTGTCGAGTTGTTTGCATTAAAATTTGAAATTGCAATAATTCTTCATAAAACATAATACTCGTATGTAATATTCATATATATATTATTGAATAAAAATATTAAGCGCGTATATTTTGTATATAATATATATTTATACATTAAGCAGTATATTATATATTCTAATTTTTGCTATAATATTTTCTCCATGTAAAAATTTTTATCATATTATTTCGTGGCGGAAGAAAAAATATAGAGCGGTAAGATGTACAGCGCGAAGCGTGTATTACGGGGAAAAAACAGGGACGATTCTCAGAATTCGTCGACGAGAGCTACACGCGCCTATCACGCACACGCAGTGATGTCAGAAAGAGCCACTTGCTCCGTATGCTACCAGAATCGATTTATAATCATCACTACACTATATCTAATAATTTACATCAGACTATTGAACTATATAATGTATCGAGTGCGTGCTCCGCGAGATATTTTCCGATCATCTACAAACAATTAATTGTGCATATATGTATAAAAATTGTAAATTATGTATATTTTTTTATTGTTTATAAATGATTACGCAATAGTTTGATATTTAAAGATTTTTGAATAATTGCAATATTTCTTTAAAATATAATATACGTATATAATATTATTGAATATATAATATTGAATAAAATCATCCTGCTATTTCTTTTATATATGTATATGTACAATTAGTATATTCCACGATAATTATTCTATAATTATTCTAATTTTTACCGTAATATTGTCTCCATGTAGAAATTTTTATCATATTATTTCGTCGCGGAACAAGGAATACGGAGCAGTAACATGTCTGTACAGCGCAAAGCGTATTCCGGGAAAAAAACATGGGAGACGATTCTCGGAATTTGTCGACGAGCAGCTGCACGTATCCAGGCGCCTAATTGCGCAAAGCCTTGTCTACAATAAGTCGATGATCATAAGAAGTTTAACCAATTGCGTTGGATTATTCTTTTCTAAATTCAATCGTGATTGGTTGGGGCTTCCTACGCCAACGACTTACCGTAGACAAGGCTTAATGCGCGCAGTAATACCAAGTTCAATATCCCGTAGAGGGGAGGTCAGTATCAGAGAGATCACTGCCGGGCGATGTTGATCCTCTGTTTCGCGCGTCTTAAATCGGACAAAAGGGAGAATTTCGCGGGTGAGTTGGAACAAGTGTCGGGAGTGCCGAATCGAATAACGGGCCATTATCTCAGCCGAGAGTGGAAAGACGGACGAAATACGCAAAGCGTATCGTAAGGAAAAAAACATGGCGGAAAATTTTCGAATGCCGGACGCTGCGCGTAATGATACCGCGCGCAAAAACCAATTGTGAAAGGGAGCTCTTGTACAGCGCTACAGGAGTCAGTATCTGAGGGATCGCTGCCAGCGATGTCGATCCTCTGTTTATCGGTCGAAAGAGAGAATTTCGCGGATGAACAAGTGTCGGAACGGGCCATTATCCCGGGACTCTTCATTTAGTCTGGCATTTAGGCGGGAGTGCCGAGAGTGGAAAGACGGACGATCGTTTCAACATATTATTTATTAATCCATATGCAAGAGTATATTGATTTATCGAACTAGATGGTGCATTGAGTGCGGGCCCTCAGCTCCCATAGCGTGAAGCGTACGAGGAAGAAAACGTCGCGGATCGCGGGTGATTCGAAATCGGTGGACGGGTCGATGGGCGCTGCACGGAACAAGTTGCGCCATCGCGCGGCAATACCGCGCGTTTATGCCGCGTACCGCCAACAACCAAGACAGCCTACAGAGGGGGTAAGGCTACCGTGTCGCGGCTCGCGGCGCTACGAGGGACGATATCTGAGGGACGACTGCTTGCGATGCATGCGGCAAGTCGTGTTACCGCGTAATATCGCACGGAAACCGACTGAGACCGCCTATGGAGGAAAATAGCTGCTGTGTTAAAGTGTCACCTCGATTATTTAATCGGAGCCGTCACTGCCGCCGATGTTGATCCTCTGATCTTTTCTCGCGTCTTGTATCGTCGGGAATGCCGAACATAATAACGGGCGATTTATTTCTTTATTATTATTAGTCTCCGCGATCGTGATTTACGTTTTTCGATATTCGTAAACGATATAACTGAGATAATTTATCGCGTTGCAAATGACGGATTTCGAACGAGTGTCGGGAATGCCGAGTTGATAGACAGACAATCGTTTCAGGGTATTATTTATTAATCCGCGCAAAAGAATGCACCGAGTTTTTGTATCGTGTATTATATATAACGCGTTGTACGTGTAATTTTATTATTCGTGTGGCGACAATCAAGCGAGAAAATATCGCGACGTATATCTGTATAATGTAATATTCGAAAATATTTAGTTATATAATTTGTCGATTGCTCGCGCGATGAATACTATTATTTTTTTCGCATTATTCTATGTCGTAAATAAAACAAAGTTCGGGCCGAGGAGTGCGATTATTATCGGGAGTGTCGTGCAAAATGTCGCGCGATCGTCATAAGTGATTAATTAGTGTACTCATGGTCATTTAAGTGCAAGTGTTTTGTGAGTGTTTTGTGCTTTCGAAAATACATCGACAGAGGATTAGGATGAAACTTGGGATGACATCAGGTTTTAATAATAAGGTAATTTACTACGTTTTCGTGGAATTAATTTTTTTTTTTTTTTTTTTTTTTGTCACGATGATCGCATAGCATATTTCACGCAATTCCATTTGGGTGTATGAAGCTGGATTTCATTTTGTGAAAATTCTTATTAATTAATTATTAATATTAAATTTACCTAGTATAGGCATAAATTTATATGTAACGGCATTAATGACCCTTTTTGCACAAACTATAAAAATAATAAATTATATATTTGTTTTATTGTTTATTAACGATTATTTGTTTATCAAAATATTTGAATAATTGTACTATTACTTCGTAAAACAATACTCGTATATAATATTCGTCTATATATTATTGAATAGAAATATCGCGCGTGATTTCTTGTACATATGTTAATATATTCCACGATTACAAATATTATATATTCTAATTTTTATTATTATATTTTCTCCGTGTAGAGAGAAAAATTACTGTTATATTATTTTGTCGCGAAGGAAGAAAAACAGAGAATAAACATGTGCGGCGCGAAGCGTATTATGGCGCTTATTAAATATATATTATTAGCGTATATATTATTAGCGTATTGTAGCGCTTAAAGTTTGATAAGAAATGCTTAAAAAATCATTGGCAGATAAAGTGAGACAACGTGAACTTTTGGTGGTGTCTCAGTTTGTCTCGTGTAAATATATATATATATATATATATATATATATTTTTTTTTTGTTTATATACTTAATGTCTTAACATAATATTCAGTATGAAGTATTCACTCTTTTTAACTTTTAAAGATAAAAAATTATCTTATGAAAGTTATTCAGTTTTTTTTAGTACATTTATAAATTTAACATTGTAACTTAAGAGGCTCCGTGTTTTTCCTTCGTATGAATGAAAAACATATTAGAAAATACATGCAATAAAAAAACTTATTTTAAAGAAAATTGTATTAAAAAGTTTTGGAAATATTCTTTTTATTTGGAATTTTGAAAAATACTTGGAAAATCAGGAAATTTTCGGGGAATTATTTTACAAGATTTGACAAGGCACCCTGCCTTTAATGCGGCGGTCGCGACGCCGGAGATTTTTCATAACATTAATTTCGGCTATAATTATGGACAGAAACGCGAGTGACTTTCTCAAGAGTCGTCTGCTAGAATCGTGATTTCTCCTACGCTTACATGTCGAGCATCAAAATATGGGTGGTGAAAATAAAGCCTTATGCGAGAATAATATTGTACATTTCGATATATTCAGAGAGAATTTTATTTTTTATATACATATGTATGAATATATATTTAAATATTTAACTTATGTTTTTGTATACGAAAACGATGGTGTAAAAAAAGTCAAATCTAAAGCGGAATAAAAAGAAAAATTTTAAAAACTTTACGATTCAGATCGGTAAACATAAGTTTGTTCCATTTCGAATGTTCATTTACGAGGAGTTAAATTCAGAACTCCCTTTTCCTTCCCCGAGTTTTGGAAACTTTATCGACGATGTTAACAGCTGTAACGCTCTCGTTCTCATGCCGCGATGGAGATAGGCGTTAGATAGTAAACGAAACAGCTTCGCTTCGTATTTATTATCATCGTTACTTTTTACTGGTGCAAGTAAACTAGCTTTCGCGGGAAGTACACCAAACTGCAAATATGTCTTAAGCTACAAGAGGCGAACGAACTCATACGTGTTCTATATCCTTCTGTGGTATAATATACGTGTACATTTATTTTAGCTTGATAAATATATTTTTTTACTATTATTTTTTACTATAAATTAATTTTTATTACTCTTAATTAACATATAATATTTATATATAATATAATTTTATAATTTTGCACAATATTTTATACAGAATACATTTCTTATGCGAGGAAAACTGTTTTATAATATAATTTATGCATAAAATATCATATCCTTATTATTAATTTCTTCGCGCATTCTTCTCTTTACATTATTATTATATGCGTAATTGAACTTTTTTTTCAAATGTATACGATCCGTAACGAGTTGTGTATAAGTGTATTATTGTTAGTTTTGTCATATTTTTAATACACTGCTTATCGATCACAGATTGAATAATTTTAATAATATACGTAAAATAAAGTAGCAATTAATAATAGAAGATAAATTGTTAATTTGTAATCGATCGTGACGGCGGGAGACGTGTCATCCGGAGAATCACCGATGATCGTGTCGCGTTCCGCCGGTTCCGTCGATACGTCGGCATTCAACTTCTCCCAAAACTCCATTCTGTCGTACAGGAAATCGGCTTGTACCACAATATCCGGCGACTTGCCAATTCCGAATCTCATAAACTGATGATAATCGCGGTAATCGGGCCACGCAGGGACCATCCACGCTTTAGGTACCCTGTAAATATGCAACAAACATTACAAACATTACGATCAGCAAGATCATCCGGCTATCATGGATGAGGATCAGAATTTCCTAGTGATTGGATGCTCCTATCGGCTTTTAAACGGATCATCTACAGACGGTTACGCACTACGACGTCATTGTAAACGGAAACAACACATAACACGCTTCAGGAATTATAATTCTCGGTAAATAATTTCAGGATAATTCTTTGATTTATTCGCGCCACACAGATTTTCGTGATGTAGACTTATATATAGATTTATATTAATGAATATCGTGTGATATGTTTCATTATATTTACCCTTCTCTCATGAAATTCGCCCACATTTCTGTCATGATATTGATCATCATAAAATCAGTCTCCGTATTGTGTAACTTCATATTCGAATACATGTTATTCAATATAGGGAATAAATAGTTTAAGTCATCGTTGTGACACACACCTGGGAATAGATTATTCATTTAAATCCATTACATTTTAGAATTGTTTAATTCTTAACTAGGAAAAAGAGTCGGATACATGATATTCGATATAGGGAGTAAGTAGTCTAAGTCATCGTTATGACAGACACGTGAGAATAGATTATTTTTTAAAAACCCATTACATTTTAGAATTGTTTAATTCTTAACTGGAAAAAGAGTCGGATACATGATATTCGATATAGGGAGTAAGTAGTCTAAGTCATCGTTGTGACAGACACGTGAGAATAGATTATTTTTTTTAAATCCATTACATTTTAAAATTCTTTAATTTTTAACTGGAAAAAGAATTAATATATAATTGAAGATGATAAAAATTAATTACTTTAAAAAAATTTTTTTTTTTTTTTACATAATCAGATTAATTTTTGAAATTACTTTTCTAAAAACTATATGTATATTTAAGAATGAAAAAAATGGCTGCAAAAGATCACTATTTTATTACGCATTTATTTTGCGTAAAAAATAAAAAATTAATTAAAATTTAATATTAATATTAATATTAATATAGATTTAAGTATGATTCTCTGTTATGGGAAAATTGTTACATTTGATAACGTACATACCATAATGAACCGGGGTTCCCGTAGACAAGGTAAACGAGAATGTGCCTTGATATGCAAAAAGAGAAAAATAAACACTGGAATTTCCTATTTTCGATTGATGTTGCGCAGCTTTTAATGTTGGCCACAATATGACGTTATCACTCACTACCTAGAGAGAAATATTTCGTCATTAACACCACAATTTCATTCGTTCTGCGAGTTCAACTCACCTTTGTGATGTTGTCTTTAACACCCAACGAAATATCTCCGTTGAAATAAAAATCCTGTACCGCGGCAGTGAAAATGCTAGTATTGGAAATCCAATCGCGATTTTCTAAAAGATAGAATACGTATTCATCGAAATTCTCTATCATTTCTTTCTCCGTATTAGGATCAGTAAAGAACTCTGAAACAAATACATGAACATGAGTATCCTTTGCTTTTTATTCCACATCGAACTTTATACAATCACCATTATGAATTTATTAAAGATAATTTCATTATTATGAAGAGAGCTCGAGTGTCATACAGCTAGCACTTTAAACATAAGACGGGAGTTTCAACTTTATAGAGATATAAAGTTAATTAATGTAATAATATGAATCATATAGCTGCGCGCTTTTCTTTCGCTCGGGCGCAAATTATCCGACGCCGTTAATTAATTTAACTTGCGCGACAACTTTAATTAATTAAATATTATTATTATGACAAAAGTAATAACGGAAATTACCGAGCGTCTTCACTAACCCTTCGTCTTTCACGACTTGCATTATTGCCGGTATATCGCGGAATAAACCGTCCTTTATTATTTTCCACGGATGCATCGTCACGATGGCGTTCTCCGAATCATTTTCCAATGTAGGACCAAAGTTACATATTGGATTTTCTCTCCAAATTTTCTAACACAAAGTAATATACAAATCATCAATTCCATAGAATATAATGAGAATTTAATAATATTATAAATACTTACAAAGTGCTCTAACATTTTCGCCAATCGCTTTGCATCGACCGTTCTCATGCATTTTACCATCTCTTCGTCATCTTTTATATATTCTTCGTTATAATCTTCATACGGAACATTGACGTTAACGTCATCGCTTTTTCTTTCATTTTTCTCCTCGGAATTATCGGTGACTGTCTCGTTTGATGCAATTATATTATCGCTTTTTTTCGGCTGGCAGCCAACTAGCCTTGCCAATTTCAAACAATTTTGTCGACACAATTCTTTGGACTGATAAGCCCACGAACCTAAAGCGGAACCGCCTAGTAAAATATATTTCTGGAAGAGTCCTTCTGTTTTATTCGAGAGAGCGAGGAAATGAGTCGATGCAGCACCAGCACTCGCTCCCATAAGGGTTACTGCTTCGGGATTTCCATTGAAGTTGTGAATATTCTCGTGTATCCACTCGAGGGCCATCTTCATATCTTTGAGACCGTAATTACCTGGCGAGACTTGGTTCGTTGTACTAAAAAAACCTATGTGATCAAACTTGTTACTACTACGTATTATATGGTAAAATCTAATCTGATTATTTAATGATTATTTTAAATAAAAAAGAAAGATGTTTAGGAAGGGCAGTAATATATATTCAATAATTTTTTGCTCACCAAAAATATTAAGCCGATAATTGAGTGTAACGAGAATCACTTTCTGATCTGTCAAATAATCCGGCGCGAATAGTTTACTGTTGCTGCTGCCATGACTATATCCACCGCCATGCACGTAGACTAAAACCGGCAATTTCATCCGTTGAATGCCTGGAATCTACAAAAATTTTTGATAAAATTTGTGCCGAGTAATAAAACTATGTATAACATAAACAAATACAAAATATTTGATAGACATTAAGAACCAAGCATCCAACGTAACCCACTGAATATCACCATAATCACTGATGGATCCTAAGTAGGGGGGGGGGCGGGAGGGGGGTTGGAGTTAAAAAATCAATTTTGATTTCAATCAAACCTCCACCCTCCCCTCCCCCTCGAAAGGAAAAAAAATCAATTTTGATAAGAAATGATCAAACCGTGAAAATAAAGCATATGGATAATTAAATCCAATAATTTTGTCAACCCTCTCCCCCCTTTATTGACATCAGGATCCGCTAGTGGCCATAATAATATAACTGATCAAAAGTTCAGTTTAATCAAAACAGAAGTTGGTCTCACGATTTGATAGAGCTCGTGTTTATTTTTAAAAATTATAATATTTCAATTTCTTATTTGTTCGAAACTTTCAAGGAGACTACAGAAATTGCGTACGATGTAAAATACTAATAATAGAATTATGACAACGAACAGATATACTCTCACACAATCTAGTAAATAATTTACATCGTACGCAATTTCTGTAGTCTCCTTGAAAGTTTCGAACAAATAAAAAATTGAAATATTATAATTAATATTTAAATATTTAAATTATAATATTTAAATATTTTGTTTAAAGTACTTATTACATATATATATATATATATATTTAAATATTTTGTTAAAATACTTATTACATATATATATGTAATAAATATTTTTAACAAAATATTTAAATATTTCTATTTGAATATGAATATTTAAATATTAAAATATTAAAGTATTTTTAAACCTATTTATGTATAATATCTATACATGATACACTTACGTAAGGCATGAAGATATTTAAATAAAGGCAATCTTCGCTACCTAAAATTTTGGAATCGCTAATTTGAAGGCACATTTCTCCATCAGCTGTTGCATTACGAATTGCTGTCCATGTGTGATTCCATCGTTGTGGGCTCTAAATAAAAAAAAGAGAATTATATATTGTAATTAATAATTAGCAATCTCTTAAATAATTGAGAGATATTAACAATTTTTATTTTTTTTTTATTTCTTACAATAAAATACAATTAAAATTATTGCATATTTAAATTTATACAAAATTTATGCTCAAGAAACTTCAAGATAAGTAAAAAATGGTCGTATTTGAAATTTTAATTTAATTTAATTTTAAAGCTTAAAGTCTCTACTTTAAAAAGCATTTTAGATTTTGAATTTCTCTTTTTCCCTTTCCGCTACCCTTTAAAAAGTGAGGACCTTTTTCGTTTCCAAAAAATTACACAGTTTGACGCACTCCACGGGGTGAAATAAATTTTTTTGCCAATATCATGACAACCATTGTAAAATTTGGACTTTTCTTTGCAAGTTAAAAAAAAATTTAGGCTGATACGACCTTTTTTCGCGGAGTTACAGCATATTAAAGTTACCCATGCATTTTTGGTTAATCACCGCCTGCATTTGTATTACCTGACGATGCGCACCAGGAGGGAGTTGCTGCGTGCTGCCTAGTTTGACGCACGTAGAGTGCGTCAAACTAGACAATTTTTTTGGAAACGAAACACGTCTTCACTTTTAAAAGGGCGGCGGGAAGGGTGAAAAGAGAAATTCAAAATCTAACAAATGCTTTTTAAAATAGAGACTTTAGGCTTTAAAATAAAAAATATTTTTTTCAAATACGACCATTTTTGATGGAGTTATGCGTATTTGAAGTTATTCAAAAAATTTTGCATTCTACATATGCGATAATTTTTATCAAGTCAAGCACTTTATTTTAGCACGTTAGTTTTATGAAATAATATTGAGAGAGAAATTGAAAAGAGTGATTACTTTTGAAATAAATGTTATTCGAAAATTTTAAATATCATTTTAAATAAAAGTTTCCAATATTTCTATAAAATAATTAAAATTATTATTTTAATAATAAATTTTAATTATTATATTTTAAATAAATATTCTTTCTATAAATTTGTACTTATTATTATTACTGAAAATAAACATTTCCAAATAATATTTTATTTATAAATGAAATATAATTTAAATAGTTATATTTTTAATTTTTTTTGTGAATTTGAAATGTTTTTTATTTTTAATTTTTTTGCGAATTTAACATGTGCTCCTGCATCTATCGAATCATATAAGGATATTATATGTACACAAAAATGTGTGTGTGTTTTAAATATATTTTATTATTTAGGATAATTCTGGATGCGTGCGTGAGGAGGAAAGAGAATGCTGTGCATAAATAAACAGATTACAGATTACACACCTTGAACCTCAAATCGCCCACCGGTGGCAACGCGTACGGTATTCCAAGAAAATTCGCGATCCATTCGTCGCGTATGCTTTTACTCCACTTGCCTCGGATGATGCCCCATTTTGTATGGACTATTGGTTCGGATTCATTAAACCATAAACCGTCGACGAGGATTAAATAGAGTACAAAGACACAAGTCCATCTCCAAATTCTTTCGTTCAAATTCAGGCACCCTGTCGATATGATATATTTCCGTTCCATACTCGATGCGAATAAGTACTACGCAATTATGTCTGTTACATGAATAATATACACGAACCGACTAAAAGTTTACTTGAATAATAAACGATCTTATCACTGATGACTGCATAACTTAACCTAACACAAGTAATCATAAATAATTTTAGCAAGATAAAAATACATTAAACCGAACGAGTTTAAACTATTTTTTTAAATTTATTTTTTTGTACAGAGTGTATCAATTATTGATGCTTTTCTTCTCAGCCGACCTGGCTGCATTAGTTCAGAGTTTATCTGTCTCTTTCCAATACAAAAAAGATAAACTCTGAACTAGTACAATTTTCTAGTGCAATCAGTTCAGTTACCAGTTCACAGACTAGGATGGTATTTTTAAAAAGTTGCTATAGAAAATAATCGTCTTTTCTTTTTAAAAGGAATTACAGTTTGTTTATATATATCAATTTCTTTCATTTTTTTTCTGTATAAGAAAGTATTAAGATAAAAGTATCAAAAAATTAAGTTTTATTGATTATTTTGACATAAAATATTTATCTTGTAAATGATATCTATTCTTCTATTAAAATATTTACTTATTTATTGTTTATACTTATAATAAGAATAGAATCGATATTTACAGTTCTGTCCTTACTTCTGTACTTACTGTTCTGAAGTAATTTGCACATTATGTGTCACAATGTATTAAAATAAATAATAGCACGCAAATAATACTAATTATTATAATACTAAAACTAATCGTTATAACTAATATATTCAGCCTGTACAATCAACAAAACGTAATATTTAAGTCCGCACCAACATGTTTACCATCTATTACTTATATCTTATCTTTCGCCCATTCTATTCATTATTAACATAACGCTCTTGACTTACTATATAGGGTGCAACTTTTTCCTCAACGACAGTCGAGAAAAGTTATTATTTTTTATTAGATTCCAAATTTTGTTATTATATATCTCTGTAACTAACAATAAATCTTAAATAAAAATTGTAATAAAGTATACTCCACCTAAAATTAACGGAAGAATATAATTAATATAATGTGTTGATCTTTTAATTCTACAAAGTTTGGTTTGCGAAAAACCCGTCTTTTTCAATTGCTTTATAACCAGAAAAATATTGATGCTTTGACTTTTTTGCTAAGGAAAAAGTTGCTGCTTTTTTTGGCACGGACACAATCACGCTGTGCGTTTCGTGTCCGTGAATTCTGGGACACTGTATATACTCTATATTTTTATCTTACAATTAGAAGACAAAATTTAAAACTTTAGAGTTTTTAAGAGGTTATTAAAAAGTGTATGTATGTGTGTTTGAAGATAATATTTCTCATTTTTTGAAAACTGATAATTAAGAGTTCTGGTTTTCTAGAGTTACATAATTTTTGATAATTTAAACAAATAATTTTAACTGTTAAGTAAATGCCTCAAGGTAAGCTGAGAAGCCAAGTTCACGCAGCGTCTCTCTCTCTCTCTCTCTCTCTCTCTCTCTCTCTTTCTTTCTTTCTTTCTACTAAATTTAAAAAAAATTTCTTTATCATTTGTGGTTAAAATTTAAGATATTTTTTTTTTTTTTTGCATGAACTCTAAAGAATTTTATCTTTTAAAAGCAACCAATTGATTTAAATAGAGCTATGATAAATACGTATCGATAAGACACTGCTCGAGAGAATTTGATTTATTCTAGATTTATTATTAGAAAACAGTTTCCATTTAGTTCCATTTTCGAGCATTTGATCCATCTTAAAACAGTTTTCATCTAGTTCCTGGCCTGTTTATACACTTTCGAAAGAGTTTTAACGTGAAATAAGAAGCATGAATAATTTTTTAAACAATTTATATCGTGAAAAAGTACATATACATGATTTACAGATCGTATTGAATCGTTCTATAAATGCACAATGATTTGTTAATTTAGCGATTTGCCACGTCAAAAACAGGCTTAATCGCGAAGTTAAACGCGTGGCACTAGCTATTCAGCTAACCCGAGTTGTTAATCCGTCGACTTAAATCACCGTTATCGAGCTTGTATCATGTTGTGCGCAAGGTTGCGGAATCGTTAGTGCCCGAAGAAGTCAACTGATAAGCGTTTAAACTATAATACTTAGTCAAAGGGTTGGAAAACTTACGCGAGCAATTATCAAATGCGGAAATTCAACAATTTCCAACTTGGCTTCTGCCTCGCAAAGAGATTATACCGTACATCCATCGTGATTGTACAATTTATAAAAAGTATAAACTGTATAAAAATATACGTAACACATAATCCAGCTATTCTTTCGCGAGTTTATTTCTTGGAAAGCTTAGAACGTGTATTATCTGTCTTTCTCTCGTAGGAAGTGATTGAATACACCACGCTCACGCACCGCTCTATCTTTATATTATTTATTCACTAGGAGGATCTCTATCAACCGTGACGTATTATTAAGCGCGGGGGTAATGCGGCTTTCGGCGGAGCTTAGCTACGTACTGCGCATTATTATAGATGAGCAACTTAACCCAGGTTACTCGTAACCATTCCATTATTCAACGCGTTGCATTTTAACTCTCCGCTACGCTACTTCGTAACGTCAACAATCGCGCAGGCTTACTTGACGGGAACTCGAAATAATAACTATGTATATGTTTTGTAATAACTATGTATATATACATTTTGTATATATTGTGTACATAATCTTCGTATTATATATGTACATATTTTGCCCTAATTGTCGCAATCGTAAAATGAAATAGTAATTTTAAAATCTTAAATATATATATATATATATATATATATATATATATATATATATATATATATAAATTGTGTCTATACTAACGTAGAATCCAAGTCTCTTCTTTCTCTTTCAATTGAAGAGTTTTTAATATAATTCATCTTTTTAAACATTTTAGAAAATTAATGTAAACTTTTTTAATTTTTCTAACTTGTATTTTAAAATTAATTTTTTTATGTTTCTAAGTAAAAAAATATTCAGAAGAAATTAACTTACAACTTAAAAATTGGTTTTATTATTTTCTGGTTTCACTATTAAACAGTTTTTATTACTTCAGATCTATTGAAGTAAGTGACTTTAATGATTTAAGAAAAAGAAATTTTTTTAGATAAAATCCTATTTCATGTGAGACCATTTAATAATTAATATATAATTTTACTTTTTAACAGATGATTAGTTATTTAAAAAGTTATTGGAAAGCATTTTTTAAATAAAAATAATCAGAGACCAGTCAGGTAAAATGGATTAATAAATAACTCGTTTACGTCTAGCCAAAACTTACTCATTGTCAGAATATTTAACAATTGTTTCCTGACCAATAACTGACCAAGAATTAGAACAAGCTAATTTGTAGCTATTTCAATAGCTAGTTCAATAATTAATTCATATTCATACAAAACCAATATCTTATTATTAAAACTAATATTTTTTAGACATGATATAATTAACTATATATAGTACTAAAAGTTTAACAATTTTTTAATAATAGCTTTTAACTACTTTATTTAATTAAGAAAATTAAATGTAAAGTTAAAAAAATAAAGAGAGAGTTGAATAAAAAGTTATTAATTAAGCTATTATTAAAAGAATTGAGTGGGTATTAATTAACTTTAGTTGTTAATCAGATTGTAAAAAAAAACATAAAAGGACATTATTAATTTTAACTGCTTTTATAGCAATAAATTACAACATGAAAATTTATCTGTTTGAGTAGAGATTATTATTGTCTGACAGGTTTAATATCAAAGGTGATAAGAAAAGTTTCTTAAAATTTTGCTTCTTAAAAAATTGTAAATCTTTAAATCTTATCTTTACCAGTTTTCCCCGAATATTTTTCTACTTGGGAGTCAAGAAATGCTTGAGAATTAAGAAAATTAATTTAATTAATTTAAAATTAATAAAAATGAGGAAAATTAAATTTTACGTATAAATTGGATCATTATTGCTTCAAACTGTTCAGTTTTGAAATTAACAAGGGTAGGTATTTTTTTTTACGTTTTTGTCTTAAATTGCATTGCCGGTTTTTTTTTTTTAAACTCCGAAGCAGTACTTGAGGAGCGATCGTTCTTTATTTATCTTGAATCTTGAGTCGAGCGACCGTCTAAATTCGGATCTCATGCATCCCGTGGGTTTTCTTCTCGTTCTGGTGTTCTACGTCGACCGTCGCCCGCCACCGCTACCGCCGCCGCGGCGGAGGATCCGCTTCCGCTAGTGTGCACGGTGGAAGTCCTAACAATTTCCTGACAAGGGGTTTCCCCCGGGAGGTTCCGGTCCGTTTCCGCGCGGAATCTCTACGGCCACCTTGACTCGTTACGCGTCGTTTGCCGAGCCGTTTATCTCCTCGTCATTAGTTATGCCGCGTTACTTGGTCGCAGCCCTTTGTTGTCTCTCCTCAAGTTTTATTTCTTCTTCTTGTCTAATCTCATATCTAATACAGATTGCGATAGCGATTACACGCTGGAATGTCGCGATTACATGAAGCGCGAATTATGAGGAATGACATTTGGATAACTGATTTTTTCAGACACTCGAACGATTACACTTTAATTGTAACACATTCACAGATATATATTTTCATATTTATGTACAGAATAGAATGCATATTGATCCGAATGAATCAAATACCTAGTTATGGAAAAAATGATAAAGAAAGTAAAGATTAACTTGAGCTTATACTTATTCGAACAATTATTTTGCTTTTCGTGTTAATGGTGGATTTTGAGTAGCGCGAAGGACCGAATCAAGTAGAATGTCAATGTGATTTAATATCAGCCGTTTCCGCGCTTACGTACGCATATGGGATCGCGTCGTGTTTGATTAAAGGCGAACGCTGCGTCGGGATTATACATTCGTCTATTTGTCGCGTCATGGACTAATTGCAGTACGCGATGCAACGATGCATCACCTCGGAGCAAGAACCATCCGGAAATAGCGCGGTTTGCAGGAGCTATGTAGCTGTGTTATACTTGATGATGTCGTCAAGGTTCGTCGCAACATCAGTTTTTCCAGGTTAGCACCGTAATTGAACACGTCTCGTATTGAATTTATGCTTGTTATTAATATCATCGGATGTACGGATGTCGATATAATTTCCTTTTTGTGTACACATGTATAGAATTATATAATGTAATTCTCCGTTAAAATCATAATCCCGTTTAATGTCATGCGATTAAAAAGCTAAATATTTTCATTTTATTGTCATTCTCGTTATTTACTTCTGCTCAAACAGCCCTATGTGAGCGTCGGGAGCTTTTTGTCAGTTTGCCGCATCATTAAATAAAGAGAGATATGAATAGCTTTGATCATAAATGCATAACAATAATGAGATATGAACCGAGTATTTTTTCCGCACGCCGCTCGTGCTTCGAGAGAGCCGACACAATGGAAAAAGCGCGGTTTTTACTGCAGACCGCGCGCGATAAATCTCGGGGGGAATCTCGTGATGACACATTTGCGTAACGAGAGACGTGATTTTCAAGCACGAGTTGGCCGCAACAAAAATTTTATTTTTTTTTTTTTTTTTTTTCCCGCACGGAGCGATGTCGTCGAACGTTCGATCGAGTCGCAGTGACGATCGACATTCGTTTTACCTGACATTAATATGTCGTACAATTACACGGATAATGTTGTATTTAATGTAAACGTCATTGTATTTGCATGCACGTATGTACGCACACACTCGTGCGATTGCACGAGAAAATAAAGCCGGCGATACGAAATTACATCGTGATGTTATCACAGAGATAAGCGCAGAATGTACGCTAAATGTCGCGAAACAATTAATGAATTAACCGACGCAAATGGTTCGCCACCGTGAAATTATTAATTACGATGTTATTTATAACGGCACGCACGCTAGATTTTCGCTTTGAACCGTTTTAATGCACCGTCTGTGTTTGCACGACGACGCATTATTATGCACTCTGACTGGATATGTATATATCTTGTTATTTCTTTTACTGTCGCGGTTTTATATACGGTATATATTCTTGTTTAATGCCGTCGTTGAAAAGTGCACGTTTCTGTAAAGGAATTACGAACAAAGGGAAAATGAGAGCGCTCGGTCAAATGAGAGCCGTATGTCTTCTTTTTCTTCCTTTTATTCTGCTTTAAAAGGAAATTCGGTTCGGAGCCGGCGTACAAATGTCCGCAGATAAATACGAGACTATGATAAATACAGTAATTTTTATCTCGACATTTTGGCGACTCCGCGAGTTAAAAGGGTCAAGAATGTTTCGTAATTTAGAGTTTTCGCTGATTTTAACTTGACTTTGTATTGATGTGTGACTTGAAGTTTTTATTATTTATCAAATATATAGGAATATATATACATATAATTTTGTTCTCCGATTAAGTAATGGAAATTATTCTTTTATATTGAAACTTTCTTCACTCTCTCTTATAAATTGAGTTTGTTATTACTCTGTCAGAAACAGTATAGCTTACCATGAAATATACATTAGAGATCTATTTATATTTTTAATATAATAATCTTCTTTGTCACTGAAGTCGAAAAAAGTTTTGATATGCTTTCGAGAAGATAGCGGTCGCGTGTAAGATGTTTCAAGGGCCAAGAGTGTTTTATTCTCACGAGGTTACTTTTGTCAAACGCCATAACCACTTTCCATGCTTGTTCTCTCTTTCATACCTTTCGGACGCATTAGAGCGTTCAAGGGCAAAATATCAGAGGCATAAGGGTGAATAATACATGGGGACTCTGTCGAAGAAGGATAACTTCCACAGTCTTTATTCGCAACATGGTAAAGTACAAAGTTTGAAAGTATTCCAAATATATCTGTCGAGGAAGGACATATCGTCTTCACTTTTTATTTCCTGTACTTTCCAAGTACGGTACTTTGGGGAATTTTCAATTTTATGATGACGGTTAAAAATCGTTTTTTTCCGTACAAGATGCTATAAAAAAAAAAAAAAAAAAAAAAAAAAAAACAACTTTATGAAATAAGCGAAATAAATTTTGTTATTCTTGAGATAGTATCCATATTCTGTATTGTGTAATTTGAGAAAGATGTTTGGAGCATAAAAGGTCGCTACTGTTGTCGTTGATGTAAGGTCGGTGTTGCTGTCAGCCAAGGTAGCGCCAAAGGAATGGTAATTCGCGATATTCCTTAAGAACGTGAAAAAGTATCGTCGAGTGAGAAAAGCAAGGTCCTTTCGGCGTCGTCTTTCCCGTCACGCTCTGGAAATTTCCCTCTAATTCGACGAGGCTACTCGAGAAAGCCGAGAGACGGCACTTGGTCGCGCGAAAGTGAAATATGCACGTTAGACGTGCATACGCGAGCCATCAGCTTTCGGCTTGTATGTCGCAAGCCGAATGCATAGACATTGCCTACGCGAGAAAGCACTGCGGCCCGGTGATGCATTGCCTCGGGAGATTAATGCATCGCGCCGCACAGTTTGTTAGGGTGAATAACGACCGGCTGCAATAATGATATCACCATTAACCTGTCCGCGAAAGTCTCGTGATTCCTCGAGCGAGCACGTGCGCGTGCAAAAGCGATCCGATCGTTCAGAGAACATATATGACTAATTCGAGGTATCGATATCATCGAGGTGTCTTCTTTTCCTGGAATATTCCGGAATATCGTTTCCCATGACTCTCGGGAGAGCTGGTTATTTTTACTTATTTTGTCGTTCGGTCAATGAAGTGGAAATCTCGTCGACTCTCGAGGCAACTCTCTCTCTCTCTCTCGAAAGTGTTTCACGAGGAAAAATCATCCGGAAGGAAAAACGGAGCACAATCTTGGTATTGTAATGTACTACCTGACGTAATGCTCCTCTAAAGAATTTCTCTTATTGTATGTAGCGCGTACGAGCTCGTGGAGAATTAATTTCAAAGGTCAAAAGTGCACGTCCTGTCTATTTGCGCAACGAGCGTCGAGTATAGAAACAGCATGATTTATTTAACTCGCCGCATTCCGGTCTAATGCCGCGCGCGTTACCGTTTTAGATAAACGATCCTTTTCAGGCCTTTATCTGTAGTACTTGAAAGTAACTCTTTAATGTAACGATGAGTCTTTTGTATCAAAAGCATATATAAGTTCATTATTAATTATTAATCGTCCCTTTATTACCGCGTCGCGTAAATTTATCGCATCGAGGTCGCGTGAATCTATCACGGGCGATGATAAGACATCGCGAGAAGAGTTATTACAAGCTTGTTCGCTCGGCGCGAATCTGTTCGCCACTCTTGTTAAAGTGTTATTATCATTTTTCGGTGCTCGCGATCTTCGTTTAATACTTCAACGCGCTCGAGAATGCTCGCAACACGTCTCTACCTTGTAATGTGCTGTACATAATAACGCTGTTGATTGCAACCCTCCGGCACGAAAATTATAATACAGCTGACGTAAAATGTGTGGGAGAGAAAGAGAGAAAGAGAGAGAGGGAGAGAGTCGATGCGATTACTCGGGCGCCTTAATGACACTTAATGTACTCTCACAGCGATTTCTCGTACGGGCACGATGCGAAGAAGCGAGAGAGAGAGAGAGAGAGAGAGAGAGAGAGAGAGAGAGAGAGAGAGAGAGAGAGAGAGAGAGAGAGAAAGAAGCGTTACACTACGCGTGCCACACGGGGGTTGCTTCATTTGCTCCGCGATTTCTCCCGGCCATCGCTCGGCCACCGGGGTGCAGTAACGCGCTAATGAAGTATTTACCATTCTATTACTACGTACCGCGAGAACCCGCTTCTCGCAGCCTTTATCGCCATCTGCCCCTCGCTCTCATCCGTTCTTGAAGGTGAATCGCTCCTCACGGACGAGAAGCGATATGGACTTTCGAATCACCGTATTATAGATTATACGAATTATTAGCAAGCATGTTGAGTTGATCTGAATTTAAACGAAGTTTCTCGAGTATTATATGCTTGGCTTAGAATCTTAAATATAACGATGAGCACATTTCGAATGTAGACATTAAAGTAATTATATACTTTTATTGAAATAAAAAATGTTATTCGCAGATTTATTTTCCGCGAGAGAGGAATAATAGAAATATAAATATGTACATAAGAAGCATTTATTTAAAATGTTTAATTATTAAAATTAAAATTATTAATTAAAATAATCATTTAAAAATTTTTTCCAAAAGAAAGAGAGAAATTATTATTTAAAATAATATTCAAGAGCTTTTTAATTTATATCAATTATTTTAAATATTGCCCTGTGCACTTATCAATTTCACAGAAAAATTATTTTCTGCGAAATCGACGCATTAACATCCGCGTTTGGCTCTTATTCGCCAAATTTCTAGTTGCTTGGTTTTAAATACTACTTTTAATTTTATTTGAAATATTACTAAATATTATCTTATATGTAATAAATAATTCGAATTGTGACACAAAACAGATACCTATTTATTTCAAAAGTAAATATTATTTAATACAATTTAAAAAACAATATAATTTAATGAATCTAACAAACGTACGTACGTAAGCCTTAAAAAATATATGTAGAATGAATATAAATTTAGAAACATTGTGTAACTCAAATATTTTATTGTTCACTTAATGAAAGAGATAATTATTTCCATTAATTATTTGAAATATGTATTTGACGCTATTGTAGTGTGAATACATATTTAAAATATTTATTTCTGAGTCGCAAAATTAACTAAATATAAATTTAAATTATATTTTAATTAAGATAGAAGAGAATTGTTATTTTATAATGTGCAATAATATTGTACAATTCAATAAAGGAAAATTAACTCTTACATTTTTATTTTAAATACTATTGTGTCTATCTCTGCTTATCTAAATGTGATCCACACAATCAAATGAAATATCTTGTATAATTATATAGTTTTAAAACTTAGCGCTACGGTAATAATTGTTTTTATTATATTCTTTTTTTCGCGCATGTAAATATATTATTATTTCTCCATTACCGACACGAGATACAGAAAATATGTCTTTACAATTTCTTTTCGACATGCAAAATCGCTTGCTGAATACGTAAAGGACATACCGCAAGCAAGCTAATGAAATTTCGCGTTAGTTGCTTCGAAGTTACTCCACACCGGACTGTCTGCTTAAAACTACTCGGAATTCCTTAACTACCGGCCGGAATTTCAAAGTTATACAGACGATTCCGTGTCTTCTCTTCGAGTAGCAAACGCACGGCGATATTACGTCACTCACAGCGCGGCGAATAAATATTTGATATCGAATGCACCTGCGAGTATTCTCGCACGTTGGGAATAAATATTTTTCCTAAAATGTACATACCCACACACATGCACATGCACATGCACATGCACATGCACATGCACATATACATATGAACCACTCGATATGCACGCACGAACGTCTATCGCGAGGATCTACGTACGGGAATGGCTTTCTCGTTGCACGCGAATAAGGCCGACTCTCGACCCGTCTCTCAGACGTCGACGTGTATCGGTAGGCGAAAAATAAAGAATCGCCTTTTTTGGCCCACGGCGCACTTTTCATCAGTTATTTCCATCGGGCATTTGACGGACCGTCGACGGATAAAGTCGAATATCGACGCAGGGGCAGGCGGAGGCCGGGCAAGTTTAATCTAACGCAATCCGCACCGGGCGTGCATTATCGGAGCGTCCGCGAAATTCAGCGGCGAGAAGTCCGCTTTGCGGCGATACGGCCCATTCGAACGCCGATCTCGCATATTATTAGGCGAAGTATCGACAGTTACGTCGATACGCCACGTAAGATCCGCCGGAAACCTCGCGCACGATTGGTCACTCTTCGAAGGCGAGTTATGACGCCGTGATCGCAAGTTTGCAATTGTACACGCGTGAGTCACGTTAGAAGAGAGAAAAAACGAGAAAAAATCCCGGTGTATTCTGAGATTTTTTATTTTCTCTTTGATTGATTTCAAGAGATACTTCAATGCAAAATTTCAGAAAGTTGAGATGCTTATTTTATCTTTGTTTTTATATTATCTTTATAACTTATTGTTTCGCTTATAAATATTGTTAACAATTTTTATACATTATATATTACAAGAAGGTGAACAAAATATAGTACTCGAAATGGAAAATGAAAATATTAACGTTATTTCTCTTCTCTCTCTCTCTCTCTCTCTCTCTCTCTCTCTCTCTCTCTCTCTCTCTCTCTCTCTCTGTTGGATTATAAATTGTTAATATAGGATAATTTATTTGCAGAAATATCAGAATTTATAACACATGATTAATTGCCATCATTAATTCAGTTATCAATTTGACGAGTGCTCCATTTGATCACTAAAAATCGAGTTATTTGTTGGAGTTTATTGAAAAAAATCTTATCTCTTTGATACGATTATCCTTGAATACCTATCTAGGAATACGCGTATATTTTGAATTATAACTCTTATGCCATCGATATATGGATGCACGCATGCATGTCTCGCGGCTCGTCAATTGCGAAGCTCAATTTTTTGCACGCTGTGTGATCCGGCGTTTAGCGATAGTCCATCAGAAATGGACGGATTCGAAGCGGCGAGGCTTTATTCCATCTTCGTCGACGCGCGCGCGCGCGCGCGCGCGACGGATGCATCAGCGTCAATTCAACGATATATCGTGCGTAAAAGCGCGCTGGTGTCCGTTGGCGCGAAAGCAAAACATGCACGAGCACGCCTTGGGCTATAACGCGCTTTTCAAATGCTACGCTTTTGTAAACCATAAATAAATTCGCGGTAGCAATTTTTTCTTCATGTTTTTTTGAAAATTCAAATATCGTAAAAACAGCGACATATCGTAAAAAGAGCGAAGTGAAAAAATTAAATAATTTTCTTACAATTAGATACCCGATAAGGAAGTAAGGAATTAATTATGCCTATTGGATTATACGTATATGCTACATTCAATAAAAAATCTTGTAAAAGTATGTAAATTACGTACGCATTTGTAACTCTATCGTATGATCGATGGGGCGATTTTGGAACCGCGTCTCAGATGGTAGAGATTACTATTCTCCATTTACTCTTGCATGTTATGTGATATTATTATCTCAATCCCGAAAGAGACTGTTATAAATCGAATACGAATGGACATGGCAGCACGATAGCTATATCGGAGATAGAAAAAAATAGCGATCGTTTAGACATAACGAGCTACGTGTGCAATCGTGACTCGAGCCACGGGCGAAAGCTATCGTTAATGCCAAAACTCTCGAAACCCCAAATCTCGATAAAGCGGCACAAGATAAAAAATCGCGGTATCTCGTCGATACTATTTTCTATCACATATATCGTTCGAACAACGTTTGCTGCTGTCGATAAGTTCAGAGGAGAAATAAATGGGCATTTTATACGCAAATAAATACGGCGTGAGAGACATATATCGAGAAAATTTATCATTACAAGTTTTCGTTTAATGTCCTTTTATAGAGATGTCTTGCAAAATATTTTTAAAAAAAAGTTTTTTTCTTACATATAAAATCATATCAGAGAGATAAATAAAATATTTGAAATGGAAAATAAGAGTATCCACACGTAAACACAATTTCCATTACCAAATTATAAATAATTAATGTTAATGATAATTATAATTTGTTTGTACGTTAATTAAAATCTTATTTGAAATATTTAATTGAGTTTTCGAATCAGAAATAAATGTATATTTTTCTCATCAAAGACTCGAGCAATCGGTTGCTTTATTTTCTCTCTCTTTCTCTTTTTATATGATATAGATAATAAAATATTTCAATATTATACAACATTCTTACTTTTTATCAATTTAATAGTTGCATTTTAAATAAATATCTACTATATATGTATATGTATTATTTTTTATAAGAAATAATAACTATAAAATGATATTAAACGAAACCTCTATTTAAGCGTTATTTAATTTTTTTATACAACAATCTGCACGTGAAATGTAACTATGACTGATCACACATGTCGCAATTTTGTTACGTGATACTTATATAGCGAATATTACGCAACATTTGCCTTTTCATCGATTAACATGTTAGCTTCGTTGTCAGACTTATTGTTAGATTCTTGGGTAATGCAGTTTTAATTCTACGCAAATGACGCGGATGCACTTTCGAGTAAGTTACAGACGCATACATAATTAGAACAATTCGCAAAATGGACGTTCACTGAATTTTACATTCCGTGTCCGTGTAAATAGCGATGTGAGTCACGCGTTGCCTTTGTGTAACGCCATTGTTGCACGGCGGCGCGATCAAATATGCACGCCTGCATGCATGCAATCGCGTATATACAAGCGCTTACCGCGTTATCTTCTGCGGGGGTCACGTTCGTCATCTCTCTCTCTCCCGTTTCTCGTCTCGATCCCACTCCTTCTCTCGCGCGCCAAACCCCGGGGTGATTCACTTCGCGCGAATAACTCCGATTACCAGTTCCATTTTGTCGTTTTTTTTCGAACTCGTCAACGTTTTCTACATCCCTTACAAAGATTCTGCACTGCTCCGAGTAAAAAAAAAAAAAAAAAAAAAAAACGTACCTTCCGTCACCGCATTCCATCTGCGAAGCAGTATGTCCAAACGAAGATGACTCTTGCACGGTCGAAACTAAAACAAAAAAGAGTAAAAAGTATGTATTGCAACATGCGACAAAGTGTTTTACAAAATTACGTTCGATCGCACAGTCAAATCAAATTGTTATCAATGAAAAAGAAGAAAAAAATTTAGGCAATTTTATATTAATTGAAGAACTGTATTGCAAGTTAAAATAGAGTAAAAAAGAGTAGAGCGAAACTTTTTTTTTTTTATATACAATATTTGTATAATAACACTTTTTTTTTTTTTATTACGCAAGTTCTAACAAATTATATAATTTTTATTGCCTTTATAGTAATTTACCGTCACTATTTTGTTATTTGTTTCATCTTCCTGTATATTTATAAAAGTTGGGTTTAAAAACAGGATATTAATACTATCGTCTATTGATATGTATAGCTTTCAATCTCTATATAGTTTCTATATACGTCACATTATTGCGCACTCACAATAAGTTATTATTATTTAATTTTTTTATATAAACTTTCCTATTAATTTCGATGTGGGACGTTCGAATTTACCCTCGGCGATCTTTTTCTTTCTCTTCACACATCTTGACCACGATTGATCCTCTGGATCGTTGCCGCGGGCGGAGGCGCGCGCTCGCGAGGGACGAATAAATTACCAGGGCGACACGTGAATACTCGGCGACGGTTGAGTCGCGCGAAATCCTCATGCATAATTTTCCGCCATCCTATTCGGACGAGCGTTTACACGCACGGACGTGCTCGAGAGAGAAGAGAGAGAGAGAGAGAGAGAGAGAGACTGCGCACGCATGTACGATATATTCGCCTGTTGGCTGAAAACGCGCGTTGTGACCCGCGCGTGCATCCGCGTGCGTCGTTCAATGCAAATTTCCCGACGCAAAACCCGGTCAGCCGCGGCCACCCTGTATGCAAACCTGGTCCCCTTCACATCGTACCGACGACGGCCATTCGCCATATATAGAATGCCGTGGATGCTGCTATTGCTGTTGTTGATGCTGCTGCAGGCACGATCGATTCTTCGGTCCGATTATGCTGTCCAGAAGCGTGTTTGCGCAGAGACAAAAGCACCGGATGCCAAAGTTTCGAGTATCAGGGTTGAAAATATCGAGAGAGAGAGAGAGAGAGAGAGAGAGAGAAAATTGTCGCCTCACTTTTGATTTTTGAAACTTAAATGTTCTTGAAAAGATTTAATTCAATTCGTCGTATTAACATTTTATGTCGGAAAATTAAGCGCGCATGAGACTTTAAATATTTTTAATCACTATAGAAGGATGCTTAATGTTATCTTATTGAGGATAATCCGGTTTTTTTTTTTTTTTTTTTTTACCACATTAATATTAATGTTCTCGAGTTTCGAATCGATCGTTTATCGTTTCCTGTCTGTTTTATTGCCGAAAAAATTAAATTGTAATTACACCGGATGTTCCAAAAGTGAAACCGCGAAAGCCCCGTCGGAAGTGGCGATAGGACCTCTGGTCTCGCGCATCGCTGCGTGTCATGCTCGATGCCGTATTGGAAACTGATTAACCGGTCGTGCATTATTGAAGTGTTCTCGATCTTGATTACACCGAGCATTGACGAATAGTGGAACACATTTCCGGTGGGCGTCCCACCTGAGATCAAAGTTAATACAGGTTGCTATGGTAACGCCTGGTCCCGTGTATCGTGGATTATTAGGGGCTATCAATAAAATCTTGATCATGCCGAGTACATGATTATCCGCAGTCATGTTTCCGGCGGAATGCCATATGCGTGCTGTTTTGTGTCATTCGTACATTATTACGGTGCACAAATAATAAATCGACGTTATTGGGGAAATACGTTAAATTAATTGCAAACGATCGATTTTACAGAATTTCGTTAATTGTATTACGTTATTATTTCGTGTCGCTGATAACGATCGCTATTTTCGCGCAGACGTTGAAAAAAATTGAGTAAAATAAAAGCGTAACACGAGCTGCAAAAAGAAGAGCTCTTTTCTCAAACAGCATTTTCCCTTGCACGTATCAATTAATAGTTTATATAATAATTACAGATACGAGACCAGGCTAAATTATGATAACTCGGGAAAAAATGTCTTTCGCGATAAGGGCTCACGATTTAGTTCAATTTCTCTCATTTAAACATCCTCGAAAATGTCACCGGCGGCGGTCACCGCCACGTGATCGTCTTTCTCTGCTTCTCTTCTCGCACGTGCGTAGCGTGCACTCACGAGTGCTCGCATATCAAATCGCGCGTACGTATCGTGGGATACGAACGATTCGCCATCCATCGACCAATATTGTCATGTGGGTAATGAACGGTCGTGCATTGAATAAACATGGCGGCCGTCAGGCGTACTTGAAGCTGCACGCACGCACATGCAAATGACGGCATTTGTTCCGGAGGTCATTCGCCGCTTCTCTTTTCCTCCGGATTCCTGGGGATAGTTTTCGCTTTCACGGAGATTGAACACGAGTTATTGTCTGACGCAACGGTTTTTTTTTTTTTTTTTTTTTTTTTTTTTAAATTGTCATCGCGACACTGATGTCTTTTAGAAACGATGCATAATTAACTTTATTCTTTCTTATCATCAATTACACATGTATATATCTCTTTATTCTTTTATGTAAAAATTTTAACACATGTAACAAGAGTATATATTATATAGAAATTAATATGTTAATTGGTTTAAAATATATATAAATCAAGGAATTTTTAGAATTAGATTATCACACTTTTTGTTGACTTTAATCTGTGTTGAGATATTTATGCGTTACAAAGAAATTAATATTGTCAAATAAATTGTCCATTTGTTATTATTTTACAGTTTGTGGACTTTGCGTGATATATGTTCTTGTTCGCCATTTAGTAACTGGGCATTTCTTACGTAAAAAGGAAACCGAGAAGCGTCTTTCGGGCGCCAATCGGAGAAAACTCGGAATGGAACTCTATTGATAGAGAGCCAAACGAAGCTTCCTAGGCGTTTCGCCAACGTAGCCTCGCCAAGCATTGGCTCGTAATGGCGTATGCGACATTTATGAAGCCGTATACATTGGTATTATAGTGGCCTGTACCGACATGTGTAGATTAGACGTTTTATGAAACTGCGTCGTCGTTCCGGTACGCAACTGTTCCAAATGTCGATTATTTTAACAGACGGACCAACGAAGTTCCAGATGGATCCCGGATTACGATAGAGCTTGAATATTCCGCATTCCTATGTTCTTCTAATAAATAAATCGGCGATCGTAAATATCTTTACTACTGTTGCGCTTTAATATTAGATGAATAACGATATGTAGAACATTTATATAAATATTTTATAATCTTCGGGATACATACCAAGGTATTTTCTCGTCACAGTTTCAAATTTATTTATTTCAACGATAATTAGATAAAATGTCACTACTTGAATCATATTTGCTACAATAAAAAAATGATAGTGTGTAGAAATAAAATGGGTAGAATAATTTATGCTGTTATAAATAATTAATGATAGGTACATTTAAAATATGTAGATTATTGAAAATAATTATTTAAATAGTTTTGTACGGACTAAGAACTTTGTGTGAACCCAGGTATTTTCTCGTCACAGTTTCAAATTTATTTATTTTAGCGATAATTAGATAAAATGCGACTACTTTGATCATATTTGTTACAATAAAAAAATAATAGTGTGTAGAAATAAAATAAGTAGAATTATCTATGCTATTATAAATAATTAATGAGAGGTAATCTATAATACATTTAAAAAAATGTAGATTACTGAAAATAATGATTTAAACAGTTTTGTATGGACTTTGTGTGAATATGTGTGGTAGCAACGCGTGCTAACAAGAAAATGATGAGAATCGAAAAATTGGCGGTGTCGGCGAAGGTTCGTAGGACCGTGTGAAATTCAATAAACGAATCCATTCAACGCTTATCTCGCGTAAACTTGTAGACACACCAAACCGCACAATACGGTCTCCTGTTTCTACGGGGGCACATAGACGCCCCGTCATTGTAGTAGTCCATACGGAGAGCACGTATGTATGCGTGTGCGAAGCTGCTTCCTCTATTCGTTCGTAGAAGCGACGGAATGTTCGTTCCGCGATACCAAAGTCAGGGTTCTCAACCTATGAAAAGGTCGGAATTGTAGTTTCGATGACGAATAAACAAAATTGAAAGATGAATTTTCAGCCGATTATCGATTCATTCATCTCGTCGTGACAACCTAACCTGGTGAAGAAGTTTGAGAAAAATATCGCGAAAAAATGAAATATAACTTTATTAATATCGATTATACATAATAATAATGAAAGTTTGGAACGAAAGGAGATATTGGCAGCATTCTTATTTTCTCGTTAGCAAATAAATTAAAAATATATTATCAAACGCAATCGGAGCTACATGGTAAATGACCATCCCTGCGAGCGTGTGTGTGTGTGCGTCGCTTCCGAGAGCGCGGATGTGGAAGTGCGTGCCAGGGCGATTCGCCGCGATACGCACTATTATCGTTAATGTATGCGGTTCGCGTGTACGCCAACTTACACCGAGGCAAAGTCGGTTATCAATCATCGTTGAAGGAGGGAATACGTGCCAACAATGCCGAACAACAATGGGTATTCCATGTTCTGAACTGCGTACAATATCGACGTTACTCGCTTTCGTCGGTTTCCCTCGTATTCACGGCGCAATGTTTTCGAATGTTGCAGCGGTGCATAAGTTTTTTTTGCTCGCGGCTGTGCTATGTCACTATTCGCAAACCTATTGGAAATTACGTTTGTATTTTCTCCCTTTTCTTCCTCTTCCTTTTTCTCCGCGCTTTTTATCCCTTTGCGCGCGCGCGCGCGCGCTCTCTCTCTCTCTATCTCTCGTTATTTTTTGTTTCTCTTATTGCGTTATAAAATTTGTTCAAACGCGAATGGCGAAAGATAAAATTTCCACGCGCGAGACGGGAGAATTTAATTTGCCTTTACGATCTCGGTGAGGTCGGCGTAGAAAAAACAATCGTTTGTGGTGCGCTCTCGTTTGTATAATTTCTGCGACTCGAACGAATTCTTTGGAAACGAGGATTATTCTCGGATCTTTGGCTTCTATTTTTATATCACGTTTATAGTGCGATGAAAATTAAGACGTTAGGAGAGAGAAAGAGAGAGAGAGAGAGAGAGAGAGCGAGAGAGAAAAGAGGAAGGGGAAGAACGAAATTGTTTGGGGAAGTGTTCGGAGTAGTTACAAAGTACCGACATACAAATCCGATAAGGTTCGCAAATGCGCCTTTTACAAGAGCACGCGTGCTAAAAGAGCATGCGGTACGTTCTCGTAATCGATATTACCATCTACCACGATTCGCCATTAATGTAATTACGGGCCTCCATCGTAAAGCCAGGTAGACCCCACGTTGATCAAATTTCCAATATTCGAAACATTATACCTTCCGATCGGATTACCGTGTCGCGTAGATTTGGAATTACGAATTGTTTTGATAATGGAATAAATTCACTCTGCGAGTATCCATTGGAAATATACATCATTGATGGTTAAGCTGTCTGAAGAATTGGGTTTTATTTAGAGTCACATCAAGAGAATTTTACTTTTACACGCGTGCAAAATTACTATTGTGAATTAAAATTTTATTTATCAGAGATGGAAAAATTTTTAAATCCATCTTTCACATTTTCATTGTAAATAAAAGAGAGAGAGAGAGAGAGAAAAAGAGAGGTATAGAATTTTTATATATGAAGAGAAGTTTTAATAAAATCTATCCGAGAACGCTTTCTTGAAAACGAAGAAGAGTAGTTTTGATTCTATCACGACGGAACGTTATCGTAAAGGTTTAATCCGTAATAAGTTTCTTTGTGTATATACATTTGAATCTTCCTCGAAAGAGTCTTGCCACATCATTCCAGTACCGCAAACCCACCGTTTTCCTGTTTCCATGCATCGCTGCAACTTTAGCTGTACAATAATCTCGCGAATGTCACGGGAAAAAGTTTATTTGCGAATCTTATCGCATCTTGCATAAGTGCCACGTAATTTGTCATCCGCTTTCATACACAACGTATTAAATTCGTATGTAATATTCATCTTGAGCACGATGAAAATCTAAAAGTCACTACGTCTGATTGTGAGAAACGGTTGCGTGTGCGAATGGAATGACCGAATCTTATAATCTTGAGTCTGGATTTGTGTGTGTGTGTGTGTGTGTGTGTGTGTGTGTGTGTGTGTGTGTGTGTGTGTGTGTGTGTGTGTGTGTGCACGCGTTCGCGGAATACCAGGGAGTAACCGCGTTGGACGTGAGGAATCGCTCCTTAAATTCGCGTCGGCGGGCGAAGGGCAAAACGATTGTTCTTCGTCCGCTTTCGCCGCACCGTCTGCCCTGCCCCTACCATTAATTAACACCGACGAATTAATAGCGGTAACGTAACCGCATCTACCGCACGCACATTTAAAAGCACGCTCAAAGCCGCGAATTACGCGCCTTTTCCCACCGCGGCAGATTTATCTGCGAAAAGATGCGGGAGAAGAAAGGTGAGAGAATAGCGAATAGATTGCGAGTCACGCACGCGGCGATATTTTTTTTTTTTTCGTGAATATTGCGATCGATATCGAGAAAAATTACGAGATTCTACCTCGTATTCGCGGCTTATTGATTCGCTTAAAAGCATGGGAACTCGGCGCGGCTCGTAGCCCGTATTTATGCGCTACCCCATATTTTTAGATCATGTTGTTCACCACTTACATCCGTTTATTTTTCTTTTAACGCGTCGTCGCGTCGAGGAGGGGGAAGCGAGGGGAGAGAGAAAAAACGAAGCGTACAGCAATTTTAAGGTCACGCGACATTATCATATATGTGTTACGTGTATCGGACAGGATAGTGCGGTCGACTTGAGAGTCGATACGACAACATTGGCCGTTTTACGCTTTATCGACACAAATTGCATCATTAACCGTAATGTTATCATTCGCGACTTGACAACCTGTAAGTGCACTTTGTATTCGCGCAGTGAAAATTTCACGTAACGGCTTTTGTTCCTTCACATAAAGTGTTTCGTTTCTGTCGTACTTAGCGTTATTTTTAAATTTTTACCGAGAAAGATATTGACTTTGATTAGGAAGAATATTAACCACTTAAGAAAAATACACAACCAGATATACATGTATATTCTACATATTTTTTTGTATAGGGTAAACTCGGATAAGATGGCCATAGTTTTTTAAAATGCAAAAAACATACTTAATAGTGTTTGGCATATTATCTTTCCTGAAGCTTAAATTACGTAATATTATCGAAATTAAAAGGAAAATATTTCATAGAAATTTTATATTATCAAAATAGTACAACATAAGCATTGACCATTTTACTCAACTTTTAAGGAAAAGAAGACCATAATATTTATAAAAAAAAATAGTGAAAACGAAAATAAAAATTATAGGTCATATAACAATTTATTTACATATCTTTATAATATGTCTAACGTCGATTACGATAGCTTAACTGTCATTTATTCGACGTTATAACAGTTTTTAGTGGACAAATGAAAAACTTTGCAGATAGTCAAAAGTAAAAATATGATATAAGATTCACAATATCGTTATTTCGAACAATGTATGTACGTAAATTACTATAAATATCAATTATCTTTGATAATGACTAAAAAAGCGCGCTATTTAGCGATTATTAAAAAAATTACAGCCTATGGCCATATCATACCCTAGTTTACCCTATCATGTTTATTATATTCATCGTCAGTTTAATGACCTCATTATTAAAGATGTAGGTACGTCTATTGTCGCAAGATATCCGAGAAGCAAGCTTCTTTCAACCAATAGAGCGTGATAGATGGTTCAAGTTTTAATGAAGGGTATCTAATTTCGCCATCTGCTCGGGACAAAAATTAAAACTTGCACCTGAAACGTCAGAGGACGGCTATATAATCGAATTGTCGTGAAAAGTTTCAGCTTTCGCGCGCAACTAGATTTATTTCGCGGAATATCCGCGACTAAGGGAGCGCCGATGATTCAATTTAATATCCGATATCCAATTTAAATCATAACGTACATACGGATTAAAGCGAACATATTGCACGCGAAAAATTGCGTTCTCTCTGTGCCCATCGGTGGGAACACTGTGATTATTTACGAAGGAAAAAGAAGAAAGAACACAAAAAGCTTGTTATCCTTTCCCGCGAGTCTGTGATTAATTCGCGCCGTAATAAGTGATACGCGTCGCGCTTTTTACAAATATAATTCAGAAATCTCCCTGTTCTTCTCTCTTCTCTGAACTTTATGCCCGTCACGGCTTTCGAAGTCACCTAAGCGAGCTAATCGTGTTATTTGTATACATACATTCGCGACGTTCGATTGCGAATAAGATTACTGGTGACAGTAATTATTCGGATATTATCTCCCTTTTGTTTCGATTTTTTGCAGGATATTTTTCTTGCTGGAAAAATGATCAAAACGCAAGGGATTTTCTGGATTGTCATTATACAAACCAGGAGATCTGAGCCGCTTGCCCGTTACAGTTTGATTGGTTGTTTATGCGTCTGGGTCAAAGCGTCAAAATATACAGAACGTTCCTCGTAGGCGCTATTTGAACGACGCGAAGTTTTGGCGAAATCGTTATGTCAGTAAGTCAAACAGCGACCGAGCACGAAGCTATCGTCGTCGTAGTTTGGGCAAAGTTGGCGACGGGCCCGGCCTTACATTTTCGCTGATAGAGATAGAGATACGCGAATGGAGAGAGACAGAAAGGGTAGACAGAGTTAGGTGAGTAGAGTATATACGTATCACGCGAGGAAGAGAGAAAGAAAGGAAAGGTGAGACTGGGTGAGGGATTCGAAGCCAGATTCTAGACCCACGCTCGGGTAAGAGACTCTGACATGGCGGTTAATTAACTCGCTATACCGCGGCAGGCTGTGCGCAGATTGACTTGTCTGCGGCAATTAACGCTTCCGTAGTTTCTGCAAAAATAGCTTCTCACAAACGCGCGATTTACGGTAACTCGTTCACTGCACCAACTGTGCCGTGCGACTACTCGGTAGATCATCGCGAGTCATCGTTGTACTAGAATTTTAGTGAACATGAAATTTCGAAATTATTTCAAGCAGATTTGAAACGTCGCTGGCGAGAGAACTGAAGAAATACTAGTCGATTGATATAAATTGGGGCTGATGTCTCGTCGACAGAATTAGAAGTGACTGAAGTGGTGCCAACCTGTCTTTTTCTTTGAACGTTGTCACCCACAGTGTCAGATTGTCATTATCTTTCACCGTGAATTACTGTTTTATTAAAATGGTAACGTATTCGTCAAGAATTGCAAATGACATCTCAGACAAAACACCGGTCAGTTTCAGGAATAGCAGTTAATAATATCGAAATAAAGACGCGTTAAAGTATTCACCTTCATATGTATTAATAGCAATCAAATCCATACATACGTAAATGAGGAATAAAATTAATAATAAATAAGTTACTAACAATAAGCAATTTATCGAATTTTATATACTTTCTCATTACGTCTAATTCTGATTTTTCTGACGATATTATTTACCTGCAAATGTCATTCAATGTGTTTCATTGTTTTCGACTAACGCGATGTTGCGCGTTGACGATGGAAGAACATACAAAGAGAGCAGAGTGTAAACGAGAGGTCAGACAAGCGGGTCGATTAATTAATCGGGAGACGGACAGCAGATGGTACGCGATGTAGAGACACGAAACGCGAGAAAGGAAAGCGAATAAACGAAAGTGACGATAACTACGGCAACGTTGTTTTTATAACTCTGACGATCTAAGAGAATATTTACATTAATTTAAAAAAAATTGATAGACTTTAATTATATATATTTTGTATGCTTGTGTTATATTAATTTTATCTCATATCAAAATCTTTATTATTTCAAAGTATATTGATTTTTTAGATTAGAGATATTTATTTAATTATTAAATAATTTAAGTTTTAAAAATATAGGGTACACTTTAAACACAGATTAAACATAATTATATATCGATTTCGTTTAAAAAAGAAGAATTTGTTGTAAAAACATATACAACTTGAATCATATTGACATATTTTGCAGAGGATTCATTTCTAAATAACACAGTTGGAATTAGCTTTGCTTTCTCATAGTTTTTGAGACAAATATACAAATAATAATTAATATGAATGTGTATATATAGAATAAATTTAATAATAATAGAAGAAGCACACTAAATAGTAAACAGGCAACAAAAAATGTAAACATTCCTTATTTCTTATTATTTTTGTGTGTAATATGTGTATATATGTGTATGCTGAGAAATAAAATTCCAAAACATTCTAATTCTCGGTCTTATTGTTAGTTGTAGTCATGCATCTTTAACTTAAAATATCTCAGGAACTATAAGAAGCGCAGAACCTGATTTTAAGCATGTTTTTTTCAAAAATGAATTCTCTCTACATTTGTCAAGATCAAGATAACGTATGCTGTGTAAGTTTTTTTATAAAGATTTACAAATAATTATACGTATATAAATAGTAATTTTGTTTAAAACAAATAAATAAATAATAGTTATAAAATATATAAAGAAAAGTACGTTAAAAAAAATTCAATACTTTAAGTGAGATTTTTTTATAGATAAAAATAAATATACTATTCTTTAAAATTTATATTCTAATAGAATTTTACGTGTAATTATTTTTTTACTTTTTTAATTCAAATTTTATCTCTGTAGAAAAGACAAGGATTTAAAAAATCGACATGATGATTTCAGCGAAACAGAGAGAGAGAGAGAGAGAGAGAGAGAGAGAGAGAGAGAGAGAGAGAGAGACAAATATTACTGTTGTTTATTTTTATAATTTTTCAATATTGTGAGACATATTAATATTATATAAAACAAAAATAAAACATTTTTATATTGTTCATGTTGTAATAAAATTTCCTGAAATTGATTGAAGGCGCATTTTCCCGCTTTGATACTATTAAAATACGGCACTGCGCTTGCAGCGATTCGAATCTCCAACGCCGACGTCCGCGTTCTTGGCGAACGGGGGGAGCGTCATTACTTAATTTAGATTAATTTCAGTTCTCTTACTTCTGGTTCGTCGCTCGTGCAATTCAAGCAACATGAACGTTTCTCGAAAAATTTACGGCGGTCGACGACATGCAGTGAGAGTATCACGACGTTTTATTGAGCGACCCGCGAGGAGTGTCATGATATGTCATCGAATGTCACGCGAAGATTTTTCTAATGGTTTCAGACAAATTATAGGATGTAATGTCGTTGATGTAGTCGACCGATAAGTATTGGTTTAAAAGCTTTGAAATTTAGTATCCGCACATCCATTTTCATATATGGCATATAAAGCATCGATATTTCATCGGCTATAAATATCACCGCGGACACTGCTGTCCACGGCGATGACGCTTAACGCGGTAAAATAAAAATACATTCGTAGGAAACGAACGCCTGAAAAATCGACGAATGCTAAAAAAAACCCTGTCGAAAGATATATATTCATATACATATGGATCGAACAATATTTTCTAACGTAATACGAGATCGAACGTATTTTCTAGCGCGTGCTCTAAATTTCGGTTCGCATAAAACTCTGCAATTATATCTGTCGTAACTTTATCCTTATTGCGTGATTGCGGGACGATTTACTTGTGACAGACATTGCGGCAAAATACAATCCGTTCCAAGAGTTTAGTAGTACCGTAAACCTGTCTCTTTCTCAAACAAGAAATGGGAGAGGGGGATGACGATGAAACGGGCAAAGGTTATATACGATATCTCATTCTACTACACGACATACCGGTTAGGACAAGTCTCGGATTCAGGTTCACGGTTACCTGATCATGATAGTCGATAGCGCTGCGTCCAGTCGAGTCGCTTAATCGTTCATATTTCTCTTCGATTATCTTCGTCGAGGGAAGTAAAAGTATGTAAGTTGATTTCATTGCATTTCAGATTTACTCTCGTTAGAGATAAACATTACCTTTTTCCTCTTTGCGAATAAATTAATTCAAACTGCGAAACTTGTGAAAAAAAAAAAATATATTATTTCACAGTTCCATAAAAGCAGTCTTGCTGTATTTAATAAATATTTGCATTGAACATTCGCACATCTATAATAAAAGATATTTTACCATGTGAAAGATTTATATGTATCGAATTAAAAAGTTCAGATTTTTTTCATATATATATATACATGAATTTTGAAATATATTCAATGAATGACACCTATAACGTTGTAAAATATTTATTTTATGTGTAGAAATAGATAATGGAGACTTATGCGACTCCTCACGATCTCGCCAAACAGCTGATTGATTTATAGCGATCCACTTAAGATAGATTTTTCTAAAATTGGGCATCAAGTTTAATTGTCGCTTTTAGCAAGCGTTTCTAGCTGTTCATTCAGGTGATGAATGAAGACTTCTTGTGCCAAGTCATCACCTATATTAAGTTATTCGCACAAATCGTAGGTTGTCGGTTTCGTTTCGAGACTCTATCTTAGCGATCTTCGAAGGAAACTTACAATGATTTTATTTATATCCTCATAGTTTTCACAAAGTTTTTCTGCTAATCTATAACGCTTATGCAGTTTATAATGTTATAATATCAACCGATACTATGTATAAATTTGGAATTACGTGATTCTTTTTAACATCGAAAGTTAAACGGCGAGTGTATTCGTCGAGAGGTCACCGGGAACATGGACCAACTTGCGGCGGGCCATAAGTCTTCGTCGACGACTTTACGGCGGCGCGAAAAGGCTTCTTGGTCAAACGGCGGCCGCGATAAATCTTAATTCGCACGTTGAAACGCAGCGTTTAGCGTTTCACGCCGGGGTGAGATATGGCCCGCTCGCTGTCTCTCCCTTTCGCGCCACGAATGCTGTTTCGAGATCTGAAGCTGCAAAACACATCCGGAAGAAAATTCGCAGGAAAAAGAGAGCGAGAGAGAGAGAGAGAAAGAGCGCTTATCTGATTTCTCTCTCTTGCGACCTCATTTGCGTTTATTACCGAGCGACACCGATGAAAACACCTTATTTCCTCTGTTAGCTTGCTTGATAGGCTCGAATAGATTCTCAGCCTTGGACCAGCTGATAATATAATATGAGTCACCATTCTACCGGCTTCGGTAATATACGTGGGGACTCAGATTCGCTTTACATGTCACTGACGCGTTATACGATTAACCCGCAATATCTAAATATCAAGTCAGTCATCATATCAGTTTTAGATCTTTCGTATTAACTGTTTTGATAACTAAGTCTCGAGCTAGACTACTTGTGTTATGATTATGCGCGCACCCGTGGAAGAGATTTAATCTTAAAATACATCTCATGTACGTTATACACTTCATTTCACTGAAATGCATCTCGGTAAATATTCACTGCAAATAATATACGGAGAAATATTTGTGCTGAATGTTTACCTGTTCGAGATCTATAAGCTGTTTTATTTTTGTTCCGGGAATGAAAGCGACGGACAATTTCGACCTTGAGTACATAACATGATATCGTGGATGGTTCGATAAAATAGCGGGCAATTTAAAATAATCGTACTACGCCATTAAAAAGATTAAATTATAGTCGCTTTCTTTCTAAACGATCACGACAGTTCTAAAACAAACATTATAATTTACTTGTCATTTGTGTTTAACCTTGAAGGCGTAATAATCGTCAAGGTATTATCGATTAGTAGAAAACGAGTACATTACAATTAATCGACTACATAATATATGTAAAAAGGCATGATCGCCTGCGATGACGGCGATACGTGCTTAGGTAAAACATTAATAACTACATACCAAGGATCAATGTACAATATCTTTCCATTTAAATACGACAAGAGAAACGCGATATACTTAAGAAAAACATGAGATAAATAGCAAGAAATACATCTTATAATTTAAATATGCAAAATTTTATTTTATCTTATGAAGATATTATCTTCTGTGTATGTAAACTTCTCGACTCATTTCTTTACATCAGTTTAAAACGCATTAACGCATTATACTTGATATTGGTACAATTAAATAAATAACAACGGCTGATTTACGATCTCTTAAACGACCCTGCGTACAATTCGAGAAATTCGAAAGCTACTCTTCTCCGAGTTTAAAAGTAGCTGACTTTATCAGGATAAACCCACGAGCCATAAAACATTCCAAGTTTATGTTTCTTGATCCGTTATCCTGCATTCTCGATGGTGAATCTACTCTGAAGAACCGAGAACAGGCCCAAACAAGGAAACTAAACCGCACCCTTCTCGGTCTTCTCGGAACGGGAAGGGAAGAGAGTTCACGCGTATCCCTCGCGAAATAGAAAGTAACGATCTGCTCCTGTCCCACGAGGAAACGGCAAACCCTCCGTCCTCCTGCGGTATCCTCGAACCTATATTTTTTAAGCGTGGCCCTAGGAGATCTCCGTTCCTCTTCTCTTCCCCCTCGCCGCACTTGTACGTGCCACGCACGAGAAACACGTACACAAAACCGTCTGTAAGAGCGCCAACGTGCAATCGTTCGCTCTCGCGTTCTTTGTGTGAGCGGAATCTTGTAGGTACGTTCCCATGCAAATATGCAGGGACGCATCGATGGTCGTCCTAATGACGTTTGCTTTATTTAGTTTTTCCGTCATGTACGTATTATTACATTTATCGTATTTAGATCCGGAATAATATCGATGTTAGAGAGCTTTGTTAATTTATATCTCAAGTTTTATTCATTTTTCGATACTACTGATATTTTAATTTGCACTCAACGTTGTATAAAGAGCCAGTTTTATTTAATTTATGATTGATCTTTAATTAGAAAAAATTTAAGTAAAGGTTGAAATTAGTTTTACGACTGTGAGCGGATTTTGAAAAGACTCGTTCGAGTATACTAATTTAAATTTTTCGAAAAAAAACAAGCCGACTTTTATTTATTTCATTGATTTTTTCGTTTTTTTTTTCCTTCTCGTTTGAATGTTTAAACGGAAACGTATAATCTCATGTAAACGCGACTTACAATGTCCTGGCTAGAGAGAGAACTGACTAATACGACTATTTATAAATAAACGCGTAGCACTATAAGAGATTTTCTGACTAATCGATAGAAGAACGTTATCCGATGTAATCGAATTTACGTAATCCTTACAAAGGTGCACTTAATACACTTTAAACATCCGGGGGGTATTTCAAATCGTCGCGCATTGCGTAACGACGACGTCACGGGATTTCACACGTAACGAACGAATTTCACTGATTAGTCGCATGATACGTGATACGCTGCTTGCTTTTCGTAAGCTGACAAGGACGATTTCGTCGTTGAGTCTCATTCAATGTGCTTTCAACGATTTGTTTTCCATCTCGCACGTGTATACGTCATGTCATGCGTGCGAACTCTTCCAGATTTGCAATGTAATACATACATGTCCAACACGATAAAATCAATCAAAATGTTTGATTCTAGAACTAAATCAATGGTACAGTTAACAAGCTTAATGAAATATAATTGTCTCATTTTTCAATTATAAAAATTAAAGCATATATATATATATATATATATATATATATATATAAATATTTTTCTTTTCTAAATATATATACATATTTTTCTTTTCTAAAATATTCTATATTAAATTTTAAAACTATAATTCAATTTTATTTTCAATAAAAATATTACTGAATTATGATTTATTATATTTAGCAAAAATTTTCATAAAAAATAACATATAAAAATTAAAATAATATGAAATATTACATAATTACTTTGAAAAAAAAAAATAAAAAATATACATGTATGTATAGGTATATATTTTCAAAATTACATTAAAGCTATAGTAAAATAAATGATACTTTATAAAATAATATCTGTGCAACTGATATTAATCCTATTATTGAATATGTAGACTTTAATGGATTGCCAACTTATAAATAATAATATATCTATATATTCATCTATGGGCGTTACAATAAAGATAAATCAAAATAAAAGAGTAAATAGTAAATAATATCGGATAAAAGGGAATATATGAAATGAAATAGATACTTGGTTATTTAACAAAAATGAGAAATAATTTTGATTGCATTAAAGTTTACAGAAAGAGTTTGCTATAAATTTTAGATAAACACATCAGTGTTTTTTACGTATTCTATAATACAATACTTTCTACAAGATATAAAATTTATTTGGTTAGAATATTGAATATTCTTTTTAGCACATATATGTACCCACATGCGCGTACACACAACATATATACATACATACATACATACATACATACATACATATATCAAGTGCCGAGAAGGTTGATTCTTTTCAATCATTTACAAATCTGATTTTTATTTTCGAGTAGATTCTAGAGAGTGGTATCTAATAAGGGCATCGATCCAAACTATTTCCCTGCCGTGACTAGAATTGTCAAAAATACGTAGTTTCAAGTGGCTAAAAATACTCCCTACCCCTCCGGGCAAAAGTGCACGTGGAACGGAGCACTTGGTCTGTATCGAGTAACACGTATCTCGCGTCACGAAATAAGATAAAATACCCGGTATATTCGAAACGTAAAATGCAGTCCGGTTTCTGTGCGTACGAACGTGTCTCTTCCCTCTCCCCCTTTTACCCCCTTCTTCGGCGAGCGGGAAGAGAAGCTTTGCCGTCTGAGGAGGCCTTTATACGCATGGATCGCAGACGGTCGAGGGTCCTCTTCTGTGTTTCTCCCTTCTGTGTAGAGGCCCGGTTCTCTTTTCTTCACACAACTACTATTCGACACAAAGCATCGTTCTCTCTATCGCGGCCACGATGTGCAAGGTCTCCCGTTCGTTTCCCCGGACATGGGTTCTATCCCGTCCCGCTCCCTTCTCTTCTGCCACCCTCTACCTTCAGCCCTCTCGTCGCTTTTTCAAGGTGTCCTCGTTCCACCGACTCATTCCTTCCTCGGGGCCCATACTCCTCTCTCTTTCCTCTGCTCCTTCTCTCACCTTGCCGAGCTGTATTCTTTTCATCCGTGTGATCGTCCTGCGTGTATATATACCGGGTGAACTATAGAATACAAGGCGGATTCTCCTGTGTGTTCTTTGTTCATGTCCAATGGATTCGAATATCAGACAGCAGAAGCATCTAGAAACGAGATTTGTGATGCAGTTGATTCTTTCATAAGTGGAGACGAAATAGTTTTGGAAGGTGTGTGATGAAAAATTATGAGTCTGTCATTTTTAGACATTTTTTTCTGCACATAAGTGTCATGAATATAAAAGATTGAATAATAGAATATAATATTGAATATAATCAAAAAGAATTGTTCAAATTTTGTAATATTGCTGAATATAATTTATATACGCGATTTATATATGTATATATAAATTAGATTTTATATTAATAACACCTATTAATATTCTTCAGATATTAATAGGTGCCTTTGTATGAGATTTAAACTAAACGCAATTTTCATTTTATGCGTTTTGCCTTAAAAAAAATAAAAATGGCATAAAATGATTCTTTCTGAGTTATTCTCGGTAACCCAGTTGTCATGAATAACGCATTGAAAAATCATAATTTCCGTTGGGTATGGCGACTATTTTCGAACGATAGAGAATATTACTCGCTCTGAAATAAAATCGAAATTTAGATTATGCAAATACAAACAAGATCCGCATTATGCAAATACAGTCAAGATGTGTACTATGCAAACTCGTATTATGTAAATGTTCTCGGCAGAACATTTATTTCCACTTTCCTACGGGAGCATTCTCTACACGAATTTACACTTTATATAGTGCAACATTGCGAGATTATTTACCAAATGTTGGGACGAATTAAGCTGTAACAGGCGTTTACAGGCGTTTACAGGCGTTAATGTATTACGCGTTACCAGTAAATTTGCACATTGCAAAATTGTTTCACGAGGGAGGACCGCAAGGGTGAATAGCGCGTAATCGCCAAATATCATGGACACCCCGTATACACCCTGGCGCGCCTGCTACGTCGTGCCGCTCCAACACATCGGCGCCGAGGACGGCGACGATACATCGAATCTCAAAGGAGCGACAAGGACAACGTCACCGGCCGTGCCGAGCGCGCGAGAGAGATCGTGACAAATCGAGTCGAGTCGGCTGTTGCCGGCTGTGCGAGTCCCCACCTCCCTCTTCTTCCTAGCGTCCCACTGAAGCCTATGTTCCCCCTCTACCGCTCGGAGCGTCAGTCGCCCCGCGTCCCTCTGCCAAGTCGGAGCGTTGTGTCGTTTCCCGCTCGTCACCCCGCGCCGCGCCTCACCTCACCTACCGCGCTCACGACTACGGTAAGCTCTCTTCTCTCTTTCTCTTTCTCTCTCTCTCTCTCTCTCTGCTTCCCGCTCCCTTCCCTCGCGTGACGTACCTAGCCCTCTCCCCACGAAACCACGCCGTTCGTCTCGAATACGTCCCCTCGCCTCTCGTCGCCTTCTCACCACCCGTTCCCCTGACATACCGCGATTCGTGTAGCGAAGTTTTACCGTCGCCTCTCTCTCTCTCTCTCTCCCCCCCCCCCTCGCTCTCTCTATCCCGCTCGTGGCGTATCTACGATTTTTAAGCGGATCTATCGCGTAAAGTTTTCACGATTTTCGAGTTTCGAAGTTTCGGCGTTTCTACATATTGTGAACCGGCGTGGCGCGCCGGTGTTTCTCGTTTCCCTCCCCCCACTCTGTATTTTTTGTTTGCTCTTCCTGCGAACGTTCCTATATGTTTCGTCTTTGTTTCTGCGCTTCGCACTTATCTGCCTACGTGCCGGTACGTGTATGTTTTGTACGTGTGCGCGCCTCTCCTGTTTGATTTTTCTTTGTCCGTCTCATTCTCACGATCTCTCGCTTTCTCTGCCGGTATTTTATATATCTCTCTCTCTCTCTCTCTCTCGTTCACTCATCCGGTGTTTACCCCCGGCAAAATGGACGATCGGTTAGTGCATGAACGACGTACAACGTGACGCGATCGTACTCTTACATAGTCGGTCTCTCGTCGGTATATATTCCTCGTGTGGGAGAGAGACTGGAAGTGAGAGGGGCAGACGGATAGAGAGAGACGGCGGCCGCGCGTAGCTCGTAGGGAAAGGCGGTGAGAGGAAGGAGAGCAGTAGCTAGCCGGTGGTGCGTCGTCGTGTCGTGCGCTTCCTAACCTCGAAACGGCTCCTCGCGACAGCCTACGTGTATAATAAGCGACGCTGCCATCTCGACGCGCGCGCGTTTCTGTGCCCGTCTTAACCGTGACGTTGTCTTGGATTTATAACGAACGTGATCCGCCGTTGCCGTCGTCGTCACGATTCTCCCAACGGTTTCTCGCGTGTGTGAACCTTCCGCGTCGCTTCTCGGCGCGACAAGAGAGCGGGAATACGAGAGGAAAAACCTGGTGAAAGAGAAAGAGAAAGAGATCGAAAAAGAGTTTTTCGTGTTCGAGGTCAATTGTCTGTGCCGCGATTTGTGAGTGAGAGAAAGAAGAGTCGACGGGGGATATTTCACGGAGATTTTTCCTGGACATTCCTGTGGCCGCCGACGCCGACGCCGACGCCGACGCCGACGCCGACGCCGACGCCGACGCTTGGGAGCCTACCGTAGACACGGTTAGTAGTACAATTAACGAACAGAGAGTCATTCGACTAAGCCATTCCGTTCGGCCGGCAAATTTCCACGTTGTCGGCTACAGATCGTTTTCGACATGCGGTGCGGCGTGGCCGCACGCGGTGCGCGCGCTCCAAGATCGCGCGGATCTCTCCCCCTGTCGCTCTCGTGGATGCGCCGGAATACGAAAGGCGCATGTCCGCGCGTTGAAAACCAGCTGCCGCCGATGTTTCATACCTGTACCTATACGCGTCACAGCTTCGTCCAGCTTTTTCCTTTCTCCCCATCTCGTGTATTTTAAAGAGTTTTCCGTAGACGCTGCTTTATTTGTCGTCTTTTTCTCCTTGAAAGTACGCTCGAATGGTGGCGTCCTGTTGACTTTTCGGAATGCAACAAAGAGGAAGGAACGTACGCTCCTGCCGAACGGAAACACGTGATTCTCTTTCAAAATTATACCTAAAGTTTAAAGTTATTCTACTAAGCAGCAAAGTAGGATAAAAAATTTATAAATGCAAATTGAAATCCGAGAAAGAGATTGTGCCCAATGATTTATTCAGCAGTTTAACAAAATTAGAATTTTTAATAAAAATTGTTATGCTCACGATAAAACGATTGACATGCATCGCGCATAAATATTCTATCTGTGTATTCGTATGAGCGACGAATGTTTATTAATTTCACTTTCAGCGAAGAAGGAAGTTGTGAATTGCATTTATCTATACATTTCTTTCTTTGTTTACTTGCGTAGTAAACTTTTTCGTGTAAAACGCTATTGAATAATTTTTTTTTTATGCATTATACAACTCTGAATAATTTTCCATTGTTTCGGTTAAATAAAAAATATAGCCAACTCCATCTTGAATAGATAAGTCCTATTTAAAAACGTATTTCGTGAAAAAACTAATTTTTTTTTTTTTTTTTTTTTCCTGGAAAACAACTATTATTGTGAAAAAGGCAAAACGGTAATAGCGATACGACAAGTATCAGTTTCAGTATCAATGAGAATTATGGCGCGTAGTTAGCAGTAACGAGACTGTCAGTTTTTGTCGATGGGCGTAAAAATTGCTGCCATAAACAGAAGTCCGTCTCGGCTACCGGTGGCGCATAGTTACGCGGCTTATCGCGGCGCCGCATTGCAACGCCGCGTTCCTCGAACTCTCTCGGCCTCTCGTACGTGTGCATCGCCGTGCACGTGTATTCGCCTGGACTACGGTACCCTGGCGTGATACGTCGGTTCGGTACGTCAGGTTCTTCATGATCGTGAGAATCGCCGTTGTGCGCGTACCTTCGCATTCGGTTCTCTTCCGAGCAACTTGAAACGTGCACGATATTTAGATGCGTTTTGCGATAATAATTATTTTGTTGATTGCAACAAAATATGCGTAATTTGAAATACTTGGGAATAATTATACGAATAATAGATACAAATGTGTAAATGTCATAGTAAACACGTCATGATTCTAAATTGATTTTAAAGAAAATTAAATTAGCAAAAATGTATAAATATAAAAAATAAACCAAAAATAACAACATCATTAAGTAACTAAGGAAAGATGATTTTGCGATGTAAATGTTTTTACATTAACTGTTCCTGGTTTAGTTTCGCAATCAAAGAAAATATGGAAAATAATACGTGGTCGCTTGAAACGTGAAACTGGAAAATATTAAGAAGTAGTTTTATGAGCAATTTCTTTTTATAAAAACTTACAGTAATGTATTAAGTAGTTTCGAGATTCCAATTTGCTTCAGGAATGCTGCTAATTTGCTTTAGAAGGTTCTCTGACTGCAAAATACTCTATTCCAAGCTGCACAAGTTGCAGCAAAACGCTGCGCCATGTTAAATGCTTGGCTATAAAATCCCGGCGCTCTTGCATTTACGACGCGGCACTGAAATTTGTATCCCGTAGGTCCGCGTCTCGTTGAGCAAAATTATCGTCATCGTCAACGACGCCATTGTCAATAGAGAAACTAAGCTGCAAAAGCGGCAATCAGAGCGTACCTCCTTCCAAGCCGAAAGCGAGCGAAAACACAAACGACCGAGTGAAGAAACTTGACGCGTGTAATTGCTCTTCCTCAAGAATTAGAAACCACACCTTTTGCGTTCGTACGCTAATGTCGCTAGTGGACGTAATAGGAAATCTACTGTAATCGCGATTAGTTGCGGTACAACGTGATCTCTCTAGTAAAAAAGAAAAAAAAAAAAAAAAAAAAAAGACAATAATGTCGAAGGTTCTCATCGGAATCGGTCTCGCCGCGAGAGTTTATTAATTCTCGTTTTTTTTTTTATTACTTACGTAATCGCAAAATTTTCGAGCTAACGAATCTATTCAGGTTGAGAGGTCGGAAGAATTTTCTCTCGTCGATAATTTTCTTTTTTTTTTTTTTTTTTTTTTTTTTCAAGGGCTCATACGTGTCGGTTAATTCACGATTCACGCTATACCCTCGGCCTGAAATTCCACGGTCGGTGATATCGGCCGTAATTGTGTCCGTGATCCGAATATCGATGACTAAGACTATCCCGGGTGCAGGTAGATAGGTAGGTAGGTAGTTGGGTATTTTTGTGCCGTGAATGGTAATCGGCGCGCGCGACGCTCGCGAAATCGGGAGCTATTTTCTTCGATGATGCACCGCGCCGATCACGCACCTGTGCCTCGCGATATTGCACCTGGGTTACGATTAAACCATTTTTGCCGTCCGAGTCGCGGAAACCGGTTTCCACTATCGTCGCGGACCTCTTTCTGGCCGCGTCAGTGACTTTATCATCGCGGTTTATCATTATGCGAAACGCGTTTCGCAATTCGAGAGAATTCGAGCTCTCTTCGTTTAACCTCGAATGCTTTCGACGAATCCACATTAGACTTTGCTATTCGCTATCCTTGATATTCGTTTAACGCTGATCGTCAAAGTTTATTTCTAATTATTATTAAATAATCTGTTCGCAAATATGTAGAATAATGCAATAATATTATTATTCCATTTTTTTATTAAGGATAAAAAGGAGAGAGAGAGAGAGAGAGAGAGAGAGTAAATGGACTCCAATATTTTTTATATATCGCTACTTTCTGACCAGAGAATTAACGGTTATATTTAATATAGATATTAATACCGGAGGAAATATGATTTTATCATGCTGTCGGATAATCGCGGCGAATGAATTTTATCGGTTAACTACATAATTATTATCGAGTTTCAAAGAAGCGCTGACAGGCCGGGAAAAATCTTTTCGCTGATATTATATGCGATTGCATCGCGAGTTGTGCGCACGTTAGATGTTTCGGTTTACCTTGATATCGACCCGACGTGTCATCCTTTTTAATCTTTTCTTTCTTTTCGTTCCTCTCTTCGTCGTTTAGTGTTAAAGCACTCGAGCCGATGTTTTCAGGACGTATCATACTTGCAATTTATGGGAACCCTATGCTGAGAATGCCGAGCATGCGCTGGAACGATCTTAGGGACCTACGAGGCGACTAAATACTTCCCATAACCGAGATATTAAAGGATTTATTAAGCGCGGAAAGGTCAATTTGTTCTCTTTGCTCTTGCAAGTTAATAATCTTTTTCTCTTTTGCTTTAGGGATATTTTGGCGAGTTGATAATTGTTGTCTTAATTAAAACCGTAATAATCGATTTCGGAATCATCAGATCTTAATGTAACTTCAACTTTGTGTTATCATCTCGCTGCCTATATTTTTTATGTATTGATATGGCGTAATAGGTTTTTTTTGCACACCGTTAAATATATAATGTAATATAATTTAAAGTTTATAACACGCAAGTGTTGTGATAACAAAAATATTTTTCATTACTTTTTTTTTCTGATAATATTATCTTTATATTTTATACAGCTGCCCCGCAGCTTTTTAATTTAGTTCTTTTTGAAATTGCGTTTGGATTTCTCCTTTCTTTTTTATTTTCGGCGAAGTTTAGTTATATAAAGATCGTTACATAAAGAGTTTTATTACGAAATAAGTGTCATGAATATTAGATTTACAAAATTCACGATCGTTTAAGTGGCGTCGGGTGAGTCAAACGAGCAATCGTGTGGTATGCGAGTTCTTTCGATCATCAAGGTCATCCGACTCCCGCAAAGCAATCCATCAATTCTCCTTCTTCCTTGCCGCGTGCGAGCGGAATATTTCTCTGTGAACTTGTACTCCTCTCCTATTTTCTTTCCGTCGAAGGTTGAACCTCTCGTATTTTGGGTTTGCTAGGCGTATCATATTTTTCCATTCCGACGTTTATGGTCGATGCGTCGCGCGCCCCGTCGATTCTTCTTCCGCGATCCGAGATTTGTAAGGACGGGATTATACCTGAGGAAATATTTCCCAGCAGGGCAAGGGACAACAGAAAAATTCTAATAAAAAGTTTGATATACCTAACATTTGGTGGCGAGGAAATTTTCTATTTATTTTTCTTTCTTTTTTCCTTTGTTTTTTATTGAATTTTGTTCCTTGCGCGATTTTTAGACGTATACATCTCGTCGAACAAATCGTGTGGTTCAAATTCCCGATCATCCGCATATATTTATGGCTGTCGATTTGAATTCTTTCAGACATTTTTGTTTGTCCGTGATCGCATCAACCGTCAACCAACGTGGCATTCGTTTCGCAACGTTTTGCAAAGCGGTTGTCTAGAGTAATAAGAGGGCGATTCCTCTTCGGTAATCGATTACTCGATGATATTGCCGTCCTTTCTCTCTCTCTCTCTCTCTCTCTCTCTCTCTCTCTCTCCTTAGTTTTCTTTGTTTCTCTCCGCACGATTTCCCAGTTTCGCGATTTGCGGTTTCCAAACCGCCGGCTAGTTTTCCACGGCACAAAGTAGTATCATGAGAAGAGTAAAGAGAACTCTCTTTTTTTCTTTCTTTCTTTCTTTCTCTTTTTTCTTTGCCTCTGTCGGAGTCTTCCGCTCGGGTAAACACCCACCGGAAACTATCTCGTGGAAAAATAAGCAACGCACGGGTTCGCGTGGCATTGACGTGATGTTTCGCGGGAGGTGAAACACGATTTCATTCGGCATGAAACACCCGTAATTTAAGAACCGCTATGACACGAAAGTCTTTCTTTTTTCTTTTTTTTTTAATATAAGTACTGCGTTTATATAAATTCTGACGTTTTTACAAAATGATTAAATAGGAAGCTTGCCTTATAAATAACTTTATCTATTTATTTATCTATCAAGTAAATAACATATATGAAATATAATATTATCTGTCAAAAAAGATATACGGTGCATATGAATTGTCTGTTACATTTATCTGCCGATTTCTCTTGCGCCTCTTTAAAACATAGTTTTTTTTTATCCACGAGATAGACGAGAGACGGTACATATTTATATATGAGTATGTTTAGGCATATCTTGGAAAAGGGCCGGCTCTATTTTCTCGGCGATTGAACGTCCAACAAGGTACTCGTATATAATTCATGTCGCGGGAAATTAATTAATTAAATCGCCCTCGTTGCGCGCGAGATGAGATCGATACTGAAAATTAACTACCGCCGTAATATTCACGGCGCAGGCCCGTCTGTCTTTCGTAGAGACGGCCTGTCGTCGACGGGAACGACAAATTAGCGGACAGGCTAATAATCATGAATACGCGGCCATGATTCCGGCTGTTACTAACGATGCTCGTTGTGTCATTTAAAGAGGAGCAATCTTAGTTTCCTTGCCACGATTGAAGCCACGATTGACTCTTCGAGATTATCGGTAAATAGAAATTACAAATTATTTCTATTTGATTCTTGAATCCCGTTTCTCGAATCTGGGAAACTCTCGTACGAAACGCCGTACATCTTGATTTTCACTCGCGTCGACTTTAACGTCGCACAGAGACTCGTTTGTATTAATTTGCGAAAATATTCGGTCACGAGTAGAAATGTATCGTGTTCCGGATCTTGCGGCATGCTCGATGCAAGGATTGGTAAAAACGATACCGATGAAATATTTTACCCTCGATTTCTGGAACGCGATAAAGAATTCGTTGATCCGACGTCGTTCGTTCCGTAAATAAATCGACGGAACAGCGTCGCGGGGAGCCATAAAATAACGTTACGAACCGAACCACGACATTCCTCATCGTTCGTCGGCGACGTTTATATCGGCCGGTTTTTGAAAACAATTTCGTCCGCCGACAAAACCGCCGATAGTCAGGCCCCCGTGCAACCAATAATGCAAACTTTCGATAATCCGATCACGTCTCCTCGTTAATTAGATCGGATTACCGAGAGATTGCGCGCACGATTTTTGGTCGCGTAAACGATTTTTTCGATTTCTCTCTCCTCCTCTCTATTTTTTTCCCCCCCGTTGCCAAAAATCAATTTCTTGTTACGCGTAAGCCGCCGAAGCGTTCTCGCTATCATGCGTATTTTGGCTATATCCCTCCCTGGAAAATGGTTTTTGGTATACAATACAGGGTGAAATTGGTTAGTCGCTCTACGTGCAGGTGGATGGAAAATTCTTGTCACGTAAAAGTTTTTGTGCGGTGCCGCGTGTATAGTTTGGTGAATATTAAAATAATAGAGACCTTCGCGCGAAGCGTGGGGAGGAATGTTGCGAGTATCGCTTTTCTCGAAGATGATATTTCAGGAATGCAACGGGGAGGCCGGAAGGGGGGGGGGGAGAGGGTGGACATGTGCGCTTTCTAACTTTCCGCTATTGTAATCGTACCTGTTTTGTGTTGCGCGTGTGCACGATAATATTAATTATTGTAGAAAATGACCCGTTGTAAGCGGAGCTTAATGCGCGCTGGTTCTCGCGTCGAACGAACAATCCGAGGCTCTTCAACCAGGAAGCGAGTAATTTCGCCATCCACTGCGCCATCCACCCACCGAGTAGAGAGAGATACTTTAATTAATTCCATCACCGTGCGATGAATGCCGCCGATACTCCTGCGTGATAAAAATGTCGCGGTATAATGACAGGCCGCGTGGGTTTCAGCGGGGAAAAATAACGGAGAATGACTTTTGTAATAGATCCGGGCGAAGCGAGGTCTTTTATAATCTGCGATTTGTGGTCGAATCTTCTTTTTTTTTTTTTTTTTTTTTTCTTTTTGCAAAATAGAATTAATATTATAGAAAGTGATTTTGTCCGGTAATAAATATTTACGAACGTACATGTTTCTTATTCTCTATTTCTATATTTAGTAAAATAATTTCGTTTCTATTTCCTTTTTTTGCAAATAATCAGAGTAAGTCTAACAAACCGTACTGTGTCAGTTGAACGGAAAGAAATAAAACATGTTAGTTAAAAGTTAATGAAAAAAAATTGTATTGCCAACATTCTTCGGGGAAAAAATGACTTTGTCAGGTAGCTTCTCGAAAATTCAATCAAGGCGTATGTGTGTCAGGGCCAATAGGTCGTTACCTCTCGACTGTTAGATTCCGAGACTCATTAGTGTGACTCTGAACAGACGTTTCACTGCAAACAAACGGGTCGGCTTTACAGTCACATACCAAAAGCAGTAGGATTATTATATCCCGCGGAGCCTTGTTTATTTGACTCATTTCTATTGAAGCTGGTTTTCATCAATTCTGATTTAGGTTAACGCCGGACAGTTGAGTCTCTTCTCTCTATTTATAGTATATTTTGGATTATGAATTAAAAAAAAAGTATATGATTAACATTAATTATTAATGTAATTTAATTTGAACTGTTTCAGATTTTTTACAAATCTATCATCATAATATTTGGCAAATTATTTAAATTAGGTACTTAATTTTGGCTCTGTCATTCAGTAAAAATTACAATAGAAACTTTATTTTATTAAGATGATATGCATAATAGCATAAGATTACTCTTTTCCGAGTCACATTTCGCGGAGTTTTAAATTTAAATATCCGACACTTTGCGCAGAGCCACGTAATATCGCAAAATATTTCCTGAATCCGTGCGTTGGCTGGCGTTCACGATCGTTTATTAGTTCCGGTCGAGCAACCAAGAGGCGTCGGCAGCTGCCTTACGTCAGATATCTTTCCGATCATAACCCAGTATTTTCGTCGAGCAGTTTTACTCATCCAGGGCTTCACGAATACGACCTTTCGCCATATTGGCGAAAAGGTTATTCGAGAATCGGCGCCTCTCTCTATTTCTCTCTCTTCCGTTCGCGCCCTAAATCGTTGGTTTCACCTTAGAAAAAACCCGGGACGAGCTGGGTGCAGCTGCTTGCAGCTGTTTGCCCTTATGCTAAGTGTTGCACATGTTCGGGACACCGGGCTTATGCATTGTTACTGATGCTTCACCGTTGATTTTGGACAGCTGCACCTGTCTGGTCCTGTCGTCCTTTCGTCAACCGGCGATTACCGGTTACTTGCAATAAAATAATATCTCGCAATAAAAATAAAATGTCAGACTTTATATATCATTATTAATATTTATTACATTTTTAAAAATTATTTTAACAAATTATGTAAATGCGTTACAACTAGTTTTATAAATAAACGATTAAAAAATACTAAGAAAACACTAAAAAAAAAAATTAATGAATAAAAAAAGGACAAAAAATGCGTTTAATGTTTAAAAAGACAAAATATGCGCACGATTGCAAAATAATGTGTTGTTCTTGATACAGAAATACACGTAAAATAATATTTCTCTTGCGAAATGTCTCTCATGTATTTTGAGGTGACACTAGGCGCGATAAAAACGTGTGATGATAGTGACATGATGACCGGTTGGCACAATCGTTGCATGAAATAATCTGGCTCGTAATTTGCGCGTTGGATATGTCATGCACGGTCCATTCGTGAGCGGTATTGCCGTTCTGGCAAAGGTGTATTACTCTTGGTAGCGCTATGAAATTATTGCGAAACGAAGCATTGTTGCCGATCGCACTCTTCGAAACAATGTCGCGCTTGGATGAATGTGTTTCGTATTATTGGCGGGCGACATAATTTCATTTTCCATGCGTAATTGCGTGTTCGACATATTCACTTGTGCCTAAATCTCTCTCGTATTATTCATGTTAAAGTGATCAAACTATTCAACCGATACAACTATCGTAACAAATAAATTCGGAATATTTTATTTTATAGCAGCAATGGAATTTTTAACAATATTTTTTATACGAGATTGTTTTATTTGCATTTTTTTTTTTTTTTTTTACAAAAAAATTTATATATCTTTAACATATATATTAACCATCGAAACTGATAGTAAGTATACGTTTTGCGCGTCTCTCAGTTATTATTTTCTCAATTGATATTAAAACTGGTTTTTCACCAAATTTCGCATTTTATTTTTAAATTTTATCTTACGAAAAATTTTCAGCAGGTGAAAAAAGGCAGTTTTTAAAAATCATAATCAATTTATATTTATACGCGAAACTATCGTGTCGTTCACGAGTAATGGAGGTGGTTCTTCGATCACATTGTCGGTGCGGAAACGAGGTTACTGTCTGCGTGACGGTGATTTAATGAAAGTGACGTCTTGGCAACCGTACGCGCCGATCGGAGATTAATCTATTGCGTACTGCGTATGTAGATGTGGACGTATACCACGGATATGCGGATAGAATGTGTCGTCGTTACCGAGAATTACGCTCGTATGTTATACAATACATCCGCGCGTGTATGCTGCGTGTGCAAACGCATGATTTCAAGTCCGTCGCGTATATTAGCTCGAGTGCGAGTGCACGCTTTTATCAGCTTATCTTTGAAAGCGACGGTAAACATTTGAATTATTAAGCCACCACCTCCTTCTCTCCCCTCCTCCTCTCCCCCTTCTCTTCCTACCATACTTTGTTGAGACGTGCTCTGCCTGATGGTGGATGAGGTCGGCGAAGAAAGGAACGCGATGGAAAGAGAAGTGCGGAGGCACCGACATAATAGCTATGGGACGAACAAAGGGGATCCGAGCAACGTCGAATGCAAGAAATTAACCCTCCGTAAACCCGGGACGGCTTTCACTTGCGGAAACTCTGGAAATGTGATATTTTCATAAAGGCACAGGCCTCGAATTATAAGAGTCGTAAGTTTACGCAAGTCTTACGAGAGAAAATCCTACACTTAGATTTTTCATTGAAATATTATTTTCAATAAAATACAATATTTAATGAGTATAAATTTTTATAAAAATGTGACAAAATGAAAATCCCGTATCGTTTAAATTTTGATAGGGTTTTACACTGGCTAAAATAACATAAAATATTTAATGCAAGAATTATTTTAAATAAGTTTCAAGATCTGATGAAATGATTAATCCTAGAATATTGTGTTGTACACAGGACACTTTTGTGCGTGCTATAAATCGGATTACAGAGAGATAAAATTTGCAACATGCGTGGAAAATGTAATAATCGAAACATGTGGAATATTGCATGTTTGTTATCTGATACGTTTGACGTCATTTGTATCCGATGATATACAGTATTTCGTGTATAAAGCGAAATGGTATTGTCAGCTGGAAAAATATTACAGGTAGAAGGTGGCAAACAGAAAAACATTTTCGCATTTAGGAGATATATTATTTCGGTCATATATAATATGTATATTCTGGATATATTGTATCTCTCTCTTTTTTTAAATATTTTTGTGTAATAATACTCTTTTAGACAAATTCAATTAATATTGAAAATAATTGGACTGAAGTACCTACAATTTTGTAAATATGTTTTCAAACCGGTAAACCTGGATAACAATGGGCAATTAATTTGTAACAACGGTATAACGGGATGTAACAAGACTCGTGGCCGCAAAGGGGCGGAAAGAACAAAGGAAGAGAAAGTCCTCGTACATTTTCCAAGTTCCCTTTGAAAAATAATTTGATAGTAATGCTCAATTTGCATGATGCTCAATGTCCGTGTTAGGAAAATGATAAATGGTCATAATTATGCTTACTTTAATGACGCAATCGGTAATGCAATGCGAATACTGGTAACACGTCAACGAAACGCAGCGAATGCAATAGAACTGCACTCATTGAGGTCAAGAACCATTCACAATGTTTGTGAATACTCAGCAATTCTCATGGCAGATATAATACACTTGCAGATATAGCGTTTCGAAAATTGAAACCGGTCCGATACATATGTATATGTATTATATATAAATGTTTAAAAATTACCGAATGTTTTTTTGTAATAGTAGATTCTCTGACTAATTTGGAGGATTTTTCTTAACAAAAATTTCGAGGCATCAATAATTTCTGAATTGTAAGCGATTAAAATTTCCTTTTTTGAAAATTAAACTGTGTGAAGTTAAAAGATTAACGTTGCATTTTTCAATAATTAATTTTAATTAATTTTATATGGAATTTACTTTAATAGAATTTTAAATTTAGTTAAGATTTATAATGGAAAAAAATTCGAAACATGTAAAAATTAATAATCTCCTTCGACATTTCCGTTAAGAAAAACTCGACTTTAATTTGACTAAAATATTTACACACAATATTAAAAGAACATTCGGTCATTATGAGATTTTTTATATGTGATATTTCTAATACATGTGATATTTTTTATTTATTTTGAATTGTTATGTGATAAGTTTAAAATTTTATTTAATCACATTTTTAATTGACACATAGAATGATATATATTTTGACTTTGTAAAGCAGATATTTAAACATTCATTATGCAACTTTCACTGACGATAACTTCGAACGTATTATCCGCATAATATATATATCACCTTGAGATTTGTCCAACTATTGTTGGCAGAGTTCACGAAAGAGAGCGTGTAAAAAAGGCAAAAAGTTGAGGCTGATGAGCTTGTTAGAGTTTTCGGGGAGTTCTTTTGGAGCAACTTTCATCGCAGAACTTTCGCCCTCGATGTCTGTGCGTGTTCGCTTCGGGACGATGGGTGAGGTTAAACCTTTGTGATTTCAATCGACTATCTTAGTGCGAAAGAGATGGACAGACAGACTTGCTTTTTTGCTCTCCGAATGGAGAAAAGTGAAAGTATGTCGGTGGGTCAAGTGTATGCCTAAGGATTCTTGCGTAATAAGTTTGTTGCGATCCGTCTCGTTCTTTCGACAATCGAATGCGTACTCAATCTCTTCTTTGTTTTATTATTATATTTGTTATTTTTGACAATTTGATTTTAATTTTAAAATATGAATTTTTATCTTGTATATAATAAAGCGATGCATTTTTCATATTGTCTGCCAAGAAAAGCGTTCGACTTAATGGACTGTCAGCGTCAAAAAAAGAAAAAAAAATTATTGTACTTTGTCTATATTTTTGCGTACAAAAGTTGCAGGTTTACCTATTTATACGTAAAGTACTGATATTGCAGTGTCGATATTTTCGCTCTGATACTCAGTGCAGCGAAACTTTCCGCGCGATAGTTTTCGCTGTCCAAACTAGCAATACTTTCAAAGTATCGATCGCGTTCCCCGTTTCTCGACCACGTGTTCGCGCGTGTTTTAGAGTGCGGACCACGTTTTCCTAACTTCTCTTCTCGTAACCGCTCTTCGGATAATTTCCGGAAATGCTCAAGGTCGTGAAATCGAAGTCTTCGAGGAAAACGAAGAAACGGGATATCGTTGGAGATTGGATGGATTCGTAATGAATTCTCGGAATCAGTTTCTCGAAGAGGTTTATTTTTTTCTTTTTATCTTTTTATCTTTTCTCTTTTGCTTCTCTCTTTTCTATCTATTTTTTTCGCACGTTTTGTTTCCTGCTTTTTTTCTTGCCTTTGTTCGTCTCTTTATATGCAGGCATATGTATTGTATAATGACACCCACTGGTGCGACTGTGACGCGTCTCATACGACAATAGACGGTTCTCGAAATTTAAGGCTTATACATAGGTAACACGGGCGAAAAATTACCTGGCCTTTCTTGTTTTTCGAGATCGTCCGAGAGGGTCCGACGTTCTTCAAACCGGTTAAATTCCCCTCTTCCTTTCTCTCTTTCTCTTTCTTTTCCTACTACTCTTGATGCCCGCAATCTCTGATAAAAATTCTCTTTCTCCCGTACAGTGATTTTAGTAAACAAAAATTTTAGTAGCTAATTTTATCACATTTTATTGTCAGTTTTAACATTTGTTAAAATAGAATTTTTTCCTTTCGTATAGTGAAAATTTTTATTCGCCATTTTTCTCAATTTTCTAACGTTTAAAATCGTTATTCAGAGCATAACATGTACCTGTAACAACATTTGACGTACTAATATTTATGTGAAACGTATCTCTTGTGTGAGTCGTTCAGCAAACGAGCGCACGCGTTCATTCAATCGATTAGAGTTTTACTACCGATTAATCGCGTTGTCGAATTAACAAAAGGTACGCGAGTCAAATAACCTTTATCCCGGGTACGAGTTATAATTATGTAACACGACCCGCTTTGAAAACGCCGACGGGAAAGCGATAATTATAAGCGACCCTGGTCGCCGATAAGCCTACCGCGATCGGCTAATGCGGCATATTATTCACTTTTGCGTCGCGTACACACGGTTACGCACAAATATTAACGGCACACGTTATTATCCGGGCGAGTATGCGGCGAAAACAACGAGTTGGTATTGCATATAAATATGCATACGGGCTATTTGCTCGAGTATTTGTTCGTTACATTGCAGGTCCGGGGGCCGCCTGCAGCTGCAAGCGCCAATGTTTTGCGCGAGATATGAGATTAAAGCGTGTAGATACAGAAGTACGATCGTCGGGCATCGCTAATTATTCAGGTAGGCAACAAGATACACGCAGAAAGTACATATCTGGATACGTAATGCTGGAAAGCTAATGGCAATTGTTGATAACAATCTCGATGCCTTTCTCGAAAATATCCAGGCAACAAGCCTGAGCTTCTAATTCGAAACGGTGAGTAAGGAATAAAGCATTTTCTACCAAGTGTGTGTTTGGCGCGAGAAATGGCAATTACCATTTTAATAATCGGTTTTAACAATAGTCAAACGACTGACAATTTCACTTTTGCATCCCTACGTATATTTTTCGGGATAACCTTGAAGATTGACGATTGAGAACCACGTTGGTAGAGAAAGAAAGAAAAAGAAATAACGTGTGCGCGATGCGTCAGCGTCTGGACGCGTTTGCGTGTGTGCGAGCGAAAATACTTTCCTTGATCGATCAAAATTCGTCGAATGTGTACGGCATAAATTTTCTAAAGTTCACGTCATGTTCACGGATGTGACCTTAAAAATGTCGAATAAATTCGAGCATCTAATCTTTGCGCGTGCGGTGTTTATTTCCAAATTAATTAATATCTGACGCTATTTTTTTTTTAGCTTATATTGTTATATGTAAAAAAAAATTAAATATTCCTATGAAAAGAATATAGTTTTTGAATGCGACATCGGGAGACTTCTCTGTATGAAAAGCGTGTGCGTTATCGTGTCTAGTTCCTCATTCAAAGTAATAAACGTAATCATGGCTTACGCAATCGGAATTGTTTACAGATTATACGTCTCATCGAAGATCTCCGACTCATCGTTGCCACGTGAGAAACGATTTTTTTTATTTATCTTTCTCTGTCTCTTTCCGAGATTCTTCGCCTGTTGCACAACCTTCGTTTATCTTAGCCTTAACCTTGCTGGATACCTGTTTTCGGCGAAGCTAATGAAGTTTTTTTTTTTTAATAAATTCTTTACACGTGTGTATAAAGTCAAAGTCTTAAAGCTTATGTTTACCACCTGTAGAATCTCTTTATGGAAATCGAAATTAGAAAGTCTGCACGATAGATTTCGCGCTCTGTGAATTATTTTGCAAAACAGACGACGAGACATCCGCCCTCTATTTATACGCAAAAATTTGAATGCCCGAGACGTCGTTGGCAAGCGAAACGGAAACCTCATCGACATTTCGCTCCGTTCCACGTGGCTTGTTTGTGTGTAACCTTGTCTGACACTTTTTGACGTCACGCATATGATTGTGTCGAACCACGAACAATGGAAAGTTCAGCGTTTGAAGCTCGTGCTTGAATTTTAATGGCGATTGTGAGCTCAGTTTCAAAAAATGATTTTAATAATGGGATTAAGTATAATCTCTAAACACAGTTTCAATTTTTTTTTAAACTTTTTTTCTTTTAATTTAAAAAAAAACCTATTTTAATAATGAATTAAATCAATCAAAAGCTTATATAGCAAGCTTTTTCTTATGTGATTTTAAACAAAAAGAATCTAAATATTGGTTTATATTATCCGCAACCCGGTTTGATTGTGTTGAGATATATATGTGTACATGTATATTACAATATACATATATCATTATATTAATTATTTTGTTTTTGGAAACAAGTTTTTTTCTATATAATACATGTAAATTTAAATTATTACTATGTATTAACATGTTTAAAGATAAAATTTTTTCTCTACATTTTTTTCACGTGACTTTCAAATGTAATTTTTCAATATTATCGTATGAAATGAAGCGTATAAATGAAGCATCGAATAATGTATTTGCGTGCGTAAAAAATACACCGTGATTGTATCTCGATGTTGTGAGTTAGCATGGCGTGAGTTACGCGGTGGATCGATCGAATCATCAGGTATCTTCCGTATAGAGTTTATGCGGGCCGTTTACACACGATCTAATCAGTTATCCGCGCAGGGAAGGAGCCGGAGAAATCAATATCTTTCGGACGATGAGTCAGTCCGCGTGCGCACAATGTCACCAAAAACACGTTTCTCGTGAAATTCGCCAATCCTTAAACTTTGCGCTAATTTTACGCGCATATAATCACCAGCGAGAAAAAATCTCGAAAGTCTGCTTCTCTACTTACTTGCGACATGACGGTTTTTTTTTTTTTTTTTTTTTTTTTTACGCCTTTCAACAGGTTTCATTATGTTCTAATGGCATACGAAAAACACGCGGTTTGAACGACGCTTTTAATCTTACTTACTCATATTTACATATCTCTTAATTACCGATGATAAGACTTAATAAGATTACTTTCGAGGTGAATTATAAATTCTGCTAAACACGCGACGAGATGTGTATTTAAGAATATAAAGAGAATGTTATTTTTTTAAATAAATACACACACGTGTGAGATATTTACGTCGATTATTTTTCAGAAAAACCGTAGATTAAGCGCGATAAATTGCTTGCGTATTTTTTTAATTTGAATCAAAAGGAAGTGTGGGAAAACTATCTTCTTTTTTTCGTCATTCTCTTCAAATGTAAATCGACTTTGGAAAAAACACGAACGGTTATCAATCTCTTTGCTCTCTTGCGCGTAAAACGCCGGTTATTCGATCACCGGTAAATATATACGTATCGGTCCATCGATAACGTATTTGCTTAACCAAATTGGTGGTCGCATGCGAAATCGAACAAATTTCAAAGCGACAAAGCAGCGCACGCTTTGTGCCGTGTGGATTTTGCGTTACCCGATGAAGGAATTATTCGTAGGAAAAATAATTTATCTTTAGCGTTTGGATAATTTATTTGTTAAAATACGAATTATTTTCTCTCGAATTTCTTGTAATTTGTATGAGCAAATTTGTAGGTATTTAATGCCAATGCGATTAGGTACTGAAAAATTCATTTCGTTTAAATTGCCTTTATTCCTTGGTCAAGGGTATTGTAATTATATTTGAGCTACGTTTTGCATAAATTTATCGATTCGCCAATGTGCTAATCTACATTTTGCTAATGAATATTATTAAATTTACGAATGCGCGCTTGCCGCGCGCGCGAATGTCGATTGATTCACGCATGTCGCGTGTATACGAAATGGATTATTATTTATCTGATCCCAGTCGAATGGTTTATTAAATTCAATTAATCGTATCAACGAAGACCGGCATAAAGCAGCAATCTTCATGTAGCATTAAATGAATTTTATTAATAGGGAATGCATTAATTTTGAAACCGGAAAAATAAATTGCAATAAACAACTTCAAACATATCAGATATTTAACATATATTATTATTACTATTATGATTGAGATAATCATTGTTATATGTATAATGAATATTTCTGCGTATTTTATCGTGTTGAAATAAAGTTACGAGTCTGGCCAAAAGCGTTCGCGATTCGTGGAATGTTATGCGGTATTCGGATGAATGTGAAATTGGCGAGGGACGTTATCGGCCGATCGACTCTTCGGCTAAAAGGAAAATCGTGTAGCGGAGGAAATAGCGAGAATTACATAAATGCCCGGAACCGCAAAGTTTACACGATGATCGAATTACACGACGTCGGTTTGCTGGCCGAAGGCCAATCGACCTCACGTTGGCATTTCTTTTTGTCAGTTACACGAGAGAGAACACATACACACACACACACACAGCCGCAGCATTTTTTTTTTTTTTTTTTACATCCCGTCGAAACGATTGGATTTTTGGCGGGCTTTATTTGGCGGACCGCACTCTGCACGCGCGAGAAAGAAACATTCAAAAGATACAGTGTTTTCGACAAAAGTATATGTTGTTGTTCCCGTCGGGTTAGGTCGACGTTTGGCCTAACAAATTCATGGCGTATTTCAGTTTGAGCTATACGGATGCGCGGATGCGAGAATAGAAAAAAAAAAAAAAAACGACACCTATTTCTTTCGGTAAAAGTACTTTATTCTCATTAGCGGTTGCAAACATCAGTTAACCAACGGTCCCGCATGGTGACATGGATAAGAACGAAATTGCTATACCCACGCAAAGTGTCCCGATGGAATTAGCAGGGAAATGAACGGCCAACCTTCAACGGCCACCTCGCTGATTGTAGCTGCCAGTGCAATTTTTTAATCGAGTTAGCAACTCCCGCTTTTAGCGGCGAGGATAAATGATGTAATTCTGCGCGCAGCACAACCAAACTTCAACCCTTTTAGAATAAATCTAATTTTTCGAAATCAGCCGGAGGGGAGGGGACGCACAAAATAGCCATAACTGTATACAACTTTCGTACTAATTGAATCATTTTCGCGGTACGCGCGCGTGTTTATAGAAATCGCATTCGCTGCATATTAAATGATAAAGTTGAGAATTCTATTGCCAAGGTAAAGCTGCGATAAGTCAGTCGCGTGTACATTTAAATTGCGCGCTGATAAATACTGTTGTTAGCGTTTCGGACGAAATATTTTTCACGGCATCGATGCGTCGAAATTTTCGCTTAGCTGGACTACTGCTTTTGCATGAAATAGGGAATTCTTGTATCCGGGACACGTGTACATTGTCGGCGCAGTTGTTGCACGTGTAGCAAAAGCTGCACGAGACCGTTCGCAGGCCATTGGCAGCGACCGCAGACATATCGGCGGCGCGGCCAGTCAGGCTTCTGAATTATTGAAGCCGAGTCGACGCAACTCCATATAGATACTGCCACCTAATGCCTTCGACCTTCGAAATGATTCTGTCGATATGAGAATATCCTGAAATAGCTGATTCGTCCATTTCGCGGTTCCGATTACAAAAATAGTTAAGAACGATGATTATTTGACGCGATCGACAACACGATCGGCAAGAAACGATGATTGTCGGGTTAGGATTGTTGGACAATAATGCAGTCTCACGTCTACCTAACAATAAACGTCGCAATCGCTCTGATTGACGCTGTAAATGGCGTGATAATGACAATGGAATAATGATAATAACACGAACAATGATCTGCGATGTGACTCTGTGAGATTTGCTTCGAGTGCCGGAAATTTGATACGGAGAAGATCCGTTTCCAGAGATTTGTCTGGGTCACCGGGAATAGATTTTTATCGCGACGACGTTGGGCGGCGAATTATTTACTTCTTGCTAGGAATAGATCGGTCCGAAATTTATTTATCTACTGTCCCTGCTCGCGCAGGGCGTTCGACCGAAATATCGTCTCGTTCCGAAGCTCGCCCAGTTCACCTTCACGGTTCTTGCTTCGTTCCTTCGACCGTTCCAGCGCTTCGACGACGGCAAATCTGCCCGTCCCGGGACAGGTTCTCGATAGTTTTTGCCGCCTTATACGTCTGGTACGAAACAGTGCTTCTCAATAAAGCCCACCGCAGTTGATCTTTATTCGCGATGTTTAGTTAGAGTTTAATAATGAATATATTTAAAGTGTAGATTATTGCAAATAATTATTTTATTTAAGTTATTGTAAAATTAAAATTTATTTTTTCCATATGGCAGTATCATATAGAGGGAAAATATTTATTTAAAGTGCAATTGAATTTAAACAAAGAAAATGATTAGAAAAGTGACATTTATTTCGATAATCATTATTAATTTAATGTCAATTAACAATTATAATAATTCAATAAAAGAAAGAGCAATATGAAAATAATATTATATTAATATTTTCAAATATTTACTGTTTATAATAGTAACAGAAATAATTAAATGATTATTTGTTTACGAGAAAAAGCAATGTAATTATATTATTTCCAGAAAATATTTAGAAATAATATAATTAATTAGTTATATTATATTTTTAGAAATAATATAATGTAATTTTGCGTTTAATTTATGAAATATGTCAGTTATTCTCGATGGTAAAAATTGCGGTAATTTTTATTTTTATCAAATTTCGAGTATCAAAGTAAAATGAAATATTATGAACGAAGTAATCGCGAAACGTGCAAAGTGGGCGTAAGGTGTGACTCGAGTACGCTCGACATAAGCAATAGACGAATGAGTGTGTGGCAACGTCGGCCGACAATTGCCAATTAGTCAGCGCGACCTGTTAGGTCAATTGGACTCGCGTTTCTAGCCGATTTAGGAGTCCGGTCATGTCCTACCGTAAAATTATCATTGGCCACACGCGTTGGCCGTCGGCGTTTCCCTGGACCACCATTCTTGGCGAAACGTGCTTTGATGTACCATCTTGATAGACGGGAGGCATTTGAATTTTTCATGGGGAAAAAAAAAACTGATCGATTGTGATATCGTTATAATTCAAATATTATTATATTTTATCATTGAATAACGCGACTATAAAGTATATAGTAATATATTAAGAAACGGAAGAGGATGTAGCTGCTGACTATCAGCTGCTGTTGGTTTGCGATTTTTACCCGAGACTGTACACGCACACGTGTATCCCCGAGGCGCACGCATGTTCGTCTCGACGACATATGGCAGTGCTCCAACAAGTGGCGGTAAAAACGAGCCGTGCGTGTGCGCGTGTGCATGTGCAGATATCGGTTGTACACGCGACGTGACGTCCATTGTTCAGGGATGGCCTGTAAAGGGATGTCGCATATTTCATTCCATCATCGATTTTCTATTCAAAAAATTTTATTCTTGCCCAAATGGACTTACCCAGCACACACACACACACACACACACACACACACACACACACATATATATATACCATCGATTCTATTTCACACCTTTTCATACCATGTGCGTTTCGAGGTCTTGTCTAAGATTTTTACGAATTTAGGAGACCAATCAAGAGTAGAGCGCGTTTATCGATCCCGGGAAAGTCCAGGTCGATGCGTTTTATTTTTTATAAACCGGCAAAAAGCGATGCCGCTTCATCCTCATCTTCTCTCTCTCTCTCTCTCTCTCTCACATCCCAATATTTATCTTCGTTTAGATCCGTCCCGCTCGCCATCTGTAACCTTTCCGCCGAGATGCGCGATGCGTTGTCAACGTAACGAAGTTAAAGGGGTAGAGTGTTTTGTTAATTGGTTTTCTGATGAGTGCACGGGTAAAGAATAGGTAATTGCGAGAATTCGCGGTAGCTCATTTTTTTTATGAACTTTGCGAACTTTGCTCGTTTCATCATCATTATCCTTTTCGAATAGAGCGCATTTGTCTCGAAATTCAAGATTTATGGCAATTTTATGAAAAGCGACGTGATAAAATTAAAACGTAGGGTCGTTACCTCGTATTTTTCTTTTTCGATAAGATCGCGGGTTAAAAGTAAGCAATCGATCCTGACTCCTAAAATTGGATTGCTTTCCGCAATTTTTTATAAACTGACGGATTTTTTTTCTTATCTATAAAGCATTTGTATAAAGCAAACGTGGTCAATATAAATTAAGAAATTAAAAAGAGAGCTTGATGAGAACGTTGATAATCTTTCTTTAAATGCAATCGTCGCAAATGTATTTTATTTACACAAATTGTGTTCCTTTTATTTCACTTTTATCGATGCTTGTCGCATTGATGGTGGCGTGCACTTTGGGCGATTTATTTTACCCACATGTACATATAAAACGTCCGACGCGCGTTTGCCTCTACAGGACGATGGGCAACGATGCAAAATCACCAAGGCCAAGGCCAGTCAGTGCCGTGTCAAGAAATTTTCGTTCCACCTGGCTTTCTCTTCTCGCCATTGTTCCGAGGAACACGGCGAATATCCGTTGATTATCGTGCCGGGCAATCTAACGTAGGGGCGCGTGAAGAAGCAGGAAAAAGAAGGGGAGGGGAAGAATTAAAAAGAAACAACGAGGAGGAGAAGGAAGAATTAAAAACAAAAGGGGGGAGAGATGCGGAAAGTAGGGAGAAACAAGAGGCAGTAGAGCGGTGAAAGCATGGCCGCCCTGTTTCGTTGCTTTGCTAAGAAGAAAACAAAGGATAAAGAAAATGGAGAGGGGAAAATAAAACTCGCGCGGTGCGGAAAAAGCGGAACGCATGGCGGACGATGGCGGAAATTTAGCATAAAATTACACGAGAATGGCGGGTGGTTAACGAGAGGCGTCGGTCGGACGAACGGACCAGCGGACGTACGGCGGGATGCGTCGATTGTAATTCAAATCGCGGCTCGGTATGTGGCCGCGTACAATCGCCGGCAAAAGTTGACGATGAAGTACGCGTGTTTCAGACGAGCTTATTTTGATGTGGACACAAATGGCCGCAGATCGAGAATCGATATGTCATTTTAAAATCGTGATTTTTAATTTAAACAATAGGAAGCATTTGTAAGGAAGAGACACGTTAGAAAAAAACTTAAAAGATCTTTAAATATTTGATTCATATTTTATGGGCATTTTTTAGAGCATTAATGGTTATTAAAGAAATAAAAAGTATTCTTTATCATTATTTAAAGGAAGCTTTAGATAATCCTTCTCGGGGAGAAAGATCATTTCGGCGAAAATAGTGCTGGAGGCTGGAGGCTTATTTCTGGTCGGTACGATGCACGAGTTTTGTTTTCCTGGTGCACTTCCTTACCGTCGGCCAACGAGCCTGGATTCTACTTTATCCTCCAGTGGCTAAGTGCTAGTCCAATCAGCTGTTTAAGAAAAAGCCCGCCGATTGGTAGACATCAAGGCAAATTGGCCGATTGATAGATATGATCTTAAAAGTCACGTCACGAAGGTGTAATTAAAAGGAATTGCGTTCATGGTCACCTAGTGCAATGAACCTAGGACGGTGTTTTCTTTCTCTCTTCTCGTCAAAGTTTCTTGCGCACTACGTTCTTGTTACATTTTAGTCGTTTTTGCGTGATTCACGCGGTGAAATGTTCGACACGGTTCGACACGGCATGATCTCGCGTGACCTCTATGAAAATATTCGCGGAAAATTGTCTCGGTTGCGGCTCGTTAATTAAATATTTCGTTATAATTGCCCGACGCGAATATCTGAATTCTGGAATTTTTCATAAATATCGGATTTGTTTAGGAATTACAACATCTGCCAATTATAAATCAATGGAAAAGGAGGCCTTAAACTGAAGGGCAATGAAGGGCACCTGAAAAGTTTTTTAATAAATATTAATTTAGACATGCGAAAAACGAATTTCTTCTAGGAAGGCGAAGGGTACATTAAATACTACACAAATGGCTTGTAGGTATATGCTCTAATTTTCCAACGAATGGCCATCTTTTCACATCAGTCCCCTCATTTTTTTTTACTCCTGACCGACACCTTTGTATTTTGCGCTGTGTAAATAATGTATCCCGAGGAAAGGGAAGACGGCCGTCATGAATAAATTGAAACTTCACCGGGGTGGGTGTCGCACCGGAGAAAGGCCTGACCGTGTTGTCTCATTAGCATGCAAATTTTGCGAGGATGGGGTGTGTCGGATGCTCTCTTATCCTTCCTCTATTCGGTAAATTCATCCTTCTTTCGCGCTCTCTTCGACCCTCTTCGTTTCTTCCTTCCCTCCTTCCTTCCCTCCTTCCTTCCTACCTGCCGACTGGAATCTTCCAGCGAGCGAACCGTTTTCGTCGATCCTCGTGTCAGCAGTTCGAGTAACTGCGACTGCCACCGGTTATCTCCACCAGGGATTACGTTACTTGATAACGCACGTTCGCGTTTTGCAGCAGCGATTTTTCGTCGCTTGCTTGTCACGATACACGCCGTTAGAGCTGCCATTCCGCGTCGATTATATTTGCGGGTTTTTATGCTATCATACGACCATAACTGATAAAATATATTTCGTTGTTTATCTTAAAGAAAATTAACTTTCAACACACTTTATAAATGTAAATATATTGTCTTAGAAAAAAAATTATGTATTTATCTGTCAAAATATGAAGGTACCAAGGCGGATAATAATAATAATAATAATAATTATAATAATAATAATAATAATAATAATAACAGCAAATGGTGGTTACTGCTCTGAAAATTTGTTTGTTAAAATGCTGGAGGTGTCTCCACAGCGCGATGTAATAACGTAAAACGCAACCCAATTGGTTATCATAACCGCGAGAAATCTTGTTAAGAAGAAAATATGTTACTTCGTGTGATGGAGACATTCCTGTTTCTTGCTTACGCTCACCGCTTCTTCTTCCACCTTTATTGCACGATGAGGGTAGAAAGCATAGAAATTTGAATTATTGCTCATTAAGGTCTCGTACCGTGAGAATAAAGGCAGACTTCCGCGGTGTGTTGAAGGGACGGAGAAAAGGGAAGGAGGAGAAAAGATAGGCGCGATTATAAATTCGTGAGATAATGGCGGCGCGGTACTTTTAATTAAAAAGCCACGCGCGGCTTTCTCAGTGCCACCGCGAATTACGTTAAATACGGGAGAAACTTACGCTCCCTCCCCGATGACGAGGGGGCGATCGTTGTGAAATTTGCCATTCCCTTGATTTCCACTTGGTTTGCAGTGCTTATCGCCTCGCATCGCGGTGTTGGGGCTGGCGGCAAATAACGAGAGATACAGTACGAGAAATTGGTATAGCGCGTGTATTTTTTTTATCTCTTTTAAATCTAACAAACGAACGGAAAACAATTGAGTTTTTTTTTTATTGCAGAAACTTATTATATTATCGGTAGTTTTTCAGTGGAAATAAAACTTGAATTTTTTTTCAAATTTATTAATCTTTTTCTATATTTGTTTGAGATAATCTGCTTAAAAAGAATTAATCGACGACAGTTGACGTAGTTTGCCGACGAAACGCGTTAAACTTAGGCATAGCGTGGCGTGTCGTATGCGAGACTTGAACAGACAATTTCGGAGACCTCCCCGGCGTCTGTCTCTCGGCAGCTACCAGCGGCAGCACGGAACCAGCGACGCGGAAACTTCGACTGTGGAAGTTGCAGCTTTGGCCGAGACAAGTTGGATCGGCAAAGTTATCCTTGGAACGTCTTCGCTTCACGCAGCAACCTTCGTCTTCCTATGGAAGCGAAATCGTTTTGAATTCTTCCTCGTTGTTCCTCGTATTTCGTTTTGCAACGCCGGAATTGTACGGAGACGAAAGGTTACGGAAATGCTGGATGTTCGTTATTGGCGCTGAGCACGCAATATGGACTCGGTTGAATTTCACTGCATTTTTTCTTCTTTTTTTTCTTTGTTGAAGTATGCATGAAAACATTGTAGATGACACTAAAATTTTGTGGCAACTCTGATGACAGTGTAAGTGACGTTTATAACAGCGTTTACATTTACTTAATCATGAAAACTGCATGAGATAAAATACCGATGCAAAGCATGGGAGCAAACCTCGTACAATTTCGAGATGTAGTTGAAACAAATGCTGGATAATAAATGGTAACACGAACTATTTCGAACGATCCATTTATCGTATACATTTTTATTCATAAAGGGAATTTTATATCACTTCGAATAAATACGATAAAAAAAAATAAACCGAGATGCTCTGACGTGATAAAAATCAAAGAAAAATTAAAATAATATAAAAATACTAATAAAATAATTATATATAGATTATAAAACATGCTATTTTATAATCAATTACGTGCAAGCTCTATATAAATATGTGTATAAGAGCTGTACTTTTGTAGCATATTTTAATTTCGGACAGCGGTCGTTTCGTCACACGAACGCGTTCGCGGGTTAATTTGTTCGGTGACGGTGCAAAACCGCTGTCACGTGTCGTGGTGATGCGACGAAACGCGAAGCGGCGGCAATACTCACGTGCGATTCGCTGCGAGAGACACGTACGCGCGACAGCCGGCGCGTTGGAAACGAAGGCGTGTGCCACGCGTGTGGCGCGCGACACGACGAAACGTGCACTGGGAACACAGCCTCCGGGGCACCTGTTACACGACCGTGACAAATCTTGTAACGGTTCGTTGCGCGCACACTGCCGATAAAGCCCTTAGCCACGATGACTGCGCGCGAATTGTCAGTGAATTATTGGGCTGTCATCGCATGCCGATAACCGGCAAGGTTGAGGAATCGTTTTACGTAATTGTCCACGGCTTTTTTGGTCTCATTTGGAGTCACTCTCATTCTCCTCGATTCGCGTATTAAGTGAGAAACAAAAGCGGCTATTTTTAGATAATATTTGACTTAATTTTCAAATAATATGGTAGTAATGAATGTAAATATTTTTAAATTAAACAATTTTCCGTAATAATTGCGAATTTATATGATTTATATTATTTTATTTTTTTATATTATTTTATTTGTTTAGATGTATTTTTTATCTTATATTATTTCCTATATTATTTTATTTTATTTTATATTTTTTTGAAATTACAATTCCGTACAAAATTCGCTACTCGAAAACTCATATTTTTTATATGAAATTTTAAATATTATATTTATTGTAGTTATATATATATATATATATATATATATATATATATATGATATGATTCTTTCTCTAAATCTTTTTAAAAGGATTTAATTTTTTTCTAATTGATATTAGAAAATTAATTTGTTTCTTGAATCGCGAACTCTGTTAAAAAAGTTTGCTCATATTTTAATTTGAAATTTAGTTGTAAATTATAATATTATACAATGTTCAAACGACAAATCTATTTTAATATTTGTGAAATATTCACGTGTAAATCTACTGTGTCGCGATTACTCGTGACATTACGTTCGCTTTATGCGACAGTTATGAAAGTTTCGCGTTTAGTGTAGATCCGGTTACATCCAGTGCTTCTTCCGGACTCTGGCAAACTTCCGCCAATTTCTCGCTTCAAACTCGGGGAATTTTTCGTCGCTCCTGGAGCGTGTAAATCTTGTAAGGAGAGCAATCACCATGGAACTCGGGGCGAAATTTTTTAACGGAATTACGACAACTTTTCATTAACAGAATTTGTTGATAAAGCATACTTTACCGATAGTAATTACTTTCTATTTTTGAATATAATAAATATATATTTATATTCTCTCCCCTCTCTCTTTCTTCGTTTATCGATTAAATACTTTATTAAATATTATTATATCGCAATATATTAATTGTTTATAAACATTATATCAAGTTTTGTCTTTAACGAATAGCACAAATATATATTTTGTTTTGCTGAATGCAATTCAACGTGACAAATATTTCATGATAGCAATAATAGTATTGTGAAAACGTAGTTTCTATTTCTCTACTTTGCTGCGAATCCGATCGATCTTGATCTTTTTTCTTTGTTTGTTTTAGGTAAGTTTCTTTCCGTTTCTTGAGGGACAAGAGAGACTTCAGCACAGCTGAGTTGGTGAGTTCAGGTCAAAAGTTTCGTAAAGATCTCTCTCGCTGGACGTGGCGGTTTGCTGCTTAGAGGATTTCTGCTAGACGAGTTTAGCATCGAGGTTCTTCAGCAGATGTCATCTCCACTTTCATCGAAAGTGCGAATATATCGAGTATTTAAAGTTTAACTATTGATTGCGAGGATCCAGCAAGATTAATTGCGTTATATTGTTTCAAATTTTTTCAACATTGGCAAATGAACGATATAGAGAAGAAAATTCATTTTTTTATGTAAATGCAAGTTAATTTACGAACATTTTAAATTAGCATATGCATATTTTTATTACGATTCTCGTGCACACGCAATTTTCATAATTTATAAATGCGTACTCCGGAAATTTTATATGACTGGTCTGCCAGTCTCTCGATTAAAATGCTCATCAAGCGGCTGAAATTTTGCTCGAACAAAGCTCGCTCGTTTCCATACGGAAACGCTTTTGCTTGCCGAATGTATTCATCGAAGTAAGTAAAAAGTCCATCACCCGCAGCGGGAACGAGCTCGAAACGGGAACGTGGACAATTGGGAAATCGATGAGGCCATGTCGGGAGCGATGGCGAAATTCTAAATAACCGATTGCACCCCGGGGCACGGCAGTCGCCGTTACCCCGAAATGGCCGAGACGGCGCGTGTTCTTGCACGACGGACGATCGTTGCCTCGAAGAGAAAACAGCCGCGGCGGCATTACGCATTTAACAAACGGAATTGCGTTCCTCAATCTGAAGGCTCTGAGTCCCAGTTGGTTTCTTCATGAGGCTCGCTCTCTTATTGCCGGCTCGGCACAGAAGCTGCCTCCTCGCGATATGCGTACGATACAATGCCACGTCTAAAAATCTCGGTCGTGATAACTCGCTCTCTTCCGCACCGGTACTTTCCGCGAATGTGAAATGTTTCCTTATCTCGAGATTGAAATAAATATTAGAGAACCTTATTCGATCCTTATTCGTGTACGCGCTTCGTTTTTCCCTTTTATTACACCATAACACCAAGGGGCTGAAGAGAGTGGTAATTTATTTAACATATTAAATTTAGGAAAAAAAAAAAAAAACTAAAGCCCGTTTTTTTTCTCTCGGTAAAAATTATGGTATATCCGATAGGCTTTTTATATATAGCCAGATTTTTTTTTTCCCCGGAAACACGGTTCTCTTTATCACGGTGATAAGGCACGTTAGGGACAATCCGCCACGTTTATCGCTGCGTTCAAAAGAGAGAGAGAGAGTGTTCCTTGCAAGCAGTTGATTTTCGGAAATTACGAAGAGCCGCTCAGGATACACGACGGACGGTCCCCTCGCAAACATATTATCTCGGTAACGAGGCCGTGGAAATTAATTGTAACGCCTGACTCGGGCCACGACGTGTCGAGCACGTGTTGGGGGTTTACGCGACTAATAACCGTAATTTATGGCATGAATCATTTAGTCTCTCTGCTTTATAAAATGACTTATTCTCTGCTTAGCAAGATCTTTCTCGTTGAGAAAGAAACACATTTGTTGCATAAAACTTGTCTAAACGTTTTCCACGCATCTCTGCGATACAAACAAATATTTATTCATAAATTTAATTTAATAAATAAGTACTTGATCGTAAAAAGATTGACGTAAATTATTATTTAGAATATACATAAGTATATTCAAAGGATGATATATTCATAGTGATCGAAAAGTTATATTTTCGCTTTTTACCTTACATCATCAAATTATTCGATTCGGTGGCGCGTCATTAATCGATGATGGATGCATCGCGTTTTGCGAGAAATCGATTTCCCGCGCGATGCGGTTCTCGCGGGGAATCGCGAATTGGTTCGACGTCAGCATCCTCGGCATCGGGAAGCAAGGTCGGAAGATGGCCGGCGAGAACGAAATTGTGTTACCGTGCAGCGCGACGTGCCGAGGGGAATGGAGGACGCGGACGGGTGGTGGTGGGTAGCCGGTGCGTGGAAATTTTCCCCACCTGTTGCCAAACAATTCCCATGGAAACGAAGTTACGGCCATGGTTTCCGCCGAATAAATACCGCGCGTGTAGGTAGGTACAACGCACGCGCGCGCACTCACGTCCGACAATTCGCTCGATGAGAAATACGTTTTCCGGACGAGAGAATGAAGAGAAAACGGCTTTCGTTTGCGTCGACTTGCCGCAAAAAGGGACACCCGATACCGGTTCCATTAACGTTGATTAACGCTGAACTCTCGTTTGGACTTTTGCTCGTCCGTCTGTACGTTCGCAGTGAGGCTCTAATAAAGAAAGGAAAAAAGGTCTTTTATTTATGTTTAATTATCTCGATATTTTTTTACGCTTGTTTACAAATGTCTTTTATAATTACGATATAAAATCAAATTTTTCGAGAGATAATAGATTCCTTTTATCTTTTTCATCTATCATTTCTAGAAAATATTTTACACACAATAATGGATATTAAATTTAAATTAATTTCGTATTATTGTAAGCATCAGATAAAGGTACAGTATTTTGTATAAAATATACAAGGCAATTATATATTTAATTAAAAATTTTGTGAATAATTGTTAATTCAGTATTCTTGACATGTTTCGTCTTTGAAAGCAAACGAACGAACGAAATATTTTGCAATTATTTTTTTTTTTTTTTGAAACATCTGATATAGGTATATACTCACTCATCGCTGGAAGATGCTCATCGAAACGGAAGCGTGACGGATTTAAAAATGTAAAGATTTTAATTAAAGACGTCTCTTGTCGCCGCTTCGAAGATCAGAGCCGTAATATAAGGGTCGTCGTCGCCGACGTCGGCGCGACCTGCACCGTAGGGAGTGCAATATACTCCGGAAGCCGTCGGGGGTCGTCTGCGATGAGTTGTCTCACGTCGAGCTGCGGCGGGCGTTCGCGGGATACGATTTATATTTTTTAATCAGCACTAGCGGTCGCAAAACGTCTTGCAACATTAGTTCAACAACTCTTAATTCTTTCTTCTCGCGTCGTTTGGCAACGGGAGTACAAATCGCGCGCGATATCCGAAATATAATCGCATTAATATTTCCATTATATCATATTTATATCCGACGTTTCTTCTAAACGTCACGAGACTGCAATGTCGAAAGTTAATGGATTTTATTGACAATTTTTCCAAAGAGTCCAAGAAAATTTCTCTTGTACTTTGGAGTATAATTTCCGAGTAACACATTGCGAATGTGTAAATGCCACTCGCGTTAACGATAAATAATCTCAGTCGCTAATAAACATCGCGCTACTCGGGAACGGGCGAGAGACACAACGGGGTCTCCCTTTCGAGAGATAAATTGCACCGTGTATACACGTTGCCTCGTGACGTAAGCGATGAACGTGCTATGAGACGCATCTAATAGAATTTTTCTCTCGACAAAACTGTGCGCGCGTGCGCGTCAGGATTTACGACGTATACACGGTGTCGTCGAAGACGACACTGTTGCAGTTAATCGTTATCTTCCCACGGGAGGAGCAACCTGAGGAGAGCCGGACGGACGCGCGACGTAGCGAGTCTTTCCGGGTATATGTACCTATCTGCAGTCTGGTTGGCTACAGATATCACCTGGCCGCATTTTATCGTTCGTTGAAGGCGCGACGGGAGGGGGCTGGCCTAATAATTTACAGCGACAAGGACGCACGTCCCCGTTATTGGTCTATAAAGAACCCTCGCTATGCTCGTGCTCGTGCTCGTGCTCGTGCTCGTGCTCGTGCTCGTGCTCGTGCTCGTGCTCGTGCTCGTGTATATACACCATCATCTTCTCCTCCCGCGTCTCATTGTGTTTTATATCGTCGCGTTCGGTTCTTCATCGTCACCGGATCACCGTGATGTTTACTCGTGGGGGTTGGGAATTGTCATTTAATGCTCTTTAAACGACTCTTCGAATTTAAAATGTCATGTTATTGCGCTTCTATATATCGTATCTCTCCTCTTTCTCCAATAATGCTGCTAATAACAAATTGAAATAAACTAATAACAATTTTTTTACATTACTTTACATTTAAACAGCGATAGTGAATAAATTACGAGATATCTCTACACTCTCGAAACGACATAATATACTTAAGGTAATAATAATATAAGAAAATTAGATTTGTATTCCGGGGGATACGTCTGTCTAGCTTATGTCTCTTATATGTCGGTAGTTTGTTCAGAGACGATCGTTAAGTTCGGTTATATTATTTTTACCGGAAGAGAGAGAATAGCGTTGGCGGTTATAAACCCGAGTCTCGCCGACGATGGGTCAACGGAGAGAGTCGTGGCGCTCGTAAACACGATAATTTTAAGACTTTCTTCCTTTTTCGAAACGATCCCGCGATCACGGCCGTCTTACGCTGTCTCCGAAAACGAGGCTGCTCTAATTCAGAGTAACCCGGTGCCTCATAACTGCAACACCTCGTCTTTAGACGTTAAATGCGCCCTTTAAATAGGTACATCCTTGTCGGATTATCCGCTTCTTTATCGCATCGCGTATTCGTGCGCGGAATTGGATTAAATAGGAATTAAATATATAATCAAAATTAATTTTTCATTAAGCTTGAGCGTTCGTTTAAGCTATATTAATCGATGCGCGTTTTAAGCGATTCTTCTAACGAATTAATAATAAATCAAAACCAACGCTCGCGAAATTATGTCTTTATGTGCGCGTCGTTCCTGTTGCCAGCGACGACACTTGTTCGCTTAAAGGGTCGTCTTGAGTGCCTCTTAATATTAAAGTCGGGGGACTTTGTGCTGCCATTGTGCTGCCGTTACCCTCGTATTAATCCGGGCGCTGTACCTATACCTATACCTACTTACCTACCTTACCCAGCTATTCTGGAAATTTGTAGGTAGTCATAAATTTTAAAACTCGCTCACGCACTTGCGTGCGCGTCGCCGTTTCCAACAGCTTAATTATACGCATTGTGCAAACTGTTTTATCCGCGGCATAATTTTATCACGGCATTTTCTTATTCCGCTCGATCGACGAAAATCTTGGGGAAACTTTACTCCGTTTACAGCGTTTAACCGCTCTTTGACTCTACACGCACATTTTTGACTCGCGGAAAACACGCGATTTTCCGTGTTTTTCGTCGCGACAAAGAGAGCAGAAATCCGGTGCAATTACGGACGGATTAATTATTGTATTAATATTTTATGACGAGGCACACAGTGGCGCAAATGTTAATTATGTAACACGGTTGATTGTGCTCCGTTTTAATAGCTTATTAATGCCTCATTATGCGTGCACGATGCAAACGTTAATTATTAATGCAAACGATGCGCGTTGCGTATGCAGCTATTATTGTTTTTCTTCTTTTCGAAATACAGGCTGACTAATCGTCGATAATTACATACTTTTCTCATTCTACCTCGAAATATAGATATTAAATTTGAAGGGATTTCCTGTCTGTATTATGTGACTATAACAATTTTATGACAAAATAAAATAAGCACTCTTGTATTGATGAAATGAATTATTATCGAGGATTAATGCGATTTAATATTACACGAAAGGATATTTTAAAATAATGAGTTTTGAAGCAAGCTCTATTGCATTCCAGCGCGTCATTCGGGCTCATTATTCATTCGGAATTAACATTCTCAATTAAATTAACTGGAGACTTGTCCGAGGGTTGTCGCCGATCCTGATTGGCCGACTATTAACGACAATCGCTCGTAACGATCGTGGCCCGCGACAAATACAAATTAATTAATAACCTTCATAAAACATTTGCGGAAGCGGAGTAGCTTTAACTGCGGCACCCCGTTCGAGAGAACGGGGTTAGTTAATATCCGTTAAATTATCTCCGGTACTTACACGAAGATAAATAATTTACGCACCCCGTCGCATCACATTTTCGCGTGCGTGCGTGCGCGTAAATGAAAGAAATACATGTAAATGTACATTCGTTAGAACGAAAACAGTTTGTCGGTGTACAGATTGGCACTGAAAATTCTCGAAAAGATCTACGAACGTACGAGGGAATTCTCGTGTCTGTCCCTCGTAAATTTTGAAGACTTTGCATTATTTTATATAGAAAATGGCGTATTTCTCTCCCACGACGGATGTTGTTGTCTTCGAAATAACGACCGCCGCGCAAGAGTTAAATATTAGAATTGTGAGGGAAAACGCGCTTCTCTCTCCCTCTCTCTCTCTCTCTCTCTCTCTCTCTCTCTGTAGTAGCGGAGAAACATTTTGCCGTCTAACAAATTCTCTCGGAGGCTTTTTTTTTTTTTTTTTTTTTCCTCAGCTCGTAACGGCCCTTCGTCCGCTACTCGCGCGTACCGGAAAAGATTAAAGTTTAAACGTCGCGCGTCTGCGTGAAAGAAGAGAGGGAGAAAGAGAGGGAAACTGGTAAGGTACTTCTTTAATTTCTCTACCTGTGCGAGCAGGCTCTTTAAAGCGATTGCACGCGCGCGTTTTCCCTGATTGACTTCCACTTTGCAGAGGATCTCACGGTGTATACGACGGGTGGAGAGAGATCCTTCGGGCGTCTCTTTCCTCTCTTTCTCTCTCTCTCTCTCTCTCTCGTTCTCACCGCTGCATCGCCACGGGAGTGACTTGCGTTTATTTCGCGAGATGCTACTTCTCGCGCGAGTTCACTGCCCGTAATTACTCCGGTTCGACTCTCGCTCACTTACTTTGCTCGCCTTTCTTCGTCGTCCGTCTTTCCGATGTTTCCCGCTTCTACGATTAAGTGATTGCAAACCAGGAGCACAACTGCCTCTTCCGTTCACTACTTCCTCTCCTTTATTCCTTTTGTGTTCTTGTGTCATGCTGCATATTTTCTTTTACTATTGTAAATTTCAAAATTTTGCATTATACCTTTGTATCTTTTTTTTTTTTTTTTTTTTTTTTTTTATAGAAATGATACATTCTTCATATTTAAATTATTAATATCTATTTTATAAGGTTTTAATTTATTCTATTCCTTGCGCCATGTTGCATATTTTCTTTTACTATTGTAAAATTCGAAATTTTGCATTATACCTATGTATCTTTTTTTTTTTATAGAAATGATACATTCTTCGTATTTAAATTATTAATATTTAACTTTATAAGATTTTAATTTATTCTATTTCTTTTTATTCAACGTACAGAGGGACAAGTACGTCAGTCAGCTTGATTGATCACCATTTTATTCATTTTTATTATTAGCGCAACGTTACTTATACATCAAACATTTATAAATTAATGAGACAAAAAGAAATAAAAAGGAGGATCTAAAAGTTAATCGCGAACGCACATTAAAAGTTTCGACCAATCGGTCAATCGATGCGTAATGATTGTTAATCGTGGCTCGGCTCGCGTGGCACGTTTTTATTACGGCGGTGCCGATAATGCGAGCTATTATTTTCCGCAGGCCACGAGCGTGCATTAAATGAGATACTACATTAAATCGGATACTAAAATCGAGCCGGTCGAGACAAAGTCCATCCGTGCCGATGTGACACCTCGCGGCTTCTGGCCGATCGTTAAAACGTCTCTGTGGAATGACCGTCCGTAAATCAGCCGCGGTTTCGAGCGAACATTCGTCATGCCGCGAGCAAGCTTTTTTTTTCCCCCGTCCTCATTCGTGTCGGCCGATAACCGAAAAAGAACGGCACAAGTGATATGAAAAATGGTACGACGAAAAGCTTATTGGGCCCGTTCGATCTAGTCGTTCTTTTATATCTTATCAATGTTACTATCTTTTCTCTTCTTTTCTCTCAACACACAAAAAGCGAATATTTGTCTATTTTATTTTACAAGCAAAAAGGGCAGCAAGTACAACTAAAGAGAAAACGTCGCGAAGAGGGAGGAGTCGCGTGAATTGGAAAACGGTCTGTTTCAGTCGAATGCTAAATTGCCGCCGAAATTGTGGTTCAATTAGCGAGCGGGAAATAAATGCGAAAATTCGCAGGAGGGCAGCGACGAGAGTGAAAAAAAGCCACCTTCCCACGGGACGATATACGTGCGAAAAACAGTTACCGTGGAGAACAATTATAATTTTCACTAGAATCGGTTTTATTAATCAATGTTTGTTCGAGCCTGAAGCGACGGTAATGTCTGTGTTGATTGAGATTTTTTCTTCTTCTTTTTTTTTTCCCCTTTACTTGCGTGTTATTTTATGTCGGGCATCTAGCTTTATAATTTCCACGTGATTGTCATCCTACGTTTTAATACATATTTATCTGAACGCAATATATGTTGCCCGCATATTTCATGGGATTTAGCGTGCAGTATTTTAGTAGGGCGTATGCATAAATTATATCTTTGATCATTCGCGTATTTTTCTTAAGTTTTCTTTCGAAACAATTTAATATGTAACATGTAAAGGCCCTTCATTCTTTTTCACGCGCGCTTATATCATTTATGTTAAAAATGTAGCAAACGACTGTTTGTTTTGTATGTCGTAAGGAAGCCTCGAGAAAAGTACTCGATGTCCTAATGATCTTGCGAGAGCGCGAGATTTTCTCCCGAGCGAGTTCACAACAACGTTTCTAGAGTGTGGACATCGATTTGAAAAATTTATCGAGCATTGACGAGTGGTGTTGGAGAGCCCTCGAAGGAAAGCGGGAGATGTCGGAAATCGCGACGTTCTAACTTGAGATCGAGCGTCGCCGTCGGTGGCACTTAGACGAGGGTTCGTTAGTTTCCCAGGGGGTCGCACCTGGACTCAGCAAGGGAGTTACCTGCGGCTTATTGCTCTGAGAGAATCGTCGTGCACGTACGCCATTGCCAAGAGATTGCTCGACCCGCGAGTGTTACTTCTTTCCCAAGTCTCCATTTAACTGAACTTTAATTTGATCACGTTGCTAATGTAATGTCAAATATTATTATTAAAATATTAAATACACATATTATCGTTATAATAAGAGTTTAGTCGTTTTCAAATCCGTTTTTATATTAAATTTGGCGATGGCAAGTCATGCACTGATTGAAACTTGCAAATAAAATCGAAAGTATAAAAACATGGTGTCTGAAAAATTTAATTTGCTTTTCATAATATTGTACGCTAAAAAGCCATTATTTCTGTTGTCTTTAAATATTATTCTTGTAACATCTTGTCAATTATTAATGATGTGTAAAAATATTTGCCATCAGGGTGTGCGATTAAGACGAGACGTTTTTTCATTAGCTGAAATCAAAGTTTTTCGAGTGGGCGAGAATAAGTTTGTAAATGTTTCGCGCCGTAAAAAATGTCACTGAAAGAATCTTTTTAATAAAAGAAATTTTATTTGCCCCGAACTCTTCGTGTGCCAATTCGGATCAACTTTGTTCTTAAAACGCCGATTGGAGCGAATGTCGAGCGCCAATTTGTACAGCTGAAAGCCTACGCGCAATTTTATAACTAATAACCGGTTAATTCTCTTTCTCTAAGAGAAATTATTACGTCGCAGATGTTGAGAAAGTTCGGCAAAGTTTCGGGTTCGCTCGTTGCCGGAGATTTTTAGCGATTTTTCACGCGTCGTTAGTCCTTGGATGGATCTCGCAGGAGCCGTTACAGGTCGTTTCGTATATCGACCAGTGTCTTCTGTCGCGTGAAACGTCGCGCATCTGCGAGAAATCTGGTCTCGCAAGAAGGAGTTTCTGATAAGAATACGAATTTCTTCTCGCGAAAAATATTTAAAGGTAAAGAATTTTTTTTTTTTTACGGATTTTGTTCGCAGATTGTCAGCAAAATGTTATTATTTCTATAATTGCGCTATTGTGTATAAAAGGTAAGTTTGCGCAATCGGTTTCTCCGAAGGAGACAACGGGAGACGTTTCGGGATAAAGACGTAACGTATACTCTGCGTCGTGACAGTCTTTTCGTGCGGAAGTACGGAATAACCAAAAGAGACGTAACGTCAAAACTATGCGAACGACGCAGGCGCTCTTTATTGCGCACTGATGGCTTTTCCGATGAGCGCCACGTGTATGAAAAGACTTCGGTACATATCTGCTGTCGTGCTCACGACCTCCCGAAATACCTTCGTGACTAATGTACCAAACATATTCCTCCGCGCATCGATCGTCCCGAGAAGCAGTCTCATTCGACCCTCCTTATGAGATTGTGTACGAGAAAAGCGTCCCAACATCGTGTTCGTTTCGTAGCACCTGCGGCACGAAATCGTCTTCGAGAATTTCACGTCACTAATATGATCGCTTTTAATCATTTTCATGCATTATTTTCGATTCTTTTCTGGATACCTTTTGACACAGTTTCCCCATCATTTCTGAGATACGTCGATATTTTGCTTGATAAATAATATAATACGATTGATAATAATATGTGGTTGAATTATTGTTAACGCAGATAATATTAGGGAGACAATTTTATATATATATATATTATGGTACGTGAGGTGATTTAAGAATACGTAACTCTGAAAATTTCAAAATCGCGAACGATGGCGGATTGAATTTTTGTAGGAGAAAACGGCATCGTATTTACGATGCCAAAGTGAACTGCAAACCTCTTTCGTAATACTCTGCAGTATTGATGATATTGGAGATATAAATGCAAAGAAATATGGGAGTTTTGTGTCGGCGAATCCTCTTGTAACTCGATTGTATGCGTACAAATCTATAAGTTTATGTGTTACTTCATTTCTCTGCCCTGCAAAGGGGCATTAAAGTCTATTCCGACAGATATAACTTTTCTAAGTTTTAACAGGTTAACTCCCTGATAAATTATATTACGGCGCAGCGACCTCCCGAAGTATTTCGCAACTTTGAGAAACGGTGATACTTTAATAGCGATCGCTATTGCTCTCCCTCGCTTCACGATATCGATATCGAAACATCTTTGCACGAACTTGGCTTTTCGATGTGCCTGGCGATCTGGCCTGGTTTTCTTCATCTCCTTTTCCCTTCCTTTTTAATCCCGTGGGATGTCGCATGCATAGAGACGAAAAGAAGATGTCAACGCCTCGAGATAGATTTTATTCCCAGCGGATGTTTAGATCTCGACTCTTAAAGGTCTTTCTGTCGTCTTCCCAGATTCTTCCAATTAGTTGCCACTTTACTTTCCAAGACTTTGCTAGATCATATCGATTTTGTCACGTTGTTTCAATCGCTTAATCGCTCAATTAATTTAATATTTTTTATTCTCCCCTGAATTTTATTTTTATCTTGAAAAAAATTAATTTTTATATATTCTAATTATTCAATTACCGTAATATCTCAATTTACGTTTGGAAACCAATATAATATAAAAAATATTATAAATTTATTTGACGTATCATCATGACACATTTTTTTCATTACTTTTATTATTAATTTAATTTTTATATAAATTAAATTGAGAGACGCAATCCTCTTTACGCGGCGTTGCATTTTTTTGGTACGGGAGTTAAATGGATATAGATTTCTGAATTGATCCTAGTGTGTTTATTATTTCGATATATGCGCCGCATTTATATTTCTTTAAGAGAGAAATCAAGCATATCGCGATTCGCGTTGAAAACGAGTTATCGATATACATGGTCAATACTCTATATCAATCAGGTAGCATTCAAACGGCGCGGAACGCATAAGAGTCGAAAGTGTATCGCCGATAGAAAACCGCCAGGAAAGTAATCCGGGTAATGGCTCTCCAGAAGCTCCAGGTAGAACTGCACTCGCTGTTTCCGGATTCATGGAATTATCGACACATCCACACGGGAGTCCCATCCGGAGTAGCGCGCCTCCATTTGGCTCTCGCCACGATCCCCAAGCGGTGATAGAATAATAGACGAGGGCGAAATTAAAAAGAACTGAATGGCCGCGATGTATCTCCGCTCCGGGACGCGGCATCTAATTTTCGTGAATTTTCGCTCGACTGTATGATAAAAAAAATTAGTGCGACTCGCGCGTGCAGGTTTATCTAGAATGTAGCTTAAAATGTTACGCTTGTTACCGCATACAAAAAATCCGACATTTAATATTAAGTATAATATTCAAGATTAAATTCAACATGTCATTAGAGAAGAGATCTCTCGTGCCTTTTTTTTATAAAAAGAGATTCCAACACGCACAGCTTGATCTTTATATCAGTATTTAGACGATTTGTTATTCAAGACAACATTGAAGGTAGAATTCTATTTATAATTTCTATTTATAACGTGCACGTATATGTTTATGCTGATACGTATTTTATACATGTTTATATTTTTTTTTTTTTTATCCGATACTTTCCGTGTCACATAAAATTAGAAATAAAAATCTAAAAAGCAGGCTTAATTATATATGGTAATTAATTATAGGCTTTTTCTTTTACACTTTGCGCTTTATGGTTCACGTTACGCTCTCCCGATAACGTTCTTCCTCGTTCGCAGTTTGGTCATATTAACGTAACAGTTCGTCGTCACGTAGCCCACTAATTACACAGCGAGATCAAACACCCGAACCCGTCAGAAGTCAGTTCGACAGGCCCCTCCGGCCTTGCCGTCGCGCGTGCGGCAGCCGCAGGTCTCGTCAGGAATGCGAAACTCGGCCTAGCCTAACCCGACTCAATTTCCTGCAGAATAAACCCCTTAGCAGCGACGGAATTAATGAAATATTGAGGACAATCCCAAGTCCCGGCAACGTCGCTGTTCCTCCTTTCCCCGCGATTCTCCTTGTCGTTCAATCTTCAATGTCCCTTGATCTTGGACGGGCAGGAAGCTCGTCCGTCATTCAGCCGCGATAAATGATGTAGCGAGGCGAGCAAATCGGCGGAGACAGGGAGTTCAACGGACAGTCGGCGGGTCGGCGGGTCGGCGGGTCGGCGGGTCGGCATTGTCAAATGGGAATTTCCGATAGTCACATGACTTGATGGCTCGCATCAGGTCCAGGTTTGCGTTCTTGTGCAATTGTACATCTCACTCTTGTCTTTCACAATTGCGCGTCTATTCGCGAGATGCGACGTCATTTATTTTATTAGTCATCGAATAAAGTGACATTATTTATAAAACAAGCGGGATTTTTCCTTGACATTTAAAACGTATAAACTGATAGAAATAAAAGCTTCTCACGTATTGCGATATCGATGATAAATTTCACATAGTATCTACTGGCACTCGGAATGGTTGTTTCGTATCGAATGCCATTAATGCACGTATCCGGTTTCGATTAACCTTTTATTGACCGCGCAGTCTTAATTGGGATGTCATCGTGCGTGATATGATTCGCGCGCCTCGTTTTTGTCCGCACCGAAATTAATCTCTGAAATGAATTCGATCACAAACATGTGTCGAGTTTATCGGTACGTCGACCAGAGAGAATATTTGATTTGTCGCGCAATCGGTAAAGATCAGCGGTAACGATAACAGCGTCGATGCGTTTATTGTATAATTTGAATGCGGATTTGAATACGCTTCCGTGATCGACACTGAAAATCGGACGGCCGTTATCGCGGCAAATGCGCGTTGTTGTTCGAAAAACGCGCCTCAATATTTACCCGCGCGATCTATTTGCGTGTACTTTTTTAAATTAAATTAAGGCTCGTGTTTGATTTCCATCTGCTTTCGAAATATAACATGGAAATGGATTTTATATCAAATTAGAGTCGCGCAAAACACGCGCGCAGCATCACATTTTAAAATTTATTGCCACGTCTCACGAAAAATAAATTGTTTACATTAAATATGTGTGCAACGATACGTGACACAATATCTATAATTACATCGTTAAGATACATAACATGTTATACATCTCCGCTACAACTAATTAGAGACGTTGTTTTAACTGTTGTGTACACACCGGATATGCATATTTTAAAAAATATGCAAGACGCACGAAATTTGAAATATGTCACATCATATAAATAAGAAAGACGGAAGCTTTTATCTGAAATATGCAGCTGACAGTAATAAATAACAGCCTGCTGTATATAAGGACAAGATTTTTTATTGTCGCGAAGACATATCGAATCATTAGTGTATTTCCCAGGGTAAAACCGCTATTACTCTTTGTTCTCACATGTTGAAAGCAACTTGTTTCGATAAAAATTTGTCATATTTTGCCTAAAAAAAAAAAAAAAAAATAAATAAATAAAACAGCGAAGACAATATCGATGTGGCTTCTTCTACTATTGTCATTCAAATCCTACCTGATTTTTTTATTTCTTTTGATAAAGATATAGCGTTTAAGCTATTACATGATAGACGATGCTGAAAGGTTAATCGAGTATCGATGCATAAATTAGATATGTGCCTCGAATCTCCTTACATCGTTCGAGATGCAAAACGCTCGCACGTCATCGTTAAACGGGAGATACGAGTTTCCGTGCTTATATAAGTCTGCTCGAGTGGGAGAGCAACCTTCACCCTTCTGACGCTAGTTTCTGAAATCCAACCTCTCCCCCCCCTTCCTCCTCCTCCTCCTCCTCTCTCTTTCCTCGCCAATGCATCGACGCGACGCGCCTGCAAATCGAACTACTAGCTAACTACTCACGACGATTAGTAATAACTAATTAGACATCAGAGGGCACATGGGGGTGGGAGGATTCCAGGAACTTACTCGAGAACTGTATCAGTGTCGTCAGCAGAAATCGCCCGTCAAAATACGTAGTGAAAGCATGTCTACCTCAATATTGGGACGCGATCGTTATTCTTAATAAGCTTCTGCCGAATTTCAGTAGTCGAGACGACAACTGATCAGCCATCTCCCCGATCTTATCGAATAAATTACATAAGTTGATGTGACTATAACAACGCTATAAATAAATTTTTAATTTTTTGTGCAAGAGTATTTGTATATAAGAAAATTTAAAGATATATCGATATAATGACATAAAAAGTATTTTCATGTTTTTACTTACTGAGAGATCTACTTTACGAGCTTCACACTTATTATGTATATATAAAAAATTGAAATTGCAATAAAATATAATATACAATACATGAGCAGTCAAAAGCAAATTTTATTTGATATTTGTGACGGTAATTTTTTTTTCTTTTTATTGAACATTGAAAGTCAAATATTTTATGTATAATGTTGAAATAATATGATATTTTTTAGATATATAATTTTTTAAATAACTATTATACAAATACTATTACATATGAATAAATAAAGTTAGCTAAATACATTTTTTTACATTAAAATAATGAATTTTTACGACATATGTAAAACTAGAAATTTTCTTTATATTGCATTTTATTTTGTTTATTTGAATTATCAATATAATAACATAATAATAAAAACACAATTACAATTATCAACTTTTTCGAGATTTCAGCTTTAACAATGTTGCTAAATTATAAATATCAAAGCTCTTCTGCATGTTGAAATATCTTTTAATTTAAATATTATTTTATTACAAAGGAATATTTTTTGTAGTCCAGATAGTCTAGGGTAAAGAAAAATAAGAAATACTGTAACGGTAAAATTAATTCGCTTTAAACGCACATGTAAAATAAACTCATCTGGCATCTGTAATTCGTGGATTGCATTCCAACCAAAGTGCAACCGCCCCGCGGTTAAGGGTTAAATATCCACCACCGCATCGCGCTCGGTACAAAGAGATCTCCGGGTGAATCGAAAGCTTTTCCGTGTATTTTCCCCCAGCAACAAAGACAAAGACAAAGACTAGAGAGAGAGAGAGAGGTAGAGAAAGAAATGAGAATGCTGCGATTTCCGGACGAAAAGGGGACTCGACCAAATCGACCGGTGCATTCATCGCATTCAATCGACTTTCAATTAGTGTCGGGCTCCAATTTTCCGTCAGAATAGCGGGTAGAGAGAAGGAGGGGGTGAAAAACACAGGTATTCACACCGGTACTAATCATTTGCGCGGTAAATCGCCGTGCTTGTTTGTCCGGAATGTTGCTAATGTTATCTGTTTTGCTGTGTATATTGAAGATTAACGTTTCTTGCTACATATTCGATATGTACTTTATTTTAGCAAAATGAAACTCTCAGATATGCAGAGAAGATAAAAAACGCACTCTCATGTACACCGTCGGTATATGCAATTTGTGGAAAAATGAATATATGATGTGAATATGTGATTATTCGAGCGAGCTGCCCTAGATTCGTTACATTGTCATAAGGATAAAATCTCTTCCTCTCCCCCGCGGTGCTTGACATTCTTAACTTGGTGTGTTGGCAAAATTCTCACGTGCTAGTAGAATTTTGAGGAATTTTGAAAAGATATTTTTCATGAAGAATCTATTAAGGATATATTATATTACAAATATGTGGAACGTATCAGGTAACACGTATTTTCTCTCCATTATAAATTCTTTGGTCAATTAAAAGTATTTTGAAATGCAATCTTTTGGTTTCTTAAACTTCGTAATAAGATTTTGCAACCTTTTTTTTCAGACTTTTACGAAAAAGTCAGGAAACAAATTAATTATTCAACATTTAGTTTTAAATTAGCTTTGTAAAAATTTAAAATTATTCAGTGACCAACAGATAACCTAATTATCAAGAAGTAACGGTTTGATTTTTGTGGCATATATGCTAATTTGTACGAGTTGCCAACACGCATTAATTGGATCTTTCCAAAATTCATTATTGTTTATTCGATACGATATTGATGAACATATTTCCCGATAACAATTTTTTACCAATCGCGCACAATTTTTTTTCGTTACACGGCGCAGTTTCTATTTCAAACTTGTGCGTTTCCTCATAATTGTTGGATAAATAATTAATCGTCAGAATTTAATCGCAACTAATTATTTATCACAATAAGTATAAAATATTTGGCATTAGAGCAATAATATGTAAATATATAAAGGTAACTTGTGACAAGATTGAATTTCTCGCATTTTTCGAATTATAGAACATCATTTTTCACGACGTAAATAAAATGTATACTTATTTGATTTAAACACGTTATTATCATTTATTCTTTCAACACATCAGCTGATAAATAATTAATTAGTAATGTAAAGTCTCTATAAAATTATAATAAATACAAAATTGTTTAGTAACATCGTATCTATTTATGAAATTAAAATTATTTATATCTTTAAATTCAATAATTTTAATTTCATAAATAGATACGATGTTACTAAACAATTTTGTATTTATTATTATAATTTTATAGAGACTTTACGTTACTAATTAATTATTTATCAGCTAATGTGTTGAAAGAATAAATGATAATAACGTGTTTAAATCAAATAGGTATACATTTTATTTACGTCGTGAAAAATGATGTTCTATAATTCGAAAAATGCGAGACGATATTTCCTTTTCAATCTTTTTTTTGTTTTTTGTTTCCTGTATCTGCAGATTCGCAAATTTAGAACATTTGTTCTCTCGTCGAGAATCTAATTATTAAATCCTTAAATTCAAGTATCAATCTACCGATCGGTGCTGAGCGATTGATTGAGAATTTTGGTTTTCGATCAACGACGTATACGACGAGCAGCCGCCGAGTCGATTAAGCACCGAAACGAGAATCCACGACGGAATCGCGGCACTTAGTTACAAGGACGAACGAGGTTAACCCGGAATTGGGTGCTTCGCGGGCCTGGAGTCAAGGAGAGTCTGGAATCTCGGTTATTCTGATTAAGTCTTCGTCCCAGGAGTTGCGGCGGCTGGGATACAGTTGGAAACGTAACGCCGCCTGGTATTTCGCGTCTCTTCGTAATTCGCACGATTGATCTCTCGCGATCGGAGAACCCGTCCTTTGATTATCCGCCTTTCCCCTTCCCCAATCTTGTATCGACGTTCGATGGTGCACGATTTCGACATGTTCTCTTCGGTACACATTGCTACGTTGAATCGTTTATCACTGCGCTCTATAATTTCTGTCTCGTTGTATCTTTTGCACGGATTTGTATTAATCATCAATTAGCCATCAGAAAATCGTCATCGATAAACTATAAATGTGAAAATAGCATAAGAGACAAGATTCATTTCGTGAATGACATATTATAAATTGTCTCTTGCAAAAAAATAATAAGATGATATGAGACAGTATAAAATTACTAAAGTAAATAAGTAAATAAGTTAGTTTAAAAAACGCGTACAATATTAAATCAAACGTGACATCGACATTGAATCGATTCTCGGTTATCACCGCAAAATCAGGATAGATCGAGGAGAATGAAAGCGATTGCAGGAGTACTTTTCGGTACAACGATCCTAGATCCGTTAATTCGGCGCAGAAAGTGCATCAGGGCGGCCTCGATATTAAACGAGCCAAAGGCAAAGGTAAACGAGGGTCGCGAAGAATTCTCGCCGGTGAGAGAGAGGGCACGAGGAAGAAGGGACGAAGTCCTGACAAGGCAAAGCCTTCGCTTTTGCGGGTTATATAGAAGCGAGCGCTTGCTTCCTTATCGAAATTCTTAATTAGAAAATTTTAATTATGTTTTGAGGCTGCGGCGAGGGATGGGGAGGGGTGAAAGCAAAACTAAGACGTATAGAGCAGAATGTACGTAAAGACGCAAGGCGGAAAGGAGACGAGGAGCTCCCTGCACCAAAAAGATAGTGAATTTCTGTAGCAGACAGGAGGGGAGGGGGGGTTGTTGTGCTCGGTGACGAGGAGAGGGGGAACGGGTGAGGATGTGCGCGAGATGCCGAAGGTAATTAAGCTTGCGCCTCATAAAGATGTTCTAACGGCGTTTGTCCTTGCGAGTCGATATTAAATCGCTGTGTTGCCGCGAGTTTTCACGCGGCGAATTATTCGAAAAATCTTGTTCCCTTTGTGCACTTTGTTGAAAAAATACACAACGGGAAAATATCTCGCTGTTGTTTCTTCTTTCCTTGAAATACGACCAGGACTTTTTATATTGTAGTTTATTACGAAAAACGAAAATGTTTGTTCCAGATATGAGATCAGGAGCTACATTATTGTAATACTTTTTTTTTTTTAGAGTTATGTTCACTATAAGGGTAAAAAACGTGGAAATTTAAAAAATCTTTTTCCTCTTTTAATTTTTTAAAATAGAAATTTCTCTTTCTCTCTCATTTTTATGCTAAAATATTCTAGCGTTATATTAAAATCCTTGCTATTATTATTAATTACGTTTCTATTGCATTTTATGTTTTATGATTTAAATACTTGTATAAGCGTCAGTTTTTACCCTTGCATGTTCTTAGTTTAATAATCATAGAGCCGTATTCTTTGCAGCTATTCGTAACGAAAGGGGTAACTCTGTCGATAATAATTCGCAAAACGTGCCATGTAAGAGAAAGCCGCCACCGTCGTTGGCCTCCTCGTAATTCCATCGACGGCGGGGGTGCCGGTAGACGAACTCCATTAACTGTTTAACGAACCGCAATTTATTACGTTATAAACCCGGAGCACGCTTTCGCAGAATGACGCCTCCTCTGCTCGGGACACATTTCCTTCGGCGCCGTTTCACACGAGATGCTCGGAGAGCTTGCTGTTTAAAGAACACCGACTCCTCGGATGTTTTCGTCTAATTTCGCGATTCTTGCTTCTGATTCTGCACAGTCATGAGAAAATGTTCTGATTACTATTTTACCCTCTTTAATTTCTTAAATTTATTAATTTTTTATTTAATTAAAATTAAAAAAAAAATGCTGACGCTAAATACGCTATTAGCTGCCAAAATTATGGATATCCGAGAGACTTTGGGTGTATAAAATTGTAAGCGTGATTTAAAATTGTAAAATTAAATTTTTTCTTTATAATATTTTTTAATGAAATTTATTTGCTATAAAATCAAATAATTTCAGTCAAAATAATTACGCATAAAGAGAAATTTGTAGAAAATTCGTGTAAAAAGTATATATTTTTCTTTATGACCCAACTATTTTATTTCAAGTCTATTCGAGTTACTTTATTGTAATACTTTTTTGCCCACACGGTTGTAAAGGTGAAAAATATGTAAAGATATTCTAAAATGTCTTTTCTTACTTTCTTCATAAGATATTCTTATCTCTCTCGTAGTATTTAATAGCGTGAAAATATATAAAGTATATATAGTTCTCTCTTACAAAAGCGAAATCTCTATTAGTAACTTTGGTTATTATTACATTCGCTTTTACATGTCGCAGGCATTATAAAAGTGTTAGCCGTGAAAGTCAGCATAAAAAGCAACGTGACATAATTGCGTAGTGAGATTCTACGATTCTCTCGGTCCACGCGAAACAATGGCGATCGATTATCCCGCGATAATGCCGCGCCGGTGTGCTCGCTTTAATGTCGTAACGTGGCGCGTGCCGCCGCTGCAATCGCATTTACAATCCGGTTGGAATTGAATTTCGGTGCCGCGGTCGTTCGCTTGCTGCTGCAGCCGAGAAGCGCGCGGCAGCGGGACCTGTTGCCCGGCATATTCGTTCGTGCTTTGGGTTTGGCGAGAGATTTCGTCTAATCGTGAAACAGACCGACGCGGCGACTGTCTATCGACATCGATTACGTCGATTGTGAGTACATTAGCGTCCGCTAATGTTGGATATATTTCTCTATTTGTATGCGTCGCGTCGCGTCGCGTCGCGTCGTTTGCAGAGAGACCGAACTGACGCGCTATTGCCGCTTTGTCGACGTTATCGTTCAGCAACAATCGTTTAATGCCGCTCGGCTGTGATAATGGAAGAGGTTATGAGGCGATTACCTGACACGGCAATCGGGAATTTCCTAGTATTAAGATACTTGGATGAATGTTAATGACATAATCCTCTATCAGTTTGCGTGGTAACGATTCGAATGATTATGATCTTCCAACATCGTTGTTGGATGAAAGAATGCGTTTTCAGTGACACTTGTGCATAAATTTTCACAAACTCGAAAGAACTGTAACTTTCGTCGTATTTTTATATACGTGCGATGAATGAATTATATTATTAGATAATTACTTGATAAACTCATAGTCGAAACCAGAAGATAGCTAGAGGATTATCGGAGAAGTAAGACTGCAACTCTGGCGTAACCGGGCATATTCATAGTGGCATTAACGATCCGTGTGCCTAACTTAGGTACCCGCGTTGTGCTCCTCTGGGAATAAGTGGAAGGAAGCAAGAGGTTTCCTTATTCTCTCCCTACAATATGTGGCTTCTCCGTCTGCTTGCTCACAAGGCGAAGAAGACGGCATTCCAGGGTATTTTCCAGCTGAGTAGTTGGTTCGTGTTTGTGTCAAGTTAATCTACGTAAAGAACAATTAAATCGAGCAATAGTATTGAAATTTAATATTGAATCTTTTTCGATGTCGAATTCGGGTAACAGATGTGCCAACTTTGACGAAATTTCGTGAAATCGCTATTTGTGGAGACAGAAGAGAAAGAGGGATGAATGAGGGTGCGTTATGGTCGACCGAACTAACGGCGCTGGGACGGCTCGAATATTGGCTAAAAAATGTAAATTGTCTCGACACGTTGACGGTTCTCTCACTCGCGTCCTTTTCGATCGTGTCGCGTTGCAAAATAATTGAAAACACGTGTCATCTCCGGTCACGCTGACCGAAAGTCGCTTTCTATTATATCGCCGCTGCTTCCATTCCGCGTGCGTTTGACAAACGTTGCATTCTTACAATAAAAAGGTCTTTGAAGGGTAAAAAGCGAGAGAGAATGCAACTACATACTGTAATCATTTATTGCCATACAGATAGTAGTCGTTGAATTAGAATATTTAAACTAAAATATTTAATAAATTGCATTCTACTTTTGTATCTTATATGCGATATATATATATATATATATATATATATATATATATATATATATATATATATGTGTGATTTATAAAAATTTTACTTTCGAGGAATTATAAAGTTGTAGAATAGTAATGAGAAAAAAATATCACTGAATCCAGTAGTATGTTCTCGTATATGGTCAGCCCTCTTTGAACAGCGATCTGTATCATTATATTTTGAATCAAAACACTGGGGATTCAATAATACATACATATTCGTATATTACATCTTTCGCACAGAATATTTTTTTATATCTGAGAAATTTAATATTAATTAAATGCTTAGTATCAATTAATAAATAAACTTTTTACGAAATACAATACAATCTTTCTGTTTATGTGATTTTAGAGAAGCTGATATTTCTTGTCGCATTTGCTTTCGTTTAAGATCTTTACGATATTACGGCAAATTGCGGAAATTGTAAGCGCGTCAACGTGTACTAGAAAGTTGTTCACATTTTAAAAGAAGGAAATTTACTTTTGCGTCGGGAAACGTTCCCGCTTGCGCTCTGATAATATGTCACTGTGTCGCGTAACGGTCGAAAAAGAGAACAATTTTCCCAAAATTTTCTCTAAAGCTATTGCTGCGATACATACGTACAATTAGTTATTTACGCGATTCGCATCTCGTGAAATAACGCTTGCTCGTTAACACACCGGCCGTTGTGAATTTAACGCAAATCTGACATATTTATTTTCACTTGCGCTAAACGCACTTTTCTCTTCACTTGCGAAACTATCGAGAGATGTATTTCTATTTTTTCCTTATTCTATTTTTAAAAGATATATAATAATATGATAACTATGCAAGCTTTTTCTAAAGATCCAAATTGCTAGCAGAGCGCAAAAAAAAAAGAAAAAAAAACAGATCTACATTTGCTTACACTTGTGACATTATCTGAATCGACGCTGTTTTTCAACGCTTGTTTCTTGAGAGCGGAGTTAATCTGCGCCGAATTGGCTGTAGGTGTGAATGCAGAATTAATCAATTAATGCTAGAATAACGCGCACAATTGTCGCTTTGAACCTGCTCGCGTGTAAGAGTATTACTATATATGCACTCTCGTTGAAAACGCGCCATTGTTTTGCTACGACTGAAAAGTCGATTCGCAACAGCTAGATTTTTGACGAATTTTTTGACACTGTGGATTAAAATCATAAATTCAAAACATCTCTCGTTAAAAAGAAATCTAGATCTGATATGGCGGTTTCAATGACAGCGAGTTAAAAGGTAGAATAAATTCTTTCGCAGAAATTAAAAATGTTGGACCAGGATTTATATAAAAACAAAACACCTTTTATTTGTCGACTACTAATTATCCGACTATATTAAAGTCGCGTGAGACAAATTCAATGAAAGAGAATCCGGAGATCATTTAATCCACGGATCAAATTCGTGAAAATAGCCCCTCATGTATGCTAACTATTGACGCAGGAACGATTCGGATTAAAGGCCGTGATCCCGGTTGATGAGTGTCGCGATTATGGTCGACGTCAAGACCGAATGACCACTCGGTATAATCGCTTAATTGGCGATTTCGATTTACATTGACGACGATTCTGCGCGATATTTTTCACGTGAATGCCTTTTTAAAAATCTCACCGATTATTTTGCTTTTTATATGCTTTTTATATGCTCGTGTCGTGCATTTTTTTTTTTTTTTTTTTTTTTTTTATTGCAACGAAAATTAAAAAGGAGAACTTATTGCCTGGAACATGAGGGGATTTGTTGCAATATCGAAATTACAATATCGTTACTAAGTATCAGGTGTTGAAACTGCTGCTGGCGATTACTTCTTATCAATCTTTCGCGTGTTAAAGCGAGCGCGTAAAACATAAAATTCATGCGCTGTATTTTCCTATGGGAAGTACATCATACATCTTGCTATTATAAACGATAACGTTGTTTCATCACTGCACTCTCACGCGATGAGTCGTTTGAGATGAAGAAATATTGGAAAGATTTCGCTGAAGGATAGATCGCCATTTTTGTTTCACCATTATGCGAAACGATCTTTAATTAGATACAACAAATAGAAATGTATATAGCGCTCCCCACCTCGATAATAATCGTGCATAATTAATTAGTTAGATAAAGCATATCTAATTGGACCGATGTCAAAATGTAAAATTAATTATGCTCTCTCCGGTATTATAATTTAACGATATTACCGAATTAATATATTTGTATAGATTTTCGTTCGTTTTTATATTCACAAAGCACACAGACCATATTGCTTTTTGATTCACGAAGCATATAAATCGAACGTAATATCTTTGAATTAATCTCGATTGCGATAAAGTTTAGTTTTTTGTTTTTTTTTTTTTTTTTATTATTGCTGCACGTCAATAAATATACGTGAATACTTTCCTCGTGTTTATTTAGAAAAGTGTTTGAGATCTAGTATTGTAAAACGAGATACACATTTGTTGCAAGCGTTCAAAACGCAATGTGCCCAGTATTTCGCGTATTTCGCGTTTGTACGATTGTATATGTGTATATGTATATATATGTATACATCACAGCAAATGTGTGTACGCGCGTGAACTATTTTTCAAAATTCGCTTTATCTCCGGTGGGACGCGATACGCATACTTCACATATTTCCATCGGTATTCATGCCGCGAAAAAATTCAATGAGAGGTACTCCGATACGCGTTAACCCTTAACTGAGCTCAACGATCTGCCACGCTGCTTTGATATTACACGACGGGGAATTACATGACGGGAAGTAATTGAATTATACTTTACCAATTATAAAAGTTGAAGAGAATTTGAACGATTATAGAGAAAAAGTACGTAAAGAGAGAATTTCAAATATTAAAATATTTATAAGGAATTCGAAATAATAGTATTAGAGAAGAGATTGACAAGAGATAGATTCTTTAGAGTAGCACTTGTAAAGAATAATGTAACACGGGCTCGTTAATGAGCTAACGCTTTTGGTTGGAAATTACATTTGAAAATTCCTTTCGAGGATTCGAGCGTGGCGCGAGATACTCTCGAGGAATCCATTCTATGGCTATAACATAGGTCTCGGCCGTGTTCCGGGATGTCCGGGACTCAGCGTGGGAGCTGGGGAGAGGAAGGCGCGAAGAGGGTTGTTTTATGCAGGCCTTGGATTTTATGCAATGAGACTGCAATATCAAACGGCGCGAGAAGCGTGCGCGCGAAGTGCCGCTGAATAAAATATCTCGGGGCCGTTGAGAAAAAAGTAGAACGGGGATGGGGCGGAATGGGGCGGAATGGGGCGGAATGGGGCGGAATGGGGCGACGAACGGCCACCAGACGCATTTCGATTTCCCTATACCGGGAATGCTGTTGCACAATAGATATACACGGGAGATCTCACGGGTGCATTAAAGCGCGCCTCATATTCCCCGCCGATCGTTGCGGTAATTTATTACACGATCGATCGCCATTTCGTTATTTCCGTGTTCATTCGAACGCGGCCTCGACATTACTGTCACCTAGCAAGGTAATTTAGGGACATTTCAATATGTGGGAGATTTCGATACCTTAATAATTTAGCAACAATGCGAAAGGATGGAAGGTGTAGATAAGTTTATTGTGTAGTATTTTTTTTAATTACGAAAAATGGATATAGAGATAGCGCAACGTTATGAGGACTATCAAAAGAATAATTTTACGAGAGAAAATTTTGCGCAAGAAAAATCGAACTTTATTATCGAACATTACTCGTGATAATATTTTTATTATCGAGAATTATATTTTCAAAAAATATCATATTATTTCAGCATTACTGAAAATGCGCAAATTTTTTCCATGTCTTTTGTATATATAAAATTTAAGAATTAACAAATTAAAAATTCGTGAAATTCCAATTATTTTTATGTTGGCATATCGAGATATTCTTAAATTGTCATCTTTACTTGTTCGAGAACAAAAAAATTTAAATTATTCACGAAATATAATTTTAACAAACATTCGAAAAATTTTCGAATAAATCATAATTGTAAAGCACCCTAATAATACATCCATATCATTTCTCGTACCTTCTATTTTGTGATATTATTTTATCGATTTGTATTATTATTTTTCCGTTGTAATTATCTTGAATTAGCGGAACAAAGCTAATTGCAAGGGTTTAAAACGCACGAGATATGCGCTACAAATGAAATGTCATCTAATAATAACGTACCGTATGCTTTATCCGCATAATTAATACGAAATTTACACACCCGGCAATTGGTCATTTCAACGGTTATGCCAACAATGTTATGTCTCTATTGTTTACGGTCACTCAGCCCCAGCATTTAGCAGCTCGGCGAACTTTCGCGAATGAATAATGTCGCTTGACGTTACAGAGCGAGGAAATGAGACAATGTAAAAGCCATGGAGTGCAAAGGCAGAGCATTACGAAATAGAGAGAGAGAGAAGAGAGAGAGAGAGAGAGAGAGCGACTTTGGAACTTAGATTGGTGTCACATGGCTCTCGGCGATCTGAGAGTAAGAGACAAAGTCGGCAGAGAAGGGTATGTTGAGAGAGATAGAGATAGAGATAGATAGATAGATAGATAGATAGAGAGAGAGAGAGAGAGAGAGAGAGAGAGAGAGAGAGAGAGAGAGAGAGAGAGAGAGAGAGAGAGAGAGAGAGAGAGAGATAGAAACGTTGTAACAGCACGATCCGAGGCGGCTTAACTGGGAAATCCGAGGTAAGACTCCTCGCGAAATCTCTATTTCCGCGAACGCCATGGGAACATGGCGTTCCCCGTAGCCGCCGGAAGTGCTTCCACTCTTCGTTCCCCGTCTCTCGCTCTCTTCTCTGCTCATCTTCTCAGTCGATTCTAAAACCAGGGTCTGCCTGCATGTCTTCCATGTAAATCTTAAAGGATTACGCTCATAATTGCCTGCGTCGCCGCGTAATTGAAGAGCACTTAGACCGGCTCAAGGCGACGCGATACGTGACTGCCTTGCTTCGGATCGAAGATCCCGCCGAAACGATTCCGTCGCGAATCCTCGATACCGGGGGAGGGTTACCGTGTCGTACGATGCGCGAACGTGACAAAATGGTATAGCCACCTCGTTTCGAACAAGATCACGAAAGGGATGTTTTGATTTCTGAGCGACATCAACTTTTATTTCATGAACGTACTTTTGCATTTTCTCATCTTGTTGCGATGCATCTTGGTATAGAAAAGATTTTCTTATATAAAATTTTGGGAGAACAATTTATTTTTTACTTTAATTTTCCAAAATTTTATATAAGAAAATCTTTTATTACAAATATACCGTTATCTTCTGCTACTTGCTTCATCAGTTATTACGCTTGCATTTAACATTGCCTGTGAAGTTTTTACTTTTGCTTCTTGTTTTAAGGCTTTTTCCGTTTCTTTCAATCTCTCCTCTAGTATATTTTAACAGTTGCTCTCCCTTCTCCGAAAATAAATTTATGACTTATTACTTCTTTCAGTAGAAAGAAATTAGTTTTTCTCGCACATTAAAATTTTTTTGTTGAAAAGTATTTAATATTATACATGTATATATATTTTTTATTAAAAAATTGGTATACAAAAAATGCTTTAAGTAAAATAAGGTTAAAAATGTAGAGTGATTATTAAGGATCTATTGGTTGAAGAAATCAGTTTCTTTGTTTCCGTGTTATTTGATAAAAATACTAAAAAATAAAACAAAAGTTTTAGTGGACTTGTAACACTATCGCATACGTATTAGTATCGTTCTACAATATATTTATTTCGAGAGCAATTCAATCGATCGTTTCTTCGATATCAAAGCATCCCGCATTCGCTCAGTCGTGGCTTTATTAACTAATGCAATCGTAATCGCATGATCTTCGCGGCCTGTTGACTTTCATGCGATCCGATCTGTACGTCGAAACTTAGTCAAGTGTCATGCGAGCCTAACATCCTGATCCCTGGGCTTAATGGATTAATTTTGTGATTGGTTGATTCGTATAATTAAAGCGTAACTATTGTATGTACATACATATCTATGATCGGAGATGAAATGCAGTTAGGACTTGGGATAAAATTTTCACCGCGAGCTCTCTCTCTCTCTCTCTCTCTCTCTCTCTCTCTCTCTCTCTCTCTCTCTCTCTCTCTCTCTCTCTCTCTCTCTCTCTTTCTCTCTCAATTTCTCTTTGTCGTAATTTTGGGCTATGTTCGGAAATGTCAATAGTGTGTTTATACTGGTTTATGGAAAAGTTTGGGATAGGAAACTATTCCGATCCTTTGTCGGCTCTTTGTAGCAGCACAATCGATTGACGTTTCACCGACAAAGTGACAGTCTGTCAGTCAGTGCGGTCGTGGCTAATATTGTCTGCGTGTAAAACTTTGGCGAAACTGTTGTTTCCAATGAATTCCGTGGTATCGTTAACAAATCGGAATATCAAATTTGGAGATGATATAACTTTTTCTTTATCAATTCCATCAATCTTTAATTACCAATACTCGTTGGAATTATTAATCTATTTATATTTTCTATCTCTATAAATTTATTTATCTTAGCTTTGAAGATATTTTTTCTAAATAGCTCTATTATATTTTTTAAATTATTGAATTAAGAGAAATATTTTGAAATATTTTTTCATTTTTTGTGTTTCAGGTAGGTCTAATAGGAAATAAAATTGATCTGTGTTCGATACATCAACGTGTGAAGAATTTAGACAGTATGATGATGACAAACCCACTTCCTGTTATGCTGCCAACTATTACGGACTACGGAATGCTGACACCTACCCTCGGAATAAAGGTGAGTCGATTTACCTCTTTGGTAAACACGAAGAAACAGAAACGGACCTTGCGATACAAGTTAAATCAAATCTGGAAATTATTTCTACTCTAATAAGCACTCTAATAAGCTTATTGCTTATTTAAATAAACGACGGTACATATTTTAAGGCATATAAAAATAAATATACAAATCTCACACATATACGGAATAGTCCCGATTTTAGTCGGCATATAAAAGCATTGTGCGTCGAATCTGTTCCGAGTCGATATTTTCGACGAATAGTTTTTTGACAGGTCGACCACGAAATCGCCGCGGGCGATTTTAACGATGATTGCAAACATTTCGATCTAGAAAGAGATGGCATCGCGTACTCTCGCCTCGACGCTTCTCTTCGTTTCCCCCCCCCCCCCCCTCGAAGCAATTCGAGATGTTTTAGTGCCGATATAAAATCCCTCCTTTCGTTGGGTCCTTGGGGGTATCGCCTTTCATCTCTCTGGACTTTTGCAAGCCTCGCGCTACGCTCGTGCGCGAGAGAGCCCCCTAAAAGCTGTGAGATATTAATTAAAATTCCGTCCAAAATATTTCCAACGAAGGGCGAAGGGCGAAAGGTGGTGAGCGTAGTGTATTGGCTAACCGGCGAGTTTGTGCCCCGGTGTGTCTAATTTACTCGACGATTTTCCACCTTCTGAAATACACAAACCTGCAGCGACCATCAACATTCCGTCATGCTACTTCCTTCCGGTAGCTCTGTGTGAAATCTGGTAATCGCGTTTATATAATCGTGCGAGCGAAGAATACGATGAAAAATATGTTATAAAATTTATAAAAGGACTTTTCACGGGAAGAAGAAAGAAGTATGTTGTGATAAAATAAATTCGTATAATCGCAAATAAAAATGGCAAAGATGTATATTAATATTTTATTGCTCAATGTTAACATCTTTTTAAAGGACGAGACGAGATTTTTTTCATTTTTTTTCTTTAAACATGAAAGAACTCGCTCGCTATTCTTTTAGAACATAAAATCATGAAAGCTAGACCACGTCAGTCTTAAAGTTCTTTGTAAGTTCTTGCGTATAGGAAAGAATTGACCTATTCCCTTTCACACTTTTGATGTACGAAACGATAAAAAAGATAATGAACTGCCGATGAATTCCATTGTTAAAAGTGTGACTGCAAATTTTCAAGAATCTTTATTCTTTGCATTGCTCTGTGATGTATTATTGTTGCTGCTTATAATTAGCTAATTTGCGTTGCTCGTTTTCTCTGATTTCGTAAACATATTACTTATTATTTGCAGTTATTAATATTTTGAATGTGTAACATATTTTTTTTTTTCTTTTTTTTTTTCAAACTTCGCCCAATTAGAGAAAATGAGAGACATGTAGAGGAATCCGTTAGTAAAATCGTGAGAGTGCGGCGAATCTTTGTACAAAATAAGATAAAATAAGAGTTTGTCTCTCGATTGCAGCCGTCACGGATAGAATCGCGAAAGGTGAGATCTCGTTACGTCGAGTTACTCTTACGTAACTTATCTTTGTCATTGTAAAAGAACACATTCTGTGTGTTTCCCTTACAAGTAAGTAAGAAGGTACTTTTCAAGCGGGTCGACGAAGCGTGCTTTCAACGACTGGTAGTTAACGATTGAGAGAATCCGGGATACACTTTTCGCGTTATTCTCGGTTCTTTCTCTTCGTTGCTCGAGCCATTGTGTTTTCCGCGGTATCGTATTTTCCTAACTATTCTCACTTTAATTAAACTATTTCCAGATGGAGGATAACCACGTGGCTAGACTATAAAATTACCTCACTTATAAGTCTAGCATAAATATTATTTCCATTATTGTAAAAGTCAAGTGCACTTGAAATTAACTCAAGTTAATATTTTGTTCATCGCATTATTTTGTATTGTATCGTTTCTACCGTATCTTAAAAAAAAAAAAAAAAAAAAAAAAAAAAGTCGATCTGGTCTTTGGAAATCGATCGTATATATAATTAATAATGCAAGATATCTTAAACTTGAATACTGAAAATAATCGCTATTAATTTTTTAGTAGCTAATCGTAGAGATAGTTTTACGACACATTGTGCAAGATTTTAAACGTTCGACGCAAGTACGATCGCGAAAAGTACGTAACGCGGATTCTTGTCAAGAATGGGCGAGAAAGAGAAGAGGGTGTTTCGGGCCGCCGGCGAAAGGGCGTAAAAGCTGTTTCCATAGAAGTGTGCGCCGCGAACAAAAAGCTGAATAACATTAACTCGTTTAATGTATTCTCTTAATTTTAATACACAATGCCCCCGAGCTGATGCGCTCTTCCAAAGTCTCTCAGAGTCTAACCTTCGACGAAGATTCTCTTACTCCCTTTAACCCTTCAGGTCCTAATCTTTTTTCGTTTGATTAATATTTATATTATATTATATTATATAGTACATTAACATTAGTCTTGTTTTGTTTTTCGCTAAAGAGAAAGTAATGTAATGATAATATTTAATTTATCACATAATGAGTACATACAAGAGATCAAAAATAAATAAAAAATATATAATAATATATAATAATTATATAATATATTTTTGCACAAAAAATTGTATATTATATATTTATGTATAAATAGATCTGTTAAAGAAAGTTAGATAAATTCGCTTTTCAACTATTATTGTATGTTAATTGATATTGATTATTCAGTTTTTTGTTACAAGTATAGTTTAGACTCTTATACAATATATACTCTCTGGAGTATAGTAGCTGCACGCTTCTATCGCCCGCTATTGTTTTCGCTGTTTGAAACAGCACTCGCGGACGAATGCCCACGGGGTTCCCGCTTGATGTTTCGCGCAGCGAAGATTACATTACGGATCGGTTTTACCGCGCGTCACTTTGATCAATTTCGCGACTGTTCGACCGGGAGAACTTTTCATATACCGGGGGCGCTCTCGCGCCCGAAGGGAGCGTTACAAGCGTTACAAAGCGCTCTTTTAGCGAGACTGCCAAGTCGAATCGAGTTGAACCGAACTCGTACCGCCAGTGACTGGCGATGCTGCCAGTTTGCTCGGTCTCCTCTATATTTTCTTTGCGTTAATCGCCGTCCGCTCGGCTTCAGAGAATTCGCGTATTCTACGTCCGAGTCCCGAGGCGCTGTGACGTCATTTCTATTATTTCCATCCGCGCACCGCATCGCCCACCTGTCAGACGCATGCATTTACACGCGCGAGCGAGCTAGCATAGGTGTATCAAATTCGAAACGATTTTGATTGTTGCGGGGAGAGCGACAAATTAATTTTCATTTCTCGCGACTCGCTCGAGTTTCGTTCCGCCCGCATCTCTGTAACACTCGCTGTGTTTGTTAAATAAATCTGTTACAGGCTCTTGATATTTATATCGCGTCGAGAGAGGGAATATCGATCAACTGATTAACAAACATATATGACGCGACGTCATAATAAATTTTCAACGTTCTCTTTTATTTTATTCATTTACTACTATATCTTCTATTCACTTCTTCTCTCTCTCTCTCTCTCTCTCTCTCTCTCTCTCTCTCTCTCTCTCTCTCTTTCCCTCTCTTTTCTCTAGCTTCCATATAATTTATTGATTACTCGCTTTGGTATAAAAATTCAAACGTCGCGTACAAACAAATCGAATGAATTCTCTCTTCCGGCAATATTTCTGTATATATTTCTGTATATATTTTACCTGTAAAGTGATTCAATTCGAAATTATATTATGACATTCTTTTTATCGCGAAGAGATATGGTCCTTATCGAATCGCGATTGCTCACTTGATCGTTCGCACGTACATACACGCGCTTATATTGTACACACGACAAAACGAAGAGGATGGGAATAGCACGTGAATGTTCCGTCGGTGACCTCGTCTCTTCGTTTGCATACGCAAACAGAGGAATTAGGACCGGACACGTTGCGCGGCATATTCGATGGCGGGGGGGGGTGGAGGGGGAGGGGGAGGTGCAGAGGGGTTCTTTGCCCCTGGGAACGCGTTATTGTCGTCTCGAGTAGGTTATTGTCGTCGAAACACATCGGAACAATCGACAATATTGCCCGAAATTCGACGAATCCTCCGGGTCTTTGTCGGCATGAATAAATGAAGAATGAATAAATGCCAAGGTTTATGTCAGCCTTCTCATCTCGATTTCTTCCGGTTACTTCGACAAAGTTTCAGATTTGATTACATATCGTAAAAAGTTATTGCCTAATGTTTTAAAGCGAGTACTATACACATTTTTTATCTTTGCTCTTTCGTTTAAGTCTAGTTTTGCAAAGATTGATTAACTCTTACAATTAATGCGATATAATTTAATATCTTAATGAAAATTCTAAGAATATAGTTTCAATTAGAATATAATTAGAAGTGAATCATGATTCGGTGTGTGTGTGTGTGTGTGTGTGTGAAATTAGCGTTTTACACTTTGTAGAAAGTCATTAATTATTGAAAGTTTCAACTTTATTTTTAATAGAGTTCTATATATATAAAGATTAGACAAATAGTTCTGGCTGTTAAATAAAAAAAATAGTTCGGGACAAATGCCAAGTTTACGCTGTGTTTCACTTTGTTCGCCGATGTTTTTTTTTAAAAGCATTTCTTACCAGATTTTAAACGCTTAAGAGTTCTACAATAGTTTTACAAAAGATTCTATTGCTTAAAAATTATTAGAATTTTAATTAAACAAATTAGATTATCCGAGATGGCGGACGTATAAGTACCGAGATGAGACACTCGTATCTCCACACTTTTATAATAAATTAATTGTGCATATATACAATAAAGATGATAATTATGTATTTGTTTTATTTGTTAACAATTATGTATTTATTTGTGCATCACAATATTTGAATAATTGCAATATTCCTTCGTAAAACATAATACGCATGTACGATATTCGTATATAATAATATTGAATGAAAATATCAGGCGATTTCTTGTACATATATGTTGATATATTTCCCGATTACAAATATTATGTATTGTAATTTTTATTGTTATATTTTCTCCGTGTAGAGAGAAATTATTATTATATTATTTCGTCACGGAACAAACAATACAGAATAGTAACACGTGCAGCGGGGAGCGTATTCGGGGAAGAAACATCGCGGACGATTCTCGAAATTAATCGACGATCGACGGGCGCTACACGCACAATCGTGCTTATCGTGCACGCACAGTACGCCGATGGCACGTGTCATCATCTCCACATGCTATCGAGGACAGTTTTTAGCATGACTGCTATCGTGTTTAACATCGGTTTTATCGAATTAAAATAGTTATCGAGTATGCGCGCTTTGTGAGATATTCGTCGCTCGTTTATAATAAACTAATTGTCCATATATCTATAAAAATTATAAATTATGTATTTGTCCTATTGTTTGTAAACGATTATGCAATTGTTTGTCCATCAAGATATTTGAATATTTCTTCAAAATATAATACGTATATAATATTATATTAAACACACGAATCGTACGATTTCTTTTATATACATATTAGTATATAATTCCATATTTATTAATATTACAATATACAAATATTATATATTGTAATTTCTACTATAACATTTTTTTTGTTTTGTTTTTTTGTAAAGAGAAATTTCTATTAAATAAACGTAATATATATCGAAATCGAGAGTATCGTACAAAATGTCGAGCGAGTGTTTTTGAAGATGCATCAATGAAGAATCAGGAGAAACTGAGCAGGTCTGGGATGGCATTGGACTTTGTGGCAGCAATCAGATAATTTAATTATTACGTATCAGGTAATTTATTACGTATTATTCGCGGAATTAATTTTTTGTCGCAATTATCGCTTAGCATATTTCGTGCAATTCCATTTGAGTGTGTGTGTGTGTGTGTGTGTGTGAAGCTGGCGTCTCATTTCGTAGAAACTCATTAATTGTTGAGAATTTTGGCTTTATTTTTAATAGTTCTTAGAATAGAATTGATAGATTAAATAAATAATGCCGGCATTAAAAGAATGGTCCGGAAAAAATCAGAATAAACCGAGACGCCAGGTTCACTCATCTCACTTTGTTCTACGATGATATTTTTAGCTTTCTTGCAAGATTTTAAACGCTTAAGAGTGTTGCGATAGTTTTATTTGTAAAAATTATTAGAATATTAATTATACAAATTAGATCGCCCGAGACATTGGATATAAATAAAATTTCGTGATAATCGACGTCACACATGATGATTCGCAATTAAAATCATAATTAAGTAAAATGCATTTTTTATTTTGTTATATTCTAAAAGAAATATCTTTTTTGCTCATGATTTGGAAAGAACACGCGAATGATTCACGGATTAGGGGTTGCTTGCGAAAAATTCCTCAGCGCGACGGGAGTTGATTTGAATTTTCCACGTCGGCTCAGCACTGTAGCATCTCCCTTCCTTCCTTATATCGTCGCATCGAATATTCCATAAATAAATCGACGTTTAATAGAAAATCGGAGTACTGCGAGGCACCTCATCGCTCACTGTCATGGCGCTTTGAGCTACCGCCAGCTAGTATCTCAATAATATTCAGTTTATAAACTTCGAATGGATCCCTTATTACGTTCCCGACATGGTCGATTCACCCGCTTCTTTCTTTCTTATTATCATTCTTAAACGAAGATGTCCCCGTCGCGCTGATTTATCTCGTGGCTTAAGCGTTGAATAACTATTTGACACCGGTATATTTCATTTTTTTTTTTTTTTTTTAATTTGTATAGTCTATCTCTATTCTTGAATGTTTTTATTATAATAAGACATTGAGAATTGCTAAAGCTTTTTAATTGCGTGCTAATATGAGTTGAACCAAGTACGTATATAATGATATGCTTGCGCCGAGTGTCAGTAAAACGACGGATCCATCACAATCGATCAAGCATTGCTCGCGTCTCGATAATTTAATCCTCAAGCGACTAACGACGTATCTCGGCCCCTATCCATCTTTTTCTATTTCCTTCTACGAATTCCGCGCGTGAAGATACAACTTTCTTATTTCGGGGAGAACCGCCTATCTCCTCCTAAACAGACGAGTTTTCTAGATAGAAACACGCGAACGGATTTTTCCAGTAATCTTTTTTAATATAATTTTGCAAAAATAAGATAAAAGTTCACACAATAAGAATATATAATATAATCTTACAAGAGGTGTATGTCCAAGTAATTTGTATCTTGGACAATGATATTGTCACTTATTGCCCACACGACATCAATAACGGAATAATATTACAATTTTATTCGCAGCAGCGTTATCACGAAAGGTATAAAAGCATTCTTGAAGCGGAGATTAAAAAACGCTTAACCAATCGCCGTATGTAAGCTTCTCGATAAACATCGCGTACAATCGTGAACGATAAAAAAGGCTTACGTGACACGGTAGGCACGGAACGACCATTTGCCGTATCGAAACGATGAGGGCGGGGGGGGGGGGGGAGGTGTGTAGAGTCGAATATTCCCAATTCCAAGTTGGCTGCATCTACGGGATTGTTTTCCATCGTCTACCACCGATGTTTTTTTTTTTTTTTTTTTTTTTTTTCGACTCGGTCCGCGTTTCTGCTCGCGAGCTCTCCTCTTCCCTATTTTATTAGCCCGGTTACACACAGCGTGAGTCCTGAAACAATAACCATTGTTAAACTCTCTCTCTCTCTCTCTCTCTCTCTCTCTCTCTCTCTCTCTCTCTCTCTCTTTGTCATTCACTCACTCTCTCTCTTTTTTGCGGCACTTTCAACGTTTGCGTTTATAGACCACGTTCCGCGCTTTGTTCGCATCGAATGACGAGCGTCGGTGATCGCGATGAAGGAAACGGTAACTTTCGGATGATTTTTGTGTTTTCCTCTCTCTCCCTTCCGCCCTCGCTGCTTATTTTCAGCGGCTGTAACTATCATCGTTAATGTTCGTCGTACCTTCCTCCGTTTGCCGCGCTGCAGTTTACAATGCTGAGTCACTTTGGATGAATGCAGTTTTTTATAATTACATACCTGGCCGGAAGGCCGATTTATGATTTCTATGGAAATGGAACTCCCTCCTGATCTGACGGAAGAGATCTCTCGTCCTTTCTTCCTCGACACGTTTCGCGCAGTCTTTCGATATTTTTTCCGTACCTATTTCGGCTCGGGGTGACTATTTAAGATGAACACGAATATTTTCGGAGGATGCGCCAATGAGAGTTTTGTGTTACCTGAATTTTTCACTAAATTAACTATTTAAATTTTGATTAAAAATGTATTGATTAAAATCGCGTCAAATGGATTTTTTATAACGACAAAACGGATAAATTGCTAAAATGTTTTTCACGAGGATTAATATTATATTTGGTTAGATCAATTTATTTATTTGGTCGTAATTCCGTGAATAAAAAACCTGTATAAAGTTTTTCTTCGACAACTTTACATTATCCGTTACGTGAATTTTTCTGCTCACGGTATTAAACTGCAAAGTTTTTTTTTTTTTTTTTTTTTTTTTTTTTTTTTTCAAGATTGACAGATTGTAAATATATAATTTTGGCCAGTATATTTTCAACTTTTTTTGCCTTTAAACAGATGTGCTGTTATTTAAACAATATTAATGCATATTGAGATTGAAATTGAAGAAGAATTAAGTCATGAGAAATTGAGAAAGGATTCAGAATCAGGTGTCCTTAATACCAATTTCTTGTATTGTCGCGTGTAACGATGCACTTATACGTACACTGCGCACACATAGGCATACACATACATATACATGATTATACTCGAGTACGTATCTCGCCCTTCGATAATGATAGGACGCGAGTTTCCATCCGCATGAAATTGCCTCGTAGTAGCTGCAGTTTCCGAAAACACGGCTTCCTATCGGCATCGACTATCCTCTTCTACCCCATCCTCTCGTAATTAAACTAATGGAAATCCGACTCGATGCTTTTATGCGACTCCACCCTATATGTGTACCAGAGCGAGCCTCAAACACCGAAACGCAATCTATTCAAGATTCGGAGACGACAAGCGAAAACCACAAAACTCTGCGACTTTGAATTCGTATGGGGCGATTAACAATTAAATTCAGTTTACGCATTTGATATTTATTCTAAAAAAACTTATTTAAGAGATAATAAATTAAAGATTATTAAACGCAAAAAGACTTACATTTGGCTCGAGATTATTTTAAAGAGATATTTCTCATAAATTTCTTTCGCACGAATCGGCAAGAATTATTAGTATACAAGGTTTCCCCACGTTACGAGAAATCAAAATTCGGAAAAAAAAAATATTTTTAGATTAAATTGACTCTGCCTAATGCACGTTGCGGTGAATTTGGTTTGCAAATGCCGGGCGCTTTTAGGAGAGCGCGAATGAAGCCCGGTCTGATAATAACGGAAGTGAGATAGCCGTCGCATGTATCGCATTACACGTAATGAAAACAGCTATCGCATTACGCATAATTACGATGTTATTTCATTATATGCGAAATAATTTGCGAAAGTTTGCGAACACGTCGGGTAATTGGGGGATGAGAGGGGCCAGCGTTACGTAAATGAACTGGGGATAATTGCGCGCGTCATTGTTCATTATTTTTATCAAAAACCGGAGAGCGGATCGTTACCGTCTCTTTGTGAAAAATATTTTATTGTTTTTAATTAACGCCGCGAGAAACAGAGAGAGAGAGAGAGAGAGAGAGAGAGAGAAAGAGAGAAGGATCGGGACCGCGCGCGATATAAAAATCGCATGCGCTCTGTTCGCTGATCGCCATCAACTCAATACTGGCTCTCAATTAATTTTAATTATCGTTAACAAAGTGTCGAAAAGATGTAACGCGACACGGGCACGTGGCCGTTAAAAATTAATGACGTTCGTCAAAATAGGACGCCAGGGTAAACACGCGTCGTGTCCCGATACTAAAAACTCGAGAGTCAATTAATTGCTCTGATGAACGATGACGTCGTATAAAACGTCGCTTTTATTTTGCACTCGTTTTCGCGGTTTTTTAAAATTTATAAACGTTAAAATTGACTATCGTTCCAATGTCGCGTCATCGTCGATATTTATCCTTTCGTCGTGCGATCCTTCTCGAAACGCGCGGAAATCCGATGTCTTATATTTTGAAATCAGTTGCTTTTATCGCGCGCGATATTTTCTTGATATTATTCTTGTCGTAACTGTGTTACTAGCTCTCAATCTAACAAGCTTCGTCTTTTCGAGGCGCCTTTAAACTATTGTCGATCACATCAAATTAATAATAATAAGTAAATGTCACTCGAAGCGATTGAAGGATTTTTGCTTTTTGAAAGAAGGGCCGATTTCGATTAGATTATTTTCTATCAATTTGGAAATTTTGGAAAATAATGCACTTTTTGTGCTCGCGCATGGAAACGTTAATGAAAGAACGTTCAATCAGAATGAAATATAGATTCTTTTCTCATAACCTTCGTTCTCACAATGACAAAGATCAACGTTGTATGCGATCGCGTGATTGATACTTTGTTCTGACTCGTGAGAAATTTTGAAACTATGCTAGCTATTTTTTTATGCGACAGAATATGACTTTTGCATATTTCCGTCAATGAATATGATCACAGGTACAATTGATAGCTAGTAGATTTTTCTAGATATGCATATGATAAATGGCGGATGTTTATTTAACGTATATAATGTAATGTATAGTTAAAAAATATGTCTACTATAAATTGCTTTTGCAAATATGTCGTATAACTGGTGACCCAGTAATTTAATACTGACGTATCTATTACACTGACTGTCGCGGATATCCACCAAACCATTTGTTATTACGAACTGAATCAGGAAAAATGATGTTTGTGTGTATTACTCAGTCAACAATAATATTTGAGTGATAAACATTTGGACATTGAGGGATTTTGACGAATTATGTGTTAGACGCATTTATATTTATTAGAGAGATAATAGAACAATAAATTCTCTAATTAATTTTCGTAAATCATATTCTAACAGAATTTTAACTTTAATCTAGATATTTAACAAATTATGAACTATATTGGAATTATGATAATTAATTAGAAAAAGTGTTAAAAAAATTGAAAATTTTGATGTTAAAAAAATACTCTAATCTTTTGTCTTGTTTTTTAAATCTTAATGATTTATGTAAATTTTCCTTACAAGTACATTTACAATGGACGCATTTAATTTGCCAATAAGTCCACGTTTTTGCTAGCTATTTTAAAATTGTCAGTGATAACAGACGGTACACTAAAATGTCTCTAATATTTTGTTCGGGATTCGAAACAATGTTCGAATACGAAAATAGCAATCTCTTGTATTCAGTAATACATTATTCGTGCCTTTTGTTTGACAACTCTTCAATACTCGATTCGCAAAAGTTTCCGCACGGAAGATAAAGATCGAGCGTTATAATCAATTATGTAAAACAGAATTTTTAGATTGTCGATGGAGACAGGAGGTTGATGCGTAAGCAATTGAAAATTTGTTTTCAAGAGTAAGGAGAGGAAGAGGTGAAATAAAAAAAAAAAACTTTGTCTCGCGAAATATCCGAGATTTACAGAAGGAAGTTTTTCGCGCGCGAGCTTTTAAGAAGAGTCTCTAAAAGTGATAATTTATTCCGATAGGGATCGATAATTTATTCGTTGAAGAAGATTTACCGGTCGCGCGGTCCGCGTTAGTTCTTAACTTTAATTATGGCTTTATAATCCATGCTTTAATTATGTTCTGATTTATCTGCACAATATACAGTTAGATACACGTTTTAATATTCAATAAAATAATTTTAAATCGTGAAACTATTGCTTATTAAAGGTTTTTTTATTGGAATATTTATAACAGAATGTTGCTTAAAATTCATATAAATTAAAATTTTTTTTAATACATATATATTCTGTACTAAATAGGATAAATTTAAAAAATTAATTAAACAGACAATGTATTTATGGGAAATAATTCTGTTAAATTTACAATTCTCTTGTCATATTATTGCATAATATATAAATGATATTTGTGTGCATTAATATTTTTATTAAAATGTCATATTATGACTGAATTTATATATCCAGTGACGAATATGCGACGCATGTGCAAAATGAATAATGGAAAATATAATTAATAAAATTACAACATTTTTTTGGCCAATAAACATTGATTAATTTTGAAGTCAGAATTCTGAATAAAATTGATATGTAATTTTTAATAGCAATATAATTTAAATTTATTTAACTTGATGTAAAAAAAAAAATGAAAGTCTCTTATTATCTTACATGACATATTACAAATAGAATAGAGTGTTTTGCATCGCTCTCTATTATAATTACTTTAATCTTTGACGGCACAAACGTACGTTATTGCTCACAATTTCCACAAAGAGCGCAGCAAGGAACCGAGAGGAGTAAATCAAATTTTAATTACATTAACGCCGCGGTGCATCCAATTAATCTCAGCTCCTTGCTCGGTCGGCGAAAAGTTTTGTACGCTAGAAATAATTAAGGTCCCTCTCTCACGTCCACAATCATCGCAGTACTTTGGACCTCGAGAATGTGCTTCTTCAACTTTCTAGTCTTAAAAAGCGGTACATCTTAAGCGACTGTCTGTCTTACAATTAAACGTATTGTATATAGTGCATACATATATACATACATGTATAAATGTGTATAGACACGCAATATTATAATTTTCACCAATGTTGGCCTGAGCATCGGACTTTTTCCTCCATCTTTTTGCCTCCGGTATATTCGAGGCAAGTGGTGGTAAACGGGTATCGGAAGTTTCTTTATAGACAATGGGCTTGTCGCACAATTTCTCCTCTCCTCCCTCGCCGGAAATGGACAAGAACGGAGATACGATGTATCGCTTATAATGTGTGCTTCCATCGCCTCTCTGCTCGGTAGAAGCGAGGAGCTTAATTCGTTTGTAATCATTCGCCACGTGAGCCTGATGATGAGAATTCTTCTCCATGCAAAATGGGTGCTTAATCTTTAGATAGCCGGGGATGGAGGTGTTTTCACATACTCTGAAGATTTCGCTCGTGAAAAGAAAAAAAAAAATTTTTTTTTCCGGTTTAGAGCTTGGAAGAGCTTTATTCCTCGTTAATGAGAAAGGAATTCCTATTTATTAAAGTGCAATAAAGCAAAAGCAAACTCGGTATGGCGCGGTCTTTCGATAAATGCTTTCCGCCACAATCCTGGAAAATAGCGAAATCGGAGTTATCCGCGTCGGTAGCAAATGGAAAATTGAGACCTCGTACGATTTTAGTGCAGCTCCGTGTCGGATCTGAAAACGCATATTGCCCTGAGGCGTGCTGCTATCTTCCGTTATATCATATAATGCTTCCTCGAACTCGTGTTTCTAAAGAGAGAGAGAAAGAGAGGGGCGATAAAATCCATAACTATATAAAACTATAAAAGAGACTAGTAAGCTGTATAAACGCGCGACACACACCATGCGATGCGTTTTTTAATGCAGTGTTATCGTAACAATGTTTAACCACTATGCGTCACACAGAAATAAAAGCCCATTGCGAATCAATATTTTTTCAGTTTACTTTATTTTGAAAAATTCTACACTTTCTTTCCGTTGTTAGATAAGTAGTGAGATAAAGTTAAAATGTTTGGTGAATGAAAAATGTAACAAATTATATAAGACATAAAAGAATTTTATTTTATCATTTCAATGAATTTTTCAATTTTTCAATGATAATAAAATATTTTGTGATAATAATTTTTAGTTACTGTCAATTAAGATTTTTTCTCATCCAATATTAGTATAAAGTAATTCAGGGATATTTTTAACATATGGAAAAGATCTTCACATTCTTATAATTTAATAACACTGGAAGAAATTTGGGTATTTTCAAAACTTTTTTAATAACTATTATGAGAAAAGTATTTTTACGAGAAAACATTGTGACAATTTTCGTGTAAAATGCGGATTAACGAGACTTTATGAAATTTATCTTTAAGTAATTTTATTTATTTCTATGATGTAATATTTTTATTTAGTCTTAAAGTTACCTTAAAAAAAATATTACATTATTCGCCGTTAGACGAAATATCTGAATTTTCCTCATGAATGCCTACATCTTTTTTAATATAATGAGAAAAGAGAGCAATTTATTTTCACACGAGTATCAAACGAATTTATTTTCAAATATTATTTTATTTTCACACTTTTATATATGCACATAAAATGAAAATTACAGAATCTAATATTTTAATTTGCGACACATCAAGCTACATATATTTTTAATCTACATAGAATTATTAATATTATTAGCACATATGGAGATGTTCTTAAATTATATTATCAAAGCTCATATAATTTGAACGATTAATCTTGATTTTATTTCTCATATTATTTGAAGAGAAAGTTGAAAAAACTGTGTTATAAAGATATAATATCCAAAGAGAAGTCAACAGCTGCGAGAATATATACTCGTAAAGAGAAGCCGCACAAATTATCTTCTCTTACATGTTGCTTCTCTTCTCATCCCGTGCCTCCCCACGGCCGCTTCTCGCCCTCTCTTTAATCCGGTTTGCGCGAAACAAACAATTCTCTCAGCCAACGTATAATTGTCCGTAATTCGATCCTCTAACGCAGTTTAAACGCAAAAACTCGGGCGCGATGCAGTCTCTGCCGGTGCGGGTCCGAGCTTGCGCGCGCGCTCGTGGGTTTAATTGAGTGTGCTAATTAAGAGTGCGATTGAACTGTACGTGGACCCGTCTCCACACTCCTGTGTGTACATCACTCTTTCTCTCTGTGTGGGTTTGTGTGTGCGCCCATGGGCGGTCGAGTGTTGTTGGCGCTTGTCCGCGTGGGTGATCGCCGCGCATCGAGGTTTTGATCAGAAAGAGGGGGAAAAAAAAAAAAAAAAAAAAAAAAAAAAAAAAAACGAAAGTACACAAGTACGTACTCGGCGTGGTTTGTCGAATGTTCTTTCTTCTTTTTGCTTTCTTCTTTTTTTTTTCACAACATTTAAAAAACATTTTGCGCGTGTCGCGACAGTGCGCGTAACGTGGGTGGGTTTCGCCGCGAAACTTCCGCTCAAACGTCAGTCCTTTCGCAAAATCCTATTGTTCCTCAGGATGCGCTCTCAGGTTTCCTTTGTAGTACTTGCAAAGCTATGGACGGTGACGGAGGTTTATTGTAGTTTATCGAACTGCTGTCAACATTTGAAGGGTTATCGCTTTATTATCGCTCCATTCTTTTGCGAGATTTTTTAGAAAAGATAAATATCTGTGAAAATAAAATTATTTCGTATATTTAAACTATTGTACGTGTAGGATGACGTCAAGTACTTCCTATGCATGATATACACTTGGTACTGTTGAATACATAATAGCGACCAGAGAAAACATTCTGAATTCACAACTGTAATCTCTAGGTATGACGTGTGCTTTTGCAGATTTACGTTTCAAATTTGTGCCGGGCAATTTTTTGACGTAAGTTTAATTGCGAGCATTGTAATGCGAGTCGCAATATATAATCTTCATTTAATAACATCGACTAAATATCAATTTACTCTGCTTGTTCTACGGAATATGAATGTTATTTGATCATATTGCTAAATATGACTGCGCGCGATAGATTATATCTATAAATATGTCTATAAATAACATTGTCATTTCAACGGCGCCACTCATTCTGTTAGCTTTCGCGCAACTTTATCTTATCGCTTTCGTTTGGTACACCTTTATGTAGTTTCTCAGGAACGGACAAAATAAATTGTTTAGGAAACTATGCATCTACTTAATAGTTAAGGTATTTTTTTTATAAAGTGTCAATTTTATTATACAATTACGAATACGAATCATCATTAACTTACGTTATTTTTTACGTTTATTAAAAATAGCAACCGGATTGACAATCTCGTACAATAATTCGTCATGTATTTCTTCATGTATTTGCCCGATTAATTTATATTAAACGGTGTTGCAGCATTGTATTTTTTATTTTTTTATTTCTATTCGATTATTAATTCACCTTCGTATGCATGAGATCACAATTGCAATATAATGTAAGAAATGTCAAAACTCGAGTAGACATAGGAAAGAGAAAACAGAATACATTAAATATCGTGCATAAAATATCACGGTACATGGAGCGCATTTTTTGAGTGTGTTATTGTTATTATCATTTTTATGACAGCACAAAGCGGTGAATCTACGTGTTCCATTCTACGCTTCGCTTGACACAGGGACGTCCGCGAAAGATTAAAGAGGAGAGAACTTGATACTTCCGTGTTCATCGGGGATAAATGGGAATGTGACAAAACTAAGAAATCCCCCAACGGGAAAGTCGAACGAAGCTTGAAGGAATTACGCCAATTTGGAGCTGGATACGTAATTCGCGGAACCTTTGGAGCCGGACTTTTCGCGCGATTAATCAAAGTCAGCCCCGGCTGCTTAGAGCTTCGGAAGTCGCTGCTTCGTTCATTTACAGATTACGTTCACTATTTCGCATCGATCCGCGCTTAAACGTTTCTCCTAATGTGACTTATCTATCTCAAGCAGTAGAGTGGACTTTCGGTTTTTTTTTTTTTTTTTTTTTTTTTTTTCGAACGACCTCTCGTGACATTTAACTTGTCGAGAGAGAAAGAAAGAGAAAGAGAGATGCATTATGTAATCTTTATTCTAACTACTAATTATATATAATAAATTGCTTTTAATTACAAGTAAATAATAATGACTAATTTTTTTGTTAACAGCACAATATAATTTATTTTGTGCAATTCTATGTAATTTTTTACACATTAGAAAATATTGATTGAGAAACGTGTATTTGTAAGAATTGTCTTAAAATTACGCCAAGGCTATACTCTGAAAATTGGACGGATTTCTCGCGCACGAGACCAATATTATTTCATCCTTGCAGATGATTCGCATCACGTGTTTCGCCTCCGCGAAGGGCTTCGAACTCCGCGAAGTACGTATGTACAGCTGAGAGCATCTGTCGACTGGTGCGCGTTCACGCGAGTAAACGCGTTACTCTGTCTGAGAGTTGGTCCCCGAAAATGTGTCTTTCGGGCGAAGGAATTGCAACTGTGGAACGTCTCTTGATAACAAAACACATCTGGAGAGACACGTGTCTCCCTTCGCTAAATATCGTGAAATAATATTCTGTTCGCGTTTACAGATTCCTAAATAGATTTTTATTCCGGGGTTGGGATAAAGAAGAAATTAAAGTACGATTAAAACTAAGAGTTATTAAACTTCCGTTTAACGTTTGGGTGGGTAATTTGGTGTCGGCGGAGTTTAACAAGTTTTATCCCGCATTTAAGCATGATGATTGAGAATTAATCAAAGTTTGGAAGGTGACCTGTAAACTTTGATCGTGTAAACGAATTTTATCTATTTTTTTTTCCATGCGATTAATTTTATTCGCGCGGGTTATTCTATTTGCTACGATTAAGAGAACAATCCATAAACAATTATTCTGATACATTTTAAGAGAAACAAAAAGAAATTACTCTGATTCACGCAATATCGAAATAAGATTATTCTACCTGACTTTTAATAGGCTTAGAGTTTATTGGAGGTTACACGAGGGTCTGCCGGCCCCGCTTTTATTTCACTTCCTATTTCGTCAGCTTTTTTCATCGGCCTTACTTGGCTTTTCCTCGGCCTCTCAAAGTATTAGAATAAGAATTTTTATGGAATGCAGTAAAAGTGCCTGAATAGACCTGGAATAGACCGAGAAACGAGAGTACCATTTTTTTACCAGAATAATGTTCGAGTTCCGGCGATGAGGCCGAAAATCGATCAGGAATCTGCTCTTTCCCCTTTCTCTTTAATTGTAAGACGTACACACGAATCCTTCGCACTCATGCGGTTGCGAATTCTGGGTATTCTTTCCGCGATGATAGCTTCGCACAGAAATAAATACGCAGTCGGGTCTGCGCTTTATCGGGCCATTGTTGTGCGATTCACAATGAACATAAACTTTAATACGTTTGCCTTTTTAAGGGTTGCAAAATTGTGCCAAATTTGCGGGTTCTCCGCGACGCAAGAGATGTTTTTTTTTTTTTTTTTTTTTTTTAAATTGTGCTTTCAATGCGCGTTACGTCGGTCATTTTTTATCGCGGCTTTGAAAATTATCAATTGCGTAAAAAAAATAGATGACACACTCCTGCGCGTGTCTGCGATATTCTTATCTCGTAACCTTGTCATTCGCGACGAGGAAACTGAGGAACAGAATAAAGTTATGTCATACACGTTATCGTATAACTTGTGCGATTGGAAGTTGGTGCATCAATTTCATGTCTCATTAATTTTTTATATATCTATTTCTGTAGGTTTACCGAAGAATGCGGAAAAAAATGAATTTTTTTTTTATATCATATAACTCGAAAGAATTTATCGACAAAGATAAAGTTGAGATAAGAGGAGAACTCGAGAACTTAATGACTTTATAAGCGCGCGATATCTCCGCGACGAGCAGATGGAAATCCATCGGCGTTCCTAGGTTCGTTCGTGAAATTGATGCAAACTAGACGCTCGTAATTCGTTGAAATTCGTCGAAGTCTCGGAAAATTGTTAGATGACGATCTACCGGTAATTTAAGAATGGCTTCACGCCGTCTTGCATCTGTTACGTAATGATGATTCTCGTTTCGCATTCTGACGAAATTGTCAGCAAGAAACGAGCTACGTATACTCGGTTGAGTACACAAGCGCCGAGGTGTACACGCGCGCGGGTGTGTGTGTATATATATATATATATATATATATATATATATAATATATATATATATTTTGGTCTTTCGAACGAGATCTTAATCGAGAGCCATGGCTCGTTGCGCCGGAGGTAAACTCGAAGATGTCGAAACTAGACGACGAAGATCGCGGAAGGTGGAGAGGATGGAAGGGTGCCGACGCAATTCGCGGCAATGATTTATTTACTCGGGTAGGTAGGGTAATGAACTGATGGAAACTTGTTAATCCAGAAGTGCTTCTTGCCCTCGTATTTGCTCTCGACCGGTAAAAGTTGGCGCGAGTCGTGAACCGAATCGCGCGACGAATTTTCTCAATTAAATCATCTCATAGTTTCTTCTACCAGCTCTAATCTATACACGATTAATTAATCATTCCGAGAATTGCATGAATTACGATATATATATATATATATATATAATTGCATGCACGATATATATAAATGTTTAAATGAGATGAATGTTATTAATGGACGATAGACAGGACTTAGCACGGTGTCGACGAGACACGTGTCTTTCGCATCTGACTGTTTGGTCAACAAACGATACACGAGAAATGTTTTTCGTTGCTTTAGTCGTGTAAACAAGCTCTTTCCCTTCTCCGGACCTTGTTGGCCGTGTCGGGATTCTATTTGCCCGTCGGCTACAAATCACCCGAGTTTTCGATCCTTGCTAATCCTTCGGTTCCGGGAGTGAGGTATCGACGAAAGGGATTTTCGTCTCCGGACCGGACTGCCGTGAGCTTTCACTTCTCGTTGTGGATATCCCGCCAAAGTATCTTCCGTTTCTTCCCATTTCCTACATGTCCTTGCGTTTGCGTTCGGATAAGTAAACCCGGCGATAAATTTTTGAGACAGAAACGTCGAGAGATTGTTATATTGATTCCCTGACGATTTTCCCCATTATTAAACTAATAAAATACCCTTTAAGAATCGATCGGGTTATTAACTGAATAATAATAAAAAAAGATTTAAAGCCACTAAAATATTTTTCAACATGGAGATTCGCAAGTTTTTTCAAACAATAAAGTTGATCAGTTAAGTATATAGAGGAAAGATAGAAAAGACCGCTGAGTGTCCAGGAACGTAATCGGCCTGTTGGGAGTCAAGAGAGGTCGATGGAAATCGCGACGACGTACGGCGGTAACTCTCGCGTAGACGAAACCGGCGGAAATGGAGAATCGACCGATGGAGATCGACCGCGAACAAGAGGGAGAGAGGTCCTCTCTCTCTCTCTCTCCATCTCTCGATATATGTACGTGTGTTCGTCGAATCTCCCCTCCCTCCTTCTTCGCGCGGTTAAATCCCATCGGAAACTCCAAGTACTCTCCGTGCAGACCGCGGACGGCCGGTCGCTCGGGGCTCTAAATAAATAAAGAGTGACTCGCGAGACGAGCGAATGGTGGATTCGGCGGATTCGAGAAGGATAGCGACTGGAGGAAGAGAATGGTCGAACACACGCGAGAGGGATAGCAAGAGGGGGGGGGGGCGCGGAGGATGGTCGGAAGAATGGCAGATCGAGAGGGACCGAGCCGCGCCATGGGAGCCATGCATCAACCCCTATTACCCGCGACAGCCTAACTATTGGCTTCCCGCTGGCTGTAACTGAAATCTACAGGAAGCTCCCTCCCCCGCATTTACTTCATCCCCTAGTGTCGGGATTAGGCAGATTCCGCGAATTCGCAGTTATGGAAGCAAAAAGAAAAAAACTTGCGATACACGTTTATCCGAGCGCTAAAAGATCGGAACTCTAAAAATTCTTTAAAAAATACTTTATTTTTTAATAAAATAATTTAGAGACACATTTTATTAGGTATGTAATATAATTTAACATAAAAAATATATTATAACTTTGGATTAATCGGTTTACAAATTGAGAAAAAAGATATCTTAATTTTTATTTTTATTTTTCATATAAAAAAATAAAGAGATAATATAATTATAAAATATATATATAAATATTTTTAAGCAAATTCAATTGATACTCGTTATTAATACATCGTATAATCTTTTTATCACATTAATTTTCGAAAATTTTTATGTATTATATATAAAGGGCTGAAATAATATATTTCACATAATACATGTTAATATTTAAAAATATAATTTTTGAAACTGAGTAAAAATATTTTTATCAATCAATAAAATTATTTAAACACACAATTTTCGCGTAAAGTTTAATTCTTTTGTACATATAAAATATTATATATATATCATACAATTATTGTAGAAACTTGTGACATTTTCTGAATAATATTATAATCAGTTTTATTCATTTATATCATGATAAAAAAATACTCTACAGTAGTTACTAGAATTTTTAAAATCACAGTTTTTATAATGTTGTTACATGTTATAAAAGTATCGAGATCTTCTTACATGTCAAAATATACCCACGCTATCTTATACATGAATTGTAGAAAACCATAACATTTTTCATCTCCCTTAACATCTTTACCTTTCAAAGGGCTGCGAATCTGTAAATCTCTATATTTACGTTATTACGCGATCCATCCGTCATCGTCGTTCTATTTTATCTTTCCTGCTATCGTGAAAACTTGCCTGTCACGACTGCGAAACCGTGACGACTGACCATTGGGGGTGGGGCAGGGTGGCTATAGCGACGAGATAAAGAGCGATTCGCCGCCGTAAGAATTTTCCGCCGCATCGCGTGACTTCCGGTAGATAAAATCGGGTTCCGTCGAGAAATCCGCCGGAAAACCTTTGGTTTTTGATCGCCGGAGGATGATTAGCCGGCTAACTAGCCGCCGTAGCGTCGCGTGTAAAATATCTCGCGGTCGTTCCTGCCTCTACATTTTCTCGACAAAGCGTAAAACGATGCGCGATCGCTATTTATTACCGGACAACATATTTTAGATAGAATTCGAATCGTCGTTGTCGGTCTTTGCGTCATACGCGAAACACGAAACCCTCCCCTTGATACGATACTTTATGAATCGTCCGTTTTGGGAAAGCATACGATTACGTGTGTTTTGGTTGATGAGCTCGCCGCGTTATTGCTCATCGTATCGCTTTTCCGTCGTCGGATTGAAATGTTTATCTGACGGGCGCTCGTTAGCGCGAATATCGAATCTCTATCTGGAAATTCGCATTCGGTATATTTAGAGCTGGCCGATAATACCGATTAACATCGGAAATAAGTTAACGAGCGTCAATTCGTTTAACCATCTGATACCGCTTTACTCGATATTTTTAAGTAACTTTGAAGAAAAGATAAATTATACTATTAAATTTAAGTTACATTAACTTAACTAACACTAAAGATACATTTTATTATTTTTATATACCTATGTATAAAAAAAAAAACTGCCATGACTATATTTAATATATTGGGTAAAACGGAGATGAGTCTGTTAATAAAGGGAACGAAAGGACGTTTGCAAAAATTCATTTTGCTTTTTTTCATTTTTATATTACGTAAAAAAAATTTTTTTAAAAAAATAAATAAAATGTATACATTTTTTGATTGCGTAATCGATTCCGCGAACTAGTCGCGAGTCTCTCTTTTTCGTTAATTTTTCGTTTATACAGATTCGTCAATTATAGCGTAGGGAAATGTGAATGGCGAGAAAGAGGTGACCGGGTAATCAAATGGATATTTTCTGGAAACGAAACGAGCAAATTCCCGGAGGGCAAAAGTTTCCTGCGAACGAAAAAGGGGTACGGATGCGCGCGCGCGCGGATTTTTTCCCCCTGCGTTCGATAATTTCGTCGAGCATGGAACGCGCGGACGATAGTTGTTATCGATTGGAATCTATGGTGCATAATTTCGTTTGGACGAATCATTACTGCGGTCATCCGCGAACGGTGCGCCAAATTCGTTTATGTGGCAGCTGTCCTGCCTACGTTAAATTACAGCGGATGATTGATGCCAAGTGTGCGGAAAGATTGCCCAGAGTGAGCGCAAGAAATCAATGGATTATTATCAGGAGCGATTTATCGCGTGTTTATGACAACCAAATTCGTAATCGAAATCTTCGAGAACGTACCGGTGACAATTTTTTAATACCAAGTTATTCCGGGATTATCGATTTCACAAAAATGTACATCTGTGTAATGACTGTCGTTCTATTATTTTGTTTATCTCTCTCTCTCTCTCTCTCTCTCTCTCTCTCTCTCTCTCTCTCTCTCTCTCTCTCTCTCTCTCTCTCTCTCTCTCTCTCTCTCTCTCTCTCTCTCTCTCTCTCTCTCTCTCTCTCTCTCTCTCTCTCTCTCTCTCTCTCTCTCTCTCTCTCTCTCTCTCTATTAATACTCTTGACGTACTTGCAAAAATTACACGTTGTTTTCCACTTGCATTGATAAACCAAGGCTATTATTTCATCACATTTTCTTTGTAAAAAAAAAAAAACAATGTTCTTTTTTAAAGCACAGAACAAAGGAAAATACAAAAATTTTTTTAATGTACTGATAACGCATTATAGTTGCTATGGGTAATTAAAAAAATTGTTGTATTTTTCTTGTTCTGTACTTTAAAATAGAACATTGTTGTGTTTCTTAAAATTTTATTGCATTTTTGACATTCTTCAACGCGGTAAAAAAATTTCTTTTGAAAAATTTAAATCCAGTTCCATAAACTACAACATTTTGCCTACAGAATCCTTTTTTTTAAACTTTCCTTTAATTTTTTTTGTCCGACATACATAATTTTGAAACTAAATCTGTATTTTTCAGACATGTTGTCGATACTAGGCGAAAAATTATCGCAAACAAACAATTAAAAAGACATTTTCTAGCTTGAAATTTCAGCTTTAAAGTGCTATCGATAGTTTTAAAAAATTTTTAAATCTTTTTAGTATTTATACACTAAGAAATACAGAAAATTGAAGGATGCCTAATAAATTTGTCAAATGGCTGTATATGATAATACGAGTCGGTATTCTTCGTCGGAGGATATCGCGCTCGACGGTTTCCAGAAATAGTTCAAGGGTGCGATAAGAGGGTGAGAGAGATGGAGGGCATCAAATAGATTAAACGGCGAGTGCCGCAGCTGTCGCGCGGCATTTCGAGATTTTCGACTTCCCGATTTCGCGCAGGCAGATCCTCTTTGCGTTCCCTCTCCGGACCGGCGCGGCGGCGCCCAAGTTAATCCTTAACGTACGTCGCGATTTCGCGATCTGCATACTGCTTACTCCTCGAGTAATTTCGCCGGGGGCTTAGAGAAGGGCGCGGAGTCCCGCCGGGAGGGCGCGAAACGGTTTGCCTGGCGTATTAAGTCGTCGGCACGGCGGGATTAACGATCGTTCTAAAGCTCCTCGATTTCGTTTTCGCACTCACTCCCGCGATGCGCGACTGTGTGCGTTATTAGGACGTTATTAGCGCTATATTAGGGCAGGTTTGTAGCAATTCTCAGTCCCTATCGGCTCGCCTCCGTTCTCACAACGATTAGGTTTCTGCATTAACTTCACGAGCATCGGAAATTTAACGCCAAACTTGGCACAATTATAAGCTAAGAAATTAACTTTATTTTATAATAAAATATATGAAGGAAATACATAAGACTTTATATATTATTATTACATTTTTCCGAATTTTTTGCAATATATATAATTGATTTATTTCAATACAATTCTCAATTACATTTTGTCGTACACTTTACAACATTGTTTGCGGAGGACAATATCATACATGCATACACACGCATATCACAAATATATCTTATACATGTAGCGTGTACGAAACACTTATATCGAAGCAAACTAAGAAATACGTGCAGAGTGCGAGAGTTTGCTCTTCTCTTCGTTTTTTCGCGTAATTATGATAATTAAGACGGTCCTAAGTATGTACACAAAGTTATCGTCAATACGGTGAAAAATAAAAAGATTGCATGCGATCTAATTAATTAATATATATGATTAGATACGATATTTTCGAAAGCATCTATATATACATTTCATTTAACGAGAAGTAATAATTGCTACGTATAAGTTGAGTTATTATATTAATTAATAAACATGTCATATGCACACACTCTCTCTCTCTCTCTCTCTCTCTCTCTCTCTCTCTCGTTTCCCTACCTCATATTATCTATATTATTCTATATTTTTTATATCAATGTTATTATCCGTCTATATCTATATTATTTGTCATTATGTATAATAACAAATAGTAATAGATTATTATTATTATTGTATAATAATATGAATAAGCTAATTGTTGAATTGAGAAAGTATCTAGCGATAAACAGGAGATAACGCTTTAATTTAGCAGATGACTCTATTAATTAATTTTATATTATCTCTATATTATTTCATATTATTCTCCACTGGATAAAAATCTTTTGACGTTTGTTTGAATGAACAATACGTGTTATTGCATTAATAATACTGCATCATTTGTGTGTTCCATGTATATAATTCCCGTAATAATTTTTGTTACAGGTAAGCGCTGCCGCGGCCCCTTTGACATCGTTTTCTCCGGCACACAAAGCTTTTAGTAAGTTAATTAAACTTTCCACAAGGAGAAGAGGTGCGGCGGCCTTTCAGCCGCGCGGCTTTAATTTCGTTGACGTAATTAAAAATATGTACAAAACGCGACGGGGACGACCGATAATGAACGTTAAAGCGATTGTGTGATACGTGGTTTTAGTCGGACAAGGATCAAAGCGAAATTAATCCGCGTAAACTTGCCGAAAATTGCGCTCGACGTTCTATCGCGTCGCTTGACGACTGTGCCCGGGTTTTTGAAAGATTTTGTGTATCGTGATTGTTGGAAATTTCTCGACATTATAGGACGTTGAACGCATTTTGTCTTGCGCAAAGTTAAAAAAGGATTATTAGATTTATTATAAGCCTATGGCGTATTGCGTTTTTTTTTTTTTTTTTTTTTTTAATGAAACCATAGCAAATAGGTAAAATTCTATCCGATGTGCTTTATTTTTGTTTCATTGCCCACCGCTTTATATTTTATAACGTTTCAGTTTCTGTATTTGATGATAGGTATTTTAAATACAAAAAGAATGGAGTTTAAACGGAATGACATTTAAAAATTTAGATAGAAAACAGTAGTGCAGTGCGCACGCTATGGAGTTTATTAAAAATCGCTGAAATAAATCTTTCTACGCCGAGGATGCTTCAGAGAGGTACGACTTCTAATTTGAAATCTGCAAATATTTGCCAATTTGCTATATGTTTTTACACAACAATACGTTTTTACATAATTTTACATGACAAGCTTGATACTCCCACGCCGCGAAAAGCAGACAAAGCATCCTTTCTGAAAGTTGCAAGCATTTACAATGACGGATACAATACTCCAGTTTTAGTCTTTATAATAGTGTTCCGCTGACGTCATCAACTCTTTTTTAAACGGAAGCATATCTGATGTAACGAAACTTCCCGAAAGAATTCCACGTAGCTATTTATTAAAACGAACTCTATTGTTATACGTTTAGAAAATCATGAGAGCTTTTTAGCATCTCGTATCTCTTTGCTTATATCATTGAATAAGAATAAGTCGTATAATTTTTTGACCGATCGCTTTTCTCTCATCGTAATTGAAAAGGATTGATGTAAATTTCATATAAACGTTGACACGTCTTTCTCTCTCTCTCTCTCTCTCTTCTTTCCATTTTCCTTTGGCATAATCTCTTGTGTCTCGATAGTTACAATTACAACCTTCCTCGACAATCATGTTACCGCGTTTCCAGGCTGTTAGGCAAGCGCTCTCGTAAACGAGCGATTCCGCCAAATCGTTCACACGCGACTATCGATTGTGATCGAGGTTTGGTTTCTGCGGCTTCGAATCTGTCGATGGAACAATCGGTTCCAAAGAATCCATCGAAACTCTTTACGGTAGGCGGTTCCGCCATTCTGACGTCAAGGACGTCGAAATGGAAGGAGATGATTATACTCGAATCCCTCTTTTCCCTCGCCTCTCTCTCTTTCTCTTTCTCTCTCTTTCGCCCTTTCTCCGATTTTCTCTGTCCCTTCACATGTTTCCTCTTCTTACTTTGTCTTTCTATCTCTCTTCGCGAAAACAGTAATCTCCGCGTCGAACAAACACTCTGAACTCTCGCTGAAGAAGAGCGCTCGTCGAACGAATGGCAATGCGCGACCCTCTCCCTCTTCGCACTTATATCTTCCTCTTTCTTCGCCGACTTGAGAATCAACGATTCACTCTTTCCCCCCTCGTTCTCAATCCTCATTCCAGCTCTCTACCCGACCCATTCTCGCAGATGCACTCGCGAGGCTTCTGTTTACGCGTTCCCCTTCGTTATTTGTCTCTGAAACTTTTTCATCTGCTCGACTCGCGGATACTCGCTAGGCGAAAGTTTCGGTTGTTTTAGCGAGCGCGGGCCTACTGCTATAACGGGCCAGACTGAGTGGAGGCAACCATTTGCGACGTCGGTGCTTTATCGCCATCCATTGAACTTCTTCAGTGTACTTTTCCCGGGGAGCGCTATCGTTAAGGGGTGCTCACCATAGTTATAGCTATGACGGTGCACGTTAAAAGAAACGGGTTCGCTGATGTTTCAACCTTAAACTCTGGCTATTATGCTAATTACCTTCGGCGAGTGAGACTCGCTCGAGTATTATTATCGAGAACGTTTCCGTTGTTACGTCAATTTTAGAATATCTACGCATTTGGAACAGTAAGAATCAAGATTATTCAATGGAATGAAAATTAACGATTAGATGAAATGTTAAACCGCTTTTCACTGTGTTAATGAACGTGAATATCTTGATATGTCTCGTTTATAGGGGAATATACATTTACCCACGACTTGTATATTATTTGAGAATTTATCTACCAGACTACTAATATTAATATGATAATTGAAATTATAATAAATCAAATCTTTGTGATAATTTCGTATACATCGATATAGGAAAATTTTTTAACACGCGCAGAGATTTTATATTGTTATAATATATAATGTATATTATTATTTCGAATTAATATTTTCGTTGAAAAATTGCTAACGATGAAAATTTGAAATTCAACAAGATGTGTATTAATGCAATGTATTTGAAATCTCTCGGGTAGTGCATCTTCTTAAATCTTCCTAACGTATAGCAGGTGGTCTCTCACGGAGAGAAACCGAGTAGAATCTTGGCTCGCTCGCACGGAAGACCTAGGATCCGTTCTGGCGCATAATAAATACAAGCTCTTTCCTCCCCTCGCATTCTCCCCCCCCCCCCTCCTCCCTCTTCCCCGGTACACGGGGGTCTGTTTCGTGGCGGCGGGGTGGAAAGCTTAAGAGAGCGGTTTCGGGATCGCGGTGGCGCCTCTCAGATGGACGCGTCCGCGCGTGGCGGAATCGGCTGGGAGCAAGCGTGTCGGGGATGTCGGAAGGGTTCGCGCGGGAGAAAGGTGGTAGTTCTCCGGTGAAGGCGTGGAGAAGGCGACGAGAGAGAGAGAGAGAGAGAGAGAGAGAGAGAGGAAGAGGGGGGAGGGAGAGAAGACTCACGAGAACTCTGGCGCGGCCACCGCTGCTTTTGCCGCCTCCGTCGCGCAGACTCGACGGACCTCGTGCGAGCTCGCGTTCTCTCGGTGGGTTCTTGCACCCCATTGGTTCCGCGTCACCGTTCGCACGGTGGGGATCGAGAAAGGCGCGTATACGCTGTAATCCAACTCTGCGGCCGCAGCAACGGTGGAAGCGGCGGCAACGGCAGCAGCAGCAGCAGCAGCAGCAGCAGCGGTGGCGGCGGTGGCGGCGGTGGCGACGACGGCGACGACGACGATGATGGTGGCGGCAGCGGCGGCGGCGGCGGCAGCAGCGGCGGCGGCAGCGGCGGCGACGGCGGCGGCGGCGCGGAAGCTTACGCGGCGCCGCGCGAGAGAGACGCTCCTCAGTTGTGTCAAGCTAGGCGATCGAGTAGGACGCACTTTAATCGTTCCGCCTCCGAGTTACACTCTCTCTCTTTCACGAACACACACACACACATACACACTCACACACACTCTTTCCTCCTTTTTTTTCTTTCCTTCTTCTCTTCCTTCGCCTCTGCCACGTCTGTCCTCTCCACGCTACTCCTTCACAATATACCGACACACGTATCGCTACATAACGCCACGCACGCATACACAAAGCGCGAGGCCCGCGACATAAGCGCTCGTACGATATACGCACACACAGACAGACACACACGCGCCACCCACACGTCAGTCCTCGCTCGCTTTTTTTCCTTTCGCGCGAATACTCGAGTTCCTTGGCTTTGGTTTAAATCCTCTTCCGTCTCCACCGGGGCGGAACACGCGCGCGTACGGACCTCGAACAGACCGTCATCCTCATCCACGTCGTCGTCACCGTTCGCCGTCTCTGTTTGCTCGCGACGAGAACCGACCTGAGAAACGCAACGCGAAGAAGAGAGAAGGCGAAGAAGTAACGCGCCAACAAGACCACGTGATCGACGTTGCCAGTTGCCAGACACGCTTAACGCTACCTCGTTCTCTCGCCCTCGTTTTCTCTCTCCCTCTGTCTCTGTCTCTGTCTCTGTCTCTTTCTCTTTGTATGCCGAGTACGCATGCATAAAAGCAGCAGCCCCCTGACTGCGCGCCCTATTGTCTCTTCTCTTTGAGTCCGTGTGTGTGTGTCTGTGTGTGCCGAGCGCGAGCCACGGTTATCGTTGGAGCGATAGCTTTGCCGGACTGGATTGCGAGCGGATCAAGGTCATCGTCGTCGTTCTCATCGTCGTCATCGTCGTCATCGTCGTTAACTCGTTGTCGTGACACACACACGTTGAGAAAAATCAAACCGAGCTGACTGCGCGAGGGACCGTTGATCGGCGCTTCCCTGGCTTTCTTTCGATCACCATCTGATTGCTGCTGGAAAGAATATGTCAAGCCACATGAATGAAAGACCGCTGCGAAAAATCTCGAGAAATTGACATTCCATAAGAGAAGTCCCCCCCTGATAATCGAGGAATCTCGATATTAGATAATACATATCTTTGAAAAAAAAAAAAAAAAAAAAAAAAAGGAAAGAAAAAAACGCGAGACCGACCACGCAACTGTTCTCGCGCGATTTTAGCGGTTCTTCCGCCGACAGTCTCGAGTAAGAGCGATCGAGAAAGAAGGAAAGAAGAAAGCGGCAAAAAGAGAGATGTTTTTCGCCCAGGCGATTTAAGAATATCGTTAATTAATAAGTCATTTCTAAATGATAATCGTTCGGACGTTAAATTATCGAGAGTAACCTCGCGCGAGACTTAAGAGAGATCGAGTAATAAAAGGGAGAGTTTCGGCTATTTTTTTTTCTAGGTACGTATGCGTGTAAAACGCGTCTTGATAAGTAATTAGATTTAAAGATAAAGTTTAATGATATAGGGAAAAAAAAAAAAGAGATTAATAAACAATCGCGTCATCTGCCGTCGTAGGTGACCGTCGAGGAACAAAGAGAATCGCGTCAAGACAATCAATTGTAACTGTAGTGGATTGGGACATATCGAGGGAAAGAGAAGGGAAGTATCTGCGACTTTTTCTCGGTCAAAGCGGAGTAATGTACGTGTCTATTACGAAATAAGAGGTCGCGAGCGATCGACTTTCGTGTCTTTATGTGATCTACAGCCTCTGTACCGATTCTACGTGCGTACACGCTCTATATCAATATCTATATAGTATATATATATATATATATACACACAATCGATATATATATATATATACATATATATACAAACACACACACATATATATATATATATATATATATATATATATATATTTACACTTATATACATACATTTGTACGTATATAACTCTCGTACATATCCAATCAACGCACCGCGAGAGTCGTTAATGCGTGATTTGAATCCTTGAAGCAGGATTAGAAAAAAAAATAAGCGATAAGAGATTCAGGCCAATTAGAAAATAAAGGAGAAATTTGAGAATCTCTTTCCCTGGTCTGGCAATAGGACTGCTCTCTGTCAATCTTCGTGACAATCATTTTCAGCTAGTTCTCTTAGTGCGTAATCTCGAGGTGTATCACCTGTTTTTTTTTTGTTTTTTTTTTCGATAGAATAACATTCGAATTAGTAGAAGGAACTAATGTAAAGGGAGGAAGAAAAAGAAAAAAAAGGAGAGGATTAAAAGGAGGAAAAAAAATTTCGTATACCTACGTCGTTTCAATTACACGTACGAGCAAGAGAATCGCGCGAAGCGGGAGACGAGCTTGTTTCTCTGTCTCTCTTTCTCTCTCTCGCGCCTCTTCCGCACTCTAAGTACATATTTAATCCGCACGCGTTAAATTCCCCTCTCTTTCTGTCCGTCACTACTCGTCCCTACTCCGCGCGGATAACTTCCCCTAACGCGTGGTTGTAACTGTTTTTCGTCCCTCCACTCACTCATACACACACACGCACACATAGCACACACAAACACACTGATAGCACAATACATTGACAATCATCCAGAGCTACTGTCGACGCACGCGTTCGCGTTCGCCGCTAGTTTTAGAAAATAAAACTCTCTCGCATATACATGACTTAAGGATCTCCTCTGTCTCGATCTCGCACGTGTAGATAGCGCTTAAATCACGTTGTTGTATCCGATATTCATAAGAATAGCGCGTGTGTACGTGTTTACGTGTGTATGTGTGTATAGCTCGTAAAAAAAGTAGAGTTCAGTCTGTTCGATATAATCTCGTCTCTACGTACGATACCAAAGTCTTATCGCGATCTTATACTAGTCAAGGAGGCTATTATCGAACGCACGTCCGGACGACTATTCGCCGATCAATCGCGATCGCCATCTCGATCGCTCTTTCTCTCTCTCTCTCTCTCTCTCTCTCTCTCTTCGTTGTTCTGTCGGCGTAATACTCGTCGTAACGAGAAATCGGCCGATTGCCGAGAGGAAGGGAAACCAACAGGTCGGTCGAGCGTCCTGTCCCAAGAAGGGGGGACGACGACGACGACGACGTGGAAACAACGAAAATAAGAGATACACGAGGAAGACGAGCGTCCCTGAACGGGGGGGACCGGTCAAGGGGAGAGGACAAGGGAGGATATTACTCGTTCAAGCTGTGGTGGCCCTCGTTCGAGTGGAGTCGCTCGTGCAAAACGGAAACTGCTCGCTGCCAGGCCGCGTCGCTGGAACGTGCCTGCTGGAACTCACAGGAACGCGCGCGGACCCTCTGGGGCCTGCAACAGTCGTTCGCGGCCGCGGCAAATCGCAATCTCTTCTTGCATTCTGCATCCCCGGGCAAATCCTGGCTCGCCGAGACGGTCGTCGGCGCTGACGAGGCACGTATTTCTCCCATCACCACGTATTATCATTCGTACCCGTTCGTCCCGGGTGGTGCGGTGCCCCTGCCCCCGCCCCTGCTAAACGGCATCAACAATCCGGCGGCAGCAACGATCACCCCGGGGCTGGTAGGACATCTCTTTGGTGCTCAGCAGGCTTGCAATCTCGCCTGTACCTGTTCTTGTAACATCGTTGCTAACTGCAACCCCCATCATCATCAACACCACCATCAGCAGCAGCAGCAGCAGCATCAGCAGCAACAACAGCAGCATCACAGGACACTCGGCACTACGGCGGTCCTGCTGCAACCAGTTGATCATATCAAAGACACTATGGTGAGTTTACCTTTCTTCGCTTAATCGTTGACACGAGGAACACGCACCGCTCAAGGTTGGTCTTTAGTCTACTTTTTCATGGTTATAATTATTCGACGATAAAATTGGAAAATTTCGCTCCATTGCAATCCTTTTATTTCATCCATAGCAATTATCATCGCAAGATATTGTGGAGATTAATTTTATAATTCACGTTTTATCTTCTTGATTTGAAAAAAAATATGTCGATAACAGCGTGGTTCATTAGCTTTTAAAATATAAAAATTGCCCGTAAAATCTCTAATAATAAGAACTTGCAATTATAATTTTGCGCGAAAATCAGTTACCGGTTTCACATCTCGAGTGTTATATTCGCAATCTTGACAATGGCGAGACACCCGACGGGAATCCCGAGTATCCGCGTACTCTGGCGTGTCACCGAAGACAAAGCTCTCAGGGGGGTTTCTCGAGGTAACGAACCCTCCGCCAGTCGAGTAACGAGGGTACTTACTACGAGGGCACGAGAGTAATACTCTCTCGGGCGTAGGATAGAAGAGAAGGCGGTGAATGAGGAATGGATTTAGTCGCGACGAGCCACGATGAATTACTTCCTACGTTTGCCGTGTAAACAGGAGGAGGAGAAGGAGTATCCTCACCGAAAACCCGAGCGCCGCGAATTCACCTCCGTTCACGCTCTCGCTCCTTTCTCTTCGCCTCTCGGTAAACGTTTCGCGGGATAATGGTGACAGAGGGAAAGCAGGGAGGGGGCGGATGGCGCTTTAAATCCCGCGTCTACGGGGGCATCCTCTTTAATCCTTCGATCGACAGGTGTCGAGCGAGAGAAGAGAAACGGAGGAGTGGAGAGGAGACGCGGATTTTCAGGGAGGGTGTCCCGCATCGCGACGTGACATCCCGCGATCGCGAGAATCCCGAACAAATCTACCCATCCTTTCCACCTGATCGGATCATCGGCGTCTCGTCGTTGTCGTTGTCGTTGTCGTTGTCGTTGTCGTCGTCGAACCTAATTTTCGTTTCGCGTTTTCCAGCTCTTCCTCGAGTATTTCTCTTTCGGCCTCCTACCGTCTTATTTCCACCCTCGTGCTCTCGACTTGCCGCGCCTCGTCGAGCACGTAGCGAAAGAATCACATTATCGCTCCCGGCAAGATGTTACCGATATCTTACAGTCTCCGTTTCTCTTTCTCTTTCCCGCACGCACGTCGTGCGCGTTTAATTGGCGCACGTGTAATTTCGAGCCGCAGTTGTTGGAGCGCGAAACTTGCTGCGCGTAGTCAAGTATGTGGGAGTCAAGATGAGGCGTATCAAAAGGGATTTGCAAAGTTTGTTCTACCACGATCTACCTACTTATTTACCTATCTACGTGCGCGCCGAGATTCCGCGTCGAGAAATAATTTCAGCTTAAAAAGATATCTTATTTGATAATCGATTTCGTGCGCGAGCGCAAAATATCTTATTCGATATCACCGCGAGTTGAATTAAAAATCAATCACCGTTCTCGAACTGTAGATACTTTGAGTTTCACTGAATATTCCGCGGTTATTCGCAGTTCGCGTTTCCTATGAATGGAGCTTACGTCGCGCTCGAGAAGTTGCCAAGAACGGTCGTTACGCCTTCTTGACGGGTCGTTCGAATGCACCGGCAAAGATTTACGTGCTCTCCGGATTTGCGCGAGAGTTGCGATTTTACGACGTTTAAACCAGCGAGACGTCGCTCATATCTCCTTTCTTACATATTTCGCGAGAAAAAAATCGTTTGACATTGCAGTGAAAAAATTGCGCTTTTCTTGCTAAATCAATCAATCAATCAATCTATATGTTATTGTAAGTTCGAAATTTATACTTTACGTAAAATTTTATTGAATATTCTCCTTCTAATAAAGACCAATGTAATCATTCGCAAATACTCACATCATAAAATTGACTCAAATTATAAAATTACTCAAAGAAATTCCGCACATGTATGATTTTTTTAAAGATAAAACCGTAAAGACAATCAATGGTACATAAAATTAATTGGAACGCTGTAGAGACACTTGTATTTCTAAAAAAAAAAAAAAAAAAAAAAAAAAAATTCCGTTAAAATAATTAGTAATGTGAGAAATTTATATTGACATTACAATCATTCAAGCCGCTACCGGTAACGGTAACGTTTGTCAATGACAATTGCTTTCGCATCTCGTTAAGTAAAGCAATTACGTTAAGTGCCTCGTTTCGAGCGTTTTGAAGAATCGAGAGACGCGCGACTCATTTCGTAACGATATGCGGATTCTTCGTTTCCTTTTTCTTTCTGCCGCCTCTTTCGTATTTACATTTCCGATAAAATGGGTCATCCTATCCCACAACAGAGTGTATCTACGGCTTCTTCCTCTTTTCGTCGACTCGGAGAAAAATGTCAACAGGACGACGGAAAGGCGCGGAAACGCTCGGGGAGAGAGGAAGGAGCGCACTCGATGGAAATCTCACTTTGACATTGCTTTTTTGTTCGTTATCGCAATATTTCTCGCACTCTACGATTAATGTAACGCGCTTATTACGTGAGAAATGTTACGCATAGATATGAACGGGATATATAATCGTATGAGGAAGATTCGATTTTATTCGGAAGCTAAGGCGCGAAATAAATAATAAATACATCTTTTCGATTTATCTTTCTAAATATCCTTTAATATTCGACACACAAACATTATTCTCACGAGTAAATTGCAATAATTTTAATCCGTCGATTCTGACGAAATCGGAATAGTTTTAAAGCAAATTGTGAATATGCATTTTATTGTTATTCAAATTAGCCGAAAGCACTAGAGAAGTAAGAGAATGTTTTATGACGCGACTGATTTATTTCGCTTTTGCCATGATTAGCTCGCGCCCAAAGTAGATAAAGTAGATAAATTAGATAAAGAAAATAAAGAAGATAAAGAAGATAAAGACAGTGACTACGCAATTTATCATCCGGAAAAGTGACGCTTTGTGACATGAATATTTGTTCGTCCTCGTTTTTTTTTCTCTCCATTTTTCTCGCATTTAACGTTCTCGTATAGATCTTAGAGGCCATATTTGCAAATTAAATAAGGTAACATCGCGCTAAACGAAACGCCGCTGTTAATCAAAACGGAGTTTGATCGCCGCGGGAGATAATTATTGGACGTCGTAGTCGCTTTTGAGCGACCCCGAAACCACCGGTCTTTTCCCACACGTACGTAATCCTTTCCCTGCCTCTCTGCCTCGTCTCGTGTATCACGATCGTCCCGTTTAATCACTCGTTGCTGATATTCGGTCGGCGAATTCGCCGAATGGCGAGCAACTTCGGGTGAAGAGCTGGTGACGCGTCGAAATGAAAATGGACGTAAACTCTCGGACGAGAATCGTTTCCACGTGACTCCGCGCGTCCCCCGTTTCGTGCTTTTCGCCTCTCTCATCCCTCACACTCCTCGACGTCTCTTCCTGTCTATCTTCCTACCCGCGTTCACCAAGTGTGACGTGTGCATCAACCCGCCGTCGCCAAATTCGATACATCGTATCCGCGACTGGAAGCTGGCACGAGCATAGAAGATCTTCTATCTATTTTTGCTGGAGAAAAATTGAAATTTTCCTTCCAGACATCTGGAATTTTACCCTCAATTTCCCTATTTGTACTCGTTTTCTTAGTAGTTGAAGAAAAGAAAAGAAAAGACAAACAAGCAATTGAATTTGGAAAGTAAAAAAAAAAAATTGATTTTTTTTTTAAAGATAAGGTAGCTTATTTTTAGAACACGTCATTTCCGCTTGTTTTGAAATGTGAGCACCTGATATTATTTTGGTTTTAAGTGAGCGCGATGGAATTTCCACTTTCATTCCGTTGCATATTAAAGCGCGAAAGTATTGCATGTATGCATGGGGATTGTAATGACAGAGAACGGGTAATTTTCTCTCTCTCTCTCTCTCCCTCACGTTTTGAGTATACATAATTAGACTGACGTCATACGTGACATAATGTGCGGCGGGCTAACGTTGTAGCCGCACATGAGCACATAAGCTCGGTAAACTCTGCCGTGGTATATTCATCAGCGAAACTCGCGTCCAACAGCTTCTCCGCGTGCCAAGTTAAATTGTAGCGAAGAACCACCGCTTGTGTTACGAGACCGCATTGACCGACCGTCACATAACCCTCGCTCGCGCACGTTACTCGTCTTTCTTCGGGAATTCGAGAGTTCCTGCAGAACTACTCACTTGATGACGCTTCCGATTAGTCGGCATTCTGTCCGACTCCTTCTACCCTTCTAGACATTTTGTACGTAGAAAAAAACTGACTGTATAAGGTAGTGACCGACTAACAAAATAATACATTGAATGTAGAATACAAATTTCAAATTGTTAAACAGAAAATATAATTAATGAAAAGAGAAATAGATTAAGTTTATTTATTAAATACATTTATCAAATTAAATTTTATATCGTAATAAATAAAAATTGTAAAAATATACATATATATATATATATATATATATATATATATATCAATTTATATTAATTACAATATACAATTTAATTTGATAAATGTTTATATATATATTCTAATTTATTCGCGCGTCATATATGTACAAGTTATAATCGATGTAATAGATGTATTTTCCCAAATGTCTTTCTCTCACACATTTAGCAATAAACACGCGCTAATAATCTCGCGCTTAGAATCGCATAAATGCTTCGCGATGCACGAAGATTGCTGTGATACAGATGTGATGAGAATGTTTAAGTCGTAATATCCAGGTCATACGTGTCCGGGTCTGCTTGCTAGCATCCGTCGAATTTGGATTTTACGAGCGAGGGTCGCGCCCGATCTCGGGCCGCAGTTCGATGCGCGCTGGATTTCGCCATCGACACACCGATCCTCTTCTTTACGAGCCGACAAAGCAACGGGGTTTCTGCAACGGTGGATGCTTGTCCGCCTCGCGCGACACCATTTTATCGACGACATTCTACGTGCCGGGTCATGTTTCTTCGGATGCGGAATAAAAAACTCGCGACGGGGTGAATTGCGAAAAGAGCGACTCGGCTGGGGTAAATTGTCCGACGTGTCGGTGACCCATTTGATAATTTGTTCGAAGACTTTATGTACGTAAAAGTTTTCCGTTCGTTGGGCATCTGGCGTTGACTGAATATCGTAAAGTTTTACGATGGGACGCACAATTTAGTTTAAACAAAAATAAATTACGTACAACGAATGAGAGATAATTTGCCGGAACATCTCGATGTGTTTCAATGGAAAAATAATAATTCTATATTAACTGATTAATATTTTATAAACTGAAAAAGATTTTTCATTTTTTTATTTTGTACATTATTGGATATATATATATATATATATATATATATATATATATAATACAATATAAATAATTAATAATATATTTAATAGATGTGATAATAAATGCTGTTTTCTTTTTATTACATTTTATATTATATAATACTGAAAAATAATTTGATATTTTTTCAAAATAAAGCTTTTTAAATCTAATGTTGCATATAAAATCTACTTTATCTGCGCACAATTTGCGAGAAGAATCATTTTTCAAATTCGCCACGATAGCTCATTCAATTATATCCATTTGTCATAATAATCATTTCAGCTTTTATAAATTTTATTAAATATTATTAATGTGTTGAGATACTCCACATGTCAAAATGTTTTTCAGCTACTTTTTATACGTTCAATTCTGTTATTATTATTATTTTTTTTTTTTTTCGTGAAAAACGCGTTTACGACACCATTAGCTTGCCGCGTCTTTGTTATAGACTAACCGTATAAAGCATAATAATACCTCGCCGAGCGGCAGCTTTTCGATAAGCTCACGAGGCGCGATGTAATTAAAATCCGTAAGTAACGAGAGCTTACACGCGGATCGACTCGAGCGATCTGCATAATGCGACGCGCGACCCAAATCCGTGTAATAGAGTTTCCACGACGGAGGATAAGAGCGCTCGAAAAGGAACACCTATGTTCTTTCTCCATCTTCATGTCTCTCTCTCTCTCTCTCTCTCTCTCTCTCTCTTTCTCTCTCTCTCTTGCCTTCTCAAAGAGAGAACACGAATCTCGTTTCGCTTCCTTTTATGCACATCGCGAGCCTACTTTCGATCTCGTTCTCGAGGATCGTCTTCCATCATGCGTCTTGCATATTTTTGCCTTCGAGTGCAGTTCTGTCGTATACGAAACTGGGAGCCGTAAAAGAGAGGAAGATCGAGGACGTGAGTGCAAGAAGATACGAGTAAGAATAGGGAGGGGATGATATCGTAATGCAGTATTGAAGACATGGCCCGAGGCTTGCGAGACAAGCGATGCTTTCGATGTGCAATTGTGTGTCCTAAGATAGGCTTTTTCTCAAACTTTTTCTTATATGTATATGTATATAGGTGCATCCCGATGCATATAAGAATATTTAATTTAAGTCAAGAAAATTTCGAAAAATATATATACATAAATCATACATGTATATATACATACATATATGTTACGTGTAAAAAATTAACATAAATGATGGAATATTTTTCCTCACGCATATATATATTCCCTTAAGGCCCCAGTTTGAGAGATGCGAAAGTACGCGGAAAGAAAGATATACGAACGGTGATACAACTACGAGCAAATTTTCGCGGCTTACTTGACGTAAAAAATTGCTCGCACGACGAATAGCGTGGTGTTTCTCCGGGCTTGGTTGAGCGGAAATTGGTAATTCGATTTTGAACGGATAAACGTTACAGTGAATTTTTAGCGTAGTCAGTGAATTTCGAATCTTCGCTCTCTCTACGAAAGAGATGGGCGGCGCGTTTCTTTTTAAATGCGCCTAGAATCGCCTAGAATTAATTAGATAATTAATAGATAATTTCGGCAATCTGAAGCAGAATAAAAGATTGCATCTTGTGTACACCTTTGTGTGTGTACTTTTTTAATTTTCGGATTATCGTTGAACGAAGCGATCGGTTCTTAATTGCGATGACGAGAAAGTGAAAATAATTAATACTATAACATTGTTAGACAAAAACACGTGTACGTTTGTTTGTATCTGTCTACTTGTTTTGTATTTTTTTGTTGGGATAACACTGCAATAACTCACTTATAGTATCAGCTGCATATTGTGCCATTTAAATCGATACACCTCTGCATTCATTTGCAATCCTCTATTTCTATTTCAAATTGAGTTTATTAAAAAATCGTTTCCAGGGTTTTTTTTTAATAGTTATTTTTTTCTCGGAAAATGAATATACCTTGTATTTTCAGAAGATAAATGAAATAGACGCGATTTTTTGATGAGAAAAAGATTATACGGATTTTATAGGAGAAATCTGTAACATTTCAATATCATGCAAAAGTCGGAATCATTTGAGGTTTTACTTCGAAATCATTTCCCATGATATTTCCTCTTAAAGGCGAAAATTGCGAGTTTCCGCGAGCCTCGTAGCCATATACCTACGTTTCCTCGAGGCTGGGAAATGCACTCCGAATATCCCGGTTATGTATCCTGCAGGCGAAGTAACGGAAGTACCTATCGTAGCACGGCAAATGGTACGAAAGAGCAGAAAAGATAGATAGATAGAACGAGAGAGAGAGAGAGAGAGAGAGAGAGAGAGAGAGAGAGAGAGCGAAAGATACTTCTGACATATACTTAGTATCAGGAATAGTTTCGCATGACCGCGGGGTAGAAACACGTGAGAAAGAGTTTCCATGGGATTACGCGGCCTCTCTTCTGCGTTCTACTTAAAGGATCGATCGTGTCCCGGCATTAGCTTACCGATGTCCGACGGCGACGAAAGTAACCCCACGACATGTTCGAGACGTGGGCTTATCGGTTTACCGCAACGACGTCACGTCGGGACGTTTCTCCACCTCTCGAAAAAGTGTCCGCGGAAATACGAGAAGCGAATTCTAATTTCGATATGTCGTACCGTTCGCTTTGAATCGCTTCTCGAACGATGCGAAGCAACGATATATTGTGAACATTATAAAATAGATAAACGTTGACTCTAGCAATATTTTCAAGATATTTTCTACGACATAGTTCGCGGACATTCGACAATGCGGGAGATTTCGATATTTTTTTAAATTTAACAATTTTAAAAATTGTAAATGTAAAAAATGCTGATGGTTATTGATGTTAGGGATGTTTTTATCATAATGATATGAATACACAAAATTGGATGCAATGTTACAGGAAAAGTTCAACGTGCGAAAAGTATGACGGAAAATGTAACTCGTGATCTCACTTTTATTTTATTTTTTAAAAAAGACATTTTCATTTGCATACAAAATGTCAAGATTTGTTTCCAAAAGAAGAGAATCCAAATCTCTTTTAATGTAATATAAAAACAGTGCGCAATTAATATTTTATTTTCATATTCAACTTATCAAGTAAAGTTATTTTCAATAATTGTTTCTTTAACTCTTCTTCCTTTCTCGTATATATAACAAATAAATAATATAAATAAATAAAAATTAAATTGTCTTTAAAAAAATAATTTTTTTAAAAAAGTATTTTACTATATAAAACTTTGCAAGATTTTGCCATCGACGTGATGCTATTTTACGCAAGAGAGAATCGATCTAGTGACAATTCTCCAGAGTCGTCCGTTTCTCTCTCTTGTACTAATAAAGGGGTTGCGACGCGCAATTCCCCCTCGTCGACGAACGACGCGGTGATTTAGGGGAATCCATCACAAGCTGCGGCTGTCTAGATCTATTATTGGACGCCAGGACGTAAGTTAGCGGCCTGCGGGGTTGGTCGGAGGGTGGTCGGATAGTCGATGGATAGTACGCGGGATGAGGGAGAGGGTTGGTTCGCGCCGATGGTGTCTAGGGATAACGCGGCGGACGTATTAGGTAATTGCAGGGGCAAGTTCGCTGCCGAGGAGGAGGAATCGACGGGGTTGCGGGGAGAGCGTAGGCGGGGAAGAGGGATGTGATTTATATCGCCGGCACGTGACGCCGGCTAGAAATTATCGTTAGCCACCTTACCGCGAATCGTCGAGTCTTTACGTACGTACGGTGCCACTTACGATACACGCTCACCGCAATTCATCCTAGATTTTACACGGCGGCAGAGGGGGAGGATACAGCCAGACGTGACGTCACCTCATATTTTCAACCCACTCCGTGCGTGTCAGTCACTCCGTGGAATATTTTCGTGGCCGATATCGGTTTATATATAGCTTACACTTTTGCCATTAGATGCGACCGTTTGCTACCGGTTTGTGCTTTATTTATGCAACGCGATATGTTTATTTGGTACGAAGAAAAATAAAGAGAAAGGAAAGTGTATATAATATGCAAGATACTGTGAATGCTGTTTTATAACGCGTTGTTTTTCAAGCTCTACGAGAACAGAAATTTTTTTCGCAAACAACAATGTATTCAATAATGATAATAATAATAATGATATTAATCTTCATCAAAATATTTCTTGCTTATTCTCTGATTGCTATTATCGCGCCGTTTTAAAACGATACAAGTAATCCTGCATGTTATCGCATTTCGATCGATAGCTTGCTCGAAGGCGATACTGAAAAGAGGGGGTATCTTCTTTTGGAGCAAAAAAATGACGCTTTATTATGCCCGTAGGAAAATATTGTGCAATTGCTTCGAATGTAACCGAAGGACGGAGCAATTTTCTACCGGCGATCGATGAAGCGAAAAATGTCGATTAATCGGCCATACTTGTTCCACATTATTTTTGTATTCTAATAGTATTTCCGAATCTATCACGTCACAAAGTTGTTACTCTACAATCTTTTATAAACAATATGGGCATTTTATTTCTAAAATAGTCATATTATATCTCATGTGTGTTTTTAAATATTTGGTGTATATGTATAATTTTTTTTCTTGTAAAATTTTTCGCGATTATACACGCTCGGTATACGCTTTTAATCAATAAATGACATCATATTAGTTCGTGTTAGGAAATCATGGTATAAAAGAGGTTTTTTCATGATATAAAAAAAGGTTTTTTCATGGTATAAAAAATTGGCTCGAAACTTGCGAGATATTGCGTAATCTCGTATTCTCAACTTCCGTTATGATTTTCGAGAACCATTGTCATTCTCGAGATCCGTCATTTTTCGAGATAAAGACAAATTTAATATCAGTATTAATTAATTTGCTTTAATTTATTAATTAATTCGCCAAAGTCGGTAACGTGACGTGATAATCTGCGTATGGCATGTTCGTTTCAAAAGTATCTCTCGTAGCGTTATATCCAACGTCTCATTAATTACTCAACGGCACTGCCGATGATTGTCCATTGCGAACAAAGTTTCCTTTTCCACCGTCGTTCTCTTATACCGGAACGTAATACTCGCTCACACACGCAACTTCAAGAGGCATGTGGTCTACGTATCTAATTACTAAATGACGTTAGTTAGAGTCAGGTGGCTGAGGATTTACCTTTATCCTCGCTACGGGCGGTTTCGTCTCATTCTCTTTTATATATATCTCCCTCGTTGTCTCACCTACACACACACGCACACGTCTCGTATTTCTCGCAACATCCGCTGCATTTTAGCTTATTCGTCTATAGATCCATGCAGCAATGTTGAACAAGGGAAAAAGTAGAGCCGCTAATTATTTTCATTTAATTTATCATAAGTGCACGATGTTCAACTCTGAATAACGTTTTGAGGTCAGATTTCTAGATGGATATTAAATGGAGCTTTTACAATTATAGGAATAGTACATTGCAAGCTTTATCACAATTCAGCCATTTTACAAAAAGCCTAGCTTTTTTATCAAATGTTGATCTGTGCAGATGGAATGTTTTATAAAAAAGCTGATTTTACAAAAAAAAAAAAAAAAAAACTTGAAGCATATACGTATATATATGCACACAAATACGTGTACTGAAATTTTGACCAACTGTCATATAATGATAAGTCTTTATGGATGTGAAAAAAATTGAACCCTTTTGTTGGCGTATTTATTAATAATAATTATGTTTCTGTTATATCATCATCCTCGAACTTGTTTATCGCGTATAATCCATTTAGCACATGTACTTAGATACTTATACACTCCATTTTACGAGATACTTTCCGCGCTTGACCGCAACTCTTCTGCTGAATGGAGTCGGCGCGATAGAAAGCGAATGTCTAATTCCCGCCGTTCTCACAGATGATAATTAACCGCGTTCCAATTTAACGCCGGCGTCGTAAACGACGGGGATGCGACGGAGAAAGGGAGAAAGGGAGAAAACTGAAAGTCGCGATATTGAAGATAATTGCAAGGCGCGAGGGCACTGTAATTTCGCGCTAACGAGTGGTTACACCAAATGAAAGCTGTTTTTTCTCGGGCGATTGCGACATCGATCCCCCAATCTGCTCTCACGTGTCACATTCAAGTGTCTTTCGATTTACTCGACCCTTAATTCTGTTAATTTTTTTTAAATTACTTCATATACATAATATCCGCGTTTAGACGACAAGTGGTATTATCGCGCCGTAAATCGATACACGCGTTTATTTACTTTGGGTCACCCGCGCTCGCGATATATCTTGAAGCGCGGTTCGTCTCGACAAGAGCGACGGTTAATGACGAGGGTGAGGTAACCGAGTCAACGGGGGTTAGCGCAGCAACGGGAGATAGTGACAGAAACCGATGGCGAGGGGGCCACGACGGTGAAGCCCTGTGGTTTGTCGGTACGTTACTGCGGTGCGGGATGCGGTACCGAGCCGTCAAGTTCATATTGCCGGTTTCCTGTCATTAACGCGCCGCATCGGGTGCCAGCAGCTTCCCCCCTCCCCCCGATATTTCTCTCTCTCTCTCTCTCGAATATTCCCGAAATACGCGCTTCGTGCATCGCGTATGCTTAACGTAGTTACCCGGCGACTCTGACGTGCGTAGTCTCGCGCATGCTGACACGCGACGTTCGTTTTCACGGCGGGACGAGCGATGACGTAAGTTGCGCTCGCGCGATATGCCGGGTCTTTTCTATTATGTGTGCGTTTCCACGTCACAAAAATGTTTTTCATAAGAAAATGATACAATGCGATATAAAATTTAATTTACAGGAAAGGAAAGAAAAAGGAAATTTTTTTGTTTCGTAAGCATTTTCTCTCCCGCGTAGGAATGTATAGATAATTGTTTTTTGCAGCCTTGATATTGTAAATTGCTTATAAATGGGGGGCTTCGAACGTTGTCCGGAAACGTATTTGAATGGAAAGAAATTATTGGCGATAAATTGAGAAAGAATGCAGATGAAATAACTGTCTGGCAGAATTCGGGGCGAAATTATTGCTTCCAATCTAACGCGAATTTCGCGCGAAAATTTCATTCATTTATATGTCGTTATATATCTATTTGTTAAGCGAACCAGCTGGAAAACATCGCTCGCACGCCGCCGAATATGCGCCGGCTGATGTATCCGTTGTAAAGTCGGCGCTTCGTCGAAAAAAAAATAAAATGAAATAATCGAGATAGGAATGCTTTCGTTGATGTTGTCCATTGTACGAGCGAGCTGTCGTGTCGACCTTAAATCAAAAGCGCACGTTAAAAAATGGGACGTGGATAGGAGTCGATGACGCGTACCGTGAGTTATTGTTGACCTTTGCAAAAGAACTATTAGAAGAAATTACAAGCAATTATAAAATATACTGATAGTTGTAAAAAAAAAAAAATATTTTAGTGCTTTTTTTTTCTTAATTTATTTTACATCACTTTAAATAATATTGAAAAAAAAAAAACATATTTGACGTTTAAAACATGTTTAGATATTAGTGCATCGCGATTAGACGAGAGATGAGCTTACTTGCACATCTATCGTCCGAGCATTTCATCTACTGTAATGGAATGTCAGGTCGAGTAAGGTTACGAGGAGCGGGAAAACAGGTGGTCCGTTTGAAACCTCGATAACTGGAACTTGTCACCTTGTCGACGTGACGACGGCCTCTGAATTTGTAATTACGTTTCCGCTGCCCCTAACCCCCCTTCATCGCTTTCCCGATCTCTCGCTGCTAATCGTCAAAATCTTCGGATTAACACGTAACTACAGTGTCGGTCGAAGTAGCGAATTCTGAGCTAGCTTTCAAACTAAAACTTCAAGCATCGAAAAACTCAGTTCTTGTTGATATTTCTGCATGAAATTCATGCTGAATGGACGAAACGACGTTCCGTACGACATTATAACGGATTGATTGATTATAATTTTATATAGTTAGAATAATTGTTGTATCTTCTTTATAATATATTTTTAAATTTTCTTTCTCATTTTTCCTTTGATTCGAAGATTTTGAAAAATAGGTTTTTACAAGTCTGTAAATAAGTCGCGCGTTTAATTTGAGTAAGATACTCGAATGTCCTGCTTTTGTTGTTCGTTAATTCAAAATCAATTTAAAACTAATTGCTTTCGCAGTTCATTATGAATTCATACCTGTCTTCTATTGTTCTTCTGTGACGCATTTCGCTTTGTAAGCAACGGTACGCATCGTACACCCTCTCGGTTTTCTTATCCGGGCGCGTAGAGTTCTGAACGAGCGGCATCTTTACGAGAACAACATGGGAGCGACAAAAAAAAATCTGTCGTCTTGGATACACCATTTCGCGGCTTGCTACACGACAAAGAAGTTTGGCTCACGTAAATTCCTTTTAAGTCAGCCCGCGTGCGTCTGTACGTGGCAGCGTGTCGCGAAAGAAGGGGGTTGCGTCACCCGCCTCGCAAACTCCATCTCCTCCGCCCTTTGTCTTTATGTCAGCTTTCCATTTCCCCTTATTTTTTTTCACCCCCCGACATTTTCGCATCCATGCCTTCGCCTTCGCCTTCGTCTTCTTTTCCTGTTTCGCAAACGCACGCAAACATACAAAGAATGAAGAAATTACAATATAATTCACATTGTTACGAGAGAAATTGGTCTCAAACTTGGAGGTAATTTTACGTTATATAATTAATTTCTCTCTTCTGCGTTCTCAATTACGTATGTAAATAATATGTATTATACTAATATCAGGCTGATTTAATTATTTCCATCTCGAGCTCCTTCGTCGCTCAAGAAGTCGTCGGTTCAACGTCAGACGTACGGTTGAGCATAATTACACCGCATCTTTCATGTAACTACTCAGAAACGGTCTGTAAGAGGATTACATTTGTTGGAGCTTGACGGCAGCGGGTCGGACGGACGTTCGCGGAATCATTTCCGCTGGAATTTCAGTGACCCGCGCGATGCAACCGTTTCGGCTATTCGTCCGTTGTGTGACGAATTACTATTGTGCGCATTTTCGAGCTCGTCATGCCGGAAGCGCCTGTCTGGCGGCAGGATAGCGCTGCCACTTTATTGCGAAAATCGGTCGTTCCTTTGTATAGCCAATCGCATTCCTCGAGGATCTTCATTTCCCGCGTGACGTTACGATTTTTCCACCCTGACTTTGCGCGAGAGCCGTGTCATTTCAGTAAGACATTTCTCCGAAGGTCTATTTCGATAAAGTAATAAGCATCCCTCCAAAGATTCATACACGTAATATTTCTCAATCTTTGACGCAAGTTATCACGAAAGGTACTATATTTTTTTTTTTCTTCTTTTTCTAACGTAATTTATTTCTTGAAAACACAGAGGTAGAGTGATGTGTTTATTCCGAGCAATGTATATTGTAGGTTTTTGTATAATAAGTATAACAGTAGACCGTTGTGGCAGCCTATCAATGACGCATTCGTCGTGTTAGTTCACCGAGGTGTAAACGCTATACCTCGAGATAATGCGAGCGCGATAATTTCTATGCAAGTGACTATATAAAGCGCGGGCTATAGTTACAAGGGTACCTATAGCGCTCGTATAGCGCGATAAAGCTTAAATCTACGTTTATATCTGACGTTATATATGCAGTGAGGTAAATATTATTTCTACGTTGTCCCCTACGAATAACAACGAAAACACACTTTCTGCGCGATGTGACGTGGATGAAACTCGCGCGATATCGTTTCCTATCGTTTCTTTTTCGTATTTTCAGGCGAGAAGATGTATTTTCTTTATTTTGGCATGATTGCACCATCTCGAAAGTGTCTGCCAATCGTGCGAGCTATACGAAAAGTGTGTTCGAGAAGGAATAAATTGAGGCGGGAGGTAAAGGAATTCGTGTTGCTTTATGAAAGGGTTTCGCCATTTTTCGCGAGAAGAGGTGTTGTATAGAAAAGAAGAGGGAGACGAGCAGTTTTTAAAGGCCGTATAAAATTACGACCTAACCCGCGAAATCTTTTACGTACAAACGAGATATGCAAGATTAAATTTTCTTATTTAAAATAAGAACGTGGCGTAACATTCTCTTTTTACCGGTATAATATTAAAAAGCATCCTGTGGCACGTAGAGCATGTAACGTAAAGTCGCCGAGAAACTATGATCCACGACCCATTTTCTTTACCACTCTAAAAAGAGTCGCAATTGTGACTCTATTATCACGACAATCTGGTTTCGCGCGCGCGCGCTGTCTTTTATAGGACACACAGTGAGTCGCGCTTCCGTCGACGCGGCATGTCAGGATTTAATGTAAATGGACGTCTCGTGGATTAAAGAGCGTAAGACGAGTCGACCCGGGCGGCTCGTCCATCTTCTTTTTCTTTTCTCGTGTTGCGGGGACGAATTCTCCGTTTACACGGACCTTTGTATCTACATTTTCGTAGATCGGCGATCTGTCTGTCCCCTATTCATGCCTTCCGCCGCGACGCACCGAGAGCTATTTCTGGATATTCTTGGGAGGATTATTGCGGTGTCACGAGAGGCGAGAGCGAGCCGAAGTAGATACCTAAGTCTACTTAATCGAGTTGCCGGCAAATTGTTTAATTATTTCGCGCCGCCATGCTTCTCGTGCTCCGCGAGCATTTTTCGGTAAAATTTGCAAACATTATTATTACTCGAAGTATCGCGCTATTTCAATAATTATTCATAAATATAATAAAAACGTATCGATTTGAAATCGCTAGAAATTGTAATCTATTTTTACTTGTCATTGCATTTAAATTTATTAGATTTATATTATATTCATATTTATATTTATATTATATAATTTATTTTTATTGAAATATTTATGTTAAATTTTTTTTTCACTTTTTTTTTCAATAAATTCAGTCGTCATAAATTTACCTGGTATTATCGTTATTAAAGATTAATTTTTGTTCTCTACTTATGTTATTATTGTGATGGAAAAAGAATGGCAAAAAAATCACAGAATTACGGAGGCGAAGCTATAGAAAAGAATGTACGACTGATTTATTGAGAGTTAATGCGTTGTTTTTACGAGACTCTCTTGCGAAGGAGAGCATATTTTACGCATCGTCTGAAATTCCTCTTCTCGCACCGGCGAGAAACATATTTTCTCTTCGACGTATTTTCTGCGCGCGTGTGCATATCTCCACGACGACGAAGAAGCGTCCAGCAATACTCTGCTTGCTACTCTTCCTTTCCCTTCCGCGAGGTTTCCATAGCGCTTCTCTACTTCGGTTCTATCGCGCGTCATCTTCTATCCGTGAATATCTGCAGAAGGAATATGTAAATAAGCCGATTGAGATATTCATGCTGCTCCTGTTGTATCTCCGTCCCCGTCTCTATCCCGATCGTCGTCATCCGCCTCGTGGATAAGTATGTTTGCGCGATGCACATGCGACGGTGCACACGATGAGCGCGCACTTTCGTCTATAGGGTGTTTGGGAATTTTCGTGCTCGGATCGCAAGTTTCGATTATTCAAAAATCTTTTTTTTTTTTTTTTTTAAATTATTACAACAAGCGTCACGAGGGTTTTCAACGACTCAATATTACGGACATCTGGACGATTGTTATAATTAAATGTATAGCGTAGTTGGGAAAAATAGCGCAATACGGAGATTTTAAAAACGATCACTGCCGCTAAATAATCTACAGTTTCCGTCGAAGGAGAAAATATTGCTTCCTCGGTTTACAGGCTGATAAATCTTGCGACACACCGACGCCGTGATGAAAAGCTTATCTCTTATTATTTTCTACAGTTCCAACAGCGTCGAAGCGCGATCGTTACTCGACGAGGAAATGCCTTTATTTCTTCTCCACGGAGCTTCGAAGTGTATAACGGGGGAAACCCGGAAAAGTTCCCCTCGATCCCCACAAATGCGATTTTGTCAGGTTGTTTCGTTCGCCATCCGTCCCATCCGCCGATACACCCTGTCGTTCTTGCTGGTTTTACTCGTCACGAAATCGGGCGGCCAAATAAAGCACAAACTGTCGTACCTTTCTCGCTGGCTGACGCCGACGACGCGAAAACGAGGGCGTCGCGACGCTGCTAAGGGCTTTCGCGTGTTTCTCGGCTGTCACATTACCGTGACAGTCCACGGGAACGCGTTGTTGCTACAGATGTCAGGATATCCTCCGCCCTCAGGCGCTGCGGCCGTTCATCCCTCCACGTCCGAGTTTCCGCTTTATCCCACGATCGTTATCGCCAAACGAAACAGATACGCTTCGTCTAATGACAAATATCGCGCCCCGTCAGAAACGGCAAGCGAATACATCTCGATCCAAGAGCTTTGACGTCACTTAAGAAGATCGATTTCCGTTCCAAGGCGGAATTCTGTCCCGGAAATATTTATTTTAATCACGAAGCGAATATGGCTTTTAAATCGCCGGATTGCGTTGATATTATTCTGGCGTAATTAATCTTTTTTTATTGAAAAGAACGTATTTTTTCAGAGAGATCAAAGACGTACTTTCACGGATGATAATTTCGTGTGCTGTTCTATCTGTGCGGAGAACTTGTTTACTTTCAAAGGACGTCATGGGTACATCGTAATTACAGACTCGGTTACTCCATGGTGGTCAACCACCATTGTGTACCGCTTCGAAAGCTCGATGAACATGCAAGCCGGGTAGCATGCACCGATGCAATAATGCAATAATGTAATAACGCGTCCTGACCTTCATGTAGGCTTACGAAGTTCGGATATTGGTTACCATGTTAGGACGCAACGTTACCGTTATACACGTCGCTCCGTTTAATCCTTTTCGTCATGGACACTTTGCGAACCCCGTTATTGTTGGCGCAGAAACGTTTGTAACGATGTCCATTAATGAAACGAGATACAATAGAAATGGAACGTCAAAGAAATCCATCGACAGAGATGGATATTTCGTTCATCGAATCTATTTTTTATTCTATTTTTTTTTAATATCTCTATTTTTAAAATACATATTTGTTACCGTCAAAAGCTTCAAAAATATTTTATATTATTTTATCTGAATTTCTATAGACAAAATATAATTGTCGCGAATTTGACAGTGATTTTCCATTATGCTTTTTGAACATGAAAAGTTATTAACCGTCCTCTTCTTTGCTCCAGTATTTGAAAAGTACTTTGAAATTCGCACGAGCTGTTTCGACTGCAGTTTATAGCAGGCGCGTCGCTTTGAAAGTAAAATTCGGGAGATGGGAGCCGTAAGTCTTTTATGGCATATATTGCACGAGTCAAGGAGGGTTTTCCTGCTGCCCGTTCTCTTTCGATCTCCACAACCGACGTCGTTTCCTCGGAAAATCAGAAAAAGATTACTTATGCTATCCTTAGCTCGGAGTGCACTCTCGGCAAGAGAGTACCCGGGAGTCACAATTCTGAAAGACTAAGAGAATGTATGCTATATATAAAGGGACATGGAAGATCGGATTGCTACTTTGACACGCGAGCGACCCTTTTGATTTAGAATTATTTCTCTCCATTGCTCCGCTCGTATACTTTTTATTATCTTACGGATGATTTCTTCACCTATAACCTTTTACTGCATCCCGGAATACTCGGTACGTAATGCACATGAGGAAGGACATAAATGAGAATCTGTTCATATATATATATATATATATATTTTTTTTCCCACATTTTTTCAGCTTTATACATCGTAAAATATTAAAATATTAAAGTATATAAATATTAAGATAGATACATATAAAAATCCAAGAAAAAATATGATTATATAGTAGTGTTTTTTCTTTTTTTTTTAGAAATATATTTTTTTCCCGAAACGCTGCGATATTTTTTTATTTTACTACAAAAAACTTTCAGAATGAAAAAAAAAAAAAAAAACGAACGGTAGTTTTGTCGTTAATGAAAATTAGTTGATGATTTTATGGCTACTTTCCAACCGCTATTGAGTTTCTTAGCGTGCTTGAGAGAGTAAGAAAAATTTCTTAACAAAACTAACTTATATTTTAATCTAAATTTATTGTACGCTAATAACTATATCTTTTTTAGAAAGTATAATGTCTTATCGACTCTTGTACATACATATGCGAACAATTTAAGAGAAGAAATTCGATTGGCCAGAAATCTCGAAACTCGGAGCTTTAAGTAAGATATATTTTTTTAAGTCTGATATCCCAACTTTTTCGTTTAAAATCTGTATTTTTATATGCACGTTATGTATGTACATGTATGTTTCCCTCGTTTCTTTTTGAAACTTTTATTCTCTTTGACGTCTTCTTTCAACGAAAGAAAGGTGAAATCGATTGTCTGATATCCTCTTTAAACCTCCATCGTATTTTTTTTTTATTGAGAACTTCGACAATAATTCGAGCAGTTTAAATCCGGAAGAAGAAGAAGAAGAAGAAGAAGAAGACTTCGCAGATCTTCTACTTATCCTGCGAAATTGTTTTCGGTGTTGGCGAAAAATTTTCAACGCGTCGACGAAGTAAAGGGCTTAAAGACACGAATGCAAATGATTATCTTAGCGTTCCCTTTTTATACAAACTTTACTCTTGTCTGTATTTCTTGTATCTTACGGTATTATTATTTTCGAGATTTCTTTTTTCTCTCAACAATTGCGCCAGCAAATATATATGCTTCAATATATGCAACACAATACTAATCTAATAATAATCTAATTTAGTATTATGCTATTGAAATATTCATTTGATGATTACGTGTTATTGCATTTGCATCGAAATGACATTCCGATAATGTATATATCGAGGTAAGGAGTGCTATTTTCTGGGTAACATCTCGACGCGAAGCGAGAATCGTCGGAAAAATTTACGGATAACGCACGTGCAAGAGTGCTGCATGAATTGCGGTAGTTTCTACTTCTCTGAGCCATCGATTCCTGCAACTCATTGCACGTGCAACCACAATCCTGCAGCAGTCTTTGAGGAATTACAATTGCGTAGTCCGTAATGCTTACGCGGTATGTGAGACTGGTTCGACTTCCCAATCCGCTTTCCTCGCGTTTTACGCGCGCGTGACCGCCACGCGGATATATCTTTCGTGTCGTAAAAAAAAAAAAAAAAAAAAAAAAAGTCTTGTATCAAAAGCAACCACCGTGAAACGGCCGTACAGTAGATCTCTATCGCATCCGGCCGGAAGTGGACGTCGAGGCCGAAACAAGAGCGTTGACCGACAACGACGTTTGGGCGGGTTAGTTCGTGCATAACGTACGTTATGTCAATCTTGTCGTTTAGATACGCCTTATCAATTCGGTCGCGGTTCTAAATTAATGTTCTCGGAATAATAATTAAAGTTTTAATCATCGAAAATACATATGCCACGATTAAAAAAATTCTCCACGATAATTGCGGAGATAATTCTATGTTAAATAGCACCTTTAAATCTCTCACTCACAATTTTCACTTGTTAATTTTTTTTTTTTTTTTTTTTTTTTTTTTTTTTTTTACAAGACTCAAAATTGTTTCACTTTTCCGCATGTGCTTCCAATTCTTCGAGAGTTACAATTTTATCACAACTAGATTTGCGCGTTTTAATCAGAGAATGCACGCTTACACGCCAAAGTCTCTGTACTTTCGTAGAATTCGGAACTTCAGACGAGATGGACACTTAGGTGTACCTTGACCTGAACCTTGAAGCCGCGGAATGCACAAGAGTGGTTCACCTCGCCGCAACGTGACGTTCCCGCTTTATGTGCTGCGCGGCCACGTGCAAGTTGGTCGTTGCACTCTCCCTCTTCTTTCTTTCGCCTTCTCTGTCGCTTTGCGAGTCTTCTCTCTTTATCGCTTATTCAACTTGATATTCTCGTAGACTCTTGTAGAGCTTCTTTCTATCTTCTCGATCAACGGATGTAGTTTCTTGCGAAAAGCTTTCAGATTAATTGGCCGAAACGAAGATTTGATTCAGTAGATGAGCGTATTTATTCGAGCGATTTCTCGAGTGTATAAAAGATTTTAATTAGAAACTTTTTTTAGCTACAAGAATATCGCGCGATGTAAAATGAAAGCTGAAGGATATTATTTTAGCAGCACGCGCGATGCAATTAATGCCCCGGATGGAGAGATCTCCTTGGCAATATGAGATTGCTCGAGGCAGCGCATTTAATCGAGACGGAATTTTCTTCGTCTCGGCGAGAGAAGAATGCGTCCTCCGGACACACAGAACGACTAGTCGGCTATTCGTTTCTTCAACGTGTAAGAAGTATACGGGTAAGGAACGTAGTAAAAGAAACTGGCTGCCCTTGTCCTTGCTTGGCCACGCTTGGCATTCAGACATTCTCTCGGCGAATGATACTATGACGTTAGGGATTTACTTTTAGGGATAACTTTCTCTGCAAGTGTGAGAGAGAAAATTAGGCGATTCGAAAAGATATATACGAAAAATATGTGATGCTTTTGGAAAATATGAAATAAAAATCGGGATGGTGAATTATCGGTGCGATCAAACGATTGATTTATGTGACACGAATATATCGCAACCTCACTTTTGGAGTTTCAGTGAACTGAAGCTGACACGTTGCGATAAATCCTATGAATCGCGATGTATATTTATTATAAAAAACATATCGTGTATATGCGAAGATCTGGGTCACCTTTTTACAAATTTGCAAAACATTTGAAAATATTTGTTTGAATAGAAAATATGCGTATGTATAAAAGTTTCTGCATTTAAGTTTTGTATAAATAATTCCAAAATGTTTATTTTTTGTTCGTATAGACAAACAATCGTATACGATCGTACATACGAATAAACGACACAATATTGAAATGACATAATATTTGATAGAATTTATTTCAAAATTTCTATACGTATTTATTCCACTTTTATCTCGTCTGCAACGACCATGTGCGTTCTCTGAAAATGATTGTTGTAAAAATGTAAACTATCTGTATTGTAATAGTCCAATTTTTCGCGCAATTTAATATTTTTTCGTTCACAAATCTCTGGTAATTAGATCTCGGACGAGATTTAGATGTCGCTAGCAAGCAGGCACCGTAGCAGGAAGCGGCGTGTGCGGAGTAATAAAACAATTTCATAGTAATCCAAAGTTGCCGAATGGACGGTGCCTGTGATTCCCTGTCTCTCCGTATCTCCGAATTCAACAGGTTGCAGCTGCTGGTTGGAGAAACCGCCTCCTCCTCGTTCTTCTTTTGCTCGCTCTTGCCTTCATTCCTTCCTTCCTTCCTTCCTTCCTTCCTTCCTGCTTGCTTGCTTGCTTGCCTTCGTTTCTTCCTTTGTTATTTTTCCTCGTTTTCAATTAACTGACCCGCGACCTATTCTGCAATTTTTTTCACAATTTTTTCTATACGAATGTTGACAACGCCTCTGCAATCGCGAATATCTGCTGTGAAAATGAGATTATAAAACGCATCGAATAATGTGTGTGTGTGTGTGTGTAGATATATTGTAAATTTACGACGGCGAGGTCTGACCATGTTTTACGATTTCTTCATGAAGAGTTAGATTCGTAATTATCGCGGTTCTTGCGAACAATTCGCGGTCACGGAATCGGTTGGAAGAGGAATAAAAGTGGAGAAGGAAGAACGAAGAATCGGGTTGCATTTCCTGCCGACTTGCAACGGACCGTGATGGTCAGAGCTTAAGTCGACGCGCGGAGTGCTTGGATCCTTTTAATTTTCTTCTTTTATTTCTATCAGAATTTTATCCGCTTAGCTCTTTCGGGGAGCTGCATTTTTGGCGCAATTATTGAAAATTTTATTGGATATAATTGTCAACTTTAAAACAATTTCAGGAGCGAATCAAACCGATCTTGAAATATATTTTTTACACAAAAGTGTATAAGTACGTTTAAGGTGTTATTATATTAGTATAGCTGTAATTTCTTATTTTTCTGTTGCAGGTAAGAATTCCAGACCTTTCGAATTTTCGTCCGTTCCCTACAGCACCGTTTCCGGTGGTAAGTTTGACTCACATCATATACACACTCATGCAATCTTAAAATATTAATATATAATATATATATAAATATATATGTAAATATTATATTTGCACATACATACATAAATATATGTATAAAAGAATCACGCATTTGTTCAGTATTTGCTCTGTATATGCTCAGTTTTATTACGCACACAATTGCGAATTAAATATGCATGGAGAAAATTGTTTAGAATCTTTAATCGCTGTCGATTGACCCAACCAATTACGCGGCCGGAGAAAGTTCTTAAGTCGAATCGAGAGTCTCGAGAACGTTATCGAGCTATGCAAATTTTATCGCGCGCTTCCATTTCTCGCGCGAAGACGGCGACGCAAATGTCGCGGCGTTACGTGCTTCCGTTCGACTACGTGACCATCTTATTGCTGCGTTACGACATTTATTTTATTGTTCTTTCACACGCGCGCCGATTCTCGAGCGTGCGCTTGTAACACCGTAGCCGAATAAGTAGTGCTTCCGCGATCGTAAACGGAGGAATAGGTTGAGCGAAGGCCGCCGACAACAGCGATAACTGTAATCTCGCCTCCCTCTCTTTTATTTCTATTTCGTTGCAGTATTCATCGATAGACAATATCATTATCGAGACGCGCACGTATTATTGGTAGACTTTAATTTCACGCTTGACATAAAAATAACAATTTTTATAATAATAATCGCAATCGTAAACTTTTATCATAATTTCATAATAAATATTACATTTATTAATCACGTAATATTAGACGTAAAATTGGGTGTTGAAAATTTTTGGAGATCATTCGGGCATTTGAGGCTTTTTTTCTCGGTGATTAACGCCGTTAAAATTTTTCTGCTCGATTTTGTATGGCTTGTGGAAAGATGCCAAGATAAACGGCGAGTTTTGCAGAGAATCGGCGGACCACGAAAGAGGAGGCGAGCTGACAGATAATTGCTCACGATCTCCGGATCGTGCGAGGGTCGTCGTTGCAATTTAAACGGATTTATGGTACTCTCGGTACCTTTAACTTAGCCGTTCCCTTGGGCATCGAATTTTCGTAACTACTTGCTTGTATGTGTGTGGGCCGCTGCACTAGACGCTCACATGAACTTTTCTGTCACGGTCGATCGTGTAGCTTCGGGCTTTAGCAGAGCGAAGGAGGCCTCGCAAAGAGGGAAGGAAAGAGAAAGAGAGAGAGAATCGGAAAATTTTCGAGTCGTTTATCACGATTCTCCGGATGCTCCACCATTTTCGATATTTATATTGTAGGCAAGCAACCGCGCACGAATTTTAACTGCATTCGGCACGCGAGAAATGTTTTACCGATTCTTGCCGAAAGAGCGATATTGCGCCGGAAGAAATAGGAAGGTAACGATCACGAGAACCTCAATGACTCGATCTTTTCTTCCTCCAAGTGGGGTTTTAATAATTAATGTTAATTGTTGAACGCGTCTGGCACGATCTGTTTTTCTTGCAGAGTTAGATTAACTGTTGGAACAATTCAGGTATTCTTTCGACGCGATTATTTTAGAAACGTTGTAACATGAACTTGAGATAATTCTAGCGTGAATTTAAAAAGAAATGGCCCAATTATTAATTCAAGTCAATCAGTATTGCTTAATTTTTTTCATCGTAATTATTTCGGAGCAATTTGTATCATATTTGCAAATATTTTCTTGTCGCGAAAACTACGGGGTTGTTGCATGTCGGAATTACATACTTGCCAACTTCTAATCACTTTAACGATGTTAAATTTGAAATCGGAGAACTGTTAAGAACGGCAACTGTCAGATCCGGACGCCGTTTTAGTAGAATAAAGCGTTCCGCTCTCCGCCAGTTTCAGCTTCGTCAGGAAAGGAACAACTCGAAGACGGGTCATTGTTCTGCATTCGATAATCGTCTTTAGAGTGCCGTTGAAGCTTCGTGTTTACCCATGCTTCGAAAGTCCGTAGCGATCTTTTCTTTAGACTAAAACAAAGTCTGTTAGAGCGGCACTAATCTGACGGCGATGGAGAAGCGAAGTTTCCGAGTCTCATTCAACTTAAATCGCAACTCTTCGATTTACTTGTCAAAATTCCAACCATCGCTTTCATCGGGCACGGTTATTTCAATCTATCAATATCGACAATACTGTCTGATATTACGAACTTGGTATACAGATAAGACTAGGATTAGCTCGCCGTGGACTTTTCTTCATTATTAATTTTCCTTTAGCTCGCGATTAAAAAAAAAAAAAAAAAAAAAAGGCAGAAGTTTGATATATTACAATTTAAACGTTAATAATACAATAATAATGATTGAGGTACTATTTATTAAATGCATAAATATTGGCTATAGACGCTCGTCGACTTACGCTGGATATCTGTCTATTATCGTGACATAACGTCAAGAGATAAATCTCTCCCTTCTCTCTCGGCGGCTTTTATAGTTTCTACTCCTTTCTCGTGAGATTTCGAGCGCGAACGTCGTCGACGGGACGCAAACAGTTTCCGCTTCTCCGTGAGAAATTCGCAGCATTATCATGAGCAAATTTGACTTTCCGCTCTTCCGCCCCCGAAGATTCGCCACCGCCCCTCGAGGGGCTCTCGCGCCCGCATAACCGACAGCGCGCGGCGGGTGGTCCCTGGAGAAACCAAACCGCCACGCGCATCCTGCTCTTCAGCATCCGCCTGGTAACTCACCGCGAGATCGACTATGCATCAGACGAATTCCGGTGGTCCGCGCTTGAATCCCGAGAATTTCGTGCGACAGACGAACGCTTGATATCATTTCGGTCGTCATCGCGAATTCTTTCTTACAACTGTAGTTTAGAAAGCCAAGGTAAGATTTTTCTTAGAATAGTTGAGAAGCGACCGTCTTGAATCGCGTACCGCGTATCTCTTAAGCGAAGCTTGTATTTTGATCAATTTTTTTGTCGACATTTTCGCGACGCGCGGACTGTCGAGGAAAAATCTCCGGGCTTTTCCGGCAGTCAATTTTTATCATTCATCACATGCATGAGATATGGTAAATCGTGTTCTCCTATTCAGCCAAAGCCATTCGGCGCATATTCAACGCGTCATACCTTTCGTTTCGTCCACCGGAAGACAAGCGCAATCTCTCGTAGTCAATTCAACGAAGAGAGGGAGAGAGAGAGAGAGAGAGAGAGTGAGAAGGGGGGAGGAGTTGCATCTCTTCGGTGCTTTTATTCACGCGTTCCGAGATGCCAAAGCTTTCCTTCTCTCTCTCTCTCTCTCTCTCTCTCTCTCTCTCTCTCTCGATACCTTGCATGTCGCGAGAGTCGAGGAAATTCACGCTCGAAGGTGCATCCTCGAACAGAGTTTCCCGGAGAACGTCTCCGCCTCTCGTTTCTCGCGCCCCTTTCCCCTGCCCCCCGCTCCTCCTCCCTCTCCCGAGACCGGAGTAGATCAGGGGTTGGAAATTTACGCGCCACGGATTTCGCTCCTCGTTTGCCCCACGGTCCTACGGAAGTCGAAGGTCGTTCGAGCGTATGGCGCGGATCGAGATATCTCGATTAGATATCTCGACCTCCGTTATTCCGGTCGAGCAGAAAGCGAGTCTTCTTTCCAGAGATCTATCTGTCGGCTTGATAACACCCTTCTTGCGCTGCATCCCCCGCGCCGTACTTTTCACGTCTATACTGCTATAATTTTATTTATGAAAAATCAAGCCTTCTTATATCGCGCTTTTCTTCGTTTCTTTGTTCTACCTCGATATTTTATAATTTTGTTATTTAGAAAAAAAGAAAAAAATTGCTCTGTGCCTTTGATGATGCTAGTACAATCAGCTGATAAAAGAAATCAATTCTCTGCGACAAAAATTGACTCGGATAAAGTTGTTTTTTCTAATTAATTCCTTGATTTTTATAAATTAAAACATTATATTATTATTTGATTTAAGAATATTGGAAAATGCAAACATTTGCACATAACGTTGAAACAAAAAATATTAAAAGATTTTTTTGGAAATAAAATTTTTGAAATAGAATAAAAAATATTAGTCGACGGAGAAATAAAACTAATACCTAAATACAATTATGCATCAAAAAGCCCAGTTCTTTTTACGAAAACTCCAGTTCATTTATGAAAATTCTCGCGCAATTTTTCTCGTAATATTCTTTACAATAGTGCAGTTAATTTTCCATTTATGTCGTAATAAAATTTTTCACAATAGTTATCAATTTGAAATTTTAACTTTTACAATATTGTCTAAATTATGAAAAATCTCTTGCACATGTCAAATTATGTTTCTAAAATTATCTCAAATATATAATAAATAAAAAAAGAAATTTTTTAAATTCAAGTAAAATTTGCTTTCATTACGTATAATCGAGCGATATTTTTATCTATTTCTTTTTCGATTTCGGTTTCTCCTTTTCGAAGCATCACGTAGAATTACCCGCTCGTGCCCCCCCCCCCCCCGTCCTCTCCCCCGCGGCAGACATCCGACGTAATTTCGAGAATGGAACACGTTGTTAAAAATTAAACGGATGACGCGCGGGATTGCGCACGTTTGCTGGACGAACACCGAGATCCGGGGAGGAAGAGAGAGAGAGAGAGAGAGAGAGAGGGAGAAATAGACGACACTGCTCCATCGCATGGTTTAAAGGCTAGGGATTGGTCGTGCAAACGCGATTAGGCTTCCTACGTTCCACTGTCCATTCTCCAGGCCTATCCGGCTGGAAGTGATTCCGGTCCGAATGGGGCAACATGGAACGCCACGTCTCTCGGGGATAAACCCTCCACTGGCGTGGTCACGCCGTTCCACCCACCCTTCTCTCTTCTCTCTTACCCTCGCTTCCCTCTTGCTTCTCTTGACTCCGCTACTGTGGGATTTCAAGAATCATCGTGAAACGTGCGCGGAAGTTTGAAGTGGTTCGGCAACGAATGCTCCTTCCCGCAAAGGCACAAAAACAGGATGGAGATCCTTAATCGTCGTCGAGAAAATTCCCCTTTTCTAGGAAATAACATGGATCATGCCGGCGCGGTAATTGAAGATTACGGTCGGAGATCCGCGGCAACTGAAAAGCGTGATCGGGGTGCTCTCGCGATCGGACGGTCGAAATTGGAGGATAGTAGCGTAATTTGATTTATACTTATACCTCAGGATAAATTTGGTCTTTCTAAAATAAAAATTGCAAAGATAAAGAATTTTATTTTAAGACATGTTTCTCAAGAGAGAGAGAGAGAGAGAGAGAGAGAGAGAGAGCTTGCTGTTATTTAATTTCCTGCAAAATATCATTTATCTCAGATTTAATTATTGTACGTTATTTTTGCTTACGCCGTTATATATCGCCTCGCATAAAATAACGACAAAACTTTTCTTCGTTTATGTTTTACTCGAGCGACTAATTTGCGTTAGTTGCGAGGGAGTTGGTCGGGTTTCCTAAAATCTACGCTTTCGTGGTCGCCGTACTTTTGGTTAATGTACATTTCGGTTCGAACGATAGTTTTCCCCGACGTCTCTGGACCATCTCGTGATTCCTCTAATGGACTTTTAGAGAATTGGAGCATGTGTCACGTAGAAAGCCCATATTAATATCGCTCTTCCGACCCGTCTCGACCTTTCCTAAGAAAGTCCCAAGGGTGGCCGAGGGTACCGTTGGTAAGTGCGATATTTACTTTAGAGTCTTGTTCTAGAAATTTCCCTTGCGCCGGTTTTACTTACGAAATTGATCTTTTAATTTCGTAATTGCCGACTCTTACGGCAATCGCGCAACACTTTCAAGTGTTCGCCATTTCTATGGACAATTTATTTTGAATCAACTTAGCGTGTAGACCATTTATCTTTCAATGCCAAAAGGAAGTTTCAGTTATATATTTCAAACTAAGTTTATATACGAAAATTATAGCATAATAACTTCTTTCCAGAAAATTGGAACTAATTCATTTACTACAACGCGAGCAAATTACAAAAATACATAATCTCATCTCATTTAGTATTATTCGTCAAAATGTTTTTAGAAATTTCATGCTCAAGTTTATCACATTTGCACATAATTATTCCCTTGTCGCAATCCTTTGATAATCACGATCAATATTCGCGCCGCTACATCAGAGATCGGTCGAGCAGCGATTGCATTTCTCGCTGCTGAAATCTTCTCGTGCCGCGTCGGATGTTCCGGGATTCACAAAATAGCCTGCGGAAATGCCGCGAAATACAATGTTTCAAGTCTGTACGCTTGGTCATTAACCCTTTCGAACGAGGTTCTGCACAATTCGCCATTCTCTCTCTCTCTCGTCCGACTACAAAACGCGAAACCTGACACTCATCGCGTCTATCCTCTCTCGGTTCTTGTCGGTGCTTGTCCCTTTAGTAAGAGAGACGCATGAAATGCTCGCATGAAATCTCGTTGAATACTTGGGCAACGCTATATCGTTGCCCCGTTTCAACGGCACCGTCTGTCCGACCCACAACTACTTTGGCTTGTCGCTCAAACATTACGATTTGATATGTGTGAGTTGACGCGATAATAATTTAATAGAAATACAAAGATATAGTTGGCTCAAAATTTGTAATTTCTCAAAATGATTTATTTATAATGCGTGCGATATTTATATTTTTTTTAATTATGCATTATATAACTGTGTATGATACGCGATGTACAATATTGAAGTAACAATTTTCTCACGTTTCGATAAAAATCTCTTTGCACCGATTTAATATCGCGGACTATTAAACGCACCGGAGAAATTTTGGGGTTTACTGCAATTTATTTCGCGAGACTACGATTACTTTCGGAGAGTAAATGCTCGGTCGTATAACCGGCAGGGCGACATTGTGGCTGCAGTATCGTATAAACCATCTTGACCAATAGGTATTTGTCTCTCTCGTCCCCCTCTCGCCAAGTTACACAGTGATAAACTGGGGTTCACGCGGGACAATGGCCGTCCTTTATGACGACCCTGGATCGCGGGATATACGCGGGTCGTTGGGGATATAGTGCGTACTTCTAGCAGTTTGAGATTGGCCGAGAAACTCGTTACGCAGAAATTACATATACCAGCATCAATATATATTGGAGGGAGAAAATTGTTTTTGTACGCTCGTTTCCATTATCAAGACTCAGTAGCGGATGTGATTAACAATTAAATAAAATATATTACGTTCTGTGGCGTTGTTAAACTGTTACATATTATATGACTTATATATAAATTGAATAAAATCTCGTATGTTGCGCGCGAATTTGTAATATTCATTACGGACACATCCCACAACGACGCTGGCCATTAAATTTTCAACACTTATTATTATTACGCTCATTATTCATTCGTAATACAGTTTACTTTATATTTATCATGCAGCTTCATTATTGCCGCTTTGATGCAACACTGCATTAAATATACGCGAAAATGTTTTCCGCATTGAATTTTGTTACAACGTAAAGCAAGACGACGCGACGCGTCGCCGTCGCCGTCGCCGTCGCACATCGCATCCATCGATCAGACACCGTCGAGTCTCTCTCGCTGGCGAGATTTCTCCACGCACGACGATTCCGACGACAAAGCCAACCGAAAACCAAACCGAAGATAAATAGTCGTGCGCGCTTGTCTTGTCTCCTCTCCGCGGAGAGTGTAACGTCGTGTTGTAACGAGAATTAAAATAAAACGAAACAGACGGCGAGCGATTCTCGCGACCGTCTTTTTACCGCGCAAAGTGGACATCGTGATTCTCTTTATTTTGCTCGGCAGCCCGAAACCACAAGTACCACGAGAGCACGAGAGAGTGGGGCGCGTGTGTTTTTGCGTGTGCGTGCCAACACACACACACACACACACACACACACACACACACACACACACACACACACACACACACACGTATACACGTACACATGAGCGCAGGTCGGTTTTAATTAGAGAGCCTGCACCCCCTTGCCCTCCCCCCCCCCCTTCCGTATTTGAGGACCGAAGCAGGCTCTCTTCGATTAAATTATTAATTAACGTTCTCCTAGAAATACCGCATCATGTCGGCACACGTACACACGCGCGTAGGCTCGCACGCGATTCCTAACCGAGAGAGAGTGATAAAGGAGCGCCGCTCGGTTGATGAGCGAGAGACGGTGTAATTTTACGTATATATGTATGTGTGTATATGTATGCGCACATAATCTATGTCGCGCCATACATCAACGCCCGTGACTATGTGTCACGGGCGTGTGCGATCACAAGCCGATCTCGGCCGTTATAATACTGCATTCATGATGGACACGACGAGGGTGAGCGAGGGACACAAGTGTAGGATGTTTCACAAGTGGATTCTCCCTTATACGTTGCTTTATTTTATAGCGATTGTGAGGAAAATAATTCTGAAATATCTCGACAGAGTAATCATTTTGAAATAATTGGTTAAAGAGTGTTCTTTTTAATTCATTTTATAAAATTGAAACAAGGAGATATTTTAATTATTATTTTATTGTATATATATATATATATATATATATATATATACACACACACACACCAACAATGATAAAATATAAATGCGTAAGAGTTGCTTGATAGTCATAAACTGTTTTCTTCTTATTAAATTAATGAATATTTAAAAAACAAACTTGTTGGGAAAATTTGAAATTATTACATAATATTAAAGTAGTATATTTTTCTCGAAAATATAAATCTTGAAATAAAAAAAAATAATAAACATTTATATTAATATATAAACATTTTCGCAATAAAATCCTGAACGAAGGAGGATGTAGCCGATGAGAGCAAAGAACGGCGATGAGAAGAGAGGAGGTAGAAAAGCAGAAAGGGTTAATGCATGAAAGTGCCCGTAGCGGTTGTCAAACCAATTAAGCTTGTCTCATTATAAAGGCTGCTTTCAGGACAGAGGGGCGGAAAGGAGGGAGAGGGGGAGGGGGAGGGGGGAGGGAGAAGCAAACGGCTTTGTTGCGGCGGTTATGGTCGCGCAACCATAGAACTGCGTCTGTAATGGATCAGTTTTATGGGCGCGCGTAGGATGATGCCGACGCGCTCTTCCGCAAAGGTCCGCAAAGCTGGCCGCAAAGTTCGTCATAGTGCATTGTGTAGCGGGAACACGGACGGATGGACGGACGGACGGACGGACGCGTCGGTGATCCTGAGGACCGCAGAGCGCGTTCCACGGAATTATCGGTGCTTCGTTCCGAATGGATTTCGGAGCGAATCGAAGGTCGTGCGGTGAGCGTTGATCGACCAACAATCTCGAGTCAGCTGTGACTCGCTCGAGCAATTTACGAGCGATAATTTTGGATTTAACCTGTAAATGATGAGAAGAAACAGTTAGTTCGAGACGGTTAATGGTAAACGATATGATAATCGTTTCGAAATCGACGGAATCGCGTTTGACGGTCGATTCACGCCGATTGAACGTGGCAGGCGCCATGATGAATAATAAATGCTAATTAATGTCTGTAACGCTCGTTTACAACTCCCTGCCATAAATGTCTAATCAAGGGGCAAACTTTGGCCATCTCCGGCAGCCTAGACTCCGCTCTTCTTAAGCCGTCGAGTTAGTTTCCGGGGTAGTTTCCAGCATTCTGCGTTCAGTTCTCTGCCTCGCTGCCTCTTTCTCCAATCTGTTCTAACCGTGCCTTCTTCCTCTCTTTCTTCTCTCTCGCCCTTACTTTCGTCGACCCTCCAGTTCCGTCGGCTTTCCCCGTCCTTCTCTTTCCTCATATTTCTAAGTAAATTTCGTAGTATAATTAACGTTTAATAGTCGCCGTCCCTTGTCGACCGTCATACGATTTACGTCACGGGTGGAGACGATCTCTTCAAACTCAAGTCCGACTCCCGTCTTTTCTTCGCATGACGGATTAACCGACCCGAACAACAGATTGCGTTTAATGATTTGTCACTGGCAAATCGTATAGAGGAACGCGAATGGTGGCAGAAAATTCTTAGTCGCGGATGTTGACCGTGATGAATTTCCCTGAAATTCCGGAAAATCTTAATCGAGATGACGGAGGAAGACTTTTTCTCTCAGCGATTCTCTCATCGCTGAGAGAAAGTCTTTCGCATTCGCGCCGCGCCTCGGTCTCGTTCGATAAGAAATCCTCCGATTCGATGCAATTGTAACAAATGTACATCGTCACGCGGAAGAGAAGATCCTTTCTTTCGCTCTCCGAAAAATGCGGCGCACGTTTGCGTTGCGAGATAGAAAATATATCTCGCGGCTCGGTGAGCGCGAGGAGACATCTGCCGCTTTCGCTGTCCGTTCGCTTCGCCGACAGGGATCACGAGTTTTCTCCGCCAAAGCTCCATCCTTTCGCCACCTCCTCTCCAAGCCTATCCTTTTTTTTTTTTTTTTCTTCTCTTTCATTTTCCTCGCCCTTCTCCCCTTTCTTCTCCCCCGGCCTGTGTACGCACGAACCTCGCGAAAATCCATGCAAATCCGGAGAGCCAGAGATGAATGCCGTGTGTGACGTATTCGAGGCGCTTTGCCCGACACGATCGGGGATCCCCGCTGTTTGTTCGCGTTTATCGAATCTATCGGGCGTTCTCGTCGTTCTTTATGTAATCGACTTATAATCGTGATATATATCACTTTCGGCGTTTTTGAAAGGTAAGAGTTTTTTTTTTTTTCAATAGCGATTTTCTTAATGAAACTTATGATATAAATGCATAAATTATTTAATTTTATGTTATTTATATAAAATTTACATAAAATATGAAAAGCACATTTGTTAAATTATAAATTTTATGTACAATACATTTGAGCAAAATAATTTTGTTTCAAGCAAGAGAGAAAGGGAAAGAGCGAAATCTATTCATTCAATAAATTTCAAATAAAAATGTTTGTGATTTGTAAAATTCTTTGTTTGTCGCTCTATTTACCGATCATATTCTTTATTAATTTCCTGAGCCTATTTCCGCTACAAATCCCATACGCGGGATATCGAAAAAGGGCCGCGGAAATTTAGATGTTGCTGCTGCTGCTACAAGCAGCTACTTTTTCTTTAGTCGCGAAATTCTCTCGCCTTCTCCGTAGGCATCTTGGAACTGGCATCGGGTAATCGACCCTGGCGGGTCCCACGGGACAGCCCAACCATCCAATAAAGATCCGCTTATCGTCGAAATAGGAGGAGAGAGGACCATTTGTAAATCGAGACGCCCTGCGCCGGGGTTCGTGGTTCGCTTTTGATTAATCGATACTCGGGTCGACGTCGATTAACCGTTTAACCGATCTCGGGTATCTCGTTTCACCTCCCCCCATTTTTTCGATTTCTTTATCAGCCCCGGACTTGTATCTCTCTATCCTCGCTCGTAGCCTGCACGTTCCCGCGGGGAATACCAGGGGAGGGCGGAGAGAAAAAAAAAAAAGAAAAAGAGAGGAAGATACGAGGATAGAGGCTGCGTAGGGACGGCCGGAGGAGCTTCTATTATTTTTCAATTGCCCGGCCGAGCGAACACGAGGTGGGATTCCGGTATCCCGGGTGTAATTGGAGTCGGCTTTGTGCGGCGGCGAGCGTAACCGCGGCGAAATAAGACGGAGAAACGGAGAGATAAAGAATGGAATAGGTACTGTGTCCCGGATCGGACGCTCCCAGCTGGACGGACGGGGACGAGAGGATTTCCAGGAGGAATGGCCGGAACGCGACGTGAGTGGCGTAACGTAAGAACGAAAGGGCGAACGGAGAAAGGAAAAAGCGATGTAAAACGAAATATGCATGTATACGATATACGTTGAGTAAGACAAAAGATATTGATCTGCGTGATCGATCCGGGGCAGCGTGTCCACGAATCGGACGAATGTGACGCGTACGACGGATCTCGAGGAGCTCAGCGGTCCGGTCGATGGCGCGAAATTATTCACGACTCACCGCGCGCTCGCCGTCCCCTTTACGCCCCTTCGCTCGTCGTTCTCTATTATTTAACGTTTAATTTTATGCCGGCTGAATCGAACCGCGCCACGATATATGGCGAGGTAAATTTGCCGATCAAATCTCTTGGGAGGGCGGGGCGGGGGGGGGGGAGGGAGAGAGAGAGAGAGAAAGAATAAAAAATTCAAAACTGTTGTTCGGTCAAAATACGACGGTGGTGGAAAAAATCAAAAGCGATCCAATGATTTTTCGAAGGAGACGTAAAATAAAAACGAACCGTCTTCTCGCGAAAGACGGAAACAAAATTCCATTATAGACTGCCGTGAAGCGCGTTCCCGATTCCGAGGGGATAGTCGCGGTCGCGGCCGACTTTCGCCGCGAGTTTAATTAAACTCTCCGTTACCTACATTTTGCACGGCACGCGGATGCGAAAGCACATTGTTAGTATAACGCCGGCGCGGCGTGGCGATGGAGACAATTGGCGATCGTGTATCGCCGTTGCCAACCAGCCCGGGGAAGTCGATTTCCTGGCGCTGGAGTTTCTCCCCTCATTCACCTCCTCCCTGGCCTCCCTCTCGTCGCGTAGCTGTCTTTCTCTCTCTCTCTCTCTCTCTCTCTCTCTCTCTCTCTCTCTCTCTCTCTCTCTCTCTCTCTCTCTCTCTCTTGCAACGCTCATTCTTCTCTTTATCTGGCGAGGCCATGTAGGGAAGCGACGTCGGCTGGTTCTCTTTCTCTCTTCCCCTTTTGCTTCAACTCGCTCTCGTACCTCTTTCTCTCGTTAGCGATACGAGGCCAGATACGAGATGCCGCCATTATGAGGGAGGACTCCAACCTCGCGTTTAAAGCTCGATTCAAGTTGCAAGAGGATGGTTGCAGCTCGTACTCGTTACGGCGCAGTTAAATATTCCATTGAGATTTCAATTGATAAGAGATCTCGTAAGAGCGTGAGACTTGGTAGAATTAAATCGATCACCTTCTTAAGACACATTTAGCATCGAGTATTGATTTTTTTAAAGACACTGCGAATGTAAGAAAAGTCGACAGTCACACGATAGATTAACAGTAAAAACTTCAGGTTTATATGCTGTGACGCAATAAATATATATATATATATATATATATTTTTTTTTTTAATAAACAGCGTGTAGATATATAACGCAGTCGCAGTGAACTGTCTTTCGCATGACGACAAAACTGCGTGTTAATAATAACAATCGCTGTCATGAATAATTGAACGTCTAATACGTCATTTTGATTAAATTTCATTCGCGGCGTTATGAAATTGCATTTCGTAAACACTGAATTAAATAGCAACATTACTATTATAACATTACGTAGTAATGCCCTTACCGTATAATAATGCCCGCTACGTGCAATTTATAATGCAAAATTTCTCGTTTACCAAGCCTGCTTTGTAGTTTGTTGACCCGTGCAGTGGCGCTCATCCTCGCAATATTCATTACATACGCCGATTGCTCTCTCGAAGAGATAAAATGCAATGTCTTGCAAAATTGCATTTGTTAATTTCGTGTCAACTTTGATCAACCTTTTTTTGCTTTTCTAAAAAAAAAACGTTGCTAGGTAATTTTTTATTTATTTTATTCCCTATTTCGTATGTTGCTTCAATACGACACGTGTTCAATTTATTATCTTGCTCGAATCTTGCCCTGACAAACGATAATAAAATATAAGAGAGAACAAAGTACGTAAAAATCAGATTAAAATACTAATTAAAACGTCAGTGGTATACAAATTTGTGAAACCAGAAAAAGAGAAGAAGAAATGTTTGATTCGCACTTTGTGGAAAATTTAGGGATACAGGTGATTCTAAAAATTCAAAAAATGCATTTCAATAATCTTCACTTGTATAAAACGCAAAGTATGGATCCACTAGTCACGAAATTTACCATTTCTACTATTTGTTTCCTGTTTCAAGGCTGAGATATTATTCCAATAATGAGTAACTTTCACCAAATTTCGATCTATAATAGCTATAATACTAATATCGAGGTGAGAGAAACCAGTTCCTTTTAAACGATACTAATCGCTGCAATAATCGGTATTGTTGTTACTTTCGACCCGCCGCCAGTAACGGCGGTGGCGAGAAAGTTGCGCCTCATATTTCGGGAAATTCGTTTCCAGTTTTTACCTGCGGAAGCCATTCCTCATCGTTCTCGAGGCCCGCCGAAACGAAATTCCGCTGTTTCGCCGTCGCGCCGTCGATCATTCGATTTCGCTCCGCCGATATGTAAATAATAGACCCCCGGAGAAACATATGCGTCGCGTCGCGTCGTCCCGAATCGATGAGAATTCGCGATTGATTTGGTATCGGCTTCCATTTATCGGCGACGCCGATTGCAACCTCGCGATGAATCTGTATTATCGCTGTAGATGGTGTGTGCCCGCGCGCGCGCGTGGGTGTATGTGTGTGTCACTCTTTTGCTTCTATTTTTGATAAGTATACACTTGCATTCTCAAAAAAAAAAAAAAAAAAAAATCATGTCAAATGGTTTTGTATTATATCTTTATTCAGACACGTGTTGGTTGATACATATATTCTTACATATATGTATTATGTAATTAATAATAATAATTGATGAATTAGAGATTTTAATACGGTATAATTAATGAGCAAGTTTAGAGGCGTTCGAATTGCGAAATTGAATTTTCGTTTTACACCCTGTATGATTAGATATGCGATTAGTCTTAAGTGAAGAGATGTTAAACGGCCAAGATCGTGCGAGATTGATCATACGTCGAACCGATTCTCTTTGATCAGGGCTGACCAAACTCAGGGATTTCCACTTGAGATTTACTTTACTCGCGCGAGAACTTGCAAGTCTACGGAGACGCGACATCGGCAAAACGGAATATTGATGAGTCCGTTAATAATCGTTCGCCAGTTATCGATATTAGCGAACAATTCACAAAGCGCGCCGTACTAATTAAAACGGATAACACACCGGTTCGTAGAACGAGACGGTAATTGGGCGTGGCTGCGATGGTTCCCCATTATTATTAATAATCTCGTTAATAGGGCATCGCTCGAGTACATCTCTCACCATATATGATTCTTCTTTGTAGCTCAGCATCCGATATTGATATCCGAGATCAAACGTAACGTTTACGAATTTGAATTATTTGCTTCTTGACAAATAGGATAAATTCGGGTAAGATGGCTATAGTTTTTTCAAATTGCAAAAAACATGCTTTTATTTTTGTCATTTTTTTTAATAGTGTTTGACATATTATCTTCCCTGAAGCTTAAATTACTTAATATTATCGAAATTAAAAGGAAAATATTTAATAGAAATTTTATATTAGCAAAATAGTACAACATAAGCATTGGCCATCTTACCCGACTTTTAAAAAGATGACCCTAGTGACGGAAAGATATATTAGGATATATTAGATATATATTAGATATATTAGATATATAAGGCCATAATATTTATAAAAAAATAGTGAAAACGAAAATAAAAATTATAGGTCATATAACGATTTACATATCTTTATAATATGTCTAACGTCGATTACGATAGCTTAACTGTCATTTATTCGACGTTATAACAGTTTCTGGTGGACAAATGAAAAACTTTGCAGGTAGTCAAAAATAAAATATGATATAAGATTCACAATATCGTTATTTCGAACAATGGTAAATATCGATTATCTTTGATAATGACTAAAAAGGCGCATTATGTAACGGTTATTGAAAAAATTACAGCCTATGGCCATCATACCCTAGTTCACCCTATATAATTTATTTCTTTCCTTTATTTTAAATATTGTAAAATTCCTTTTATATATTTGCAACGTGTTAATACACAAAAAGAAAAATTAGTGGGATAGGGGCCTTTCTAAATACCGCGGTATTCTACGTTTAAAAGTTGGATTTTCTTTCCGAATCCCTGACAAACCCTTCGACGATTAACACCGCGATTACCAGCGCCATCGGCGTTATCGGCCGCGTTTATCAGTCGGCGCTACGTTTCCTGTGATCCCATTTTTAGAAGCGATGGTCTCCCTCTTTCCCTCGCGCTTACGATCGTACGTTTACGTGGGGGAAGTTTGTAGATTAGTTCGATCACGACGATCGTATGCTCGACACGATTGAACGTTATCATCGTCGCGATAGGAATTACATTTTGCGATAGAAGGGAAGGGTGACTGAAGGGAAGAGGCTATCCCCTCCTTTTCTCCTCGATACTGTCGCGATATAAACCAATGGCTCCGGTTCTCGTCGAGTAGAATCGGCGACTTGTCCCTTTTACGACGTGATATACTTGTGGAAACGGTCGTTCGACAAAGTTACATCGTAAAGCACGCAATGCGTAGTTGGACGCGGAACCAACGAAGCGATCCGGTTAAGTAATAAAGTTCCTGTCCAGATCTTAATCGCGAGGCATTCGACAAGAAAAAAAATTAATGTAGTTTGTAAGTTTCGCGGTATAACGTTGGCAAGTGCTTCCGATAAGTTACTACGTCAGTCGACTGATAGAAATCGCATCTCTTCCGGCGAAATAATATCTCCAAGTCGAGTTTGCAATCATAGATATGCACCGGTCAAACGAGATCAGTTGCGACAAGTAATCGAGATATTATTGAAAAATATAAAGATCGAGTTTAACTTGATTTCGCTTAAAGCAATTAAATTAAATCTCGAGATTTTAACAAGGAGAGACACATGAATTTATAAAGGATACTTTCAGATCCGAGATGCTTTTGAATCCCGTATTTGGCAGTCAAATATAAAGTAGCAGCTACGAAAAGTGGCTTTAATTTTAGCGATAGTTAATGAGGTATCAGACTTTTAATGAGTAATGTGAAGTTGTTCAAAGGTCGGGACAGTTTTGAAAACGTGTTCGACCAGAGTACCTGCCAAGCAATCTCACGCTTTCTAAAAAACATCAAAGGAGATTCGTTTTGCGTACTGAACGAGATTGGCAATAACTCTTACAACATCGCCCGATGGAAAACTGAGAAAAAGTTGGGAGAGAGAAAGAAAGAGACTCACGGTATTTTATCTTCTCTTCATTTACTTAAGACGTACGCCGAGATGATTACATCCGCGATGACAAGCCTCGCCGGCGGTTGTGTAATTTATTTACGCATTCTGCGATAGCAATTCCTTTGACGCTTTACTTGTTTTTACTTTTCAAAGTAATTGCGCTCGGATTTTCTTTGCGCGCGTTGTAATATAGAGGATGCTAATAGTGTTTTTCAGTTTTTCTTAGAATAATAATAAATAATATATTATATCTTTCGTGAAAGAGTGAATTAATTCAAATTTACTTTCATCCAATTTAAGCAAACCATTTCTAATCTAACGATTTGCTATTTTCGTAATATAATGAACAGCCAAGCAATTTCTACGAAACAAAATGGAAAATAGTGTGTTCGACTAAAGGCCGCATTACAGAACTGAAAAATATTCCATTACCCATTTCAACGAGAAAGATTGCTCGTGTCAGAGAGGAAATCGTAATAAAAGCGTGAAACAAGACCTCCGTACGACGAAATCCTCCGAATTTCCACAATTTTTGCATCGTTTTTTTTCTATTTTTCGCGTTTCTCTCTTTTTATTTATTTATTATTTGTATCACGCGCGCGAATCTCAAAGCGTGTTTGTTTCATGCGGTGGCGGCGGTCGGAAAGACGCGTATTGTTTTTCCACGATTGTATTTTTACATTGCCCTCTTGCTGGTGCGCGTTATAACGTCCATCGCATGTCCGTATCCGCGTACATTATGGAATAACGGGCCCTTTGTATGAAATCCATCCGTTCTTTCCTTCCTCGCACACGGAACATGGTCTTCTTTTGACGTGTTTCTCCTTTTTTTTCTTCTTCATTTCCCCGCGCCGTTTAACCGTGTTTCATCGTGGAAATAAAACGTATCACACTGGCAGTTTTATATTTGACGATATATATATATATATATATATATATATATATATATATATATATATATATATATACATGAAGTGCTCCAGAAATGCGTGAAAATGGCGAGATTTTTTAAAGTAAATTAAAAACACTTTTTTAGAAAATTGTAATTTAGAATTTTTATAGAATTTTCTTGACATTTTTCGCAATTTATATTATACTTATAAGGCTTTAATATAATTTTTTCATATATATTTTTGAATATTTAATATAGCATTGTGTATAATTAATTTTTGTAATCTCAAAATGAAGAAAGAATCTTTCATCGCACCTCGAGGGTTGGTCGGGCGGAGGAGGGGGAGGGAGGGGGTCAAACTGACAATATCGAACTAATTTTCTTAAATTCGAAGGATCGTTTTCGTATGTAAACGGAAGTCGGAAACGAGTAAATAAACCATTTGAAAAGATGGTTATCATCCGTATAAAGAGAGGAAGCCCCTTGGAAACCGCCTAGTCAGCCGATACTTAAATCTCTTCGTATCGCCGTCTACGATCAGCTGGCGCTATCTCGCATTAATGGTCGCTACGTGTTCTTGAATAAATCGGCCCACTAAACAGTTTTTAGGCTGATATTATTAACCGGGAAGGCAGGGTACGCGCGGATTACATTCTAAAGTTCTTTCGAGAGTAAAAATTTTGTTAGATGCCATCGGCGATTTCAACTTCAGCAAATAAGAAGGAGCGAGGTAACTCGTTTTAGGAAATTGTGTCGCAGAGAGAAGAAAAAATATCGTTTATCGTAATAAATTTTGAAAATTTATTCTGAAAGGTACACTCAAATCGGCTTGTAATTGCAACAATTGTACCGCCCACGAGAGTACGCTTATATTTTTACAACTATATTAATTTAATGAAAATGTAGAGTAAGCTGATATAACGGAAAGTCTATCTGATTAATCAGTCGGGAAGCGTACTCATGACAATGTGTATTATGCGTTAGATGCTCTCTTCTCTCTCTCTCTCTCTCTCTCTCTCTTTCTCTTTCAAGACTAAAATTCGATAATAAGCTTCCGAACAGGATTTACCAATGTAGGCTATTGGTATTAGTTGGTTGTCATTGGTAGTCGAGCGAAAAGATTCTAGGAAGAGAGAGAAAGAGATGACAGATACCGGAGACCCATTGAAGTAACACGTCTTTTGTGATTTTCTCATTACTGGAGTGGAAGGTCGATCCTGGAAGCCCATCTGCAGGAGCGACTTCCGTCCTTTCGCTCCTCGCTCTGATCCTATTCCCTTTTTCTCTCCATCTCTTCCGCCATTCGTCCCACGCGCGAGCGTGCGCCTTAATCCCTCGCAGATAACTTGGCACTGTAAAAGACTGCCTATGTGAGTCGTATGTAATCATATAAGTGGAATTGCTTCTTTCATGCCGTCTTGTACTATACGTAATTCGTGCGGCCGCGGGATCTCTCCGCGTCTAACTTCCGATCAGCGATAGATCGGAAAATTATATTTCCTCGCGCAATCGTCTTACCGGCAGGCTGTAAGTCAACTCTTATCGATCCCTCATTCCCGGCTATTACCTGTCCATTGTGTTTCCTACACCTGTCTCCGTGCGGTCCGCTGAATAGTTTCGTCGCTGCCTCTTTTTTTTTTTTTCCACGCGCTATATTGGTTTCGTGAGAGGAGAAGAAATCGGAAATGGGAAATTCGAAGCCGCAAAGGCGCTCCAATCGGGACTCGATACGTAATTCTTGTTCATTCTCATCTTGTTCAGTCGATCGGCTTCATGAGAGTCTAGAAAGATTAAAGAACGAAGAATAAATTGCGTAATTAAAATTATCCACGCGAATAATATCTTGATGATTGAATTTAGACTCTAAGAAATTGTGTGAGTATTTGATGATGTTTGACATTATTGAATCGTGTCATCGTCCGACATTTCAGTAATTTTTCTATTCTGATTTTATTTCAGTGGAATGTAAAATATTTAATCCACATATTTGCATAAAAACGTAAAAATAATTCTGGATTAACTTTAGTTAGTATTTTTATATTTTACAAGAAAAAATATGAATATTTTCTATTTTTATTTTATTTAAAAGAATAAATTAATAAAATATATAATTAAAAGTTCTCTAGTCTATTGTAGTTCTCAATAAAGAAAGCTCTTTTCTTTATTATATTAAGACAGGTCTAAACACTCGTGCAGAAAACTCACGGACATTTTGAATAATGCTAAAATAATATATTTTTTTGTAAATGTAATCCTTGAAATGAAATGAAAATACTATTTTATGAATAAGTAAAGAGATACCTAAATACGCACATGAATTCTAATTCTTCTGTATATACGAAAATGATAACACATAAATATTGTAGAAAGAAAATTACTTTTGATATTTTTCACAAAATTATATTCAATTTTGTTCGTTGCAATAAAACGTTTCACAAATAATCGGTATTTGTCAGATCACGTTTTTCACAATATCGTTAAATTATGAAAACATGGAGATTTTTTTTTTTACGTGTCGAGATATCGTAAAATCTATTTGTTAGTAATAAAAATTTAGACCGAAATTTAAAGCGAACATTTTATGTCGAAGAAGAGCGCGGCGTGAATCGCTTATCAAGCCAACGACTGCGAGAATAGTCGTACCTAACACGAAACAAGTTTGCGTCGAGTCGTCGTCTTTCGCGTGACGTCAATTTGCGCCCTCGCGAAAGCACCCGCGTCGTTACGCGGCATTGTTCGCGCATTGTTACCATGGCATGCGCCGACATTCTTCCTAGTGTCCATTGTCGAGCATAGTCCGGGCGAGTTTCCTTCATGGCCGGAAGGGAGGAGAGGGTCGAAAGAGCTTTTGCGAGGCGGAAGAGTATAGTGGCAGTCGTCCACCCTTTCCACGGTTGATCCGACACGTCCGTCCGTCCGTCCGTCCGTCAACCGACATCAATTAGTATCACAACACAAGGCGCCCGTAACTACGTACACATCCTCCTGCGAACGGGCACACTTGACGGAAACACGCATTAACACGCTCTTCGTGCGTAAATATGGAGTGCCTCGTGCCGGACGCCGCGGATTTCTCGCAATTTCTGCGCGAGAAGACAGGTCGACTATAGATCTACGGCAACTTTCCAATTTTCAGCATTAAATAACTCGCCAAGTATGTCGGAAATTAAAATACTCTGTTAAAGTCCGCTTGGAATTAAACGAGTTGGAAGTTCTGATGAAAGATAGTCTTAACGGAAGAATAAGAAGCAGAGTTTGTTATCTGTTTGCGCAGCTCAATTAACCGAAACATCTTCATTTCTCTTCGATTTACGCTATAGTATTGTAGCTTGAATATATTTTTATCGCTGCTAAAACAGCTTGACGTAATTATTATTGACAATACGAGACATTTTCACGCACACGGAACCATTTTCGACGCACTCACGCGCATCCACGCGTCATGTGTGTATCCATGTTAGATTTATCGCACGTATATTTACCTACACATCGGCGTAAGCGGACAGACTTGATCTTACAAAGGCATTCACGCAACACGCACACGCGCATTTGATGATTGCGTACATATGTGTGGATTGTCCACGCTCGGTTGCGTAAATACGCGTAAACACTGACGGGACGCTTTCGATCATTCCATTGACATCCTCTTTTTGAAGACCGTTATTATCATCCGTTTGCTGATACAACAAGATAAATTGCTCGTTATCCGACAGATCTTTAGCCTAAAATGCTCGTTCGAATACGCTCGGAAGGACCAAGTATCGAATTTCTATAAAAAGAGAATGCTCTGATAAGAAATGTCATTAGCTGGAATCTAATAGGACGTTGTATTCTTTCTTTAATGCGCAGCAGATGGAATTCTCCTCGCAAAATCGCGCGTCCAAGACAGAATCAGCTTCGCGAAGAGCCGAGAAGCGCAAGCTCCTCTCCCTTAAAAAAAAAAAGAAAAAAAAAAAAGAAATGATCTCGTGTCTCGCAGCACGAGCGTTAATTAATTCTATCGACGCTATTTGCAGCGTAGAAAAAGAATCTCGAGTCAATCAAGATTAGCGTTAACGAAACATCATTACAAGCAAGTAAAGCAAGATAATATCGATTAGTGATATCTTCTTGCTGTTGACACGCGACGCGTATAATTAAAAATTCTCGTCTCATTTTGCACGGTACGTTTCGAAAACGGTTACAACGCGTAGTTCCGTTCTTTATCGATTGCGCCTTCGTGTGGAGAGGCTTCGTGGAGGAAGGAAGAAAAAAAATAAAAAAAGCGGTCAATCGTCAAACTTGCGTGTCAAGAGCGGTAAAACGCTATCGATCTGTTCATGGTATTTATGTAAACATGCTCGAGTCCGCCGGGATTTCTTTCCATCCGGTACGCCTCCTTCATCGGCGCGTTCTCGCGGATTTTTTTTTTTTTTTTTTTTTTTTTTTTTTATTTCGTTACCACATTTATCATTCTTTACGATATTCGCGAGGTTTCGCTCTTTTATTAGTTTTTGAAATTCCCTTGCAGTTTTATCTTTATATACGCGAGCTCGTAAACTTGTTTAATACACACTTACTGTTGCACCACGCAACGCCTGTGTGAAAAGAAACTTTTATAATTACATAAATATTATTATTAAAAAAAAAACTTTGCGATGTTTTCGTTTCTCTTCTTGCGAAAATGAGATAAGTCTCGCGTGTCGTATTATTTTTGCGCGATGCAGAATTCCAATGACTGACCGAAGTGACGTGACGCAGAAATAAGTCTCTCTTGAGCGGGATGACGACGCGTGCGGGGCAAATTTTCATCGGAAAACGGGAAATTAGGCTGTCCATTACGATGCGATTCGAGCGAACCGTAGATACGCCATACATGTGATTCGGTCGATAGGTTCGCTTGTCGACGTGTTAATCTGGCTATTAGGTGGCGCGACCGAGATATCTCGTGAACTCAGAACGTGTGTGCCAGATGGCACGATCGAGATAGCGCTTACCCGGTGCATATCGCATCGTCGATATTTCCTCCGAGTTTGCGCTTTTACTTCGCGAATTAATTTGCGACTAGAGAGAACTGATTTGCTTGTGTATATAAAATATGCCAACGGATCTCCGCCCGTAATCCCCGGGCGGGGATCCTTGGATGGGGGACGATGGAAAGCAAAAGTTGACAAGAAATCTATGGAGAATAAAAATTGCATTAATTTACGCTCAATAATTCTGCGTCAAACGTAATTGGATCTACCGTGGAGATGCCACTTTGTTTCCGTCTCGCGCACAGAATGAAACTACAGTATCGTTATGAAGTGATCAGAACTATAACTCGATAACTGTCATTAATCAAGTCGAACGGAAATGTTATTGTCCCTGTCGATGAGCAATCGCGAATTTGTCCGCAAAATCGACCGATGTGAACCTGGCGCCCGACTTTATGAAAAAAAAAAATTAATAATATAGTCCGTTTGTACGTCGTTTGTACCTGTTTGTACCACACTTTTTTTCGTTTGTACCTCAACCGGTTCGAAAATAAAAAATAATCAAAAAATGGCCAGCGCTCGACTTTAAGATATTTTAATTTCATTAATGCCATTCGATAGAGAATCGTTTGTACCTGTTTGTACCTCTTTTCAAATCGTTTGTACCTCAACCGGTTCGGAAATACGGCCATTTTTAGTTTTAGAGTAACGCTATACCGGTATTTCCGCTATTTTTTTAGATATCGCGAAACGGCCAACGGGGTTCGATAGAGAATCGTTTGTACCTGTTTGTACCTTTTTTCAAATCGTTTGTACCTCAACCGGTTCGGAAATACAGCGATTTTCGTGTTTTGAAATTAACGCTAAACTCGAATTTCCGCTATTTTTTTAGATATCGCGAAACGGCCAACGGGGTTCGAAAGAGAATCGTTTGTACCTGTTTGTACCTTTTTTCAAATCGTTTGTACCTCAACCGGTTCGGAAATACAGCGATTTTCGTGTTTTGAAATTAACGCTAAACTCGAATTTCCGCTATTTTTTTAGATATCGCGAAACGGCCAACGGGGTTCGATAGAGAATCGTTTGTACCTGTTTGTACCTTTTTTCAAATCGTTTGTACCTCAACCGGTTCGGAAATACGGCCATTTTTAGTTTTAGAGTAACGCTATACCGGTATTTCCGCTATTTTTTTAGATATCGCGAAACGGCCAACGGGGTTCGAAAGAGAATCGTTTGTACCTGTTTGTACCTCTTTTCATTTCGTTTGTACCTCAACCGGTTCGGAAATACAGCGATTTTCGAGTTTTGAAATTAACGCTAAACTCGTATTTCCGCTATTTTTTTAGATATCGCGAAACGGCCAACGGGGTTCGATAGAGAATCGTTTGTACCTGTTTGTACCTTTTTTCAAATCGTTTGTACCTCAACCGGTTCGGAAATACGGCCATTTTTAGTTTTAGAGTAACGCTATACCGGTATTTCCGCTATTTTTTTAGATATCGCGAAACGGCCAACGGGGTTCGAAAGAGAATCGTTTGTACCTGTTTGTACCTCTTTTCATTTCGTTTGTACCTCAACCGGTTCGGAAATACAGCGATTTTCGAGTTTTGAAATTAACGCTAAACTCGTATTTCCGCTATTTTTTTAGATATCGCGAAACGGCCAACGGGGTTCGATAGAGAATCGTTTGTACCTGTTTGTACCTTTTTTCAAATCGTTTGTACCTCAACCGGTTCGGAAATACGGCCATTTTTAGTTTTAGAGTAACGCTATACCGGTATTTCCGCTATTTTTTTAGATATCGCGAAACGGCCAACGGGGTTCGAAAGAGAATCGTTTGTACCTGTTTGTACCTCTTTTCATTTCGTTTGTACCTCAACCGGTTCGGAAATACAGCGATTTTCGAGTTTTGAAATTAACGCTAAACTCGTATTTCCGCTATTTTTTTAGATATCGCGAAACGGCCAACGGGGTTCGATAGAGAATCGTTTGTACCTGTTTGTACCTCTTTTCAAATCGTTTGTACCTCAACCGGTTCGGAAATACGGCCATTTTTAGTTTTAGAGTAACGCTATACCGGTATTTCCGCTATTTTTTTAGATATCGCGAAACGGCCAACGGGGTTCGAAAGAGAATCGTTTGTACCTGTTTGTACCTCTTTTCATTTCGTTTGTACCTCAACCGGTTCGGAAATACAGCGATTTTCGAGTTTTGAAATTAACGCTAAACTCGTATTTCCGCTATTTTTTTAGATATCGCGAAACGGCCAACGGGGTTCGATAGAGAATCGTTTGTACCTGTTTGTACCTCTTTTCAAATCGTTTGTACCTCAACCGGTTCGGAAATACGGCCATTTTTAGTTTTAGAGTAACGCTATACCGGTATTTCCGCTATTTTTTTAGATATCGCGAAACGGCCAACGGGGTTCGAAAGAGAATCGTTTGTACCTGTTTGTACCTCTTTTCATTTCGTTTGTACCTCAACCGGTTCGGAAATACAGCGATTTTCGAGTTTTGAAATTAACGCTAAACTCGTATTTCCGCTATTTTTTTAGATATCGCGAAACGGCCAACGGGGTTCGATAGAGAATCGTTTGTACCTGTTTGTACCTCTTTTCATTTCGTTTGTACCTCAACCGGTTCGGAAATACGGCCATTTTTAGTTTTAGAGTAACGCTATACCGGTATTTCCGCTATTTTTTTAGATATCGCGAAACGGCCAACGGGGTTCATTTCTTTATAATAAAGATATATAATTTATAATGAATTATAAATGTAATTATATATATATATAAAATAACGTTAACTCTAAAACTAAAAATAGTGGTATTTCCGAACCGGTTGAGGTACAAACGATTTGAAAAAAGGTACAAACAGGTACAAACGATTCTCTATCGAACCCCGTTGGCCGTTTCGCGATATCTAAAAAAATAGCGGAAATACGAGTTTAGCGTTAATTTCAAAACTCGAAAATCGCTGTATTTCCGAACCGGTTGAGGTACAAACGATTTGAAAAGAGGTACAAACAGGTACAAACGATTCTCTATCGAACCCCGTTGGCCGTTTCGCGATATCTAAAAAAATAGCGGAAATATCGGTATAGCGTTACTCTAAAACTAAAAATGGTCGTATTTCCGAACCGGTTGAGGTACAAACGATTTGAAAAAAGGTACAAACAGGTACAAACGATTCTCTATCGAACCTCGTTGGCCGTTTTGCGATATCTAAAAAAATAGCGGAAATATCGGTATAGCGTTACTCTAAAACTAAAAATGGTCGTATTTCCGAACCGGTTGAGGTACAAACGATTTGAAAAAAGGTACAAACAGGTACAAACGATTCTCTATCGAACCTCGTTGGCCGTTTTGCGATATCTAAAAAAATAGCGGAAATACGAGTTTAGCGTTAATTTCAAAACTCGAAAATCGCTGTATTTCCGAACCGGTTGAGGTACAAACGATTTGAAAAGAGGTACAAACAGGTACAAACGATTCTCTATCGAACCTCGTTGGCCGTTTTGCGATATCTAAAAAAATAGCGGAAATACGAGTTTAGCGTTAATTTCAAAACTCGAAAATCGCTGTATTTCCGAACCGGTTGAGGTACAAACGATTTGAAAAGAGGTACAAACAGGTACAAACGATTCTCTATCGAACCCCGTTGGCCGTTTCGCGATATCTAAAAAAATAGCGGAAATATCGGTATAGCGTTACTCTAAAACTAAAAATGGTCGTATTTCCGAACCGGTTGAGGTACAAACGATTTGAAAAAAGGTACAAACAGGTACAAACGATTCTCTATCGAACCCCGTTGGCCGTTTTGCGATATCTAAAAAAATAGCGGAAATACGAGTTTAGCGTTAATTTCAAAACTCGAAAATCGCTGTATTTCCGAACCGGTTGAGGTACAAACGATTTGAAAAGAGGTACAAACAGGTACAAACGATTCTCTATCGAACCCCGTTGGCCGTTTTGCGATATCTAAAAAAATAGCGGAAATACGAGTTTAGCGTTAATTTCAAAACTCGAAAATCGCTGTATTTCCGAACCGGTTGAGGTACAAACGATTTGAAAAGAGGTACAAACAGGTACAAACGATTCTCTATCGAACCCCGTTGGCCGTTTCGCGATATCTAAAAAAATAGCGGAAATACGAGTTTAGCGTTAATTTCAAAACTCGAAAATCGCTGTATTTCCGAACCGGTTGAGGTACAAACGATTTGAAAAGAGGTACAAACAGGTACAAACGATTCTCTATCGAACCCCGTTGGCCGTTTCGCGATATCTAAAAAAATAGCGGAAATACGAGTTTAGCGTTAATTTCAAAACTCGAAAATCGCTGTATTTCCGAACCGGTTGAGGTACAAACGAAATGAAAAGAGGTACAAACAGGTACAAACGATTCTCTTTCGAACCCCGTTGGCCGTTTCGCGATATCTAAAAAAATAGCGGAAATACCGGTATAGCGTTACTCTAAAACTAAAAATGGCCGTATTTCCGAACCGGTTGAGGTACAAACGATTTGAAAAAAGGTACAAACAGGTACAAACGATTCTCTATCGAACCCCGTTGGCCATTTCGCGATATCTAAAAAAATAGCGGAAATATCGGTATAGCGTTACTCTAAAACTAAAAATGGTCGTATTTCCGAACCGGTTGAGGTACAAACGATTTGAAAAAAGGTACGAACAGGTACAAACGATTCTCTATCAAACCCCGTTGGCCGTTTCGCGATATCTAAAAAAAATAGCGGAAATACCGGTATAGCGTTACTCTAAAACTAAAAATGGCCGTATTTCCGAACCGGTTGAGGTACAAACGATTTGAAAAAAGGTACAAACAGGTACAAACGATTCTCTATCGAACCCCGTTGGCCGTTTCGCGATATCTAAAAAAATAGCGGAAATACCGGTATAGCGTTACTCTAAAACTAAAAATGGCCGTATTTCCGAACCGGTTGAGGTACAAACGATTTGAAAAAAGGTACAAACAGGTACAAACAATTCTCTATCGAACCCCGTTGGCCGTTTCGCGATATCTAAAAAAATAGCGGAAATATCGGTATAACGTTACTCTAAAACTAAAAATGGTCGTATTTCCGAACCGGTTGAGGTACAAACGATTTGAAAAGAGGTACAAACAGGTACAAACGATTCTCTATCGAATGGCATTATTGAAATTAAAATATCTTAAAGTCGAGCGCTGGCCATTTTTTGATTATTTTTTATTTCCGAACCGGTTGAGGTACAAACAAAAAAAAGTGTGGTACAAACAGGTACAAACGACGTACAAACGAACTATATTATTAATTTTTTTTTTTCATAAAGTCGGGCGCCAGGTTCACATCGGTGCAAAATCGCGCGTGCCGTTCATTTCGAGAGAGCGGAATTGTGGACCGATAAAGCGGAAAGGATAAAATTAATGTCGCAAATAAAGGAAGATGAGTAAATTGAACCACTGCTCTTGAATATCCTCGGTAAATATCGTTATAACTCGATTATATATAATCAGCTCGAAACTATCGACACTGTTCACGCAATGCAAACGAGTAAAGCGATAGCTTCGTAAAGACGCAAAGTTGTGTATGTAATAATATCGAACGCTATTTTAGCCAGTTAAAACCTTCCGGTAGCTTAAAAGCAAAGTTTCAGTTGCGTTTTAATTATCTATAATAGCAGCAATATAGACGTTGAATTGATGCTTTTATTTTTTCTTTTTTTACGATTCTTATATATATATATATATATATATATATATATATATATCTGAATATTAAATATGCAATATGATATATAATATAAAAAAAAAATTTTAAACATTTTTGATGTACATATTTAATAGCACATTGTGATTTTAATTATTTAAATAGCTCGAATCAATCGCTTTGATTCTCACAAGAGTACTACTAACCCCTTCGCTTTTCTTTTGTTTCCAGGTGAGTGTCCAGGAATTCCAGTACGCACGCGGGACGGGCGCGTCCCTGACGATGGTAAGCCATAAAGCAATGTATATACCGTCGTTTTATCCGCGCATTATCATCCAAAAGGCTCTTCCCTGGGACGATGTAGCTCGCGAAGATATGGGAAAAGGTCCTAATATCTCGCAGGCACACATCCGTCTTAATTAATGTCGCGATACATCTCGACTTCCGCTTGCGCTGCCACTCGCAGCATTCGGTTTAATATGCAGCAGCCGGCTTTACCTCTAATAATAATAATAATAATCTAGCTATAGGACAAAAATTACCGCAGAGAGATAATTTAAGTCATTTCCTTTTGCATTAATTATTATTTTATACGATGAAAGTATCTTTCGGAAACCGTGAAAAATGTGTATAAACGAAAATGTGTATATATATATAACGCGTTTTGATCCCTTAATTCAGTCTACTTAAAATACAATATATATGTATAATATTTCTGTCGTATTTTGCTTTGATTATTCTTGGAATTTTAAACTTGTAATTATCTTGCAATTCGCGAGATAATTATCGTGAAATATTGTTGAATGCATACTTTATAGGATCTGCGACTCGCGCTTTCCGGTTATACACGATATACATTTCGTAATTTAGTAAATGTGATGTGGATTCGGTCGTTCAGCTCTATAACGCATTAAATATAAATGGCGATTCCGCCGGGACGTATAATCACACGCGAATCAATCATTTCAGCGCGATAATAAATATTGGCGTCGATGTTTTACGTATTGAAAACAACAGTTGACCAATGCCAATATTTTCCATCGCTCATATAGCCTGTACATTAAGCTGATCTAATGCGTCAATGTAACGTGACTGCTTCAATGCATTCATTCGTTGATGTCACGATGCTTTTATTAAGTACACTTTCCCAACACGCTAACACGACGAATTTGTCACTCGCGTGCTTCGTAATTTTCGTGAAACGCGCAAGATATCCTACGGCATTAATCAAACACGGTGGCTTAATTAATTAAACTTTTTACGGAAACAACCGTGCCGTAAGATAGCTGGCATATCTGTTTCCGTTTCGCATCGTCCACAGATGGTCGTTGAATGAAAAATAAAATGGAAGACCATTCCTCGTGTTAGCGTCTCTCTTCCTATGCATTTTCAAGAGTGCAATTTCGGTTATTGCGAGTGGATTTTCTGAACGAGCCTGGATAAGATCTTCTCTTAGCATACTTTTTTAATATTCCGCGAAATATTTTACGACGAAAAGATGAAGCTTGAATGCTGCAGAAAATCGTTGAAATGTCGCACGAGCTGTGAACGATATGCAAATTTCTCGGATGAAACGAATTTTGCACGCGCCGTAATATCGACGATTATAACCGTGAGTTATTTTCGTAAGGGAGATCGACCCCTTCATGCGTGTGTCTGCGTATATTCGATCGCTTCCGTCCGCGGTCTTTATCGTCGAGTTCCGGGTTCCGATCGCCCTTAGTAGCGTGAAATAAGAGACGTCCCTCAGGCGACAGTGACGAATGTGTTTGTATATCGTCAGTCTGGTCGTCGAGGGTGTTACACGAGAACGCGTAACGCACGAAAGAGTGTCGCGAGGGGGTTGAAACGATGCTTGGAACTGGTTATGACACACACGTCAATCAAGGGAATCCAGGTTAATATCGAGAGAGAGAGAGAGAGAGAGAGAGAGAGAGAGAGAGAGAGAGAGACAAGATTAGGTTTTTCGGCGGAGCGTGGATTTAATTTTTTATTTTCTCTATCCCGACACTTTAAAGATTCAGTTGCTGTAGGCCGAGTTTTCCTTTGCCCTTTCAGTATTTTTGTATTCGAGATACTTTATTTATCACGTCTAAATATTACCATAAGAATCTTGAAATGCTTTTTTCTACATATATATATATATATATATATATATATATATGCAGAGCAAATAAGTCAAAAAAGGAACAGGATAGAGATTGCTTTTATTTCTATTACGAATAGAAATAGATTATTAATCACATACCGATTATAGCGTTTCGACGCGTGTGCGATCGTAAAAAATTTTATCGCTCGATTTTTTTAACACTATTGACATGTTTTATTTGAGCGAATCAATTTCTCTCTCACGTATCACGGATACTGATTTAAAAATGAAACTGTGATTAATCAAATTAAAAAAATAGCGTGAAAAAAGAAGAAAATTGACGAATAAATTAAAATATATTAGAGCAGTTCTATGCTTTTTAGTTTTCATATTTCACGAAGCTTTTAGTAGAACCTTTAAAATTCATATCGTCCCAGACGGTTTCATGTTTTCCCCGTATCGTTGCGTACACGGTACATTACGCAATAGGCTTAACGATCGCGATTGTTTAAAAAAAAAAAAAAAAAGAAAGAAAAAAAAACACACAGCTCTCCGACTTAGCTCACGACGTCGTGACGCGTGAGGCTTATCTTTATTCCGCGCGTAAAACCTTGTCGGGGCCGGAGGAGCGCAGGTCTTATCACAGCCGTGCGTGCCTCCGGGTATCGTTAGAGCGCAACATGCTCCCGGCACACTGACGAACAAAGCTGACCATTAGCATTTGTTCCCTCATTACGGAATTCAGCGCTCTTTCTCCCCATCTCATTACCGGAAGTTCCTTCGTGTTTTGCGAATAACTTCGGGCGTTTTCATCTTTGCAGCGAAATGCTTTGCTCATTTTTTACTTCATTTTGTCGATATTATTCATCGTTAATTTCTTGAATTTTTTACTTGCTGTTATGAAAAATTTTAATTTTTTTTTCTTTTTTTTTTTTTTTTTGACTTTTTTTGTATCTAAAGAAAATTGTCAGAATCTGTGGGGCAATGTTAGAAATTTTAGCGCATATTACAAATGAAGAGTTTAAGGCTTCAAATGCAATGCAATAGTAATTACTCGCTCGCATGAATCATTAATAATATTGGTTAAAATCCGAATCAGGCCATAGGATAATCTGAATTAACGTTTCCAGTTGACAACGACACGTTCGCGCAATATCCTGATGGAATATTCACGCGATAACTTGCACGCCCGAAATTTATATCTGATAGCGAGAAGAGTGCGCTCATCTTCGGGCCATTTCCTGCGCGAGAACGCTTCTTCGCAAAGTGTTTCCTCTGTGGAGCCGAGTCTGCCTTCTCCCGGCACTTTCGCCTTTGTGTCGCGAGCTTACGTTGTTCGCCCGGACATCAAAGCGGAGCGGTTTCTCGCCCTCGCGATTTCCTGGCCGGCGAATTTCCAAGGATATGACGTAGACCGAAGACTGTTGCTCCGGGCGGATCTTTGTCTTGCCACTTAGGGTTTATTACCGATCTCGCTACTTTCGGACAAACCGATTTTAAGAGACATCGCGAAAATATTGTTATTTCATTAGGCATTTTTACACACGATTAAACAATTCTTGTTGAAATAATTTTGTTTTTTTTATCTTACATATATAATAACATATTCGAAACTGGCAGCATTTACGTAAACTCGAAAGCAAATAAAATATTATTAATTTTTGTAGGAAAAATATTTAAATTATAAATATGTTGAAGTTTTGTGCTCTTTTAATTTTCGCATTTATTCGTGGCAAGATCGCGCATCTTCTAAGTTTGTCGCGGAATATCGCGAAGGCAAAACGTTGCTACACGTCGCATGATGGATTACTCCCACTTGCACGCCGGCTGCCTCCACCATTGAACGGCTCAGCCGCGAATGTGTCACTCCGTCGCGAAAATAGAATTCGCGCGATTCACCGCACGGAAATACCATTCGTACATCGGCATCGGAAGCGCATTGGGAGCACCGGAAGTGAGAGGACGAAAGCGGGAGATCGGGTACCGTCGCCTTGGAACTGTCGATGTAGAATACTCGCCGACAGTAAGTCTGAAAATCAATATTAGAATACTCGGGTTACTTGCGGTTTAAAAGATTCTCAAGCCCAACATATTTTTTTTCTAAAAGAATAAGCTAAAAATTAATTTCAGAATAATTCAGACAGTAATTAGGATTCGAAGATTATACGCTGCTGGGGGGATGTTTTTGTAACATCAAGAATTCGGAAAGATCGGATTTTTTGCCGAAGTATAAGTCAAATATTTAACGAGAGATTTAACTCTGAACCTGGTTTTCGCATTGACGTTTCCATCGTCGATATCTCGGTATATAGTATGTACGTAATACGTGTCGCTCTTCGAATCTCCTTCGTGTCTCAGTCAGTCGAGGGGTGTGACTCGATCTTTCGAGCGGCACGACTCAATTACCATCTCTGTGACGCGTGAAAATAGCTCGCCCCCCTTCCACTCTTTCCACCTACCTGCTCGCTTTTCCACGCGAACCCATGAGTACGCTCTATTACACTCGTTGCATTCGCTCAGAGTACTTCGTCGATTCGCATTTTTCACTATCAAGGAATCAAAGCTTCTCCCGTCGCTTCCCACGCCCGACGGCTGATCCGGTTCTCTTCCTTTGTAACGCAAATTAACAATCGGTGTGATTTATGGTTATCGTTTGGTACTTTTATACAGAGCTTTCTCTCTCTCTCTCTCTCTCTCTCTCTTTTGACACGCGCGCGTAAACGTTAGCGCTAAATTAATGTTTTCTCCATTGTAATGCGAGCCAACAAGTCGTGATTTATCGTTAACGTCCATCGTTTCTATAGATAATTTGACGTAGCCGTATTTGCGTAATACGGCTTCACTATTTTCCCCTTTGTATCGCAAATTAACAACGTTATTAATTATTACCTGCATTGCATTAATGACAATATTAGTATGCTCCGATCTGCAATTATTATTACGGCTAAACTGTCACAAATATTACATTATTTTTATACGATATTATTATTCATTAATATCGCGGGTCGATATTAGCGAAATTAATTTTATCGTACAGAAAGCTCGTTTTTATTCTCTTTTGTGCTTTAAGACAGTTTCATGAAGCTTTATTAATATCATTCGAGAAATAAAAAGAAAAATCACAGATATTAATTGTGAGATATCGGAAAAATAGCAGTTATGATTGCTAAAAGGAACTATATAATATTTTTTGTTATCTAAGAATCAGGTCTAAACTTTTCTCAGATAATCTATTCTCGTCTATTTTACAAATTCGAATCGCTTGTGATAAATTTTATATGTTTCCTATGACAGGGGATTAAATTGAAAAATTTTTTCGGCGCATATCTTTTTCTTGTTTTAACTTAGATTATTTTTATATACATACGATCATTATACATATTTTCTTAGGAAGGTTATTTTTTTTTTTTTTTTAATTTAATTCGATTTATCATCTATCATTTGCTATAATGCCAAATGATGATAAGATTTCCGATTTATTCTGTTCGATTGATCAGTAAGATTGGGATTTTCGTTTCTGAGAGAACGCTTGAGACTCAATGTACGTGCGAAAGGTCTACACGATGGAGGAAGTTACGCATATCCGGTATGTCGAATTTCAAAATTCGGGGTTGGTAAATCCGGGATTGCGGGATCGAGAGACTGCGTAGTATCGCGCGCCGATCGAGACAGATAAAGTGAATTTCTCTGAAGTTAGAGGGCACGATGGGCGGGGGAGGCGAGGAAGGGGAGCGGCAGAGAGGAGGGATAAGGGTAGGGCGGCCGATCGAGGCTCGAACACGTAACCGCCGTGTTATCTATTAGCTCTCCGCGTGATAAACGATTCGCTTCCTTCCACGCGAACTTCGCACGTAAATCGCCTGGAAAAGGATAAGCCCCGCCACCCGGTATGCCCTCGTCCTGACCCCGCAATGTCGATTTTCCGATCTGCTTTTTCAAACGCCGTGCTCTTTTTGGAGCCACGCCGCATCGAATCTCACTCTGCGCTCTCTTCTCTTTCTCCCTTTCTACTAAAATCTATCCACATAGAGTAGAAACAACGTGTCACCTATGTTTCTTGCAACAGAATTTATGTCGCTGCAGAAATGTGAGATGAAAAGGAGAAAAATGTTATTTTTATTGAATAATATCATCTTATATTTTTTTAATACCTACATCTTTAATTATTTTAATTTATAAGCAACATTTTTTTGACACATTATACGTTATTTATTTTTTTTTTTTTTCTTTCTTGAAGTTATTTTATCAATCTTCTTTACTTATTGATATATTATTATTAATGTTTTATACTCTTTTTGAAGCATTTATCATGTTTTAAAACATTGCTTGATTTAAATAATTTCAAAATTCTAATTCGGAATATATGTATAACATTTCTGTAACATGAATGGAGAACTCGAATTATATAAAGCGCCCTAATTACGTACATCGTAAATTTGGCCAGCATGTGTCGTGCCAAATTTATTTTCACACAACATACTACAACGTTCGTTGCAGTGGGAAAGCACGAGTGAATCTCTCCAAAGGAAGGGGAAAAAAGAGAAATGGATGGTTCTTTGAGTTTCAAAGAAGATCATAAGTATGACTCGATGACGTCACGATGCGAGTATAATCCACTTCGGGCCTTATTTAATAAATCGAGTGACCGGCCAAAGGAACGAATTCCAGAAAAGCCGGGCAATAAATATATCCGTTTACAGGCGTCTGGAGGAGTTTCGCGAGTCATCGAAAACTCGGAAACTCCCGGTCAAGTCCAATGAAATAGGACTTACGAAGCTCATCCCCGAGGAGAAGTACGTGTGTCGCTGTCTTCGTCGAGGGAACTGGAAGAAAGGGAGGGAAGGCAAGACTGACGAAAACGTGTAGAGGGAGAAAGATGGTGGTGCTTAGGTTTATTAACCATCTTAGGGTTCGCCTATTCATATCCTGCGTTGGTGCGTAATTTTCCGATATCACGCTACAGCTGTCATTCATTTTAGAATTCGCTCACGTTATCCTCTACTTCGATATATAAGTTGCTCTTGATATTTCCACGATATTTAGCAAATAACATGTTTGCGATACTAATCGAGGAACGAGACACAGTCGGGAAATCGAGATGCATTTAATTAACGAGAGATGTGTTTATATAAATATCTTAGAGATAAATAGATCCATGTCGCGTAACGGAAGAGCTGCTGGTTCCTTATTAAATGCGAAAGTCTTTAAAGTGCTGCCTCCTCCGTCATAATCGTATCTGTCCGACTGTACCTTGTTAATAGAAACTTCCAAGTGTCTCGTACAATATTCATTTTTGCGGCCGATTGGTAAAGCAGCTTTCGTTAGAGCTTAGTTGCTCCGTGCGCGCTCTCCGTTTATAGCGATAAATCTTTTATCACACTGCGGTATTTGAAATCCTTACATATATATATATATATATATATATATATATATATATATATATATATATACACATGTTCGTGGAGAAGCGGAAAACAGCATAAATTATTCAAGTTTGAACTTGGCTCTGATAGGATATTATATGAAATATGGAGGATAAGATGGAAAAACGCGCGCGTGTACAAATAGAAATGAATTAAATAAATATCTGATGTTTTGAAAAGATTAAGAGAAAAAGTACAGTTTTATTATTAATATAATTATTTGAACGACATGTAAAAGTATTATATATCTTTCGGAAAAATAGATTAATGTTTGAAGGAGCAAGTGTTTCTTCTCAAAATTACTCTCTGACGGAGAATCGTTTATTTTCTGATTATCTCTTCAATTATCTATCAAACTTACAAGGATCATCACACCCTACTATCTTCCGCGCGGCAGATTCGAGAGGATCATGGATCAGATTCGAGGGTCGAGTTTTCCATTTAGAGAGGGTTCGAACCGACAAAAGGGTCACCGGATGCCCCTTAAGACTTGTGCTTTACTGTACGTCGCAAGCTCTCTTCTCTTCCGTTGCGGAAGGTATTTATCATCCGAGAAAGATAAAAGTTACTTTGCACCGGGCACCCTCTCCGCACCATGTTGGCATTGTCCGCCCCTTTGAGCACTTTAGTTCCATCTTTAAAAACGAGCACAGCGATCTTTACAGTCGTAAAATCAACTTTCTACCCTTCCAAGCCAGTACGAGAGACAGTTTTTTTTTTTTTTTTTTTTTTTTTTTTTTTTTTGCCTGACGAAAGTACAATAAGACGTAACATTAAAAATTGTTTCGAAAAAAAATAGGAAGCTTATAACGAAAGTTTTGCGAAAGAATTATTGCACGAATTTTTCTTAACAAAAATTAAACTAAAACTTTCGACTTGTCGTTTTTTAAATTTTATAATGATTATATTGATTTTAATTATTCAATTAATTTATATTATAAAGAAAACGATTTTTAAAAAATCAAATTATTTGTTATTGAGATTTGTTATTTCAATCATTTTGATTCAGACGGTTGTCGTGAAGGATACTTGACACTGAGACAAGCATCCCAATCTGGTTTCCTCCCATTCTGCCTCAATTCCTCTGGCATTCACTCTCGCCAGGCACGAAGTGTGCCCCAAAAAGATAACCATACACATTCAGTTTCTGGTTAACTATACAAGTCATGTGCAAACAGAGCTACCTCCGCATTATAGCTCTGTCAGATAAGAAGACAATGATAATGAGAGAGAGAGAGAGAGAGAGAGAGAGAGAGAGAGAGAAACGCATATATATATATATATTATTGAGAAAATACATATAAATATTAATTAGAATTAGAATACCAAACTTACAAGAAATATCAATTTTATCACTCGCGAACCACATGATCCTAATATGTAAGATAAATCGCGCCTAACGCTTTTACCGTTAAAGCAAAGACTATAAGAGGGAATCAAGACGATGACGGGGTTAAAGAGAAGCGAAGAAAGGAAAGCTGCTACTGCGGCGACCATCGTGTTTCACGTGCTTCGAGAAAGGTCGAGTGGTTGCTCGCGCTTTTATCTCGGTGACATCGTTTGTGAAGCGTTAAAACAGCCGCTTTTAAACGCCAATGAAAGCGGGTACGTCGGTCCGCCTGCTGTTAATTGCGTCAGAGCCGGCTGTAAAATGGCGAATACACACAAGATTGTTGTTGCGACGTTACACAGCAGTTACACTTGATGAGTCGTCGTTACGTTCTCGCGAATTTAATTCAAATACTACTCTTCATCAAGGAACAGCTGCGAACGATTACGACTTTACACATTTTGATTGTGAATTTTCACGAGACACGCATTTAGATCGTTGAAACGATGACGCAATAAAGTTTTCCAGATTTGCTTTTCAATTATTCTCGATACGTTTAATTCGCACTGATAAATTTCATTTATATCTGCTGACATCTGATTTCTTCGACTTAAATATTTCGATTTTTCGATCAGTCAAGTATTTGCATAATAATTCTCTTAAATATTTTGTACTATATAGTTTTCTCTTGTAGGGTATTTTTAATTAAATCTCGTCTCTGTGGGGGTAACATTATCGTCAGTATTTCGACCGATTTATGTACGATGTGCAGCGATCGATTTTTCCTCAACGGATTGCCACTCCTATTTATTCGCGATCTGATTTGAAGGATACGTCGGTTCGGGTTCATTCGTCTTCCCGATCCCATTACAGCTGCCAGTTAGTCATTCTCGTTTCTCTTCAATCTCCGTGTGACATATATAAGTCCTGCGCTCCTGTGCAGTATTTTACAAATCGCTCGTAAATCTCTTTCCAACGATAGTGTTCCGAGCCTTTACATGGCACACTTGTTGCCGAATGCATAATGGACGTCATTGCAAAAAGTAATGTGCTTTTTATCCTACGCGATAAAAAATTTGTATTATTATCTATATATAAAATTCGTGATATACCATCTGCGTGTGAGAATCTTTCGCCAAGTTCCGGAAGGAGCAACGCTTCTAAAATAAAGTTTAAAACAGGTTTGCGAGAGATAACGTTTCTTTTTTTACAGCCGGTAATTTCATTAGGATTTTAGGCTTCATTGAGGATATAAGTGTATCATTTACCATCGTTAATTAAAAAAAGTTTTTACCCTTTCGTTTAAATGTTTTGTCTAAGAAACCATATGCTGCAATTTAATAGACCTTTATATGAAAAGCGACAAATTTATCAAGAAATAGGCGACATCAACGTTACGATGACATAAATCTTCAATTATTACAATGATTAAACAATTCATGATAGCACCATGACAGTCTGTACTATAATCTTTAAAATATTCCCGAGTATTTTTCATTTCACATTCATCGCCCACGGATCATCTTTAACTTTTTAGACGATCTAAATGCGAATCTATAATCAATTATGCAGAATTTAATTTTCATATGAGAAGACGATAAAAAACCGCAATGTATTATGTTGATCTGGATGTATGAATTATCATGGTAATTCTTTTCTGCCTAAAGAATATGACGCGTGATTAAATATGTTCGAATAATGGATTATGTATTGAGGATAATGCGTTAGAGAAGCTTGACGGTTCATCGGCAGCAGAGTATTGTGAAAAAGGGAATATATAAGAGGAAATATTATTATTTTTTATTATTAAAGAATAATGATAATCGGAAGATTAACGCGAGGGAACGGCGCGCAAAACGATATGCGCGCGTCCTGCGCGCAATAATTCCGGTTATTTCCGCGCCGCGTTACGTTAGATTAATTAAATCCCCGCGATTAATTGGTGTTCATCCATACATTCGGATAGGTATAATAAAATTTACCGGCGCGATAAATTGTCCACCATTGTTGCTGCCGCGTAATTGCGTGCCGTTCGTGGAATTTATCGCGTTAAGGAAGCTCGTCCGGAAATAGCGATGATCCGTGAGAATCCATCGAGTATCTCGCGACTTTTTCGTCCTAGACGATCTATTTTTTTTTTTTTTTTTTTTTCAGTTATACACGCGCAAAATCATAATTACGATGGTACGCTTGATTCCGATATAGACCGCAATGCGGAAGAGACGAGCGACGAGGGGGAGAAATATTAATGCTCTCATTAGCCGTGCTTCATATTCATGGCATGAAAATTCGTCGTTAATTATGTAACGGGCTGCTCACTCGCGAAATCGGACAAAACGGCCGTTATTATCATAAACGGTAATCGGCTATTTCCGGCCTCGATGAGGCGGATATTGTATCGGTCGTTTCGGTCGTTTCGGTCGTTTTTCGCGTGGGATGTTGGGGGAGCGTTTTCAGAGACGCCAAGGTATTTTCGTTGCTTCGAAGAAGGTTAAATCGATATAACAGAGTTCTCATTACGCTATATTAATTGTCCCAACAATCCGTGAGGTATAACTTGAATTTCTCAGTCTTCGTTGCGTCGAGATAAAGATATTACAGAATTCGTAATATAAGTCAACTCTCGAAATTCCGTCATTATCTTAGGGGAATGCGTAAAATCTTGCCGTAGTTTCTTCGCGACTTGCAAAAGGACCGTCGTATTTAACTCGGTTCGCAATTAAGCGAGCGTCTGGCGGTCTCGACAATTTTAACGAAATGCGGATTTTCGTCGACCGTCCTGTATGATGCCCTGTCTAGAGAGAGAGAGAGAGAGAGAGAGAGAGAGAGAAAACAACGGCTAAAGCTGCACTTTGCACCTCAGATTTGTTGTTTCTTTTTTCCATCATTCCCCGCTCTTCCCGCCTCGCTTACTATTCTTTTTTTTCATTTCTTCATCCATTCACATTAATCACTCTGGCGAGAAAGAGAGAGAAAGAGAGCGACCAAGCGCGAGAGGAATCCTCTCTCGCTTTCGCCTTCTCGTTTTGTTCTCACGCTTGCCGTGTTGCAACTGCTACCTTAATGGGTTTCCCCAGCTTGAAACGAAGCAGTGGATTATAGGGCAAACCTATCAGAATCGCCGCGATAAACTTCGATAAGGTCGACTTAAATTACCGAGGTAGGGGAGACTTGCTTTTCTTCCTCTCTATCCCGCGCGACCCGCATTTTCTTTTTTCCTTTTTCTCTCGCGTATTATGCGAGAAGAAGAAAATTTTATCTCTCTGTGCCATTTTTTTTCCTTTCCCAATTGCATGTAACAATGAATATTTTAACTTCTTATTATATGCATTTATATTTATATTTCAGTAAAGGCGAAAAGTATTCTATCATTGTATGTATATATATATATATATATATATATATATATATATATATATATATATATATATATATTATAATGAAAAAAAATCTTGAATAAAAGAAAATCATTTTATATCATGTAATTATAAGAGTTTGAAATGGAAACATTGTGTAGAAAGTAAAAATAGAAAAACTTATAATGTTCTTTTAATATCACATTTAAAATATGAAATGTAAAATAAAACATAAATTTGCGTGACTTTTCCGAAAATTTTTCTTCGAACTCGAATGTGACAGGATTTAATGCGGTAAATAGAAACACGTCTCGGTTAAAACGGGATATTGATAGGCAGCAGCAGTGACGTGTTGCCTCGCCACTGACAAACTATTTCGTCAATAGCACTGACGTGTCATTGTATCAGCGACGAACATTTCGCCATGTTGGCCGAAACGCGTTAAACGCTGATCAAAACAACCGCACTCAATCGCTGAGGTTAACATTTAATGTTAGGACTGTTCTTCGTTAACACCCGAATGTTTTCGTTCGCCTACTTTGTTCGACTAATACACTGCTGATTGATAATTAGTATAATTTATTCATTAATTACATAATTATAATTTTTGGATCGTGAAAAATAATTTACGCCGTGAACTTTCGCGCTTATATAGTATTCTCCAAGAACTTTTATTTTATGCATTATAAAGATAAAATTTTATATACGCCAAATTCGCTTTATGACATGTATCATGCGACGATCTCGTCGAATGTAGCGAGATAATTGTATTTGCCGGACGCGATTACTCACAGTTTCGTACTTGTATCTTTTTCTTGCAACTTTTTCAAAGATTTCTACCAACCCTCTTGACCTCGCGAATAATTGCACCCCGGAGAGGTGCGAAAACAGCGTGGCCAGCGAGAAATTTAAATTGTTCGTCTGACTACCGCCTTAAATTGCCGCCGCTGGTCTCTTTCCGCCTGTCTTTCATCCATCTTACTGTCATCCCAAAATTTATATGCACTACCTACGTGCAACTATGCGGTTCTTGCCGGGGATGTGAGATGAACGTGCCAAGAAAGAGAGAGGGAGCGTTATCTTGCCGTAAAAATTGAGCACCACGAATTGAGCGACGTGTAAAGCACACGTGCGTGTCTAGGATGATGCGTGAGATTACCGAGGAAGAACAAGAATATCTAACGGATCCTGTATTTTTGAGATCGAATGTCTCTGTTGATCTAGTGCTTTTTGAAAATAATAATATTCGGTCGAATAACTTAATAAAAGTGATCTTGTTGTTAATTTTTTATTTTCATCCACTTTAAGTTAACGTAATATATTTATATATATATCTATCTGATATATTTATAATTAATTTTAATTTATTGCTAATTTATTGCAATCCGGAATTTATTGTTCTTACCAATTAACAGAAAGATGATATGATGCGAATTAATTGGTCAAAAAAAGATATATTGCATAAATAAATTTCAAAAATATTAAATTTTTCTACATACGATGATCAACGCGAAATACAATAATCGTACAATGAAGTGATCAAAGTAAGTAAATTGCCACTTATCTGAATTTGATTTTTCGTAATAAAACTGTCAAATGTGAAACGAATATTATGACAAGTTCAACATTTTAAACATTGATTATAATCAACGATTGATTACAACTAACGATTAGGAAATTCGTGAAATGCAAAATTTATTTTTGAATATAAATAGCTACAATAGAAATTATTAAAATTTTACAATAAATAATACAGTGACTGTATATTCGCATGCGGGTGATTAATAGAAATTATCATAATTTACACTCATTTTCTTGTATAATAAATGTTTAATGAATCGGTTGTACACTTCTACATTTTGATATGATTGCGAAATATAACATCCGATAGGATTGGAGAATCTCATGAGAGCATTTCTGTGTACCGGGTAGAATGTTCAGTAAAACGAAATGTCGTGTCGGATGTCGTTTCCGCGATACACTGGATATTGCATATCAAACTTGACGTTGTTTCAATGAAGCGGAAACTGCTTTTTCAAGTTGTCGCGGCGAAACTCTAAAACGTGCTCCGCTTTTATCATATGAATGATAAAGACTGTACGCTCTTCCCGATATTAACTCAGAGAATTGTAATGTCATGAGAGAGATCACGTCGCGTTGTTGGCGAATTGAGTGAAACGTTATACTGAGCAGATTCAATCTCATCTTTTTTATATAATATATTCCAGCTATATTTGAATTATCGTTTATATATATATTAGAAAATTATCGTTTATATATATATTAGAAAATTCAATTGTTTTTTTTTTTTCTTACTGAACCATATCAACAATATATTGGATGTGCAAGAAACGTTTCAATTAACGATGGAGAATTAGCGTGACCGACGAAAAGGATACACAGACGCGGAAAGGTTGTAAAAAAAGGAGAAGCTCAGAGTGTTTCAGGGTGAGAAACAACGTCGTGCAAGTTTCACGAGTCGACGCGCACAGGTGCCGCTCTCGAAAAACTCGGCAAATAAATCCTATCGTTGCGTATATATGTACAACTGTCGGAGAAAAAAGTGTAGAGAGAGGAGATGAGAAATACAAGAAAGAAATCGGTGTGCGGAAATGCATTATTTTCTGCATTATTTTTTAACAGATCTTTTGCTTTTTTTTTTTTTTTTCCCCACGATAGATATCTATATCCCACGAATGTTTCACTTTATCTATTCTAATATTAAAAATACGCGATGTAAATCTCCTGGTGGAAGCAAATTTGACAATTGAATTGTAAAATTTGGACTCGACGGTTACGCAAAAATTTTGGAAACGAAAAAGTTAATGCGCACATACACACACCCATATATAATAATTGATTATATTGGTTTTTAATCGGCTTTGATTCGCTGTAGAAATTCGCCGTGTTCGCGAGCAACGTCATTCTGCCAGTGCCAAATTGCATCGTCAATATTTAATGATCAGCCGGGGAATCGATAGTACTTCTCGATGAAACGCTGGAAACGAGCTTATCGACGCTACCGCCATCGAAATAACCACTTTCATAAGGCATGATGTTAGCGGGATGAAAGATACCGAGGGACCGGGAAATATAAGCTAAGATCCTCCTTTCATTGCTCGGCGCTCTGAACTATTCTTGAATCCTGCCATCGAGAGAGTAGGTATCTCGTTCTCGTTGTAGTAAAAACGACCGATCGCCGACTCAAGTCCAGATGGATTCGTAGTACAACTTCGTAGAGAGTTATCGACACCCGGATGGCTTTATTAATTGATACATCTATTAGCGGCTTTATTCAAGCATATTCCAACTCCAGTGAATCGAATTAATTAATCAATTATTGTGAAAATTATCGGCCGGCTCATCGGTCCGTAATGTTCTCGTACACCCACGTTCTTTGATCGAGATACATTTTCGAGCGCCACTTTTATGCGCCGCAAATTGCCGCTTCATAGTTTTCACGTTAATAATTCCGATAGAACGAACGAAGCCGCTAATTATCACGCCAAGTGAATTGCATCGTTACTCTATCGAGAGATTATCGAGGATATTAATTATATTTATATATAACATAGTGATATGTAAAACTAATAAAAACAATGCATTACAATGTATGTTAGAACGTAAACGTATTACGTGGTATGTAAAAATGTCACAATTTATTAATATTTACCGGCCAATTTATTTCGTATTTACATGGTTATTTAAAAAAAGTTCCCTCGCCTCTTGCCAACTGACGTATTCAAAGGTCAATGCTGTTTTCGATGCAATTGACTCGAACGAAGCATAAACGAGACAGGATTCTCGACTTGGTCCTACGATCAGATCGATACACGGCAGGCATCTTGATTAAATCCAGGTCGAGCGAACTGCCGGATTAAACTCGCGGCTTCGGTTAGCAAATTCAGCTTCTTCCCAGAGGAGAAGATCGCGCATATTCTTTTTAATCCGTCGCGCTCACGCTTGAACAAATTGCGTTAACTCTGTTCCGCGCGTAAGATACTTCTCCCTAGATATTTTCTCGTGTAGAATAACGCATTATCTTGTTTTGAAAAATAATGCATTCTCGTTGCACAGTTTTTGTTAAGTTTGCCAATATATATTTCAATATTTCGATATTTTATTTGCCTTTGAAACATTTATTTCACGCAAATTTTAACGCATTATATTATTAATTATTAGTAGATTTTATTTAAAATAACTTGTTTCAAGAGTAACTGATATGACTCCATTTTAAAAATAATATCCTTCCGTATTTCAAGTTTAGCAGATAAAAATAAAGTACGACTACATATGCGAATTTCTTTTGGTCTACGGTATTTTCTTTTTTTTTTTTTAAATATTCACAAATCCATCAATCAAAAAGCAACCATTTTCAAAGGTGCTGTAAACTGTATGAAATGTAAAATAGTAATATGACGAGCACAAAACACGGAAGGGGAATACTTAAATTCACAAGGAAAATGAAAGATATATTACACTAAGCTAGAGTAGTAACGAGACCATATTGATCTTAGAAACTGGGTTAACTGCGGCGCGAATAAAGATCATGCGGTTCCGTTCGACGATTTCTTGCCACGATATTTCCGTCGCGATATTACTGTCGCGTTCTAATTAAGCGTCGTACTCTCCTCGCGAGTGATTTCACTACTATCTGGACCTCTTACGCAGAGAGCTGTAAGTCGTTTTTAAAATCATCATTAATATCAGTAGCTCGTAAAACAGGATATAAAAGATAAACTTGGAAAAACCTGGAAAAGTCTTTCGTATAATTATTTACGTTGACTTTTATGTGAGCGGATAAGAAAATTTTATAGAAATATTAAATATGATATATGATACATGACAAGTGTCAAGGATAACAAATCTGGAAAAATAGTAAGGGTTTGAAATTTTATTCGCACACCAGAGCGCGATCATTCGGAGTGCAACGAACGTTGTCCGATCCCCCGCTCGCACCGACATTTTGTCATAGCAGGTGGAACACACGGGAACGGAAGGACAGAAGGACGATACATGTTTAATGCGGTTAAAAGCAGATCTCTCGCGAGATCGACTTTCGTTCTGCGCGAATGGCCCGCGACCTTCCGTGTCCGCCGACGAACGCGGTCGGTTGCAATCGCGTGCAATATTAATTCGGATGTTCTCAGATGAGGTGAAAATTCGATACCGCCTAGAAGCAACCACCGTTGGTTCTCCAGTCGGTATCTCACGTGGTTTTCACGTCGCATATACGCGGTGTCGAAGAAACGCGTTTCTTCAAACAACATACAAAGAGAAACATTTAGATGTTATATTATCAAGCGAATTTTTATTTGATAAATTTTAGTTTATTTGATTTTTCCTCTCTTATATTAAAATCAAAAGAGATTATACAGGGAGTCCCATTTTAAGGGTGCACCCCAAATAACTTTCTTATTTTTGATTTTAGAGAAAATTATGTTTGTAATTAAAAATACCTACAAAATATCTCGTAAAATAGGATTCACTTTGCGATAGTCTTATTTTACATTGTCCGATCAGTCAAGGCACAGGTTCGGACATAATCCAGCCAGCCAAGGCAAGATCCAGCCAATCAAGGCAAGATTTTTTTTTTTTAAATCAAAATACTGCAACTTTGAAGCCTCATAACTCGAAAAACACTTAATTATAAACATTTTTCTCTAAAATCAAATAAAAAAATAAGAAAGTTATTATATAGCATCTATATTAATTTGCGAAACTCTAATTTTATTATGTTTTATGTTAGATTATCTCTCGAGAATCTTCTAAATTATCTGACATGTAATTGTGATATTTATTGAGAGATAAATCGGTGACACCCTATATACACGGGACACTCTAAGTGACGCTACGACGACGGGCATTACGTTGTGCTGCGAATGTATTGCTAGGAGGGAATATTCAATGGTTTGGTCAGGTAAATATTGGACGAGCCCGCACGACGACGACGGACGCGCGCGCGCGCGCACGCGCGTATGCAACTCTGACGCGTTTCGAATGCATATAGGCATTGTATTTCGATGTGTCTCGCATCAAAACCAGCGCACTTTCGTTGGATATTTTTTCGCGGATAGACGCGACGATATTTCGACGAGAAACGACACATGGATGGTTGCCCTCGCGCCAGAAAGTGTGTTTGCGATTTTATGTTTGAGAAACATGAGAACCGGGAAAATACGTACGTAATATCGCGCGCGAATGTGCACTGTTCGATACGATAAACCCACGCGGAATTCGTATCCCGTCCTCCTGAATTAGAATACATATACCATAGTTTCAGCGAAAACAGTTTCTGTATAGCGTGAAGAAGAAAATATATCTAAAAGGAAATCTCGAAAAATAATAAAGACGTTAAATGAAAACGGGAGAGAGAGAGAGAGAGAGAGAGAGAGAGAGAGAGAGAGAGAGCGAGCGAGCGAGCGGAGGAAGTATGAAAAGTCTCACGACGACAAAGTTTGTTTACTAAGCTAGGCTTCATGCTAATGTCGCACTCCATTTCACACGAACGACCTATAATCTTCCACATGATTGAGAGATTAAGAGGGCGCGGAGACGGTGATTTTCTCGTCGGCTGAACCATCGTGACGAGAGACGCGAAGATTTATCGGTAACGAGAAGGGAACGATCCGTGTTTTCTTTCTACTTTCTACTTGAAAATCTCGCGGTGTATCGGCAAAAATTGCGTTGAAATTGATTAATTATAAAATCACACGAGACTCATGTAAATATATATATATAAAAAGAATCCAGTTAATTTGTTGGTCAAATTTAATCCTATTGTGAATCAAATTTCGACCAACGTGACAGGTTTTTATTTAACTAGCAAGTATGAAAATAACATGGTCCCAACACTATGAGATTACTGTTTTAGCAACTACCGTTACCGTTACCGTTACCGTTACCGTCGTTATCGCTGATTTCGGGTAGCGTCCTCATATCCGGCGAAACACCGTGTCGACATGAATTATGCAGCGCTTTCATCAATTTCCCGAATATGCAAACGGATCCCGGCAACGTTGGGATCTTTTTCCCGGGTGTCAACGCAATTTCGGGGTACGGAGGGGGAGCGGCGAGTAGCGGCGATCCCCTGTTTTCCCGATATTTCATACAACGCCGAAAAGCGATTGAGGATCAGAGGCGCTTTTTCGCGCTCGCACGTTTAAATTAATCATGGACGGGGAGAATATATATCTCTCTCTCCCGTCTCCCTATCGAACCCCCCCCCCCCCTCGGGCGATTCTAGCGAGAAAAACGAGCGCGTGGGAGAGGCCGGGGAAAGGGAACAGGCGGTCAGGGGATCGCCGGTATATACATACGACACGAATGGATAGATGGTGAGTGGGTGTTCGGCTGGGGTCGTCGGCATAAATATGGAAATTTCGTAAATCAAGTTAGTTGGCGTAGTGTCGTCGAGTTTTTCAGGGAGATAGAGGGCAACGTTATTTCTCAATTTTCTACCGCACAGGTTTTTTTTATATGTTTGTGTGTGTATTCTCGCTTTTTGCATGAAGGTGCAACACCAGCGATTTGGCGGTCAATTAACCGTCACTTTATACTGTACCTTTCCTTTTTTGCACGATCTAATTAATTAATAAAAAATGTTTGCCGCGTGTATGCGTCGTGTTATTTTCTGTCGTAATGTACATGGAAAAACTGTGAAATCGTTAATGGAGACAGACGTGTGTGCGTGTGGGTGTGTAAAGCTAGCGTCTTACTTTATTCACCTACGAGTTTTTTTTAACATTTTTTGCTAGATTTCAAGAGCTTCAGGGTCATACAATAGTTTTACAAAAAGTTTTATGCCTAAAAACTGTTAGAATATTAATTAAACAAATTGGATAACCCGAGACGCACGTATAAATAAATATGCAGAGTAAAACTAATCGTATTTCGACAGTTTTATCGATTTTAAATGCTGAGATTTCATATTATTAAATGAGAATTCGTGTTACGCATATAATATGTAAATGTAATATATAAAATACAGCAAGAAATAATACTAAAAAAATCATTGGAGGACAAAGTGAGACGCAACGTTAACTTAACGTCTCAGTTTCTCCCAAGCCATTTTTTAAATTTAATAATTAAAACTATTTGTTTAATTGATCAAAAACTATTAAAAATAAAGCTAGAACTTTCAACAGTTAATAAGTTTTCACAAAGTGAGACGCACTTTACATACAAAAGACTGAGACAAAAGAATTAAATATTTTTTAAACATTTGTAATTGTTGTTGCAAAAAAATGAATTTTTAATATCATTTTATATAAAGAAATTTTTTTATTTAGTGTACCTACATATGAAATATATCCATTATTGAACGGAGAATAGATCAATGACAGGAATCTGTTTAAACATCAAAGTTAGAAATTAATACGTTATTTTCTTATTTAAATTAAATGATATAGTATACAAAATTCGAAAAAGTCACGGCGACGAGACTATATTTTATCACCGCATACGGCATATTTTCGCGCTCCTTTCGTCGTCGCAAACGATCTCGTTGTTTCGCGCGGCCACGTCGAGACGCAGCGGACGGGATACATGGTCGCAGTTAATTTCGAAAGTGGATGGTATTGGGTTAATCCGCGACCGGGCCGAACTCGAAACAACATCGGTTTAACCGCCGGGACTACATTTGCCGATTTAAGCCGCTGTTTAAATATTAGTTCAAGCGCGGCGGAAGCGGCGGCGGCGGCTGCGGCTGCGGCTTCGGCTTCGGCTTCTCCGACGCTTCGCGGATAAAATCACGGTGCCTTCCAACTGCCGTTTCCAAATGACCATATGCGCGGATGTGCTCTGAAAACAGCGGCGCGTTTAACGCGGATTAAAAGCTTCGCAGAATAATCGAATGTTTAAAACATAAACATGTGCGAATAGGTAAAAATACGGGATCAAAGATAAAAAATGCATATTATTTGCGAAATATATATATATATATATATATATATATATATATATCATTTATCTCAAAATCTTATAAAAAAGTTAAATAATTTCTTTTCTATATATACATATATATTATTAATATTTTAGATGTCTTATAGATGCATTCTTTAACGCTCTTAAATAGCATCCTGAAGAGGTTAAATTATTTGTCATGTTTGATTGTAGAGAAAAAAATTATTCGACTCGATATTAAATCAAATAATTATCTCGATTAAATGAAATAATTAAATTCGCTTTATTCGCCACTTGACGTCTCACATGATAACGGATTTTCTCGCAAAAATCAGAATTATCGCAAATGGACAAACGGAATCGGTCGTTTCGTCCGACATCATAATTGAATCCCGTTTTAATTCCGTGATCGATTAAATAATAAAGCCTGTCCTTTGCGAAGAGGACCCGTAATTTAATCTTGTCGCCCAGAAACTCGAGGTCATAGGGAGTACTATAACTTGGGAACCTATCCGTGTGTTCGTCACGAGTTATCGGAAAAGCGGAGTAGATTGATAGACAGAGAAAAGAGAAATGTAACCGGAAGAAAACACAACGCAACAACGAAACAGCGGAGAAAGGGAGAGGGAAGGAATCGAATTAAAATCCAATTGTCTTCGGTTGCAGCTTCTCGTAACTCGCGCGACGCCATTGATTCGATTTGGGGGCGAAAAGGACGACAGGAGAGTCTGGGGAGAGTGAGATAGGAGAAAGAGAAAGAGAGAGAGAGAGAGAGAGAGAGAAATGGACCCTCGGCAGGTCCGATGAAAAAACGGCACCCAGGAGGATTTTCCGTCGCGCAGGCTGTCGCCCGGTTCTTTTGCGGTATTTCACCTCGCGTATTTACGTGCTTCATCTCCCGCGTGCATGCGTGTTCTCGTCGCGATACACGCGACGCACGCGGGACACTCGAATTTGATTTACGCCTCGCTCGATGCTCGTACGTTCTCGCTTCGCGTTGAATCTCACTCCCTCGCGAGCCTATGGCATTTTTCGAAAAATAATATGTTTGCACGGACAAGAACGATACACGCTTGAATATTTCGGGAATACCATCGGGAAATCTGCGCGCCTCGTCGTTTACTCGATGATTTATTTCCGTTGATTTCTGGCCTTTAAAATATTTACGAAGACATCTCTCTGGATACTGGAATTCTCGTAGTCAAATGAGTTTCATCGAAATGAGAAGAAGAACTCGGTACTCGCGCGTTTATGAATTTAAAAATAAAATTGCGCGAACGGAGAACTTGCGATTGCGACATTATTTCACATTTTATCCCGCAGAATCTCCGCAAAATTCACTTTCTGAGATTCGTCGCTTTCAATGTGCAATTTATTCAGATTGTTAACTCGTACTTTTTTTCGGGATGCGCTCTACTTTCTAAAATATTTTTGCCGACGGTATCGTGACGGAACAATTTCTGCTCTCGGTGAAACTTGCGCATCTTCCAACTATCGAACTGGAATTCATTCTCGCGAAATTTAGAAAAAGAACACTTGCTAACTATTACTCACAATAAATGACCAGTCTATTTAGTCCTTGTTTTATATTTTTTATTATTCGAGAATTTTGATTCAAAATTATCGTTTACTTTTTTCAACTTGTAGATACGTTTGCAAATAAATAAATAATTAAATCGGAAAGAACAAAATATTTATGTAATAGTTAAAGACAGAGAATTGATAATATTATTTTCTGGAACGTCTCTGGAACAGGAAAAGGAAGATAGTTTATTTATAATATTTAAAAAATGGTAAGGAGCTGTAACGCCGAACCGTTCCTCAATAATTCACCGTAATTTGATTCAACGGCTATCATTTCATGCCGTGTTTTATTACATCTGGAAATCCAGTTTTTTTTCTTCAAGTCATATTTTTAATTGTCTTGCCGTGCGGTCGCAATCTGTGGCGGACGTAACTGAGACGTAAATTATTTTTCCGCTCTACGCGACACGAGAAGAAGAGCGTGCTTTATTATTGTCACCGAGGACGAGCGAAGGAACGTGGTCGGGATAATATCGTTCATCGCGAGATGAAATCGAGCGAGCCGGGGCGGGGCGGAGGGGGGGGGGGAAAGCGATTCGGGTTAGGTTTTGGATTCAATGCAATGAATGATTAAAATCAAATTCCGCGACTCGAAAGTCGGGCAAACGTTCTGGCATAGTCAGAAATCCGACTGCGAGAAAACTGGTCGGACCCTTCCCGAATCGTCCAATGGAATTACTTAACTCATCCATCCGTCGCCCGAGGGACACGAAGAACGAGGGTGAGAAAGTAGTCCACTGCGAAGCAAGGGAACGAGGCAGACAGTTTCTATCGGGCAGGGAGAACTGCTATGGTCGCAGTTATAACGTTTGTTGATCGTTAAGCCTGGAAATTCGATTTGCTCGATCTGGAGAAGAACTTTGTCGATCGCCAGAGCATTACATTCGACAAATTTCTCGCTGATGCCATTTTCCTTGTTATTAAATGGAGAAATTCGATGTTTTTGATTTTTAATTATTGTAATTAAATTTCAGTAATTATTATCGACCCGATTTATCCGCAATAAATAAATAACATTATGCGTTTTGTGTCAGTGTTAAAGATTAATAGTAGCGTCAAATCTATTATTAATTTTAGAGCTCTCATTTTTTATTTTTCAATAATATTTTTCCCCAAAGATAATAAAGTAAACAATTAATTCTTTAAATTATTTATGCAAACTCGCATGTCTGAATGTTTGTTATCGCGATTTGTCGAATACGTCCATTCACTCGGAGGAGATGACGGCGAGTTTCTCAAGGCCGTAAAATTTTGCCGTGCTGTCGCCGTGGTTGAAACTCTTTTTTTTTTTTTTTTCCAGTATTCCGGACGATCTATCCGAGATTACTTTGCAAACTTCAGGAAATAAGCAGTGTACATGCGGCGTATAGGACGAAAATGGATTCGCTCCCGCGCAAATGTGTACATTGCATCATGAACCGATGGATAAAGGATTGTTTTTAATTACGGATCTTGCGTCCCGTTCCCTGTTTTTCGTCAGAAAAAGTTTCACACGACGATACTCTCCTCTTCGATACGTTCCTTCCTTTCCCGATGAAGTTGGAAAAGTATCGAAGTTCGCACGACCATCTGTTGATCTCCGCAATCGTCAGCTGAAGATAAAATGGTTCACGTCGGGTCGCGAGATAAAGTGGGAAACGTGTCCCGGGATTAAATGGAAATGTCTGTTGTCCCTCGAGATAATAGATAATAAATGAACTTCGAACTCTTATACGCGAGCATAGCGGCAAAAAAATGATGATTACATGGTTATCATTTTTATCTATAGTTTTTTCATTAAACTGATTGAACTCTTCTTTGTTATATAAAAAAGATCGATAAAATAATTACCGTAAAATCAGTCTACATATATATAATTAAAATTGTAAATTTTACCATGTATATTTTAATGTCACGCATACACACTTTAATTTATAAAATATAATTTTCTATTTCTTGAGAAAAAAAAAAGTTTGTCAAAGGAATAAAAAGGATGAGTGAAAAGATTTTACGGCAGATACTCTGTGCTCTTTTTTTTTTCATCTCTTAGACTTACTCGTTCGCATAAAATTGTGTAAAAATAACAACTCGCGTCTAACAAGTCTAAGGGCCAATAAACGCGCAGCTGAAATCACGTCGTCGCCAGAATTTCGGAAAGGAGCTTACCGTGACGGATTCTCTTGTCGCGCTCGTCTCTACGCGAGATGCGTTGAAAAATCCGAAATTCAGATGTAGCTCCCGTCGCGCATCGTTGTCATGTCGGTGCGAAAAAAGGAATACCGACCGGAGAAAACGGCGGAGGTTTGCTTCGCATTTGCAAGGGTCGGGGTCGCGAACCGAGAATAGCAGGCGTGGCCCGAAAACTTTTGATAACACTTGCAAATTGCTTTCGAAAATAGAATAACAATCCAATTTCGCTGCTCGCGGCGGTCGACTGAGGCTCTGCCGGCGAGAGCTGTACGAAGGGGATGGATTTATGTATGGAAGGGGAAATGAATTCGTGTATGCTCTCGTATGATGGTTGAATTCGACAGACCGGCAGACGGTCCTCGAAGACCTCGAAATTGAAACAACGTTAACGTTTTAACTACCGGAGGATTTTTTAACGCCCGGCCAGTTTTAAACGATGTACTACATGCCGAAGGGTTGTTTGAGTAAGAGTGGACGCAGGTAGAATAATCTATTGGAATGAATTGGGGCTCGAACTGTATCAGATTGAAATATATGCAGCAATTTAACATTAATGATGGAAACAATTTTTTTTTTTAATATTTATTTTAGGAAGTTAAAAGTACTATATTGAAAATTGTACTATATTCACCATTCTTACAGTTTAACTAATTAATTGCTCGAACAAATTATAATGTGAAATAATATTTCATAAAATAATTATAAAATAATATAATTTCCTCTCGCTCAGATTACATCGCTGACTTTTCATACATTTGCCGATTTCTACCACCGTGTCGATGGTGAAATCTGTGAAAGAAATTTCTTTGTAGAACATTGAATTAGGGATGACATCATGGAACGAGGTGAATTCTAGACAAGAGAGTTGAATGGCCAAGAAAAGGACGAAAATCAGCTTCATGAAACGTGCTGGCGACGGCAATCTTTGCTTTCCGGACAATCGAGTGACGTCCTTTCCACTTCTGGAATTCATCTGTCGTTTCTGCCGATATAATTGGCATTATATATATATATATATATATATATATATATATATATTTCGAGGAAAAATGGCCCTTTTCTCGATTGACTTTATTTTCTTATTTTTACTAACGAAAAAGGTATGATTAATAGAATAATTTATTTCTTTTGCTTATGTCAGTTTTGTTTATAACTTAATTTTCAATCTTGTGACAAATATTTCTTTCCAAATGTATATATTACAATTTTTTTCCTTTTTGTTAATCTTTAAATTTTCTTTTTTCAATCCAAATAAACTTGCATTGAATTTTTATTTCTACGAAAAGCAGTCATGTTCGATTTTTTACAGCGGTTTAGAATTTAAGAGGACTTGAGAGATCGCGTACTATTTAGGATTAAACGAACAACAGCTCTCCTCGAAGGAAACGAGCTTCTTTCTCGTATCTGTTCTTTCTTGGCTGAGTTTGGATAAAGTCCATCGAAGGCAGAACTATAAAACCAACTTTTACGATCAAACCGGCGACGTTGGACGACGACAGCATTACTTTACACAAGTTTCTGTTTGCAGAATTCGCTGTGTTGACTATGACACGCACAACCAATTTTTCAGCAGCTTCGTCGTTCATTTCAACACTCCTTTTCTTCAATTCTTTCTTTGAAAGTATTGTCTACTTGAATATATTCTTTTTATCATCTCAAAAGTAGTTCGAATATGTTCGAGTATTAAACTATCATAAATTTTTGCAATTCAATAGAAGGATCATATAACGAAGATTACGAAGTACGTTAAGATGGAAAATAGAGCGTTATCGCGAGATCAATCGACCGTTTCTATCTCTTTTCACAATTAGAGGCCTTTCGTTAATCGATGGGTATAATTATTCCCTTCGTTTTACCCTTTCGTTATATCATTTGAATCATGCTCTTTTCAGAGATTAGTCTACTTTCATCTTCAGCTTTTCTTTCTCTTATTTGCCAATGATTTCTGAATCAGAGTAATCCTTACATCGAATGAGGTACATTAAATCTTAGAAAAAAAGTAACAGCGCAAAATACTCTAATTTTTCTATAATTTGTTATTTTTTTTTAAACATACAATACAGCTTAATTAAAATTTGGAGGAAATAATTGTTATTATATTAAGCGATTGATATTCCGAAAGAGAAATATTAATAAAGTTCAAGAGGTTGATATTAAAAGATTATTAATAGATTCGCGCGTCTCTTATTCCGAACAGATATAAAAATAAAAGTGTATATATATATATATATATATATATATATATATATATATATATATATATATATATTCAATTAAATTAATTGCAAGTTCCACGTAGAGAAGATGGTTATTTTAGTTAAATATCTCCCAGATCTTCTTATATAAGATTTATCTATTGCCAAGTTCGAAGACGTTGAAATCGGCTTGTCAGGGAGGATTCGTATTTTCAACGTGAAAGAGTGAAATATCGGTACTGATAGCGACGCGCTTTTGTAGCAAGATCGAGATATCCCGCGTATGAATGGCGGAGCATATCTCAAAGGATCGGCGAGAGGAGCAATGCTTTAAATTTCATCTGCGCCGCGTTCCGACCTTAATCGCATTCGGCCGACTAAATTTCCCATTCAGCTTTTCCTCGCGGGACCATTTCCCGCGGACTTCTTTGCAACGAAATTATGAAGGCGATCGCGGGCTTTCCAGCGAAAAATTCAAATTGTATCGCATCCATGACTTCAGAACGACATAAAAGAACCATAACCGACACACTCGGCGCAATATTCGATTTTTCGACATCTTAAAGCGCTTCAGTCGTTTCAACATGTTCGAATAAAACATACAGTTAAAATTTTAGTGCTCTTCTGTCGCTTAGTTTATTACTTTATTTCTGGTTTTATCGAAGATGATTAAAAAAAGGAGCCCTTATACTAAACTTTTAATCCATTCAACATGCTCGGAGCTACGGTCGTGTGAAGCTTACTTGACGGAAACTAATACATAACATGTTATTCTTTTATTTAAAGCGATATACATTATATTTATGTATAATATGACGATTACTTTTCTCGTGATTGACACTAAAATTGCAATTTAGATGTAAATTGTAACTAATTTAAAATCGTAACTCATAAGTATAACCCCAAATAATTATTAAACGAATAAATATTTAATATATAAAAACTTTTTAGAATAAAGATTTATCGCTTTATTGTATTCAAGATATAAATTATTTGTCGTTTTAGAATTTAGTAATATTGCGTACGTATAATCATTGCGTTTAAATATAATTATATTTAAAAAAAAGTAAAACAATAACGATTATTTTTTTTAAATAGATTCGGTTTCTAGGTAAAAATACGTAAAATGTATGTAAGTTTTAAGGAAATTCATGAAAGATCTCTATACTAAACATTTGCTGCTTTATTTACATCATCAACCATGAACAGAGATTGAGTTTAATATGAAAACAAAACCAACGAACGCTATCTTACAGCGACAATCATAATACGCATGGAGGGGCTGTATATGTAAATAATACTTTTCTGTATCGAGCCGAATCAGTATTGGACCGAATTCTGATAGTGTCGGACGCGTTTCTCACAAGCGCTCTGTTTACATAATATTTTTATGTGACTTGACCTTAACCAAATGTTGTCAATATTGAAGAAAATAATAAAAGTGCTAAATCCAAAGTACAAGAAGAAAAAGTTTAAGACGAAGAAGGTATTATACAAGTGTTTTCTAAATGTGCCTCGAAAAATAAAGTGGAGAAATTCAAGTTTCTGGAAAAATTAATCACTCGCCTTTGGTTCTCGATTCAGAGCATATTCAAGAGAGATCTCGCAGGAGAGAAAGAGTCACCACGTGTTATCCATGGCAATTTTTCCCCAAAGATTTGTACGAATGGACCATTTCATGATTTATTTGGCACGTATCCGCTTTCAAAAATCACATTATTCTCATCTGTTAGCTCAATTTTATAATCGAAAAAAATTCTCGGCCAGCTTCTCTCGGTTTTTTATAGACGCTTTTTCGACGTCCTTCTCAATTCTCGCCGACCTGTACTTTTAAAGTTCGCGGAATGCAATCCCTTTATGTAGTGTATCTCGTACTTTTCTCTTTGATTTCAAGTCACACTTCCGGCACAACGGATATTATTTTTATGCCACTACGTTCACCCATTGTTTCTTGACGTTCATCGTAGTCGTACGCTTAAGCTTTTTAGCCCGCACGAAGAACTCTTGAGTACTTCTTGAAAAACCGTCGCTAAGTCTACTTTTTTCCGCGATTATGGCTTATTAAGTTTTTGTACTTTTATTAGGCGAGTTTCTCTTTTTGTTCCCCAAAGATTTCGAGAAAATCGTCCATAAAGATGACTTTGCATCATTCTTTATGAACGTGGTGTATAACTGCTGCTCTATTTATTCCTTCTGAGACAATTGCGCTCGATTAAAAGAAATTGCCATTTATATATATATATATATATCTCGAAAGTAACTCTGTTTTATCAACTACTTGTCCAACTCTCTCATAAAAAATAGCAATAATAAAAGCTCGACGTTATCTTTACATTTAATTTAAGAGCACTTTTTATTTACGTTCTTCAAGTACAGTTAATATCACCATGTCACTGCCGTCATCGTGTTGCTATTTGAATTTCGTATATTATGTCTCTCATATTTCTTACGCCTAGGGTGCCGAAATTTTACAAGATTTTACGCACGCTACGCACACGACGGAAATTCGCAGAACATAAATTACAATACGTAAGATTTAAATGGCAAACTTTTTTTACATATAACCTTCATTCTTATCTTACCCTATATTTTTCCGCGTCGCGTGTAGCTGAAAGGACGATGATATTCGCGATCGCAACGGTTGCCACTATATTATATATATAATCTTCCTGCGTATTTTTTAAAAACGCATTATTCTGAAATTCATGAACTCAAATGACGCGATCGCGATAAAAAAGTAAAGCGTGAGGAAAGACTCCCCACGAAGAATTTTCGTATTTAAGTACGCGAGATCGAAAGCTGTTTCAAGATTATACTTGAAATTGAAGAGATTCAACAATTATAATTGCGTCTTATAATAAATGTGTGTTGGGGAGAATATCCGTATATTTTGTAAAAATAATTTCGAATCTTTTATGTCTTTGAAAATTGAAATTCCGCAAATAGTAAACACAACACAATATTAAATGAATAAATTTATCGAAAACAATGGTTACATTGCGCTGAATTATTTATTACAGCTCTCGTACTCTCGATTTTTTTGTTTTTTTTTTACCTCAAAAGTTGCATTCGTCGTCGAAACTTAATTTATATCACGAAATGGTAGTCGGCGAATTTTCCACGTGCGTCTCCCATCTTGTATTTGGTTTTCGGGAAAGTCGCACTTGTACACCACGACGAGCGCATACACATACACACATGTATACAAGAATCGTCCGTTGACTTTGCTCCTCCGCGAAGATGCTCGCGCGTATTTCGCAGGCAACGGGCATTATTTTGAAATTCATGAGGTCGAATGGCGTAACCGCGTAAGGGTGAAGTTTGGGGCGAAGGGATGACGAAGTGGCCGGGTTGAAGTAACTTTTGTCGGTGTGTACGAAACGACGACCGAAAAAGAAAAGAGGGAGACGTCACGCGCGCGACACCTCGTCGGGAAAATACGCTCGCTATTTTGCATGCGTCGGCGGAAAGTGCAGCCTCGATATTTGAATATCCACTCGTTTCCGGAATTAAATATAATCGAGAGAAATTGTTTTTTTTTTTTTTTTTCTACATACAAGCAACGGACGGCGTTTTCTGCTTGTCTGCTGTTTTTTTCCGTTAAAGATTATTCGTTCTTTCTGACTTTATTATTAAAAAAGATCAACCCACGTAGTATACTTATATATTAGCATTTTATTCTTTATAAATTATTCTTCTGATATTTAATAGTAAGAAGGAAAAATATCCGCCGTTGGAAAAATATCGGCGATGTTATTTTATTCGTATTTTGTTGTATCCATCAATTTTCCAAGATGAGATATCTCAGCCTTTGTACTTTGAGAAGCTTCTTTGCGGGCGATTCATATCGGGCTGAGAACAACAAAGCGAACTATTCGTAAATTATCAGCTTATAATACTCTTTAGAACTTGCGAGCCTCGCGTTATTCTAGTCGGATTGTTTTATAATTCATGATATATCCATCAAAATTAATGACCAATTAGTACATGATGCTTTGTTATTAAAAAAAGGTAAACATACCTTTTTACGCAAGTTTACCGTGTTTCTCGCGCTGGCGCGATCTATCAATTTCGCATTAGATCGATGGGAACGCACCAGGCAAGCTTTTCCCGACCGCAAGATGTAAATGAAATCTCTTGGCTGTACGCGCTAATTAAAGCGAAATCCTCGGATCGACTTCATTAGCAGCTTGTGGCGCGGCGGGGAACCCTAATGATGATGATAATCACGGGCGTCGTATTGATAACACCGATCGGCGCGCTATATTATGTCGAACTTTTCAATACGACTACTCTTATTCACGAGCATTAGATTAACTGTTCCGTTCGTTGAATCGAGTGAATTTTTATTCACGAGAACGCATTATACGATGTGTTCTAGAATCACCGACATTCCTTTCACCCAAGCTTTTTGATTCAATTTTATTTCGCGTCATTTTTTTCTCAACGTTTCTATATTGCAAGCGATTCAAACCGAAGGTTTTCTTCGCGAATTGAGGAAGGACTCGCATTATATTATCAATTTTAAATGAACATTTAATTAAGAGAGATTTAATCTGTATGTAAATATATATATTTTTTTTTCTTAGTCATTTGGCGTATATTTGGCGTGTATTTAAATCGTAAGTCGAACGATTATCCCAACCGATAATCTGGTTTTCCATCTGCCGGCTGACTTGACGAGCTCGTGAAATTTCATCGCGACCCACGAAAAAGAAGACGCAATCCACTTTCGCGACTCTTTGTGCGTTTCGAATATCGGATCGTTCCATCCTCTCTGTTCACGGTTGAATGATGTCGGAGCACGACGATCGCAGTGGAAGCGTTCCACCCTAACGAGCGGCTTTAATTTCTGCCCTCTTTCCACATCATTTGCTGTAGAGGAGTTTCAACGAGAAACACGACCCAAAACTTCCTCTCTCATCGAATTATCTGGCTTGTAGACAAGTCATGGTACAAGCCGTGTACATATACTTCTCTTATTAATCATTATGATATCATTGATTAGTTTCCGCGGTTTTTCGCATTCGATTAAATATATGTCGATATAAGAAAACTTTTGTTTTCTAAAATTAATAATTACGAAAAGTGAAGAAATGATAAACTTTTATAGTTGAATAATATTATTTCTCTTACAATTTATCAGCAATATTTATTTCTCTAGTATTAGTGTCTTTGCGCAATTAATTATATTAGTTTGTTTTCTAACAGGAATTATTTTAATAATCAAACATTTCTTCGCGACGAGTTTCCAACCGAGACGTCAATGAAATGAATTGACGTTTATCCCTCATAGGCATCCTTTATTGACAGTATTCGACCTTTATTGCATAACTATGACCCGCGGACGCAGGTGCGCGATGCCGATCAATCGTCAATAAATTTGCGTCAGCCGATATTAATAACGACTCCTCTCGCGTGGCTGTCAATTTCGCGGGGGAGACAAAACTTGGTTCATCACTGCGGGAATATACAGCTTGCACGCAGAAGCGAGGATTGGATAGCATGGTAATAAACTGGAATAGAATTCGTACATATAACCCTCTGCCCCGTAAAATGAAACTATCCAACTCTCTCCTCGAGCTTTTGAAATCTTGGTAATCTCCCAACTAAAGTTTCGGCCAGGACAAGAGCGCGTATCCAGAAGCCATCCATCTCGAAAAGCAATAATGGTCTCCCACGTCCTCGGTTTCCTTGGCAGCCTATCACCACGGCCAATATTATTTTAGTGACGTTACATCGCGTGTTTCGCATCCTTTCGTCGTCGTCGTGAGAGAAAATTGACCTACCTATCCAAGGATAGGCAATCGCCAGTTCGTAAACGGCGAGTGACCATGCTAGAGGAGATAACGGGATCGGGTCTAAAATTGCTTTCGGTAGCGATTTTAAAGTTCAGATTTTCATCGCAAATTGTGCCGTTAACTTTATCTTTAATATATGTATTTTTCGCATCGAAGGCATACTGTTTTTTACACATTTATGTGTACGATTACAAAATCACATCTCTTTGTAATTCAGTTTATAAATATAATAAAGCAAATAAAATTAAACTATACGAAGGGAACAAATATATATATATATATATATATATATATATTTTTTTTTTTTCGCTACCTTTTTCGGTGATTGATTATGATTCAAGACATCTATGACCTTTGACGTTTATTTGTTTGATAGCTGGTGATCCAGACGCAAACTCGACGGAGCGTATCGCAAAGTTTTCTTTCTCGACCGAGGTATCCGCGATCGAGAGCTTCATCGGGTTCCGCAGCCGGCGCGTGAGATTGGTTTGTCATCCGAGCGAAGCTCCATCGTTTCTAGCATACTATGCGCTCATGGACGATCTTGAGACAATTCCGTACGGATCGTCGGGCACGCGCGTATCGCACGGAAGATTGGTCTTTCGACGGAAGTGGGAAGGATGTAAGAAAAGAAAACGAAGAGAAAAACAGAGAGCGAGCTCCCTGTCTTGCTTCTTGGATTTAAGATCTCGAGACGGTTCTCGAGAATCGAGAGAAAACAACTTCGCGATCCGCGAAGTTGAAAGAACAAGCGGGACGGTTCTTCAGGGGGAGGGCGGGGGGGGGGGAAGAATCGGAAGATGAAAACGGGGGATAGAGTGAGAGACAGGAACGCGATATTCGTGAATCCTAAGAGTTACGGTGGAAAGGAGGGAAGGGGGAGGGAGGAGAGTAGCCGGGCCATAATCCATACATTCGCGGGAAATAAATAATACACGAGCACCGGATCGGGCGGTCGGTTCCGCCGTACATTGGTCAGAGGATGAACTTCTATCTCCCGTATTCGAGGAAAATATACGGGATCCAAGTCCCTTTCCACGACTGGTCTCCACCCACGGAGTTTTCTCCCCCTCGCTCCCCCCCCCCTCTCTCTCTCTCTCTCTCTCTCTCTCATCGCAGGAAGAGATATGGACGAGAGCTAGCTACTCCTGTTCTATACAAGAGCTCCTTCTTATCGCTCTTTGAACGATATTCCGTCTAACAGCGCTCACTCGATGTCCCGAGAACGTTTGCGATGTACTTTCGGAAGATAAACTGCGTACGAGACGTGCGTCATCGCAGGAAGCGCGTCCCTCTAATTGCACTCCTATGGGATCTTTTCTTTCATTTATTTTTCCAGTTAGGGATAAACATTTGCGATTTTCTCTTCATGAGTCGTATACGTGTATGAATGTACATATAATATATGTTTAAACGTTTTATATATATGGATATATTTTGCATTTCCATATTTCCCTTACCTTTTATACAAAGCTGTCCTGCATGAAAAACATTGTTAAACGTTAAAGAAGTACATTTTCGTTGAATTTACAGAAAAGTAAATAAAATAAATAAATGAATAATGCTTTTTCGTAAAGCGAAGATTGAGGGCTTCACATTTGCTACTTTCATGTGCAAAAGATGCAATTTGCAACTCGCGCACACAACGAAAGAAAATTATTTATAAATAGAACGATAAAAAAAAAAAAAAGAGAAAAGAAAATATCGAAGCTCTTGATTGGATTATAAATGATTTAGCTTGATCAGCATCTTTCGGTCAAAAAGTTAAAATTTCGGATAAAGTCTTGCAGTTTTTTTTTATTCTCCGATGCGAAAAGTGACAGCGATCGAATCTATGTAAGATGCACGTTGCGCTTCCTTCTGCTTCGTCCAATCGTTTTTACTGTTTTTGATCTTGCATTCCGTTTCGAGAATTCCCTAGTGGCGGTTTTCTTTATGAGTTATCATCCTCCGCGCACGATTGGCTATGCAAATACAACACAGTGACTCTCGCTGTCAAAGCTCACCTGCAGATTTAAACGGAGTGCGTCTCCGACCACGACTGCATAATTTAACCCATAATTCGTGAATAAATATAGCGACGTTGTAGCCAGTTCGATAAATATTTCGTTGAGCTCTTTCACCATACATACGACGTTTCTGTTTGACAGTAGAAAAAACCACGACTGTATAATGAATGAAGAAGTCGTAATTGTGAAAATTCGAATAATCATATATAAATATATCAGATAAATATAATAATATATTTTACATTTTTGAAATAAATTATTGTCTGTTTAAAATTTAAAAAAAAAAATGATACGATTTATCTAATAAAGATAATCTGTAAATAAATAATAATATATATTATATATATGTGTGTATTACTAAAGCGTTATGACCCGATTAAACTTTAGTTAATTACTTTGAAATATCATAAATACAGTGTCTGCTTTTCACTTGCTTTTGCCTCTATAAATCTTTCTTTATAATAATTGTGTACAGAAGGCCGATTAATGATGCTAAGGGATAAGTCGAAAGAGGATCTTCGCAGATGTTGATTCGCAAAGAGAGGACTAGAGATCAATTATTAATATCTCGCGAGAGAGAGAGAGAGAGAGAGAGAGAGAGAGAGAGAGAGAGAGAGAGAGAGAGAGTTTTCTTTTCGCTCGACTGACCGCAACGTTCTTCTCGTTTCCGAGAAGACTCCGTTAAGCATTTAGATTCAGACTTACGTTTAAAAGCGTCTCACACTGCTGTAGTACGTTTCCTGATCCTGATTTCTTTTGACGACAAGTTCGAGATTTATCAACGTTCTAAGGACGAAACGTCAAATGGGAAGATTTGCTTCTTTCCACTCTTTAAGTAATCGAGAGATGCACGACGCGATAATTTATTTCAATTTCACTCAAAAGCTTCGGGGATAAAATCAAAATGGACGACGCGATTAGTATTCGCGAGACGAAACTAAACTCGTTATGTTATTTTATAAATCTTTTACAGTTTTCTCTCTCTCTCTCTCTCTTTTTCTCTCTCTCTCTTCTTTTTTTTTTCGTATTGCGATAACATTTTGCTATCCGAAGATTAGATTAGATCTTATGATAGGTCGAAGATATCGTAATGTATAATTATGCGAAGGGTAGTGTAATTTTGAATTATATCATTGCGTATAGACGCGAAATACACGTTGTGTAAAGTGGAATTTATCGAGAATTCATTGTCTGAAGAAACTATTTATATCACACGAATGTGTTTTATTGTTACAGAGGGGTAGCGACGAGCTTCTGTCGCAAAGTGGGGCAGTCAGCAATGGTGCTTCAATGAGTCCGCAACCTCATCACGCGGCCGACAACAACAATGACGCCAAGAAGGTGAGTGCTTTTAATTAAATCAGCAAGAAGTCTTCGAATCCATCTGCGCGCGATGATTAGTAAATTTCGGGCCTCAAAGATATTTAAGGATTCTGATGTAGATGTAATTGAAAAAGAATTTACTATTGACGAATAATTATTATTTATTCGTAATTTTATATAAATATATACACATATATGTATACATACACACACACACACACACACACACACACACACACACACACACACACACACACACACACACACACACACACACACACACACAGATATATATATACACAACATTTCTCGAAATACTACTCGGAGTACAGTCGCAAATTCATATTTTATATATCGCGTCTTTCTCCTCGAAAGAAAATCCCCCTTTTCGATTTCGGCGACGGCAATAATACACGTGGTACGACGGAATAAAATACAAGGAACGCCGATAACTTCCTTCTTGGTCCGTCCATTTCACCGATGGCAGAAAGCGGTCGTGCGGAGCTTTTTGGGAGAGCTTTCCTCTCTTTCTCTCTCTCCCCGAATTGCCTCACGGCGAACCGACCGCAACCAGAACGCGCAACGAACCATAAATCATCGCATACCAAAGAGAAATTCGTATGCAGTGACCCCGATTGAAATGCGTCCATTGAAATCTGATCGGTCGCTTTCGCGTTCCCCGAAGAGTTCTCGCGTTCCTTCCGGTTTTCCCATCGCAACGAACGTATGGCTGTCCATCAAAGAGATCGGGAAATCATTTTTCCTTTTTTTTAATATTTTTTTTTTTTTTTTTTTTTTTTTTTTTTTTTTTTTTACGAAGTCGACTAACGCTGATTCGCTGTTTGTAGAAATTTTTAACGAAACGACCCGATAAAAACTGTCGGTGGGCGAACTCGCAATGTGGCAAACTTAATTTTTCACGGCAGCTGATTATTATTCTTTGCACATAATGACGCGCTTCAACGAGAGATATGACAATTATTAATTAATCCCGTGCATGTGTGTGTGTCACGGGATAATTGACTACCGATAGACGAAGAGAAATTATCGACGTGTATCTCTACGGGAAAAATTAATTTTCGGCACGACCCTTGCGCGCATCGCATCGAAAAGTAGAGAGAAAATAGCCGCCCGATAGCCTGACGATTATTAATCGATCTACGGGATCGCGAAAGTATAGATTATTTTGTGAATGCCATTAAAAGCACACTGTATTTATGTCCTGCTGAAATTAATAGTCGGTAGAGGTGATCTTTATATTTTGTCGAATATAAAGAGTCGATAAATCTTTCGTATCAATAATTTTTCAAATATTATATTTATATTTTATTTCAATTTTTTTTGAAAAAAATATAGATATGAAAAATTCGCGCAACTCATGAGGACTTAGAAGAATAACCTTTTCGCCAGGGAGAGGAAAAATGCGACGTAAGATATGGCCTTTTAGCGAGGTAACGTACCTTAATTAATATTTTGCGCTCGCCACCATGGCGACAGCCGTTTACCGTGTAAGCTTCGCCACGGGAAAGAGGACGACGGGATGGCACTTTTCTCGCGCACCTGCTCTCGTCACGTATAACTCCACGTCGTCACACGTCGTTTCGACGAAGACACGAAAAAAAATGGTGAAATTTCTGGAACGCAAACGACGTCGGCGACGGCGTATGTTTGAAAACCGCATCGGGAGACACAGCCATGTCTCGGATCACTCGGTTGCACGTGCACCACCGGATGTAGTCTAAAAGTTCGACCTCATTCCTCCCTGAACGTCGTTAATCATTTTCGTATATAGCTGCAAACAGAAGCAAGCTCTGTGGGCGAGATACGTAAAGCGCTCTGCTTTCATTTTCCGCGGAATTTACCGAAATCCCTGTTTAACTGAATCGGCGAGTTTTTGCATCACCGAAAAATGTCGATACGATTTGATTAATAGTTTGATAGCGAAATGTAGGCGTTCTCGTATTAGATCGTTCGTATTTGAACGCAATATTGAAATAACTGAATTCTCTTTAAAGCGCACGGTTTTTTAGCATATACAGTAGAAATTGATATACGCGCGATACGATTTGCATACGCATCGCGCGTTATTTATTATTTTCTTCTTCAACTTTACTTTTATTTTTGATTATGACAAACAATGCCATTTAAAAATGTCAAGGCAATCTTAATAGCCTCGTTAAAATAACTGGTGGAGCGGCAAGTCAACTAGTCCGATTTTTTAGCAGCTGAATACGCGTGTCTAAAATATCGTTTTTTCATCCACGTTCAAAATATACATACATGAACCATAAATGAATGTTAATTATTATATGAAATGTTCACTGCAAACAACAAATTTTTGCTGCGCTTTTTTATATCTTATTATACATTTTTTTTATAAAAATTATATGTATGTTAATTAATTTGATACACATTATAATTACATTTATCGGGAACTTAGACCCTTTTTTTCGTTTTGTCTGAAAATTACAAACAGCAACGAACGTTACTGTTTTATAAAGCATTTGCGTAAATGAAAATAATCATGCTGCGTCGCTCGACATTTTCCACAGCGAAAATATCTCAACGAGAATGCAAGAACGTATTACGATGGTGTGACGCATGTAATGCAAAACCTATTGCCGATCATTAATGTAACGTGTTTTTCATGAGAGGATATGCTTTTTGCACGTATTTACTCGTGATATCGCGAGGAAACGGATTCGATGACAAAGTCGCAGTATTTCTGGCTTACTGCTTTTTACTTTGAAAATGTACGCGCTTATTTTGCGACGAAAAGTCTCACAAGACAAGAGAAACTCCAGAAAATTATTAGCTATTGTTGAGTATGAACACGTTTGTTTTACGTGTCAACTGAAGACGCAACATTTACGCGCAATGCAAAAAATACCGCGAAAAATATTACAAAATAGCTGTAGCAAAATATCGCGTTACATTATCGTACTTAAAATAGTAACGACACGAGAATAATGTTGTAGTAGAAATTTAAAAGATAATAAAAACTTGTATACTAACAAAGTCATGTGGTTATATCGATTCATGTAATGTAATAAAATGATAATGTAATAAAAAAAATATCGAAATTAAAATTATTACAGTTCAAATCATTTGTTTCTATCTAAAAAAAAAAAATAGTTTTTTTTTTCGTAGAAATATTGACAAAAATGTATCAACATTATATATCGTGTCCACAAGGTCCGAATCACGATTTGTTGGTTTCTTTCCTAAACATAGGCGAGAATAGCTTTGGGACCTTTCCCTCTCGGTTGCGAAATTGCCCCTGGTCGGAGCAATTTCGCCTCGACCCATGGTATATATATTTCGGGAGGACTCTGCTATAACACATATGCCTCTTACTTAATATAAATTGGCATTTGGGAAAAGGATCTAGAGGGTGCAATTTATCAAAGAGAAAATCGAGAGCCCGCGCCGCGCTCTCGCCATCGACGCGAAATCTGTTATAAGAGCAAGAGAAAAGTCGATCCCTCTCGCGGACATGGAAGAGAGGACGCGGTTAAGAAAACGTATAAGGAAGCATCTTCTTACAATCGGGAGTGTGTTTTCATTTTCCTCCCCTTTTCCAAGAAGTTCGCTGACCGACGTACATCATCCGTTCGCTATCATTGCGAGCGTGCGATACCGCAGGTGTTTTTCCAATCCTCTCTTTTTCTCTCTCTCTCTCTCTCTCTTTGTCTCAACATCTCTTTTTAGCTCTTTCGCTTTTAGCAACATTCTATTTTTTTTTTTTTTTTTTTTTTTTTTTTTTTTACAGCATAATCCCTTTCGCGTATTTTTCAGAGCTCGTTTCCGCGTCACGCGAAAACTCTCTGCTTTGGCGCTTTATTAACTTGCAATAAAGGAGATTTCTAAAACCTGAATTCGGATTATTTTTTTTTAAAATCATGTGACGTATTTTTATGGACTAATGCGTTATACTGAGAAAAGAGAAAAAAGACGAAAAAGCTATCTACTTTTTTTTTATTATTTCTTTATAATATGCGCTTGCAAAAATCATGCAAATTAATCTCGCTGTGAAGAAAGCGACGCGCTGAAGAATCACTATTTCATGATGTTTGTGGAGTGCAAAATCCGCGAGTGCGAGGAGTCGAAAAGCAAGGGAAAAGGAAGGTGACGAGGAAAGGCGGGAATTCCTCTTTCTCTTGAAAGCGCGACGGATGGAGGAGTATTAGAAAAAGAAAAAGAGTTCTGCCGATGTTCGTAGACGATTTGAAGAGGTACGCTCGTGAAGCTCGTAGAAGCTCCCATTCATTGCGCCTTCCAGGCTGAATAAAGCTTCGAGAGAAAGAGAAAAAGAAGGAGAGAGAGAGAGAGAGAGAGAGAGAGAGAGAGAGCAGGTACAACTTTCCGCCGTCATATTTTTACTACCTTACCTTCAGGCTTTTCTCTTGATATCAATCGCTCTGGATTCGTCTGTAGATTTGTTCTTCTCTTCGGCAAATCTCCGCGAAACGACTGTCCTTCATCCGGTTGGAATATCGTATCAATCGAGAAGCAGCCGAGTCACTAGACAGATTTCTCGATCGTCGCTGGTCCCTCAAAATTCTTTATTCAACCCTTCGACTAACAGTAGAGAGCACACAAGTGACCAATCTGCTGTATAAGTACTTGTGATTTTTTTTTTTTTTTTTTTTTTTTTTTTTCTAAAATCATCGCTTTCACATACCTTGATTTTTCTTTAAATGCGATAATATTACCTGAAAAAATTTCGTCACAAAAATCTAAATGTAACATACAGTGTAATGTAATCCAACACTGATGATACGATAATTCTTTTCCGATAGGTCAATGTAATGCGAAACCTGTGTCCTTTCCTCGACGGACGCACGTACTCTCCGGAAAATCGTATAATGCGGCATTAGCTCCATAACGTAGCTAAGTGGATGTGAATCCGCTTTAATACGGATTTTTAATTTGCTCTGTAAGATCCCATCTAGCGTGAATAATCGCGTTTGAGGCGCAGGAGGAGAGGGGGAACGCGGATTAAACGCGGGTATATAAATTGATTAGTTGCACGCTCGGCTTAATGAGGACCGTGTAATTTACATTCCGGCCGTTGTGAATTGCTAATTTTAATAATCGCGAAACTGGACCCGCTGAAACGTAAATACGTCTCTATCAGCGTCCCATTTCCGTTTCGTAAATAATACCCCGTATAAAATTAATATCGCAATTTGTATTTCCATCAGTTACAGAGCCGTATGATGAAGACCGTTGCGATTCTTTCGAAAATTCAGCATTTAATCTTCCATTGTTCCGCATGTTTAATGAATCGTGAATTAACTTTCCGTAAACGGTTGTTTTATTAAAAACGAGAAAAATAATTCCGGCAAATAACATCAATGCCCAATAATATATTTTTAAATTATTTTATATTTGAGTCTAGATGTTTAATTTACGAGTATCGAGAACGATTCAAATAAATTATTATCGAAAAATCATTTAAAATATAAGTAAGAAAATGAAAAGATATTATATAAATTTGAATGTGTTGTAAGAATTTAGACTTTGTTACAAAATTCTCTACACTTTTGTTCAGTCTTTTTAAGCTGTTAAATTCTCTGCGTGTCGACTATTCGAATATTATATAAATTTTTTAGAATAAAGGACAAAAACTTGGGACGAACTGGCCGATAAAAACCGCCCTAGCGTGTTCGCTTTATTAGGACGGCAACGGGTCTCTTTTGTCCCCGTTTCTTTTTGATGTGCCATTTTCTACCTCGTTCCGTTCCATTATCCACCAATGGTAGCTATGTCATCACTTATTCGCGCGTCCGCGTGTCTGGACATACTAGAGGATAAAAATGATAGAGAAGATCAAGGGTCTCGAGAGAACATCAAGGCTTCGTTATGAGCGTTACAATATTAGTCGATTATCGGTTCTTCGCGGCTCTTTACTTTTTATATTTCGATCATTTTTTTATGATTGTCACAATTTATAAGTGTAATATCATTGTAAAAGCGCTTAAAAATCTGTCCAATTTTTTAACGTGTCTTTTATTTTCGAGAAAGTAATTCATTCGTTTCTCGTAACTCGAATGACTTATTTTGATATAGTGCGGATTTTAATACGTAAATAAATAGTATATATACATATATACATAACTGTTTTCATATACATAAAAACGATTTACGTCAATCCACACAAATAGCTGCCCACGTCAACTTTGTGATACACGGAAAGATTGGATACTTATTTCTTTTTTAACGACGTCGTAATGTTCCCATTTTCCTGATTAAGGACGATGGAAGGTCAACACGAGTGGCGAACTTTATGAACGTTGTTTTTGTCGGACAAATCGTTGCTTCCACTTCCGAAACGGTAACGTAATTTCGAAAGCGCCCGAGGAAGCTTTCATTTGACTCCTTTCGCTTTTTTAAATGATTTTAGTTGCTTTCGACGATGGTAGAATCTTTTATATTAAAGAGCAAACCGAGATTTTGATTTCTTACGAGTTTACGTAAGAAACGGGCATCAAAATTTTATAAATTTTATTTCAAGGTGTAACTCAGTTTAGGTGTCAAAAGCAGCGTTGATTTCTTTTATAATTCTAATTCAGAAAATATTTTAGAACGTTTTTGATATTTTTATAACGCGGTAATTACACACAATAATTAACATGCTTAAGAAGAAGTTTAAGTTTATTTCCCGTGCAAATGATTAAAATATATATGTATATGATTTATATATTTATACATATCTTGAGTATTATTGTCCAAATATTTTTGTTATTCTATATACATATATATATGTACTTAAGACGATATATTTATATCTGTCGGAAATTCTACCGACGCATCTGCGCGGAATTTATCAGTTGTACGTTCTTCGTTTCCGCATTCTCTCCGTTGGAAGAATGTGTCCATGTGCTCACGCGCTTACTTGCAGCTACCAATAAGTTGACGTAGCCGTGTCGGGAGCGGCAAAGTATTCGAGATTGCTGGCGGCATGCAGCTCGCGAAGTTGCCCCTCCGTTCCATTCTCCTTCGCGAATCCCGGAATTTTATATTAAAAACGTATATATACCCCCGGAGGGGTGGAGAAGGATTTGACCGGGGGGAGGGGGGGGAGGAAGGGCCAATCGCCGGCGCGGGACGTCTGAAACCGGACTGGAACTTCTCGCTGGCGTGTCTGACATATTTCATGCCGGAATGTTTCTCTCCGAATGCACCGGAACGTCGGGCACGATTTTCGAATGCCAGCCGTCCCTCGTGTGGATAATCTCGATTTCTCGATTCAAGAGTGGCAGTATCGTATCGTATCGCGCCGCGCCGCGCCGAGCAAAGTATCATTGGCACGTCCACTCGACCGGCAAATATTTCTTCTCACGGCGATTAATTTGAGTTGCGCGCAGCTAAATACGTCTCATTCGACAGATTTCTCACTCTTTTTCTTATTTTCTATAAGAATAAAATGCATTTTTTTTTTCTTCTCAGTGAAAAGAGCTCAAACACTTAAGTAATATCGATTTGTTTTATCGATCGCGTAGAGATCGCGTAGAGTTAGTAGAGAAATTTTCAAACTTTTTTATATCGTTTTATTACAACCTTATGTGCGTTTATATAAAATTGTCTTATAAAATTATTCATATTTGTCGTGTGTTTCGAGTGCGAAGCCGAGCAGAATTTCAATCACGTTTCATGTAGAAATTCTACATCCCCTACCAATCTGTTCAAAGTCCGATGAGACACCGCCTTGCATTTAGCAACATCAATTAATAGTACTTGTGTCAAATCCAAGCGACATCGAATCAAAATAGACGATGAAGAGAATCGTCGAATTAGGTTACGACTGATTTGCGCCATGATGTTACAGTCGAGAAATAGACGACCCGGCGATGTTCTCATAATACAACGATATATTGCCGATAGCGATCCAGCATTTAAAAATATATCGTATCTATAATAAGCGCGATACGTCTGAGAAAAATTAGAAAACTTTTTCTTTTCAATAACTAAAAACGTGAATAGAGTCTCGCTTTAACAGCTCAATCGATATCTACAGTTTTACGTTAAATCATACATTTCCTTTTCTGTTGATAGAAAAAAATTAAAAAAATTTTTTAAATGGACATTTCTACGAATGAACACAATTATTTTTCAATTTATTTTGTTAAACTTGTTTGTATAAATCATATTCTCTTTTTTTTTTCACGCGTCGCGTAATACAGTGACAACCGTTGATAACCGTTTAACTGTGTTAATTACACGGTCACTGGCATCCTGTCGTCACTAGAAACGACGGACCGGCGCTAGGTCGACATCGAATAAAATCTCGAAACCGATGAGTCAAAGTCAAGAAGCGTGTAAATAGAAAAAAAGCGACCGCTCGGCTTTGCCAATTTGTTTCGCTTCTTTTCAATCTCTCTTTCCGGTGAGTTTTACGCTACAATATGGAATCACAGAGTGCTCTCTATATCGTATATAATCGCTCAAGGGAAACGGAGAAACCGACGATGATACGGCAAGAGGGATCGGTAACACCGATCTGGAAGGTACAAAAGAATTAAAACGCGAGCGACATAATAGTTACTCCGATGGTGTAGTAATATTGCGAGTGGCATGTTTGTGCTTTTAATTCAAGTGACTTGACAAAGCCGTCGTTTAGATAAATTGCTTTCACCCGCAGCTGTCCCGTCGAACATCGTCGGATGAATCGCGATTGACTGACATTTCAGTTTCCTCGTGAAAAATATGATTAGCAATAAGCAAAACGCGGGTAACACGTTTCGTTGTTTAACGAATTTTTAGTTACATAATTATTTAAAAAAATGACTATCTATAATAATCTGCAATAATCATATTCTATAAAAAATTATTATGCACGCGAAATAATGAATATTTGTAAATATATCAATAATTAAAAATCGATGCAATTGCAACTTACATCCACAACTGTTGATAAATGATAACAATCGACCTCTACGTCTAAAGCAAGATCGAACGTCTTTATCTTGTTAACGGGGCCAGCAGTCGTTACTGCGGTCGCTATTTTCTCTTTCCGGCAGGGAGGAGGGAAAATTTTTTTACGCTCTTATTACATGGATTTAATGCACTGACACGTTTGCTAACGAACTCGATAACGGCAAAAGCAACGTTAACGGCACGAACGACAACTCCGTCCTATCTTTACGACGGCCTTTATTTGCCGGATAAGCGGCAACTACGGAAACGTTCTTTCGCATCGGGGCCATGCTTATCGAATGGAACCGGAGGAAAGCTCCTAGCGCGCACGCAAACGAGAAGAAGTCTGTCGTTCGCTTTTCCGTGACACGCGGTGTAGAAATATACCGTTTTGAAAATACGAAGGCTCGACGATGAATTTATCGACGTCTGTCGACGCGACGACGGAGCTTTAAAGGAGCTTCCACGGAACAAGGAGGGGAAGCGCACCTTGAATATTTTTATACCGCGGAATTACGCGTAATATTTCGAGAAATATTTCATTTCCAAAAGATACGCTCTATCACTGGTCAGTCTTGAGCTTGTCGTAAAATCAATGCTTATCAATGTGTAGAAATTTTATTGCTACTTATTTCTAATCTTGAATCTTGTAAATTCTGCGCTTATATTATGAATTCAATTCGAATGAAAATATAAAAATACATATATATATATATAAAATATATATTTGGTGTATCGAACGTGTCATTAAAAGCGTGACGAATGTGCGATTTATCATATGAGATATTGGGACAATCAAATGAAGAACAAAGTAGTGTGAAATGAGCAACTATAGATTGCTATTAAGATTCAAAGCTGCTGGAGCTGTGCCAAATCGCGGCTTCCTAAAACACGAGTAAAATGCATATGTGCATGCATATGCAAGTTGTATTCATTTCGTGAATAATTTAGACAAATTGTGATCTCACTCATCCAATAATATTAGTCACTCGAGTAAACCTTTTAAATCATTTTAGTTCATTGTGAAATTGTTTTTTATTCATATTAATATATTTTTTAAAAATTACTACACAGCATGTTACTCGATATAAGTAAATTTTTTTTTTTTTTTTTTTTTTTTTTTTTCTTTTTTTTTAGTTCAACATTTATTTGCAAAAATAAAACTTGTCGCATTTAAACTGTTATAATATCATTTAATATTGAATAAAATTGAATCTTAGTAATCGCATATATTATAATTATTTGAAATATCAAGTAATTTTTTTCGTAATTACTACTTTTATAATTATACTACTTTCCATCATCTTTTAACAAACTTTTTCTGCTTTTGTTTCAAGGTATATTGTATTTCAGAAACGTAATAATTTAAAACAGTTTCTTTAAAATATAATTATAACCGCCTAAAATATTCTAAATTACGAATTCGTTCTGAATTGTCTGTCGTTTTCCAAGGGAAAAAAGGGTTTTTTCTTCAGTTTGCCAAACAATCACTGAAACGTTGGCCTCGTTTTGAAGCATTGTACTTTTTTTATAAAAACAAACTCGCATACGTATACATATTGTTTTATACAGTCGTAGCTATTATTCAATTACTTTTCTTCCTAGATAAAAAATTGCCATAATTATGCATGAAACTCCGTGCACGCGTAATTAACGTACCATTCGAAACCATCGCTTTCATGCGTGCAATTAGAAACTGCAATGCCAGAAACAAAGCCTCATAATCCTTGTACCTTCGATGCTTTTTTTACGATAAAATATAATTTTAAAAATTTGTTACTTGATTTTATTTTTTTCTTTTTTTTTGCAGCATTCTTTAATTTTGATCTCTTTTCTGGGAAAAAAATTAATTCTTGTTATAGTACAGTTGATACTTTGTTTGAAAATAGATTATATATAATTGCTAAAAGAAATATTTGTATATTGAAATATGTATACATAACGCAATTCTGTTTTTATTAATAAATTGTAAGAACATGGCGTTTGGATATCGTCGAGATTTATGTTTACAAAATACAGATTTCAAAATTAATTAACATGTAATTTAATATTAATCAGAGGTTTTGCCAGGTAGATACTAATGAAATCATTACTAACAAGTTATACTACGCATATGACGGAAGAGTCTCTGGTAATGTATATCAGTGATTACGGTTATATCAGAGCCTGTTATTAATATTTGTTATTAATGATAATTTAGTTTATATTCGCGAGGGAGATATTAATTATAGTATTGATAGATTATTAAACGATAAAAATATATTAGAAGTATTTAATTAAATACAGGTCTTAAAATATTGAAAAGAGTGGATGATTATGCTTAAAGCATGAAAATTCGTGGGATTTCACGGCGAGTTATTCTACTGTAAGTTCAAGATATGTTGTTTTCTTGATAACGTCAATAGTAGAAGGAAAATTTCGATTTTGTTCATGATTGTCTAATTATGACATAACATTGTGATGTAACATTACATTAAAACTTTGAATAAAAAAAGCTTTTGATATATCTATTCTAATCGTTGCGATCTTTCCAGAAAGTTTTCGTGATCGCGTTTTGAATCATCACATCGTGATAATTCACACAGCCTGCAGTTAATAATATAGGTCGACAAATATTTTTCCCCAATGTACTTATTTTGTACGCATTCGTTCTGCGTCGAGCTTACCTCCGGCAACGTGTGCCCCAGGTTGAATTCTCGAATTTGCAACACGCGTTCAAACGTTGATATATATCCCGATAAGTTCCTCACTCTTCTCTCCTCCAAGTTGTCGGGAACTTACTCTTATGTTTGAACTCTCCTTCTACCGGGAATTCTAGAGCAAATATAGAGCTGAGCTGCGGTATTAATCACAGTAAGGGATTCAGGCATCATTTCGCAAACATATCTCAAGACGATTGGGATTGACAGCGCGATAAGATTTTTTTATGTTAATAGTTGAGCGAGTAAAATGTCACAGATTAGAAAATTAATTTTATATAATTAAAATACGATGAAAAAAATTAGCCGCACACCTCGAAATAAATACACTCTATTTACGTAATACCATATAAGTGCAAATGTGGAACTAGAAAGCATCGATAGGATTGGATGGATGAATAATAATTTTATTGCCGAGAAAAGCTCGTTTTTTTTTTATTTGCATTTAATCGAGATCAACTGATACGACGATACGACGCCGCGGTAATAATCTGGTTAATCCTCGAAATACGTCAACAAGCTCCACCTGAGTCGATGTCGTTACGCATATCGCGTCATTAAGTTTATGTATATACGAAGCTCGTAACTCGCGTTTAATAACTTGAGCGATCGTAGGAAAGTCGGGCAACAATTAAGTAAAGTGAAACCGAAAATGTAATTAACGTGTTCGCGTATGACGCGCAATATTTTTATATCTACACAATTTTAATTTACGATATTAGCCTCTTTTATTGGATTATAGTCTGCTATATAGCTTGTTAATTACACAAATGTTTTATATATTACGCAGTAGCTTTGTTTGCACTTTCCCAAAATCATAATTGCTTGATTGATATCTGCAATATATTTTGTTAATAATACCAAACAATTGCAGCGTGAAAATTGATTGAACTAGTTTATACATAGCCGGAGCGTTTTATTGATTGACGTCATCGTTACAGTTTCGAACTAACGTTGACCACGATTTATAGGACTCCGTATTACCAACAATCCACTTACTTTCATTCGTCCAAGTTTGTGCACCTTAATTTCACTAATTATTCGAGTGTCCCTTGTTAGTAGCGTAGGATTAAATCTTTGTCATTGCAAATTAATCGATTAAACGGAATTGAGTCAGCAAATCGTTTTCATTTCACGCATCTTTTGCGGAAAGAAAGAGACGTGTGATTAAACACGTGTACAAACTGGCCGAAAGAGTTGACTTATCCGAATATTTATCGTATCGTCCAATAAAGAAGTGTATGGTTCATCAATAAGTACAGCCCTTTCGTCTCGTTTACCTTCGAATCTATTTCGAACTATTCTCCCTTTAAAAGTAATGAAAATGTAGAAATTTTCGTCATGATATTCCATCAGTTATATAATAGACCCTGGTCAACTGTTTCCATCGGTTCCCTCTGCCGATATGAAATGCGAAACTTAGCTTATATAATATATGTTGATTTTAGAAAGTGAGTTTCTATTGATGTGTCTTTCACAACGGATAACCAATCGCGTGTTAACTGGAAGTTACGGCTGTCTTATCAGCTGTGAAAGTTCGGGAACAGAGCGATTCGATGAATTCAATTATTCGATTCCGTTCAATTTCGAAACTTGATCATATTTCTCTCGCGAGAGAGAGATTCTTAAATCTGTCAATTTAATTATTATGAACGTACGATCATCTGCTATGCAGTCAAAATTGGCCCCTATATGATATGTAGATTCGTTCGAATCCGCGTATTATTCATCCGAGATTGCGGCGCTCGGGGAAAATGCATTGAGCTCCGATCAATTATTCACAAAACTTCAATTCGGTTTAAGACGACGCTCCGACGATTAGCGCATTTACGTTTCGCACACGTTGATCGATCGATCCACAAGAGGGCCGCAAGATTGATTTCTCGTTAAACTTTAATCCGATCGCGATCGCAGATTCGATAATACAATCCGTGTTTAAATTCGTCTCTCTCGATTCGTGCATCATTTATCACTTCGAATACCGAAGAAACGCAGAAGAGAGGGTAGTACTCGCGTAAAACCAATCTTTCCGCGATTCGATTATACTTTTGGTGCGATCTGGCACGCAAAATTCTGCGTTTACATATGCAAACATAATGTCATGGTACTCATCATCAATTCGACTGATGGTGACGCATTAATTATCTTTCAGTTTCATTTTTTTTAAATATTATTTTATTACTGTTCATTTCTCTCTCTCTCTATCTCTTTCTCCCTCATTCCTTCCAAACGAAAAATTAATAACACCCCGGCTTTCTCGCCACTGATTGGATATTTAATATCTAATCGTTATGACACATTTCATTCTGGTTGCAAGAAATTTGTCGCATACATCGGCGGCGCTAAATATGCATTCATTGGCAGCGGACCAACTAGCAAAAATCTCCGGTAACCCGATGTCAGAAGCATCGTTTTTTTCCCTCGTTAATTATTCAGTTGTACATTAAGGTTAAAGGTCGCGGTACAAAAAACTCGAATATGTGTGTATATATATATATATATTTGTTGAAAACATATATAACATACTAAAAAGATTATTTAGACACTTTGCGAAAATAGAATCGCGATTAGAAATATCTTTCACGAGATGTTACACGTTGGTAGTGAGACTAAAAATTCGCTGAACCGTCGCCGAAGGTCTGCCGATAGTAACACGTTTCTGTCGGCAATCGAGCGTGTCGAATCGATGAAAGAAAGGAAATAACGAGCAAACTCTTTGCCGAAAGTAAAGGAGAGAAAGGATGGCTACGGTAATCGGAAGGGAGAAACGAGCGGCGAGATTGCAGGTTGTCGATAGAAGAAGGTTGGATCTCCCTAGAAGAGCCAGGGCGGGTGGTATCGGACCCGGGTTTCGCGAGTGGACGGAGAGACGTAATGCATATTGACGTTTTGCCGATAATTCCCGCGACGTCGCGGCGCTGAGCGTCGAGCGAGAAAACTCCCGACTCTTGCACAAGAGAGGATTTTATACGCGAGATCTGCGGGACGCGACTCCGGGATGAGGGTGGAAAAATGGGGGGAACGAGAGATGCTCCAGATAAAACGAACACTTTGCGTCTCGATTGAAGACTTTGCCAAAAGATTGCACGAATCCTTTCTGCGAGTCTTACATTTCGTTTGTCTTTTTAAATAAAATGATGAAACGGAAAATTTTCTTGTTAAAAATTTCGAGAAATAATTTAGAAGTACTAATTTAAAAAATACATATTATTTCTATATAATTAATATATATTATTATACATACAAATAAGCAAGTTTTAAAAATTTGTCTTTATACATTTATCTGCCCTTTTTTTCTCTTCTCTCTCTTTTCCTTCTTTCTTCTTGTTATATTGAAAATTTATATGAAATTTTTAGAATATTTGATGAATTTTGTAAATAATCTGTGTAAAAATTGGTTGCAAAATTTATATTTTCATAAATGATTTGCTAATATTGGCGATTTAAAATTGCTTCGAAAGCCGATTGCAACTATGAGAATTTTTATTACGCGTGAATAATACTCTATATGCATGTGCGATCGTGCGTCTACGCGCAGCGCAACACAAACTCCTCTTATTTTTGTAGACACGTGTGTTTATTTAACACATACTAACATTTAACAAAATATATCCAACGCGAGTATTCATAAACACCGACGGATCGGGACCGCGTTGATCGCCGTCATCACGCTTGCTTGTTTTCACGTGTCGGTGCGCGAGCGCGATTTCATCCGCGATACATCGGGCTGACAAATTTTTTCTCTAACCACTTTGACGTTCGACGCGACCGTAGAAAATTTCTAACGCTCCTGCTCGAGCGGTATTATTTTTTTGCTTTAATCCGACCGATCGAATTACCGTCCGCTCGTCGCAATTGTCGAAAACGCAAGAGCGGTTTTTGCGCTCCTGTCCGATGTGCAAATTATTCCCCGAATGCAACTTCGTATCGTGTAATCAAGCCGAAAACGGATTACCATTTTGCCTATTTCAAGCTGAAAGCGTCCAATATTATCGATCGTGTTTTCGTAAAAAAAAAAAAAAAAAAAAAAAAAAAAAACTACGCGACACTTTGTCCGAATACTCGGATTAAAATATACACAATGCTAGGCAATTACTGTACATTATTATTTTATGCTGATGTATATTATGATTTTGTGTATAAACAATTTGAGATTTAATTCACTCGAATCTTTCAAATATCTTCAGCCAACAAATAATACAAAATAATTGTATTTGTCCCAAAATTGATTCTAAAAAGCTTATTGTTAAAAATTAATGCGGTAATCGTATAAAATATACCGATAAAACGGATTAAACAAACGATGAGAAAGAATATTTGGTCAGTACGACCAGAGAAAAGTGGATTTGACACGTGACTGTGGCAGAAAAAGAAATTAAAAATAATATTATTTTTACTAAACGCAGAGCGTTCGCGTTTGGTCCTGTGTTTCTAAAAATCATCGGACCGTATTTATTCGGTCGACTCCTCGATCGTTTCGTCAAAACAACCCCTTCATCCGTGCAGCCCTCCGCATATGAAATTCGATCGAATTAATTAATCTGCGATATGGTTGCAGCGGCTGCTGTCACGCTATATATTCGCGTGCGCTTTTTCACGACGGCCTCGTAACCGGTTAATTCCGCGAATTCGTCATACACAGAAAAAGAGAGAAAGAGAGAGAGAGAGAGAGAGAGATCGCTAGTGGGTGCAGAAAATCGAAAGAGCAAAGGGTGCGATGTAAAAAAAAAAGGACAAGTATCCCAGCGAAATCGATACTACGGCTGATATTCATCGGAGTCGAATCCGCACGATGATTGACGACTATCGGTGCTACTACATGTTGCTGGAAGAGAAAGGGCTTTTGTGAGAAATAAACGCGGGAAGGACAGGCGGAAATGGTTATTTGAATAACTATATATGTGGTGGTTGGCCGCGCGACGGGTGCGCGCCAAAGCAAACAGAAAATAACTGATTATGAACGTTAATTAATATCGAGAACGCGGACGTCCGTACATGTTCGCAGAATTGCTCTCATCCTCCTCATCCTTCCTTAACTCCTTCGCTTCAAACTTTTCCGGATTCTCTTTCTTCTCTTTTCTCGCTACATTTTTCCGAGCGTAGCTTTTCACTGCGCTGTTTTACCGCATTTCCTTCAGATTCGTTTCTCTTTCCCGTCTTTTTACGTCACGTGATTGGATTTGAGCCGATTTGAGCCAGTTAGTTGATTCCTTTGTCTTTCTTTTTATTATCTTTTTTTCTCTCTCATATCCAATTGGATAAATCAAAGATTTTTCTTCTCACGATATCCTTCTGTCAATCTTGTGGAAAATTTGCGTTACTAATATCAAGAATAATGATAATAATACCAGGGATGAACGTTGTTACTTTATCATCCACACAATTTTTCTATCTCACACATGTAACGCGTTTTTCTTGATCGCCGGGAAAATGACTTTAGTTCTCATGCCTGAAGCTCAATTCGTGCGCTAATTAATATATACGATGATGAGAAAAAGGGAATCGATCGCTGATTCCAACGGTTTAAATTATGCATATTGAAATAAATTTTGGATTACTCGCTTTCATGAATTTTCAATCGCCGCATATTAAATCGAGGGAAGAAATAAAAATAAAAATTATTACTTTTTATATTTTATATTCACTGCGTATTCGAAGCTAAATGTGATTCTTGTCGATTCATCTCTCTATATGTATATTGTGTATTATATATTGTGTGTATGTGCATTCCATAAAATATTGTCATTATATAGGTACATATAAAGTCCATAAATAATCTATTGTATAATAAAACGTAATACAGAAAGCTAGAAAAAAAATTGCAAAAATACGTATGAGTAGTAATTAATAAGATAGTTAGATACTCTTTGCGAATAACGAAAGATTCTCAGTAAAAGGGACTTGTAAACTTTTTATAAGAAATGATTCGATTACGCGAGTTCGTCAAAGAATCCGTGATTAAAGTTTGACGGCGAAGCATCCAAAACGATGGAAGCAAGCCGACGTTATAAAGAATTCGTCGCCAGAATCTACGTAGGGATGCACAAAGGCTCGACAACCCGGTACGCGAATACATCCTATTGTGGAGCGAGCGGGTCAGCGGTGATGACGGTGGTGGTGAGAGGGAAGAGGACGGGGACTCTCTTCCTTTCTGCATCACTCTCGAATGCACTCGGGTGCATCTGTCGCGAGCTTGAGCGCTTATCTCGGAACTCCGTAGACTCCCGGAGCTCTCGGATGGCTTTCCCGAAGAAAGGACTCCTTCCGAAAGGTTTTCCTCCCGAAGCGAGGGTCGGAGGGCACGGGATTGAAAACGGGACGGCGGAGCGAAATAGTGGTCGGGGTAGGATGTCGAGAAGAGAAGGGTTGTGGGGAGGGATGGAGGAGGATGGAGGAGGATGGGGGGCTACTTGGATTTCTAATGGAGATGTGACTACCGCCGCCGCCTGTTGCGTCGTCGTGGCACGTGCCACCGAATCTAAATGCGCTTGTACCCTCCATTAGACGACGATGCTCGTATCAGTGTAACTCGCGCGAGAACATTACGACATTGTAGTGACACAATAATTTGTAATTTAAACTTGTAAGCTGTGAAAAATTCTTTTGTTAGCTTTTTTTGCTTTCAAACCATTTTTTCACACCAAAATTGCAACTCATTACTTCATTAATTTTATTAGTTTTCTTATAAAACGTGTAAGTGAGATTAAAAATATGTTTAAAATATATAAATATAATTAAATAAAATATTATATAATGAGAGAGAGAGAGAGAGAGAGAGAGAGAGAGAGAGAGAGAGAGAGAGAGAGAGAGAGAGAGAGAGAGAGAGAGAGAGAGAGAGAGAGAGAGAGAAGACGTAATTTGCGAGAAATTCTTTTGTTGGATTCTTTCTTCTAAAAATATTTTTACATCAAAATTGGCAAATGCAAATAATTACGTTGGTTTTCTTATAGAACTTGTTTAGGGTATAATGTGATTAAATAAAATATTTAATCAAAATATGCAGTTGCTAAGAAATATATATATTGTACAATTATATGTTATTTGTTTCATAATAATAATCTGATGGTACGTTTCAATGTTATTAATTATTTTGATTGAGAATTTTAATGATAAAACAAAAACAAAATTTTGCTTCTCCTTTATCGATGTTTAACACAACCTAAATGCATTTTACAAAGCTTCCACCTGAATTTGCGAAACCTAAGCTAACACGCGCATCTCCCCTACCTATCTTCATTTGCATGAAATAGAATTTTTAAACTATCGGCTTTAAAGTTCACTTTCGTTTCAAATCGAATAAGGGCAACTTTGGTCCAAAGCAGGCTACACATTTCATCAATCAGTCTAATTCTAATTAAATTTAATTTATTATTTATTTTTTCTTTTATATTTAAATTAAATATTTTGTATTAAAAATAAATACGAGATGTATCAAAGAAGATGCATACAATTATGTTATTTTTTATATATTAATTAATTTATTTCATTATTCTGTATATGAAATATTTATATAAAATCAGATTGAAAAGTGTGCTCTCATTTTACAAGATATTGCATCTTTTTTGCCTCATAATTTATCCACATTATGAATTTAAAACATTGATTTTTTTTTATGATTCTACTTTAATATTTTTACGTGTAAAATGATTAATTAATACACGTTGAAGCAATTTTATTTAGAACAACGAAAGTGAGCTTTATAATTTTTAAACAACTTTAAAAAAAAATATAATTTAATTAAATTTTAAATTCATAAAAAATTTACTGCCATACAACAATAGCTTCCTCTACATATTATAATTTAATCTAACTAACTGAATAGTATAGTACATCGTATATCTGTACTTTAGATGTTTTGAAGAATGAAATCAATATATTAAGCAAAAATATAGTAATCAACGCACAGATTATTTTTCTTTTATTTATAAAATAATTAATATTAGATCATATTTATATAAGAAAAAAATAATTACTATTTAAAAATTACGAATAAAATCATGAATACACAAGATAGATATCTAAATTAATATTAAAAAACAAAAAAATATATTAAGATTTTTATGAAATATCGCAATTGTTACAATCTTTCTTCCTCAATCAATCGATGCAGCACTCTTTTTACGTTTAGTTAAAAATGCACTAAATCCGATACAATTATATTTGATTTGATTTATTCACTAATGAGCGATTCACATCTTGTTTACTGACGCACGCGGCTCTCGCGGCGGCGATAGCGACGCGCGTCGCTGCGAGCCGAGGTTCGCCGAGTCGCGGCGGAATCGGCCGAGCGTCAATGTGACATCGACCGGGTCGCAACACGTTGTTCCGTAGACACGTTCGCGCGCGGCGGACGCGGCGCGTCGCGTCGGCGGCGGCGGTAACAGCGACCTTTTGGTTATGTTTCGGTTTATTAACAAGAATCTCGCGGTCGGGCATGTGTAAATGGCGGAGGTGGGTCGCAACATTGAGGTCGGCATCGTCGAGCAGCCGGTGCCGCGTACATCGTTTGACGTTTATCGCGAGTCTCACCACCTGCTGGCGCTCGGGGGATCCATAGGCATGCGCAGCAGCCTCAAGCACGAAACGTGGGGCAGGAGAGGCTCTCATCTGAGAATGTGCGTGGACTTTCTTGGCGTAAGTTTATTCTCTTTCGCTCTTGTAATTTATTTACGCAAACTGTTTCTTTTTTCTTTTTTTTTTTTTTTCGTTGCACATTTCGAGAGACTTTTATTCCGTCCGCCATATTCGTCCTTTCGCGTGACGCGCTTGAAACTATTCGGATTATATAGGCGATGCTAAACATGACGGGCACGTGAGATTGATATTTGAATCCTGTATCACACACACATACACACATGAGATGATTTTGACGAACAGCTTATTCGCTTCCTGATATTTGCGCTTGGCATTATTTTTGCGTTCTTCCTTTATAATCGTTCGTTTAACATTTATCGAAATTTTCCACGTCGAAAATAATTAAACGTGAAGTTGCCCCTCTCCTTCGCTACTTTTGCTTCATGATACGTCATATGCGGGTTGCGCTTTTAAATAATAGCTTTTGCATTTCATCTTGAATACTCTCATGCAAGGGATATAAACTATATTTATTTAAACAAGAAAATAGTCGACACCCACAATAACATTGTTTCTCACTCAAAATAACACGAGATGCGCGTATGGTGGAAAAATATTTCACGATAGCTTGCTCGCAAAATATATCAATATATATGTATATCTAACATTTTTCTAACGGAAATCATATTACGCATTGGAAAAAAATAAATTTAAAACAGAAGAGAATAGAAAAACATTTGATTGTTCGGTCTCGAGAGATTACCTCGAATTCGAGGTCGTCGTCGATTTTACTCTAGCTTTTCCTCCCCCTCTTATAAATTACGATCGATTGAGGTCGAAGGTTTAGAGGGTACACGACTACTGCGTAACATTTATCTTCGTGCAAAAGCAAGAAGAACGTGCGTGGATCGTGCTTTTCCCCCTGGTTTTTCTCTCATTTTGGGAAATGCCTTTAGGGCGAGCAAATGAGGCGAATGCATCCGGCCGCCTGTTACGGAATCTAAATCACGTTTTTCCCCGCCTGCCCTTTTACCCTACGTCATTTGACTGCTTTCTTATATCGAGTATCTGCAATGTGGTCCTTGATGATTAATGTTGTGTTGAAATGTATTCTTCGGGGTGATATATAAAATTACGATCAAAATCGTTATTTACGTACATTTCTTTGAATCACGGTGCTTTTTTATTAGCTTAGTTGTTCACAAAGTTAAAATAATCGTATACCTTTATTTTTCCGTTTTACCTTAAACAGATGCTCGATATACCGAGATTCGTATTCTTAGCGTCTTTAGATTGTTTTATATCGGACACAATTTCTATTGTAGTCTCGAGTACGTACAAATAATTGAAACTTAATGCGTCGTTTATCTTATATGCTCGAGGTAAAGCGCACGCGAATTATTAATACAATAACACAGAGCGCCGCATAAACAATAAACAATACATAAGTAGAGCAACGTTACAGCTGTCACAACCTTGAGATCAAAGTGAGCAGAGCTTAGTGCGAGCGAAATTGATCGCATATTATATGCAACTGTATTACGTGCATAGGTTGCATTATACTTACTCAAGGCAAAGTTCAGTAAAGTTCTCGAGATTATGTGCGTCTCTTGCAATACAAGTACAGTGAACAACGTTGCGATATTTTTTACCGCATATTTATTATTCATTTATATTTATTATCGCGAATACAATGTATATATATATATATCTTATTGTATACAATATGTTTAATATACAGCATATATTTTTTTTTTATTTGATCATAACCGTTACGTCGGAATGTATTAATTTATTTTTTAGTCGATTCTATAAAACATTTGAAAGTAAACATAATAAAACATTTAAATTCTTTATAAAAAATCGTGGTTTATGAAAAAATATATAATAATTATTTTATATTGTTGAAAACGTTCGCGCATTACGAGAATCCATTTAGTAACATGAGCTTTCATTATACACCCTCACAATGTAATAACATCGTGATATATCCATCTATTTTATTCTTTCTACATCGCGTGTATGTATCATTAATCTCCATGCAATATTTTTGTGAATATTATTTTTTTTTAAATAAAAAAGTTTAAATAAAATATTTGTTACATATTTTAATGAAATTATTTAGTATATTCTTTGGAAAATTTCGAATTTTTATTTTAATATTCAAATATCCTTGCGCTCTATAATTATTATATTACTTATGGATTTGATTGGATTATTCGATATCGTGGAAAAATTGATAACAAATGTCAAGAGGTATGAATTAACGATACTCGCGAGAGATCGAAACATTTATTCGACGTTTTCCGTAAACTACCGTGCTTAACGATCGTCATGACTACATAATAGACAGCATCCGTTACAGACAAGTTGCTCTCATTTACAGATATTTTTAAAGCGTCGTTTAACAGCAGCGGCGCCGTAAAGGTTATCGGCCTGTTAACTTCACTTTTACACGCTTACCTTTCGACGTTTATAGAACACGCAGGCACGAGAGTTACGATCACGTGTTTATCGTTCGCGTAAGACTTCCTACCGGCGCTTTACGCCGGATAATATGGCTTTACAGATGTAACTGCGTGTGATACGCTACGGCAAATTTACAATTACACCTGCGGCTTTCTGTTTTACGACATTTTGGATATGCGTATCTCGTATAAACTTTATTACGAGCTATACATACAAGACATTGAGATAATTATGAAATCGCGGCATCGTAATTTGTTTAAACGAGACATATTTATCCGACTTTTATACTCTATTGAAAAAAATTAATTTATTATTTAAATAATAAGACAAGAAAGTAACATTACTGTGGAAATATTATTCAAAATTAGGCATTTCCGAATTATCATTTTATATGAAAGCCGTTTAAATCAATTAGCATTCTTTTTTCTATTTTTCTTTTCGTCAAAATTGCCATTGGAAATTTTTATTACATACATTCATAATGATAGCACGTGTGTAACGTCAGGAAATAAATGACCTCGTGTCAGACAAGAAATCACGCTATCGCGACCATGCAGCGGCGCGTTTGCCAATAAATCAGATCACGGGATCATGTTCGACTTTTGGCGTCGTTGTGACGCACGAGGCTCGCATGGCCTATTTCCTAAGAGCGATTTTCCACGAATTACCTCCATTATGTCCAATTATCGGCTACAGTGAAGAAGGTTGATCGATAAGACCTCTCCGAGATCGAGGATACGCTTTAAACGAGAAGGGGAGATCGGAGAGTAATTCTCCGCTTATCGGTCAATATATGTATATAGAATAAAAAAATGTAGATTTTTTTTTGAAATATTGTCGTTCGATATGTACGATGAATATGTACGATCACGGACTTAGCAACTGGTGGCTCAAGTTTCGCTCCAAAGTGACGTTCTCGATTGTAACCGAGCGTGTAAGAAGGGGTTGAAGAGTCGAGAGCCTGTGTCGGAGTTCTATTCTATATACGTTCAAAGTGAAGAACCCGGAAACACGCTGTCTGGACTGGAAGCGAGGTGAGACGGTAGTGGTTCTCGACGGTGAATGAACGCCACTCGAAGCGAATCTTGTTAGCGCTTCGCGTTCCTTCGCGCGCGGCGAAGAAACACCGAGCAATTAAGATCCTTCTTCCGGGATCGACATCCACTCGTGTCATACCCTCTCCGGACCCTTCTATGAAATTCTTCGCATCATCAGTGAAGTGCCTTGTTTCGCGTTTAGGATCCATTCCTTCGACATTGCGGTTAGCACTCCTCACCTTGACTCACCGCCTATTCTATTATGTTTCTTGTCATTTTCATGTTATAATTGTAAATATGTGTTTATAATTATATATGTATATGAACGTAAGAAATAAAGGAACGAATTTTGCTATATTTGAATTTTTTTTTTATTTTTTTGTTCGACGAAAATTTCAATGAAAGATTAATCAAGAAAAGTGGAAAACTATTGTAAGAAAGAGATAGAGTTTCTTGCGCGCTAAGACATTATTTTTGGCTCGACAATTACAATTTGTCTGATGAATTTTTGAATTTGTTATACATAAGATATGAGACAGGGTGAAAATTTCATGTATAATTTCTTTCTTTATATTCGTTTGAGCATTTAAAGGAAAGTTATACCGTTCTCGCGACTTTGACCTGTTGAGCTAGAAACGTTTTATCGCCTCGTCATGGAATCCGTCTTATTACGGCATACGGCACGCCAACTCGTTTATAATCCGATTTCATTGTTGTAGTCGTCGTCGTCGTCGTCGTATCGCCGTCACGGCAGTTCGTACAAGCGAGATTAAAACGACGCGACGTGGTCGCGTCACGTCACACCGGGAAAATTGAGGTGGACATAAAGGGACGTCGGTGAGAGTTGATTTTTAATTCATTCGCGAGCAGTCGAGGATCACCAGTCTTCCTTTTATACTTTGAGTTAATTATGCTAGCCATCTCCTGGTATTTATGGAAGAGAAGATAAACCATTTAACTCTTATTTGATACTCCCGCCATGTATTTAGACAAATGTGTTTTATAGGTATACCTAAAAATGACCGGATATTTATTCAAGAATATATTCTCTGCTTAATTTGGAGACGATTTTTTTCTTAGAAAAAATATTGAGCAATAAAAAGAAAAGACTTTTTGCAAACTAAAATTTAAAAAATTAACAAAACTACATTTTTCAGTTAACTTTAGATGGAATTTATTTTAATGAATTTTTTTTATTTAAAAAAATATTTTTAAAAAAACATCCGATAGTTTTTTTTCAGATCTTCTAAATATATCGAGAATTCGCAAGTAATTTTCTGCTAATAGATGGATATATTCTAGAAAGTAACGTACATTTATCGTTTCTGTACCGCTTTATATTTCTACTGCATTCGTTATATAACGTTTATTTCGTAAATGTATTTTGAAAATTCATTTGATTCTCATTTATCATACATACATTTTGTCGTTGTGTATTTATATTTTCCACCGTGCTGTAAACTCATTTGCATAATTAACTAATTAACCGATTAATTAAATCAATTATCCGCTAATAATTTATAATCCACGCAGCGTTTTTAATTATCCATCCCTCTTGTACTCTTTTTCCCGCCGCTCTATCTGTATCGATTGACACGCTCAAATAAAAATATCTGTCGTTTTTTTCAAACTCTAAGACGTGAAAGAGGTCAGGGAGGGAGATTAAGGATGGGACGCCTCTGAAATATCCATCTTCCTTAACCCGGTAAGAAGCGCGTTTTCCGATCAGTTAAGCCCGACTAAACCTCAGCGACGTTCCTAAGAGAGCCACGGAACGGCAAGGAGAAAAAACCGAGGAAAACCTCAACGACGAAGCCGATTCAGAGATGAGTTTCAAGGGTTTTTTTCGGAAGTGAGAAAGAGGAGGAAGCGCCAGGTTCTCGACTGAGTTCGACTAGATAGAGACGTGATTGAAAACTCTGCCCCCGGCGGCACGAGAGCTTCGACTTAAGTGTATACACGCGCATACACAAGAATTGAGTGTATATATATATATATATATATATATATATATATCTCAGGCGCGCGCGTTCTTCGACTTTGTCCCACCGCATATGGAATGGAATAATGTATGCGGTCGAGAATTCAATAAAATCCCTCTTCTTTTCTCGCGAAACCAATCAAAACGATCAATTGAAAGTTTCGTCGATTAGTTGTCTTTTTTTAGAATTTATTCTTGGCGAATTAACTTCAGAGGTGGGCACACGCACACATAAAATACCTAGTATTTAAAAAATAAAATATAAAAATATATTTACATAAAAGAGCTATTTTTTATTTATTATAAATTATTATTGTAATAAGATATATTAAAGTTATATAATAATAATTTATATTTGTATAAATTAAATGATTCCATTAATTTTATAATTTTATATCTATGAAATTTATTTATGATAGTTGATTTTACAAATCAGAAATATATTTTAAATATACAATTCTTGTTAGAGAGATTTATTTAGTAATTAGGTAATTAATTGAAATAATTATTTTTCTCATTATACAAGCATAAAATATCTAAAAGAATGTTATGACGAATTATATAAGTTTTATTTACTTCCATTTACCATGTACTTGTGTATCTTTTAAATTTGTGATATTTATAAAATAATTATTCTAATTATTTTCGGAAATTAACATAAATATTAAACAAATTTGATTGTTTTTAAAATAAATGCAAAATTAATCCTCTTTTCTAGTTATTTTCTTTCCTACGTAACATTTGAAATAATATTTGACATAATATAAAAAAGTAATATTTGTGATGATTAATGCAAATTTGAAAATTTTGAAACATTATTTAAAATAAAAATTTTTTTAAGAATTTAATGAATAATTTGAATGTATAATTTTAATTATTACATTTTAAATAAATATATATTTCCTATTTATTTATAATCTATAACATTTTTTACGAAACAAAATTTTCAAATATTTTATTTAAATAAAACTGTAAGTGTGATTATTTGTGTTTGTATTGGAAATATCCCTATTATTTGAATTTTCCACGCTCTATCAGAATAATATATATATTATATAAAGAATTTTTATAAAATGTGATCAATTGATATTCTTCGTTTAATTGATCGCGTATCGAATATTAGTTTTCAAATGTATACGTGTAATTATTCAGTTTGTACACAATATTTACATCTTAATTTGTTTTGTTAGCGATGACTTTTTTATTCGATCGAATTTTTTATTCCACCTTTATTTCAGTGTTTGTCTTCGACAATACTATTATTGGGCTATCGTTTTGAAAATAGGATGTATTGAATTTGTTGTTAAGAATCTGTATCCACATAGATTTGAGAGATAAACTAGCTAATTTATAATGGTATATGGTTAATTCCGCAATATTTTGACGTAAATAACGTTTTAAATATTCAGAAAATTTTTCGGAAAGAATTTTGAACGGAATGAGATAAGAATAATAATTACATGTAATAAATATATAAATGGAAATTATTAAACTTACAATTAGTCACATTTGAGTTTGCTGTATCGTGTTGCATATCGAATTAGATTCTAACATTTTTTCTTATTTATGAGACTATTTGTATCTTTTTTCCTTTTTTTTCTATGGCTATATATTTACAGCAAGACATTAAGTTCTCAGCTCGCCTTATCCGACGATTCACGAGGGATTCATTCTTTTTGTTTCAGGTTAAGCTCGACAAGAGTCACAGCGGCAAACCTTCCAGAGTCATTCATATCAGGAACATACCTAACGAGGTGTCAGAGGCAGAAATCATCCATCTGGGCCTGCCCTTCGGCCGCGTCACCAATGTCCTCGTTCTCAAGGGCAAGAATCAAGTAAGTCTAAATTAATTATACAAGATTGTTTATAATTCTTATAAAGGTTTATGAAAATTGTGAATAGGGACGTAAGAGAACAAGCAATTGACACGCATAGTTGATATAAAAAATATTCCGTTTGCGGATTTTACTCTCGTAATTCGAAAATCTTTCAACACGCATTGCGTTGACAACGTCGTTTTGCATACCGTGTTCTCGCTACTGGTCGTCACGCAGGATAGAGATGAGAGGGTGCTCGAGAGTGCGTTTGTGTCACATGCATGAAGCACTTTGCGGCCATCGCAATAGCGGAGACAATCGAATCGTCGATACACGATCGAATCGAGTCGGCGATCGTCCGTTTAAGCATTATTATCCGCGTTATTACTCGCGCTCGGCGCATCGCGACAAGAGATACCCTGATGAAAACGCGAGCCCTCGATATCGTTCTCATCTCTCGATATCCTCAACTCTGACCATTCCGCCCTTTTGATTCGATCCACCAACCTCTCCCAGCAGCTCGGTCTTTATCTCGACGCTCGTTCGTGACGCTACACGCATCACGGAACTATTATTTCGTACGACGAGAGAGAGAGAGAGAGAGAGAGCCGGTCTATCGAATTCTAGTCTCGGTTTATCGAGCAACGTTAGCTCGCCAGAGCTCGTCCCGTTCTCATGTAATCCGTCGTAGATACGCCGTTTAAACGCATTTACGGACTCTCGTTCACCTCGATTGTTAGGGATTTGAAAACCGAAATCCTCCTTTTAGACTTTAAAATATATAGTTTTTCAAATATTATTACCAACTATATATTTATACATATTTTTATTAATTATATATATTTTTTAATGCGTATAAAAAGGGATCTTAAATAAATAAATTATACTTTAGCGTAACTTTTACGTTTTAATTATGGTCTGCTTGGTATCAAAATTTTAATGTTTCTTGCGTATTATTGTCAGATAAGGATCAATTCGGCAAATTTGGAGCAATTTTCCGGTATAACTGTCTGACAAACGGTACGATCGAGTTAGTTTTACGAACGCGATACGAACCGATCCGATCCATTCGCGAGCTCTCGACTGTATACGTCGACGGTATACGTTCAATTACGCGCAAACGAAATTACGTTTATCCGGACACCGTTCTGGCTTGCGTGATCAAAATATCAATTCTCTTTGACGACATTAATTCTGCGCTTGCACGTGCGACAATGCTCGCCAGGAGATTTAACGTCGCTTCATAAAGCTCTGCGTGGTTTTGCGATGTACGCATCGTCGGTAACGACCTCGTATTCAAACAACGTTCATATCGTGACTTTGCGGCCGTATGCGATGCAACTGCGATAAACGCAATAAGTGTTCTTATACAAATACATTCAGATAATCCACCTTGTTATCTATGTACTTGTTATGTATGCTTTTGTTTGTAAATTTTTATGTAAAGTATGTGGATATATTCGGAGATATTATCGATATGAGTGTTCGAGAGAGAAAAAAAAAAAAAAAAAAAAAAACAGGGATGAAAGAATTTTTTTTTTACCTTGCCAATAAATGACACATTGTAAACAACAATGTGTTTATATACATTTATGAATATACACACACGATTTTTTATTTATTTATTTATTTTTTTTTAATTTAAAGACGATTTTTATCTCGGAAAGTTTTTGATTAAATATCGTTTCTCTCTCTTTCTCTCTGTCAAATAATTTTTCTGCGTCGTTTTCCATTTTATGCTTTTTCCGTTCTTCAAACATAAGATTTCGTGCAAAAACGACGAACTAACGCATATTCAACGCATCGCCACAATACTTGTACCAAATCCCGCGACTTTCTGTGGCAATGATTATTCTCAGCAATGTATGCGCAGATTGCAAAAATAGGCCAGCTGTGCATACGTTGTTCCACATTTCGAATAATGTGGATAGCCCGCGGTGGTAACAAAGCTTCGCATATTCGTGTCGCGCTTTTAAAATGCGCTGAAAACTCAGATTCGCGTATTTTTAATACTTCAGGAATTAATAACTATGTTTTAAAATAACGTGTATTTAAATACAGAAGCAAATACACACACTGTTTTAATACAATATTTTATCGTCATGCGAATGAAAAAATATCATAAAGCAAGGCAGCATTTGTATATAAAAAAGAGTGTGTTTAATTTAAACACATACGCACGTCTAGCAAATATCAGCAAAATTTACAGAATATTTCATCGATTTTACTGTTGAATAATTACGTTTAAACATGATATGGGATTTAATTATAATATATTTTTTTAATTTCGCTTAATATATTTTTTTTTTAGTCAGACCGACCAATAATTCGTCCGAGTTTATTATCGGTATGTCGAAGAAATCCGCTTTGCCGCAAGTTATTTCAGACTATTTTTCGTACCGACAATTCTCCAAGCTTGAATATTTTTCCGATGTGACTGAGCGAATTAATGGCGAATCATCTGGAACGGGGAGGGAAAATGAGAAGAGAGAGAGTCGGTCACGAATGGCGAGGATGTGATTTGAGGACGGACGGGTTTCGAAGGGGATTAAATTGGAACACCGAGTATTCATCGTAGCTTACCGCACACGGGGAATATTTGAATAACTTGTAAATTCCCCGAATGCGTATTTGATGGCCGCGCTTCGGTTTTGGAATTCTCCCACGGTTTTAGTCCCTATCTCTTAGTCACCCTTCTCTACCTCTGATTCGATCATATTCTTCGTCAGATCCTTTCGCTAAGTAAGTTGTGTTGCATGATTTTAGTCAAAAGTTAGCTTGTTACGTTGACGAATAATTATTATTTCTAATTTTACTTCAAAGTAATTGTTGAACCGTATTTATTAACGAAATGGCGGGTACGCGAAATTTCACTTTGACATTACTTCTTCAAATTTCTTAATGTAGATATTTTTTTATGCGTATTAAAATCGGATGTTTCGAATTTTAATTGGTCCTTTAATAATTTATATTTTTAAAAAATAAAATTCTTTTTATACATGAAAAAAAATTATAGCAAAATAAATAAATAAATATATATTGGATGTGTTATATATAAATACATATAAGAAAAGAAGAAAATAATAACACAATATAAATTATATAAGCTTTAATAAGTGAAATCTTATTCCGTTAATTATATTGCTACATGATCTTATCGTATTAGTAATCCCCGCTATTTCGATTGCATTTCGAGAAATTTGAAATTTCCTTTAGGTATAAAATCAGCGATATTATAGAGGAGAGTGAGTATGAACCTTTCACCGTGAGCATGTCGCTTCAAAGCGCATTGCCTAATCAGCGTGGTTAATTGCAACATGCGCTGCACAAAATACGCAATAGGCGAAGCGTCCTATTTGGAATCCATTAAATGACTGCTATAAGCGGACACGGAACTCCTTCAAAGGAATGTTTGCTCAACGTCATTACATTACACGAGTTTTGTGCCTTAATTCTCCGAAAATATTCCTATTTTGTGGGCGACTCTGATAAAAATTGGATTATCGTGACGTAGTATATCGAATATATTTACATAAAAAAATAACCCGCCTGTTTGTCACGTTGAGTAAACAACGTCAACGTTGCCATTCTTGCAAAAACGATATAATGTCGATTTTTACGCTTATTACATGTTTTACCGCGCGTCAGAGAAATATACCATTTGTCAAATAATTAGTAGGAAATAATTTTACAGCCTCGCGGCGAATGATGATTCGAAGATACGTGTAGATTCGGTGCCTGTGGGGATCCCGTGAGCGTCACTAATGCGTTTGTAATTTGCACGAGAAGGTTAAATCTCCTCATTTGGCTCAATGCAGCAAACCGGTGTGCATCGATGCATTACTTTAATCCCTGTCCGGGTATATAAACGACGGCGCGCACCGCTCGGATCGCATTATCATACCTGTTGTGCGTATGCCATTATATTAGAGTCAGTATTGAGGGTGAAAGAGAGAGAGATGCGCGAGCATTAAACTCATTCGCATAATCTCGCTCGGGATCGTGTCGGCAAAGCCTCGGCGATTCGCCGAAAGCCAGCCCCGGTCTGGTGATTTTCTCCAAACGAAATCCTGACGAAAGAGAGCGCGGCTTTATCCAGGTCCGAGCGATTTTCAGTCACAACAATGACGATGATAATGATATCGTACTATCGTTTGCACACACGGCAGAATCTTTATTTGGTATTCCGACCATTTGTTACATATCAAACATGTTTGAACGTCGAATTGTCTGTATGAATTATTCCACCAAAAAAAAAAAAAAAAAAAAAAAAAAAAATCCAAAGTGTATATATATAGAAAAAAAATTGTTTTCATTTTTATCCGAATCACATTTCCGAAAATATTCATAAGTAAGAATTAATCTAAATGATAAAACACGATAATACGATGCGATTTACCGTCATAACAAGCGAGAATGTTACAATCATAATAAACAGTAACTCATGGACAGCAATTGTAACAGTATTAGCCACGGTCGAGAGGAGGTCGCAAATTACAGCAAATCGCAGAAACGTTCTGTGTTTGGCAAATGCAATTTCCTTGCCACCCGCGGCCCTTATTGTTAGACCCGCGTGCAGAAATCATAACTCGCCTCCCCTTCGTCCATTTTCGGCGACGCGTCCGCCCGTGGCGACTAAGACAATCCCGAAGTAACTCGATCACGTGGGGAAGCTCGCGTTATTATCGTACACACTCGGGCTTAAGCTTGCCAATTACACGCAAACAGACGACGAGATGGAAGACAAGGACGAGAGAAGCGCACGTGCATTACGTTGCGGTAGTAAATCGAGTTTCACGATGAACCAGCGTGGCCCGGTCCCGACCTGGGCGGCTGACCCCCTCGGGCACTTTCTCCGTGTTTGCTTTGATTCGAAGTTTCCGGTTAAGTTGGTTACCGGAACGGGCTCTTTGTCCGATCCCGCAAACTCCCGCACCGCCGCTCTTCTTGCTTGAGGATCTTCCACGTCCTTCAATGTGGTGAAATTTTCCTCGGGCTCTGACAAAAGAAACGTCAGATTGTTCTGAGAGACTCGAAAAAGCTGTGGCGTTTGCTATTATCTTACATTTTAAGAATTCGCCGTAAATTATGATATATATATATTTTTTTTAAATAATTTTTTTATTTAATAATTTAGATTTTTAATTATATATTCAAGAATAATAATGAAAATATATTGTGTACTTTTAATTATACATAAACGTAGCGTATATCTGGAATGATATTCGTTATCGGATGGTTTAAAAACAATTCAGTTTTCAGTTTATTTATCTGTCAATTAATATCCGTGTAACGTGGCTTTTTTTTTTCTATTTTGCCGGCGATTTTTCCCACGCTATTAAATCCATTGTTAGGATACTTTCCCACCGAAAATCTACTGTCGGGTTTCAATCTCGCACAAATATCAGTCAGTCAGACACGTTCGATGAATTTGATTTCTCTGTTTTTCTCTCCGTTTTAATTAACGGGGGCGAGTATCCGTGGGGGCCGCGCCTCTCCGTGTCGGACATCCGGTATAGGGCGCGGCTCTCAAGTTGAAGGGAAAGGGAGAGAGGGGGGAGGGGGGGGTCGAGGAGAAAAAAGAAAACAGTTATCGATCAACTATCCCTCCGGCATTAGAAATGTATTTCTGCCGCGCTTTGTTTAATCCTCGAGAACGCTGTCCAGCGGGCTCTTCATTCGTCGCCGTCGCTGTCGCTGTGTTTGCTTGGTTTCTGCCCTTAGGGCGGCCTTTCCGACTTTCACGCCGGTGTTCGATCTACAAAAGCAACGTACTCTAGCTACAGGGTATCCAAATACGAGAGTTTGGCGTTTGTTATACCGGAACCTCCTAGGATTTCAGTGACGCCCGCTCCCAGCCGGATCTCCTTTTAATCCTCGACGGACCGTGGTCCTCGAAACACTGCGAACTCATCACTCGGCCTGAATTTCTCGAACTCTATTGTTATCTTTGTTCGTTGGACTCGCGTTAAATTCGACCGTCCTCGGAAAAGGAAAAAAAGAAAAAATATCTAACGTCTACTAATCTAGTAGAGCTATTAAATGTTTCATTTGTAATCTTACTTGCAGATCCCTGTAATATTTATAAAATACGATACGAGGTTCCACATTTAATTAACATAAATAAATAAGGAAGTAGAAAATGTATTTAACCTTTTCGGTATCCGCGCGTGTCCGAGTAACTCTCTGTCCCTGTTTATCTTTCATCTCGAAACTCGTTTCTTGCGTGAGAAAAATAACCACGAGGTACCGCGGTGCAGCTTTCAGAGATACATCGGTCGCAATCTCGCGTATGTAATTTAATTAAGAAGAGGAAGAGTGGGAGAGAGAGAGAGAGAGAGAGAGAGAGAGAGAGAGAGAGAGAGAGAGAGAGAGAGAGGAAACGAGAATAAACGAACAGGAAGGAAGACTTACACGATTAACGCGACTTTTCAATTTTTGGCTAATTAATTCGCCGACTGAATAACGCGCCCTTTAAAGCGGTTGCAAAAAGAGAACGCACACGGGGGTCAAGAGTCAGAGAGGATGGGTGATGACGGGGGTGGAAATAGCTGTAAAGGGCGGAATGCGATAACGCCGCGAGCGGGCAAACGTAATAACTGGTGACGATATTAATATTTTAAATTCAATTTAAATTCAATTAAAGTTAGATCCCACGGTATACTAGTAGCAGTCGTTGCCCATTGCCATTGCGGAAGCGGTGATCACATGACGGAAGGAAGAACGAAAGAGGGAGGAAGGAAGGAAGGAAGGAAGGAAGGAAGGAAGGAAGGAAGGAGGGAAGGAGGGATGGAAAAAAAAAAAGAGTTGCCATTTCGGTTCTTGCTTTGTGCGCGTGCAACGTACTTGTCCCTAATTATTGCGTCGCATATTCGTTTCTCGAGCTTTTTCGTTCCCACGATGCTCCTCTATTTTTCCTCCTTGTCTACTTTAATTTTTAGTCCCTTAGTTTAATTAACGATTCTTCACCGTCTGGCGATTAGTCGATTTTGCGAAAAAGCGCGACAAAAATAATTGCCTCTCTAGGATCTGAGGTTTCGTTAAATAATATTTTTGTGAAGACCAACTTTTGTACGTGCATAATTAACCCTTACTCTCCGTACTGATGGATCATTTTTGTCTGTGATTTTTCTAACAACGTCAATTTCTCAAAAACAAATAATCATAAAATAATATATTTAAGTAAATTATTTTTCAAATTTATTATTTTAGTCTTTATTTAGAATGTTCAAAGAAGGTATATACATTTTTTCAGATTTTTTAAAACACTTTTACATATTAATAAACTTATCGAAAATACGCTACCACCTGTGTACAGTTGGAAGGTGCCAAAAATAACAATACGGACTAAGGGTTAATTTGAGCGTAAATGATAAAGCTTTTCCTTCGAGCGAATTTTCGAACGTTCCGGACTATATTCGAAGATTCCCGTGCTGGTCGACCGCATTGAAAACCAGCAGAACATATTTGAATCGTTTGACGTCGCCAGTCGCGACGGTAGTATTTAGATCGAAATGAAATTTCCATTATGCAAATGCGCGCAGATGCATGGAGTGCGTGGTCGAGCTATCGATTCACCTCGACGGCATCGCGTGCAACGCATTCGTTTATCTAAATATGGTTCGTCGTCTCCTCGAAACTCGACCCACTTTTTTACATCCGTCAAAGACATTTTGATACATTTTTTTTTCTTTTTGCGTACGTAACGAATCGTCTCTTCTTCGTTCGTTTTAATAATAATAATGTAATTTTCTTTCTTTCTTTGGTGGAATCCGTATCGTGTCTAATACTTAAGAATAACTTTCAGACAAATCCGGGAAAACGTCGGACGATGAAGAAAGCGTATCTTTTTAAATTCGAGTAATTCAATTGCATTTGATTCTCAACGTGAAATGTAAAATCAGACGAATATATAGCCCCGTTACGTTTGCGTCTAAAAAAAGAAAGACGGCGAATTAAAAATTTATAACTTTCATCGATCGGCATTATACATTGTGAATTCCGCGGAGATGAAGTATGACATATCTGAGATATCACTCTGTCAGTTAGCGGGCGCACACTTGAATTATATAACGTACACACGTATCTATATAATTTGCGTCGGATACATCTCTCCTATCTCTTCGAAAACGAGCTGCACGAGAGAAATGTCTGGTCGGAAGACTCGAGGGCGCGGCTTGTATCTATTTCGCAAGCATGCGTACACCTCGCGGAATTTTACGGGCTAAGAGGAAAGGCTGAAGCAACGGCACGATATCATAAGACTCGAGGGCAAGAGGGCGGAAGGGAAGAAGATTCAGCTCGTCGAGCAGAGAAAACGCGGGTAGCGACAACGATTTCCATCCACTCCCGCCTTTTTCTATCCTTCAAAATTATTTGCATCTCTTTTGCAACCATCCCTTCGTCATTCTTGTCTACGTGTGTATGTTTACGATTTTTTATGAAATTTAAGAAACGTATATAAAGTCAATTTGGAGACGATTTTTTTTTCCTTAGCGAAAGTGTCGAAGAAATCATTTCTTGTAAATTTCTAATTTTTTCTTTTACATATTTTTGTCTAAGTCTGAAATTAAAATTCTATTAAATTATATAAAGTGAAATTAATTGAAAAATATAATTTTATTAACATCTTATATATAACTCCACAAAATTAAATTTACGAAAAGACTAATTCGATTTAAAAGACTTGTCTTTTTCAATCGGAAAATCCAGAGAATCTGCTGTTAAAAAAAGATCTAGTTTTGGGACACTTTAGACATATCCATATATATATATATGTGTGTGTTCAGTTATTAAAATCACAATTATAATCTATTCATCACGTATATTCGTATTTACATGGATTATATACTATCCATCGTATCTTTTCGATGGGATTTACGCGTTGAAATAATTGGCCGAATATCTTCCACGACCGCGATCGAACTTTCATTTAATCTCGTGATTTCGTTAGCGATCGCGTATTTTAATTCGCGTGCCCGCGCGCGATTGCCATTTTTCCTGAACATCCAATTTGCGCGAAACGTTAATCTCGTTTCCTCGTTAATACGTCTCACCGATCTCCTCGCTCCCGTCCCCGTGCGTTACGAGAATGAGAGATAGAAATTCATCCCCCGTACGTGTGTAGCATCCTTTAAAGTTTACGACGGCCGGCGCGGACGTCACGTTGAACCCTCACCAAGTGAAATAAGCTCGGATCTAGCCTGACCTGGTCGCAAAAGTCGACAGACGTCGTCGACAGACATGTGACTGCAATAGCGCGATGTGAGATAACCGTTTTGCGACGCATCTTCTTTTATTTTTTTTTCTTTTTTTACCCATTGCTGCTACGAGCTGCAATTTGCGAGACCGCGAAGTCGAGGATAATACGACGTTAACGAATTTTAATTACTAGTAAAAACCCACGTGCTATCCATTCACGAGACGATGAAGAATATCATTAGTCACGGTATTCGATTACGTCGCGCGATGCGGTACGGATCTTTCTTGAAATTATGCTGCGAAGTGCGCTTAATGTTCTCTCCAGGTTTAATGACGATGCGGTTTCAACGATGAAATCGCATTTATGACGCGGATGTTAACAGTATTTCTTTTTTTGTAACTTCTATTCTCTGCGATTTCTTCGTTTAATGATCGTCTTTTACCCTCGTGACGTAAGTTACCAGTAAAAACCTTTTTCGGCACTGGCTGGGAAACGCTTTTTCGCGAATTTTTCGAGGAGAAATTCCTTGTCCAAGCTACATGTATTCGTGAATTCGGGAAGCGATTCGGCCGAGTCGTGAAAGCCGGACGTTCGGGGAAACTTCCGACCGTGAACGTATATAGCAACGATATATATACGTTTAGAGAAAGAGAGAGAGAGAGAGAGAGAAAGAGTGGTCACGTCTCTCGAAACGGGTTAAAGACTTTTACGACCAGCTCCTGGAAACACGTTTCATTGCCGCGTTGCGTTCCGTTCCGCTTCGTTCTGCGGAAAGGAAGGGTTCGACTCTCCTGGCTTCAGACGCCTCGTGAGACGGCCTCGCTGCTTCGTGACGGAATTGCGGACGAGAGCGCTTCTTTTTACGTTTGTGAAGGACGTAAAAAAAAAAAAAAAAAAAAAAAAAAAAAAGCCGCAGACGCGACACTTGACGAAATCGCGTATACCTTTACTTTGCGGGGAATTTGCGCGCCTCAAGACGTGTAGCCTTTGACGATTATTCGTGGCTTCATAAACAATAGCAATTGTACGCAGTATGTTTCACATAATGATAAGATGCGTTCTGCACACAATACTACGAATAATTACGGAAAGAATCGAGCATTAAATCAAATTTTTCTTTCGTTCTCATCTTTCATATAAAAGGTAAAAGGAGAAGATGTAGCGTATATATACTTTACGAATAGTTATTGTACAATCTGCAGTAATTACGGCAATTGATAATTTGTCATTAATTACTTTCTTAATGTAAATTGCGTGCAGTGATACATATTGGAGAAATTACCGTAGAAAACAGCCGCTATTGTACGGTCGTGTCGCCGGTTTCGCTTACATACCGAGCGCATGGCAAAAATATCACCAACGGACGTTGAAAAATACTCGTCGTAACTATGTTGTCGTGGTAAATAGTAGAGCGAAATAAGAAAAACGGCGTGGAAATATGACGCGATGCATCCAGTGGGATACGACTGGAACTTGAAATTTTCAAACTGCAAATTTGTCGGCTACGTGCTGCATGAGGAAGCACCTCGGAGCCTTAGGGAAGTTAATTTCTTCAAGATGAAAATGAAATTGATGGCTCGAAAGAAAAAACTGACCCAAAATTAGCTCGATAATCAAATTAATTCGAATTAAAAACTTGTTCATTTTCCTCTACATATTTTTAATCTGCTGTAAATGTTATACTAGTAGTTTTATACGCACTTTAAAAGTTGAAGTATATGTATTATCATCCCTAAGAGATGTTAAATTTTTCTAGATATATATATATACCAAATGCCCAAAGGTAGTTAAACTAAGCCTAAAATAGAAGAAGCATTCTCGCTCTGTCCGGCGCGATACCATCGATTCGCCTGGACGCGCAAGGACGATTAATAAATTGCTTCCGTTCAATTATAGACCGTGATAAATCGAGCCGTCTACAGGTAGTCACCTGGCTCGTCAGCGAGGAAATTGAGCGACGCCCTCCCTCCTTCGTTTTTCCCCTTCTCTCTCTCTCTCTCTCTTTCTCTCTCTCTCTCTCTCTCTCCCTCTCTCTCTCTCTCTCCCTCTCTCTCTCTCTCTCTCTAGCTTTCTTTCTCTCTCGCGCGCGATCGGGCACGTACACTCACACGTACGCGTGTCTACATTCTCGCAAAGTTGGAAGGGAAAATTGAAAAGTTAGTCCCGCCGAGATTGACTACTACCGATCTCGACGCGGACCGTTCGTGGATGTTTCCGCGGCAGTTAAACCGGAGGGGGGGGGGGGTGCGCGTTGAAATCGGCTTTTTCGCGTTAGTCGTAATAATGCGGTTATCCGAATTCGATGGTGTCACGTAGTGTCACGAACGAAGTTTGCGAAACTTGTTTGCGAAACTGAAGTTTGCCAACTTTTCGCAGCCTTAGCTTCGCATCGTTCGCCGTTTACCTAGGATATGTAAGTTTTCTGGAAAGAATATTAACTTTCTCAAGAAAGAGTTGTACCGCGTGTTGCAAATCGCATTAATACACTGCTATCGACCCGCGAAGTAGAATAGAAAATTTTGCGAGATGTTGAAGAATTGAGAATATTCAGACCGGCTTTTTTTTCTTTTTTTTTTTTTTTTAATTTCTTTAATTTTTTTCCTCCTGGGAAAATGAGAAGACCGGTGCCTGCCGAGGAGCACGGTCGGTCGAACGACAAATTCGTCGTCTCGACATCGTGGAAGGTAATACGGTTAAGCGACAGGATCAATGCCGGGGTTATACTCGGCCCTGGTCTTAAGCGAGTTACTTTAATCCAATCGCAAACAGGATGGGATCCGATTAACCCATGTTAGCCGGCTATTTCCAGCGATCCTGATGCATCGAGCTGTGCCTCGAGTTTTCACGCTGTTCTCTCTCTCTCTTTTTCTTTCTCTCTCTCGCTTTCTGACTATATCTTTCTCTTTCGAATTTTAACAATGAGACTTTAATATTGTTTTATAAGCGTAATATTGATGAAGCTTAATATATATGATTATTATCACATATGATATATGATATTGATATATGATTGTTTCGCGATTCGACAATATTTATTTTTGTTGTATAAATATTAATTTTAACAATGAAACGTTACATTAACAACGTTACGTTAACAATGAAAAGTTACATTAAACACGTTAAATAATCTATGCTAAAAGGTCACGAGATGTTTTCCTTTTGTTGAATGAAAAAAATCAGGTGATTAAATACAACAATGTGACGTTATAACATACGTGTAAAATCGTGTAATTCAATCATATTTTTATTGCAATCATTAGATCTCTATAAATCGTACCATTTGATAACGTTGTATCGCACGAAGCTTTTTGCAGTGTAATGCGATTTTACGTGTTTTGTCCGTCAGCGATATTGCACATCGTTCGTTGCTTTCCACAGTGATCGCCACATTTTCTGCATTGTAAGAGGGAGAAAAAAAAACCCGAGTGGAGACCGAGCTGTTTTATTGCATCGACATGACGGATTCGGTGAATATTAGTACCATTAATGCAACCTGCATTCGGGATCAAATGCTACGGGTTTGCTGCTTCGTTCCATCAATAACGATCTCCTATTGTTTGTGTCTGTTCTTCGCTATCTATCGTTCGGACCAAACGAAACTCGCGAAAGAAGAGAGACGCGAAATTTTTTGCCAACGTACTTTCACGAGCATGCGAAACAACATTGGAAACATGAGAGACACGTTAGCTAGTGACATGGAACAGAAAATGCTCGAAAAAAATGACACAATGATAATAATGAAATATTTTTGTGACACGTGGTACAGAAAGACAAAGTATGAAGAAAAATATGATGAGAAAAAATACAGCGAAATAAACGGTGAAGAGTCGTGAAAGTTGATTTTTAACTTGGCATATTTGACAGATTTTTGCTCGCGCCGATTTCAAAATCGTGCGCGCGTGTATACGTGTGTATACATATATAAATATATACACTCGACTGACTTGCTTATTAATGTAAGATCGCATTAAACGAGAATTTGCGTTCTCGGATGTGGCACTTCGTTCGCCTCGTCTTTTTCGACGGAAAGATTTCCTGAGAATTGAATCGAGTGATCTAATTCGGAAAGTTCTCGCGATTCGAGACGCTATTTTACGGAGACATTATGCGATTTGGCGATTTCTTCTTGCACAAAATGTACGTCTTCAACGTGGATAATAAATTCACATACTTTACTCTTTCTGCTTTCATTTATCTGACAGATCCTACGTAATCTTGTATTTGAATTTTTAATTGACCTTTCTTTTATTTATGTTTCTTTTAAAATTGTTAAAGATATCGAGGATGAATAAAGCGTAATTTTACACATCGGCTCGATTTATATATCGCTGATCGAAAAAAAAGTGACGCAAACAATTACGGATTATTTGATAAATTATTTTTGCATTTATATGATAAAAATATAAAATATTTTAAGTTTCTTGTCTGATATTTTAAGTCTAATAATAAGTTATCTTTAAATGCAGTTAAATTAGTTCTGCTATTATTGTGTTAAAATTATACATTCAGTAAAATTATTATTAAATTTTTTTCGCTATTATAACAACGACGTGCATGTGTAATGACAACGTCATTACTAGTCACGTGCGTGTTTCGTATATTCTTTTGTGGGTTCGTATTTCCCACTATATTAAAACTGCCAATAAATATGGTCTACATACATACATACACGGATCCTCTTATCTCTTTTATCAGCGATAATAATGAAACGTCTAAATAGCCGACGGATTACAGACACATCGGTCGGATAATTGTGCGCGGTTTAATTCGGCGAGTTGTGTCGAAATTTTCGATTCATTAGCAGACTCTCACGGCTCTATATGTATTGTTTATACACGAGATGATGGGAAAGCTGCAGCTGATCGAGGGGAAATAACCAGTGCTTTTCGCGGCTTGCGTTGGTTTGCAGCGCGTTAAGCCGCCCGCATTAAATACGCGGTGAATTCGAGAATACGCATCGCAAAATTCGATGGTTATTAAATCATTATAGGAAATTCGATACGTGTATATACCTAATTTTTATCGATATCGCCGTAAAAGAGGAGAGGGAGAAATATTTTCCACTGACAGAGCAAAGTCGCTTTATTGCGCCGCTTTCAAAATGCGCCGAATAGATCCTTGCCTATTTCGCAACGCATCGTGATTTTTTTTCTCCAGTTCGTTCGCGAAACATTTTGAAATTTTACAAAATTTGCACGTTTAACTCGTTCGTCTACCTTCGTTTTTTTTTTTTTTTTTTTTTTTTTCTTCTTTGACGAAGTTAATTTTCAATATTCGCGTGACAGTGTTTTATTCCGCGTACGCGGATTTGTTTGTTTAAATAAAAAAAAAAAAAAAAAAAAAAAAAAAACAAGAGAGGACCTTGCAAGAGTTTCCATTAGAGGGAATTATTCCTCCTAATTTCCGACGATATCTCGTGATCCGTTTGACTGACCTAAGATGGTATTCCTTTTAGTCCCTCTCTCTCGTTCAAGGGTCGACTCGAGTAGTTTGTGTCGCGTCCGTTGCAGGGATCGACCGCTTTTTCGACCGACTTCCGTGCACAGTTCCGTGTACTTCTTTGGAGTCCCTCTCGTTTGCTAATGACGACGTTCTCAAATCCCCAGCGGTCGCTTTACAAATGTGACCGGCCCTCGGACGTCAGTCGAGATAGATCCGCGTCTTTACGGGCCAAGTTTTTAATCGTTCAGCCTTCAGATCCGCCTGCGGCCGCACTTGACTATCGTTTTGCTCGAACTTGCCACGATAGAGGGAGATATTAAGTCATTTCATTTCCTTCATATCTCTTTTTACGAGGACGATTTTTATTTTACGCATGCGAGGTCACTCAATAACTAAACTTAAATCTTTTCTGTGTAATAATAAGGTTACGGTGTAAACCTTTTTTTCTTAAAATTTATTCACTACTTTTGCTGTCGTTGAAATATTTTTTCATGCATTTAATATTTCTGTCTTATTAAAAATATAACGGAATAGTAATAAGATTTAGGAAATTATATTTATATATATATATATATATATATATATATATATTCCTATAATAATATAGAGGTCACAAAAAATATATTATATTTATTATATTATACATAAATATAATAAATATACTGCATAATAAATGTGGTTTGGATAATTAATGGAGAAATGTTGTGCAAGAGGATTTTAATAAATAAATTTCCAATCACAAAATCGAAGAAATAAATTCCAGTATTATAAGCAAAAAAAAAAAAAAAAACGGATTACGGGATTACTATTACACGTTCGCGTATTGGAGATATTAATTATCATCATTATATTAAAATTTTAATTAATGTTGTATTTCTTACAATAAGTGAAAAATAACTGAGACCACAATATACACATCATATATAGATATATAATTTGGAGCTTTTTAAAGTTTAAAAGCGTATTATGAAAAATACATGAAAAATTTTAAACAACGAAAAAGAAATATATATATATATATATATATATATATATATATATATATATATATATATATTATAGATTATATCAATATTAAGGTACGATTAAAAAGAACAAACATACACTTAATTCACGCGCGAGAAAATCACGTAAAACCGATTGTTGGAAAATACAATAAAAAATTTGTGTGATGTAAAGGCAAAAGTTTTGTAAAAGTTCTTCTCATTTCTCGATAAAGAGAGAGAGAGAGAGAGAGAAAAAGAGATAGAGAAACATGACCGAAAGGTGATATTCTCTACAAGTTACTCGTGTGAGGAAACCTTTGGACGAAAACGAGGCAAGAGTCCGGATGGAAAACTTTGGCGACCTCCGCGAATCGGGGAAAAAGGAGAGATAGGGAATCGAGGGTGGAATCCTGAGCGCGCGACAAGAGGTAGGACGCGACGACAGGTAGAACGACGAGGGTGGTGAATTACCCCTCCCCCCTACTCCCGAAACGCGACGAGGGACGAGAGAAAAATACCCGTCGGTGGCGAGCCAATGGGGATCGAAGCCGCAGAAAAGCCTTTACTGGGAACCCCGGATAGTGACCCTACCGTCCGCTTTTCCCATGGCGCTTTCTACCCTCGCTTCACTTCCTTCTCCCCCTCTTCGCCGGCTCTCGTAACATTCCTCTTTGCCGTCGACGGAGTCATAGAAGTCGAGTAAAGCCGATCGTACCACGCTGTATCATGTAAGTTCCTTCCTCTCGCTCTTTCCTCCCTGCGTGTCGCCCGAATTCACTCTCTAATATTCTCGAGTTCTGTCATTTTTACCCTCTCGTATGTCGACGCCGGCGACCGAAGGCACGAATGAAGGGAATAAAAAAAGAACGCGCTCCTGTGAAGCTCGATTTTTAAGCGACCACACGTTTTTCCTTTCATCATGGTGAATCATTTAGACTGTCGTAAATTCCACCCTTGTAATTCGAACCACTCTGATATTTTTAATTTGCCTTCCGATTTGCATAGATTTACAGTCTCTCGTCTCTCTTTTTTGCTATATATATAATATTTCATATAATAAATTATATAAACGTTTATGTTCAATCTCTGCGTCCAAATCGGATATGCAATAATTTGTTTCTGAAGCTTCTTTCACTAATTTCGTTGCCAATGAAATTGGACAAAATTACGCTCCGACATGGAAAGCTTACTCAGAGACACACGACAAAGTTTGATTAATTAATTAACAGGCATTATTGGACTTTGAGAACGAGTTCAATTAAATTCAACTCTCATGAAAAACGCGTGCGTATGATAGTACCTTCGGATGCGTGATTTAATTTTTCCGACACTGCACCGCGCGCTATTTTCTTTTCATCTCTTCTTTTGTCTTATCTTCCTCCTCTTTTCTTGTCATCTGCAAATAAACAATGGACCGACCGCTTGCCATTAAGATTTTTTTCTTCCTTCTCGACGGAGAAGTTCTCTCGTATCGTTTTTTTTTACACTCGATGACAAATAAGCAAATAGTCTTATGACCGTCGTCAACATTGTTATTCCTAGAACGAAGCTAACTTTCATGGGGATCCTATGTTGCTGTTGTTATTAGCTAATGGTACCCGCTGAAGTTTTGCGAAAATTTGAAAACCGGATAGGAGTAGCGATGAGATAAATATGTATACGTAGAATCTAATACAAGTCTCTCTCCAATAATTATTAACAAAGTTATGATCGCTAACGAGATAGACATTTCCAACGTCAACGGCAAGATATTTGAGTAATGAAACTCTAGACACGCGTACGTAATATGCTTATTTAAATAATAATTATCAACTAAGTAATATAAGTAATGTAGATTATTATATATATTAGTTTCTCTTTTTTATTAATTTTCTCTTTTGTGGAAAGTTCGTGTATTCGTGAGTATGTATTTGTGAGAGAAACACAATTTCCAATTGCCATCTCGTTCATCTTGCTACTTTCTCATTTACGTTCCTTTCTCTTCTCTCTCTCTCTCTCTTTCTCTCTCTCTCTCTCTCTCTCTCTCTTTCTCTCTCCTCTCGCGGGGATTATTCCGTTCGGTAGATCGAACTACCCTCGGCAGATTTCGGTCGTCACGTGACCGTAAAACTTGTCTGATTTATCGTAATTGTCGACAGTCGCGAAATCCTTAAGGCACAGGCGAGAAATTGCGGAGCTTGTTTCCGGTTCGGTGAAACGCCGCGAGGAAGCTCGCGCGCCAGCGAGTTCTTCCCCGGGGAGAAACGACGATTTCTTTTCGCGTGGGAAATTTCGGGGCTGCTCGACGATCCCTTACGCTTTATCTAGACGGCGTCGGTGATCTCTCGGTTCGCCACGACGGCAGATTATACGGCGGTGCTTGAATTAAACGCCAAAGTAAATTTCACTCGCAATAACACAGGCTCGCGTTCTATTATACAGAGAGCTAGTGGTCGTCATCGCTTATTTTTCATCCTTGCGCGCTGGAATTTCGTGACAATATCCTGCGATATTGTCGTGTCGTGTCGTGTCGTGCGTGCACCTGGCTCGTCGGAAACGCGAGCTTTAATTCCGAACCGATATAATCCGCTTATTCAGAGGGTGCTTATTAATTTTTAGGCAAAATCGGATCTGCGAACGACGTAACGCGTCGATCGAAAAAAAAAAAAAATCGGAAAAAAGAGAGATAAGAGGAGGGGAAACAAACGCAGGACACGCAGGAATAGATCGGGCACGATGATGGACGTCCATACGCGGTGATTTGCGAAACGCGGAGGAACATCTCTCCGTTTTATTTTTTCTTGTTTTTTTTTTTTTTTTTTTTACGATTCTCAAAAATCGGCCGTTGTATACGGAATTTTATGTACCGTCGAGTGACGTTTATTCCGCGATCGCCGCTTTTTGCGTCGCTTTTGTTCGCGCTGCGGGCTCGAGGAAAAGGGAAAAGCTAATCGAGAGAAAAGGTATTGCTCCACTCGATCTCGTCGGAAAAATGTCAGGTTTTATAAAGGAAAATAAACGACAGCGAAACGTTGCTCTCGCGATCGCGGGACCAAGAGATTCGCGTTGCCTTTTTTTTTTTTTTTTTTTTTTATGTGGCATCTCTCCATTGTTATTGCTGCTTTTATAGGGATTATTTTTAACGTCAATTTTTGAAGAAATTGAAATAAAACTGGAATATGTGTGCCTCTTTTAAGCTCTACATTAATATAAAAAAAATTTATTTATAAATCATAATACAAAATACCGCCGTATTTATTACAGGTCGAAATTGACCTTTATAGTAGCTGCATGACTAATGGTTGGAGATTAATTTTCCAGGGCTCTTTTCAGACACACACACACACATATATATATATATATATATATACCCATACATACATCCGTGGCATTCTATTTTGGCGTTCGTTTGTTCCGTCGAAGGTTCGATCATCACGATTACCTTTTTACGACGAAAATGTCTGTCGGAGTTTCCAAGCTTTGTCACGTATAACGACGGCCAGTCATGATTCGGGGCACCTTCAATGCGCCAATTTCAATTTCGCGGGATAAAAACGCGTCGTTGAATGAGATGAGAGCGATCCCTTACATCGGTTTTATGTAGGATGTATCGGAGATGTCCTGCGCTATTCCTTCCCTCGTGTTTGGCTTTCAATATCTATGAAGAAAGTGCGCCACTTCAGAGACATGTCGTGTATCGACGACTCAAACTTGGATACTGGAAAATATAGCATCGTCACGAGAGGAACATATATTTCGACAGGCGCGATAAATGATAGAATCAAAGTCGCAATGTCATCGTTAAAATGAACTCCGACGCTTTTAACTCTTACTCGCGCGTTTATCAATGCCTTGTATGTTCTTTTTATAAAATCGGAAAATTGAAGCGATCCTGAATAGTCGATTATATGAAATCATTAGAATCGCGACGTGATGTTTGAAAAGAACCTTGATGTATTTTGTGTGTTATAGGGACATAAAAAATTAATTATTAAAAAATTAATATTTTACCGTATAATTATCAGGTAAGAAATTTATTAACATTTTTTCCCCTTAACATTCGTCTTTTATGGATAATGGATAAACATATAATTTAATAAATATTGATTTTAATTAATGATAACATTAATTTTGTACCAGAATTTTTAACGGTTTTTTGAAAGCGGATCTTGTAATATTAACATCATTTTCCGTAGAAATTTCTTGAATCAATCTTGTGATATGAATAATTTCACTTAAAAAGGCGAGCTCAAAAAAATACAGTTAATTCTGCAATATACATAATTTTTCTAATTAATAAAATTACAATCGAACAGAAGAAAATATTTTGAGAAAAATGTGAATCATTAATCTAACGTAAGTAAAAATGACAGTGCAAATTGAGATATGCAACAAATACCTAGTGAAATCTAATTTAATCACGGAAACGTTTGATTTATGTCAAAGACGTGAACGTAACATATCACCGCGTTGTGGATGTGCAGAGAGGGGAGGCACAAGAAGAGGCTAACGATTTCTAGTCGGGAAATATTGATATACGCTGGACGCATATTTTTATGGAGAGTACGGGGTAGAAAGAAACCATAAAAATCGGTCGGATACACGGCGGGGGTGGCGACGGCTGTGTCGAAAGAATCGTAAAAATTTCACGCACGCGCTCTCGCGACCGTGCATTCTTTACTTAGTCGTTCGCGCTCGCGATCCCAACAAACCTATAAGCCGTAAACAATAGTTACTCCCGGTATATAAGGCGCGTCAAATTATCAAGATATATATTCCTGAGGTACCCCTGGCGCGCGGCTGAAAGGCTCGGGGGAGGGCAGAGGAGAAAGTTAGACGAGGGCAGCGAGGAAAGGAACGGGGGTAGTTTCCACATAAAAGAGGGAGAGGATGGTTCGCTTCTCCGGATGGTTGGAAAATCGACAGAAGGGGGTGAGAAAGAGGGCGCGCTCCACGTAGACATCTCCAACGGCTCCATTGCACCCTGGGGTCTGTATTAATGATATAATATTTCTTTGATTCACCGAAGCGGCGTACTTTAACAATCACTCCTTTCACTCCCTCCCCCTCTTCCTCCGCGGGCCCAAAGTTGATCCGCATTTCCCCTTTTCTCTCTCTTCTTTCTTAAACAGTTCAGAAGGGGAAGGGATAAAAGGAGACAGTGGACGAGTTGAAACGTAATTTTAGCCATAGGAAGACTCGTTTCGCATCCCTTGGAGCTCAGATAAATTACATTCATGTTCTCCATCCCTCGCGCTCGAAGGCGAAACCACCCCGGGGCATCGCGCGCGAGTCCTCGAGTCGGAATGTTCGAATCTGTCGGAACGTTGACGGAGACGAGATTGGAGGGTGGAGACGGAGAGAAGCAGAGTTTATTTAAATCAGAAATAACTCCTTATACTCCGTTTTCTCATCCCGCTAAAATATATCCTGCAGCCTCTATTTCTCGCTCTTTCTCCCGCTCAATCTTCCTATCGCACAACCCCTTTTCCCTGCCGCTTTCTGCACCGTGAAACTTGGCGGACGACTTGTAACGGTTAAACTCAGTGGTAACAAAATTTCCATTTCTATCCGTGATAATAACAATCCAATGACAGAATGTCTATTTCTATCATCTTTTTCAACCATAAATTTGGCTCTCTTCTAATGAAAATTCAATTAGACATTAGTTTTTTTTTTTTTTTTTTTTTGCCATGTTTTTATTTTAAATATTACGACTACAAACTAGATGAAATCATCAATTATAAATGACGAGATTCAATGCTATCTTGGGGATATAGCGTATATGTATGTATCTATCGATTTCTCTTTCTCTCTTCATTTTTCATGCTTGCGCATATTTTCTGCCGAAAACATGACAGACTCGGGAGACTGGATGACAATAATCTCTAATGTCAAAAACCGCGATTATCGGATTTTTCGTAGAACTATATTTTCCCTTCTCCGAAAGTCTTCGAAATACGATACGTGCCGATAAAAAAAGTACACTCGCGGGAATTCGCGAACTTGAACGGACTTATTTACTGCATGCGAATAAATTTCGGTGGAGTCTGGCAAGCGAAGTTGAATGACGTAGCGGAAGGACGAAAAGAGAAGGCGCAAAGGTGACCTTTTTCTTTCAAGAGTCGATTTTTGAACGAGGGCGCACGACCCTTTTCGATCTATATCGGAACCTCGGATGCCATACCGCGGGATCTCTTTTCCTACAACACACAAACACATCTATACACACACATATACATGACTCATACGCATTCGCGAAATACATTGAGAGGTGGGTATTTATGGCGGAGTGCGAGTATTCGATTCAATAATGTCTTTTATGGCTGACATAGAGGCGAACACCGCGGTTCTTCGACGGCAAAATGTTAGAAACCTCGTGGCCAGAGAAGGACTGCCACGGATAATCCGGGATCACAAAAGGTGAAGATCGGGGAAAAGCTGGCTCGAAGCGAAGGATACGAAAAGGGGTGTCTAGATATCACGTGTCACCGCGCCCCGAAATATGTTTGTCCTAGGATTGTCGATCTAATTCGATCTTGATGAAGGAGAGACAGAATGAAGAGAGAGAATCACACATATATATTGAATACGTTTAAATTAATATTAGATAAAATAATAACGTTTAAATAAATACAATTATAATTAATTAAAGATATAATTTTAATATTAAACCATAACATTGTTGTTTGTCAGTAAAAAAATATAACACTAACGTCGTACTTTGTGAATAAAAAAAAAAAAAAAAAAGAACAAAAGTTCTGTCATTGCATCACCCTTATTCTAGAGTTTTCATGTTACTGTGTTTTTCGTGCGTTTAAAAAATTTTTTTTTCTTTAATCCTGTTGCCTGATACAATAGTCAATTTTTGAAATTAATCAAAATTCTTTGTGCGATAATCGATAAGTAAATATTCATGCGATAAAGTATAATTCAAATTAGGATGATTGATGGATAAACGCCAGCGACAAGGGATGTAACGCCAACATTGGCGCAGAATTATATTTATTTAATAGACTTGAAATCCGCCACTCGCGAAAAGTATAGCACTCTCGATCATAATCAAATGCAGCGTATGACGCGGAGTGAGCGGCGATGAATGATTACAAATGGTCGGGGAAAACGTTTTCCGGATAGTCTATGAAATCCGAAACGCTTTCGAAATGTCACGATAAAATGGCAAACAACGCGGAACGTCCGGCAGCGAAAACGTATATGCGAGCCCGTCAACAAAGAATGCACTCATTTGGGTTTTGTACGGCGCGCGAAAACTGAATGGGAAAAAAATAGTGGAGGGAATACACGCCGCGTGTAGAAAATTGTCGGTACATGCTTCGGTGCTTTGTAAAATACAGCGGTCGACCGTAACGGTGTAACCGTTTGCTCGATAATTATCGACGCGTTGAATTTAACTATAGTTTTGTAACAGGAAGTCTTTTATCCATTGTGTTGTCGAGAAACAGCTGTGCAAATCGTTCGCGAATTATAGCATTAAATATTATACACATGTACGATAAACAAGGTCTATTCCCTGGAAAAACATAAAAACCTAAAATTATCAGGAATTTTTTTGTATCTCGAGAAATCAGTCTCATGGAATTTTATTGGAAATCAGAAAATTTTTTCGAAAATTCTCTTTTTGATATATATATACGTTGTTCTCATATTATAAATAGTCAACCGTGTGTGAAACTGGCGTCTCATCTCGTGACAACTCATTAATTGTTGAGTATTTTTATTTTTAATAGTTTTAAAATTCTTGATAAATTAAATAAACTGTTCTGGCTATTAAATAAAAAAAAATGACAGACGCCAAGTTCACGCTGTTTATTTTGTCTGTTAACAATTTTTTTAAACATTTTTTATCAGATTTTAAGCGCTTGAAAATTTTACAATAGTTCTATAAAAAGTTTTATGCATAAAAATTATTAGAATATTAATTAAACAAATTAAATCGTCCGAGATGCAGGACGTATAAGTACCAAGGTGAGACATTTGTATCTTTCCTCGTCTACATGTAATAAATTAATTGTGCATGTTTACAGATAGCATAATTAATGCTTTTACAAATGGATTTATGCACATATCAATACATTTATATATTTTGTATATACATATATGGGAAATGTATGTATTCCAATATATGCATAAATTCATGTGTAAAGATATTAAGTTCTATTGCTCGTTAATGATTATATGTTTGTACATCAAAATATTTAAATATTTGAATTGCAATAATCCTTTAAAACATAGTACTTATATATAATATTTATATATACATATAATAATATTGAATAAAAATATTGCGCATGATTTCTTGTATACGTATGTATATTAATGTATTCCACGAATATTACAAATATTATATTCCATATTTTCCTGTAGAGAAAAATTGCTATTATATTATTTCGTCGCGGAGCAAAGAATACAGAGAATTTAACGGGGAATTTTACGAGTAAAAAACATCGCGGATGATTTTCGAAAATAATCGGGTGCAACATGCAACACAGTCGTGCCTGTCACGCACGCGTAATGATATCAGATACGAGCTATCCTTCACACGTTACTAAGGTCAGCTGTGGTATGTGCGTGGCACAGTCGTGGTACACAGTAAACTAAAAAAAATAGTCTTGCAATTATAATAAAAGTGTTCTGGGTGCGAAAAATTAACCGAAGTAGATGAATGATTAGCAAATACTGTGATACCGCATGATACATTTTGTACTTAATCAATTGAAATGACAGAGACGGAATTTATATCCGTACTATTAGTATAATTTAGACAGAAAATTTTTCTGTGGTGTCTATCTTGTTAAGGACAATTATATTTGTGATTAATATTTGGCAATGGGATCTAAATTTTCTAGAGGTATTGCTAGAATATTGCTGCTATAAATTCTATGTGACAAAATTCTAGCAGATACAAAAAGTAGCAATCAGTTTTAATTGTAACATCTAGAAATCTCTCTACGTTAGCAAAATATTTTTTTAAGTGTACGTCACACGTCACACGTCGCACATCGCAGTATCCGCGGAGCAGAAGTCGAGGCGATTTCTATGACATTTCGAGAAGTAATCCGAGTGTCGATGGATATCCTTGAATATCAAGGGACATGTCTAACAATTGCGAATTCATCGGAAACAGTGATTTGGATTGCGGGGAGGAGAGTTAGCATCGCGCACGAACGAATGTCGGGAATGCCGAATTGAAAAATAGACGTTCGTTTTACTATATATATCTATTAATCTGCAAAAAGGAACACCGAATTTTTTTGTATGTATATAACGCATTGTACGTGGTGATTTTTTATCATTCGTGCGACGATACGTAAGCGGGAAGATACCGGTCCGACATAGATTTTATACATCAATATAATATGTATCGAATATTGTGCAATTTATTACGTGTGAGGTAATTTATTCATGGAATTAATTTTTTTTTATCGCGATTATGGCATAGCATATTTAATACAATACAATTTTTATTTTATTTTAGGTGTGTGTGAAGGTGATGTCTCACTTTGTGGAAACTTATTAATTATTGAGAGCTTTGGTTTTATTTTTAGTAGTTTAAAAATTTTTGATATAGATTTAATAAATAGCTTTAGCTATTCAATAAAAATAGCTCGGGACAAACTGAGATGCCAACTTTACGCTGACGATTTTTTTAACATTTCTTGTCAAATTTTAAGTGCTTGAGAGTCCTGCAATAGTTTTACAAAAAGTTCTATGCGTAAAAATTATTAGAATATCAATTATATATTAAATATTATACATTAAATATACAGAATATTAATGATATATTAAATTATAAAGAATTATAAAAATTAAATCGCGTCTAAGACGCTGGACACGTAAATAAAATTTTGTTATACTAGCATTTTCTCTCTCTCTCTATCTGATTTATTTAATAAATATTCTAATAATTTTTATGCCTATTTTAGAACCCTCTCTGGAAATTAAAAGTAATTACAGACTGAAACGAAATCTCATTAAAGTCGATAGAACTATTGAAATATCAGTGTCTCAATCTCGGGATTTATACGGTTGGCGTTTCAAGCGATCTAATTATATATGTATAAAGTGTTGTAAAAAATCTTGAAGATTATGAATTCTCTTTACTTGAAATTTTGAAAAAAATATCTTAAGAAAATCAGGGGGTTATTAAGGAATTTTTTTACAAGATTTGAGTAGACACTCGGTGTAAAACACACTCGCTCATTTAACAACATGTACACAATAAAAGTAATTGTTTCTTTTATACGAATTTATGCCATTAAATTTTAGTTGTAAAAAAGCTGCAAAAATTCTAGCAATTAAAGTTAAAATTAATTCGTCCAATATTTCTATATGTCACTTTTTTTATTTCGATTGATCACTTTGATTGGCGTGATTACATCGTTCTTTTTCATTCGCTACTCTAATCCAGCTGCCACGATCGCGCTCGACGAATGAGCATTGTGAGGCGCCTGAATGAATCATTGTGCCGAAAATCGCGGCCGTTTAATCGTCAAAGCGATCAACCGCACGCGCGCGCGCATGACATAAGGGTAGATCAGATCCTGGATTCAACAGATCTAGCGCGCGGAGAATTTTCGTCCCATTCGCACGGAAACCCAATTGCGCAGCTCTATGCGTCATTAGCGCTGGGAAACGGAGTTAACGCCGTTAAATCCGGGTTCGGTCCAGCCGCGGTATTATTCGCACTTGCGCCGACCGTTCGTTTGTACGTATGTATGTACGTATGTATGTACGTTCTACAGTCCTATGTGTCCCGCAAACCGCGCGGCCATTGCGCGAAATGACGACCTCTCGTGCGAAATGCGAATAAATGATCGTTCGTCCCGACTAACTCGATTTCCGTCGACGAATTGCGTACATTTCTTTTTTTTTTTTTTTTTTTTTTTTACTCGCATTGCCCGTCTCTCATTCCAATCGCCATTGCCTCTTCTCCCGAGGCCGTTCCGTAACGTTTTCATCCCGAATACTGATTTAACAGTCATCGGAAAATTATAGTAGATCACGAATGTTTGTCCTTCGGCAAATTCGACGAAATCGCTTTGTCGTATAATATACATTTTTGCAACACACACACACACACACACACACACAGATCTAAAATTTCATAACTGATTTGTATTCTTGTTGACGAATTCAATTCATGGTGAATGTAAAAATGACACGCGTCGTATTCTTACAACAGCGATTTGAAAAGGTCTCGATCCGAATTGCGTGTTTTACGTCGAGTGCGAGAGAGAAAGGTAACACTGTTCTTATTTCTCTTTTGAATTTACTAGTGAAAAATTTTATTTTCCTCAATGGTTTTATCAATACCGAATCTCGTCGCTTTGTCAATATTTTTCGAACATTCGTGGCTCGTTCACAAATATATTTTCGATCTCTAATACATGAATAAAAACTAGGTCGCTGGCCTGATGTAAAGTAAAATGTTTGCATGTTTTTAGATTGCATTCTACATCGCATTTACACACATAAATGATTTTCGTGGATAAGATAAACAAATAAATAATACAATGAGCTACTAAATAAATTATACTCTGTTTTCATAACAATTCAAAAACAATTTTATATCTGTATTATGCGCGTTCTTAAAATGTTTATTTTATCGTTCTGATTTAGTTAACTTTTTTCGCTATGAATAGTGTACATATACACCCTCGACAGTTCAGTTGCGGAGAATACATATATATATATATATATATATATATGTGTGTGTGTGTGTGTGTGTGTACGTTACATTCAATTTACTGCATTTATTTTTGCACTTTTTTTACTATAGTTTATATAAAGTGTCGCTGTCATGTAGATAATGAGCACTTTCAGTCTCAAATATCCCATAACGAAAGGTTAAATATGTCAAGATAATTTGTTTGCGGATACATATATAAGTATACATATTGTTTACGCATTGTGAATTACAGCCGCGCATCCGCCACATTAACAAATTGCTTTCTCACTAATTGAAAGATTATATCAGCCGCGGATCATAGTCTGCGGTTACAAAGGATAGTTCGTTGAAGTAAATACAAATACCGCGTGAAGTAATAGCGTTGTTTGCTTGGTGTTTCAGTTGTGCGTTTACAATTAATTAATTTGTCCGGTGCATGTGCCGTAATTAGCGTAAGTGCCAGCGTCCAAATCCAAAATGCGTCGACCAAGTAAATTCGAAATAATGCAGCTAGCATAACGTCGCAATAATTCTCGTCCTTTTAGTTCATTTTGCGACAAAAGACTGACTGGTAAACATTTGAAATTTGTAAATTACAGGACTCCCTTACAATGTTATATAAATATATCACAAACATTTCTCCTGAGAATTTTATTCTCATTTTTATTTTAACTTTCATCTAATTTCTCTCCACGCGAAATTCGAAATTATTACCGGTGTCACATTTGCTCATGTTTGCATAAGGGATATTCATTTTATTCTACAATATTATCACGGTGTCTTAACCTCGTAATTTTCAGACATAGCACAAATTAAATTGTTACGTCTCTTTGTTCTCTCTCCTTTATTAATTTTCGTTTATTAACTAGAACACACATATATATATATATATATATATATATATATATATATATATATATAAAAGCAACTCAAACACAGCCGATTTACAGGATACAAATTATATGAATTAAATATTGTAAGAACTATCCAATCAACATGTAACAATGTATTCACGATAATATTGTATTATTCAACGCAGAAAACTTGTTACAAATCTGCGAATGAAGGTATAAAGCAAATTCATCAATATCAACGAAAGATACTTTATTCGTAATATAAAATTATAATTTCTCGATATTCTAAAATTTTGAGAGTTATCAAATTAAACGCATAATAAGAAGTGTAATAAGATGCGCTTTACTTCATTTTCATAGTACTTGACTTTCGCACAATAACGACAAATCCAGCTGACTCGCCAAGTTATTCACAATCGATCAACGAAGGAGAGACTCGCACTTTTGTATATAAGAAACTATCATTCGCATTTTCAATACCAGCCATGTCTCTCATCTCCGACCAAGACGGTGGAGACACGATGAGGATTTAAGTAATATCGATATCGACATGAAAAGCCGAGGTACCGGACACGAAAGAAAGAGAAAAAACGCACGAAAGCGTGGTAGAAACGAGCTAGCGTTGCGAATGCATCGATATTGAATTGAAAATGGATCGCAAGTAAGAAAAGGAAGTACGAGTGATAGAAAGGAAGAAGAGGGGAAACGGAAAGGGATGAGAGACGGAAGGCTCGACGATGCGACGAAAATGTAATTCGCGATTCGTATACATAAACATTCTCCATCGCTCTGTCCTTCGCTTTTCATCCCCTTTGCTTATCTCTTTACTTGTAGATTATGAGAGCTGTTTGAAAATGCAGTTATCGCGAACCTCTTCGAGACGATTATTAATAACGCGCGACGTTTTATTAATTTGTTTTTTTTTTTTTTTTTTTTCGGCGCTTCCTCTTTCTCCCCCTTTCCGGCCAAATCAATTTTCTCTACATCCGGCTCGATTTCTGCCTCAGCGAAATGCTTCTTCCTCATTCTTTTGGTGCATTTAACTTACCCCCTACTCGTCGACCGCGATAATAGAGCGCGCGCCCGCTCGGGGAACGCCGCGGTGTAATGCTTTTTATTAAGTTTCCTCGATAAACGTACTACTTGACTGTCGCGGATGCGACTTGGCGATCCGAGTCTTTGGGGAATTTTCCTTTACGCCGAGCTGCGCACGAGAACATTTAGAGAGATACGGGATTATTAATTTTATCAACATTCAAAGGAAAAAGGAAATTTAAGCGAAATCTACTTGATGTTTCAAAAGAGAAGGAGAGAAGAATATATATATAATTTTTTTTTTACATTATATGGTTTACTTTTACCTCTGAAAAAGTTACAATATAAATTATTGCGATACGTAATATAACTAGGCGAATGTAGAAATTACTCTACAAAATATATATTTTTTAAAGGAAACGAATATATATTTTAGATGAGAGATATTTAAATAAAAAAGCGTACCATTTTTTTTTTCCCCCTAAAATCAATTGCCATCTCTTCGTCAGCGCGATGTAATTAAAACGAAATTCTTGCACACATAAGTATTTATCTCTCCCTTGAATTTTGTCTTCCGAGCGTGTTTACTATATAAGCAAGAGTTTCAGATATTCCATTACAACTTGTATTCCGAGGTAAATATAAAAATGCTTTCTGCTACTTTCTTCGTATATGCATTTTACTTTTGCGTGCATAAATCAGAAAAGAATCTCAACATTATAACTCTCCCAGATTAGTTTGCGTTAAAGTAAGCACAATTCGAACATGTTTCATTTTATTTCGAAACGTATACGAGATTTTGTTTAACGAGATTCCAAAATCGACAAGTAGTAAAAGCTTATTTCAATCAGACCGAGATATCTATGTGTCCCTCTCTATTGATGTTTGACCTAACAAGCGCACAATTAAAACATGTTTCGTGTAGTAAGAATATGATTATTGTCAGAGACATCGATGTCGTGAAAAAATTGAGCGAAGGAGGGGAAATAAAATTAATATATACATTTATTAAAAATAATACGACGACATTTATTGCAAAGGAATTATATTCGAGCATGTGTGATCTACTTTGTGGGACGTCTAAATATCGCCGTAACTGACAAGAACTTTTTCTTTTGTTGCAGGCATTTCTGGAAATGGCGGACGAGAATGCTGCCGCGACCATGGTGACCTATTACGCTTCCGGCATAGCCCAGCTCAGAGGCAGAGCGGTCTACGTGCAGTTCAGCAATCACCGTGAACTCAAGACGGATCAAACGCATTCTAACAACGCGGTCAGTAGCCCAACAAATGATGTCGCCAACACTTCTGAGGTCTGTGTCATACTTCTTGCTTCACTTCTTTCTTGCTTCACTAACCTCGTGGGGGGTTGGGTGCAGCTGCATGAAAACCACTACGCTCGCTAGACTAATTTTCAACCTTTCCCTAACCCACGCTCGCTTTCTTTCTCTTCTTCTCGCGTACGACATACATATAAAAGCGTTTGGAAATAATATGAAAAATTATTAAGCGGTTGCAAAAGTTATCGAAAAAAAATAGTACTCTCTTAATGCATTTTCATGTAAGTAACATTGACATTTTAATGACGTTACGTCTTTACGTTTCTCACTCTTTCGAAGAAGAGAAGCAAACTTATATTACGTCACCACGTATATTACATCGACAGTGAGTTCGATGCCTCGAGGCGTTGACCGAAAATGGCAAGCATGAGACAGGTATTCGTGTCAATCCCGGTACAATAGACGTTAACTGCGCCAGTCGGGTTAGATCGGCGAATCTAACCGCGTTTCGGTAACATGTTATTTATGCAGGCTAGTTAATTAAGCTATAGGTCCTTTACACATATCCTTGTTTAACTATCGGGGCAACATTCAACACAACTGTGCGGTGGAAAGAGAGGGGATAAGGGAGAGAGAGGGATAGACGCGACGGCCCATTTCGCCGTCAAGTCAATCTAAACACACACTCGCGTCCGCAAACTCCGTTATAATTAATGTGTCCATAATTTATGAACAATCCCTTGGGCGCGAGTGCGGCTGCACATACTCCATCCTCCCCCTCTTGTCCTCACGTGACGTGCACTGTCTGTCACGCATACCACTCGAAACTTGCGCGTGTCATCGTGTGCCGCCGGTCATCATTGGAACTAGTTAACTCGCTGCGCAATTCGTAGCCGCGCGATCCTTTCCAATGAAATTTGTCGGCGAATTAATTAGCATACTAATTCGCCGGCGAATCAATTAACGGAATTCGATTAAAGCTTCGCGCGGGGCGTTGAGTGAAAAAGTATACACGTTATTACACTTTGTTATTACACCGTCTCGCGATATCTTTCCTTCTTCTTAAACCTTTTTTTTTATAAAATATAATTTCGAACGATGGCTTTGATATGCGTCATTGTCTTCTCGCGGGAGAATCGATCGGAAGAATCAGGAAAATTATCGTTAACTATTCCCGCCAATTCGCCAAGTTATCGACGTCGTAATTCCGTAAGTTTTTTCGATGCCACCGCGTCGGTTGATTCACCTTCCCTGTCCCTCGACTTTACCAAACTGCCGGTCGTGTTCTCGGGGGACGCAACTTTGCAGTGGAAACGGACACCGATCCCACGGGGAATCCACCGGGAAAGTTTCGCGTGTGTATCGGCGGGGGTCTGCACGAAAAATAATAAATAAGGGAGTAAATGGCACACGCGCGTCGTCGTCGTCGTCGTCGTCGCCGCCGCCGCCGCCGCCGCCGCCGCCGCCGCCGCCGCCATCGTCAATGTTCTTTCTTGACACGCGGAAAGTTTTCGCACACGTGACCGTGGAAACTTTACAATCTACGGGGTTTATGAAACCGCACGATTTTGCTCGCCGAGAAAATTCGTAACTTTTGCAGAAAATTCCCGCACGCAAGTCTCACGTTATCCCCCTCTCCCCTCTTCTGCACATGCGTGTCGCAACGTCGTTTCGTTAAGAGTGGATGCAATCGTAAAACAAGCGGAGTAGAAAGAATTTAAAACAGTTTTTTTCCATGTGTTTCACTTGTTCATAGTTTTTATTATACACTTTTTTCATATGGCACACGCAGGCCAGATTTTATTTCCGGCAAGAGTTGAAGTTTTTAACTTTCTTTGTGAAAGAAATTTAATCTATTGTATATCGTTTATTTTCAAGATTTCTCTCTGAAACACATTAAATATATCTGATGGCAAATTTTACTTGAGATAATATTCACTTCAAGCGTGTAAAAGTATTAAGTATGTTTGCTAAATTTAATTTTCTGTTGTTTGCTTATTTATTTAATATTAAATGATTCATCGATTTAGCTTCAATTTAAATATTTAGTAAAAGAAAATCAATCGCACGAGCTACATTGGAAATAAATTTCTCTACAATTTGTGCATAGATATTCTTACATTTAAAGTTATATATATTCTTGAAGTGTTATCGAAGCAATATTGAAAGATAAGGCTATATCGGAATAACGTGAAGATCTTTGATTGTGATAGTAAATTTTTCTTGAGATAGAATCGGTGTTTCAGCGCGTGGAGAAAATATTATTTTTATATTGATGATTCACTCGAGAATAGAAGCTCTCAAGCTCTTCAGTTTTAATCTTGCACACAAATTTAATTTCTGTTTTTCATTACTTGGCTAAGCTAAAAAGCTTTGGAAGGTTTAGAAAAAATATTTTATCAAACTACAATTTTATCAACAATCTATTTTTGCAGATTTTTATTATTACCTCTAAGTATCTTATTCGTCAATAATTGCTAATTCCAAAAGTTTATATTAGTTAATGGTTACTACCACTCGTACGAAAGCGACGTTAAAATTATTTTTGCATTTTTTTCTTTTTACGTGAACGCATTTCTATGAGGTAGACTTAAAGATGGTCGGCGGAAGATTTTTCGGTTTCTCGACGAGAGTTCGCTCCCTCTCATGGTCGAATGATTTCTCACCATGCGTCCGGGCTGACAAACGACGCCGAAAAAGCAATCGCCGTGAAAGCCTCGGCGATGCACCTCTCGTACGGTTCGCGACTCTACGTGGGCGACGATGATGCTGGAAATTTTGCGGGCCGAACGCAAGACGAATGTTGCACATCTAAGCGATGTGCTCTCCTCCCAAGAGCTCGCTTCTCAGAGAAAAGAAATCAATTTTACATGAACGAGGAAAACATACACAAATCCGCTGACGATGTCAGCCGTGCCTTTTACTCGCGATTAAAATATCGCCGTGCATCTCTCTCGACGAAGGATGGTCTGATTTATGCGAGTCATGTCGGAAAAGCTCTTCATCTTTGTGTAAGTTAACGAGATTTATGCAGTTTAAATTTGATAAACTCTCAAACCATTTTCAATCTTGACTTTTTTTTTTTTTTTTTAGTTAGCCTTTCCTCTTTTCTATTTTAATTTCTGTTGTTTATATGAACATTTGAGTGTTGTTTTTTTCGTCGACATAAATGTAACAAGTTGCAAAGTCTTTCTCGCGCGATATCGATTATTCGAAATATAATAATAAAATATGTGGATTGGGCGGAAAATATATTGGTGAAAGCGCGAAACGGTTAGAGGAAACTCGAATTCTTAGCAAAAGAGACCGAAAAAGGGAATATATTTATGGCAAGTAGTTAATGCAACCGTCTCCTCGCCTTCCTCTGGGAGTAATGTGTCGGTTAAGTAAACGCCCGACCAGCGAACTCATTTAATAAAGAAACCGCGCACCGCGGCACCCTGGCATTGTTTAGTAATTAATTTAGAACCCAGCTTAACCGACCCCGGAACGCGTAGCCTCGGTCTTTATAGGAGGAGAATGGGTGAGATAAAGATAGATATTTTTCGGATAATGAGTTATAAACGAGGGGAGACGTTAGAATGTATATAACGGGGCCCAAAAATGGATTATTATCAAGATGGATCTAATTAAAGTGAAACTAAATCTCATTGAAGCAAACGGTGCGAGCAATTAGATGCTTTAATTACGTGCTTTTTGAATATTTATAATAATGTTGTGATATTGAAATAACATTGATATACATTTTAATTACAAGTACTGAAATTACGACGAAATTGAAAATGCGTATTAGTAATAATAAACGCAAAGACCAAATTCTCTATTACATCGCTCGATATGTTGGCACATACTAAATCTATCTAATTGCAAACTGTGTGGGTTGCAAATTTTATTCAAATATATAATTTATTTCACACACTTATATATACAAATTGATCTGGATTTTTGACTCAATCGCAAAATTTTAATATCGCTGGCACACATCATCGGTTTCGTCCATTTTACTTTCAACCTCTCTTACGGAATGTACTTGTTTTGAGCTTCTTCAAAGAATCTACTGTCGCAATTCAAAAACCCATGTCCGGTATTAAGAGATATTTTTACGTGGCTTTCCGTTGCCGCGTAACATGCTCCCCTCCACCGCGGCTCTCTCTTATTGTTAGTTAATTTGAATTAATTTAGATATTTCCGACTGTGTGCGCTTTCACATGGTCGCTTTTATTACCGTCCTTGTTCAAATGATTTCGCTTTTGTGCTCAGGATGCCGCGGGATTTAATTTGAACGCGCGCACAGATACCTTGACAACTAATGGAATTTTATATTAATATATCTATTATATTATATTATATTTATAATTAAAAGAGAGAAAGAGGAGTAATTATAGAAGGCGAGGAAATCGCATATGAATTTGAAAAGAAGCTTTCAATTTTAAAAGAAAATTTGAAATATCTTTATCGGATCAATGCATGATTTTTTTTTATCCATAACTTATTATTTATTCACGATACATAAAATTCGATATTGTTATTTACACGATACATGATGTTAATTACATATATTTATACGTGATGTTAATCTCCAAAAATACAAACAATGTTTGGGAATTTTTAATTGGAACAAGCTGCACAACATATAGATCTATATTTTATATGTAGCTTTACCTCTAACAATAAGCTAATTAGTGTTTATTTCGCATCTTCACATGTTATTTTATATCAAATATGCTAACTAAATTATAGAGCTTTCGGATGCAAATTAATTTTTGAAATATTTACGAGTTAAAAAATCCCTTTCTGATATATGAAATATGAAAATAAATATTAGTGTTTATTCCATTGTAAATAATTATTTTACAATTTAGAGTTAATTAACTTTTTGAAATAAAATCACAAAACGAATCAATTCTTCTCTCGAGATTTATCTCACTATAATTTTGAAAAATCAACCAAATATTTCACAAAAGAAAATTAATACGCATCACTTATTATTCCGGGTTTTTAAAATGTTTAGACAGAATTGATTTTTCATAGTCAAAATAACCTCGCGTGTGTACCCTTTGTTTTTGACACGCATGCAATGACGAACGAGCAAGCTCGAAAATGTTTCGCAAGCTTTTCCGTCTTCGTCAGCCGTGACAAACCGAGGCGTGAAAATCCGTAGAAAAGTTCGCCGCGATAGGCCACGCGCGCCAAACATTTTTATCACCTCGACGAGAGCGACTCTGCGGCTAGGAAAAGTATAGAAGGAAAAGTAGGTGGGTGGAGGATACTCTCGGTTCCCTAATACTTTAAAACGGATTCCGCTCGGCGTGGCCGTAACAAAGCCGACAACAGAAGCGTGTCGTCCTGCCTATGCGAGAAAGGAAAGGCGCCCGCGCGCCGGCTAATGGTTTTTCCGACGAGGAAAACTTTCGGTAACCTTTAGTAATCGCTCGCTCGCTCGCTCGCTCGCTCGCTTGCTTGCTTGCTTGCTTGCTTTCTAACTAAAACTCGCCGCTCGGCAGGAAGCCCTCGTAAAAGGCAGCCTCGTGTCCCGCGCTATAACGGCACGACATAATTCTGCTTTACACCACCGGCAACCGGGCCGAAGTGTGCGGGGTGACTTTTTTCTTCTTCCGTTCTCTCGGAAAACTTTCCGCCACGCCGATAAAAAGAAAGAAGGAACGGCATCGCGGGAGATCAAGGCTGTAGATCTAGGCCTTAGGTGTAAACTCTGCACAAAATTAATTATATTAATAAAATCTATGTACAAAATGCGTTACACGGTGTATATACTTAGGGTATGGCCATAGGCTGTAAATTATTATATGGCCTATAATTTTTATTTTCGTTTTCACTATTTTTTATATTATGGTCATCTTTTCCTTAAAAATTAGGTAAGATGGCCAATGCTTACGTTGTACTATTTTGATAATGTAAAATTTCTATTAAATTTTCTTTTCCTTTTAATTTCGATAACATTACGTAATTTAAGCTCCAGGGGAAGATAATATGCCAAACGCTATTAAAGAAATAACAAAAATAAAAGTATGTTTTTTGCATTTTAAAAAACTATGGCCATCTTACCCGAGTTTACCCTATATAATGTGAATTTTTATCGCTTCTAAATCTATTTTGGAATTCTTGAAAGTTCGTTCGAACAAAATAAATGTTCGTACGATGGCTAATTTCGGATTTTTGTCCCGGGGTAAACGCGAGAGAAAAAAAAAAGCACACCTCGCGTACATGAATTTTTCGCGATTAATCCCGTGTCAACATTAACATTTTTCGCCGACGTTTACCGGTTGGTGCGCGATAAATGGGGTGGTGGCGATCATGAATAAATCAGCGTTACCGCGGAGCAAACGTGTTCGCTAAGCGACGCGTTTGGCTAAAGCCCCGATGTCGTTGCTTTTTATTCGTCGGGCACAAGGTTATCGTCGGTATATACTTTCGCGCACGTAGTGGATGTTATCGAACTAGCGAGAGAGAAGGAACGAAGGACGAACGAAGGGAGACGGCGATTTCTGAACAGAAAAAGCAATATGTAGTCAGGATGCAAAGTAATGCAGTGACAACCTGGAAAAACAGACCCTCCAAGGGTGGAAAAAGTAAAACTGAATATTCGATTTGCAGCAACGTGCGGGGTGATAAAAATGCAAGGGAACCGCGAACGCGCGTATGCACACGGAACAGTATATACATATAAAGGACATACGGGGGGAGGGGCATGAAAAAGTTACTACGGGTAGTAGGAGTAAAATGGAATGAAGAATTGATGAGAGATACCATATATCGCGCGCGATTCGCTCGTGGGCAGTTTTAATATTAGATAAAGAATTTGCAATTTGTTGACGATTAGGCCATTACAGTGGCGCCTAACACGTTCAATTAAAGACTTAAATAATACGCACCAGCTTAATCTTGACAAGGATTATTAATCTGTTCGCCGCGCGGCCATTGTTTACGGGCTAATGCCTTCCAGCGGGGTAATTGCGAGCAACATAAAAGCGGGCGTTAAAGCCGGAAAAGTGATCGCGCGTATATATATAATCTTGCCGGAGGGAAACTCTGGCAATGGATTCCCTCCCTCTCTTTCTTTTTTCCCCTTCAGGAGCTAGTATATACGCGCGCGGGGTAAAGTGGCATAATTTGCAATTGTACGATACACAAACCCCGCTATCGCGATTGTTGGAGCGCGCGGTAAGTTTTTCTTTTATATCACGGCATCGATCCTGTTTTTATAGGAATCATTTTTCTTCGCACACGACTTATTGCGGTTAGGCGAATTTTGCAATGGACTATATATAGTTTGCGGAGAGAATTTACTATTTGTCAAGAGAAGTTGCTGAAATTTACGATTCGATCTTTATTAATTATTTCGATAGCGTCTGTATAGGGTAAACTAGGGTATGATGGCCGTACGGAAAAGATGGCTATAGGCTAAAATTTTTTCATTAATCGCTACATAGTGCGCTTTTTTAGCCATTATCAAAGATAATCGATATTTACAGTAGTTTATGTGCGTACATTATTCGAAATAACGATATTGTGAATCTTATATCATATTTTTAGCTTCAGTGAAGATAATATGCCAAACACTATTAAATAATAACAAAAATAAAAAAGTATTTTTCTTGCATTTTAAAAAACTATGGTTTTTTTACCCGAGTTTACCCTATCAATTTTGTATATTTTAAATTCGATCGCCGTGGACACGTTTTTTCGGGATGCCGATCACGAGAGGCAGTGAAAAGAAAGAGTAAGGCGGACGGAAGGAGACAGGTGAGAAAAGAGGGTTGGGAAAAACGAGGGAGAGATACAATGTACACGGGGCGTCTCACAGAAACAATGCGGCGCGCCGTAGATCACCCGAGACACCCTCCATTAAAAATATTACGCCATCTTGCTCGCGCTCTCATCCTTCGAGTTTTCTCTCTTTCTATCTCTCTCTCTTTCCCTCTTTCTCTCTCTATCTCTCTTTATCTTTCTGCCTATCCTCTGTATTCCCGTGGCCGGTAACCCATCCCTTTTAACTCTGCTTCCCCTCTCATCCATAGCCACCCTGCTCCACTTTGGCTGGCAGCCGCGACAGGTCCGAATAACAATGTGCCATTGTTAGACCTACATTCACTGCATCAAGCTCTGAAATATGCAAGCCATGAAGACCGTCGCGTTACAGAGGCCGAGGTAGGTCCTCTCCACGCACCCTTGAGCCACCGAATCCTCCCTCCTTCCCTTGCCCGACCTGCATGAACGAGCTTTATCGTCGGGAGAAAATGTCGCTTTCGACCCCTCTTCTCCTCGGGCGAAATTTCGGCCCGGGCGAGAATGTCTATCTCGCGGGGGCGAACGGAATTTTCGCAGATATCTCTTGCAACATTATCGGCATCTTTATCTCCGTGTGTATAACGCGAACTGTTTGAAAGCATATCGCAAATATCGTATTATTAATTGATATGTAAAAAATAAAATTTATTCGACAGCACAAACGACAATCTTATCTCGTTTTTTTTTTTTTTTTTTTTTTTTCTTTTTAAATTAAAAAAAATCGTCCGAGCAAATTAGATTCAAGGATATTGCTGTGTTTTATCTCCTAGATCAAGTCACTGCAACTGTATTGCATTATCACGTCAGAGACGAGAAATTGCGTGTAATTTTTTTTCGCGAGATATAGCGGTCGAAATAGATGAGCTTTTCACCTGCGTACGAAAAAAACTTTCCGACATGCCGCGATTCAATAGAGTGGACTTTGTAATTTAATCTAAACAGCCGTGTAATTTAACTCGTAACATTTTTCGACAAAAGTAAACATTGGAAGCGCGTGGCCGCTTGATTAACTTCCGCGTCTATTTATTAATTCACGATCCGGAACCAGGGAGTTTGCGAGACACATTTTACGAGTACACTTTTATCGCGACCAAAATGGGGCATGCGGGCAAACTCGTTTATTTCAACGTATAACGCAAGAAAAAGTGACCTACTACTTCTCACCTCTGACGTCACAGACGTTATAATGCAACTACGGCGTATACATAATGCATTTGATTCGAAGAGATAGAATATTAATCACCCCGGCAATAATATAGATGAAACAAGATAATCATAATTGTTGATTTAGGACGTTATTGTGACCGTCGCGTGGAGATAATGATCGGCATTAGCATGCGGACACGATAATTAGGTACACGATTGCACCATTTAGACCGTGTCGAATGAAATGTCGCATTATATAACTGATTGTTGAAAATGGAGCTGATAGGAGAGAAAGGGAAATTTTTATTAGAGTGACCGGTGCGCAACGATCGCGCGACGACAAATCGCAATACGCGAGGTTGCGATAGAAAATTCTCATTTCTCTTTTGCCATATTTTAAAGCATAAGCAACGCCATCCTAATCCATCATTTTCCACATTCGACGCGTTTTCCCGTTTCTCCTCACCCGTCATATTTCACCATTTCGCCGTCGCCGCTAAACAGAAAGAGCTCTCTTTGCCGAGAGACGGCGAGAAAAATCGAATACTTTCCCGCAACAAATCTGAAAAGGTCCCCGCACCCTCTCTCAAGACTGGTCCTCTTCTCGGAACCTTTGTATACCATCCTCGATAACGTATCGACGACTTTGTACGCATATCGCGAAGCTGTACACGTCAGTCTATTGGCGCTTTTACCAATACAAGAACGAAGAGTACGAGGGGGTGCACGAAGATAGATAGACGATTCGTTTTTTTTTTCTCTCCTGACATGAGGCTGCCGCACCCCGTGGACATAAATAGGGACAAACATAGAAAAGTAAGGGCAGTCTTGGGAACGCGAGGAGGGATTCTTTCTTGACTTTTTAGCGAAATTTGACATTGGCGTGAATTTTTTAGGTATAAATTATCTTGCTTTTTTATGGGGTGGTTTTAGAAAAGAATTTCACATATAAAGGTGAATAGAAGCACATCTCTGGATATTGTCGCGAGCAATTTCCTAGGACCGTGTGCACAATGGATATATTATATATCGAATTATTATGTAAAAATGTAAATGTAACAGCGATGAAAGTTTGAAAGGGAAACAAAAATATATAGGGAAAACACAATAATGTATCACGAGGAAAGGAAATTAAAGAAAAGACATTCTCGAGCATGATTTTTCGAACTTATCGCGAATTTCTTTTTCCATTCGAACGCTCGCCAAATACTATGCTACCGCGATGCTCGATTTTGATTTCGTTCGACATTACGAGCAGGATAGCTTTGGCAATTCTTGGATGCCAGTACGACACAAGGGGTACTCTGGTAGAACGACGAGAGAGGGTGCGACAGGGTGAAAAAGGGGTGACGCTACAAGCCGGGAAGACTGATTATTCTGACTGCAGAAGAGTCCGTCTGGCTGGGTGGGCCACTCCATCATTTTGACAGCAGCGAATCCCGCTCGTAATGTCGTCCAATGAACGCGCGTCCTTTATCTCTCGCTCGCGAGGTGTATGTACTAGCTTTGAAAAAAAGAAAGAAAGAGAGGAGAGAAGACGAGACAGAGAGAAGCGAGAAGAAAGGAAGAAAAACGAAAATCGCGAAAAAACGAGAGGTGCCGAGGTCGAAAAACTCGGCGTACGTATAATGGAATATGTTTGTTCGAAAGGGGGTGAGAAAACGGTGTCAGGGTTGCGGATGATTGAAATCGATGGCCGTATCATCGACTGGGCCAGCAAATTTTCTCCCTCGGTCGAAAATTACGCACGTAACAATGCGCGATGTTAACGGTGACGACGCTACCGCGGGCGCGAAACAGACACGTGCATATCGCGGGCCGAGATCGAGCCGTGAACATGGAGTTTGGGAGGAATTTAATTTGACGGATTCGCATATGGGACTGTCGAATTTTTCCGCGTGATGCGCTTCTTCATCCGTTAGTCGTGACAACCGGATCGCGAAAATTCAGGCGAGAATTGGATTCGACCGAAGTGGACGTTTGAAAGCCGTCGGAGATGTAATGAAAATCAAAATGGTCGTATCAAGAAAAAAAATGCCTACTATAAATGTGACTTACATATATCTAATTTCTCTGATTTATCTTTTACATTGGATATTTCTCTCGAGTCGATATTTAAGTAAAATTATAAATTCAACAAAATTATGACAAACGAAAAAAAAAGATTATAATAATGCGAGATAGCCGGAATAATTTCTCGAATCTTTCGGAAGCCGTAAGATGCTGCAAGTAATCGGAGATGTAATGAAAATCAAAATGGTCGTATCAAGAAAAAAAATGCCTACTATAAATGTGACTTACATATATCTAATTTCTCTGATTTATCTTTTACATTGGATATTTCTCTCGAGTCGATATTTAAGTAAAATTATAAATTCAACAAAATAATGACAAACGAAAAAAAAAGATTATAATAATGCGAGATAGCCGGAATAATTTCTCGAATCTTTCGGAAGCCGTAAGATGCTGCAAGTAATCGTTCAAAACTCTCTTTATTTTCGGCCAGTCAGTTTTAATCGCGCCGATAATCGTCGCTGATAAAATTGGTTTGATTACTTTTTATTTCACGCCTTTCACTGTCCATTAGCGGTGATATACACATCGGTTCCGCGTCGTATCTCTGCACAGGAATACGACGGAAATTCCATCACCGTCGGCCGATGAATAATTCAGGAAAAATTTTTGCGCTGCTCGTGTAACGAGCGTACAGCACTTTCCGCGCAGTTTTCTTATCGCGCAGCTTTCTCGTTTTTTTAACCGCGTCTCTATCTCTCTCTCTCTCTCTCTCTCTCTCTCTCTCTGTTAGGTTCACGGAATATCCCGCGGATAGCCGTACTCCGGTGTGTTATCCTCGCTCGTTTCGTCAAGAAATCGCAAGACGTTTCTCGGCAATTCGTGCGGCTTCTATCCGGCAATCCACCGGCGGCTTCTCGCTCCCGAGCGTGCATTAATTCTTAATTCCTTCGTTTCGCCTTCGAGTATACGTTATGCCGCAAAAAGGATCGTTTCGTATTCCCTCGGAATGAAGTTAAACAGTAGTAGAGTAATCCGGTCGGTGATATTAATTAGAGATTATATAAGAAAGATATTTATTTTTAATCTTTACTATTTGTTTTTCGAGGAATGAAATGGCCCGAGAATGAGGGAATCTTTGTCGCTAATTGATGTATATGGACTTATTCAAAATAATAAGGGAATATCCAAGAATTTTATCGCTGACAATTATTAACAAATTGTCGAAATTTTATTATTACATTCACGTAATAATTCTACCATCTAATAGAATACCGTGTAACTTTGCGCCATAAAATTTAGATGAATTTTAAAACTTTTGGTGATATTGCAGTTTGCGAAAGCCTCTTATTTTCTCAGACTATTATTTTCTCGAGCAATTCGACAATGAGCAAAGACAGGCGGGTACTCTCGAAATTTTCTCATCGCGATTCTCATTCGAAACAAATAATTCCCGGGCGAATGTAATTTATTCCGAGTCGCGGATCGAACGCGATTAAATAGTGAGGACGCGCAAGAAAAAAGTAACAATAACCGGGGTAAAACGGTATTAATCATCCTCGTGGATGGCTGTCTCTTTTTCAATAACTTCAGCCAAGAGCAGCGTCGTTACTCAAATTCAATGCGATTAAACGAACAGTGTATCGCCGATCAAATAAATCGTTTTGACAATACGAGTTTTTTTTTTGTTTTTTTTTTTTTTTTCAAAAGCAGATGACGTGAAAAAGACAGTGTCCGTTCCGCATTAATCGTCATTTTTTCAGAGTTGAAAATCCTATCTTTTTAAAATGGCCTACCAATCATTTTATCATGACAACTGCCAAGTGCTATTATTGTTTATCATCCGTTTTTATTCGATACCACCCGTCACAGCCTGAAAGAGTGACGTTCCTCGATCGAGCATCAAAGTTTGAAAAAAAAAAAAGGAAAAAAAAAATACTTTTAGTTTGAAGGCCAGCTAAAACTTTTGTCGCGAGAAAAGACCTTTACGTGACAACGGAACGGAAGCTTGACAGCATGTCAGTCCTGAAAAATCCAAAACCGAATCGCGGACAAACTTCTGAAATGGTGAAACCGAAAAATCTCAATCTCGAGGGAGACACGAGAGAGATTCGTCTAGCAAGAAGATTTATACAGATCGTGACACGTTTGTGTGAACAGATTGGCTTATTATACCGCATGGAAAACGGCTCGTAAATTTCCCGATAGACCACGAGAGAAAGGAAGAGAGATCCGCGAAACTTCAGATCTTCTCGCGAGAGATAACGTGTAAAACTTTAACGCTCTCGCGGTTTTTCGCGCGATAGTGCTCTCAGATGAAGCTTTACGGCGTGATTCTGACGCCGCGACCAGCTGTAGCTTCCGGGATACGATTGGTCGCGGATGGCAGCCTCGAAAAAAACAGTCTCGTCGGATTTTATCGGAGGCCTGCAGAAAGGTTGCATGCAGAGAGATAGTTGGCTGCGATTGGCTAGGTAGAAAGACGTTGAGCGAGAGGGATAAAGGAAGAGAGAAAGAGAATATGAAAGAGAGAGAGAGAGAGAGAGAGAGAGAGAGAGAGAGAGAGAGAGAGAGAGAGAGAGAGAGAGAGAGAGAGAGGGAAAAGGAATGTAGGTGGAGGATCAGCGGCAACGAGTAAATGGAAGGTTATGGTAATGTTCTCAGTCTCGGCACTCACCGTTAGTTCCGAGGCCGTACTATCAAAGGGGGATAGAAACTACCCCTAGGAGTAGTTATTTCACCCCTTGAAAGCGGCTTCGGGGCAAGTGCATAGTCGCGGTAACGATCCGGACCGCCACGGCAATCTTGCAGAAGCGCGGAATGCCCGCCGCGCGCACGTTGCAAATCACACATTCTGGACCTGGAGCGATATTTGCTGCTTTATCATTCGTGTGAAGATGCGAGTAGTTTCATTCTCTTCAATTATTGTTAAGGTCGAAGGAAAAGAATTGAAGAAATAATATATATAAATATATGGAATAACAAAAATATTTAAGCTTCTCTCTCTCTCTCTCTCTCTCTCTCTCTCTCTCTCTCTCTCTCTCTCTCTCTTTCTCTTGTTTGCGTATTGGATTATAAATGATTAATGTAATATAATAATTCATTTGTATATTTACATATTAATTAAAATCCCATTTAAAATATTTAGTGGATTTTAATCAGATTTTAAATCAGAAAAATTAATGTTTCAAATATATACATATTTCTTGTTAACGCACACAGAGATTTTGAATAATCGATTAAAATTATTTCTTTCATAAATATGGACAGTAACAAACTATTCGAATATTACATATTTTCATGAATTTAAATTCTCTTATGATTTATACTTCTTAAATATTTATTTTGTTTTTTTTTATGTTTTAAAATATATTGGTTATTATGATGATTAAATCAAAATTATGATAATACACGATGTATTTTTGATAAAATTTCTTTGGCAATTTAAAATTATAGCTAAGGGAAAAAAATGTGCTAAACAAAAGTGAAACCTAATCAATTCGAAAATTATATAAGCTAAGAGAAAATGTGCGACGAGACACCCTGTATATTATTGAGCCTGCTCAAGTATCGTAAAGGCAGCAGTAGCAGCCGCTCCGGGTTTCTATTGTGCGAGTTACGATAACAATAATTAGGATTATTATTTCACGGTGGGAGTTTCGAACGAGAATGGTAGTTTTCGGGTGGAAAACTTTCTCTCTCTCTCTCAGTCTCTCCTCTGAAGATCTTTCTTTGGCAGCTTAAAGGACGGCTTTAATCGAGCCTCTTCCAGGCCGCTCGCAGATGGTGACTTTATTATCGACATTCAGTATAATTAAGTCGCTCTAAGCGATGGGGAGGAGTAGATCCTTTCGTCTTTCCATCGAAATCTGCAGGTACTGAAATGGAAATGTCTATCCTTCTTTGTTATAGTGACGTTTGGTTGAACAAAGGACGCAGTTTTAGCGAAAAATATCGAGAGAAAAAAATTAAGTACAATACACTTACGTTACGGTTATGTCAATAAAATATGAAATAAAATATTATACTTTTTATTCATTTAATATATATTTAATATGCATTTTGCATCCATAATTGCACGTAATTTATGTATAATTCTCTAATTTATATAAATCTTATTTACACAAAGTGAATTCTGCGAAATATAATTAATTTTCTGCAAGAATGGTAGAAATTTAAAATTTGCAAAGCTCAGTTAGTATGCTATAATTTTAATATGAGCATAATATTGTAATTTTAATTAAGAGAACTGGTTAATATACACAGGTCATATATGTATATACATCAGTAAATATTTAGGAACGTATACATATGACTGCTCATTTTGATATAATTTATGCGGCTTGGTCGTTCAGATGACTCGCAGTTAAAATAAGGCGATGTAACGACTGTAACTTCGTTATTAATTTATGCTACATTCTCGAGAGTAACGTTGATGAGCGTGACAAAATATAACGTGGCAAATAACGTGAAATCTTTGAGAAGCCGAGAGATTTATCTTCAATTCGAGGAGTTTATTACGAAAGAGAGACGGAATATTATTCCATGACATAATTAGTTAACGCTACGTGCGAAATTATTTATCAATACTCTAACGACGTTTTGACTTTCGTTTAACTTGTCCACCATCTTCAACGCGACTGTTTGATTTTTGATTCCCCATAAACGACGAATAAAAATTAGATTTCGTGAGAGCGTGCTCGAGTCGGCGGAAAATTTCTTTTCGCGGTGGCTTTGATGGGATTCCCAGGAATCTCTCGATATATCGCGTGTCTCCCGCGGAAGACGCATGGTTCCGATAAAAAGGATTGCATCAGGGGAGGCGGTCTCGAGAATTACTTTGGTAAAAGGGAGGAAGATGGGAAATGTGGCAGGAAGAGGGCGAGGAGCGCGAATTTATGTTTCGCACGCATAGGAATTTATGGACCGCTAATTGGGGGTGGAATCGGCATCGCGGGAAGGTAAAGGAGAGGCGGGGGGGGGAGGAAGATGGAACGCGAGAAAGGAGACGAGGAGATCTGCTGTTCGCAACTTTTAGGATTAATTCTCAGATAAAATGGCCGGCCGCACGCTACCCTTACGATGGATTCGATGGAGGACGGGCAGCCGTCGGTTAACGTTTGTCAGGCTAATTAATTAACAGCTGGCAAACTTTTGCCTCCCCCTCTTCCCCCTCTTCTTCGTCCGATGTCAGGATGTTGAAATTAATCCTTCCCTTTTAAGAAAGCACGCGCGCGACCATCTCGAATATTATCCGTTCTGAAGGGTCGTCACGACGATCCAGGTAAATGGATTGCCGAGCCACTTTATTTATGCTTTTAGTTTCATGTTCAAATAATTCCAACAGTTGACTCGTTCATATACTATTTACTGAGAATTATTTATATATATATATTTATAGAAAATTCAAACAACTCTACATTTTAATTACCTTCGTTTGCGATTATTTAAATTAATGCTTTTAGTTTATATCAATTGGTCTATTTTGATTCCCCGAGGCATCTCTAGTTTTTATGTAAATTATTTGTATCGCATTTACAGTTCGAAACTGTAACATTTTAAACCTCGTCAACTCCGGAAACCGTGCGGAAACTCGACTAAACCGCGAGCGCGCAATGCGAACTTCGATAAAATCGCTCGTAAAATTATTAATAGATACGGTTGACGGTAGTTTCCGCTGATGGTTCGCGACGACGTTCCGATCTACTTTACGTAGCAATTAAACGAACACGTACGACGAAACGAAATGATATCGAATTATACGTAAAAGCTCGCGTTTTATCAAAAGCAAAACGGTACTTAAAAACGCTAATTAGAAAAGAGACCGTGGTAAAAACATACTTGTAAATTCAACGAAATATGTGTAACGAAAGAAGCATTAGTCATTTGATTATTTATTTAACTCTGATATTAATTTATAAGAAATTATTTAAACAGTTTTTAAAAATATTTTACACTTTTTATTTTACTTTATTATTTACACTTCAATTTTACTTTATACTTTTTATTTTATTTTACTTTTTATTCCCTTTTCAAAAAATTTTTAAAATAAAAATATTGAATTGTAAGACATTTTTATTTATGATTTATTTATGATTTTATTATGATTTTAATATTGTTGCAAAATTAATTGTTTGCTTTCAAATAATTTGAAAAGTATCTATAAATTACAAAACACATTGGTTTTCAATATTTCCGCGCATTTTGAATATTTCGATTTCGTTCGAACGTATATAAAAGCATCGCCACAGAATCAAGAGTTCTCGCGTTTATGAATCGTTCCGCGAAGTGGAACTTTACTTTCACGTCATGCACTCGAGTTCCTTTTTTCGAATTGTTACGATCATCACTTGCCGCTGAAGAACTATACGCTTGGTTGTAACTTAGTTTTATCTCTCGCTTTTATATCTCTCGCTCTTCTCAGCGTGTCGTACTTTTTCAGATATTACGCGGTTAAATACAACATCTTCCAAGAGTAACATATCCGCGATTACATCGTGAAGACTCCTCTCGAGTGGGCTCCTCTCGAGTCTATATTTATCTTCTGCTTGTTTATCGGTTATTTCGAATTATTACCTTTATTGAATATCTCTATTAAAGATGTTGTACACTACTTTGTGAAAAGTGCTACATCGAAACCGTATACATTTACAGTAATCTGGCGTTTGAAATTCGTTTGAAATTGCTTCCGATGAAAACTAATAACAACTGTTGCGCTTGCTGCAATAATCGAGATACAAGTCTACGTCTTCAATTCGGATTTTATTCATCGGAGTTTAAACTGAAAGTTCTTTTGTGTGTATTAATATATTCTATAATAATTTATTAGATATATATATAATAACATTAATAATAAGACTGGAAAAATTCAGAAGTCCTTCAGAAGACTTTGTTTTTAATTGTACCTGTGTTTACGTTATGAGAATCTTTATTTGCAACAACTGGATAATTAACTAGCTATTTGTACTCGAGAAACGAATTATCCAGCAATTTTGCGCGAATTAGGAAGCGAAGATGGTTTTCTGCCGACGGTCGCGGTGGAAATTTCTCGTTAGGATACTAAGGGCGCAGAGAGAAGTTATTTTTACGAAGTCAGATTTAGGAGCCTTGCCGGGCGCCGCGCTTTAATCTACATCGAAATTCTAATGTGGCGCGTTTCTTTAGCATTTTATGCTAATGCCTCCGTCGCGTCGTACCCCTTAAAGTTCACTTTGACAGCTTTACCGGCAGCAGCAGCAGCAGCAGCTGATGAAAACGACGACGCATTTCGCACATGCGAAGGAAAGACGAACAATATTTTGTCATGTTTTTAACATGATTTCATTCTTTCAAAAAACTGAGAAATTTTGCAAAAAAATTATTTACAGAAAATTATTCTAATAATTCTATTTTTTTTTCCTTTTTTTATAAAAGTTCCGCGTGCTGTAAATGAATACTAGTTCAAATCTGTTTTAAATGTAAATGAAAATGTAATGAATAATTACATTTTATTGAAAAAAGATATTAAATATTAAATAAAGTTAAAGAATATAATGAGCAATTAAATATTTAAATAGAATATTTATATAATAGAATATCCTATTGAAGTATATAATTATCGATCAATAAAAAAAGTTGGTGGTTCATGTTACTGTAATTTTTTTTTTTCTTTTTTTTTGCGCAATCTTCCAGCTCAATATTAGGAGCGAACGTACCGGGTGTTTTATTCGGTGAGACTTGGAAAGACACGGCTTCTTTTAATAACCCAGCAGCGCCATCGTCCATTATACAGCTCTCACTTACAAAGTATAATGTCTCCTCGTTTTTACGCTCAGTATGCGTCCGATTTTAATACTCTTGCATCTATTTTCGTTTGCCCTCCCGCATTTCTCTTCGGTTTTTTCCGACGCTCGCTTTCTGCTTTTCACTACAAAGAAATCATTTTCCATTCCGCTTCATCACACTCAGCGGACAAGCCGAGACAGAATTTTCATGATCTGTTTCTTATCGTGCGAAGAAGAAGGATCATACATCGTATCGAAGTCGTAAGATTTTCCGTAATGTATTTTTTAAATCATCAAATTTCAAATTATTTCACTGTTAAAAGGCAAACAAAAACTTTTTGTACATATAAGTATAAAATTTTTACGTTTGTATTATAATTTAAAATATAAAATTGTTAAATTATTATTATCTTATTTAAGAAATGCTTTTTTTTTTCTATAAAATGTGAACGGCTGCAGTTTGCAAACATTGCAAATGATTCTGGCAAATGATATATAAAACTCGTGATATTTATTTTATTATCAATACATTCCTATAGTGCAATTTAAATGTTGGTTAAAATAATACGATCAGAATGATGGTATACGGTTTTAATGTTTTTATATAATTGAATAAGTTTAATGCAGATCTTTGCGTATATTAGATTAACATGATTGCATCGATTACTTTTATTATTTCATTGTTATTTTTTTCATAGAATAGTTATAATATTGTATAAAGTAATATTTATATATTACATTATTATTACTTTTAGCAATTAGTTATAAGCAAACCTTAAATTATCTGCTCACATACAAAATCCTGAAAATACAAAAAGACCAAGTTTTTAGTTTCCATTGACATTAATTGCAAGTTGTATCGCTTAGAATGGAATTTACGTCTTGTGAAACTTGGCCAACTTGTATCTTCGGTATACTTTTCGGGCGACACGTGAACGCGTCGATAGCAATCGATTCGCTCGTTCAAAGCGCTTAATTTTGTTTCCGTTCTCGTTCTCTGTTGCAGAACTCGAATAACCAGGTTGCGATTCCCGGACAAAATCAGGTAACCAGTGCCGGCGAAACCCAGGGCGGACCCAACACAGTTCTTCGAGTCATCGTGGAGCACATGCTTTATCCGATCACCCTCGACATACTTTATCAGGTGAGCACGCAACGGACCACCCGACCGACCCATTTATTATTTCTCCGTTTTATATTGAAAGCGGTCGCGCTGAATGCAGTATCGCGTGTAATGCGACGATGAATTATATACATATTCAAATATATACGTGTGCAGAAAGAGTGTTGGAGAAAGGGATGGAAATTTTTCATGACCCTCTCTATATGGTCGAGTACTTTAGCAATTTTTTGGAGAATTTTTTACCGGATCAGATTTGAAAACTGGGGCTTGTCGTAAAAGAGGGGAGAAAAAAAAAAAAAAAAAGGGAACTTGTGAAAAAAATTGCGGCATACACAAACCCCCCTGTGTTTGCGTGTTATAAACTGGAAGAAAGTACGTCCCTATTTTGCCGGCGACGTCGAAAGGGCTAACGTAATTTAACTTAACTTCGACGGATGCCGAAAAATGTCGCGCACCGCGACAGAGTTGAATTAGTCGAACTTTCGCAGACAATCCCGCGGTCGTTAACTCGCTCGCGGATATTTGATCAACGTTTACAAGTCGGGCGTGAATTCCGCTTGATTAATCCGCGCGGTGCCAGAGTTGCGGCCGCGACGGAAGTTACATCGCGTTTTACATATTGAGTGCTTGTCGTCTGCGAACGCTACTGCGGGCGACTGTTTGCAGTTTTAAAATTGAATATACCGGTCGCGTTTCGCCGAGATAACTGAATTCTAAATAATTGATTGTTAAAGTTATAGAATAATCTCTTTGCCGCATCCGCGCGACCATCGGAATTGCCAGAGTTGCTTCACGCGATACATTTTATACGACACTCGTAAGACGCTAATTGCACTCGCGGCGAAATTGTCATTTCGCTTCGTTATCGAAATACTTCGAAATTGATTAAATAAATTGTAGCGATGTTAAATATTAAATGTTATCCCAAAGTAATATATATTTTATGGAAATTTTTATATGGAAACAAATTTTTACTAAAAATCAGTAAATGTTACTCACGCGCACACGAAAAAGCGTGAAAAAGTAATTAAGTTTTCAATATTATAGGTTGACAATATAATTAATGTATAGGTTTTTATTTTTATATAAAACTTTCAATTTTTAAATTCACCGAAATAATGCTTTTTTTTTTAATTTTAAAACAAACATAAATACCTAATTATTGTAACTCACGAATTGGTCAATATATTTTTATACGTAATTTTCATGTTTATAAACTAAAACTTGTTTTCATAATAAGTTGTGTTAATACGCACTGTTTCCCTTTCTGTAAAAAAAAAAAGAAAAAAAAAGAAAAAAAAACAAAGGGGCAAATATCGCTGGTCATCATTAAAGGGAGAGTGAGTCTTATCCCTAAGGATTTTAGGATAATAGGATAACCACAGGGCTTCCGGTCCGGGGTGAATGGCCTATACATTTTTAAACGCGCTCAATAGCACAGCGAATAATATTCCCCGATGATATAGCGTACAAAAGTATCTTTCTCCCCTTTCAAGTATGTGAAAATAGGCACCTTTATTGTTGTGTTCCCGAGAAAGTACATAATAATACAATTTGACACGGGTGTCACAATAAAATTGATCTAATAAAATTAAGTTTACAATCGAATTTTTCTTTTAAAATACATTTTTAATGTCAACGATATACATATAATGAGAGACTGAAATTTGATAGTAACACGAACGCTAAAACATGGCGCAAAATAATAAATTTTTCTCGTTTTTAGTTATTTAAAAGAATTATCGGAAAATAAACCGAGTTTACAAAACATAATAGCTACTCAACGTGAAAGTATCTATCGAATTTGCGTTGCACCGTCGAGTCCATCTCGATACAAAGGCTTTTCGCTTTTCTCCAAATGTCCCGGAGGAATTGCAAATGTGAGTGGCGTGTGAGGAAACTATCTTTAACACTATCGATTTACCCGAGTGCACGTGTATATAGAGGGTGGCGTTTTTGTTTTTTCTCGAACATGTGGAATCAGGTCGGAGCGAAGAGAGCAGAGACGACAATGGCGCAGAGTCGTGCTAAGCCGATAATGGACCGGGCGGAAAACATTCCCGGATTACGAATCGACGATTGGCCGTTTATATGTATTCGGCTGCGTAAGCAGGCTTACACGATGGTTCCGGCGGCGGTGGAACTGGATTTGTGTCCGCGACTTGTAATCAGCTCGAAAGATTAACTCGCGTCGAAGCCAGCCCACGTGGGGCTTGCCATTGGTCAGACAGATTTGTTCAATACATTCCGGGAATGTCGCATATGATTTATACCGTAAAGAAAATCCTGTCATACGGACTGACAACGGATTTATTTCGAGACAGCCAGATGAAAATGGTTTTGTGTAAGTATGTCAAATTCGTCTCGATGTGAAAAAAGAAAAAAAAAAAAAAACACATTAATCGGAGAAACTTGTACACGTTTAACTCTGCAGTTTTAATTGCCATCGATTGCTGCGATCTACTGCGAAAAATGTCAGACGACGTAGCTCTAATAAAAAATTCTTAACACACAAAATCAATTGTATATAGATTGTATCTTACAAATTTTGTGAGCTGAATTATTTAACGATAAATTTATAGCCGTGATTCTATCTTAACGAAATGTCACAGAGTCTCTTAAAATTTTAACGACGCGAATAAATTGATCGGATTCGGACATTCGTGTATACGTCACGCGCGTTTTATCGAAATCTGACGAAAGGTTGACCTGTTCTACTGCGCGTGTAATCCGATATGGATACTCTCTCAAGGAGAACATACAAATGTTCCTTTCTCAAGAAGGATTAAACACATTGCCTTGAAATCCCGATCTCGTGTTTGCTCTTCGTTACTTAAAGCGACTTTTACAAAATACGATACTAAATAGATTTCGCGATAGTTCTTTTATAAATATAAAGTACACATAAATGTTTTTTTTTTTTTTTTTTTTTTTTTTTTTTTTATTTCGAGAAAATGTAATTAGTTCTCACATAGATATTTAAACAGCACATACATCGGGACGTGTAACTTTAGTATTCGCCTCTTTTTCAAGCGAGGATTTTTTATTCTTTTGACGAAAAATTTCCGGGCGTCTCCCTGGGTTTCTCGACTTTACTAAAACAATTGTAAACTCGGTTCTTGCGGCCGGAACTTCGATTGTTTCTTCCGGTTGAATTGAATTTTAACTTTGTTCTTTATTTGTTCCCGGTTTGTCTGTTGCTCGGCCACGACCTCTTCGCACGATTAACCGACAGCCTCCGGCGGCGAAGCCAATTTACGTGGCGGCGGTATTTTTTCCACCCTCCTGCCGTCTCTCTTCTCCCCGCCTCTTAGAAATCCTCCTCCAATATTTAACTTTACGGTTTCCCGAGCCGAGGTGGCTAAATGCCGCGAAAAGTCCGTCCTCGCGGGGTAGAAACTTCTCGCGCCGTCCCCGTGAGGGATGGAAGGGTTGCATCCCGAGAGGTTTGTGCGAGAAAGGGGTGCAGGTGTTCAGGTGCGCTCTCCCGGTACGGGGACCGGAGCTCGGGAAACTTTGTAATTCAGCCGATACTATTAGTCAGCGTCCCTGCGCCGGAAAATTCTTAATGATCCATGAGCTTAGCGAAGAGAAAGATTGTGCCGCATAAAAAAATTAAAACTTTCTTTGTGAAGTTTTTCCTAATCGCGAAACGTTAGGTTAAATTAAAATATAGCGATTTTTAATGAATTGCGCTTTACAAAATCATTACTCAATTCATTTAAACACAGCGATGTGTTATCTATTATGACAATTATATTTAGGATTAGAATATTAGATACTGATATTTTTTACGAAACTAATAATATCAGGAGCAGCAAAATATACTTTTTTTTAATCGCGGATATAGAGAATCTATATTTTATAAAGTTTTATAAATAGATCTGCTTCTTATCGCTGGGAGAAAAAAGATTATATAGGTTCTAAAAATTGTAAAATAATAAACCCGATTACATGATAGACTGATGGATGGGTCCATAAAACGATAGCGAATCAAGTCGTTTCTTTGCGATAATTTCTGCTCGATATTTTTTTCATCACGTTTCACGAGATGCACTTTTTGAATGCATCGCGCATTCCTTCCCCGACTTTTATTTGCAAAACTCTCCGTCGGAAAACGGGCTAAAAACTTGCGAGTAAAAAACTCGGTCGTAACATTTCGCGGGACATAAATAAAGAGACGAACATTTAACATTTATGTCTCGATTAAATTGCTCGGGAACTTTGTCAGACCACGTGACAATACCACCTGAGACGCCGAATTAAGTTTTGCCTTATTAAGGCCCGTCGGTCTGAAACAGCATTGTCAACTAAGAAAATAAAGGGTTTTCTCGTTTATTTAATTTTTTTTTACGAAACGTAGAATCAGTAATAATTTAATAAAGGTTATTTATTTTATTAAAATTATATTTGCGTGTGCTGATGTGAGATTTTGTTCTTTAATATTAATCTCTTTAATAAACGCACAGAGATAGGGAGTATTTTTTTAACATGTAAAAAAAAATATAAAAGATAAGTACGCAAGATACATAAAAATATAAATGCATAAGACACATAGCTACACGTAAAGTCAGCACATTTTAATATACGTATATATTTTATGGCGAAAATTTTTTCTTCTAACACAAACGTAACGTTGAAAAGATAAATTTGATATACTTTAAAATTATACTTGTGCTGTTATTGAAAATCGACAGGGTTTTATATAAATTGCTATTAGCATGTATAAAATTACTCTGAATCATGAAATATAAACATGAAAGGATAAACTTTACAAATGGACTGTCTCTCATCTAAATTTTAGTGGAACGTTTTCTCTACAATTTTACGCACAAGTAACGTTTTTTTTTTTTTTTTTTTTTTTTTTTAATGAAACCCGATGCTATTAGAGAATTATCGTCATGTAACATTTTTGAAATGAAAACTAATGCTATTAGAGAATTAATTGGAATATACTAAGCATTTCGCGAGAGTGTCGAGAATCGAAATAGCAAAAGTGACGAAGGGGATAGACGGGGGATCGTAAATTAATTCGATGGTAGCCGGTAGTTTAGCGGTAGGATCTCGATGGGAAATGACGAAGGAACCCGAAGAACAGTGACTCGAAGAAAATCGGGGAGAGAGCGTGAAAATGGACGATGAAAGAGGAAAGGGAAGGGGGCTGGAAGTTAGCGCGCATAGAGGAAAACATTAATCACCTGCCTCTTCGTACTGTATGATTAATGGCCGTTGGCAACCGTCTAATGTCTTCGATCGTTCTAGTTGTTCGTTCGAGTACGAACAAGGGAACAGCTCGGTGTGCGAGTGTTTTTACGCGTATGTACCTTGAAATGTGTAATTAAAACCGTTAACATTGCGTAGATCAAAGCGTTTATTTTATTTTTTTTTTTTTTTCAATTAAACATATATAAAAAAGGTATATCTATTTATTTTAGCTAATATTAGTGTTGCATTTTATGAGAGAAGAGCTCGTGTTCTTTATCGCTCGGAAATCAATCCTTAAAAGACAAATACAAAAATAATCTGAAATAAGAGCTCGTAATTTCGGAGTAAAAATATCAAGATTGTCGTACACTCGAGACTATAAATTTTTATGTACAGAGTGCTTCTTTATGTTAATAAGATATTTCAAAGTAATCGACAAAGTTTCCTATGACATTTACCTCGAGTTTTCTTGATTTCGTTATTTATGTTAATAGAGATTGCAAAAGAAGCGTTGTAAATTTTTACGATAAGGAGTATAAAAAGGGATTATCACAAATATTGTTTTTCGATAGCGAGTTGTTTTCTTGGCGATACAAAGATATTAAAAGTTATCTGGCTAATGGTGGACACGCCTATGATATAGCTTTAAAAGCCTGCTCGCGGCCGTATAGTCATGTCAGGATGCATTTGTAGCGATTAATAATGCAGCCGGCATTAACAGTCCCAGCTTATATATCGCGCCAATCATACGCAAGTAATATGCACTCTAAAACCTTTTTATATAGGACTCGTGAAATTTTTCTCGCATACAAATTACATATGACTAAAAATAAATGCAATTATTAATTGAATATGATCGCAAGTTATTTTGAAAAAAAAATAGATTTTTTTTTTACTATATATGACTGTTTTTTTTTTTTTTTTTTTTTTTTTTTTTTAATTTTGTATCCACATTTTAGATGAATTTTCAAATGTAATACGCTTTTTTTTTTTTTTGCATTCATATTTTAACTCATTCATAAAGAGATTAAATTTCTTAATATTGATTGTATAATAGAGAAAAATCCATTATACACACACCATTCTCCAATAAATATCCTAACCGATGATCCCGAGGAAAGCCGGACTGAGAAAAATTGATCTTGCGCGTAACTATAATTGCGCAACTCCCGAACTACAATCGTTGCGGTCGCGCGATACGAAACATATTTCCCGAAAGGAGAAAAATCCGCGCAACTTCCCAGGGAAGAAGTTTCGCAGAAATCCCTATCCATTTCCCGCGGCGAACGAGTTCGTCGTACTGGCGCGACGGTGAGAGGGATAAGTTCGAACCTTTTCACATCCCCCCCCCCCCTCGTAAACTCCCGACTCACCGTCAGACATCGAGCCCTTCCCCTCTCTCTCTCTTCTCACCCTCCTGAGCCGTCATATCTAAATGAATAACGACGGATCGCCGCGACGCGGGAATTGCGTTACTGCTATTGCGCGTTATTGCGTTACAGAAACCGCGGAGACACCCGCGACCGGGCGGGCTCGATAATCGTGCACGCGAATTAATAACTGTTACATCAATCAATACGTCGGTGGTAATGGGCAGCTTTCGCGGAATGGAATGGAATGGAACGGAACGGAGTGGAGTGGAATGGAATGGATGGGAAGGGTGGAGTTTGGTCACCTGTAATCCCACGGCATGAGGGAATCCCCGCGGGATCTATGAGCGATGGCCGCCGGCCAAAGGGTCGCGTTCGATTTAATAACGAGCCGTCCCCGGCTTCTCTTTCTCTTCCTCCTCCTGTGATCCCCTTTTCTTGTTCTCTCTTTCCGACAGAGAGATTGAAGAAAATAATACACCATATACAGCTTATACATTCTATATACATCGCGTGTCGCAAATAGCGGGATTTATTTTCTGATGAATTTATACCAAGGATTTTTTTCTTCAACTCGAAGCGATTAAGATTTTTGAGCGACCCGTTTATGTTTAAATTGTAACTACTATTTTATTTTCTATATATATATATATATATATATATATATATATATATTTTTTTTTTTTTTTTTTTTTAATAAAATATTTTGGGGACTTTTAGTTCTCTGCAATTAAACATCTATAAAAATATTGATTTAAAAAAAGTCAAATAACGCAAGCATCCCTGTATGCGAAAAATATATAAATTTTTCGAGTTGATGGGAGAAATTTGTCACGTTCGAAATACAATATAGGAAATGTTCACGGAAGAAAGAAACGACTTCCTGCCGACGAAATATCGAATGAAACTGTTGCGCGAGCAATGCATTTCCGTTTATTTCTCAACGGCTGCATCCATGCAAACTCAATCTTCATCGATATTAATCTTTGTGATATTGTAGCAGGCTATCAGCTATCCAGTTTTTAATATCGCTTACAAATGCAAGTTTGCGTGTTGATTTTTAAAAAATATATACACATATAAGTAAAACATGTAACTCAGGAAAACATATCTCGTTAAGATCGCAATAGAGTTTAATAATAAAGGGAGATTTTGATTGTCATTTTTTTTTTTTTTTTTTGCATACGTGTGTTTTTATTGAAATTTCATGCATTTTTCCTGTTGCATCAGTTCACGTTTTCGAAACAAGTGTGGAATGTTAGAGACGCAAACGATGAACACTGCGCGTGGTTCTATCAAATAGTGACGCGAATTGATTCGCATAGTCGACGTGCCTCAGGGAAATGGGGTTAAAGGGGGATCGCGTAGGTGAATTAACGCAAGCACCCTCGAAATAACACACATTGGATATCTAGCGTCAAGAGATAGATGATCCCCCAATCTAGTGTGCATATCTTACGTCATTAGAGAAATGTTCATCGAGAAGATCTGTTTATTTTAATTTAATATTATTCAGAGATTATAATTTACTTTTATTTTTGCTATTATATTAATTCGCGACAACTTCTAGCTGCAAGTTTATTACTCGCAAATAATCTCGCTCGCGTGAACCAACTCTGACAAGTTTGCATGTTATATGCATATAACAAAATTTTTCTCATTGTGCACGAATCGAATGTCTCGACGATGACTATATATATATATTTTTAGTCGAAAATTTCTTAAACCGTCATTCGCACATTTTTCCGCCTTTTTTAGAAGTCCATTTCGGCGACACGAATGTGGCACTCCAATCATAAACACAATATGGAACGAAGGGAGAGGAGGATAAATAAAATATTAATGTTAGTTTTTGCACGTGTACATAGCACACACGCTTACGATAGCTAAAGTGTACGCATACATCATATGCATGATGACACGACGTTATTGCGATGCACAAAATGCTTTTTGTCAACAATAAACAAAAGTTTTTTAATCAAACTACAATTGGTCGGACGAATTTTAGCTATATCGGTAAAGGGAATAATTAAAAAATTAATAAAACGAAAAATTGTGTCCATATGCGATCGTATAAAGAATAGAACGCACTTTCAAATTTATTTTATACAGTACTTTTGATATATAGAAAAAAATTTTCATTCTTGTAATTCTATTTGATATTCTTCGTTAATAATTTAACCATTATTGACTAATTATATATCTGATTCGTGTAATCGCATATTGAATAACACGTATTTCGAGGCACATTAATTTCATCGCGTCACAATCGCTCGCTAATACGAGGAGAGGAAGGGGGGGAGGGGACTCATTCAATTTCAAGTTTCAATTACATGAACTTTAATGAATCAAATGAAATCAAAACTTGTGTTGAATAATGATATATATATATATCGGTAAATTATACTTAATTTATTAATTGTGCATTCCATTTTCAATGGGATTTTTTTGTTTCTACGAAACCAAAACGATGGATTATAATCCTTTCCTTTTTAATGTAACGCGTAATTGAATTATTTTATCGCGCGATTATATTTTTTCGATTTTTTTTTTTTTTTAATTAATTTCTCACGGTTCGAAAACAGTAACGTGTTTTGCTACTCGCGCCTGATCGGAGATGACTTACAGTTAAAAGTAGCTCTGATTAACGCGCACTGTTCTCGGCGAGTTTTGCGCGGAAAAAAAATATTTAGATCAAACAGGAACCTCCAATAACTCGCGCTCGGTCTGATTGCAAAAGTTATAACAATGCTATGTCTTTCGAGCGTTCGTTTACGACAAACCCGTCCCGTGCACATACACGGGCGTATCGACTGCAGATGCACGTGCGGAATAATTTCCCGCGGGAAGCAAACACGTGCGCGCATACACATGCACGCATCATGTACACACACATACACATACGTACCTGAAATGATCGTGTTTGGTCGAGGCCTTAAAAGTGTAACAGCAAAAACGAAAAGAACGTTATGCTTCGCATAGAAATGCGAATGTTATGGTAGTTTGATTGCGGGAATGAGCGTGGGAGTTTCTCCTAAAATCTTTTCGAATTGATTTTGGAAACTTGTGTCGAGTTTCTTTCTTTTTTCTTTATTTTTGTCACATGTGTTATTAATGTTGTAACACGCGTATATGAAACAATTTTACAGCGTATAATTTTACGAAACATTGTTCAGAGTTAACGGATGAGCGAAAATTGAAACTAAATTCGTGTTTCGCGACGAAGAAATTATTAATACATTGCAGAATTATTCTAGGATTAACTGGTTAGGTTGATACAGTTGACCTTCTGTCGCGTCTAAAATAAAATACGCTTTTTTGTTTGATTTTATTCTCCGCGAGCTCGATATTCTTTATTTATTTCTAGCATTTTATTAACGGTCTGGTTTTCTTTACTTTAAAAATGCCAGCAGCAAAAAAATTGTTACACTAGCATGCACTTCATTCGATCCTCATTAAAACTTTCATCGCAAATGATGCGCGCGCAAACAAGCCGATTCGTCCCAGTTTCAATGCGACGCAGAACTTGAATCGCGATTTTCTTTCACCGAGACGCCGACTTATTTTTGGATTTCCCGATTTTTCTCGATTTATTTACATTTCGGCGAGCGACGCGATGTATTTCGTCTCTGTTTATCCACCAGGGCGTGAAAGCGGATTGCTTTAATCTATTCGTTACAAAGTTGCAAGGTATTGGAACATCCAATATTATCGATTATTTCCTCGATGCCGACGATATATACTTTTGTGTGGAGAGAAAAAAATATTTCCTTTTCAAAATAAATCTGAATAAACTCAAAATAAAGCTATAGATTGAAAATAACTAACTCATTTTTTATGCTTTCAATATTTTATAAATTTCAGTCACGTCAAAATACTTGTCGGCTAGACAGGGATAAACGATATTACGAATATTATACTATATATTTAATGATATTTATTTCGATACGCGAAATAGCCGACGTAATTACCAGTTGTATAGACGTATATCGTAAAATAATTATAGTCACCGACTATGTTTATCTTCTTAATCTCTAATATAGTAGAAGGGATGGATGTTAATAGTGAAATAGGGGAATATTAGCGCAACAAAAGTTCGTGTATATTCGACGGCAATCAGAGAATGCATCAATTACATCGATAATAAATGTTACCGCCTACGGGGTAATTCTCGAATTTCTCCCTAAATTCACAGAGACAATTTGCAGCGCAATGAGCAGCAAGCGGAAAATTGTCAGATTTCGAGTAATTAATTAAATACCAGTTTAATTAATTTTATTGTACAGTATGTTTGTAATGGACGCGCGTATATAAATGCCACGGAAGTCGCAGATTCTCATTGCGTTTATACGGCATCAATCTGTTATATCGACGCACGCATTATACATTACGTAAAATAAATTATCGTGAAAAAGTCATATAAATGAATAAACTAAAATTTTAACTATTTTAAATATTTTTTGCATATAATTGGATATAGGGTAAACTCGGGTAAGATGGCCATAGTTTTTTAAAATGCAAAAAACATACTTTTATTTTTGTTATTTTTTAATAGTGTTTGGCATATTATCTTCCCTGAAGCTTAAATTACGTAATATTATCGAAATTAAAGGGAAAATATTTAATAGAAATTTTATATTATCAAAATATTGTAGTACAACATAAGCATTGGCCATCTTGCCCAACTTTTAAGGAAAAGAAGACCATAATATTTATAAAAAAATAGTGAAAACGAAAATAAAAATTATAGGCCGTATAAAACAATTTACATATCTTTACAATATGTCTAACGTCGATTACGATAGCTTAACTATAATTTATTCGACGTTATAACATTTTTTAGTGGACAGATGAAAAACTTTGCAGGTAGTCAAAAGTAAAAATATGATATTAAGATTCACAATATCGTTATTTCGAATAATGTATGCATATAAACTATTGTAAATATCGATTATCTTTGAATAATAACTAAAAAAAGCGCACTAAGTAGCGATTATTGAATAAGTTACAGCCTATGGCCATCATACCCTACAGGTTTTACAAACATTCCGAATTTTGTTTCTCGATGAAGACTTTGTATTTACCTACGCGACTATATTGCTAGCGGCAAAAATGTCCATCAAACAAACGAAACACGGAACCGCACCGGCATTATTCTACGTTTCTTTCCTCGTTCACTCGCGATTTCGTCGATCCGTTCGTTTATTGGCGCAATCTCGAGTAAATACTCACGGACGCATCGCGACTTCATATCCGTTCGCGTTCGAACTATTTTCGGTTGGACGCATGCATTCCCGGGCCGGAAGCGCGACTGGCAAAAATTCGAATATCAAAATTGAAATATTTCCCGTTTTATCGGAAAACGGATAAAAACATGTACGATCCGACGACGATGATGATGATGGTGGTGGTGGTGGGGATGGTGGGGGTGGTGGTGATAGTACTGCTTTTCGTATTATATACGCATTGTATATATAAATAGGAATGCACAGTTACCGCTCACAGGGAAATGCGCGCAATTGCAGTTGCATTGAGAAAGAGAGAGAGAGAGAGAGAGAGAGAGAGAGAGAGAGAAGGAAATGCATATGGTCGAGCGAGCTATTACGAACGGTCTTGCGGCTTGTAATGGACGCTGCGGATATACGTAATGGATGGAACTGTAATCCATATATTCTAAACATTATCATCGTTATCAACTCTCGCGATCCTCTGCCGTCCGTTGTGAATCCGCGCTCGTGAACGATCCATCCACTTTTTTAATTTACTCAATCTTTAATTTATTATTTCTCCGAGCGTAACGTTTCAATGATAATCCGAGTTCTCTTTATTTAATGTGACTCTTATAACATTAATTTGCGCGTAATGTAAAAATTGAATATTTTCTCGTTTATTCGAAAATATTCTTATATTACACGAAGAATATTATTTATGAAAATATGTTTTCTTCGGTTAATGTTATAAGCTGGTGCATTTTACGCAAAAAATTATCTACAAATGAAAGGAATCTCACAAATCGGTGTACTGCGTAATTGCTAGTGTGTGAGCTCGGAATCCAAATGCAATTACCGTAAAAATGATCCTCGTTGCTCGTAACGAGGTACGTAAATGTAAACGACAATGAGGATCTATTTGCAGAGATTTTTATCGTTATTGCTGCCGTTTTACTGTATACCCCATAATGATTATAATCGTCGTTCGTTTTCAAGAAAATTACATTTTTCTTCGCTAATACAATCTCGCACATTTGAAACGATTTTTGAAGATTTCGTTGGAAAATTTTTTTGCTCTTTATTCGAAAGAGTTGATTATTATCAACTCGTACGAGAGGAAACACTAATAGTGTGACAACAGCTAGAAAATCTTATGTAATTATATTTAACTTCATAAATTTAAAAAAAAATATCTTATAATTTTTTATAAAATTAATTTTGTAAAAAAAAAAAAAAAAAAAAAAAAAAACATTTTATTAAACTCGGTAAAGAATCTGTCATTATAGTCTGCGTATTTAAAGAGAGTAAATGTTTTATCGATTTCAGAAGTTCCATCTCTTATTGAGAAATAAAAACAAAAGTCTTTTGTCTCACTTAGTGTGCCTTGTGCGAATGCAGTATACGTTTTTTTCTTTTTCTCTCTTCCACTAATTACGAAACTGTTGCGTAAAACCCCGCGGCGCGTTTCTCATTCTTTCGAGTTTTCACGTTGTCAGAGGCACGATTTCTATTTTTTATTACAGCACATTTTTTTTAAATTTTTCCTACGTTTGTCAAGAAATGTGTACGAAAATCAAGAAATAATTCGTGAAAAAATGCAAGCAAATATTCTTTGCATATGTATTCTTTCATTGTTTCTTTTTTTTTACGCGATTTTTTGTTCCTTGAAATTAAAATATAAAAAGGTACTCATAATTTTTTTTTCAAACGTAATATATAAAAATTGAAATAAAAGTGTCATTACCGTGTCGATTTTGCGAAAATCGATGCGAGTTTTGTATTTTCGAGTGCAAGAATTTTTCAAAAGTCGCGGAATTGTGTAAGTTTATGTGCTAAGGGATGCCAAAGAAAAGGATCAAGTCAAAGAACGTGGCTTTGACTTGGTCCCCAGCGAAGGTAGAATGAAAGCGCGGCTTGTAAGGAACGCATCAATATGTATTTTATATTGCAGAGAGCGAGATATATCGCTACCTTTTTTCCTCTGTTTTCTCGTAATGTTCGACACATTTTTGCGTTTTTAATTTCACGGATTTTTATCGCTACGTTAGCAACGAAATATAAACTCCTCATTCGATGCGCTCAACGCCCGCAGGCCGTGTGCAACATTGAATATTTGGTGACGCGGGAAGGGGGGCTAAAACGTGTGACAGCGGTTCGCATTAGCGCGTTTTTCCTGTTTCGCATCGGAAATGTTTCATTTCTCCTCGCGGTCACGCTTTTACGAGCTTTTACATATTTATTCGTCGAAAACGGATGCACGCTCTTTTGAGCGTTTCCGCGCGTAAAAATAGCTCTGTCGAACGTTTGAAAAATCAATGTCATTGTCGGTTAACTCGATGAGCTGTTAATTGAAGCTCGGCAAAACCGAGACGACAATCAAACGTAACGTAACGTGTATCGACGTTTAAATAAGAAACGATTCACGTCAACGCGACTGAAAATCGACGGATGAAAAAATTATTATACTCGCCTAGAGTGCGCGCTCGCCAAAATACCGTTGCAATTGACCGCCGCGAACGGCGGCAACCGTGTCAAATATTTGCATACGCGGCATTAATGTGATCATCGGCATTGTCGGCCAAACATGTATGACAATGACGGTGGTTTGACGTAGGCCGTGCGCGATTATTAGCCCGCGGCTTGGCTACCCATGCCTGTAAATATTACGCGATGCTGGCCTCCAGTTTCATCCAAGAGGCTTTTGAAAATTCATGCGACCCACGTGCGCGTTATACGATTACCTTACAGGCACATCTTCGAATATCACTGATGTTTAGAGTAAACTCGGGTAAGATGACTCGGATAAGATGATAATTTTTTAAAATGCAAAAAACATACTTTTATTTTTGTTATTTTTTAATAGTGTTTGGTATATTATCTTCATTGGATTAAACGAAGTAATACGTAATTACGTAATATTATCGAAATTAAAAGGAAAATATTTTATAGAAATTTTATATTATCCAAATTGTACAACATAAGCATTCGCCGTCTTACCCAACTTTTAAGGAAAAGATGACCATACTATTTATTATTATTAAAAAAAATGGTGAAAACGAAAATAAAAATTATAGGTCATATAACAATTTAAATATCTTTACAATATGTCTAATTCGTCGATTACGATGGCTTGACTGTAATTTATTCGACGTTATAACAGTTTTTAGTCGACACATGAAAAACTTTGCAGGTAGTCAAATGTAAAAAGGATATAAGATTCACAATATTGTTATCTCGAATAATATATGCAGATATAAACTACTGTAAATATCGATTATCTTTAATAATGACTAGAAAAGCGTACTATGTAGCGATTATTGAAAAAATTACAGCCTATGGACATCATACCCTAGTTTACCCTATGCGAAACAACGGCGCCGCGAAGCAATCTTTTTTAGGACACGCCCGTGTTCCGATTATCACAATTATTATTAGTGCTGTTATATTCGGAAATTTCGTACCGGATTGTTCCACAGCGGGGATAATTGCCACATTATAATCCATGCGCGGCCGAAATAAATCGCTTTGTTGTAATATCCGCGCCAATTATTTTGTAATTTTGCCATTGTACGAAATAGCATCGGTCCATCGAATTCTGTAATTTTGATCGCTCTTACTCTAAACGAGCTCACGTAGCGATATACGATTATGACAATTGTAGCTTTAGTTAGACGTTTATTACGTAGTCCTGTCAAAGCATTTGTAACAATCTATCGACACGTAAACTCGGCGTATTTCGGTATCATTATAAACGACATCGTAATCACAACGGGGTTGGTCACTGAGGTAATTTTTGTACAAGGGTTAGGTAATTCAGCGGCAATCCCAGCAAAATTTTGGCTAATCCAAGGTTATTTTTGGTAAATCTAAATAATCTTTAGCGTTAAAATAATTTAAAGTAAAATTTCTTTTTCAAATCCGTATGAAAGGGTAATTTTTGTACATTATAACTGTTAGTGACCAACACCCCTCGCGTAATCACAACTATCGAGATAGATTTATTTATAACTCTGTTTGCTACACTTCTTTCTACGATAATGATGTAGATCAGACTAAATTATCTGATAAATCATTTAATAAATAAATTAATAAAATTTTATAGATTAAAATCGATTGATGATTTCTCACCAAAGACTTATTTTGTCTGTTGCAGATTTTCACGCGCTTCGGCAAAGTTCTGAAGATCGTCACCTTCACAAAGAACAGTAAGTACAGCGTTCAATATACATCGTCGTTGTCCTAGAATCGACGTGCCGAAGGGAGAACCGGGCAAAGGGGAGAACCGTGACACTTTCGCGGGTTATAGATCTCGCTCTTGCGAGGCAGACACGCCACGGCACTTTGGTACTTCAGCGTGCTCGAAGTGCAACCTAGCCTCCCGCCGTTTCGTTGCGCGCACTTGGCGCCGTTAGTACTTTCGGAATCGTTCCCTAAAGGGTGTCCCCGAAATACGCGCAAACAAGATTGTTACTTAAGGCAGTTTGGATACATTTCAATATATAGTAGATCTCGATACTTTTATAATTTTAGCAACATTGTGAAAAATTCAGTGTTGAAATATTAAATCTAACTAATCATTTAATCCAATAATTATTTTTCTATTAAAACATGCCGAAATGTTGCAGAATTGATATTACACATCTCATGCCTCGATCGTTCAATTTTTTATTTTAAACCGAATATATCATTAATGATTTATGAATAATAAATTAATGAACTGTTCTAAAGCGCGGTATAATAAATCAGAAATCCATTTAATCCGAACGAGCCAATACTTGACAGTTTAACGTTGTTTCGATTTTGAATGATGCATTCTCTTAATCAAAATCACTAGTTTGGGCAGACAATTTCTCGTTACACCCGTTATACAACATATACAAAGAGGCCTCGGCATGCAGCCGACGAGCGTATTACGATTTCATGCCTCCAGCGAACGAACGCGAGAGCAGCATCATCATTCCCTGTGCGCGCGTGCCTATCTGTGTGCGATTGTACATGGGTGTGCGTGACAAATGCAACGCCCGAGTCGTAACGTCGAGTCTCCGCGTGGCTGAACATACGCACGTGCTCGGCTCTTTTCCCAGAGGTTCAACAGTCGCGAGAATCTCCGGAAAATTTCGGCTGCAAAAGATCACACATTGTTGCTATTTAAACGAGACGGAAAAGCATTTTCGCTGGAAAACAACACATTTTCGCGAATTGTGATTTTATAGAATAAAACGCATCGATTATTTTCACTCACGTGTATAAGAGTACATAATTCGCGAAATACGAAACGATATTTAGACGATATCTTAATGATTCATTGAACGGTACTAAATGAATTATTGACGCGAATGGTATGAAAAGCAAAATTATCGCCACTTTATTACAGCATTATATCGTGTATCACGAACAAGAGATTCAGTAACAGAAAACTGTTGAATGAAAATTTTTGCATTCAATCGCGAGATTATACGAGCAAAGTAAAAATGTTATCACCGCGATTACGGTAGTCCAGGGGAAGGTAAGAGAAGAAAAAAGCGGGCGTATTTTATAATTTTGTGAAATGAAAAGCAGTTTCTTTTTTTTATATATTCATTCGAAACACGGGCTTTGTCGTGCGAGAGAGCGAGCGAAAGAGCTTTCTTCTCTTCGCTTCCACGTGTTTGAGATTGGAAAATTAAATAACATCGCCGCAGGCCCGATCCTTTGTTTCGCATCATGCGCGCGGCGCATAATGAAATATACGTGGCACGGCGAGTTACGCGAATTCGACGTACGTATGCGAGATTAAAACTCGCGAAATTGCGGCCGGGGGTCTGCCTTCTCCCTTGCGACGTTTCGTTTAATCGAGATTTAATGGCAATTATAAACCGCCCCGACCAACCGGACGCGGAAAGCTAGCAACGCTGGAGAGAATTCCCTGAAATATTAACTTTACGAAACGACCGCTCGTGGCGATTCCGCGTTTGTCTCCTTCGTAATTGTTTATCCTTCGCGAGACCGGAAGAAGTGGAGCAAGCTTGTAAGCGCTTTAGTAACATATCCATTCAGGAATTTACGCTCGCTTATTATTCAGCCGTTAAATATTAGATCAACGTTCGCGTGAGTGTTAATTAATCGCCGATAAAAAGAGTCGTTATTTTCATCCTTAATTTTCACGTCGATTAATTCATTTCGCTTCGTTTTCCGAATCTCACTTTGAGCGGTATCCTTGTAACGACAAACGTGGCGTACGATAAAAAATTTTTGACACATTTTTAAATATTTCATTGTACAATTATACTATGTTTGCGGGGCATATATTTAATCGAATATTTCTTTTAATTCGCACAAAAGCAGGATTAATTCCGTACGGAGTGGTTCGGGAAAAACAAAAGGGCCCCTCTGTCAGCGAGATTGCGGTCATCGTGTACGCCCGCGCGCACGTGTCCCGGGCTTTAGCGTATTACAGTAAAGAGTTCCATTATTACGGTGGAGCAAATTCGAAAATGAAATAGCGTAGCCGCCGGCTGGAACTTTGGCCGACGCTGCTAACGAAACAATTCCGGCTGCGCGCGGCAAAAACGTATTATCGTGGCAGAGTTAGTTTCTCGCAACGCTCGCGCACTAAATTAACGAATCACCGATTTTTACCCAGGCCCTCTGGTCGGATATTTCAAATACACATACGATTTAGCACAAAAAATATTACATTTTCCATCTCGAATATTACATTTTTCCGGGACCTTTTATATTTTATATTTTATATTTGCATCTAGAGCTGCATTTTCGATAATATATACTCTACTCTTACGTATGTTTAATGTATACTTTACAGCAGGTATTTTATAATTTTTTTTAATATTATATATACATTTTTTCCTTCTCTTTTAACTGGCTACAACGATACAATGGTTTTGCAAAAATAATCAACTGTATTATTTGAAACAAACAGATTATTAAATGAGCAAACATGTTATTTATATAACACAAATTACAAAATCATGCAGGGTGCTGTTATTACAGGACGAAAATATAGTATTATATTTCCTCTAAAATATACAAACTATTATTAATGATCTATTTTGTGATCTCCGCTCACATATATAATGCCTCCGTCAAACGTTCCTATATTGATATAATTTCATTAGCTATTATGGCTATATGTTGCGTGACTTGCGGAACGCGTAAAGTTAATAATAGACGACATCGTTTCACGCTTTTTATCGCTTTTGTGTTTCAGGTTCGTTCCAGGCACTAATACAATATGCGGATATGCTGTCGGCGCAGACTGCTAAATTCGTAAGTATCCACTTGACTTTGCTTCCCCACCCCTTGGTCACCATTGTATTTCTTTCCCCGGTACGTCCTAGTTTTCTTCTTCTTCTTTTTCTTTCATTTTTTTTTTTTTTTTTTTTTTCACCCTCCTCTTTTGAGTTACCGTCTTTCCGTGCGAGCGCCCGCTACTACTGTACCGAAGCGACGCTTTATCCACCGCGTTCCCGCGGGACAGATCGAAATTTTCCCGTGGAGAAGTAACTCGTGCCGGGGAAATATTTTTCCTACCCCGCATCCCCTCCGGCCGAAGAAAGGCCGCGATGCGGCGCTTAATTACAGGAAGTGAGCTCGATGAATGCGTAATCGAAAGATTGATGACGGAAGAAAAAAATTCCGACGTCGAGGCAAAATCGCGGCTCTCCCGATGTACGATATTTCCTCTCTCTCTCCCCCCCCCTCCCGCTCTTCCCCTTCCCCTCCCCCGGATTTATGGAAATATCAGCTGCTTTGCAAGCCAAATTAATTCTTAAAGCGCGGACCGCAGATGCGCGATCGATTTATTCCTCGCGCCTCGCGCGATTCATCATCAGTACCGGCGATACTGTAGACTTTATTCGCGGCATTACATGTCGTATCTTTCTTCCTCTCTCTCTCTCTCTCTCTCTCTCTCTCTCTCTCTCTCTCTCTCTCTCTCTCTCTCTCTCTCTTCTTCTTCTTCTTCTTCTTTCTCTCTTGTTCTCTTCTGTCTCATAAATATAACTTGATTTACTGCTTTACCTATAATTCCCATAATCGTTTATTTAACCTGTGCGAGATTTAAAGAGCGCCACATCCTGACGATAACCACTTCTATTTTTCTTTTTTTTAAGGAGGTTGAGAAAGCCGTAGCATTAAACTTGCCGCTGCTTAAGGTATCACGAGTTATGTCTCTGGCGTAAACTTTTTTGTTTTACCTGCGTATTCCTGTAATATCGTTTTATCCCTATAATCATGAGCTAAAAGTATCACGTGTCCTGACGAAACTACTCCCGCTCTTCTCTCTTTAAGAAAGCTGAGAGACTTTTTAGCAGCATTAAAGCTGGCACTGCTTTAAAAAAAAAAATGGAAGATGCGCGCGTGTAGTTTTTGTTCTTAAACTTCTTTCCATTATGGATGTAGCGCAACTAATTTCTATAAAGTCTGTTCATTTCCTAAATGCACGTTGTATCATAAGCTAGTACATTCAAATGCTAATCAATTTTTCAAACAGAAAAATAAAGGACCTTCTCTGTAAACCTTGTTAAACCAAAAATTTCAAATTAACTCTCACAAACTCTAGACTATAACTGAATATATTAACTCTCTGTTTCTGTTGATTTAAATACGTTTCCCCCGATTGTACATACATATTTATCGTGATTTATACTCGCGCGGCTTTTTTTTTTTTTTTTAGCAAATTCCACTGTGTCTTATGTGTGTTTGAGATAATCTTTGTGCAAATGAACGTGATGCAGCTACTTCGCTGCTGTGTATATATATATATATATATATATATATATATATATATATATGTATACACGAATGTGTGTACTAATTCTACGTTATTTAATCGCTGTCACGTAAAATGTATCGTTTAAGAATTATACACAGCGAACTGACTCTAGTTGAAAAAAAAAAAAAGATAATATTTTTTTTTTCACTCTTTGTTTCATTTCGAAATTCTTTCGAAAAAGAGCTGTGAAAACTAGAGATCCAGAAAATCGTTTATGTACCAATCGGTAGGTAAAACGCAGATCTAAAGGGGGAGGGACGGTTCGCCTCGTTACATTTGGAATTAATTGCGTCAGCAGTTATTCGCGTGTAGAATACGTCGTGTGTTGTTTTACATCGTCAACGACAAGCCGTCGCGAACGGCGGAAGCTCGCCAGAAACTTCCGTCACTTCTCACGCCCGTTCGAATTCATTCCCCATTCATCCCCTGTTCGGAATCCTTCTTTCCCTTTCCCAACCGCTCCCACTCCGGTAAGCTCGACGCCACAAACTAGTAAACCCGCGCGCTGATCAAAGGGAAAATTAATTCGCTTGAAATACACCGGTTTCGCCGCGAACCACCACCCGCGGTGGTTGTGCAAGACAGAAAATTAATTTAGCTTTGTTGCGGATATCGCTCTTCTCTGATTCTCCCTTTCCCGCTTTCCTTTCTCTTTCTCTCTCCTTTCGCTTATCCTAGTCTCCTTTTTTTTTGTTTTTGTTTCTTTTTTTTTCTCAACACAAACGCACAAACGATAGTGATTCCCTTGGACTCGATACCAGTTGGACTTTCATCATAGCACTTTTAGATAAATCTGTCGTTCCCTAAATTGCTCGGCAAATATACTCGGATACCGAGTCGAAAACTCGCGAATATCAGGTCGACATCGTATCTCTCCTCGAAAGGATTTCTGATTACGAGACAGAAAATATTCTTGATGGGTTTAGTCACCGTCACAGTCTCATGTAGTATAAAAATAAAACAATTTTATTATATTTAAAACAATTTAAAAATTAAATCAATTATTCCTATTCTCTTCTCTCGAGAACAGGAATAATTGATTTAATAAGAATAATTGATTAAACAAGATTGTCTACTATTTTGAGACAAGAGTAACATATACAAATCTAAGTTTATATATTCTTGCATTTACAATAACTTGCTTGATGTTAGCGCCAAAATAATTGACGCTACCAAACGACATCTTACCAACTAAAATTAACGCGATAGCACCAAGCTCATTTTATTCTAAATTTAAGAATTTTCCAACAAGATTAAAATATTGTTTCTTCATAATAATAAGTATACGATTGTCGCTATATCGATTCTAGTTTAAGATTTAAGAATAATAGCAGTAAATCGGAAAATCTTTTCTGTGGGTGCGTATCTTTTAAAAGGAGTGTCGCTTTAAAATCATTGGCAAAATCAATTCGTCTCGTTCGCCGATTATGTAACCGGCACTCTCTCGACCATGAATAAACCGCCCCAGGAGCAGAACGAAAGAGCACGAGAGACAAAGAGAGCCTGCCGTGCGCGCACGTCGAAGCCTCGCGGCGCGGGCCGACCCGGTAATTATGTACGAAATTCATTAGCCCGTGTAAATATAGAGCGAGAGCGTGGCCGGTACTCATACACACACACACACACATACATAACATACGCACGCATCTATACACGCGTATACACATACGTCATTGCCGTGCATAACGCAGCAGTGCGTGGCCACGCACTACTCAAACAGACGATTCAAACTCGCGTTTCTGTTAAATGCGACATTAGCGAACGATCTGCAAATTTCATAATAATACGTCCTACAGGTCATAAAATCAGTTAAGATGGACGGCCGATGCGGATCTTGATCTTGGAGAAGTCACGGATTTCTCTCAAATTCCGTAGTCCGATTTTCTGGATTTCTTCTCTCGAGTTTGTGCAGTTTTATAAGCTTCTGCTGATCGAAGACTTTTCGAAACTTTCCGATCTCCAGCTTCCGTGAACTTTTCTCGTGGCCGATATATGAGACTGTCTTTCTTACTGAATTGATTGAATTTAATTGCACTGTGAATAATAAGACAGCGTTTTCCCTTAAAAGATTTTATAATTTTTTTCTTTTAACTTTCGAAGTTAATTTCATTTTTTTCATCACGTTTTTCGAAATAGTAAAATAAAGGTCTTGGCGCAGTTTTATCGTAATTTTAATTGATTTAAATTGGTAGTAAACTATGATGTAACAAAACGATAGGAAAATTTCTCTTTGAGAAATGAGAATAAAATCGATACAAAGAAATGTGTGAGTCACTATGGTGTGTTGTAAGCTTAAGCACAAAAGCGTCAATCGTATTTTGGAATCACGAATAATAATAAAGAATTACACGATTTCTTGCGCAGTCGCTCGACGGACAGAACGTCTACAATTCCTGCTGCACGCTGCGCATCGACTACAGCAAGATGCAGAACCTCAACGTCAAGTACAACAACGACAAGTCCCGGGATTACACCAACCCGAATCTACCGACCGGCGACGCAAATCTGGACGCTGCGTCGCTCGCCCTCGGCGGCGAATTGCTACCCCAATTATTGATGGGTGCCGGTTCCCAGCCGCGTGCCAGAATACCCGGTGAGTATTTTCGTATATAAAATCCTCGTATATAAAATATTCTTCTTCCTACCCCCGATTCAGATCACATTCGAGCCCTCAAATAGACCGCATTATTTACAAACGCGTATGTATGTATATATTAGGACGCAAAACGAAAGTCAAATACGATGCATGAACAATGCGCGCGTTAATCTTGTGCAATTCTATAATAATAATAATAATAATAATAATAATAATAATAATAATACACGGTACGTATAGTCGAATACGGTAGAATTTGCAATAGACGCTCGTGCAAAATTCATCGTCATTAAACGCTAGGTTCAGTGAAATTCAACGAAAGCGATTCTGAATGGACCGTATGTGACATATAAACAATGAACGTGTACGATTCTATACAATACTACGGTAATAGTTCAATATATTATATATATGGATGGTTTGCAAAAGGCGTTTTCAAAATTCATTGCTCCGTTAAATCTACAATTGTGTATGAAATTTGAAATGTTTTCTGTTTTTTTTTTTTCCACTTTTCACGAGCGAAAACTTCTAAAGTTTCATGAAAAATACAATTTAAAGATTGATTAAACAATTAGCAGCACGATTTCACGCAATGTTACATTATATTTTATTGAAATTAATTATGTTAATAGGAATACCGATTTTCCGTCATTTTGACATCGTGCTAAATTATTATTATTATTATTATTATTATATAATATGTTATTTATAATAATAATAATAATTATTATTATTATTATTATTATCATTATTATTATTATCATCTCGCAGTGGTGGGAGTAATTTGCTGGTGTTTAAAACTTCGTCCTGTTCGCCGCGTATATACGTCGGTCGGTCAGCCGTAATTATTTCCTCGGTTGAATTAATTAATTACAAAGTACCGGACGGACGATCCGGGTTGGCCGCACGGCGAATCGTCCGGATTTTTGCGTTTGTTACCGCCGCGACAACGTTAGTTTAAATTACACACTCGGTTCGGGTCGCTTGTTTGGGTTAAATTAATTTCACGGCGTCGTTGTTGGTGTTTAATCTGTAACGTACTGTAATCCACTTTGCGCGTCCCATCTCATTGCGCAAACAGTTCGTTGATGGCCAAGGATTAGGAGAGACCCACCGACGGTCAGCCGCATAATTAATCCGGGACGCATTAAGAAAATCGACCGCGCGCGGAAAGATTCGGTGAAAAAGATACGACGAGACGAGACGAGACGAGACGAGACGAGACGAGACGAGACGAGACGAGACGAGACGTTATTTCGAGAGAGGAGCATACGAAAGGTTTCCGGAGAAAAAGCGCGAGTCTCTCTCTCTATTATAGCTTTGCGATCCCATTCTCGCTGTATCATTTAAAATCGTTATATTATACATTATTTTTTTTCCCTATCGCAATGTTCAACAGTGATAATAACGTCATCTGAACTTCCTGAAGTAGAGTCCATTGCAGGGGCACCGGGTGTGCTGCCCACGCCCTTCGCGGCCATGCACGGCCTTCCGTCGCCCTTGGCCGGTCCCTACAACGGCGTACCCCCGGCAGGGGGGCTCGCCGGCCTCAGCGGGTTCCCTCTCGGCGCGGCTGGCTTGGGGGTGCGGGTGCAGGGAAGCGCCCAGGCGTCGGCCGTGTTGCTCGTCAGCAATCTCAACGAGGAGGTAAGTAACCAGGACTTTGATTCTCTTCTCCTTTTTCGTTCCCCGAAAACGCGTTGCTCCCTCGACTCGAAGGACGAGAGAGGCCGCACGAGGACCTTCAGCGAGGCATACACGAAGAAAAAGATGTAGCTGTTTTGACGTAAATTTCCGAAACTTTATTTGCTCGCGATTTACTCTCGTCGAGAATTTTTAGTGAACGTGAGATGCCGGAAGCACCCCGGAAATTTTCTTCGTGTATTTCCCCATCAATTCTTGGAATCGTACGGAGTGACCAGGAAGGTTTCTGCTTCCATTAAGCGTGGGGTTCGTTTAACTATTCGTTTCGATCGCGAAAACATTTTCAGTTTGAGAACGAAAATTTGGCAATTCTGATTAAAATTTAAGTATTTTGGCTTGCCTGCATAAAAAAAACTTTATATATCTCTCTTTTATGTAAATTACATTAAAATATATATAATATTATTGAAGCTGAAACCACATTTCTCAGCTTAGCTGATCGTTCTTAATTAGAAGCCAGTCCAAACTAGACGCGAATACAAGATGGTAAATACAGAGATCCGTTGTGTACGGATGAGCATTGTCATACATGTGAGCATTTAGCGACGAAATGTTAAACGTACGCACGACGATGTGGTCGGAGTGTCGAGGCTGAAAGCACTGAGAGAAATAGACCGCCGCCACGTGCAAATAAGTGTGTCGTATGCGAATAATAATACATCTCGTAGTACGGCATCATCTGTCGTGCAATGTGTGTGTGTGTGTGTGTTTGCGAAAGTCTCTCTCTCTCTCTCTCTCTCTCTCTCTCTCTCTCTCTCTCTCTCTCTCTCTCTCTGTTTCCGACGTATCTCTACGAGAAACATAAGTGGACCTTGCCCGATGCAAACACACACACACACACACACACACACACACACACACACACACACACACACACACACACACACACACACACACACACACACACACACACACACACACACACACACACATATACATATATGCGACACACGTATACGCACGTTCACCTTTTCTTTACATCTTTTTATACCTCTCTTCTCACTTCTTCCTGTCTACTCTCTTCTCTTGTACCTCCCGTCTCGGGCTCTCGTATGTCCAACCCTCGTAAGAGACCGCAACGCTATTTCTCTCAGTGTCGCTACGACACACGCGACCAACCAACCAACTAAACCCCCGCCCACCAGGTATATATACACACGTGCATAAACAGGTATAATTATACAGCCTAACGAGCGAGTTACAACGTAGTGCTACGTAGGCGAACCCCGCAGTCTCTCGTTCCTTTGGCTCGGTCTTTCCATTGTGCCTAATCACAACCGATCTTTCTAGAAACTTCAAGATCCATGAAATTGCAAAAAATATTGCTGCTCAGTTTATATTTGTTAAAAGAAAAAATTTTGTGACACAAGAGAATAATTATAAACAAAATTTATTTTATTTGCGATATATTAGTTTTTTTTTTTTTTTCGATATATTATACGTTGATAAAAAAATCGTGTTTGGGAATTATACAAAAGGAAATACCTAGTGTGCCTGACACATTTTTATTTAATGCAGAATTTATCGAGTTCTGATAGAGTTAATCAGAATTTGTCGAGATCGTTTTGTTCAGGTGGATGGAAAGATCAAGTCCCAATACGTATGTGCCCTGTTTCGTCACGATACCTTCGATTCTGTCCCTACTTGGCCCACTCATTTTCGAAACACATACAAATCACTCCAACGTCACCATCCTGCGCCCTAATTAATTCGTGACGTCGTCGACTACGACGTTACTTCCTGCCAGGCGACATTTATCTCTCGTACATTTCAAACCTTGATGTAATTTATAGATGTATTTAAAGATCATATGTCTTATTATCTATTTGTATTCGCGTTTAAGTTATTCCTTCTCTTCGCTATAGAGATGTTTATACTTGTTCTTGCAATTGGCTCTAACTATACAAAGACGTAGACGTTTAGAGGCAAAAACGACGAACATTATCGAGTAAGAAACATCAGCAGGATGATGAATGTCGCCTCGGCAAGAAACTGTGTGTCGGCGTCACACTTCGCAGCTGCAACTTGTCACTACTGTACTATAACTGTGTGTACTACTATCGTTGCGTCGCGCACAAGCTTCGTACAATCGGATCTGATCATCCTCGCGAATCTAGTTTTCGATTTTCGCGAAACAAAGATATATATATATATATGTATTTCTCTCATTCTCTATATCGTCTGAAATTTCGCATGAATGTAATATGCAGTGTCAAAATAGAAGTAGTCGAGTTTTCCTTTATTTTACATGAGAAGAATTAATATTAGTATTTTTTCCTCCTTTACTCAATCACAAATTTTTCACGCTGAAACCGCGAATCTTGTGCGCTTCGCCAACACTATACATTGAATCCTATTATACTCGCTGACTACTGACTGGACTCTGTCTGTTCTCTGTGTAGATGGTCACGCCTGACGCTCTCTTTACCCTGTTTGGTACGTCTCCACATTTATATTATTAATTATATTACATTATTAATTATTATATTTACACCCTCTCGCGCTCTTTTCACGCACACATAGCCACACGATCCGAATATACGGACGCGTGACACACGTGACACACGCCCGGATACATGATACATGCGCGATTAAGATAAAAAAAAAAAAAAAAAAAAAAAGGAGAAAAGAAACAGAGGATATATATGCATTAGGCAAAAAGATAATGTATTGGAATATTTCCGGTCAATCTGATGAATATTGTTCGCGATCTGAGCAGTAACACCGTTCACACGGACACACACGAACGTAGATCTTTCTCACACACAATGTTGTCACATTCAGAGTTTTACGTCATACCGAAGAGAAATGATTTCTTTCTTCTTTTCCGATTTTTTTTTGTATTTGATTTTATTCTGTTTGTTTCTCTCTCTTTTTCTTTTCTGTTTTTTTTTTGTTGTTTTTTTTTTTTTTTTTTTTTTTTTTTAGCAACTTACTAAAACTCGAGAGCATTGTCATTCTTCTTCTGAAATCATGTTTACTCTCGTGAAACATTCGCCATAACATATATTCTCTTATTTAACGTTTAATCCGTATTTCTTCCGATATTTTCGTGATTTCAACTTATTTTATTACTACAAGCTATTCCATTCGCAACTCATGATCACCGTCATATACATACGTCATCGCCATCGTCATCGTCATATAATATCAGCGCCATATACTCTCGGCCACCAACAAACACACACGTTCTCCCACATTCTCTACTTTCACAAGCATCTCTCTTCTAAATTATTTCATTAATATTTTTATTAATATCAGTTCCACACAACCTTAATATTACGTAAGCTTTTGCTTATTTTACGTAATTCCATAGGAACTCACTATTAACGAGGCGTGCGACTCGGACATCGTGTTTTTTCTGTGAGCTGCGATTGTTATGCAGATTTTCCCGTATAATTACAGACAAACGTACAAAAGTCACGTATTATGTTGAAAAACGCGTTTTAAAAATTATTAAAATTTCTATCCATCTTTCTCTACCTTTTTCGTACACATTCTTTTTTGCGGCTTTTCGCGCTAGCAAAAATTTCATCCATTTAACTACGCAGTTACGTAATATCGAGAAATGTAAAATTTAAATGAATTAAATTCTCTGTGTAAAAAAAAAAAAAAAAAAAAACTGTTGTGTCGTTATTTTCGTAATGCATTTTATTTTAACACAAATTAATTTTTCTAATGCATTTATTTTAACATAAATTTACTCAACTGTCAAAATATTAAAATTGAAAATTTAGTTATTTATAATAATAATATCTTATCTCTTCTTTAATTTCTTTTTTCTCTATTAAATCATTATTTTAAAAAATGTTAGGAAAAGAAAAGAAAAGAAGATTAACTTGACCTGTCTTGTAAAAGTAGAAATGTCAACAATAAAATAACTTTGTGAAAAAAAGTTTTTTATATATTCTGCAGGACTAAGAGCCGAATCGCTCGCCTCTTGCATGTCCCGAATCTTAGATCCGATCGTATCCCGATCTCGATCGACCGAATATTGTCCCGTTCATCTTCGATAATCCTTAGACAGCGCAGCCTCTATAAAAGAATACACGATATACCGCGATCACTCGAGTTTACTAAAGAGAAATTTGCGTGTATTGTGCACATAGGCGTTTACGGGGATGTACAGCGTGTGAAGATCCTCTACAACAAGAAGGACTCGGCACTAATACAGATGGCCGAACCTCATCAGGCGCTTTTAGGTGAGTGCACATTGCACGAAATGCGACATCTGCGACGTTTCATCACCGTAAACAATTCATATATTAAATCTATCTTGGGAGATAAATTATTTTACAAAGCTCGAAATATAAGAGATATTTTTTCGTTGTTAAAATTTAGAAGATACAGTTTTATGTCGGTTACGATATTCTAATTATATATTATATGATTCGCGTAGATATATTATAATGCAATACATTAGTGATTAATTAACATTGTTTGTTTAATTTGTGCGACAGCGCTGACTCATATGGACAAGTTAAGAGTGTTTGGGAAGCAAATCAAAGTAATGCTCAGCAAGCACCAAACGGTCCAATTGCCAAAAGAAGGCCAGCCGGATGCGGGTCTCACGAAGGATTATACTAACAGCACCCTTCATCGATTCAAGAAACCCGGCTCGAAAAATTATCAGAACATCTATCCGCCGAGTGCAACCCTGCATTTATCAAACATTCCGTAAGTAATTCGGCAACAATAAAGTAAAATCCATATTCGACGGACATTACATTTTTCCTAGTCTTAACGACATTCAATTTACCTTGTTCAGGGCTACGGTAGCTGAGGAAGAGATCAAGGATGCTTTTACCAAGAACGGCTTCACCGTGAAAGCCTTCAAGTTCTTCCCAAAGGACAGGAAGATGGCTCTCATACAGATGCCTAACATGGACGACGCCGTGGCTGCGCTGATCGTAAGTAGCTTTCGCAATTAACTCGTTAGTCTCGTAAGGAACGATAATCCTAATTCTCCGTGACGGGAAATAAAATTTATCAAATTATAAAAGAAAAAAAAGTGCCTTTCTTTTTTCTATGGTGTGCGCTTCCGTCTATCGTAGATACTTTTCAAGAATAGAAAAAAAAAAATTAACTTGCGAAGTCTGATAACATTGCGATAAAAAGATAGAACGTAAATTCCAATTAATTGAAAGTCGACCTCTTTATTTCTCTTTCGCAGAAAATGCACAATTACCAGCTCAGCGAATCCAATCACCTCAGGGTGTCATTCTCCAAGAGCAACATCTAACAAGAATCGCCACCGCACGAGCAGCAGTGGTACCAGCCCTACGCCCTAGTTCCCCTTTGGTCAGCCGCCTCGGTCTACGACTGATGGTCTCACTGTTGGATCAGCACAGGTGCTTATCCGTTCCTGCGACGCTATTATCGGCCGGCTGTATTGCACGCGAGTGAGACCCACACTGGATTGCATCGCGCATTTGGACTCTGGAGCAGCACAAGCGGACAGACGTTGCCTCGTCCGAGCGAGCTTAGGATGCTCTCGAGGCCTTGCTCTCTGCTGTTGGGACATCTTTATGGCACGAACGTGTTTCCGCATTCGGTCGATTCTGTCGATACGAGGGTTGCTAGGGTGTTTCGAGATGTACCAGGGCTGCAAGCGCTGAAAATAAATGACGAAGAGACGAATTCGCGACGGCCTTCTCGAAGGTAGTTTCCGGTGCTGGCTTTCGAGCGCGTTATTGCGACGATTTCGTAATTTTAGAAACAGAGATTTTTAATGATAAGACGATCGAGAAAGATGAGGAGAACGAAAGAGAGATCGTAATCGATCGTTCTCTTTCGTGAAAGCCAGGACCGTTATGCGAAGAGGAAAACACAAAAAAGAGAGAGAGAGGCAACTGAGACGAAGAGCCTGGCAGCAGGGCGTACGTAGAGAAAGCACGCGTAAGAGAGGAAAGAGAGATTAGGATTAGACGGGAGCGAGGAAGCGATATAGTTTGATGGACAACAATTCCTCGACTCTTATACAGAGTTTACGTTAGGAAAGATAAGATATATATTATTGTACATGTAAAATTCACAATTGCGCGGCCCGGACCGCTACTCTAATTATCATTAAGGATTTTTCAAAATTGCGTGGACACAAAGGGCGACCGTCTCGCGACAAGCGGACGCGCGTGCGTTTGCGCTTCCGTATATCGCAGCAGAGTCTTTGGAAGCGGGTCTCCGATCGTCGACGTATTGGTTCGACGAGCGGACACGAGAAAGAATCGAGGGGAGAGAAAAAAAAGAAAAATAATAGAGACCGTAGATATCCGATGATCGTCGCGCTCGTCGCGGCGGTTGGCAAACCAAGTAGCGTTTCCCCGCGAGACAATCTTCATTCTTCTGACGACCAAACAAACCGTGCGACCGAGCGTACTTCCTCGTGGCTTCCGTTCCGTTCGAGAGCGAGACAATATGATTGATGACGCTGCGAGCGGTATCGAATACGACGAGAACTGCACATTTTTCGATTGATCGCGAGCGTGTAAGTAAAAAAAAAAAAAAAATGGCCAATATCATGTCGGGACCCTTTGCATACTTTCACGAGGTACTCTAACTACTCCGCCAACAAACCGATCGTTCTCGTCGACTTTATTTTATTATGAAGTAGCGATGTGGAAAAAAAGACGGAAAGAGAGGATAGCTGAAAGCTCCAAATTGGTCCGCCTTCAAAATTTTTGCGGAATTGTTTCCATGATATTTATCAACAAGATTGATAAATCCGTAAATTTAAAACAATTATTTGAAATTATCACGTGCTGAAAGCTACTCTCTATTTAGAGGACTCTGAACGCATCACCGTCCCGCTCGATCTACTCTACGTTTTATGCTTCTTCGAGGGCGAGTCTCTCGTTCTCGAGGGTACCTCCAGTATTCTCGACTATCCGGCGGAGTCGAACGCTTCTTAAAAGAGATCGAGCGGAGTCTGATTGCTCGATGAGTCCCTCCTTCCGCTCTGGAGCCCACGCGGCGCGACCGCGCGCGTCGTTGCACGGTCGTCGCAAGTGGCATTTTTATCATTTGTTGTACGTTTCAGTTTCGGAATAAGTATTATCGCACGCGCGCACACACTCGCATACATATATCTGCCTCTTTACGAGACCGTACAATTATTAGACATACAACATATATACACATACACCATCATGTACGCGTCGCGCGCGAGATAAATGTTATCGACCGCCCTCTAATTTATGTATACAATACAAACACACAGCGTATAAATAGTGAATATGCGCAGATTTCTTAGTTACAGTAGATGCTTAGGCATGTGTTAGGATCTTAATCGTATAGTAAGCGACTAGATAAGTAATTGACTAGGAGAGGAAGGAGTGAACCGTTGAACATATCGTTAATTAAAAGATTTGCAACGTGCGGAGCGCGCGCGGGGAGTTTGTATCGTTTGTAGTAGATCGGCGAGTACGGCTCGGGACGCCTCAGGACACCTCGAGGATAATTCGCGACGATGGACGATATCCGCGCGAAGAGAGAGAGCAAATGTTCTCTATCTTCGTGCCAGGGGATAGGTCTGTTACGCGACGAGTCTCGATCTATATCCCATTGTAAGTTCCTGATATCGAAGCATTCCTTGAGTAAATCGACGGTTGTGAGAGGATGTGCGCCGTGAAAACAAGCGAATATCTTCAAGGAGTATTCAAACTATGTGTGAAATTTACACGAGGGCTAAATACTCGAGGAGACGAGCCATTTTCCAACTACTACGCGAATACGTTTGCACCGTTGGCTTCTTGTACGACGGATCAACATAGATGTACACACATAGATACGAGAGAAAAAGGTAACGAGTTAGAATTGTAGAAACGTATTTACGGGGACTTTGTAGAGGTGTACAAAGCCGTAGAAAAAACCGATCGGAACGGGGAACTCCTCCAAGAGCTTAAAAAGTAGTCCTCGTCGAGAGGCGCGTCAAGTGGAGCTCCTCGGTCCAAAAATCCTCGGTCTCGTTTCTATCAAGGATCGAGAATCAATCCGCTCATCAAAAGGAAACGTACCGCGCGCGTATCCCGTCAAAGCCCGCGAATTTTTGTCTAATCGACGTTTTGTTGAAGTCAATTAAATTTTACTGATATAACGTAGAGAGAAATAAAGAGAGAGAAAGCGGAAGAGCGCATGTTGGAAGGAGATGTTGTGCGGAGAAGTAATTGAGCAAGAGAGAAAGGACGAGAGTAAGAGAGAAAGAGAGAGAGAGAGAGAGAGAGAGAGAGAGAGAGAGAGAGAGAGAGAGAGAGAGAGAGAGAGTGTGTGTGTGTGTGTGTGTGTGAGAGAGAGAGAGAGAGAGAGAGAGAGAGAGAGAGAGAGAGAGAGAGAGAGAGAGAGAGAGAGTGTATGTGTGTGTGAAGGTGAGAAAGACGCGTATTCGCGGGAGTGTAGTATCGCACGATTTTGACGGCTAAATTATACGGAGGAACGGGATAGGGGGCGGGGGGGGGGGGAGAGGGGAGTTTCAAGCCGAAAAACGCGCAAACAAATTCGTACATGGCAGGGAAGTGACGAAACTGTGAAAACAAAGCGAATGCCGGCCCGGGCATAGTGTGCTGTTTGTGTGCCAAAGTAGGCTTAGCCGTTTTAATCTCTAGAACGGGGATCTCTTGGTGAGCTGTGCGAAACGGGATATCCTTGTTCGATCGTCGCGAGCGCCGATTCCTAGGGCTTTTACCCCTCTCCTGGTATAATGTTTATATAACATGTATAACGTTTTCCCGGGATCAGCATCTCGCCGATCGAGAAGTACCGACCAATCAGAGCTAGTTTAGAAACGTAGCGAGTAGCCGGCATGAGCGAAGGGGCCAGCATCTTTGCATCTATGATCTGTATCTTTTTCGGACCTCTGATACTACGCTATTTACTTGGACTGCATTTATACATTCTTAACCGAACGTACGTTCCGAGTACACTTAACGCACGAGGGGCATTCACGCGAGAATCTACACACATATACCTCAGTAATAAGACACACACATACACACACACACACACACACACACACACTCACTCTACACGATCATCTATACAGACGCGCATACAAATTCCAGCAGATATAGTTTTTACTTTGCCGAATGAGCTAGATCTTACTTTTACGTTTTAAATACCTCGTTTATATTTCGCTGTGCATCGATGTAGGGGCATTCGAGAATTGTATTAAAATAATTGAACTTATTTTATCTATTTTATTCGGATTGTTTTGCATTATTTTTTTTTTTAACCGCCTTATATTCGTAGCTCTAACATTTATGTTTTTTCGATTTTTATCGCGAGATACAACGTGACAGTGCCACAAGGGAAGAAGAAAAGAAGAAACCGTGCGGGAACTTGCGTAAAAAAAAAAAAAAAAAAAAAAAAATCGTATTTCGGCACGATATGTCTAAACCGTACCTGAACAAAACGCTCGCGTAGAGTGTTTACTTTCGACCTCGAGCTCTTGTATTCCTTTCCGCGAGTCGTAACGTCGAGCACCCGATATATAACTCGCGCCAAGTTGCCGATTACACATTTCATCACTTTGCCGATTACTTATTTCTTAGTACATTCCTGTGGGCGCGTGCGACATGCGTCCACTCACACGGAATCACATGATACACACACACACACACACACGGTACCACCTATGTGTACGCATCCAGCGTTTCCCTTTTTTTTTTTTTCTTTTTTAGTCAATGTAAAATCTAAACGTTTGTTTCTTTTGCGAAAAAAAAAACGCCAATCCATCAAGCTAATGGTGAGACAATCAGCTCTTTTGCTCGCAAGAGGGGAGAATCGTACCGCGAGATTCTTCCCGTTATTGCCAAAGTTTCGCGAACGTTCCTTCGTAAGGGACTATTATTAGTAGAATTATCGAAAACGGGGGCAGCTATATACGGAGCTGTAGATCTCTACAGGGTGCCCGACGTTAGAAATCGCACAACTGTTTGGTCTATTCATCCGCTGAACGCGCACGATACACACGGCCTTCCTTCTTTCGGTTCGGACAGTTCCTCGCGTGACAGGCGCAAAAGAAAGAGGAAAGAAAGAAAGAAAGAAAGAAAAGGGGCACCCTGTAGACAGATAGATCGATTATATCACTAGCTAGGTTGAGGGGGGCCGAGGTGAGGGTTGGAGTAGCCAGCACTCGCTACATGGTGTTGTAGATTATTCAGACTCCGAAGTTTCCGCAGACTTCGTCGCGCGAGGAGAACGACCAATATATACGGATCCGGAATCCGGGGATCGCGAATGATTTTCCGATCGAGAATAATGCCCGCGCGAATCGATGGCAGTGCGACGACAATGTTTGTTACGATAAAGATTGACGATACGGATAATCATTTCATTGAGCCAAGATACTGAACGCGCATTCGACGAGAGAGTCGGGGACTCAACTATACCGATGAATAGTAGTCTCTCTCTCTCTCTCTCTCTCTTTCACCGAATCCCGCGTGTCTTCTTATCGCTCAGTTCGTAGGGTGACGCGGTGAGATATCGCACTCTGACCAAGGAAATTCGGGGTCTGATAGAGAGCCACACGCAGTAGACGAAGCTTAGCCTACGCAGGAGGGTATACATAAACTATATATGTACGCGAGCATACACGAACAGATGTAGACACGCTCCGCGAGTCGCACGTATACATACACAGGCACACACACACACACACACACACATATACATAATTAACACAGATGCAGTGACACGTACATACGCAACATATACACACGACTTGTATCTATTATATATTTGATATATCGCATTGTAACAGGTGTGTCTAAAATGCGCAACGGCTGCATCCCGATAATCTATATTTTATTAATAAGGGATAAGTCTATATTATTATATTATAGCGTTACACACTAACGTGTTACACGAATTATCACATAAATTAGAGATGAAATGAGATGAGATTAATCTATATAAATATATTGTATAATGTGCGCAGCGGGGGAAAAAAATTCAAAAGAGACCACACACGGAGCGAATTAGGGGCACGTAACACGCACACCTATATACACGCACACACATAGAAACACAACAGACACACACACACACACACACGCAACGCGATCGAACGGAGGCGCGCGAGGTGTATAGGATATTATGACGAGTTTTAAATGACTATATCTGTGCTATATCGTAGGTATATGATTGAAATTCAGGAGATATGCTCTGCTTGCCTAATCGGGGCCTTAGGCGTCGTTCACACATTGAGAGAGGAAAGAACAAATCTAAAAATATATGAGACGTCAACGAAGAGATCGTTATCGATGCGATCTCTCTCTCGTGCGTTCTCTTATTAAAAATTTTTTCCGTGTTAGAGTTAAGATGTCGCGACAAGAGGAGATGCGAGTACGTGTGACAAAAGTCATCGTTATCACGAACGATTCCTTTGATATCGAGAAGATTAGAATATTACATTTAGATGACAGAAAAAAAAACACACTTTGAACACATATACACGCGCGCGCGCGAATACACAGAGGGACACAGCTCGAAAATAAAATAAGTATATACTTTAGTTTATTGCGAAAGGAGGAAAGCATTTAAAAGACACAAAAGTCTCCAAAGTGCGGACGGCCTTCGGAATAGAGCATCGACCGTAAGAGATTAGATCGTGATCGACGAGCGTTCTGTACAGAATATTCAATCTTCAATCGAGACACCTCCGAGAGAAAGAGATCGCTTAATGATAAGTGTGATAAAATAATTGGATATAATTAGATAACATAATTTGAAAAAAAAAATCTAAATATTGAAACAAAATTTAAAGATCATTTAACTTTCATACAAAAAAAAAAAAACATTAATAGAATTATTAATATCTTTCTTGAAGCAATTTAGATTATTAATCTTTGGATTTTAATATTTTAAATTACATTCACTGAAGAGGGGTGATACTTAAAAAAAGTAATTATTATTTCAATATCAACCTTTTAATTACGAAGGGAATTAAAAAGTTACATTTATGACACGATAAGACCCAGATGGACGAACGCTCTTCCGATGATCGACCGTCGTCGACTTTTTGATTTTCCGCAAAAGAAAAGAGGGTTCTTTAATTATTGATGGATTTTTATTTTGACCGTTTGAATGCTACTCTTCCCGTTCCATGTCGAAAAGTGCCAGCGTATCGTTTCAACTGATTTTCGCAAACTGATTGACTTAGAATGCTAAATGTTAGGTAATCGGAAGAACTGTGTGTGATTGTCACAAGTATACGAAAACAGCGTGATCGCGATACTTGGCACGTTTCGAACATATTCCTACAATAACCCCTGGCACTCAAACGGTTAAGGGAAAAATTTAGCGAAGAGAGAGGTCTCAGTAATATTAATACCGTTATCAATCAATGGGAGTAGACTCGAGCCTATATCGCTATCGCTATCGTCTGATATGGCCAAGTGTCACGAAGAGGACGAACATAGATAATACGTAAAATTCAATGGAGCCTAATTTACGAGGTGATAAAACAAAAGAGAGCGAAAAGGAGAGAGAGGAGCCTCCTTCCCTTATTGAGATGAGACTACACCCTCGTGGTCGAGAATGTAGGATACGTTTGTTCTTTCTTCTCGATTAGCGCGCGTACGAGGGACAGCTGAATCACGAGAGACACACTATACATTATAAGTCACTGAGAGTTGTAGAAATTTAATTACTAAGCAGTAGTCGTTAAGCTCGACGGGAAACGTTGCTCGAGTGACGAGAAAAGGGAGGGAAAAGAGGCGCGCGACCTCTTCTGTAACAAGAGGTGTGTTTAGTGAGGTGAAAAAAGAAAAAAAAACCAATTAAGTAGCGTTTTAGAATCGTGTAGTAGCTCCTTTCTAATTAAGCCTCCAGACTAAGTAATGTGTATAGTTAAATGACAATCACTCGACTCTCTATATCGACAATTGACGAAGGGAATCTCCGAGCCGTGATAAGCTGCCTACGCACCGAACTATATCCCCTTTCTTCGTGTTTCCTTCTTTTTCGCCCGATTTGCCACCTCCCCCCCCCCCCCCTCCATCCCTTTCAACCCTCGCAATCGAGACTTTTCCTTGCCCCGACCATGGACTTTCTTTCTTCGAGAGACTTTCACCGAACTGGCGGACGAGTAGTGTTCCAATTCGCGAGCTTTACAGCCAATAAATGTAAATAAGAAAAAGATGGACCTAAAATATACGTCATTTCGTCTCCGATTCGCGTCGTTATCGCGACTTGCTTATCCGAAAGTGTCTAGATCGATAAATAGATTGATGTTTCTCTTGCAAGTTGATTGTACATTAATTATTGAACGGACAGTTTTATGTCTTTGAGATGTGCCCGATAAATTCATTTTTTAACAATATTTTAATTATACTGTTCAGTCCTTTATTGACTAATAATGAGACGTTTTATAAAAATTGTTTGCGCAGATAAAAAAGTATTAAAAATGTACGTGTATATGTTTTTTGTTCTATAGAGTCATAAAACTTATATAGAGTATTACTTTTAATATGTTTCTCATTAATTTTTGGCATTCGATTTTTAAAAAAAATCTCAGGCTTGTACATATAATATTTCTTCGATATCGCTCTAGCGCTTTTCCGGCAAAATCTTGCCACTTATTTTTTCGCCTATTCGCAAAAAAAAAAAAAAAAAAAGAAAAAAAACTTCCAAGTGTCGATCAAGTGTCAGCTCTGCCTTTCAACTCTCGAACTTTCCAAATTCCGTGCCCAGGAAGATCCTTGGTTTTCTGCATCTATCTTCCTTCTTTCCCTTGTCTCACAGTCGTTCTTCGATCCGATCGACAGCTGATGACAAATCCGCGCGTCACGTCCGACTCGAAAGCATGTTCCATCTTTGGAAAATATTTCTGTTATATCTTTATCGTGTACGAACCATGTCTGATATGTGCGAACAATAGAACCGAAATCACGCGCGGAATTGCGTCATCGGGATATCGTTCGATCGGCGAGGCACGCTCTAAAAACTGATAAATCTCTGAAAGATATATGTGAGGGAGAAAACCAATCATGGGCCAGGAATTGCGTTGCAAGTCACAATCAGCTCGTCTCCGGCAAAGCAAACAATTTTCTTTCGACGAGAACCATTGTCAGAGCGGGCGTTTTACGATTAAGCTCTTTCTTAGTAAGTTCAATTAGGGATTAGTCTATCGTTAGGGAGACGACGGAGATCGCGAGTGATTCTTTTTGTTCGTTGCGCTTGCACATCCGCGATGCGAATAACGAGAAGCGGAGGAGCGCGTAAATAAATTGGAGGGGAAAAAAAAAAGACGTAATTAAGAGGAAAAAATCAGGGACAGACATTGGAAACAAGAGGAGTAGAGAAAAAAAGGGGGGGAGGGGGAAAGAAATTCTCGGTTCGTCGAGAGAAAGAAAATCGGATCGGCGAGACGATCTTTCTATTATCGATCAGCATTTACGCGAGAGACGCGCGCACATCCACACGTTCGCATTTATCACGTACACGTGCACAGTATATATATAGTTATACAAAATACACACACCACACACATATAATATGTACACGAGAATTTGTGACACGTGTGAACACGTACGATTGACGATCTTCCACGTGCCTTCTTTGGCGCGACACGCTTTTTACACACGTAAAAAGAACCACACACATCCACACACTCACGTACAATATACGCCGACGCGATATTATTAACATTATCGCCCACGACCTTTTTATAGCTCGACTCTTGGACCCCATTTCCCTTTTATAAAAATGTTTTTCTCGGTTTTTCATTCGACAGATCTGGAGGGGTTTTTCCATCTCTAAAATGATCGTCATTGATCGCATGTAAGCTTGCTCGAAACTTTTCCCTTTTTTTTTCTTAAATTTTCGCTGCGAATAATATTCTGTCCTTTTTTTTCCTTGCCTTTATTCTCAATTTTAATTTAAAATGTGTTAAACACATTCGTAATTTTTATATAAATTAGTAAGATATATTCTTTGAATCTTATCGCGTGGATTATATTTTACGTTATGTATGCTCTTGATATAAAAAAAAAATATATATATATATATATATATATATATATACATCAAGAAATGAAATTTAAAATCTTACAATTAGAGATTTATTGTACATGTCATTGCGAGAAGTTCGATTGTACATCTTCCAGATCTGTCTGCATTAGATTAGTCTTACGAGTATCCCGTTCCCCGACTGTGACATTATCGGTATTATCATCGTTCACTACTTCTTCCCACTGTGAAATTATTGATTTTGGTTTTTTTGCGTTACTCTGCGCTTGTTATCTTTTACTTTTAATCTTACTTTTATACCTTTTAATCGTCGCCGGTTGCTATTATCATCGCCACTGCAACCGTTACTGTTATTTTAGCGCTAATTACTATTAATTAATCTACTCTTAATGTAATTATCTTATTCTTATGTTTAATGAATTTCCTTTTTCCTCTTTTTTTTTTTTTTTTAATCTTATAATTAACGAAGCATTTGATTACATGCCGAGAGGGAGACTGCTCTTCTCTACGCTAGAAACACTTTTTAGGTTCACTTCTGTGTCATCGTCCCAATTTCTTCAGACTGTCACTCTTTAACGACGGTGTCGCTATTTTCTCTATCATTAATACTATATCATCACTCTACTACTCATCACCATTACTACTCTACTACTATACTATTCTACTACTCTTACCATTATATTCTATTCATCACTTTCCACTATGACTCTTACTCTTTCTGCTTCTCGCATCTTTTCTCCCTCTATTAGAAAACGGTCCGCATTGCTCGCTTATTAATTTTATTCGGACATATAGAACTGTGACATAGGAAACTAAATTATAGAGAAACCAAGATTATAAAGAAATATAAATAGGACACGTTTAATCTCTTGATTTACGTTATTCAAGATTGATAGCAATGGGGATCGCATATAATCTCTGCGTTTAGCCTCTAAATCTCATAACTATACTGTATCTCTTCTTTCTATCTCTTTCTCTCTTTGTCTTTCTCTCTCTTTCTCTCTTCATCATCTACATATTTCTCTCTATTTCTCTTAATCTTTCTCACATATTCTCTCTCTCTCTCTCTCTCTATGCATATATATTATTATTATTATATATATATACACATCGTATGTTTTATAATACTATACTCCTATTCTTATCATTACTATATTACTCTACTATTGTATTACTCTACTATTATGAGTGCTGCTGTTGCCGCTCCGCGACCAATGTTTGCTCTTATTATAACTAAATGCGTTTTGCGGCTATCATAAATAACTGTCGTATGTCCTTGCCTGTTCTTTACTTTATCTCGTTTTAACGAAGCGACGAGTTTTAATCGAAATTACCTTCTATTCCTTTATTCCCTTTCTGCCTCCTGCATCCATTTGATGTTGCGAATCTCTACCATTTTTCTCTATCACATTATCTGCCTCCCCCCCTCCCCGCCCTACATGTTTATTTCTTTTTACATCCCTCACTCCCACCTTCCATCTCTTATCCCCGATATCACCGAGTGTCGAAGCGAGAATAAAAAGACTTCGCGAGCGAGCGGGACGAAAGTACATATACATATAGTTAATCTGATTTGTCAAGAAAAACGATTGAAAGAAGAAAAAAAATAAACCTACCCGTTTTTTGTGTTCTTTCTGTAGCCACTTACTCCTTTTTCCCTTTTTCTTCCCGTACTATTTGTCACGTCGCGCGATTCTAGAGGGAGACGATTTAAAGAGAAGTTTTGAGCTGATTTATTCCGAACGCGATTTATTTTTTACTGCCGAAGGAAGAGATATTATTAGATATACATTTATAAAAGAAAAAAGAAACGCTTTATGTCGCCCCCCTCGTGCACTTCCTCGTATTTCCCACTCATGATCCCCGTTCTATTTTATTTTATTTTTTTTTTTTCTTTGTGTAGTGTTTTTTCGCTCGAGAAAATACCGTGTTGATGTGGATCGAAAAAATCCGGGAGCGAATCTAGAACGATCATCCACGTACACGCGGCGACTCTTACTATTTAGCAGGAAGATAAGTTGATTGAACTTGATGTTTCGTATCTTTTGACGCGTCCGAAAAATCTTCATTATTAAAAACACACGAAAGATGCGCATAATTAATTAATTGACCAATTGTCCAATTTCTTTGTTCTTTGCAGTAAAATTTGAAATAAATTTCTGAAACGAGATCTTGAAAAAATTCAAATATATATTTTTAATATTAAACATAATATATGAATTATTTGTCTTGACTGATTTTACAAAGATTCGATTTATCGTATATAGATTTTTGACACTTTGCACAATTTGATTAAATAAAATTCGCAATCTTTTGCGTATTCAGACAGATATAAAGAAAAATCTCGATTAAAGATAATATTCTCTTTTTTAATTATGCGCTTCTTTTAAAAAAATGTCACGTCTTCGAACTAGATACCCTCGACGCGTTTAAAGATCGAAAAACGGAAATCCGCCTTTCGAAAGTAAGGGAGGAGGATTTTCTTGCGCACAAGAGCTCGCCCAAAACAATCATTAGGAATTGTGCCTAGATGTTTAAAACACTGTATTCTATGGGATCAACGTCATTACCTTTTTAAAGAAGAGGAAGAATGTGCAGAGTGATGAGACAAGAGAAAGAGAAAGAAAGAGAGACGTGAAAAAAAAATAAAAGGAAGCACGTGGCGTTTAATATATTAGAGAAAGAGAGAGAGAGAGAGAGAGAGAGAGAGAGCGGATCGCGTGTCGATCTACAGAGTAATTTATATGTGCGTTAGTGATGTCTTCGTTGCAATGTCGATCGATCAAGTCGAGATTGCGAGCGCGAATTGTGCAACTAACGCAATTGTTTTGCTCCGGTGGCACAAAATTTTGCCCACAGGTATATATATGTATATATATACATATATATATATATATATATATATATATATATATATATATATATATATATAGACACACACATTCACATACTTTCGATACGTCAGAGATCACTCTCGATGTCCATTCAGGTTCCTTTTTGTAGCGGATTTTAGTAAACGTTATATATTGTATCATAAGTCGTTCTTTATTCTTAATATTTAAATTTAAAAAAATATATTAAAATGATTGATTATAGCAATTAACGATTCAAGGAAGATCAAGGAAATAGAGTCTTGTTTGACAAAGAGATTGTTCAACACGTTGTTGCAAAAGAAAAAAAAAAATATATATATATATATAAAATGTATATTTATCGAATAAAAATGCATATCTCGTTGAAGGAATTATATTTTGCGCAAATTGAGAAATGTGAGTGCTCTCCCTTTCTCTCTCTCTTTCTCTCTCTCTCTCTCTCTCTTTCTCTCTCTCTCTCTCCACTGGATGGACGTCGCGTTTATCTCTGACGAGCTTGACCATTACCGTACTAACGTTTTGTATTGTCGACAAGCTGCATAACTAAGTCTAGTGGCACTCTATAATTTCATATTCCATATTATCATGTTCTACTTGTACCTCTAGCGTTCTGTATATCTATGTAGCTCTACATCTGTCTGTATACTATATACATGCTATATATATACACTCTTATCTCTCAATGTATATATATGTACTGTACCCTATATCCTTTTTCTACCGTCTCTCCGAGACTCTTGATTTAATTATGCGCTTTTTTTTTCACACGTCGGCTCGTTAGAAAAGAAATACCTCACGTTACTGTGATATTTGCAATCGCGATCTTCACATTCAGAATTACAGCAATAATGTCTAGTATTAATATTTATAGCTTCAATCTTTCTGAGGTGATGAAATTTCATTCAGTAGATTTCTCTCTTTATTTTAATAATCGAGTGATGTTTAATTTTGCTTTTAAACATCGTAGTATATAAAAATTTTCGCGAATAAATATAGAAAATTTAGTAAAATAAATCTTTCCTTCGAGAGAGATTGAGGTTTCTCTTTTATTATCGAATTTTATATCCATTTCTTTTGGATTTATTTCAATTTCTCTTCTCCCCAATGACTTTTCTTCCAGCTCAAAAACTGATCATCGAACTATCGCTATGCTACTGCCTGTCGTCGTGTTCCCCCCTTCGCCATCTACTTCGAACGGCCTGCTACTACTACTACTACCACTACTACTACTACTATTACTACTACTACTACTACTACTACTACTACTACTACTACTACTACTACTACTACTACTACTACTACTACTACTACTACTACTATTACTATTATTACTACTACTGTTATTGTAATTCTACTATCGTCACTATTTTATTACTGTCACTTTTCAGCACGTGGATATTCACTGAGGCACTACTACATATGTCGCTATTGGCTCGATGTCAATATGACTATGCATGAGTTCGTAACAATGAGACACGCTAATCAAGCTTGCGTTGATTATGAAAAAACAAAAAACAAAAAAAAAAAAAAAAAACGAAAAATGTAATTTATAATTTTCTCTGTGATAATTTAATCCTTTTTTATGATATATTTATATATTTTCTCTAGTCTTTTTATAAAAGATATTTTTCAAACGGTATAAAATGGAAATTAATTAGATCATTAAAGTAGTAGCGTCGAATCAAGAACGACATGCAACGAGTGCCGCTGTAATTTCCGATTGCTGGACGAAATCTTTCTTCTGCATGATGCTGTTCTCTGTACATCATTGTGCTCCACATGATACACAGACACTCACACAAGCAGTACACTTGGAATGCATTTTCGAAATGTACAAGCTCAACGTCCGCGGCATCTTCATTGAAACAAAAGTATATAAATGACGGTCGGTCTATGGTTGATCAGTTGATTGCCTCCTAAAAATCATCGTATACGTGTGCTACGCGCGAAAGCTTCGTGTAGAGTTAAGCGTAGGCGAACGGATTTTCAGATTATGCGCTTTATCCACGACGGGAAACGAAACGTGACAAAACGTGGAAGACAAGCTCGAGCTTCTCCGATCGAGAGACTCGCGAGATAGTTTTCCGAGCGTTTTCCGGCGATATCGTTAATCGACGTTTAAAATTCGCACCGGGGAAGCATTGGTCACAGTACGTTAGATAAATTATATCATATAGAGCACGATAGTGCGCGATTTATCGCGAGATATATATATATATATATATATATATATATATAGTATGTGTATAAAGTCCCTGTATTTCAGTGTTCCGAAAAATTAGTAGAGAAAGAGAGCGACGATGGACACTAATGGTTAGTCAAATTAACGTAGTTTCTAAAGTATATAAATATAAGCAAGGCTAATCTGTTCTTTATTTCATCTGACAAGGAAGTCGGAGAGATCTCATTCTTTCGCGCGTGAGGGACGGTGTATTTTATCTCTTGTGGCGTATCGATAAATTCATTTCTGATTCATTCGAGGAGAAAAAAAAAACTGTGGCTGTATATACGTGACAGCTCAAGAATATTTTACAACATTCCATTTTGTTACATCATATACGTTACGTCTAAATAAAGAATAGTATCATAAATATTTTGAGGGAAAAAAAAAATGGTAAAGAGAGCCATGAATAATAAGTATACATTCCTTGTTTATGCTTCTCGATATTAATAAAATAAAAGTGCTCAGAAAATTAATAATAATTAACGTTTTACGAAAATAGAAAAATAATAATCGCACCCTTTTGTACTTAATACTTAAACTTCGACTGTGATAAAAATCAAAGGATAATTTTATTTCTTGAATATTGGTAAAGAATTTAGCGATATGCTGCAAATAATTTTACACGATGAGGCTAAAAAGTCGCGAAGAAGATTCGAAAAGCGTCGACTTTCTTCGATAGATTTTTCTAGTAGGCACTAGAAGTACTATATAATCGTTTATTAACGATGACAAGGTGACAAATCAAACTTGATATTTTCTCTCTCAATTATTCATATTTTAGAAGGAACTTTTCATGCAAAACATTCCTGCAGGCATGGAACGGTATTAAAAAATATTTGCAATATGCAACAATATTTTTCGAAAGTAAAATATAATAGCGATATTTCCATCAGTATTCATTGAATATCGCCGATAACAATAACGCGGTTTTTAATTATCGTCATTATTTATTACGATTTATATCATTTTTTAAAATTACATTCTTTGTACGACAAGGAATTTTTCTCAGCTTGACGATTCTTTTTTTATCAAGCTCGTCGCTGGCGAGTGAATTACATGCAGTGATAACGATTCATCTTTTTCCGGCATGATCGTATCTTTTGACGCGTCCGAAAAATCTGTCGTTAATTTTCGCGCCCGTATTTTAATTCTTTATCGTCATACGAAACGAATGACGATAAAGAATTAAAATACGGGCGCGAAAATTAACGACAGTATTATTTGAGAGAATGCAAGTGTGTGTGTGTGTGTGTGTGTGTGTGTGTGTGTGTGTGTGTGTGTGTGTGTGAGAGAGAGAGAGAGAGAGAGAGAGTTCTTTTTCGAGTCGCCTGTAGGATGATTAAAAGTTTTTTAGAAACGAGTACGAAGTCAATTGTTCATATGATTAACGTGCAACAAAAGAAAACGTGCGCGCCTTTCGACCATAGTCAATCGAAATCGTCGATACGTTATAATTAAGTCAGGGCGAGAAAATCACTCGAGGTAATTATATTCACACGCGCAAGTAGCGCTGTGGACCCTTCTAAGTATATATATATATATATATATATATATATATATATATATATATATATATATATATATATATTATATATATTATATATATATATATATATATTATATATATATATATATATATTATATATATATATATATATATATATATATATATATATATATATAGATACACGGACACGTACAGGTCATACTCGTAACACACATATATACGGGGAAAGGGAGATTATAATAATAAATATAGCAGAAATTATATAGAAAGAACACATTAAGAATAATAAATTTTATCGTCGCCCAGGTAAGTCGGTAGTTTTGCGAGATGTATAGCAAGAGAAGTATAATAATTAAGAAAAAAAAAGAGAGACTTATATATATATTATCCTTGATGGACCGTGCGATGCGCGTCGCTCTCTTTTATCCGGAAAATTCCGCAGGACCAGCCTCGAGAGATCGTTAATTGAGAATTCTCGAGAAACGGAAAGTATCACAAATCAAATTGCCGCAATTTTTATAAAATGAGATAATACACGTAGGACTCAATCGGTTTTCGCGAAAACCAATCGCGGTTTTCTTATTAATGACGGATTCTCATAATCCGGATACGACGCGCACGCCGGTCCGTGCATTTGATTTTTCGTTGATATTTAAGAGTATACCGCCCACACACGTGAATTTTCCAAGATACGCCGTTAGATCGAGAGAAAGCGAATGATGCAGACGAGCGTGGCACATCCGATTCATTAACGAGGGATGGAGACCATGTCGGAAAATTGTCTTTCTTTAACATACAACAGTTCCGTATACAAATTAAATGAAAAAACAAAGTATGTGACACCTTGCAGTGGATGTCGAGAGAATTTAATACAAATTTAATTAAATTGTAGAGTAATGGTTAACTAAATTATAAAGAAGAAATTTCCTTCTCTTCAAAATCGCTCGTTCACGAAATTCTAAATGGAACAACATGGACGGGTGACTTTCTGTCAAGGATATTTTTGCTGTCGCAAAGCATCACGAAGTTGAGAATTGATATATTAAGATGATTGGGAGAAATGGCACAGGTGATTGTTTCGAGTCTCAATTAGAGAAATTGTAATTGTTTCAATACTGCTCACGCGTAACTTTAAGTAAATATTTTATCTTTTGCAAAAAAAAAAAAAAAAAAAGAAAAGTATTCCGATTATTGCTATGTACAGTGACGACGAAATGAAATGAATCGCGATGAAATGTTCATAGTAGTTTACGCCTATTCCGTTTTTCACATAATTTTCGCTCCAGTTGATACATACATATATTGTGAAGTATAAATTGGATCACTTTGAAAGTTGCACCGATTAATAAAATTAGCTGTTCAGGGCATTTCAATCGCAAATTTTATTGGGCCGTGTAACTTTTAAGGCTCATGAATATTCGACGGAAATATTACAGCACAAGCAGCGTCCACAGGTACAAATACATATGTATCCGTCAGAAATGAACTAGATATACTTTGAAATACATCTTCTAATTTACATATTAAACATTGCATTCACTGATGTAGCATATCGGAAGAGGGGGAAAGGGGACAGGGAGAATAAATAGAAATCGAGGAAATTATGAACAGATAGTAAGTAAAAAAAAAAGTAAAGTACACGCGCGACGAGGATCGGAGGGTATCGATCATCCGAGCTTCTCGAAGTCAATGCGTTTGACGTCTAGAACAAGTGTGTTATATATAAATATGAACATTATAAATACATATTAAAATTTAGATTTATATATATATATAAATATATATGTAAAAGAGAATGTTATATATAGAGACAGAAAGGTAACAGGACGGGGCCTGCAGAGGCACAGAGAGACAGAGAGAGAGAAAGAGAGAGAGAGAGAGAGAGAGAGAGAGAGAGAGAGAAAAAGAGAGATATCGATTATATTATTACAACACTTTCTTCACACAAACGTTGCTATTAATATACTTTTATTGTATTATTATTATCGTTACATTATTATTGTCATTGTAACATTATTATTATCTCTCGAGCGAGATCAAATAGGATCGACAATCTTATTATAGCTGTCTGTCACTTTCGTTATCCGGATGAACATTGCGATCGACAAGCGTGACAGATGATTAGCATGTGCGAGAAGTGGATATAGTTGCAATATCGATCAGCTGTAATTAATTTCGGACGAGTGTGCGCGGAATTCCTCGAGATTCGTCCTGCCGTGATGATGAATTATTACACGATTCACTTCGAGCTTAAATCGTCCGTACAAATGGCAGTCGCGCGGCTACTTGTGTGATTACAACAGTTCTTCTCGGTGAAATTGTCGAATAAAAAAAATCGGATCAATCAAGAAAACAGAATCTTCTGATTAACGCGTAGCCATCTGATATCAAGTAAATCAGTTGCATTGCGTTTTCGAGTGTCCTCCGAGAACATCGCCAACTGCTTTACTCAGATGTATTTCAATCAAAGTAATTTAGAATTCGAGGTGAACTTTTAAGTGAAATTTTAACGCATTTTCCAATGTTGCGTAAATTGTCTGGTCTGAAATTTTCTGAATGTAGTCGAGATGTTAGGAATATATGATTTGTTCTAACTGACACATATCGTGTATGCACAATCTAAAGTTACGTATTTGATGATTTCATCATCGAATCTTACATTAACTATTAATCAATTCTCCCTGATATAGGTTCTCATTACTCGCGACTGTATAAGAAGCTGCGATACTTTTTAAGGATTTTACTGTTTAATTTTTTTATCTCATTTTATGTATAACTTAGTATTATATTTTATGCGCCAATAAATACTATCAAAGTATTTTTACTAGTATATGACAGGTGACAACGGCAGCGACGGCGACGATGATGCTGATTTTAATTATCCTTATCCTTAGTATCGATTATTATATACGCGTATATCATACTTCGTTATGTATTGTCCGATAACATCCCGCATTATTTTGTAAAGAAGAATAAAAATATCTTGACACATAAAAAAAAAAAACCCAAGAAAAACAGCCCGATTTAATCTGCTTATTTCATCTGAGATTTTTATTTCAGATTTTTCGCTCCATGAAAATCGTCGTATCTCTCCCGAGGATATGTATTCTGTCGTATTCACAGAACGTTGTAAGCGACGTAATGAAGGGACACCGGTGACGCGTATCTGATGAAACTCGAATGCGACGAACTCAGTGGAATTACACTCAATGGTGCGATCGTATTGACAGTGACAACTTGTTCATTCGCTCGTTGCGTCTGTTGTTCCTTCGGGGTTGCCACCTGATTGCCAGAAATTGCCGTGCTCTTCAAAATCGTTGATGCTGGCGTGATCACACCGGAAATGCCTGCGGGGAAGAACCGACAATTATTCCTGATAACTCGCGAATTCTATTAATTCAAGCGTTAAACTTACTACAATGTACCCACTCGATCGTGTTAATCAGAGTATCAATTTACACAAGATATTATCAAACAAACGAGTTTGCGAACCAGTCGCGATCAGAGAAGAGTGACCTCAGACCAGGTTCTCGGTCCCGGAAATACGACGACCTTCGGCAGAAGGGCGAGAAAAATGAGAGAAAATTGATCTCAAAATTATTCTCTGCATCATATGCAATTGAACTTTTTTTTTCAACGGAAAAAATAATTTTAGTACAATATTGCATACGTAGATTCTCATCGTGTCAAATTTTCAAATTAATCCGATTCTAATTATGCCGATAATCAAAATACATATTTATACAGCGAACCGTGTCGAACGATTATACGTGAGAATTTCAACGTGTTTGTTAAAAAATAATTCATGATAATTTAATGTCTAATAAGATCAGTGCAGCGGAAAGATTGAATTAATAAAAGGTAAAGGCAAGTTATAATCCTAACGACCTTGATCGACCGACGACTCCGGTATCGCGGACGGCTCGATCTCGTAAATTCCATGGGAGATGCGGAATATCGGTACCGCGTTTCCTCCCGATGTTTGAGGTAGCAGCAGGCGAGAGGAAATTAATGGAATCGCCGGGATGTTTGCACCGCCGACAATTTCCTCCGTCACTTTTCCGGTGGATTCCTGTTGACCATTTTTGAGAAGAGCAATGAGGAATTTCGGGACAAGAATATTTCGTGAAATTTCGAAACGCTGGTAGTTTGGATATTCCGTTAACAATCTTGTCCGAGAATTTACGAAAATTTTATATCAAGCAATCGAATTCTTTCTATTATCAAAAAAATTTATAAAAAAAGATAGCTCTTTTTTTAATCTAATATTTGTTAAGTATATTTAAAGCAGTATTTTAAGAAAAGAATTTTGAGAGAACGGAAAACACAGATTCTAAGACTAAATAAATAATTTATGTGCGTAAAGATATAATTATCGCTTTCGCAAAAAGTACTTTTTAGAGATTGCGACAAATTTTTTTTTACATAATCAACGTACCTCGCGAATATCTTGCGAGTTCTTCTCGCTCGTTTTATCGACGCCGCTTCTGGAAGCAACTGCTTGCAGACTCTCGTCGTCGTCCTTTTTCGGCTCGACCTTCTCCGCGTTCTCCTTCTGCGGAAGTTTCACTAACTTCGCTTCCAATTGTTCTTGCGTTTTGCCGAGATTCGCATCACCTTGATTGCTCTCGAGCTTCCTTTCTTGCGCGTTCTCCTGATTCTGACTCTGTTCGGCCCGTCGCGTTGCCAGTTCCAGGGCCTGAAGATGTGCCGTGCGCGCCGCCATCACTTCCGGCGTGTCCTGGACCGGAAGCGGAGCCTGCGGGAGATTCGTGGCGAACACCCGGAACCCGTTCTCGCCGTCGGCGACGTATTGCGCCGTCTGGATCGCGCCGGTTTCGTCGACATAGCTGTAAGTGCCTCTAGTCGCACCGTTGGACGTCCTGACCTCCGACCTGGCCGACCCTGGCGCGCTATACCCGAAACTGTACTGGCCCAGGCTGTCCTGATAGCCAAGGAACACCGCCGGCTTGGCGTAGCCGGCGGCGATAAAGCAGTAAACAAGGAAAAGCTGAAAACGTGTGTCAAGTCAGCTTATGATTATAATTTTATAGAGATTTGCATAACTCGCTACATTGCAGTTTATACGATCCTGTCTTTATCGCAGATTTACGGGAGGTGTTAGGTATTTAGGATTAGTATCGTCGGATGATGTTACAACGAGGTGAGTATCAGCGGTTTACTTCGAGAGCGGCGTAAATTGAAACCTCATTGTGTCTTGCATAAAGTTCTGCCCCATTTATTATTTATTATCTAGATTTTTAAAATAAAAATTCTTACCCCTCTTGTGTAATTTTTAACACCGTAGAAATTATATAATAATCTAGCTATAGACAGAATGTAAAGCCTGGATTCGTCGCTCTTATCAAACAGATATTTGTATAATGAGATAAAAATTGCACGACACAAGGGGGAGGGGGGGGGGGGAGGCGAGAAGCGGAATCTCTTTGGCCGAATAATTTATATCACGGGCGACTTTTGTTAGAGATAATCCTGCAGTCACGAAACCCACGTAAGACCACCAACGCGACGCGTAATTTTGCGAAATTGATAGGTCTTCCCACGTCCAAAATCGACAGGACGAGCACTTACGGACACGATCTTCATAGCGGTTGTATCGACGGCGCGTCGATTGTATATCCTCGATTCCGACACGCAGCCAGGACACCTTTATATACGCGATGGCGTGCGACCAGCCACACCCTGAGGCGACGCGTGGTCCTCTTCTTCCTCTCGCGAAGAAAAATTCGTGAAGCTAACGAGGAACGCAGCGAAAACTGGTCGCGCGAGTGTATCTTCGAGGTCGCGATCGTCGGAATCCGGCTTCGCGACAGAGAGATGTCTGGTTTCCATCAGGCGCCTTTTTTCCGAGCCAGGATCCGCTTCGCTTACGCCAAGGTCGCGCGTAATCTTGCGATCGTTATCGCAAGGGAAGGGGAGGGTACCGAGCGGAATTGCAAAGAGGAGGATTATTAGGGACTCTAATTTATCGCCCGTTTATATCCTCCTTCGTTCGGTCGCTTAGGGGTGCGGAATCTCTTGACTGGTTTGCGAGAATCGGTTAAGTCTACATGATCGTACGGAGACTGCGAGATGAGATGTGGAATATTTTATTGCCGTCTTGCTATTTGAGTTTTGTCGAGACGAGTCGAATGCTTGAGCCGCAAAATATTGTACATGCAAGAGATAAACGTTTTATTTTATATTCATTGCGGAATAACAATTTTTTTACAATCTTTTACGTGATATAATAGTTTTGTATAAATATATTTTCTGCTTTTATAAATCTATATAGAATACCCCCATCGTCTTGGGATGAAAATAATTATCTTACATACAAGGGATAAATAACTATTCTATATTCTTATTTAATCTTTTTTATTCTTTTTAATAGAAGCATTTTTTACATTTTAAATTCTATTATGTAATTGTTTATTATATAAAACTTTTTCTTTCGCTTTTACGTATTGTGTGCTAACATAGAATATTTTAATATTAAATCATCCATAATAAATCTTTAGTTATATAAATAATAATTTCTTTTTGTAATCATGATTATTCGTCATATAACTTTATATATTCCTTTTTTAATAAATTACAAAAATCAAGTCTTGCTGTAATTGTATCTTTTTAGCAAAAAAGATTTATTGAAAAAATGCAATTTTTTTATAAACTTACTTTTTATTAATAAACATATATATCATATATTGAGTAAAATGCGCCACAATAGATCTTTTGTTAAAAATGATGCAACAAGAAAGAGATAGAAGAGAGTAACTATGCATAATCCATTACTATTTGACATGCAATTAGTCGACACATAATAATAAGCTATAAAATATATCTTCTCCAAAAGAGTGCTTCAGGCAAATCCCTTCTTAGTAAGTCAATCTACCGTAGGCGAGAGCTGGACCCGCGACCGCCAGAGCGTTTACAGATTTTACATCGTTCACCGGATTCTGATCGCTACGAGTCACCACCGTTTCCGGCACTGCCACGGACCTGCCATCGAGACCGACGGGTACCAAAGCGGCGACGACACCGTTGCCGAGCACCAACGGCACCGCGGAACCCTCCACGAGTCGCGCGAGAGGGTCGCCGGGTTTCAGGTTGATCATTTCGCGTGCGACTTCCGGTCTATGCAAAGCTCTGCCATTAGAATCGATCACCGTGTCAGTGAGTCTCACGTCGCTGGTTTCCAATGAATCCAAAGCGCTATCGGATCTCGCAGCCTCGCTTGCCAGCTTGATGTGCTCGTTGACATGTGCGGCCACGTGGGCCGCCTTGGCTGCCACGACTTCCGGGGTGTCTACGACCCTACCGTCGACGCCGAGTGGTGCACTGTCGCTGACAAGTCGGGACGATTCTCGTTCTTGCGATTCAACCGATCTCTCAGCCTCGTTTGCCGAAGTCGACCTCCACTCGTCCAGGTGCGCGACTGAATCTTTTGGACTGTCCAGCGTCTGCCCGCGGCTGGTACCGACTTGCGTACCGGGTCTCAAGGATGTCGTATACGTCAACGGTATGGACAGAAAAGCGGGCTTGGCCGAGACCAGACTGATCAGGCCCAGCATCACGATCGCGAAGCGTCTCATATCTTTCTCGCGGTATCCAGAACACCGGAAGCAACGGTCTTGTCAACACAATCAACGAAAGAGGAATAATGCAATGTCAAGCAGGATGCACTAGATGCTGCTTTTATAGCCCTGCTAGATCACGTAATAGAACGATCGATAGAGACGATTGCGGGACGACGCGAAGGGAGAAGACCTAGAACCGCCTGAGAAACAGAAAGCTGCATGTGGTGATCGGTCACTTCCGTTTCTCTAGAGCAAGGTAAGCCTGTTTGTAAAGCGAGAGCTTACGGCGGGATGGCGGGAGACGACGGTGGGATGAAACGGAGAGGGATTTTCTTTCTTACGAGGTCGGGAAGACACACGATCCCGTTTCCATTTCTCCGCCAGATCGGCCGCGGTCTACAAGGTCGCACTTGCGACGTAAAGACTGAGTCGATCGCGTAATCAGTTCTAGAAGCGGGTTTATTATTGTTTTTATTCGATTAGGTAAGGATACCTTTCTATCTGCCTACCTACTTGTCTGTTTACTGTATTACTTAATTCTTGATTAGTCCGATGTCAAAATGAATTCGTCAATCTTTTTGCGCTTGTTGTATTTCACAGAAACTTTTAAGTGGCATAGTGTATTTATAGATTTTAGAATTCACGTGATTTTTTCCCCAGATAAATATATAAAAAGTAAAATTAAAGATCCTATTAAGCAAGCAACAAGTTACGGTGTTTGTTTTGTTTATAAAGTTAAAAAATTTATCTCGCGTAAAAAATTGAATTAATTCGTACTTTTTTTATAATTAGACTTAAAAGTAATTTCTATTTTTCAAAAAAAAAAAAAAAATTTTTTAAATCATTGACATACTTATGTATGTATTTTATAATAAACGTGAATTTTTAAATACTTTTTGAATTAAGATTACATGATAGTTGCAAATTTTGCAAGTTTCGATGTAGAATTGTCATGAAACTTTTATTGTTTCTCTGATGACAATATTTTAATTAATATAAATTTAAATAGAGAATTCTTCTTCATCAAATAGTTACATTACAAGCCAAAAGACAAAGAATTATATATTTACGTCAATAATTAAATTCAAAACGTATCGAAAAAAATCGTCGACAAATTGGCGATGCCAAAAAAAAAAAAAAGCGAGCATAACGAATCGCCCAATCGATCGTTTCTACGCAGATTCGATCAATCTAGTTGAAAGGAGGAGAGACCATTTTAGGTGAACGTCGTGTGAGGGTCGCGAGTGCCGACAAAGGTGATGCTAATCGCGATTACATGAACGAAAGCGAGACAACGATGGACGTCAATGTCAAATGTATATTACACTGTATGGGCATACGTCGCGATGAACGTATCCTGGTAAGACGAAGCGTTCGGCACAAAGCCTCTTTTTCCGACGGAGTATATATAGCGGCATTGGACAGGGTGCAGGGCATATTATCCAAGCACCTTGGCGAGTACTGATCAGTAGCGCTAAAAAGGAGCTAAGCTATTTCGTTCAACATGAAGATTTTCGTGAGTATTACTCAAAGATTTAAATTCTGAAAATATTACGAAAATATACTTTCTTTATATGATCTTATATAATCTCGTAATATAATTTTATATAAAAAATATATATTATTGGGCCTGCGATAAAACTAAAGAGGCGACAGACGAAAATTAATGTCTTCAAATGCTACCGCTATCTTTTATTTAAAACGCTCGGATTATATCAATAGATATTCTTCTTGTAATAAATCAAACATAAACGACTTGAAATTAATGTGTATTAATTTTTAATATGTATAATATAGTTTCGTTAGGATTAAACAATGATCAAACGGTTTCTTTCTTAGAACGTGCTTAAATATTTTCAGAAGAGATGTGAAGAAAATATAAAGTTTATTATGAAAAAATGTATTAATATTAAAAAAAATATACATATAAAATATATCTGATGATACACTTTCCAGATCGTTCTTTCTGCCGTTCTGGCTTGTGCCTTCGCTGATTCATCAGTGATTTACACCAAGCTGGTACCCGGCGCACCGATTGGCCTGGACGGCCGGGTAGTGGACACCGCGGAAGTCGCGTTGGCCAAGGCCGAGCACGCGGCCGCTCACGTCAACGAGAGGATCAATCTTGCCCAGGAAGCCGTCAAATCGGCCAATTTACTCGCTTACATCGCGCCGTCGAACGTGGCCGTGATCGGCAGAGCTCAGCTTGTGGAACCGGTCCCGGTGGCGACAAAGCTGGTACCCGGTGCGCCGATAGGGCTCGACGGGCGCGTCGTGGACACGCCGGAAGTGGCCCTCGCCAAGGCGGAACACGCAGCGGCGCACGTCAACGAGAAACTCAGCCACGAGGTCGCGAGATCGGCCGTTTACGAACAGCCGCTCGTTGTCCTGAATCACAATGTGCCGCTCGCTCGTCTTTATCTTCACTGAATTAAACTTGGTAATAATACATGATAACATTGGATGCAAATAAATTTGGACAATCTTGGGATGGCGTAATTCTTTGAGTATTTTATTTCCATTATTGCTCCCCTTTTGTATGTAAAAAAATTAGAGCCAGAGGGTGACTTATTCTGTGACATGTAGGAAGTTCTAAATTAATATTCTTTTCCACAGAATGTATTTAGTTTATTTTTTTATAATATTGTTAATTGTGAAGGAAATATTTCATGCGCAAAAAAAATTATTTAAAAAATTCGTAATTTTTCATTAAAAATATAATTACAGATATAAATAGTATAAATAATTATACATATAAAAATTATATAAATATATTATTATAAATACCTTTCTAAAATTTAAAGCTCTCTACATTTATTTTTTAAACAATCATGCTTTTATCTTTGTCATATTTATAACAAAACTATACGTATAATAGTATAATGTCGACAAAAAAGAATGTATATCTAGACCATAGTTAGCTGGATTTAAATATTTAAAAATTATTTTAATTAAAAAAAAAAAAAAAGCAACATTTTTTTATATGACGGTCTTGTAGTCATTTGCACGAAATTTATGCGGAGCTGTCAAAGTAATAAAGTATTAAAGACACGATGACGGGTTAATCTCAAGAAAGATCGACTGTTCGCACCACAATAAAACGTCGCAATAATCGATTCACGAAATGCAATCATTTCGAAATGTGTCTTTTACAGATTTAGCAAGTAAATTCGTTGTCCGTGAAAATTATTATTAACACCCTCGTCATTTTCATAAACTTTTCATTTAAACTCATTAATCTGTCGAAATTTGTATGTACCACACTAAAAAAAAATGATCTTGTAACTTGAATAAAAATGTTCTAGGTGTAAAAAATTAACTGAAACAGATAAATTATTAGCAAATACTGTGATACTGCATATATTTTGCACTTGATCAATTTAAATGATAGAGACAGAATTTATATCTGTACTATTAGTGTAATTTAGACAGAACATTTTTCTGTGGTATCTATTTTGTTAAGAACAATTATATTTGTGATTAATATTTGGCAATGGGGGATCTAAATTTTCTAGAGGTATTGCTTGAATATTGTTGCTATAAATTCTGTACGTGACAAACAATATTCTAACAGATACAAAAAGTAGCGATAAATTTTAATCGAGACATCTAGAAATCTATCTACATTAGCAAAATATTTTTTTGAGTGCATGATTAATATGTTACAGCGAACGATTCTTGTAACAGTTTATGCTACCATTATGTTACCAATCATATGTAATTCGCCAATAACAATGACATAACCATAGAGAGACGACGACGATAATAAACTCGTTGCGCACGATTTTTGGCCATTTCTCGAATGATTGATTTTTTAGGTCACCCTACAGACGTTATATGATTTATGTAACATTGACGGCAACACCATCGTATACAATCATTAAATTTAAAGTAACTAAATTTGAAAAGTATCGTTGCTCTGCTTTTTCGTGGTTACACACATGTTACTTTCTTTTTCTTACTTAACGATTACGCGACACTCGCGTTTCACCGAATAGCACAGTGCGAGAAATTTGCCCAATCAAAGTCAGCAAAAATATTCTATCAGCTTTGCGGTAAGCTTTGCCCCGCGATGGCTATTCCGTGCAATAACAGTCACACTGTCACTTTCGTAACATCGATATTCCTTGTTCGTCGAACAAACGACTATGGGGTGGCCGCAACAAATCACTCGCCGATCCGATCGAGCGCGACGACGCAGATTGATAAGCCGTGTGATAGTGAAATAATAACGGTGGCTGTTAATGAGCGAAACGGCGAGGAAAGGCGCGGCCTCTCGTACCGATGACAATAACGCGTCACCTTGCTTGTTCGCATTTACTTGCTGGTGCACTTTGTAACGCGAGTTTTTATGTCGCACGATGTCAAAGGTGTTTATGCGACACACCTATTGCATACGCCATGCTAAGATCTATTCAACACATAATCGATATATATATACTATATAACATACCTTTATAAAAGATATTAAAATTATCTCTGGATACCCTTTCTATAAAATGTATTGAAATATTATGTAAAGTGAAATTAGAATATTTTAACTTTAAAGATTGCAGTTAAATATTTATATGACGAATATGTTTGAAGATATTTTATATATATATATATATATATATATATATATATATATATATATGCAGAGATCCGTATAAGCTATAAATGTACTGCAGTGATGCATTTTGTATCACGGGAATGCATTCTGAATGTACTTTGTCCTTCGACTTTGAGTCCTTCAAATCGTTTGCTCAGGGCTGGTAAGTCGTTTAGCGTTCACGCACGCCTTTGTTGTTTCTCAATATCGAGATCCATTCTATCAGTGGACGCGATTTAATCAAGCTCGAATTGGAATCGAAGTGAAAAGTAGATGTTCCTTTGGTCAATAACGCGATAAACACATTGAAACATTAATACAATACATATGTATGCGTGATTAAATCGCTGCCGCAGAATCTTGATCTACGCGAAAAAAGAAGAAATATGGTTAAAAAAAAAAGAGATAGGTATCTTTCGACGTGTTAATTCCGTGAATGAAAATTCCCGACCTGTCAATGTCGAGAGATCGCTGGCAATTTCCAGCCTGTCAATCGAGATGCAATCGAGTGCATCATTAGCTGCCGCGATACATTTCTGATCACGAGTGCAGGAACCGCGTTCAAATGTTAAGGTCACCAATGGCAAAAGAAAGAGAAAGAGAGAGAGAGAGAGAGAGAGAGAGAGAGAGAGAGAGAGAGAGAGAGAGAAAGAAATGAAAGAAGGAGAGAGCCCTCCCTTTTTCCATCCGCGAGCAAACATCCCGGGTTAGCCGATCACCTCTTTGACTCCCTCCAGGTTCCCGGTAATCGGTCCACTTGGGAGGGGACGGACGAACGCGACTATAAATGGTACCGACTGGCCGTTCTCCAGAAACATAAAACGCCGAACCAACGTCCGGCCCGGGTCCCTCAGTCCTGGGAGCGAATACTGACACAACAGGCAGCGCTCCTTTTTTTATCAGGAAGAAGGTGTGGGAGTTCAGTGAAGGATACACGCCCCTCGATCATCATGAAAGGCCTGGTGAGTGATCTCGGGATAAAGGAAAGTGAAAGGTTGATAAAAAATAATCGAGAAATGTCGATCGTGCAATTTGATAATTCGATAAGCAACGACGAAGGTTCAACTATCGATTGTGCGTTAGCGTTGAAAATTATTAAAATAAATTTAGAAATTTAGAAATTAAAAAAATAACTAGAAAGATACTATTTTTTACATTAAATACGTATCATTATATTTTTTTCAATCTTCCTTCTTTTAGATTTTCCTGCTCGCTACGGCAGTGACCTGTAGAGCCGCGTACGTCGGTCCATCCTCGTACGGCAATCCCTTGGTCCACCCCCAGCACCAACAGATCTCCCCGAGTTACGCGCCACCGGCTCCGGTCGGCGAGGACGGTAACGTCATCGACACGCCGGAAGTGGCGCAGGCGAAGGCCGCACACTTTGCCGAATTTGCGAGGGCCGCCGCCCGAGCGGCCCAGGACGAGAAGGCTCAGCAACAGCCGTCCGGTTACAACCCGCACATCTCGTCGCCGATCTACAGCTACGCAACGTCCGTTCAACCTACGGCGGTGCCCTATCAGAGACAAGCCAGCAATTATCAGCGGCCTACACCGATTTATCAGACGGCGAATCACGTTCCGGCGCCGCCAGTTTACTCGCCGCTCAACTATCAGCAACTCCAACAATACGACGCCCGAGCAAACTTCGTGGACCAGAAGGGTTACGCGTTACCCGCCAAGACCACTACCTTCGTGCCGGCGCCATTGGCCGAGGACGGGACGGTCATAGACACACCGGAAGTGGCGGCCCTGAAAGCTGCCCGACTGGCCGAGCTCGCCGATGCCGAAGCTCGGGCCTACCAGCACGCGAACGCTCATCCAGATGAGAACCAGGGTCAAGGTAAGTCGAGGGAGGACCGATGACTCTCTGCGTGGGTCGCGTAAGACGTAGGGCGTGGATAAGATCTTTCTCGCAGCAGTAACGAGATTTCAAAGTCCAATAGCTCGAGAAAATCTCTCGCAAAAACAGGTTGTTAAAGATCGAAAAGTTTCGGACTTTTATCATGGAAATATAAATACAACAAATTAAATATAATAAATCAGTCGAAATAATGTAATAAATCTTAATAATGTTAAAGACTATTTTATTGTATGAAAATTTAATTACTTCTGTTGATTATATTCGAGCATTCTATTTTGAAATCCCCAAGTGCTTTCTATACGACATTTTATTTATTATGTGTGATTTCAGCTTATTCCGGATATGGTGCTTCCCGAGAATTTCCAGGATCCTCGTACCCTGGGACTCAGCCTTACGCCACGCAACAAGCGTATCCGTCGTCGGGTTACCAGCCTCGTCATTATCAGTCCCAGCAATTGATAGGATCTTATTGAATTTGACGAATCGATCGATTAACACGCTTCGGAATCTGTACATATTCTAGATTAATAAATTGTTTTCCTCTTCTCTACGAACTTTTATTTTATTTTAGATTCACCTTTTTAATTCACGATTTTTTTATATTCATCGCAAACCTTGTATTGTGCATTTTCTTTAAATACCTAATAATTGTGATATATGTATAAAGACTGCTGAATAAAAAGATGATTTGATGGAAGGATGAACTTTAACTTTTGTTTCTTCATTCTCTTCCTTATTATTTTTTAGTATAAAATTATTTTTATTTGGAAAGATTTGAAAAACGAATACTTTTAGTTAAATTATATTAAATTTTATATCTGTTTTCTGTTTTTTTTTTTTTTTTTTGTAAATTGATGAGCGATATAAATCGTAATTATTATTATCATAAACTAATAAAAAACATTTCATAATTTACATACAACAATAATTACAAAATAATATAGTAACTGGTATTATTAATTAAAATAGTCTATTAAAGTGAAATAAAATTTTAAAAATAATAATTTATAAGAAATTTCTTAAATGAAACTAATAACATTAAGGAGAAAGCGATAGGAATCAGCGCAGGATGTAAGGGTAAGTAAAAACTCAAGTTTTTAAAAATAAAAATTTGAACGTTTCCATCTTCAGCAATACAACATACAAATATATAATATATAACGATATGTAATACATTAAAATATTTAAAAGTACGTAGACACGCAAAATGTAATAAATTTCTTACTGGCTTCAAACTTTACAAACAAAAATGTCGAATGCGCGCTCAAATGCACTTCTCCATGTAACGCTATAGTGGAAAAATTGAAGAAAAAAAACAATAGGAACCAGAAAGAAACTCATTACAAATCTCAAACGCAAAATATAATTATGACAAAGCACATACAACCGTCGTTCAACGCATCGGACGCACAAATGAAAATAACAAAGTCGGACGCTGTTTAAATAAAATTTTATTCACGTCTATTTCTCAGTTTTACATATTGTGTCTACACAACGTAATTTAACTATGCAGAGTTAAAATGCTTTTCTTTACCATATTCAATCCGTAAGAATATTAATCCAGAGTTGTACACAGAAAAAAAAATATTTTAATTTTGACAATATCTTTGGTTTTAAAATGTAAATCTTGAAATGAAATTATATTGCGTTAAACAAAGAAAATTTGCTTGAATAAAAACATTTTATATAGTTCAACCGCGAAAAATATATTCTTCTCATCGAAGAATAATTTTTCTTGAATGAAAAGGAAAAAATGTTGGATAGAAAATAACACATGTTCAAATCGAAGATTTTAATTTTCTTAGAATTAAAATAATTATTATATTCTTGAAATGACAATTATAGTATATTGAAATAAGATTATAATATTGTTGAAATTTAAAAAGTTAAGATTTTCAAATTCTTCTAAGAAAATTATTGTATAAACGCATTCATATAAGTATATAAATTTTGATTTGACACTTACTTTTTTCTGTGTACACAATTTAATTATGTAATTTAATTATGTAGAACTAAAATGCTTTTCCTTACCATATTCCATAAGAATATTAATCCAGAGTTGTAAAAATGCGTCGAGAGAACGTATACAAATATTTAATTAAGTTGTACAAATGTAAAGCGTATTTTATTTTAGTAATTTTATTATAGTTCCTTTTATAATTAATTCTGATATTGAAAAATAGAGAGAAAGATTATTATTGAGAAATTGAAATAAAGCAAATCAACTTGATATTCTTTTCTCATTGACATGCAAAGGACTCACGAAACGCATGATCTCGTGAAAGAAATTGCGACGATTTTCATGATGCAATTCTTATGTCTTAATCTAAATAGAAATCGGAAGAGCAAGGAGGGAGCGACCGGATCATCGTGGGATACCGATTAAGAAAGCTTTATGTTTTGCACTGCCGCGGGACAATATCGTAACAATCGTCGCGTACGACTGCGTGCACGCAATTTTACGCAAGCGAAAAGTCGGTCGTCGAAACAGAAAGTGCAATGTTCAATGCAATACCCGGTTAATCGATTTATCGTAATGTACCAAATTTACGCAGTTTATATAGATATCGATTTATAAGATTAAGATCCACATTATACACACAGAAAAAAAAGCATATTCTTATTTTGACAATATTTTTAGTTTCAAAATGAAAATTTTGAAATTATATTGCGTTAATCAATGAAAATTTACTTGAAGATAAAGATTCATATATTTTAACCAAGAAAAATATATTCTTGTTATTTAAGAATAATTTTTTTTTGAATGGAGAGGAAAAACTATTGGATAAAGAAAATAATACATATATTCAAATCGATTATAATTTTCTTAGAATCAATACAATTATTGCATTTTTGAGATGACAATTATAGTATTGAAATAAGATTATAATATTGTTTCAAGATTTTCAAATTCTTCTAAGAAAATTATAAATTGTTGCGTACGCATGTTATGTGACACGTACTTGTTTCTGTGTATAACGCGACAAAAATTCTTCTATAATAAATATATTGACACTTGCAACAATAAATATATTATATCTATATATTTACGATAGAATATATTGCATTGCAAGATGCGTTTTTTTTTGTACTTTCCAGGAAACACGTAATATTTACGACACTGCGTTCTAATCACAATTTAAATCTGGGAACCGAGAAATATCATGTAAATCCAGTGAATAGAAACATCGTCATCTAACGTTACAGTTGTGGATATTGCCACATAGGTCACCGGCGTACGAAAGACGTGAGAAGAAACGAATGAGAGAGCGGAATAATAGCTTCGTTCCTCGAGAACGGACTCGAGCATCGTGATTCGGCATACCACACGATGAAAAGGTCAGGAATCGTAACTCGTCTACGATGCGGAATATCCATGAATGCAAGAGAGACGAGAACGCTGGCGAAGGAACATAGATTGACGCGAGTTCAAGAGAACGAGAGATTTAAAACGGGATTACTCGCGAAATCGCGCCGAGCTAAAACATCATCCGAGTGTTTTGACGGTATATCTTACACGCGCGCGAAAAATAATCTCTCTCATCGAAACTCCCTCGTGAAAAAAAAAAATCCCTCGAATGTAACCTCGTCTCTCACCCTTCGTCGAACGATTACACGAGGCTGTAAATTGGTCTCGATATAAAGATTCGATTTGAACGATATAATACGTCTACTTGAGAGGAATTAAAAATTTTACTCAACTAGGATCGGCGAATTTTGCGCAAAATATCGTAACCGTGTCGGAGCCGTGGTTTAACTCGTTACGTGTTACCGGGCATTACCGGGGGATTATGTATTACGAGACCCTCTCGTTTTGCGCGAGGATTTACGCAACAATCGGTCGGCGCGAACAATAGACTGAGCTCTTCCATCTAATCTTACGAGCGTCGATTAGTGTCGATTCGCTTTATAATTATAATGAGAGCAAGATCACATAATCTCTCTCTTACTGATCCGCCCCGTTCAACCCGTTAAACAACACTAATCTAATTTGATATCGTTTTATCGCCAGGAACAATTACGAAATTACAACATAAAATAATTTTGCAACATCTTTGGAAATTGAATGTAAGATGAACGATGATTAGTTAATACGATACAATTTCAAAGTGAGTGATAAATATTTCTAAACAAAATTATTCTTTGAGCTTCGAAAGTTTTTACTTTATTGTCAAGATTTAGTTTTCAAATAATGGGATAGCAACTTCCGAAAATGAGCGGATAATAAGAAGGCTACCTTGAAGGAATCATCGGATAATCTATCCTAGCTGGTCGTCCGTGAATCGGGCATGTTTTGCAACCGCAGAAAAGTTGGGTCCAATGCACGTTGCATTCGTGCGTTGCGGTAAGAAAAGAAGTTGTGTAAAAAATACCGAGGCAAATCGATAAGACACCAATGCATTTCAATTGAATATATAAAAAAAAGTAAATAAGCAAAATATTAAACATAATACTTGTATGCACTATGTCCAAAGTAGCAAAATATTCTACCATTTCAAAGGAACGTACATATTTTTGTAAAAAAAAGTTTAATTAAAGGGTTAAATATTTATTAAATATACATATAATTGTTTTTGGAAAAAAATATTAATCAGGGATCGAAACAAAATTACGATTTGATTTCGGTTGAATAAAATATTTATTAATTGTTCCGACTCAAGTTTTGGTTTTCTTGATAAAGAACGTTTAAACTATTCTATGTTATATATATAATCTATATTATAAATATTCTATATTACATATAGAATTAACTATATTACAAATATAATTTACAAAGCATGATACAAAATTTAAAATATAAAATATATTACAAAATATGTTACAAAATACATATTATATAATTAATTCTATATGTAATATAAAATTAATTATGTTACAAATATATTTTACAAAATAGAATATAAACTTAATGTAAAATATAAAATAAATTTGAAATTTAATACAAAATAATTTTATTGCATGAAATTACAAAGAAATGTTTGAATTTCGTCCAATATAAAATTTACTAGAATTTTTAGATCAAACATAGCTGATAGTATATCACAATCAAAAGAATTATTAATAAATTTATCGATTATATCTTTCAATTAATAGAACTTGAAATTTTAATAGAATTTTGTATTATTGTACGTATTTTCTTTCAATTTTGTGTAATTTACAACATTTTTTTTACAATAGATATATAATCAATACAATGTTATAAATATAATATAACGCAATATAATTACATTTTCTATACAGTTTTTTATAATTAAATTAAATTTTATAATAAATATAAATTTAATTTTTACTTAATAATATTTTTGAATAATTGTTTCTTCTCCCTATTTTTACACCCAATTTATATTTAATTAATCAATTATTTTCCGGAAAAATATTACATTTTTATGCTTTTGTCCCTAAAAATAATATTAATTTTATAGTTTTATATAAATTTTATTTTTTATTTTGAGTTTTTTTAATGTCGTAATAACCCTAGCAAACCTAGTCCCTGATCACGCATACTTATTAGCTACAGCATCAAAAACCCGTGATAAAGCGAGATTTAGGAAGACCTAATTGGGAATTCGCGATAACGCGAGATTTGGAAATTTGCCATTACGTATTCTTTACGCATTGTGGCCAGAATTGACCACGTGTCTTCAAGCCAGTTGGACCTACCTTTTGTTGCTCCTGGCTATATTCATTCTGACTAAATTTCTATACGAGCCAGAGAGGAAGAAGAATAACTCCTTCCTATTGCCGGTTAATTTATCGCCGGCAAATAAGACTGTTTATAGTCGTATACACAGAAAAAAGAATATTCTTATTTTGACATTATCTTTATTTTCAAAATGTAAATCTTGAAATGAGATTACATTGCGTTAAATAAAGAAAATTTGCTTGAATGAAGACATTTTATATAGTTCAACCAAAAAAAATATATTCCTATTATTTAAGGATAATTTTCTTAAGAATGGAAAGGAAAAAAATGTTGGATAGAAAAGTTGGTTGAAATTTAAGATTTTTAAATTCTTCTAAAAAGATTATAAATTATTACGTATATATGAAACAATGAACGCGTTTATATAAGTATATAAGTTTTGATTTGACATTTACTTTTTTCTGTGTAGAACCGTATGATATTACAATCGTTTTGTAGATGCGTATTCAGTCGTCAAAAATTGCAAAAGACAAATATAATCATGTATACCGAAAAAATTATATTCTAAATGTATACTTTATAAGCCCTCTAAATACATATTCTTAAATAAGAGTATATATATATATTTTTTTTTACGTAATATTTTTTTGAAACACCTTACTTATAAATTAAATTAAAACTATGCATATATTTAATTTATCAAAATTTTAATAAATAGTAAATGTCCATTTATAAAATTGTTTTTTGTCATCACTGGGATTAATAATCTCCAATATTAATATAATGGTAAGAAAATATTCCATTAAGTATCATTATACATATTCTTACATGCTAAGAATATCTGAAATTATTCTACTGTCTGGAGGATTTCTCTTTTAATTGTAAGAAGATCCTTTTGACATTTTAAAGAAAGATATAAAGATAAGTGAAATATTTTTAAAAGTAGAATATAATTTTTTCGGTGTATTATAATATTAGCATGCAAATTAACTCCTCTGTCGGCGGTTCATTAAACATTTGTATCTTTAAAACTGTTATATAAAATTCAGAATTTATTTAATTAAAATAAATATTTCATGTATGTCTTGCATTAAATTGAAATAAATATCATATATCTTTATTTTTAAAATATTTTTCCTTTTCTTTCAATTTTTATATACAAATAATATATCTATTTTAACAAAAGTTAAAAAATACTAAATGAAAAATATAATAAAACAATTTTTTCTTGGAATATGATAGATACAATAAAAAGATTTTTATAATTTAAAATTGACCCACAGTCCGCCATGTATGCGGCTATCCCGCCGGCCGAGGGTTAAAGTAACGGATTTATCTACATTTCTATCTACAAATCTCTACAAATCCGTTGCTTTAAAATAAAAAAATTTTTAGCACTCACCGACACTGATGTGCAACAGCGGAGTTGACGATATTGAAGCTACGCTGTCTGTAACATAAAAATATAAAGTTCAAATTATAGCAGCGCTTAAAATAATTAATATTAAATAAATTATTATTGTATTCACCAAATTTTATATTCGATGCGTATAATAAGCAGACATATAAACATAAAATAATTTTATAAATTAAAAAAAAAAAACTTTTTAAATAGGGACTTTTATATAAAATTTATATCAAAGTCTTTCTCTCCGAATCTCTCTTGTTTTTAAATCTTTTAAATAATAAACCGAATTTATTTCATGTACGTAATTAATATACATAATATAATAATTAAAATATATAAAGAAAAAATAATATTTACCCTAGGGTTGCTCCGCCGATGCAAGATGCCTCTCCTAGGCCTCCTCCTCCTCTCAGGTTGTCAAGATCGTCAGAGTTCATTGTTTTACACGCGCGATAAACCGCGTTTAAACCGTATTTTTACACACGATATTTTGGACGACACTTCCGCGTTTTTACGCGTGATACTTTAACGGCACTCCCGAATTTCGAACGATACGATCAAATATCCGATTTCATCACGTACGAGAATCATACTTGAAGTCGACAAATCGGGCGCGATCAAACTCCGAGCAAGAGTTAAGTCCGAATCGGAAGAGGACGGAAGATCGAGGGAATCGATCGCGAATGGGGTACGCTCGATTCTCGTTCGTGCAGCTCCGCATCTCAGACCCACTCAAACTCATTAGGCACGATTTCGGATGAGCATATGTGTCTATCATACAGACAGTCCACATGATACGTCAGGGCTGGTAGACGGATCAAGAGGAACACCCATTTCATGAATGTTCAATAATCTGAACATTTATCAACTGGATCGGACCTCTTTACTGAGCGTAAATCATGACCTAAATCCTCCAGTCGACGTCCTCAATGCGAACACGTCGTATTGCTGGTACACGGTACAAGAAAAGGGGCCCATCAACGATTTATTCCAACAATCGACCGACCTCTAATCGACTAGGACCGAAACCCAGACCGTGCTCTCAACAACCGATTATCGAGCGTTAGCTCAATATTAACCGCGCGTTCGGGTATCTCTATACTGAACATACGTCTTACGCGGCCGGCATTCGCCTCAGCCGCGATACTGAGGCGTGTAAACGTTGTTGCCCAGTAAGAAATGACGATTGAAAAAATGCAAATTAAACGCCGATAATCGACATCCATTTGACAACATTTTCCTCAATCAATCGTTTTTCATTGGAAAGCAACGCTGAGAGAATCCCAGTTAGTCGGCATCAAAATACGAGCCTCGATAACAATTTCGTGATCGAAATTAGGATATGTGACTTCAACGCGGACACGACCGCGACCGCGATTACACGAGACGAAGCCGAGAAGAATGTAAACAATAGCGCGCTATATTCCAAGGCCGTATGCTATGTCATTGCGTTATTTACGTTTCGGAATCGCTTTAGACATGTATTTAAATGCGTTAAATTTTATCACGAAGCATAATGCGTATGATCGTGGCGAAAGAGATCGTATATTATTATCTATTTGTAGATGAAAGTTTTTTACGCATTATATTTCATAATTGCGGATTATGTGCTTTAATGCGTTCAATATTATTATTCGGAATCGCTTTGTACGAATTTTTAGCGCATTAAATTATTTTTCGCGTAGTATAATGCGCGACATTATCGAAAGTTATTATCGAAATGAGAAAGAGAAAACGTGCGTCATTGTTTTCGACGTGCTCAACTTCGAGATGACAGCGCGACGCGCCGAAGTGGGAGCACGTGTTACCACTACGCCCGTCCGAGTCGGAATGAATGGAACGTCACGGCGCTCAGTGAGCGCCGCTCACGCGCTAAGACCCCTTCCACCTTTTACTACGCAACGCGGTGAAGACAAGGTGAAAGGAGAGTATGCCCTCTCTCTCTCTCTTTCTTTGTCCTCGCGCAAAACAATAACACTACGTGATAAAATTTGACGCGTTAAAATATGTACATGAAATAATTCTAAAATACATAAAATTCCTTAATTAAAATAATTCAATATATTTAACGCGTTTTTAGTACATTACGAAATATAATGCGTAAATTACATTAATCAAAGTAATCTTATGATTTACTGTTAACGAACTGTATAATGATTTTATTTCCTCATTGTATTCATTAAAATGAACATTGTATATTGTAATGAAAATTATATTAATAATTTTAACGATTATTTGTGAAATATATATATATATATATATATATATATATATATATATATATAAGAGATTTCTATTTTTCACAAATAATTATTAATATTACATAATATAATTTTCGTTACAATGTACGTTCATAATAATAAATGTAATAAGAAGAAATAGAATCGTTGTATAATTCGTACACAGTAATCATAAAATTGCTTTAGTTGAAGTACTTTATACATTATATTTCGTAATCGTGTTTTATATACTGTGAAATGTGTTAAATGTATCGAATGTCGAATCATTTTAGTTAAGAAATTTTAGACTCTTGATTACATATTTTAACGTGTCAAGTTTTATCAAAGTATAGTGCATTTGTTATTGTTACCTATATGTACATAATAAATATATTATATATTTAACAAAATTTTAATTCGCAACAATATCTGTTTATGATACAAAATAAATACAGCACGTAAAACAAAATTAATTAACATTACGAAAATAAGACAATAATTAATTTTGAGATTCAACTTTACGTATTTTTCTTTAAAAAGATAAAATATAAAAAATTAGTAATATCAAAATATTTATAGAAATAAATTGCAAGAATAAAAAAAAGGATCGTAAACCAAAAATAATTTAACAGTTTGGTTATAGTTTTAATGTTATAAATTTAATAAAATTTCAGATTTATGATTTCAGTCTGACTAAAAAAAAATGATTACGGAATGGTTATCGATTCTAATTCCGATTTGATCCGAGTCCCTGCTATAAATACGATGAAACTACAAACGAAGGCTTGCAGAGGCTCAAACCAAACTGTCATCCATAACGGAATCAGATATAATGACGGAAATCCTATCGAAAACAATGATGAGTGCATTTATAATGCAAATTAAAGGTCGATGGCTTTCCTGAGCAGGATGAACACGTCATTGGTACATTAGCGATGAGAGATTCTAAATGAGAAAATATCTTAAGTCACAAAAAAACCTCAATCTTAGAAAATAAATCAAAGCTATAATATTTTGAACATTTTCAAGTCTGTCAAAGAATTTCTAAAAACAATAAAAAATATTAGAATTTGAAGTTTTTCATTTTTCGAATTAACATATTCACTTTTCGATAGAAAATAAAAGATAGAAAATATCATATAAATCATATAGCGAAATGACCCACGCATAAGGATAATATATAATATCACAACTAGTAGTTGACTAGGTGCACACTGAACTAATCAATTTACAAGATTGCTATAGGCAAGGCCAAATATATCGCAACGCATGAATTTAATACCTACAACCTATAGTAACCAGGTTTACTTATCGCTGATCAATTATCATAGATCATCGGTTGGACTCAAGCGTGTCAGTTGGGTCGTCGACACGCCGGAAGTGACGGTAGCGCGCACGATCACGTTCACGTGACGGGTTTTATTATTAATTAAATCTCTCATTAAACTTATCAATACTCTATACAATTATAATTAACATGGGATGATTAATACAAAAGATAATATACATAAGAAGTATTTGAGAGGACTGGAAAGATAAAAAGTGAAAATTCTAATTAACTGATTTTGATTAGCGATAAGAAAGTAAAAGTCAACACTTAGTGACAAATTTTATAAAAAATTAATAACAATAATATAGATTAATAATAATAGAATTATTAAATGATTGATGAAAATATTAAGATGATGAGAGGAGAAACCGGTTTCGTCTACGACTGACAGTGCGAGATAATGCGAGGTGGTTGTGTCCTGCACAGTTATCCTAGTATAACTCGTACCACTAATAAGGACGTGATTAATCATGCCTGACGAAATCAACATGCAACAACAGACTTTAGCAGATAACGATCTCCCATGTCGCATGTTCTCGCGGAAGCAGATCTAAATAACGGTACGACAATATTAAATTAACTGTCTGTGTAAACGAGAATAACTAAACTTATGATGAGGAGCTGACAAGATTAATTAATTCGCAAATATTTTTGTATAAATTTATGATATAATTATTAGATTTTCTGGATATTTTATTTTCGAGCTTATTTGAAAATTAAATTCTTCTTTCAAGTTTATATTTATTTGATAATTAAATAATATCACTTTTATTAAAATCATTAAAATCAAATGGATTAAAGGATAGACAAAAGCAGGGAAGTACTCATTTCTACGCCGTTCGTTCTCGTATACATATATTTTTTTCCACCGTATATATACGTACTGGATACAAGTACGCGCGTAAAGTGCATAAAAAAGGGGATGAAATGCAGGTAGAAAAATGCATCAGCGCCGTTCGGGAGGTAGTTAATGATATCTTAGTCTTTTTTCCAATTTTTTGAGGTAGCTGAAGAGGAGACTGAAGGACCTCGAGTGGTTGAGCGCGATCGATCGATCGATCTCGCTATCCACATCGACGTCCATCGAACAAGCGGGAATGCGTATCTCGGGTCGTCTTGATCCGATTGCGTCTGGCGGATTAATAGTAGCTGCGACCGTCCCAAGCGGGATTATAGCCGCCGTTGTTCCAGGACGGATCGTAGGCGCCAGCGGCGACTGGATCAGCTGGACCGGCCGGCACGCGTCGCGCTTCCGCATTGTAAAGAGAGAAATGTATGGCCTTGGCTTGCTGGACCTCGGGTGTGTCGACTACACGACCGTCTGCGCCCAGTGGAGCCGGTGGTCCGCTGCACAGAAGGAAGTTGATATAAAACGACATTCGGAAACGAAACTTAGCTGAATTAATTCTTTTATTTAGATGAAGAAAATAGAGGATGGAATGATGCCAAGTTACAAGATAAAGTTCTGTGTAGATTTTGATTTTAAATATAATTTAATATTAATATTAATTTGGTTTAAATATAAAAATCAAGGAAAATATATTTTTAAAAAAATTCAAGCGAGATTAAAATGTCTGTCGGAAACGAACCTGTAATGCGGAATGTAATTTCCGGAAATATAGGGCCCGCTAGGTCCGGTGTAAGCACCACTTGGTCCCGGTCCCTTTGGCGCACGTGCATTAGCTTCCGCTAGGGCATTCAAATGAGCAACTTTCAGTTGCGCGACTTCCGGTGTGTCTACCACGCGACCATCTGGACCCAATGGTGCTGGAGAAGCGTGAGGTCCGTACCACTGTGGAGCCGCTAGGATAACGCTCGACGTTGCCAAGAAGAGAATCTACAATATAATTATTTTCCTTTTAATTATTTTTAATTCTTATTATTTGTTGTATTAAAATACATATTATAATTGCCCAATGTAAGAATTAAAAATAATATTAACAAATATATTAATTAATTAATATCAATTAATTATAATTAATTAACAACCTATAAAATTGTTGATAATAGAAAAAAAAATATTGGTAAACATATTTATTAAACAATAAATATCAATGTTGATAAGATTGATAATAAAATTAATTTTGTAGCGATTTAATATTGATATCAGGATGACGAGTACGATAAAAAATCGAACCGACAATATATATTTCGGAATATTAAGAAATATTTTTAAAGACTTCTCCAAATATATGTTATACTTCTGTACTGTTCTTTTTCGAGCTTTAAAGGATACTCACGAGATACCCAATCATCGTAGCGAGTCCTACTGCGTATGCACCGAAAAGATATTGGCTTAGATCCTCGGCACTACTCGACTATCGACACGTGCGTTTAGATCCGCATTATAGCTGCCATCAACGTGCATGGTGCAATTTATAGGGGGTATGATCGGGCACGCTACGCCCCACTTGGTCTCAGCGCGGGGTACCAACCACACCCAGAGAAATGCTCTCCTTAAGTATGACACGTGCCCTGCCCTGTAACATTTACGTGCGTTAACAATGCTAGACGTATGTATACATTTGTCCCGCAACCTCGAGTCGCATATAAAAGTGCGAGCTATGCGTGTTCTATGCACGCTATAAGTTATTATACGTGGATGCAATTATCGACTGGCTCTCGCCAAAGTGATTTTGGGGCCAAGGAGCAATGGAGCTTAATAAGGATCTTGCCAGCATGGTGCAAGAGTGCATTGTTTCTTCAAAGATGCCAGAGAATTAGGAATTTACTCTACCAGAAAATTTAATGCGTCGGACAAATTGTATGACTTTTATAAAAAGTCATAGAAATGTATTATATAATAGAAATAATGTATATATTTCAACAATATTATAACAATGATATACATCATTTAATTATAACATATAACAATGATATAAAATTCTTATCATTATATATTAATATAGACGTATACAATTATTTAATTATTAATGTTTAAAAGATTTTTTAATTTAGTATCTTTTCCCTCTAAATTTTTCATCTTTCATAATTAAAAAATATATGCACAATTTTTATTATAAAAAATATTTAATATAATTAACATAATAAATCTCTTAGTAATTGTATCAATTAATTATCATATATCATTAAAGAAAATAATAAATAATCTATATTAATATTAAGTAAAGCAATCTTTTCATCCATCTTTTATATAAAATAGTATCTTTTACGACTCTATATATAATTTATGATTATATCATGTTACTTTTAAAGTGCTATCATATACTTACTATAACATAATTTATGCAATTATTTATTCATACGTGTCGAATCAATCACAATAGTGTGTCACGGGGTGACAATAACAATAGTTGTTGAGATACTAGAACGGCCGTCGGTGTTGCAACTGACCACATCTCGTTCATCGACCGAAACCCTATTTGTACGGTTGATCTGAAAGGAATTGCGCATTTGTCACCAACGCAATCTCTACGAGACGCGAGTGTTTAGGCGTTTAGTCGTGCCTGACAGAGTGGTTAGTCACGTGTCGATCACTCGCGATTGACAATTGAGCTCGTGTATCTCTGTCACGATTGAGATCTTGGCACATCGCCAGCACTTTTTGTCGCGAAACTGCGGAAGAAATTCTTTACGTTATCTGCGAAATAAAAATTGCTCGCTCTCTCTCTCTCTCTCTCTCTCTCTCTCTGTATAAATTATTCAAAGAACAAAAACGACAAAGAAAGAAGGGATGTAATTAATCTTTTTTTCTACACATTCCGCTACATTAATAAAATTATTTATTCACGAGATACCCTTTCAATTTACCTATATATAATGTAAAGGAGAAACTTATGCTTATTGTTTCATCTCATGTACATATTATATTTTATTTGCAATTATAATATAATCATATTTATGGTGCGTATACGCACAAGTGATGTTTTTACATTCATCATGGAGATACGCTCGAAGCCACTACTCTTCTTTATACTATGAATGCAAATAAGCTGTTGTACTCTCTTAAATTAAATCAATGAAAATGTCACTGATTAAAGTTTTCACCGAAGATCAGTGAGAGTATTTCTTAAGAGTTACACTTTGCTCCTCCGCCTTATGTTTCATTGAATATGGCAATAAGATTTCATTGAAAAGTCAGCCGCCATCACCAGCTGATTTTACTCAATGAGATTTGACGTTTACTATATTTATAACTGACACAATTGCTTTATCAGTGATAATGCACTGATTCCATTTAAGAGAGATAATACACTGATTTATATATCCGTAATATGTTCATATGTATTCCGTAATATGTTGATCAACGCAGAATTCACCAGGCAACATGCGTATAGGGATTGAGATATGACAGATGAGCGATCTTGGATTTCTCCGCGGCATGAGCGGCCAAATGCGCAGCCTTGGCATGGGCGACTTCCGGTGTATCCACGACTCGCCCATCGTGGTCAAGCGGGGCCGGGGGTCCGTGATACCCGGCGCCGTGGTATCCAACATAATTGTCGACGTAACTTCCGTCCGCGGGATATCCGCCGTGGTATCCGCCGTGATGTGCCGCTCTGGCAGCCTCAGCCGCATATGCCGCTAGATGCGCTTTTTTGGCGTGCGCTACTTCCGGCGTGTCGACCACTCGACCGTCATGGGCCAGCGGGGCCGGGGGACCGTGATAATGTCCGGCTTGCGCCCCATATGCATGATAAGGCGCATACGCGGGCAAGGCCAGCGCCGACAATGAAAGGCACGATAAGATGATCTGTGAAAGGACGAATTATGAAGGCAGGGATTACAGAGAGATTTAATTAGTCCGATGATATTACAATAGGAGTCTAAAGATGACAAAACAAATGATATAAAATATCAACGAGGGGTCGAAGTCGTATACGCTTGAGATTTATAAAGCAAGGGAAAATAGAAATGTGTTTACAGTGCAATTTTTAATATTTAATAAGTGCATGAAGATTTTGTTGAAGGATTACTTAGATATGTAAATTTTACATGAGAAACTATATTTAATAATAGAGTAATTTTTTATTTTGATTTTATTGTTTTTCGAAAAACAGTCCGTAATAATAAATTTATATAAAATAAAAAATTATTATGCGTAAAAGATGAGAGGACAGAGTCTCTGTGTACTCACGAAGGACTTCATGTTTGTGTGCATCTATCCGAGAGGAGGCGAATCTCTGTCCATTCGATCGGACTATGTAGACCTTATATAGCCGACGAGCACTACAAACTATCTCTATCTCTGTACGTCAATATTAAATAGCGTAAACGAAACGTGAACGCAGGCCTTGCTTGATTTTCACATAATAGGAAGGCAAGGGGGGGACTGGTTTTTCTGTTTGATTCTGAGAAGCGAGATGGAGGTACATCGAAGGAACAATCTTGATTGGACTAGAAAAGAAACTAAAATATTATAGCGTAGCGAGAAAGAGAGTATGAGTGAAAAAGAGAGAAAGAGAGGGAGGCTGGAATGCCAGTAAGAGCGAAATTATGATTGCATCAACGAAAACGCGAGCAACGAGCGATATTGTACAATTGGTCCGACAAAAAGTATCAGAGACACAGAAACACTAATCGATCGAGCATTCGTCGATTTGAATGAATGAAAAAAACTCAAGATTGAAATCGATATAAATCAAAGGGACTATTAATAAAAGATAAATGTTTATTGTAATATCCAATAATTAAAGTGCATCAGTCTATTAGAGTTGTCTACTAGACAAGTATTTTTATATCATTTTTCATATTTTTTAAAAATTTGATAACACTTTTGAGAAAAATATCTTGGTATCTCTTCAGAATAAAAATTGCTTCCAGTATGAATTTTTTTTTTCTTACCATAATTAAATAATGAAAAAATGAATATGACGAAAGTCATGAGTTTCTTTGTGTGTACTAATGACCATAACAATGATTTGCGGTTATTATATTGAATTGAAGGCTATTGAAAATTCCGTCACGGAATAGATACTGCGTCTAATTGCTTAATGAGTTATTGCACGATTTACTTCGGAAACAACACAATAAAGAGTAATTAAATATATCTAGCTTGTTTCCTTCGGTGCAAGATCTAGTGAATGATCAACGATTAGACGGACGTGTAACTCTGTGTAAATAACTGTAATGTATATATTACATTGAGAAATTATATCGCTGTGAGACAGTTTCGCGTCTCTGATGCGATGCAGAAATATCGAGAAATGGCATCTTATAAAAACCGAACTATCACCTTGTACGAATGTTGGTTGAACGGTATTCGCATTAGGATGGAGGGAGTGATGCTGTTAGGTAAGATTAAATTGTCGATTGTATATAAACCGAACATTTCGCGCTCGATGCTTATAAAACAGTGGCATTCCATTTAAGATTGACTAACAAGAATAATATAGCACAACTAGAAATGGAGGCCTTGGTAAGTAATCTTCTCGTGCTACAACTAATTCTAGCAGAATTCGTCAAAATCGTCAGTTATATATTATTATATCATTCGTTATCCCATTAAATAAATTTCAAAATTACAATAATGTTTAGAATATAAAAATTGTAAAAAAATTGCCAAGATTCTTCTCAAAAATTTATAGACATTAATTTTGCTAAAATATTATTAAATTAATATCGAGATATGCATTTTTACTCCTCATTGCCTTTACATTCGTAGATTATCTTGATAGCTATCGTTGCTGTAACTTTGGCTACACCGACGTATCACCAATATCATGGACCACCTGCGCCTATAGGTCACGATGGCAGAGTCATCGATACACCGGAAGTAGCCCATGCCAAAGCAGCGCATCTCGCCGCCGTAGCGGAAGCTGCCGCGAAAGTTCCATACAGTCTGACTTCCTACGCGGAAAATCGGGATTATCACGGATATTCGAAACCAATATCGATCAGTCATCAGATGTATCATGGTGGACACGAATATCACGGACCACCCGCTCCGTTAGATCACGAAGTAAGATTCTGTCGCTCAATCGATATTTCTTATTTATAATTGAAGAATTGCAATAATAGATTCAAAGTTAAAGTCGATATAAAATCAAAAGGAATATTGAGATAAGCGTTCATTATAATGCCTGGTCGAAAATGTGCGTACGTATCTTTTCAATATTATTTTTTTCATTTTATTTATATAGATTCAATTTTCACGAGTCTTTCACTCAAAAAACTTGTCTTGCAACTTCAAGAAAAATTTTCTAGGTATAAAAAATTAACTGAAACAGATAAATTATTGGCAAATACTGTGATACTGCATATATTTTGCACTTAATCAATTTAAATGACAGAGACAGAATTTATATTTGTACTATTAGTGTAATTTAGACAGAAAAGTCTAGAAAAGTTTCTGTGGTATCTATTTTGTTAAGAACAATTATATTTGTGATTAATATTTGGCAATGGGGATCTAAATTTTCTAGAGGTATTACTAGAATATTGCTGCTCTAAATTCTATATGTGACAAATAATATTCTAACAGATACAAAAATTAACGATAAATTTTAATTGAAACATCTAGAAATCTATCTACATTAGCAAAATATTTTTTTGAGGGTTGAAAACTACATTAAAATAACTACTAATTACGCGAGATTTTTATCTTTATTAAATTAATTTTTAATTTTCTAAATAAAAAAAATTATAGCAATTAATTTGACAAATACGTCGATAATTTTATATCGCTTTCTTTATCGCGTTCTTCTCATTTTCAGGGTCGCGTAGTAGACACGCCGGAAGTGGCCCGAGCGAAAGCCGCGCACTTGGCAGCTTACAATCACATAGCTTCCTCAGCACCTGTCCGCGAGGATCATTCTGATAGTTATGATCATCATTATCATGGTGCTTCCCCCGAAGGAGAGCACACTAGACACGCTCAACACGCCGCCTATAATAATCCATATCACGGTTACAATGACGATGATTACTGATTTTGTTAATCAGGCAAACACTGTAACCGCTAATTATTTTGCGTTTAATTGATAATATATGATACTTTCTGATAAAACTTAATGTAATTGTAAAACTGATATATTTTGTGAAGAACGTTTTTTATTATGCAGTTTGTTACATGTAATCTCTCCTCGAGTTTCACGATGCATCATAAATCAGTTTGCATTCCCTTTCGATCATAACTTTTAGACTGAACCACAAGACTCATGATTACTGTTATCTAAGATGTGTTTTATATTATAAGAAACAAAGCATCTTTTTGTTGTTACCTGATTTCTCTCATTACATTGTGACATTACTAACACAATAAGTTAAATATTTCTTTAATTGAGAGATATCTTTTAAATAAAAGAATCTCACGTAGATTAAATTATAAAAAAATACACTGCATATTTTAAAAATATTTAACATTGCATTCTTATTTTATATATATGTGAGATATACTTTATATATATATACAATTAAATCTTACTTGATATTACGGCATTCATACTTGCCTGTAAATATTACTTTTAGCTGTAAAAAATATTTACATTATAGTATAATATATGTATATAATTTACATCGTGAAAATATTTATAAAATATAGAATATAGATTTATTTAAAAATAATAGAGAATATTACTTGTTGTGTTTATAGTTCACATTAGAAGAAGAAGCGTGATTTAAGAGATATCTGTCAGCTCGATACGCTATAAATAATCATGCGATATCGAGAATCAATGTATGCAACTGGCATAACTAACAACATACGTCTGTGGCCTCGCATAACACATCGACTTTTTGCGTTCACGAATAAATCCGAGAAATGATTGATCCGATCACTTAACTATATCTCGAACTACCATTCCGAATATGTCGCAGTCAAATTCAATTCAAGGCTCGCAACATTTCATGTTTCGTTCAATCGAATGATTCCGAGATTGAGCTCTATATTTTAAAACGTTACTTACAATTGTAATAAATTTTTTCAATCTACAAAAAAAACCGTAGATACTTTGACGATGACAAATGGTTGTTGCACTGCAGTCCATTTTATATATTAAGTCTTTGATATTATTTTAATTATTGTTAATTAATCTAATTATGTTTAATTAAATTTAGCATCTCTCAAAGGTTTTTTCCTGTACTTATCACTTATATCAATATTGAATGAAGCAATTTTCCCTAGGTGAAACTCGGCATCTTATCTAACTTGTACTTGTAATTATCTTAACACGCAAAGAATTCGCTGTTCTCTTAACGACATATAATCATTTGCTCTTCCTAATCGGTATTTATGGATCGCTATAAGATTGCTGCTTCTCGGCCCACAGGTTACGTATGAAAGAATATGCCAAGTTAGCCAGCTAATTGTAAATGTCGCTTAATGGGCATTTATCCGCCTCGATTGTGCCTCGTGCACTTATACTACTAATAGACAATAGGGTCATCGGGCGTGCCGAGATTATCTCGAATTCCAAGGAAAAGGGCTTTTGTTCCTCCAAGTCGTTGCGCGAGCTATGCATTATTAAAACGCCTACACAAATATAGGAAAAATTCCGCATCTAAATTTCAGATGATAAAGATGAAAAATAATTATTCATGTATTTTTTTCGCATATAGAAATTGTTAAAAATATTTTAAATAATGATGTCATACATATATGACCTGCAAAATTATACGTGCATAATGCGTATATCTAGATATCTATCTTCTATCTATATGCTAATATTAATATTAATATTTTTTTTAATATTTCTCAACAACACACACGCAATATTTTATGTAGATATATAAATTATAGATTTTTTTTTTTTAATAGCTTTTTCACAATTTTTTAATCAATGATTTAGATATTCAATATTTCAATTATCAATCAATTATGAATTCATTTTATATACGTATGTATGTACACACATACATGCGAATTATAACGATGCATTAAATGCAAATGCACCTTACCTCGAATATTACTCAACGATGTTAGATATATATACTGTAGAAGATACTGATATAATCATATCGTATTACTTGCAGAAGTGTTAAAACTTATTATGTTTGTTTTTTAATCAATGATATAATAAAGATTAATCAGTTTCTTCCAGATAAAATTTTCAAAAAACAATATATGTAAAAAATTTATATATATTTTTTTTATTTCCATAGCAAAATGTCTTTTTTAGTGAAGTACTTTATTAATATCTTTCGAAAATTTGTTTTGTTATATATTTACGCGCTATAAGCGATTCAAACAATATGCGTGAGATTCGCACAAAGAGAGTTCATCAGGAAGTGAGACCTTGAAAGTGAGATCTGTGAGGAATTTCCGACAGGGAGTAAAAAAGACACGATGTCCGATACACGTCGGCTACGTCAAAGAGCAATCCGTTCCGTCTGTTCGGATCATCCAGGAAAAATCTTTCTCTCGAATTCGAGGACGCGTGGTCGACCTGAAGGTCATTCTTACCGGATAGGCGCTCTCTTTTTCTACGTCGCACTCCTTATATTTTAATCAGCTCGCTCCCTTTCCCTTCCATCTTTCGGCAGCTTCGCTTTGATATCGGCAAGGACGGTCGTTGATCGATTTCTGAGTATCTCGATAATTTATGGTAACATGAATGGGAGGAACCCTTCTCTGCCAAATACGCGCTACTCAACCTTGTAACTTTTTTATAAAAATATTTAAATCTTTACATGTTAAGATAAAAATTTATCCATGAAGATTTACTTGACATTGTATTATCATAATTATATTATATAGAGCATATACATATATAGCATATAAACGAGTTTTGCAGCAAAAAATTTAGTGCAATTTAGATGAATTTTTTTCACCTTATCTCGAATAAATATAGCTTTGTATATCTTTCCAATGATACAGTATTAAATGGGGAACAGGATTAAATGATATTAATTAAAACGACGTATACAATTCAAGACGAGAAAACTTGTACACATTTACGCTATTGAATTATTATACAAAATTGTTGTCACGATATACTTATACGAAAATAACAAACCCATCAGTAACATTCATTAGCATACTGCATAAATATATTTATGAAAAAAATACTCATTTTTGCATTTGTTATAGTTGCAGATTTCTCGCGAGAACGGCTATTATCTATCATTTTCGCGATAATAAAGAAAATTAAATTACCTTTCACATGCAATCCCACCAATAAAAACTGATTCTTCCTTTTGCTGCGAATCGCGTCGAATTTCCTGGTAAGGTGGTATGTCGAGCCCTTGACGTCAGTGGTTGCTCTTGACGATGATGAACGTGAGAGACTGTCGGTTAAAGAAGTAGCCGACAGTGTAAAACTGACCTCGGTGATGCGTTTGCAGGTGCGAGGAGGAGAACATCCCTCTCCTCTTCCCAGGCAGATTCAAGCAAATATAGTGTGTGGCGTCTCATTAACGTAATGTCAATGTCAACACATTGAGATCTAACACTTGCTACAGGGCGTGGTCCCCTCCTACGGGTCGACGACTCCCTACCAGGATTCACATATATAAAAGGAGATCCGGACCTCGATATGATACGACATCGCAATCGCATACCTTAGGGCGAGTACTGGTAATCCAGCAGCGCATAAGGCATGAAGACCCTCGTAAGTACTATATCTGATGGCAAGATGCTCCTTAAAACTAGCAAAAATTTGATTTGATTTAATTTAATCACAATAATAATATTTGTTTTTTAGCTTAATTAACTAGTATTCTTCATCATCGCCTATTGACTTTTTCCATTAGATTTTTTCAAATTGTAATTCAGCAGACTTTCCAAAAAATATTTATAATTATTATGTTTATCTTTGCAGATTGTTCTCTCCGTGCTCTGCGTCATCGCGAGTGCGAATCCGATTTATCTGGCTTATCACGCCGGCGTGCCGCTCGGGCCCGACGGTAAGATCCTGGATACCCCGGAGGTGGCTCGGGCAAAGGCTGCCCATCTCGCTACTCAGGCTTACGAGGCCGCCAGGAACACGCTCGGCTACGCGCCTGCCCTGGCCATTTATGCACCTGCAATTACGTACGGCGCGCCCATCGGCGCGGACGGTCGGGTGGCAGACACACCTGAGGTCGCTCAGGCCAAGGCTGCCCATCTCGCCGCTCACGCCCAAGTACGAGACATTCGTGTTTAAAAACGATTGCACAAGCGATTTGAATTATATTAGATTGGTGAATTGCGCAGAAACGACTTGCAACGTCTTGTGCTTAGACATAAACTATGAAATCACTAGCTGAGATATTTATGTCATCGATTTCTCACTTCTTTTCATTTTTATTCACGTAGGAGGCTGCCAAGACAGTCGGACTGATTCCATATGGCGCTCTGGCATACACCGCTTCGCCTGTGTTCTACGGTTACAATTACGCTCCACTTGGATCCGACGGCAGAGTAATAGACACCCCCGAAGTGGCGCAAGCTAAGGCCGCGCACTTGGCCGCACACGCTCAAGAGACTGCCAGAAACGCTGCTCAATAAGTCTTGTAATTATTAAAAAACTACAGTACACCGTGGATGTCGATCAAACAATGTCTCTTTATCTTCTAATCAGAGAAATATTCATGCCACATTCTCCATGAATCTGAGAAATCTTTAACAATAAACGAGCTATTTTTAAATCATATTATGCAATTTATATTATTGTTCCTTATTCAATCACACTTGGCGTATAACAATTTAAGATAAAATTTTGTTTCCTATATCGCGCATGTGACTTGAGAATATAAAACATGATCAGAGTGTTTAGATAGGAAAGTGAGATATATACAAATGTGATATGTGATTTAAATTTGAAATTTAAACTACATATTAAAATTAATCACACAATAATTGAACAAAAATTCTAAAAAAAAAAATATTATTGACCTAGATATCGTCAATTTATACATCGCGCGGCGTGTCCAATTTCGAGCGCCTTCCGCGCCATGGCTAATGCGCCGTCTTTGGTCTTGTGGCCACCGATGAACCGTACGGAATGTACAAACACGGCGCCTTTGATCTCGCAGGCTTCTACAAGCGCATCGTTACGTAAACCGCCCCATGCTTCTGGTAAGAACATCCTGCATATGAAACTGCCCTGCGCCACCGGCATGCACTGAACACGAAAAGTGTCGTCAGATTCGAAAACGGCATATTTTATTGATGGTGAAACATTCATTTCCTTTTCCAATTGAAACAAATGTTCCTTCCACGGTACCGTTTGCGACAATACTATTATCTCACCGCTCGGATCGACCTTTCGAAAATATTTTCCGTTATATTTAATCATTATAATCAGAGAAATTTATGCAATATATATTTAAAAAACTTTATTTACTTTAAATCGATCCTCCACAGCCTGTCGCACGATATCCCTTGCTGGTAGCCAAACGTTTTTTGCATACCGCACAAACTCTAAGAATTCATCTAGGACCAAAGTCATAGCTTTTTTAAATTGTTCTTCGATATTCACATCTTGACTATTCCATTGAGGATTAAGTCTGCTTACTCGTGCGCTTAAATCAGTAACTATTCGATATCTGAAACATAGTAGTGCAATATATCGAAAAAAAAAAAAAAAAACAATATATGTAGCATGTAGCGTTAGAAACGCTTACAATGGTTCTGCATCGTACATCGGCACGCCATTATCTATAGCGTCAATTTCTTTAATTAGGGTATCATAAACTTTTTTGAAGATTTCTTCAATGATTCTGTCCTCTGTTACTTCTGGAAATATACTCCTCAATATTTCATGACCGAAATGACAATAGATTAAGCCTGCGCTGCTTAATTTTATTGTCCAGTTGTATCCTGGTTTCTTCATAACACTACTCATTGTTTCCTGAAATTCTCTGATACAAGAAGCAAAAGATATTAATATATTGGAAGTAACAGAACAGTGTTTCATAATGTATAATATATTATCATACCTCATATGATGGTCATATCGATGTCTGGAGGGATCATATTCTCCACCGACGTCCACTACGATATTACAGGTTTCTAGAACACTCTGAGTTCGAGATCTAAAAATATAATACGATACTTATGAATTCTGTAACTCAATTGTAATCCCACTCATTTTGTTTTTATATTTTAATTGTAAATTTTTTTTAATTCTACTAACAGTCTTTATTTTCAAGAGTCTCAATTAAATAACTACCTCACAATAGAAGCATTCTTGAATGGCGGTAACAACTTTAAGAGCGCACAGGCGAGCACCTCATCGCAGTGGAAGGTGCCGTCATGCGTGCCGATTTTCACAGCTGGTGAATGTTCCAACATCGTCCTCAACATAAAATCAGGTGCGCACGTTTTCTTCCACTGGAGAAAATTAGAGAACTCGGAACGCGTGCTCCTTAATAGATGACTGAAACCTCCAATCATTATACTAAATTATGCCGGTCTATTATTTGCGAATATTTCATTGATATATAATCATTAGATGCATTCAGAAGACAAACCGCTCACTGAGCGCTCAGTGAGAAGCTGTTCGTTTGGTAAGATACTCTTATATTCTAAAAGCTACGCCAATCATGAATAACCGCTCAGTGAGCGGTTTGTCTTCTGAATGCACCTATTGATCCTCACCAAGTATTGATGGAGAAAGACGGGCAGAAGGCGTCCTTTTAAGTCGGAGTTCGAAGATACACTTGCTTCGAGAAACATAACAGAGAATGTTCGCGGTTCGTAAATAAAAAAAATTCCTGCTAAATTTCCTAGATGTCACTTTGTGACGCTTGACAGATATTGCCATCTGCATTCATTTCGGAAACTACGTAGAATTTTTTCTCCAAATCTACTTATCGACACTGTTCAATGAAAATAAATCAGTTGTGTGATGTGTGAGAAGCACCGGGTGTTGTCTCTCGATATAAATACGAAATATCGCTGTGATATATGCTAATTAATTGGCTAAACGCTGGCTTTAAAAATGCCAAAGCGTCCTTGTCCCTTTGAAGCGGACCTGCTACCGCAGATAAAAATGCACGTGGGACAAAAACAGATGGACAACGGCGTGTCAAGAGACGAACGGATGAAGGTGGTGTACGGTAAGATCATGTTTATTTTGTCACGTGTGTTTTCTACAATTTTCAAAACTCTGCACGTCTTCCTTACATTTTTTTACTTTTATTTATATTAAAAAATTTACGCTAGTATTTTTTTTGTTGCGGTGCTTTAATATCTTATTCCTACTAAATTTTCTAGACAAAACTCTGACTCTGCTCAAGACTGGTGCACAGGCACTCTCGCACAAGTTGAACTCATCTATGCAAACGGATTCTATAGATCTACCTCCACTGCAACAACTGTCACCTAAATTAAAATCTAAATCCAATCTGAAACAGATGTTATTGACTGACAAATTGCAACTGAAAGTTAGCGATAAGATTATCAATGTAAGTTGCATATGACTACTGTAACTTGATCTGGCCTGTATGATTCTGTAACATTCATTTTCTTCTAGGATATTCAGAGAGATCTTTGTGGATGTTGTCGGCTAATAGATCAATCTACAATAAGCAAATGTCACTACTGTGATCAGATACTATGTTCTTCTTGTCTATCTGCATGTACTAGGTGTTCAGAAATGTTTTGTCAGAATTGTTCCCTACCTGTGTAAGTTATAAGCTACCATGCATGTGTTGCCAAAGCTTTAAATATGTATGATTTGTAAGTGTGAATTAATTTTTATTTCAGATATAACTATGAAGAGCAAATTATGTGCCTTAATTGCTACCAATAGCTGTCAATAATATAAAAAATATTTTTATGAAAAAATTTTTATAAATATCTGATACTTTTATAATTTTAATGTTTTCTTATTATAATTTTAATGTCTTTATTATAATTTTAATGTTTTTTTATTATAATTTTAAAGTTTTCTTATTATAATTTTAATGTTTTCTTATTATAATTTTGTATAAATGTATAAATTATTTATTTAAAACATGCTGTAATGTTAATAGTAAATAAGAGAATATGGAGAATTTTATAATTATTACATAACTTTTCTGCAAAAATTATGTTATATATAATAATAGTTGTATTAAGATATGAATCCATGGACATTGTTTTATATTTTAATTTATCTATAAAAGTTAATTTAAGTTATCTATAAAATATTTTTTTTATGTTATATATGTATATTTGAAAAGATTAATAAAAATGTAACATTAAGCATATTTGAAAAAAAAGCATATACTTCTATAATTGATTAACCTTTATTTCTAATATTTGAATCATATATATATATATATAAACAAATAATTTTTAAATAATATTGCCTTTCTGATGTAACAACGTGCACAATAAAATTAGAAAAGAAATAAAGCCTCTAATTGTTTTATATATTTCTTTTCTTTTCATGGAAAATACTTATTTTTCTAAACTAACAATAAGATAGTAAAAATCGAAGATATATATCCGAGTCGAAAGATTTATTAAATTAAAGAGAGCGCGTTTTTAATGTCCAATAAAATCAAGATTGTCCTCGGCGATTTTATTGGACAGCATATGCGCGCTGCGGCGCTGGCGCATTGTCTCCAAAGGAAAGAAAAATTTTAAATTTCTCCAATGATAAGGATATCGTGGTTTGATCGCATCAAAGACGAAAGACATTATTGGGTATTGGGTATTCGACAAAGGATTCGTTTCATCCAACAAAGGAAAATATTTTAGAAGATTTTTTCTACTCTGGAGTCACATGTTGTAAAATATATCGAAACGTCGTTATTCAATAAGTTTCGTCTATAATGGATAATCAAGGTACGTAATTATATCAGAAAATAAGGTCGAAAGTCTCACACATAAAGTAAATAAATCGCACAATTTTTTTGCTTCGTTTATGACTTTTTTATTGTTCTCGAATGGTAGAAATATTAAATCATATAAAGCTTTAGCCAAAAATTTTCCCGAATTAACTCAATAAATTGAGTAACGACTAGAATGCAACAAGTCCCTTGAAATGTTTTATTTAGATAATAATCTATTTTTTTCAATCACATCTTGCTGATTTTTAATATTATTAATAAATATGAAATAATTTTTATTCTAGACTTGATCACTGGTGAAGCCCCAAAAGGACTAGAAATAATCAAGCACAATTCAATGACGCAACCTGATGATGGCAATGGTAGTGATGATGTATATTTATCAAATTCCACAACTCTAGGAAATGAAGCTATTCAAAGTTGCAAGGATAAAGAGATATATTACGAAGAGAGATATGTTCCTGTTGAAAATGAAATATATAAACAAGATGAAGTTACAGACAAAATAGTGATAGATAAGGTGAGCACAGAAGTAACTGGTAAAAGAACCAGAAGAAGTAATCGTTTATTAGTAAATGAGAAGAAAGAAAATTTGAAGACAACTATCTGCGGCAAGGTACTAAAGCAGAAGAAGGTAACAAAGAAATCAAGTAAGATGGCAACAAACACGATATCAGATGAGATGTTAACGTTGTACAAGAAGTTTGAAGCTGAAAGATATGAAAAATCAATGTTACCATCATTTAGATATGCTCAGTCTAATAATGCTAACAACATGCTGCAACATATTCCGTATGGAATAGCAAAACCAGAGGAATCATATTACAATTACAATTCAAATAATAATAGAAACATGTTGCAGTATCTAGATTACAATAATTTGAGACCTGAAAATTTGAAACCACCAATGCTTACAAGTTCTAATCCTTGGTTATTTGTACCAAAAAGTGGTCAGAATTTTACATTGAATAATATTACTAATACGCAAAATCAAATAGGACAAACTAGCTTTATTAATGATAGACAATATAATACATACGCTGCTACTGATTACAACGTAAAACAAGAGGAAAATCCATACTTTCATTCTTCGATTAAATCTGCAGATTCTCATAAATTATTTAATATGGAAAACAAAGTTTTTCGATGTTCGTGCAACCTCTGTACAAGTCACAACATGCATACTAATGTCGAAATTTTTCCGAAAACGAACAATGCAATCCAAGGAATGGTCAATAACAGTAGTTTAAGCTACATTCCATCAGCTGCTTCTAATAATGTCTGGAACACCGCACTAGGATCATTCAATTACTTTCCTAATTATCAACCATTACAAGCAGATTATAATTTTAAAAGATTATTTTATAGTGGTTTTAATACAATGAACAATACAAACAATGGATACAACATGATGGCAAGGAAAAATCCAATGTCTCCGTTGAATAACTGGAACAGTCATATAAATCACTTAACAGTTCCATATAATAATAATAATACAAATGTTGTTCCGGACGTGTCTGTTCCATCTGAACCATTACCGTCGTCTTCTTTTTATACAGGCAATACTAGCACACAATTTAGTAACTATTATAACAAAGATCTTCTGGCGAAAGCGAATATGTCTGTAGATCAATACAAGGAAAGAGGTAGTTTCAATCCATCCACAATACCTACCTTTGAAAATTCATCATCTGCTTCGAATACACATGGATTAGATTCTGAGTCAACAAATATTTCATTGCAAAATAATATAACTAATCAACAATATAACAAATCCAACGAAAGTAACATAATGTATGATATTACAAATTTCGCTTCTGAAACAAATACAGCCAATGAATCTGAAGAATCTCCATCTTATATATATGTTAAGGAGATGGATAAAAATTGGTCATCAAACATATCTGATATCTAAAAAAATATTTTTTAATATTCACAAATTAGATTGACAATAGTATTTTTATATTATTTAGAGAGATGTGCTATACTAATTTGTAAGCATTTTTTTTAATACTATGTTTTTTATAAAGCTGCTTTAATTTTTTTTTTTCTTTTTCTTAAAAGATTTTCATATATTGATGTTTGAAGTTTTGATATATAGTATATGTATGTTTATCGCATGTATATGTTTTTAATTTTTATTTCAAAATGCTTATATTAATATGTACACAATAAAAGTTGTGTTAATAAGTTTTAGTTTATAATATATACACAAATTTGCATATCTTAAATATTTTAAGACGATGATACACAATATACATTAAGTGTTTAAAACAAGTATAAATAATATAAAAAATTCTGAAATTACATTCAAACATTGATGTAGTTATATTTAAGTCACATTAAATATATAATTTTATTTAATGTTTTATATTTAATGTGGTTTTTTTATTTAATGCAGGCAGTATAATTAACATTTTTTTATCATTTTAAATATTTACATTTTTAGTTTATTACAAATTGATTAAAAAACATTATAAGAAAAGAACATGTAGAATTAAAAACTAAATATGACAAATTCTATAATATACAATATATTTATATTATACCTCTTTTAATGTGTATAAAATATAATTTTCCTCTCCTATTTCCTCTTCCCTACTATTTGAATTAAGTACACCTGTATGCAATACGTATTGAAACTATAGTACTGATATAAGATTTGTATTTGTCAATTGTAGTAAAAAAGCAGTACTACTATAAGAGATTCATAATTAAACCATCATACATTCTTTTTTTACACTTAATACACAAAATCTATTTAAAGATGTATTAGTCAACCTATGCATGAACTTACAAAGCAACAAAGTCTTGTATCAGTTAATAATATTTCTGACAAATCTTATTTAAAAATCTGGCAGGTAACAATTGTCATAAGTATCAATAATAAAATTATTGACTATATAGTGTCAATTGTAAAAAACATGATGTTAAAAATATATGTTTTATTAATTTACTATGGAAGAGAGATAAGTCAATGGAAGAAACATGCTTATCATATTGTAGCCTTGCAAGATTCATACAGGAGTCATACCCATAGGATCTTTCACATTTTTATGATAATGTGAAAAATTCACAGCCAAATCAATCTCGTCTACTTCCTCACCAAGAAGATGACCTTCCGCATCGAGTTTTGACTTTCCAAATATTCTGTAAATAAATTTCATGATGCAAGAGTTTGATAACTATTATTATAGACAACTTTTACAGTTAATTGTTTCCTCTATTAGTTGATTAATAATGCTGCTTCACAGAAGTATTTTACAATAAATTAATAATTATAGGTCTTGTCACAGAAATATTATCATCTTCCAAATAGCTATATAGGCAGATGTGTTAGTATATGATATATATATATATATATATATATATATATATATATATATATATATATATCAATAATTATTTATTTATATATTTATCTTTCTCAATGGAAAAATAACGAAATTACACCTGAAACGTATAAAAGTAAAATATCTCACATGAGAAGCATAATTATATTTTAATAAGCACAGGCAAAAAGCAATTTATTATTACATAAATATCGATAATAAATAACTAGGATTAATTAGAAGCAATATATTTGAAAATGCACATAAGTATTTATTCGTATCTATACAATAAAGTTGCGAATTCATAACATATATAACAGTTTTCCAAATATTACAACAATCTATATATGTTTTATTCATTTAGATATAAAATACTATAACAAAATATATAAATATATCTAGTCTCTGTTAGATAATTTTTCTCGCATGACACAAACTTTTAATCTCAGTCTTGTATTCTATTGCAAATCCCAAACTAATATTTCCAGAGAACAATAAGCGAAATTTTTTTAGAAAAATATATTTGACAAATCGTTATTATGAGACCAACATTAATAGAAATATTTTTCTAAAGCAGTAATTTAATTTAATATATGATTACAATTGTCAGTTATTTATTTATTAATATATTAATTTTGTTTATTAGTCCATAAAAATTTAAAAAAAACTTGTACCAACCTTATTATCCAAGGTGGATAGTGATATGATTACAATTGTCAGTAATTTATTTATTTAGCCATTTATTAATTTGTTTATTAGTCCATAAAAATTAAAAAAAAAAATTTGTACTAACCTTATTATCCAAGGTAAATAGTGATATGCGAAGAAAAAAACCAATGCATCTCAACAAATATTTCTCAAGAAAAATATTTACATTACTTCATTCAATATCATTACAATAAGCAGGAGCTCATACATATACATGAAAATTTTCAAAAACACATTATCAATATGTAAATGTTGAAAATAGATGAAATAAAGAAGAATTAATAAGCTTATCATATGAACGCAATTTATGATTAAAATGATAAATTAAAATTAATATTCTAAACATATAATTATTGGTTAGTTACATTTGATTTATTAATTCCTCAATGATATTAATAATGTGCGAATGAGCAATAAGGAAGAGCGTGTAATATTGTCAAAGATAATTCTGGCATTGTACAAGATTGTATACTAAATAAATTAATTTCCATTTTATGCTATAATTAATTAGCTATATATACATGCGTTAAGCAATCGAGTTATTATCCCTTGAGCCGGCTGAGAGTAGTACATTCATTTGCGCATACCTGGACAATGTGGATGTCGATCTGTTCATAACTGGTGCGATCGAATCGTCTAATCCACGATGAAGTGATATCATGTCTAAATCGATCATTCGCGCTGTGGAGTGGGCGTGTATAGCTGCTAGGTATTCCGCAGTTTCCAACGTGGCTTTAGTTGGTTTCCTATAACTATAACAAAGAACCGATATGTATTGAAATATACTTGAATCGATTGTGAAATAGACAGTGCGATCACCAAAGAATTTCATTACAAATGTTTTAAATCTACAGTCAAAAACTCGGCGATGTACTTACAGTTTTAATAGCAAAGAACTTCCAACAACGGACACTGAACTTAAAGCCATGGCGGCGGAGGACATCCACGGTTGCAGGAAGAGGCCGATGGGACTAAATATTCCAGCAGCTACGGGAATGCCCAAAAGATTGTAGATACTGGCAAATAAAAAATTCAGTCTTATTCTGCAGACCGTCCTCCGTGATAGATCCAAACACGCGATTACATCCAGAAGATCGTTCTGCAATATAATATGACATTTTTTTTCGTGCGACAATTAATAGACGTATACTTTCGCTTATTGTATACGTGACTTACGCGCATGAGAACCACGTCGGCAGCTTCTACAGCAACGTCGGTGCCCGACGCGATTGCAATACCGACATCCGATTGAGCTAGAGCCGGACTGTCATTGACACCATCCCCCACCATGGCGACTCTTAAACCCTGATCCTGTAGTCGTTGAATTTTAGCCACCTTGTGAGAAGGTAACACTTCTGCAAAAACTCTGCTAATGCCAACCTGTATATTTTGGAGAAACAAAATACGTAGAGCAATAAATCTAACCGGAAATGAAATTTTATGTACGCAACAGAATCTTCTCCATACCTGTCTAGCGATTGAAGCTGCGGTTTTTCTGTTATCGCCTGTCAAAAGAATCACTTGCAGTCCCATTTTCTTCAAAGTGTAGACCGCGAGATGCGCCTCGGGCTTTACAGTGTCAGCGACGCTGATCATAGCGATGAGGACATTATTTACAGCGACTAAGACGGCAGTGTGTCCGAGATCTTCTTCGCTAACCATTCTTGCGTCAATCTCCTGTGGAATATTGATTGCGTTTCGGCGCATCCATTCCCGATTACCAATACAGACTTCATACATGTCGTCGGCGATGTTCCGATCGCCTTGCGAATCGGGATTTAATAGTAATTGCAAATCTAAATTTTGTCTTTCCCGTGTCGATTCGACGATTGGCACATTGTCAATAGGCACATTATTGAGATTGTACATCCCGGCCGGGGCATTGCTCGTCTGATTCACATAGTTGATAATTTTCTCAGACTTCAGCGCATCGGATAAAGCGGCGCTCAGGTGAGATACCTTACACTTGAGACCGCAACCAGCGACCGCTTGAAAATTCGTGCATTGCCCAGTAGCACCCGATCCGATCGTATCTTTCACATAGCGTACGATTGCTTAACAAAGAAAAAAATAATTTTGATTCAAAACGTAATTCAACGTGATTCAACGTACACAAAAAATGTGATATTTACCTGACGCAATAGGATGTTCGCTGTTTATTTCCGCTGTACCGACGATCAGTAGCAACTTTGTCAACGAGCAGATCTTCTCGTCCACAAACAAACCGATCTTGGTGACCATTGGCACACCGTGAGTTAATGTTCCTGTTTTGTCGAAAACGATGCATTTAACTTTGTGCGCATTTTCCAAAGGTTCAGCACCCTTGATCAGAATACCGTTCAGCGCACCCACCCCTGTGCCGACCATAACCGCGGTTGGTGTGGCTAAGCCGAGTGCGCAAGGACAAGCAATGGCGAGCACCGCTAGGGCACTTCGAAAAGCATACTGAAATATGATCTCTTCACGATTCATGCCGTGCTTATTGATCTGATCATTGTGTAACATGGGCAGCTGCTCGACGTTCATATAGCCAATGATGATCCAGATTATTAGTGTCACTATGGAGACTGCTATAACCACAGGTATAAAATAGCCAGCTATTTTGTCTGCCAACTGTTGGATCGGCGCCTTGTTCGTCTGCGCCTCCTCTACTAAGCGAACAATCTGCGCCAACGTCGTGTGTTCGCCCGTGTGCGTGGCTGTGATTAGTAACGGTCCATTTTGATTGATCGAACCGCCGATTACCACCGAACCCTTTTTCTTCGGTACCGGCATACTCTCGCCTGTAATCAGACTCTCGTCGCAGGTTGACTGACCGGACAACACGCGGCCGTCGACAGGCACTTTGGCACCCTGAACCACTTTCAACACATCATTGCGTTGCACTAGATCGATGCTTATTAAACGTTCGGATAGTATTTCGTTATTCGGACCCAACGTGACTAATACTGCATCCGTGGCTTTCAAAGATAACAACTTCGAGAGAGCTTCAGACGTTTTCCCCTAAAAGCAAAATGTATTTTTAATATCTTGTATGTTTCTTTACAGAAGTGATTTATTGAATCATTGTTGAAAAGATACTTTTGCCACATGCTCGAGCCATCTTCCTAGACTGATGAAAACTAGTAGCATCGGCGGGGTATCAAAGAACGTTTGTGGACTGACATTCTCTTGCATTATCATAGCGGCAGTTAGGACAGCGACAGAATAAATGTAGGAGATCGTAGTGGTCATTGAGATCAAGACATCCATGTTGGTCGTGCCGTGTTTCAAGGCTTTATAGGCTTGCACGTAGAAATGCCAGCCACCAAAAAACTGCAGAAAGTAATGTAGAAATGGTTAATCTGAACATATAGTGGCTTAGAGAGATAAATGTTTCATTGCATACTTGCACTGGTGTAGAGAACACGAAGAGTATTAGATTTTCCCAAGAGAGACCAGGTACTATGCAACACATTTCTTCGTGCGTCTTGTTGCCGATGGACATGATTAACATGAAGTACGTCATCGCTATCATGCACGGAACTCCGAAGATCAATGATACCAAGAACGCTGTTCGCCATTTGCTTATCTCTTCTCTGCAATACAAAAAACAATAATTCCAACAAATTCGTATCCTACAGAGGGATAATTAAGTGCAGAAAAAATTAAACTTACTTTTGGTCCAAATAGTCTCTATTTTCCTTATCTCGGTTGCTAAACAAACTGGCCGTGAAGCCTAATTTATTAATACTTTCGACGATATCCCTGACACCAATCTTTTCCGCATCGTACTTAAATTTTCCTCGTTGAGTCGCGAGGGCGACCACTGCTGATCGTATACCGGGCAACTTCTTCACGGTTGATTCTATTTTATTTACGCACGATGCACACGTCATACCTAAGATCTGAAATTATTTTCATCAAAAATATGCAAACGTTCTTCCATTAACTATATACATATTTTTTCAAGTAATTATAAATTTCTGAAAATCTTTTTTTTTTATATTAATGTAAATATATTCAAAAATAATATCGTAAGTGAGACAATTTATCTTAAAACAATAATATATTTTCAATATATATTAATTCTATTAATCTAAACTTATAAGTCATCTTACTTTTAATTCAATCTCGCCTTCTCCAGTCCCTGATTCTTCGATTAAAGTCGTAGGGAAGCCCAATTCCGTTATACTGGAAGCAATGTCTACCGCTCTTATTTTATCGGGATCATACGTGATCTCCGCCTTAGCGGCCATTAATGCTACCAATATGTTGTTTACGCCGTATAATTTTGTACAGTGCTTTTCTATCGCGGCGACACAGGAAGCGCAAGTCATACCCTTTAACCGACAAATGAAATCATCATCCGTACCGTTAACACAAGGCGCTATATTGTTATATGAAGAGTTTAAATAAATAAATTTAAACAAAACGAATGAGAGGATCTGTGAGAATAACAAGTTAAAGGATAATAGACAAATAGAAGCCAAGCTTTGTAATTAGTGAGCATATAATCATATAATATAAAGGAAAAATTAAACACTCTTAAAATCTAGAGTTAAAACAGGCGCATAAAATTCTAATTCATAATAAAATGCGAATGTTTCGGCCAATCTTTTTGGCTCTCTTCAACGCAAACATAAATAAAATAATACATTACTAATATCGCAGAAAGTTCATAGTTTAAGTGATAACATGGAATAACTGTGGTATTGTATTGTTAAGATTAGACCATTACTTATTCTCAGGAATAATAATATCTATTTTAACTCTAGATTTTAAGAGTTTAATTTTGACTTTATATTAAATGATTATATGCTTAATTACAGAGTTTGGCTCCTATTTACCTATTATCCCTTAGGTTGTTAATAAATTTAAAATCTAAAAGTATAACGTACTGTTATATGTAAGAAACATTTTGACAATTGTCCTTTGATGTCACCGGCGCCGTTCGCTTGTATAGATTCCATGTTTTTGTTATTATTGACAATTGTGTGCAATCTCGCAGTCTTATTATCCATTTCTTTCACATATGCAGTGAAGCCCATGTCTTCTATGTACGCTGCTATCTGATCGGCCGTTACATCGTTATTGTTGTAAGTTACCTTGGCTTCCTTATTTTCCAGGCTAACATTAACATCCTTTATACCAGACTTTTCGGATAGAACACCTATAGAATATATAAAACATCTGTAGAAAATGTGGAGTCTACAACACGTATAATCTACGGATATAAAATTTAAAGCTTAAAATTAAAAACTTTGCAAAGTTTCAAACAGATTTAACAACTTTTGCTTACACAGATATAAACAAAGCATTTCTTTCCAACAAAAACAAGGAAATTTTAAATGTAATAAATCAAAATAAAGTTTTAGATTTTTCCCATACTCTATAATATAATCATATTGGTGAACTATGAATGAATTTTATTTGTATCCGGATTTATTTCTATATTTTATATATCGACTCACTAGTGATGTTCTTAACGCACGACGAACACGTCATTCCGTCCACGTGTATGTTACAGATCCTGCTGACAGGTTCTATGGAGATGAGGGTATTCACACTTTCGTTCTTCACGACGTCATTGGATATCGGCAGACTGGCGGTGAATCCCATGTCCTCGATCGCATCTGCCAATTCTCGTGGGGTCGTCTCGTGTATTTTGTACTCGATGTAGCCGGCCATCTCCTCCAGGACTACCCTGATACTGACGACATCCGGTCGCTCGCCGATCATTCCCTCGATGTTCCTCACGCAACTCTGGCAGGTCATGCCCTGGATACCGATTTTAACCGCACTGGTTTCATCCGTGGCTCGTTCGCGAGGCACTCGCACCAGATGCGTCGTACCCTCGTAGTCTGTGTCGTCATCGTCATCCCTTTAAACATTTTTACAGACAATTCAGGTTCATTCGAGCTCTTCCGATATTTCAATAAGAACAGAAAACGCGTTCAACCTTAATATTACTTTCACGACATCTCGTAATTAAAATACATGCAATATAATATGAGAAATAATAAAAATAATAAAAATGCCAATTAATATAACAATAAGTTTCATCTATATTTTTACACAGAAATATTTTTGAAGACAAATTGTCCTAAGATTTGTTTATTCTCCTAAGAATAAAATTTTACTGCTTTAATAAATTAATTGTACAACGTAAAAAGATAAAGTGCACACATCTTATCTTTAATTCATATTAAAAAGACCGGATACACAAGAATATAGTTTAGAGTTTATCGACTTCATATTGATAAACTGTATGCATCGAGGCAGTGATAAGACATTTTCTATATTCAGATATTTTCTAGTAACATGTTTCATGATTATATCTTATTATTAATAAAACAATAGAACAACTGGAGGATTTATAAATTGTTACGATGATTTCGCAGTACTTCAAAGTAGCAGTACAGTAAATAAAATATTACAGTTTATTTCTCTCTCATAAATTTACATTTAACGTGACAAGTTAAATAGAAAAGTATCATATTCGTGTCGCGAATAAAGAGCGTCGTAAATAAAAATATATTTATATATACATATATTTGATAAAGGACCTACAAATTTATGATACGCTATTAATTAACATCATAAAATTTTAATAGTCACCGCGTGATAGTATATCATAATCAAGACACGGAAGACGATTTATTATTGACTTTGTCAATAATTTTTGCCTTTTTATCCGTAATCCACAACTCACAGATAACGACGATAAGTATATTATAAAAGCATATTTTTACAAACTTCATTTAACATTCCTTATGTATTATATATGCAAACAATAGATAAGCTAAAACGGCAAATAAAGTAAAATACAGCAAAAAAGCTGTTCTGATATAATTTATTCATTCACATTTCTTTTCTTGATAAAGTTTAATGTTTCTTTCAGACACATTTTATGTAATTACGCACTTTCCAAAGTTTCAACACACCGTTATCTTATATTAATACTGAAGATATAAGAAAATGCATTTCAAAAGCGTTAACTAAAATTATGGATCTGTTCGATTTTCTACTCTTTTCTCAATTCTAAGACAGAAAGTTATTTGAAACCATAGATTTTTGTTTAATTTAAATTTTACGAAAATAATATGGACACCAAGGCCTTCTAAAATATAAAATATTGCAATATAAGCACACCAATTGAAATTTTTGCACGAAGCTTACCAAGAATCGATGGCACCATAAGATTTGTTAAGAAGAGGCCGTTTGTCCTCTTCTTTCATCATTTAAAAGATTAAAATATCTCAATCAACACTATCGAAAACTATTACGCAGCTTTTTATTTCGATTCAGACTCTTCAAAGTTATTTCTTTCTTATCAATTGAATGTAATATAGATAAGAACGAAATTGCTTTGTGAACGAAATATAGATAAGCACAGAAATGTTTTTCTGAACAAAGTTAATTTTTAAAAATAATGTAAAAGTATAATTAGCGTAGCCAATTATAGCCGATTAATAAATGATAAATTGTAATCAATTTTCCAAAAAAGATATTAAAATCCGAAATTTTATTAATTTTTGGAAATATTCTCTCTGGAAAGATAATTATATCTTGAGAAATTTGTATTTAGACGATATTATCGCGAAGAATAAGTTTTTAGCGAATTAGTAATGCAAATACCATGTGTTGCAATAGATAAAATCGATTTGGTTAACAATTGTTGAAAAAACACGAGAGTTTCCGTTCGAAATGCTCGAAGGACATTCTAATTCATCGTTGCGATAAAAATCGCAATATCGAATCGCGATTTTAATTACTGTTGAAGATCAAGCCAGATTGCTCGTCAATCGTCTTTTAAAAACTTTATTACGTCAAACTATTATTGTTCATTTACTTGGAAAAATTATGCGTAAAGAAAACAACGTAATTAATCTCTTGTACGATGTGTTGCGTAAAAAAAATGTGTTCTCTCGTTGATTACGATTTTTATGATCGAGCGAATCTCCTTTCTAAAAGGAGGCCTTCACAACAACGGTGGGGTAGACACGACACCAAAATGCACACAATACTCTTGATGATATCACCGAACGACTGATAATTCCTTCAGTAATCACTATCCCACGGTCAACTGCTCACGGTTCGCTTTTTGCTCACGGCACTTCTTTTTCCGAAGATATAAGAAAGTCAAATAATCGAGCTGATACGCCATTATCCTACACTGAAGTAAAGCGAAGCTCTTCGGACGATTTTGCCAAATGCTAATACTAACGCAAAAAGTACTTATTTATTATAATATATAAGCTCGTGGTAAATATATCTTGCGTATACACAGGTCACATCATTTTGCGAGGCACACGAGGAGATTGTTCGATGAAGGAGCAAATACTTTTAGTTCCACGGATGTCACCCATCAGAGGACAATGAGAACCGGATTAATTTTGCCGCTATCGAGGAATTAAATTCCATTCAACATTTTTCTCTTATACCAGTCTCAAGCATTTTCTCTCTTCGATTTTTATTGAATATCTATATCGACTCATGTGTCATTACATGAGTCCTTTATACATACAATATATTTATATTGTACGTATATATTATATTATTATTACGTATCTATTACGTATATTATTATTATATTGTTTACATATATGCACTCAAAAAAATGATCGTGCAACTTCAAGAAAAATTTTCTGGGTGTAAAAAATTAACTGAAACAGATTAATTATTAGCAAATACTGTGATACTGCATATATTTTGCACTTATCAATTTAAATGACAGAGACAGAATTTATATCTGTACTATTAGTGTAATTTAGACAGAACATTTTTCTGTGGTGTCTATTTTGTTAAGGATAATTATATTTGTGATTAATATTTTTGGCAATGGGATCTAAATTTTCTAGAAGTATTGCTAGAATATTGCTACTATAAATTCTATACGTGACAAACAATATTCTAACAGATACAAAAAGTAGCGATAAATTTTAATTGAGACATCTAGAAATCTATCTACATCAGCAAAATATTTTTTTGAATGTGTGCTTCTCGATTTACAGGATGTTTTACAAAATTATTCAGCATTTGTATGATAGATAATATATACACAATACTGAGTAAAAAAATTTTAGTTAAACAACTCGAAAATTTAATTGTTTCAGTGATGTAAATAATTTTGTATAACTATGACTGCCTTCTATGTGTTTCAATGTTTATAAACTCATGTTCTGAATGTCCTCATTCAGATTCTATACTTTAGAAATATTTCACTGATAAAATCGTTCAGTTGTAGAATGCATATAATGTAGCTGTATAATCGCTGGTTGAATGACAATTGAACGACAATAAGACTTTGTCAGTATTGTGTGTACTATTTATCATATAAATGCTGAATAATTTTTTTAAACACTCTGTATAAGTGCTCTCGTGTGATAATATATATTTAAATTAAAATAAAATCAAATAATTCTGCAGTATTATTCATAATTATTATCAAGCATAGATTTTTTATAATTTGAACGACGAATAAATCATTTGTAATTATGTAATATAGCAGTATTACATTATTTATTGCATAATAATATTCCTTGATAAATCTTTATGATTTGTATAATAAATAAATTCGAAAAATAAGGACTATGTTATTTCCGAGAGGTTGGTCACTGAGGTAATTTTTGTACAAGGGCTAGATAATTCAGCGGCAATCCCAGCAAAATTTTGGGTAATCCAAGGTTATTTTTGGTAAATCTAAATAATCTTTAGCGTTAAAATAATTTAAAGTAAAATTTCTTTTTCAAAATTTATTTTTAATTTGAGATACTATTAGGTAATCTTAAATAATCCGAGGTATAATTTAAGAGTAATCCGTATCAAAAGGTAATTTTTGTACATTATAACTGTTAGTGACCAACCTCTCGGTTATTTCTTTTCGTCGCACCAAGTCGTACATACAAGTATATCGTTATTTTGTACATAAAAAAAATTATAGTAAAATTACAATATTTTTATAATTTGTGGAACATGATAAAATCTAAGAAGTCACACAAAATGTTTACTCAATAATATTAATTACACATTATATTAATATACATACTAGATTTTATAAAGAAATACTATAATTATTTAAATATTTTAATGCACAAACAAAAGTATAATGATAACAAACAATACAAATAGTATAGAGTATAATTTTTAATGTAATAAACATTCTCATGTCGTTATATTTACAATAAATGTTATAAAAGAGAATGTATTTTTCATGTAATTTGTAATATAAAATTTTTTCCGTATAGATGTGCAATTCGTTAACCGTTAAACAATACATCTTATCACGACGGAATCGCAAACATAAAAAACTACATAGAATGCATGTGCGATAAATCGAGCATTATCAAAAGAGTCAGCGATTATGGTATATCTAGGTAGCAAAGGCACTCGGTCGATTTTGCATTACAAAATATTGCAAAAAAAATTTGATTTTTAATATACAATTCTAAGTGTCTAAATATATCTTTATATACAAGCAAGTCATACAGAACTGCCGGAACTAAATTTTAAGTGTGAAAGTCACTTTAATTGAAGGAAAAGGCCTTCACGCTTTCTGCTCGTGATAAACTTTCATCTGGCAAACTTGACGCATATATCTACGCGTATCTACGCATTTATCACGCATGGAATAGAATGTACAAAAGGAACTAATAATCGTTTCATTTGTTTGTATCAAAATATGTCCATGATATATTTAAAGATTCACAAAGATTTCCTTTAAAGATTCTCCTGAGAAAATATGTAGTAAAATGAAAAAAATCAACGAAATGTTAACTTTTCGAAGTCAGCTTTAAAAGAGATTTAATACATTTTACTCTTAAAAATAACAATACTGACCCAAGCAACTTAATATTTTCGCGCGTCGTAGAAATATCCATCAGATCGTTATACGTCAGCTTCACCCGATGGACCAATGGACCCCTGAACTTGGTCATCTCGCGTCAGAATAAACAGAGCAATTTTATTCTCGTCACACGAATTCGCGATATTGCAGATTTAATCACATTACGTTACTCGAGTCATAATATTCCTTTCGAATATTCTCGAAGCTCTGTTATCTTAAAAAAACTATCTTGGAAAACTAATATCACATAATTATAAAAAGAGATAACGAACAGGAACCTCATGCGGCCACAAGCCAAGTGATAATTTGTTCTATTTCTTCGTGAGCTTAAAAAGATCCGACAACCAAGCTTACTTTCAAATTCTCAAATTAATTATCATTATCACGAACAATGTTGTAATACTTTAATATTCATTCACACACACGAGTAACACTGTGCCTATCGTATTTTCTTTTAAGAAATACTAATAAGATATATATACACATTATTATTATATTAAAAAAACATTTAAAGTTTCAAGAAGCACGTAACACATGGCAAAATCACCGCAGCACGTTATATGAAAAATGATACACGTTTAACGAGTATAAGGAAGGCGAGAGTGAATATTTGGAGAACTAAGTATGGACTCGACTACCTGATATAAAATCGACTACTGAAGACTTAGACTACTACTTGAGTATAACACGAATGAGAGAGAAAGGCGTGCTCTAGGTCGCAATGCCTTCCGTGAGATTAAACGGAGCTGTTTACTATGCATGATGAAAAGACAGAGAGAAAAAAAAGTCCATATTTCTGACGCAAAGCAGCTTGATATTCTCTGATATTAAATTTAGAAATAAAATAAAAATGCATCACATGATGCTGACCTTATATCTGAAACGTAATTAAATTCCGGAACTAAATGTAATCATAATTTTATTATTTATTTTGTGTGACTTCTTAGATTTTAAAAAACTGTTAAGAATAGCTCTTTTATAAATAATAATATTTCAAACATTAAGTGCTGTAGAGAGCAAGAACGAAAAACAAAATAAAAAGAAATAAAATAATATTAAACTAATATAATTCAATAAGCATAATTCCACATATTACGTTAAGAGCAACATGTTTACTGCGTTCCGTTTTTTTAAATTATTTGTATTTTTATATTTCATTACGATTACATTACTGCGCTGAAGGAGGCTCAAACAGGAGCTCGAAACGTTCGCTATCTCCTTGTTATTCTTAACGTTTCAACTATTAATTTGATACGTTGTTTTGTACTAACTTAGTCCATATATGAAATTATGCTTATTGAATTATATTAGTTTAATATTATTTTATTTCTTTTTATTTTGTTTTTCATCCTTGCTCTCTACAGCATTTAATGTTTGAAATATTCTTAGATTTTATTATGTTCCACAAATTATAAAAATATTGTAATATGTATATTATTTTATATTTTATTCTAATATCCTAATTAGATGTAATAAAAGTACTAATAAGCTATTTTGAGAATTAATGTCTAATTGCAGACCTATAATGTTGTGAAGTAAAAATATCTATAATATTGTTTGTAAAATATCTTTACTTAATGAGAATATAATTTATAGATAGTTAATTTTTAATTGAATTCCCTTAAATTGTTGTATTCTAAAATAATTATAATTATAAGAAATTTTAGTTATTTTAATAAAGATTGATTATAAGAATTCATAAATAATACATCTATCACAATTGCTTAAAGTGTTTTCAGATAAGTATATAATATGTTTACAAGTAGAATTAAAAAGATTAAATATACTTTTTTCCCCAAAAAATATCCAAGAAATTTAGCTACAAATTATTCGATTAATTTGGAGTTAATAATAATATTTCCTGCTGTAAATTTTATTCGTTGTACAATCTTAATTTTTAATATTATGTTTAATAATCTAATATCTGTCTCATTTTTGAATATAAACAATATTACGCTGCTTCTACTGTTCACGTATACAATCTCTCTTAATAGCCATTAAAACGCGTGAATCAAGAACATCATTTAATTTATCGTCGCAATTGCTGTTTATCTCGAGACACCAAGAATGCTACGTACTCGTGTTTTAAGTGTTTACAGTGAGAATGGTTGCGAGGATTAACTCAATTTTGATGACCATAATATCTTTCGAACTATATCTCTTAACCAACTTGATTATCACCAATGATGAATCTTTAAATGGAAAATACGTCGGCTGCAAACGACAGGAAATAATAATAGAAAACTAATGACGCAAATAAACGTGTGACTCATATATTCATGAATGTAGAAATATTCCTAGACAATCTGAAATAATCCGATAATAGCGACTTACCCAGGTGTCTCAATTAACACATTGTATTTCCACGTATCCTTAGACTTTCGTGTCATTTCGTGTCACGTCACTAAAAAAAATTTCCCTGAATTTCCTCGAATATATCGCGTGTTTGAATTTAACCGAATTTTTTTTCTCTTGTATCCGCGATGGTTTCTCTTTCTATAATTTATCACGTTTCCTCGAAACGAGACGCGGTTGATTAAAACATATTGAAACTATCAGGATACATTTCACACAACTTATTACGAATTCAATTATGCACAATGTTGCACCAAACGACTCGGTGCACGCGATAACGCGAAAAAGAAGCACACAAAGCACCTGTTAATACATCCAGATTAGATTCTCCAAGCGGATTCGACGATCTATAAGACCGCAATTTCGATATATGATCGGTGATCTGGTTACAAAATGACAGGAATGTCTCGTAACTATTATTAAACAGTTATTAAACTGTTATTAAACAGTATCGTGTTCTTGTACGGTTGTGTGCTTATTCTATGTAAATCGTGCGCGCAATAAAAGAATTCTATTACGATCGAAAGATCAAATGGATCATGTCAGTAATCGTTGCAATTTTATTCATATAATTATGCGATTTATCTTTAACAAATGAGTTAAATAATTTTTCTCACGCGCGGAAAAGATTGAAGTTTACCGAAAAAAATCGAGCACTTTGCCTAACTTTACTCGACGAGGAACTACGCAGCCTGACGTTTAACAAGGCATTTTTTTAACTGATACTAAAAGAATACGTGAGTAGATGTACAAGGTAAACTTTAGACCTTGTTCGGCATATTAGTTTATTTTCGAACGCGATAAAATGTAAAGTAGTTAACACGACTACTTTGTTTCGTACTAAACGATATTAAAATATAATTAATGAAGTTCTCGATAAAGCCGAATGCGATCAACTAACTCGTTTTTGTATGCAAATGAATCATATAAATGATACCAGCTGACACAGTGGTTTATATAGCGAGAAGTATTAGCAGATAAGATAAAATCGAATAACAGAATTCCATGGAGATCTTTTTCCATATTGCAAGGATATACCTTTTATGCAACGATATTTTCAATTGATTCAGACATTAAAAATTAAAATCAATGCCACAATCTCTATGCATGACTTACTGGCAACACTCAAGGTTTGTCACAAGGATTTTAAATTATGTTAAATCAATTGGAACATCTTTTTTTTCCAGAGAAATATACTCGCCTCAATTTGTTTTTTCTTCCTTTTAAATCAAGATAAATGTACAAAAAAAAAAAAATTATGCCTTTATATAGAAAATGTATCTTACTCACTTTTTCTTCATAAATGTGCTTTCAGATTTGTTATTTCCAGCATCATTCCTCTCATCTGTAACTGTAAAAATATAATGATATATTATGAATTCTCTTAACAATTTTCTAAATACTAAATTTCATCAGTTGTACGCTTTCTTATCAATATAAAAACTCTTCAAAGCTCTTTCCATGTATAATTTACAGAAAGTAAAATTATTTATCTTATGGTAAACTCAGTTTCTTCACTCACCTCTATCTACGTGGTTCACAGTCCCCTGACATTCCTCTACCTTCGTCGTGTCCATTCTCCTCTGTAATCAGCCAAAGCACAAAGATGTTAGAGCGAATCATATCAACCAACTGTCTATTCAGTGTTCACGCATCGCACGCATTAAACATAAAGGCCTGTTAATCACACACAACGCATCATCAAAGAAACAGATACACAAGTGTGTCTTTCACATCTACTTCGGAGTGCACAGCATTCAAGCTCACACACGTACCGTTCAACATACGCGTTGTCCTCCTGCGATTCTTCATATGGAAGGGTTATAACCTAAAGGCGTCGCCTGTCTGAAACTCGATCATGGATGATTTTCGCAGCGAAGGAACATCACGCATCGCTCTCTCGAAGGGGGAGGCGGATTTATCGCGCGGAGAGATTGCTCTGAGGAATTCGCAGAGAACGTGCGTTGTGTCAGACGACTCCGAAATCACGCGACACGACACGAACACGGGACGGGAAGAAGCGAGACGCAAGTCGCGACGCGTGCAAAAAATGCTCGCTCCTGTCAATTCGCCGCGCGATCCCACGTGATCTGCGGTCGACGATCGACCGTCATCGAAACAGACGAGACAGACGCACAGCTGATAAGCATTAGCAATGCTAGATTCTGCGTACGGTAACACAATGTGAACATGGCTACGGGCTACGCATACGCTGTGCGTGTGCGTGGTACGCCTGCGCAACACATGCGCGCATCATGCTTGACGTTTGACATATGTCACCCCGAGCGCCGAATTTGGTATCACTGCGCGTATGCAATTTTTATTGTATATTATTATTAAGCATATGTCTGATAATATATTATTTAATTTTAATCTCGTAAAATAGAATTACAAGTCGTTGCAAATAATTAGAGTATATTCAGAAATCAATAATTTGAGCAAAAAGTCTTTGTTTTTTTGCTGGCCTAATTGTAATCAATTAAATGTTACAGGATAATAAATTAATGTTAAAAAAATATAAATGTAATAAATAAATTAAATGTCAACTTCGCGCTGACATATTCCATAACAATTATAATTAATTTATCATCCACGTGTGTTCGATAAAATTGATGACACATATAAGGAAAGAAAATTATTAAGATTCATCAAAAGTTACATATTTTTGCGTCTTCTTGCATATATCTCTCGCTTTATATTTTATTATATTTTAATTTTTTTCTTATACTTTTCATACTTTAATTGATCAAAGTATTATTGTCAACTGTAGTAAACACGTGTAATGAAAATAATCGATCGATATAACTTTGTATGCAATTGCGCGATCGTAAGTAAAAAGAAAATAGATCTCAAGAGTGTTGATCCTCGAGAAAAAAATCATAGTTCTTATCTGGATGTTGCAAATTAATATTTACCTACGACATATATCGACTTATATCAACTCTCCTACGAAAGGAACGGATATTCTCGATTTTATGAGGTTAATTCTCGTGTGAATGCGAGGTTAGATCACTCGCTCTCACAACTCACAACCCACAAGATGGTTCGTGGTGATTAGACTCAAGAATCCACAGTTACACGTCGACAAATGCGATTATTCTATGTGCAAATCTACGAGCGACTGCAAGCATGATCCTTTACTCTTTAACGTAAGGACACCGTGTTAAAACAGCTCGTTAGTGCGATCCTCTGCATGGTGTGTAATTGCAAATTAGGTTCTCTTTTAGTGTTAAAATAATTGCTCCTAATCTATAATCTAGTTTTATTTCTTTACTTCTCTCTCATTAGATTAATTAGCTTTTTCTCTTAGATTATAAAATTACTCTGTGATTTTTGAAGAATCATAAAATTAGTATTATATATAATTGCTACATAATTTAATTAGTTTATAGTTTTATTTATTATTAAACTCGCTTATTATAGCAATTATATAGCAATATATTGTAATTAATATTAGAATATATATTGCTATTATATAGCAAGATATAATCTAATATTAATTATAATATATGTAGAGATGTACATTATATTACATTAAAATATATCTATTGAAAAGATATTTATAAAATTTACCATTATAGGACATCTGTCATCTTATCCTGTTTATCCATAAATATGTTGTTAATAGTAGCAGTGTGTAAGCTACTCTGTATACTTGTTCTTTTGCCAATTTTATTGGTAAAATGGAGAAAGTTTTACTCAAAGAAGCGAGAGGAGAGACAACAGAGAGGCACAGTCGTAGGAATCTTTCATCCATATTGCAATGCAGGTGGAGGAGGCGAAAGAGTGCTTTGGGCTGCGGTTCAAGCTATACAAAATAAGTATGTATCTCAGTATAATTTTTAGTATCCAATATTAAAAAATGTACAATCTGCTAAATTCAAAATTTATTTATACCATTATTAACTATTATACTTTTTATTATTACTTACACATTGAATGTTTCTCCAGATATCCTGATGTACATATAGTTATATATACTGGTGATCTTGATGCTGATCCTGAAAAGATTCTTAGCAGAACTGAAAAGACTTTCAATGTAAAATTACGTCCAAACATTGAATTTGTCTATCTGCATAGACGAAAATGGGTGGAAGCTTCCATGTATCCTTATTTTACATTGTTGGGACAAAGTCTAGGATCTATCTGGTTGGGCATCGAGGCGTTGAACAGTGTTCCACCAGGTGACATAACAAATTATTTGATATATTCACAATGCTCTACATAACTATATGATTTCTATATTAAACACAAGATACATAAAAATACACAAATTGCAGATATATACATCGACACAATGGGTTATGCGTTTACATATCCTTTATTTAAATATATCGGTGGTTGCCGAGTTGGATCGTACACACACTATCCCACTATTTCGACTGATATGTTAAAGTACGTCTACAGAAGGATCACTGCGCATAACAATCGACGAATCATTGCCAGAAATCCATTTCTCTCGGGGGCAAAGATTCTTTACTACAAATTATTTGCACATGTAAATATATATACTTATAATTATTACAATATATTATTAGAGATATAAAATTTGATCAATTATTTTATGAAAAGAAAAAGATATGTCGTCTTCAAACAATTATTTGATGTTAGATTATTGCAGTTGTATGGATTAGTTGGTAGTTGCGCCGAAACCATAATGGTGAATTCCTCGTGGACTGAAGATCATATCAACTCTATCTGGAAATGTCCATTAAAGACACATCGAGTGTATCCTCCGTGCAACGTGGAGCACCTGGTCAAATTGCCGTTTCTTAGTGACGAGGAAAAAGGCGGCTATATACGTATAGTGGCACTCGCACAATTCAGACCCGAAAAGAATCATCCACTCATGTTGAGGGCCATGTTCGAACTGAGATCGATTCTTAAGGAGGAAATCTGGGAAAAGGTAAGCTAATGGTTTAGAGAAGCTTTAAGAAGAGACAAAAAATGTTTATCATAAAATTAATTATGTATACATTATTTAGGTTAAATTAATCTGTATCGGTTCCTGTCGAGACGCAGAGGATGAAGCACGTGTCAAGGATATGCAAGATTTGGCTAAACACTTGGCTTTAGATGAGAATGTCGAGTTCAAATTGAATATACCATTCTCGGAACTCGTATCAGAGCTGCAACGAGGAACAATCGGTCTGCACACAATGTGGAACGAACACTTTGGTATCAGTGTTGTAGAATGTATGGCCACAGGATTGATTATGGTAGCTCATGCTTCTGGTGGACCGAGGTATGTACTAGGAACAACTTTGTAAAAGATTATTAAAATTAACAAAAAATTATTTTCTGACTAAAAACTGTTTCACAATTCTAGAGCAGACATCATAGAAACGCAAGCAGGTAGCGTGACTGGTTTCTTGGCAGAAGACGAAGTAGAATATGCAAAAGTACTAGCATACATAATACATATGCATCAGGATGAAAGAGATGCTATTAGAATTGCTGCGAGGTATATATATTCGTAATTATTTAACATTAAAATAACGTGAAAAAAATTCCATCAATTCTCTTCTTTTCAGATCATCTGTAAATCGATTCTCGTGTCAGCTCTTTGAAAAGGAATTCCTACGAGCAGTCGAGCCGTTTTTTCGAGCGAAGCAAGAGTAATTTCGTTGCCTTATAATTTTTCTAAAATGGTAATGTAATAGGAAATAAATAAATATGGATATGTGCGTGTGAGTGACTCATTTCAAGATTAGAATGCACATTTTTAATACATGTTACACATTATTCTGTACATGTAATAGCATGTATATATGTGTGTTTAAATGTGTATAAATAAGTGTGTTTTCTATGTGACAAATCAATGTTTACTTATTGAGAGATGAGAGACTTTCCATTCAATATCCATTAATTGTAGGATACAGTACATTTAACAAATAATCATGATTTAGTATATACAATCGCATTGTGTAACAAATTGTTAACAAGATGTAATATTTATTTTTTCTCGTAAAAATTTTAGAAATACTAAAAAATATCGAAAGTTTATGAAAGTACATAAACGTTAATATATATATATATATATATATATATATATATATAAATAATTTATTTACTGTAACAGCAAAGAGCCAATTATTTGTATGATCGACATAATACTTATATCGAAACACGTACGCGATAATAAGCTATCAAAATTTATATCCTTGTCTAAACATAATCTCATTCTTATTCAGTCCACATCCATGACACTCTAGAATATAGGACGAAGTATCTCCACCTTCGGCGCTTTCCGACAAATTGAAAGAAAGCCCGCGATCACCTAACATTATTTTTGCGACCTGCATCGCAGTCTCTGTATGACAAGTGAGCTTCTTATCTCCGATTTTAATTTTCGAAGTACCTTTCGCCAGTGCCATTAGAATTATCATCTGTAACAAATAACATATAATAACATGAAAGCCAAAGTGGCTTTTCTTAGATCTGCTTTTTTGGACACGTTTACCTGATCCTGTGTATGTTCATCTACACATGCACCTGTTAAAAGTGGCTTTAAAATTTCGTTTGCCGCTGTTTCACCTGGCGACAACGCTTCATGACGTCCGGAGCCTAAACCGGAACCGCCAAGAACGCATCCAGTACTGGTGTTGCATACTATACTAATATTCATATTTATATTTATAGAGCAACTTTTTTTATCTAATTGTATAAATTAGAAAATGAGATGTTTATACACAATAATTTCTTACTTAATACCAGAGCCATTTCCCACAGCCATTGCTCTGTCTTCTCTGTAAGCCTCAATCGTAATTGGTGGTACATGAATGTTGCTTCTGACTAATTTATTTGTTAAAATCGTCTTAGCATCGTTTGCCATTTTATGCGCTTCCTAGAAAGATTTTCAATATAATTAACTCAAATTTGACTTGACCTTTCCTTGTAAATTCGATTAACATAATACGTACATTTATATGAACTGCTCCAGCTACATAAGACCATCCTGTTATTCCTCGCGGAATTCCCAGATCGAGTAAAGTAATCGTGTTTAAGTTGTCAACTGGTTTTATGCGTAAATGCACTTCGCCTCCTCCCTTTGGATAATATCCCCTCCATTTATCATTAATTTTAGTATAAGTAGAATAAAACATAGCAGATAAGATTCAAGATTAAGTACAATAAGATGAGTGCATATACCTTCTCACAACAATGAAATCAAAATCCGCTCCAAACTTATTCAGCATTGGCTTGAACACTTCTGTCAGATATTCAATATGTGGACCCATGGGAACATTTGTGCCACCCTTGAGAACAAGTGTGACTGTATCTTTGGATGGAAAGAAGAGTGCACATGGTAAAGCTACTTGGGCCAATAAGCAGATACATCCAGCGGTTTGAGTATCTGCTACAAACTCTCGCTTGTTTGTGTTTAATATGCCAGGACAAAATTCCAAATGTGTCGATCCTATATATGCACCTCTAACTACAGCATTACACATTTCTTTGGCGAGTTCCACACCTGCAACAATATACAGTTTTCTATATTTTATGCATAAAATATTGAAATATTAAAATATTGAATCCTTTTGCATTTATAATATACCTTTCAAATGTTGTGCTGCAAGACCAGGTTTAGGTCTTCCAGCACGTATATTCTGAATTTCAATAGGAATACCATAGAGTGTACTCAAACAGAGAGCAATCCTTAATACTTGTCCACCCTATAAAAAAGAAATTAATCGTATAAGAAACAATATGATTTGCATTAGAAGCAATCAATAACAATAACAGGAAATAATAAATATTTTTATGACATGTTTATAAGAGTCACTTATCTTCATAATTATAAAATAAATTGAATTCTACAGCATAAATATCTCACAGTGAAATTAAATAATGCATTTAAAAAAATAGTAAAAAAAAATGAAATATTTAAAATATCCATTTCTCTTACTTTTTGAGATAAATACATATTTATAGTTAGCATATATAATTTAATCGAGATTTTATTTTATTATAAGAGAAAAATGATAACATTCAAGGATTATTTCCCATATAATACTCACTCCTTCGCCCAAGCTGCCGTCTATTTGTACAAGGGACGACATGTTCTTGACGCTTGACATGTTCGAATCCCGACAATTCCCGAGCATTCTGGCCTGCCTACAATACCTGGAGTAATGGATGAACCAGTAAAACGAGCGTGACAGGACTATTTCCAGTGTAAAAAAAACAGGAGCATAAACGAATAAAATATATTTTGATTTTCTTACTCCAACTCTCAAGCCACATTCAAGCAGTCTGACGATTCCGCGTTTATTTTTGGCGCGTTGCCACGATTTCCGTGGAAAAAAAATACAAGCCGGTGTAAACGGTTGTTCGCGCAGGAAGGCTGGGCAGGGAGATATTTACATCTAACTATAGAACGAATTTTGCTCGCTCGTAAAGCTCGCCGGGCCTTCCAAGAAACCACGGGGGATGGGGGATCTGTCAAAGTTTTTGTTTTCGCCCAACACAGTTACGATCACATTCACGTCGCGAAAGATTTATCTTTTATCTGAAAAAAGTATAAATAATTGTATGACACTGGAAGAAACAGCCAGTTTTACGCGCGAGAAACTTTACGTATATTTTTTTTTATTGTATAAAAAAAAAATATATTTTCTTTCGTGTATCTGCGATATGAATTTCCGTGAATCTTCGTGAATCTCCGCTGCAAGAAGACGACGACAGCGCCATTTGACAGCGTAAAATTGTAGTGCCAGGCTACCAGGGCAAATAAGCAAGCCTCTCTTCTCTCATGTTATATTCCTATAGAGCCCTTCTGTCCTTCTGTACGTAAAGTGTGACGAGGTTAAAACAGCTGTTCTGCTGGATGGTTGCTTTGACAGGGAGATCAACGGATCAAGCGGATGATTTATCAGAAATCCAGGCTCTTAAATGATATCGCGAATATTCCGTGGGGAAAATGAGAATGTCGCGGTCAAACGCAAACGGCAAATCGACACTTTAAAAATCTTTAACGACAAGTAAGAGTAAATCTGACGAGCTTCTTGTCATCGTCGTCGTCGTAATGTAACCTCTCATTAACCTCACTCATATATTATTACTGCCAATCTTCGCTTGTATTGCTCGCAAACAGTCATCCCTACCGCGGAAATAATCGCATTATTCACTACGTTTATCCTTATAATGATATTTCCAAATCAAAGAGCGTTTCTGTTGTCTAAATTGACAATAGAATCGTTTCCGAGATTTTTTTTTCTTAAATTGTAACTGCATCATATTTAAAATCGTGATAAAATGTGATACTTTTTTGAATAAATATTTTATAATGGAGAAAATACAATCAAAGTGGTGAAAAATAAATAGTTAATATTAACTCAAGGTCATATTGTTGTTTAGTGATTGTAGTAACGTAATAATATATAGTAACGTGTTACAGTGTAATAGAGCTCAGAGAAAATGTGGACTATCAAGTGGAATTTCAAGCTGGCGAAAGGCGAATGGCTATCATGGTTTCTTTGTTGCCGAATTTCCCATTGGAGAAGCCAGTACTTAGAGTTTCCCCACCGATAAGCCATCCTTGGTGCAACGAGCATAGTGAAATCACCAGTGCACCAGGATTACTCAATGTAAGTAAAAAATTTGTGTGTTGATAATTTGTGAATTAAAGATTTACATATTATCATTTTCTCTACATTTTATATTTCTTTTATATATTTTATCTCATACTTGCATCTCTAGATATATCTAGAATAAATAATTATTTCGTTGTATTTTTTAGTTTTCCGTACATAGTGATCTTGGTCGAGTTGTTCAAGCTATTATTAGAGAATTCAGTAAGAATCCACCGAAGTTATTAGAGGATATCTCATCTGGCTCTGCTAAGCCTCATAGAGGTATGCGTCAATATTTTACTTGTTCCTTCGTGTATCCATATGTGATCTTTTTTATTGTGTGATTGCAGATTTACAAGAGAGAAACTCGCCATCTTTTTCGCTTCAGCAGTACCCTGTCGAAATTCCATCGACGTCGTTTAATTCGTATTACAATACGCAGTTTCCACATTTGTCGTCCTCCAGTGCAAATACGTGCATTTATAATTATAATTACACAAACTCCGGTCACACGTATGTTTCGACTTCGAAATCCTACGGCAACACGTCGCATCATTCGGCGTATATTCCAAGTTCGAGAAGCAGCGCTCTTCACAATGCCACACCCACAGGGTATACTACGAATCATCACGGCACGCCTTACTTGAATTCACATTACGCGAATGCGAATTATCAGCAACCATTGGCGAGTCAATCGCAGACAAAAGTTCCGCAGAGCATAATATTTCCCGAATTAAATAACTTAACAAACGAGGAATTGAAGAGGCTTGGCGAAGATGATGATAAGTTAGATGATTTTCTGGAGAAACATTCCCAAATTAAAGATATAAACGCAGCTATCGAGGATGCTATGGATTGGGTTGAAAAAACTGCCGGTAAGAAGGATATCTTGTTATTAAAATATTAAGATTATATATATATATATATATATATATATATATATATATATATATATATATATAAAATACATGTAATTTCTATATATTCTTTTTTCATTACCTTTTCTTGTAGAAGCTAACGCAGCCAAAGAACCCGAGTTGGACCAACTGCAAGCTGATGTGACGGATAAGGTGAAAACAGTGGCGGTGCTGAAAGCCAGATATGACCATCTTATACAACGATATAATAAATTGTCCGAGGTCTTTACACCGGATCATATAAAAGAATGTTTGAGGGAAGCTGCAGACGAGAGCCACGAAGAGAGCGAGAAGATCGCCGAGGATTTTTTAAACCGCAAGATCGATGTCGAGCGTTTTCTTAGCACATATATTGAGTGTCGGAAGCTAGGCCAAGCAAGACGAACCAAGGAAGAGAAACTGGCGCATCAATTGAATGAGTTGAAACGGGCTGGTTTCTGAAATAATACGCATGTAATCATCTTTTCTATCGAACAAAACAACTGTAAATAAGACTTAGTTAATTTAAACGTATTGTGAATTTAAATTTATAGCATTCGCGATTACCAAACTAATGTGGCTAGAAAAATTTAACCTAACCGAATATTCGGTTGAAACATATTTTTTTGCGTAAACGCTTTACATTTCACTCGCTTCTTATATATACTTATGCTAGATTTTAAATCACGCGCGCGTAGCATTCCAGAATTGAAACATGTATACACAAACACAAAACACACACACACACACACACACACACATAAGTGGCGCTAAACGAACGAAGTAATTGAAAAAACCAGGAGTGCTTTAAAATGATTTCGATGGAGTACTGTTACACTCTATATTTCGGACAATTTCGTGAGATAAGAAAGCAATATATATATATATATATATATATATATATATATATATATATATATATACATACACATACACACACATATAGTGAACGAATTAAATCCGTGTTTGAAACTCCCGTGTAACAAATTGATTCATACGAGTACTTACTCCATAGTAAAAAAAAAAAAAAAAAAGTGGCTTTAATTATGTTAGTTTTGCACATGTGACAACACATGTACCGTCGCGATCAACTCCGAGGGAGGTACGTTTTTTACTGTGTAAATAAATGTGCAGGGATGTAATTAAAACCGATTTTTGAAAATTTGCTATTCGGTGACGTTACTTTTAATTATTTATCCTGTGAATGTTCCTAATGTTGTAACATATTTAAAAAAATTGTATAGATATACAATGAAGAGAAACGAAAGCAAAAAATTGTTGAAATTAAAAGATTTAAACCCTTCTCCTGTACCTAAAAGTAGAAAATAAGAAAAGATTAGCATAAATGATGACTCATATTTAATAACATTTATTATTATAAACTATATTATTGATTCGTTCATATATATTTTGAAGACTGACGAATTCAAATATTAATAAATGTTATTACAATTTATCCACACATACGCGCACGTACGTGCATGCATGTGTGTATGTATATATATATATATATATATATATATATATATATATATATATATATATATATATATATATATATATAATTACAGTAAAATATGTAATACATATATTTTACAATTTTATTTTTATATATAAATTTGTGATTGCTAACTATAAAAACACGCTCAGACGTGCATTTACGTTAAAGTACAAAAATAATACATTGATTAAGCAGATTTCATTTCTGTTAAATGCACTATTCAGTCCATCAGTGGCAATTGACGTTTTTAGCTGACAACAATGAGCATCGTTCATATAGAATTATATTTCTCTTTGATAGTTTCATCTCTCTTTTTTTATATTCTTAACATTTATTTTCAATACATTGGCAGTCGAATAATTTGCAGATTTGTGTGCGCACGATGAATCCCATCACGGATCTACGAAAGAGATCATAATGTAACGCGTGCCCGCGGTCACTCGCAGTCCTTCGTGATAGTGCGTTAATCTTCCTGGATGCATCAGCATCCAGCCTGGTTTCGTATCAGTGACAGAACAATTATATCGGATGAACCTGCATCCACCACCCTCATAGTCCACATCTGCTTGATTTAGGGCGATATTGATAGTATAGGTCGAGGAGTCGTGATGTGGCCGCAAGGATGGCTGCTCGTCCGGTCGGTATCTTACGACGAAATTCATAAGCGATCGCGGTGGCTGTCGACATTAAATTATTATAAAACAATTGGTTTAAATTAGACTGATTTACAGTGATAAATATAGCTTTTCTTTTCAAATAAAGCTTTGTTGACATAATTCTACATATGATACAGAAATCTCTTCCAATTCCATCCATTACGAAGCGGTATAACCAGACCACAAAAGGAGACTATGTGTACCCAAAAGCTGTGCGTATACCCATGTGCAATGTGAGATGTGTGTGTGTGCACGTTAAAGTCACTTCCGTACGTCAGAATTTCAGAGTCTTACATAGTCCTCGTATCCGGTAAAAACACGCTGTTGCAGAGGACTGACATAATCTTTGAGAAATGTCAACCAGGCGTTCTCGAGGCCGACTTGGTTCATATGAATATCGCGAGTCGGTACCGCTTCGTATCCGGAATCCAGTCGAGAATCCTAAAAAGAAATCCGGCATATATAAATGAATCTTACATCATGAAAATAGCCAATAAAGACGAGCTCCTGCAATGGTTTAACGTATTCTTTCAAAAAGTGCAACCACTGTTGTTCGTATTGAACTTGATTCATGTGAATATCACGGGTCGGCACGTTTTCGTAACCACCCATCAAGCGTGAGTCCTGCCGAAAATTATTATGTACAATACAAAGATTTCCATTACATTATTGGATTAATAAATTAATAAACGACTGAAAAAAAAAAAAATGACTTACATGATTAGACCCGTCGGACCATTGCCCGAAAGTCTCGACGATTCCAATAAGTTCACTGGTGAATCTGGGACTAGCGATAGGGAACCAATAGACATCAGGACACGGCTATAAACAATATAACTGTATAAGCTGTTAAATAAAGATATAACGAAAACATATTATCTCGGAGGAATCATTTACCTGTATCGGTTTTTTATCAGGATCAAATATATCGCTGTAATTCGGATGAATATATCTTTTCTCCCAGTCCAACTTGTTGTCTATGATCTGATACATGTCCGGATGGGTAAGCCGCATGTCGTAAGTATCCGGATTGACGAGGTGGCCGAACTCGAGCCTGTTGTTGAGGTACATGAACAGACCTCTCTGTCGATTTTTCTGGGCAAAGGTCATTTCCGTATCCAGATCGGCATCCTCGTAGGACGGTCGGGTCGCCTTGTTGGCTATAATAGTCGCGTTTATCAAGTAGCAGTTAGTGACGAACGGCACGTTCCACAGTCCCCTGAAACAGATGTATCAACGTGATTCGACAAACCGCGCGAGTCGAGAGACGGCGGAAACGAGAGCGCGTGCAACGAGCGCAACAAGCAGACGTACTTGTCCGCTTGTGGCGAACGTCGCGTTGTTTTTGCGGAGGTCATCGCTTAAGTGTTTTGTAAGGTGATCGTGGTAATTTTGTGGTAGCCGCGATTGGCCGATGAACATACTTGGCAATGGGTTATGCATAATTATCCAATTGAGATTCATAACTCTTGTCACACCAGCGTGTGACTGCGTGTGTCCGTCGTGCGTCGCGTGGTCCATTCGCATTTTAGGCGGTAGGGTCTAGCGGATCCGGTCTCCGTAATACATTCTACGTGTCAGGGATCAACCGAGTCCTTCAAATCCTCCGGTAAGAACAGATGTACGTTCACGCAAATTGCGTGAAACACGCACGCGGTTACATTATAGATTTTACCCTCATCGTTATTGCCCGCGGAATGTCACTTATTCATCTCATCATTGAATTTCTCACACGCTCAATAGATATAATATAATAATATATTATAATAGAGTGATGGATTATGCTCCGCGTGATATATATAATAGTGATAGATGAGTTCGAAAGGTATATAAAGTGATCGCGCGAACGAGTTCCTCTGCGTCGTTGGTCATTCCTCTGGTCATCCCGATTGTCATCAAGAATCACTCTCTCTGGTTATAGAACAAATGACGAGATGCCGGCTGCTCTATCTGTTCCTATTAACGGCCCTAATGATAAGCACAGAAGCGCAGAAGGGCGGCGGAGGTAGAGGAGGGAGAGGTCGCAGCCGAGGAAGAGTATGGAACTCGCGGATGCCCATCCTAATACCTAATCGAAATCCCGCCAGCGCGCATTATTACGAGAACAAAGACGTGAGTTGAGACGTGCGAGACGTGATAGTTGGGAAGGGTGTAATTAACAATCATCGTGATGAATCATCCGATAACGGCTTGTTCGCAGGGTGCCAAGATCGTGAAAGCATCGCACTTTGAGCTGGATTACATGCTGGGCAGGAAGATCACGTTCTTCTGCATGGCCACCGGTTTTCCTAGACCGGAAATCACTTGGCTAAAGGATGGGATCGAGCTGTACCATCACAAATTCTTCCAGGTAGGTCTTAATTCGTCGTTAAAAGGGAGATGTTGGCCGTCCTAAAAAAATCCACTGTTAAGAGAATATTTATCACGATTACGAGAGAATCGAGGGAATCATTTAAATCGTCAGGTGCACGAGTGGCCTGTTGGCAACGACACGATAAAGTCGAAAATGGAGATCGATCCTGCGACGCAGAAGGACGCGGGATACTATGAGTGCCAGGCGGATAATCAGTATGCCGTCGATCGTCGGGGCTTCAGAACGGACTACGTCATGATCTCGTATTAAACGCGTTCTCCGGTAGCTCCGCGACCGCATAGTAGACTAGAGTGAATAATATTTTTTTCAACAATAGCTAATAGATGTTTGTTATTACAAAGAGATTTACTACTTGATATATATAGATTTATAGATTTTTACTTGACGCAAACCAGATGCGTTATTAGTTATTAATCGATAACGATGCGTGAAAAACGGGATATTTCTTGAGATAATGAGAAATTGATTAAAAAAGTTCACACGTATAATTAATAAAAACCGATTCAAATGCTTTCTTCGCCTTTTCTTCTACAGCAGCTATATCTGTTCTACAACATATATTAATAATGTAAAATTTATACAGCAAATATATAATACATCGTCAAATATTTTGCATAACAGGATATACATAGCTTGTATTTTTCTTTAACGCGAGCAAAACAGATTCATTCAGTTTATCAATGAGATATGCAAAGAGATGCAAATCCGGGAGGTTCCCCTCCCCAGTTTTTATTCGTTAAAGCATGATTGAGTAATATAAGGGGTAGCGCGAGGAACATATCGAAAATGGTTCATCACTGCAAATTTAACAAGGTAATTGTGTCGGGTCGCGACACAAAAGTAATATGGAAGAGCATATTTCGCTATGTTGCCATCGACAAACGTAATCATCTACAGCGAACAATGAAATGAACAATTAGTACGGATGTTACAAATGCGTTGTAAGCATGCTTTCATTTTTTTTTCCAACGGTAATTCTTCCCATTTTTCTTCAATTTTGATTTCCCGACATACGCGATATAATTATAAATTTAATATTCTTGTGAAATTTAATTTCAATCGAACTGTGTCCTTTGCGTTACACAATTAATATAAAAACGCAAAAAAATATGACAAAATTGCCGAATCGTAAACGTGAATTATCCGGAAGGATTGAATGTGGTTAAATTAATGGATAAGCGGTCTGTAGATTTGATAGAAATTGATGGCGATCATGTAGTGAACCAAAGGAATAACTACTGTACGTATAGTGCATAGACAGTTTATCTGCATATAAGTCTGTAATAGATACGAGAGGACACTAGGGGAGTAATGAGTAGGTGACTGTCAGTCGCATCGGAGTTCCGTGTGATCACCGAACGTTGCTACATACGGTGAGTATCCTCAGCACACATTCGCTCTAATATAAGTACGTTTAAATTGAGCAGGATTTTCCGCATCCATTTCACGCGCTATACAAATCTGCAATAATAAAATTTAACTTTTTGATTCATGCGATTGTAACGTTAATTTTGATCGCTCCTCCGATTCGATTAACTAAATGATTTCAAATCCGCAGCTTCAAAAAGTGTCTAGAAAATATTATAGATTAATGTTTGATTCCGCTTTTATCAGATTATCATGTCACGTTCCATGCTACTGCTAATCCTGCTGGGTATATTATTACTCAATTGTCAAGAGACACTTGGTCGAAGAGGACGGGGAAGAAGTAGAAGCAAATCTCGTGTGCAGATTGGATTGCCTATTACCGGAAAGTACCGCGATCCGGAAAGTGATCAGTATTACAACAATAACAACGTACGTAAAAAAGAAGAGTGCTCTTAGAGCCCCTTTTCTTTATCACGCATTTTTCTAATTAAAATAATTGTTATATTGAATTGATCTTGTTAGGGAGCCAAGATACTACTAGCATCGCACTTCGATCTGGAATACGTCTTGGGACACAAAATAGCTTTCCTCTGTGTGGCTCGTGGCAATCCGCGTCCGCACATCACGTGGTTCAAGGATGGCGCCGAGATTTACACGCATCACTATCTACATGTCAGTATACAGTCTCAATATATAAAAAATATTAATCTCTTGTTTGCGCTTAAGGAGATTTCATCAGAAGAATTTTCAAGTGTAAACAAATTAATATGTATTTACAACTTTGATAATAAATGATGATATTCTATCGTTGAAATGATATATCATTTTTTGACAGATACACGAGTGGCAATTTGATACTGACAAAGTAAAATCAAAACTCGAGATTGATCCTGCCACTCAGATGGACGCCGGAGTTTACGAGTGCACGGCGGACAACATGTATAGCATCGATCGAAGGTCTTTCAAGACTGACTTCTCCATCGCTTTCGATTAGTGCAAGAGATCCGAAAAACAAACATGTAAACTAGGTAAAACATGTAAATCGCAGGTAATATGTAAAGTTTTGCAATAGATACGAAACGGTAGACCCTAAGAAAACGGCTCAGAACGATGTGTATTTTTATTGTAACTTATACAGAAAATAGAAAACGAAATCGTCCTGATTAAAAATTAAGAAAAAATTCTTTTTAACTCGAATCGCGAGGAATTTCTTAGAAAATCGCAAGTTACCTTACCTAGAATAATAAACTGCTTTCTTCTAAAGTAGAATCGTGAGTAACGGACACGTAATCATAGTCAATTGAGACTAAATATAGAAAATTGATATTTGTGAATTCACTATACCTGCGTTCATTCTTTATTATCTCCATATAATCGAAGCTCCGTGCGTAAAATCCGTCATCTGTTATGGCGCCCCAAAAATTGCTCCATGCTTTGTATGGTCGAATAAGTAAGGGTGCGACAATCCCTCTCTGTTGCTCCACCAATAACTTCAACGTGTGCTCATTGTCTAAGTGCGCGACTGCGTCAACTGACAGATATCCGGAACATTCCTTCAACAAGCAATGCTCCCTGTGAAATAGATCGCTCTTTAACATTTTTATAAAGGTTGCTCGTTCTAACATTAAATCGCAATCTCTAATATTAACTCTTTAGATAAAGATAAATTGCAGAATCACTCTGCTTACACTTACAGCGCTAATTTTCTCGCCTCAACCTCGCTGATTTCATCGCTCGGCAATATTTGTTTCACACTCAGGTATTTCTGGCTGGTCCTTTCGAAGAAATCATAAACTACGTTCTCGTGATAGGCCACATTGTTGTGAATGAACAAATGTAATCGCGACTTTGGATAGGCTTGACGATAGATAGCTTGGAAGAATTCTTCCAAGAACGGCGTAGGATGTTCGATGAAGATGGCTATTAAAATAACCGGATATGTTTCCGGCTTGGTTTTGTTGAGCTCGATGGTTTGATCCCAGCAGGATAAACATCCCTCGTTCGATGTCCAGGCACGAGCCAAATAATTGCCCAAGGAATTTAAGACCAGCTTGTTGGGTCCATTGCCGTGAAGTATCAAGGGCACCGTGTTGTAAACGATATTTTGAAGATAAGCTTCTTCTCCTTTGAATCTGAGCTCCACATCAGCTAAAAATTACGCGACAGTAGTAATAACTATAATTAATATCGCGCGATGCTCCTCTCATTAAATATCAAATTCGCATTTGTCCTTACCTACCGCACCATTGAGATTCTGAAATATTTCGGACTTGTGATCCAGCTTGATTTTGTGTTGCATCCTAAGATCCTCCTGTAGATAGATTGTTGTATAAAACAACTGATCATCGTCCTCGTCATTGATGAGAGCCTTGTTCAAGATCTCGTACACATCGGTCGCATAACCGATGAAACCTCCAGAGTTTAGATATCGTTTGCCCCTAGATACGGCTGGATAGTGAGTCGCTAAAGACTTATCCGGCCAACAATACGCTTCCGCGGAAAATAAGACTCGAGCATCGGTACTCAGGAATCGCTCGACGATGGCAGACAAGTCGCCAAGAAATATCACGTCGTAACTAAAAGTATAGGAAAGATGTATATATATATATGTGTGTTCTGTAAATGCATTAGAAATCTCTTTTTGCTATCAGGATGTATATACCTGTCAGTGAACAAGATGATCTTTTTTTCATCATTCCTATAATCTTTCAAGGCCTTTTTCAGTAGATTAATTTTATATCCACCACCAGCATAATTCCTAACGTTTCCGCCTTTCCAGGGCTCGCCTAACCCGAGAATTCTTAAGTTGTCGCGAAACTTGTAGACCTCGACCGATCTCAGGTATCTTTGAAAGCCATCCGTCTCGTTGGATGCGACAGTGAATACCAGAACATCTGAAATATAGTAATTAATTAAATTACTACGTGACGGAAAAAAGAAATAATTGAAAATTTAGTGCAATCATAAAATTCACATATTTGCGTAATTGTTATATTTTTCAAAAATATTTTTCTTAAAAAAAAAAAAAAAAAAAAAAACTCGTTGAAAAATAAATTACAAAATTTTCATCCAGAGGAAAAGATTTGAAAGGCCTAGTTGGTGGAAAAGTCCGGATTGTCCAATATCGAGGACAAAGTTATATATCGATTCCGTCATTGTTATCCAGCCGATGAACTCGTTAGCATCGCGTATAGAGCTCGTGATGTCACGTCGAGCGCCCACGAGGACCGCAGCACGTACACCAACTGCGCTTCCACTCTTCTTGTATTACTGAGCCATCAATATATTCTTACGCAAGCTCTCTCTCGAGATATTCTTAGAACGAGTGATTTCGAATGTACGTGGAAATTCGAGGAAAAATGCCTTTAGGGCTCTCTTAAGGAAAGATTCAAAGACGATTGGACGATGTTGAACCTTATATATTTCCTTAACTTATAAGAAAATTATAATAAAATCTCGTAGAAATATATGTATGCTAATGTAACAATGTATCAATGATAAAAGATATATATTAATTCTCCAGTTATGTAAAAAGAGTGATCTGGGTTAATCTCAGAATTATAAAAAATGATCAGAATTATAAATCAAGAAATTTCAAGATCTCGCACATCTTTTGTTCATATGATGAGCAGCAACGGAAATGGAATGATAAGGACCATGCACTCGATCCAGTTACATGCTGATTAAAAGAACAGAGAGAATCGTATTAAATTACTTCACGTTCTATAAACGAAACGATTACGTTATGCTTGCCTATTCGTTATATCGTTTGATCATCGCTCGAGACTTTAATGATAACTTATGCTTTGACGTATAAATGTTATTCTTAATTTTTATCATATAAGAACACATTGCTGTTTAAACTGTTACAATAAAAACAAAAGATCGCGTTATATAATTATTTAAGCAACGATAGAGTCTAAACGCACGCAAGAAGAAATATTCAACTTTAGATTATACCTCCCATAGATAGCCTTTGTGACCTTATCTTTAGTTTGCAAATCTATGTTTATTCGCAGAAAGAATTTTCGAAAGATTAATTCGATTAATCAGATGTATGGGACCATTGTAAAATTTTTTCGTACTTGAAATATCAATAACTTTAGCTCTATAAAAGCTAAAGACAATCTGTCGTATAAGGATTAATATTCAGATTTTACCGTTTTTTCTAGTCTAATATCCGTCTAATACCAATTACAGTTTGATAGCAGTAACAGTGAGGATAACGAGCTGTGCGAAATGTGTTTTGCGGACAGAATAAATTATTTCAGACACGCATCTTGTTCGAGGAAGAAAAACAGCCGAAACTTGTCGCCCAGCAAACCGAGGTCGACGAACGACTTTCGCTGTCATTTTTTCCCCTAATTTTTCCAGAAAAATAAATAATATATTATTAGTTCTCTGCCGCAAATCGCTTTGTGGTACGTCTCTCAACAAAGTCTTGACTGTGGCTAAAATAAGATTCCTAAAGCGGGAAATTTCTCATCATGAATCAACAAACATGGATATCGAAAATGCAAGTAAATATTGGTTTGTAAAAAGTGAAAAAAGTTGAAAGTATTCTTCGATATTAAAGCAACGATTTTTTTTCACTCCTTAAACAATTTTAATTCAATAAAAAAATTTTTAATACAGTAAATCTTCATACTTATCCCGTTTTTCTGTAATTAATACTAGTATATTCTATTTAAAAGTTATATTCTTATGTATTAATGAATAACTTTCATCAATATTAGGCAATTGCGTGTAAACAATGGAGCTGACCTTTGATGCACTTTCTTCCAATTCTCTTTTTACCTTCAATATATGTATGTATATCTCATTTTAAAAAGAAAAAATACACAATATTTGTCATCGAGAAGAAATAGAATTGTAATAAATCATTTAATTTTGATATCAATGTCCAAATAAGGATATCAAGAAATTTGCTCCGCGTTAATTCATCATTTAAATTTCGTCCTGTGAATATTTTCTACGTTATTGTGGCTCGCAAAAAAAAAAAAACAATGTTTCGCTCTCATTCTCTCTCTCTCTTTATATCGATCTTCTTATTCACTGAAAGGGCGATCTTGACATACCGTTAGTGTCAGCTGCTGGAACCTCGCTGACCACGTGGTATGTCAGGAAGACGCAGCACCATGCGAGGCAGCGTCCGATCGTCGTCCCCTTGTCGCCAAACATCTCTCTTCTCTTTCTGTTTCTCTCACTGACTGACCCGGGATCCCGCTGATCCACACCACTTCTCGATAACGCGCGTCCGCGTCTGTCGCTTAGCGCCGACTGCGCACCGCGAGCGCGGAAATTGACGGAAACCATCGGGCAGAACCGTAGTTAGCAATTACAGTACCCCGTATATAATACGTTATTTTCAATGAGACGGAAATGTAAGAATTGTATGTAATATCATTTCTATATACATGGAATCTTGGAAAAAATATGGAAATTCAGCCCCTAAGCGATTTATGGTTAGCCTCATTTTTTTTGAAACAATCTCTAATGGGATGAATGACATCTGTCATTAAAACTACAGGAATCACGAGGAGTTGCTACTTTTGCTAGAAGCGCCATGACTGCCACCAATCATCGACTTCCTTTAACACAGTCGATAAGAATATGACACTTGTCGAAATTGTTATTGCAAAAAAGTTAAATATGTATAATAAATTAAATTATTAGTAATTTAACACGTTAAATATAAAATAATTCATATTAAAATATAATAAATTAAAATTTTAATGTATAATAAAATATGAAGAGTCAATATATCTTATAGTAAAAATTGTCTCTCATTTTTACTTAATTAATTAAAATAAATAATAATTTTATAATAATTAATTAAGAAAATAAAAAAATATTTATATTTATTACATATGAAATAAAATTTTCTAAAAACTTATTAACGTATAATAGCCAATTTAAAAAGAAATTTTTACCGCAAATAAATGAATTTGCAATAAATTTTTAATAAAACAGATATTAGAAATAAAATACCTGTCGAATTGAAATTTGATGTGCAAGATTCCTTTATAGGTCTGTATCGCTCAATAACGGATAAATCCTCGGAAACCTTGACCTCGCACCGGAGATCGTTCGAAGGCACGTAAACATCATAATTTAACTTGCACACTTTTTCGTTTCCGGCTACAAGATAATTTCCTTGATACAGAAGTAGAGCAATCAACAGCATCAATCTCAGCGTTTCCATGTTATCAAAATTGTTTCACATGCGTTGCAAAATTGCACTATATCGTAACGCTCTAGTATTATTTACGCACTGAAAATTTACTGTGCTATCTCAGCAGTTTGATTTGTATATTCTCACGTTTCTTATCGATTCATATCATTATATCTACAATAAGTTTACAGTTTCTTCGGATATTTACACCTCACAGAATTATACAATTCACAAAAAGAATATTATAATTTAGAAATATTGCTTACGGTTATCCGACACAGATCGCCATCCGATAAATCATGGATCGGTATCAAAGATTCGGGTATTTATAGGAGAAAGCGGGAAACTCGAAAGCGAGACGACCGATGGTTTTTGTGGTCGAATAGAATGGGTAATCGTCACACAATCGTGTCGATGATTTTGTTCGCGCGATTTCCTGTTCTCGGGTGAATGTCATCATCGATCCGTAACGTTTTATAATGAAATATAAACGAAACCTTCCAGTCCGCTCTGATCTGTAAATAATACACACGTTTACGTTTCAGCATTAAATATTAACTATCTCTAATCAACTTTCTTGATAAAAATATGTCTGCGTTTTATGCAATATTCTTGTCTGTTTCATATCCTCTACTCTGAGAAATGTCTACTTTTCAAAGTATATATTTTAAAATAAAATATGTGTATATATGTTTGCTTCGATAAGTATCACTATCTATGTAGGTAATTAAATTATGCGAACGAGCCGAGCTTTAATGCCCAACAAATCGAATTAACCAACAACTTAATACAATTACTGGGGCAGCAGGGTGGACGATCCTGAGGCTTCCTCTGTATGTTGTTGAAAATTGTTAGACAGTTTTCGTATGTCGATCGTCAGTGACGTTTAGGTTTCTTTTGCTTCTAGGTACGTTGGTGAAAAACGTGTCGAATATAAAAACATAAAAATGGGCAAAGAAGACGCAGAAACTATAGCTCTAAAAAAAGAGCTGGAGGATCTCATTAACAAGTGCAAGGTTTAAGCATTTTATAATGTTTTATCGCGATTATAATTTATAGTATATATAAACGTTATAAAACTTTCTGATAATTTTGTCTTTATTTGCTTCATCAGGAAGAGCAAAAGAAGCAGCAGGATACAACGTTGGAAGAAGCATGTAACGGAGTGGCAGATGCTCCGAGAATTAAATTGTCGACTAAAAAGTTGCTGAAGGGACATATCAATAAAGTTAACTCGGTCCATTACAGCGGCGATAATCGGTTAGTTCTAATCAGTAAATCGAGCTTTAAACAATCTATAATTCATCGCATATTCTAATATATGATATACGATATATTAATTTTTTTTATTTTTTCAAACGTTTTTTTGTATATTACACAAAGCATAAAATTATAAATAGAATTGTTTCAAATTTTACCGTCAATTACATAGATTATCTAAAGCAGAATTAACGATCCCTCATTTACGAGCCGCAAATGCGCTTTTTAATACTTTTACTTTTATTATAATGCACTAATAAAGCTCTAAATTTTATCATACCTTGAAAATTTTCTATAAATCGTCAATATTGCGAGTATCATTGATGATCTAAATTGATCTACGTTTTCGTGTAGGCATTGCGTGACTGGTTCATTGGATGGGAAATTAATCATCTGGGATTCATGGAGCGGTAACAAGGTACAAGTCATCCCGTTGCGATCAGCCTGGGTGATGTCGGTGGCTTTCGCGCAATCCGGAAACTTTGTCGCGTGCGGCGGTATGGACAATATGTGCACCGTCTATGATGTGAACAATCGCGACGCTACGGGATCTGCCAAGATCGTAAGGGAGCTACTGGGTTACGAGGGATTCTTGTCGTCCTGCAGATTTCTCGATGATAGAAAACTCGTCACTGGATCTGGCGACATGAAAATGTATCTGATTAAATAACGATAAGGATAGATAGACAATATTTCGTGTAATTATACAAATAATGCATATCTGATGTATATCTCTAGTTGCATATGGGACCTAGAAGCCAACAAGAAGACATCAGACTTCGAGGCTCACGCAGGTGACGTGGTGAGCATTAGCTTGTCTCCTGACGGCAATACTTACGTTACCGGCTCGGTCGACAAAACTTGCAAACTGTGGGATCTACGAGAGGAAAAGGCCAAGCAGACGTTCTTCGGTCATGATGCTGATGTAAACTCCGTATGCGTAAGTGCTTTCAGGATTCATGTACAAGATATTTCAAATTACAGGTTGGAAATTTGTTAAGTTTGCTCTCTATTGTGTATTCTTGCCCAGTTGTCGCTTTTTTATTCATTCAGTATCACCCTTCCGGACAAGGTTGCGTAACAGCATCCGAGGACAAGACAGCGAGACTGTGGGATTTCAGATCCGATCAGCAGTTGGCCACCTTCAAGCCGCCGAACTCGAATCCCGGATTCACATCATGCGGCTTGTCTCTAAGCGGCAGATTCATATTTTGCGGCAGTGACGATAATTCCATTCACATATGGGATATGCTGAAGAACCACCATAATGGTAATCTATGGAACCTTGTACCTGTGAAGATCTGTATTTTTATAATAATGGAAAATAATTATATTAATAAAATATATTCGCGTATAGAAGATTCATAGATTCATCGATTTCGTTGCGTTCTTGTATCAATCACATTTTGATTTTTCAAGTTTTTCTCTTTGACGACTTTAAAAACTCTTCTTCTTATTTCAAGGTATTTTGTCGGGTCACGAGAACAGAGTGACATCACTCAGCGTCGCTGGCAACGGGATGGCAGTGGCCAGTTGCTCCTGGGATCAGAATGTTCGAATTTGGGTGTGAATGTAGAATGTGATTTATGTGATTATATGTAAAAGTGATCGATGAAAAATCACCGGAAGAAATATATTACTAAAAATATATTGATGTTAAAAGCAGATCGATTCTTCTTGCACAAAACCTGCACAGCAATCCTAGTTCAATTAAGCTCTTATCGATATAACTTACTTTTTTCATGTATAATGAATTCGATTGGATGCACTAGTGTATACTAGTGCATATTAAAAATTATCGTATTCAAATTTACAATATAAGTAATTAAAACATTAAGATAATTATAAAGCGTATGAATTATTATCATTATTTGTATTGAACAATAATATAACAGCTCTTAGTATTATTTTATTTTTTTAGTTATTTATATCAATGTAAATTTGTATGATAATCTTTGTGTGCACTAGTGCGCACTGGTAAAATCCAACCGAATTCAGTATTAGTATACAATTATGTCATAATTAATATCTTGATTTTTGTTAAATTGCGTTCGCAACTTGCATGCATTGTTAAACTAAATGTTACAAAATATAAATTTCTTCAAAATATTGATTCTCGGTCCATTTTACATGTCGGAAATAAATCTCCATTTCATAAACAATTACATTAACATTATTTTTCTTATCAGCAGTGTAGCTTACGAATGTATAATCGTGCGTGAGTGATGCTTGGTAAATTTTAAAATAAATTTTCTTGTCATCCTTAAAAATGGAAATATTTAATTAATTCGTAAGCCACACATTTGGTTGTAGCAATGCGAGTTGCATTTGCATCGTTTATTTCTATAACATGGACATATTACACGATTCGTTTTTCCTATCGATGTTGCAGAAGAGTGCGTTAAAAAAATTGCATTGCGTGTGTTTTAAGATTTACTTACTAATGCAATACAATAGGGATTTGGTATATCGATTAGGCGTGAAGCGATCGACGTCAAAAATACTTGTGTTCTCTTCGACGAATCTGGTCATCGTCGTGATGATATCATATACTTCATTCATGCTATTTGTTCTCGTGAGCATCAACCTAGGCCAGTCTAGCGACAAATATATGAGACGCGTGTGTTAAAAGGTTTAAAACTTATGTAAGATCCTTTATCGTGCGTCACAAAATTGCCATAGCTATCCAGCGAATTCGTAGAGAACTTTTCCTATTCAAAGCTCGAATTGGATTCTACATGTATATTCTATATATAAATAAACAAATTTAAACTCTATTACACTCAATTTATCTGTACACAATAAACGTTGCAACGTTAAAGGAGATGCTCTAAAACCTCGATTAATCTTTACTATGTGAATTATGATGACACAATTCTTAAATGGCTGCACGAGAAGAACTTACGCGGTGTCTAACATAAATATACGACGCGATTTCGACGGATTTGAAACATTGATCACAAGGCTGTCTCTCAACATGGTCGGCACATCGTACGTATGTACAATCATTTCACTAACAGTCCGTTATAGTCTCGATATAGATCCATGTGATACTTATAAGTCCATACAAACACTTTCGAGACGGATATAGATTAGAATCCGTCTAGATGAACGAGCAGAGCGACGATTACTGTAGCTCCAGCTTCTTTGGTGGCCCATTTGCTGGATTCACAATGCAAATCAGTGCTATCTTTGTCACCGGGACTGATCGTATACGAGCCTGGTCTTACTAGCAATTGGAACGCGGTAGACACGTTCAGTTTTTTATTCGATTGCATATCGATATATCTATGTACAAGATTGAAAAGATTAAATTATATTTTAGTAAATTTATAATATAAAAAAGTGCACGTCTCTCTTTATATAAAACAAGTTACTCACGGATATTTTCTAGTAAATTCGTCAGACGCAGCGTATTTGATGCTGGGCGAGAATGATACTTGCAAGTTCTGATCCTCGCTTTTTATACCCGCTGTCAAGTTGCTCACGTCTAATTGTTCTTTGGTCATAAGCTCTCCTCTATCTAGAATCAATCTATACATGCGCCGTATATAAGTTATAATATGATAAACAATATAATCGAAAAGAGATAAAAAAAATCTTGTTCCGAGATTATTCGTATTACCTTATCGCATCTAGTCGTATGCCGTAAAACGCAACGTGCCACTTGTCTGTCGTGCTCTGTGGAATCTGATTGGCATTAATACTTTGCTTCAACGGGAACCTGGCCCAGCCGACCGGTATCGCAAACTCTGCAGGCGGTTCTCCCTTTTTACAGATCGCGTTATCGCCATCCACTTTGTAACACGCGTTACAATAACACAGTATCTCGTCGGTGGAGAAGAATTCGTCCGGTAAAACAAGTGACTTCTTTAGCTGCATGCATGCCTTTAAATAATCGCATTTCCTCGACGACGCGACGACAGTAGATCCAAGTGGAGTGGACGGCAACGACGACGGCATCAATGATATCGAAGACGCGTCCCGTGTTTGGTTGACCATCATGTTCTGGCTCGGCAGTATGTTCCCGTTGAAGATTGAATTGTCGCGGATTGACGCGGTGTTATCTCGACTCGTATAGGACCGTGGCTCGTGGAAGCCGGAACAAACGTTATTAGGAAGATCCGATAGATTGTTCTGCTGCGCACTACTATTAACAACTTGACTATTGGACGCTATACTTTCGTTAATCGCATTGTTGGCGTTCGTCGCTGTGATCGCAGCGTTCAGGCTGGTCATGTTACTGGCGCTCGCGACCATACCTTTCTGTATATTAATATTAGTCGCATTGTTTATCTCAACATTTGTACACTCGTTTCTAATGCTTAAGACATTCACAAGCGCGCGATTCCCTGTCGAATCGAGATTAGACTCGCTCGAGTTGTTTTCGGACTGATTGTTCAACGGTGTTTGTCCCGTATTATCCAAGTATGCCTTATTCTTGGCGCTTCGCGCATCGTTACTTAACTCTGAACACGAGTCTGAATTGTTGCTGTCGACACTCGCAGCTTTGTTTGCCATGCTATTGTTCGCCAGATTCGTGTTGTCGAAAGATGAATATTCAGCTTCGAGATTGCCGTCCCTGGTGCTCGAACCGCATTGACTTGGCACACTTGGGGACGTCGATGACGGCGAGAGATCCGAAGAAGTAGTCGCCATCGCATTCTCTTTCTCGTGACATTCCAGATCTGCTTTCTCACGTGAATTCTCCACGTCTTCTGCTTCCACGTTTGTGCATTCAATAGGAGTAACGAGTGTATTGTCGAGAGCCACGAGCGTATTGTCGAGGGTGACGTTTGTGTAAGTGGACTCCTCGTTGACGCCTGCGATGGATACCTGTTCGCACTGACCGTACAGATCAATCACAGCGAAGACGTACGGCGGCAAATCAGTCGCGGCTATACCCTGATCAACGCCATTAATGAATAAATGCAATCGATTATCTTCGTCGATCAGCAAACCCACAATAGAGTTGCATTGAAGATTTTCCAAGCCAGCACCGTACTTTGTTTTCACCCTCGTGCCGTTGTGAAATATCCAATCGCTGCAGATGATCCACGAATGCCTTTTAAAACCAAGTGCCGTCAATGGGAAACTTGTCTGCTTTTCCGGCGTTATACAGGAAACGCCGCAGAGGATATTCGATACCCAACGTTCATTTAGTTTCTCTATCTTCACTTGGAATGGCTTGCCCTTTATTAACGGTCGATTGGACATTACTACACCCTGATTGTAACTGGCCACTCGCCTGGCGATCGTCTTTGTTTCCAATTGAATGTTTCTTCCGTGATTCTCATGGAATTCGTAGTTCCAATTTCCGTCACCACCAGTTACACCGACGATGGCGGGTTGCGTTGGCGTAAGTGTCACCTCATTTATTAATTTGCCCTCGGATACATCTATGGATGTATCCATTCCCGCATCGTTTCTCGGCGGCATTGGGTCCAGCAGGAGCTCCAACGAATCTTGCAATCTCAGGCTGGCATTAGGAGATATCACGGGATTTTGCTGCTTGCTGCTGGTGATGTTCACGGCCACAGTGCTACCAAAGAGCTCAATTACCGCATACACTATCTCCGGTACATCAGACGCCGCTATACCCATGTCCTCTCCATTCATGTAGAACTTGAGGTTGCCTTCGGGTGTGCGTTTCACACCGATCTTGTCGCTTACTCGTAACCAATCCAGACTCGTGCAATAATTAGAGGTGAGCGCAAAACCCATGTGCCTCACCTCGTTACCTGTTAGATACCAAGCATCACTAGGTATGGACGTCATACCAGGCACAAGGTTCATCGATGTCAACCAGTTCCCCGTCTCGTTACTCAGGATACCTATTCTCAAACAACCGCTCCATTCATGCGCTACTTCTTGAATCGCAATTTCGAACAACTCGTTATTTTCCAGCGGTGCATCACTCAACAGCACAGCGTTATTGTATTCTCTGCATCTGGTTGCCACCGTTCTATCACTATTTAGTTGTATGTTCAGTCCGACCGACTCGTGAAACTTGTGGAGAATTTCCGTTTGTGCCTGAGGTTGGATCACCGAAGTCGGTTGTTGACTAATACTATTTTCCGACGGTAAATATTGTTGTGTCAGCGGATCTCTGCGTTCAGGCAATACAATCGTTACCTGAAATAAATCACTTTGAATTAATTGCGCTGAAAAACGCGATTGTTATCATTATAACATAATGCATAGAGCGAGTATTTGTTGTACCTGTGCGCATTGTCCATACAGATCGATTACTGGATAAACGTTTGATGGTAGACCGGTACAAGCAGTACCTTGATCTACTCCATCCAAAAAGTAATGCAAGGAAGAATCCGAGCACCGCATCATTCCGATCCGATTGCCTTCCACTAATTTATCTAAATCGCAAGAGTAATTATTGCGCAACGTAACTCCGTCCCGCATCACCGTCGATCCTGAGAGCATCCACGTGTCGTGATCGATATCTGTCATCGTAGATGGGAATTCTAATTCATCGGGTCTTATCACAGTAACACCTGTAATTTGAAGACATCGAGAGATTATACGAACAACTTTCTCTTATTATGTTTAGATATACAATTGGAATAGCAATTACCTGCTTCTATAGCACCGGACCATCTAGCAACCATTTTATCTATCGTTACTTCGAACATTTCACCGTCACGTAATGCGCGATTAGCAATTACAATAGCTTCGTTAAATTCACCCAGAGCTCGCGGTCTGGACGCTGTTAAACCATTATTTGTGATCCTCGCATTTTTACCATGTACATGATGAAACCTTAGATCGCTGTCAACAGATTCACACAATCATCTACATTTGACGACATAATATCGATAAATCTATAAATCTGTATCTCTGTCGGATAATCGCACCTGTACAACGTTGTGTTGCTAAAACTGGAATTGTTTGTTGTCGGACTGTAAAAGTCCACGTTATCAACTATGGTAGCTTGAGCGGCCTGCCCATAGAGATCAATTACCCCGTAAATCCTTTCGGGTACATTCATCGCGGCTACACCCTGATCCGCGCCATTCACGTAAAAATGTAACGTCGAGTTATCCTTTCTCATCACACCCACGCGATCACCAATCTGCAGACGGTCCAGATTCTGACCATATTGATCTATCATTGTGGTACCGTTGTGCATCACGCCATTGCCCGTCATCATCCATGTGCCGGATCTGCAAGCGATATGAGCCACCTTCGAGCAATAACATAAACAGGTAAACAACTTACCGCGATCTTTTTAGTTCTTCGTGGTTTGTAAGATCGCTTAAAATCGATGTTCACGTCTTTACCTACCTAACATTCGTCATGGTAAAGGGAAATTCCAACTCCGTTGGGGAATGCGTAGTAACTCCTATCTCAATAGAACCAGCCCATTTTGTAACGATTTTATCTAATCTAACTTCAAACAGTTCATTGGGTTTTAATGGTCTTGAAGTTAATACCACTCCGTTATTGAAATCATCTATGGCGCTGCGAATAATTAATATCCATTGTTAAAAAAGAATTATAGATGCAAATTTATTGGACGAATAATAAATATATCTTTTCACTTACTTAGGTCTATGTGCTGTACGTCCATTGTTGATTACATCAGCATGTGTGCCACAACAGGAATGAAACATTAGTCTATCGGGTAATTCTTCTTCTCCAACTTCTGCAAAGTTTATTAGATTAAAAATATCAATATTAATTGTTTACTTTCCACTTTTATGGAAATTTGATATCTGCATATTATTTACCTTCACTTTCCAGACCCTGTAATTGCAATGTGTTTCTTCTTGTAACTAGATTTTGTTCTTCCCTTTCATCACGATCGACGATGGTTACTTTTACAGTCATTCCATAGAGATCTATTACACCCCACACACCTGTTGGTATTTTAGCAGCGATACCTTGATCCAAACCATTTATTAAATAATGGAGATCTCCGTTACTCTGCCTAATCATTCCTACACGGTCTCCTTCCTAAAAAAAAAAAAAAATTATGCACAATATATTTAATGCAAAAGGAAAAGACAATAGATTTAATATATAAATCTGATCTTATCTTACTCTCAATTCATCCAAGTTGAATTCTCCGTATTCTCGTTGTGTGCCTTTACCGTTCGTTAAAATACCACAGCCAGACATCATTGTTGTACCAGAGCGCATATTAGTCATTGTCGCTGGGAATTCTAGTGCTGTAGGACTATGAGTCGTAACACCAACTTCTATGCTCCCTGACCATTTGTAAACTAGCCTATCTATTCGTATCTACAATAATTTCATAATTTATAAAGTAAAAAAAAAAGTAATAAATAATTCTAACATAAAATAATAATTGCAAGAATTGCCAGAAAAAAATTAATTATTTTACAATTATTTACATAAGAGCTTTTATAACTTTATGAATTTATATATATCTTTGGATGCTTACTTCGAATAGTTCGTTATCTCGTAGTGGCCTATGTGTCATTACAACACCATTGTTAAACTCATCGAGTGGTCTCCGCCTTTCGGCAGTTCTGGCATTATTGGACAGCTTTACTAACGTCCCGACTCTTTCATGAAACTTCAATCTATCCTCTCTTATTGCGGCAGGGGTAGGATTTTTGGGTAAGTTAACATTTACATTGACATTTAAATTAACATTTAAGTTAGCGACTAGATTTGTTGTTGAGGTACTGGAACTTTCCCCCATAACATAATCATTATTAATCTCGACTTCGTTTTTCGGTATGTTACACAAAGTGGCAAGTCTGGGATGTGCTATGCTGACTTGTACACAATCACCATACATATCTACAACGGCAAAAATACGCTCCGGAATGTTGCTGACAGCAACGCCTTGCGAAACACCATTGACGTAGAATACCAGCTCATGCTATAATTACAAACAGAAAATTACAATTAATTACTACCTAGAGTATAACTAAGAGAAATCATAGACTAATGAGTTACAAATTACATTGGATGTCCGAATTACTCCTAAAGTATTTCCTTCCTCCAGATCATTAAGATCCGTTCCATACATATCGACAATTCGATCTCCATTGTGAACAATGCCGCAGCCAGTCATAATCCAAGATCCATGGCGAAGGTTTATGGCACAGGATGGTATTTCCAATGTCTCTGGATCACATTCTGTCACTCCAATTTCTATACTGCCACTCCATGATATCATCTGTACAATTTTTAAAATGTACATCAGTTTTCGCAAGATTAACATATATATAATAAACACAAATTCAACATTTTCATAAAATACATATTATTAAATATTTTAAATCAAATTAAACATTTCAAAGACGCGAGCACTTGATGAGAAAAATAAAATACACAGGACGTTTCTACCTATCGACAAGCACTAAACACCGCACCACGTGCACGAGACAGATTCTATACTCCACAATTATTCCGCGGTAGGATTGCTGCAGAGATGGTGCACTGTGTCGCAAGGATGTAAATACACATGGGCGCGAGCCGTTTCTCAGAAAAAGTTGTTTATGTGTGGGGTGCGCGCGCGCGCGCGCGCACGTACCTTCTTGTCGATGGTGACTTCGAACAGCTCGTCATCCTGGAGCGGCTCGGCGCTGAACACCAGGCCGTAATTGTACTCGGAGAAATTGCGCGTGGCGGTGCAATTGTTGTTGCTGAGGGTGACACGGTGGCCGCATCGCCGGTGGAACATGTCGAACCCCCAAGTCTCTTCACCGTGTCACGTCGCGTCGCGTCGCGTCGCGCCGTCGTACCCTACGGACCCCGCACCCCGCAGTCGGCGCGGTCGACGAACGTGCCAGCACCAACGCGCCGCCGCGTCGCGACACATCGCTGCCCTTCTCGCCCTGCTCCGCACGCTCCACACGCTCAACTCTCTCTCGCTCTCCTCGCGGTCGGCGGTCGGCGGTCGATCTGAAATACAAATGAGAGAATTGCGTGCAAAATGAATGAGACAGAGCGGGAAGATAAAATGCGAAAAATAAGGAAAGAAAATATGTATGTATTATATATTAAAATAATGCAAGGAAATATCACCTTCCACTTCTCTCGTCGTTTTACGTTATATTACACGTTTCTTGTGAATGTAAAATGAAATAATAAAATCGTTTTATTCGGCCTTTAATCTCTCTTTCTCCCAGAGCTTTTCTCTTACTATCTATATATTTTCTCTATCACTCCTTTCTCTCGTATTTATTTAAATTCTCAAGTGTTAGCGAAATATGGAATTTTGATTCGCGCGCACATACAAGTGGACCAGTTGAGTACAATTGAATTTTTTTTCTCACTGTTACGTCATCCAAAGCTGTGTTCTGAAATTCACTGCCAACACTGAAAATCTATAACACTGGGAGCGAATTTCGGAACACAGCCTTACTACTGCAAAGCTTGACCAATCAGGACTTCTCCCGCCTTTTAACCCGATTGGTTCGTGGCCACGTTCGGGATACAATGACTTTTTCCTCTTTCTTGAAAACGGCGCGTATAATCCAATAATATCCACAAAGCCATCTATTACCTCGTCGGTGGCAAAGGTAAGCTAATAAATTGTATGTAAGTATATATAATTGAATGAGTATATGTAACAGTATTATATATATATATATATATATATATATATATATATATATATATATATATATATATATATATATTAATGTAGAACTTTCAGATTTGTGTCAAATATTGTTCGATTTGTTTTATATTTTTCATAAATTTTTATTAATTATTAAAATTTTCCTCCTTTCTTTCTTAATAATTTTATTTTGTTTCACAAACTGTCAGAACCATAGACTTCTATACATTATACATTTATATTATATTGTAATGTTTTATTATTATTATGTATTTCTGAAACAAAATAAAGTTAATAAAAATAAAATTATTGAGGACAAGACAAGAGGAAAATTTTTATAATTAATTAAAATTTATGGATGTTATAAAAAAAAGTCGAACATTATTTGATATGAGTAAATATTTTAAATTAATATTTATCATATATGTATCTTTTGCAATTTCTTAGATCATCGATAAATTTACATAATAAGATTTATTATCATTAAGTATATTTACAATCGAATATAACATATGTGTATGATAGTCTTATATTAAAACTCGATAAGTGTGCTATAAGTGATAAGGATGTAACACCAAGAGAGGAATGCGAGAACATATATTTTGAGTTATTTGGAGTTTAACACGCACAACCTGCGAAGACACAAGTAATTATTTGATGTTCTCTTTAAATCTTTTATAAAGGATTTTTTTTATAAAGTAAAAAAAAGTTACGAATTTTATTAAGCTTCTTAGATTGGTGCGCTACTTAACGAACTTTGTTATCATTTTTTTTTATCTTTACAAATTAATTTGTCTATGCTTTTCATCTCGCTTTTTAACGTTAGTGAATTAATTGCGATCGACTATTATACGATAAAAGACGTCAAAAGATGATTGTTCCCGAAGAGAGTTCTTTGTGTAAATCAAAGTCTCAAGTCTTTCGCTTTTATCTTCGTGATTAATCCATTCATCTTATCCATCATATTCATCAGTTTTTTTTTTAGTACATTGAATCATTTCTAATAAACAAAATCGATTGCTTGCCTTGATCAAATATTACATGATAAAAAATAAAAAAATATGTCTTTCTGAAAAAGAATCTTTCCCCTATGCACAAAATTTCGACTTTTATTATTATTATTATTATTATTAAATGAAGTTTCTGATTTTTCGTGAATATTTAAGGTTTATTTTATATATTAGTTTTTTTTAATACACTTTAATATATTTTCTATACTTTTTAATGATTATATGAAAAAGAATTTTTAGAAATAAACTTATCCGTAATTTAAATGATAAAGGAATATATATATATTTATGTTTCTTTTTAAAATTTTAATTCACTTACAGTTCTATTTCTAATTTTATTTATTTATTTATTTATTTATTTTTTGAGAGATCATAAATAAATTTTTGGAAAATGCTGTGAAAAGATATTTGTGCGAAATATACGTTTAAAATTTTTAATTAAGATTACAAATGATCAAGACTAAATCTATATGACTCATATCTCTTCATTAATGTACTATTCTATAATCATGAAATACTTTTTTTCCTAAAAAACAGTCCCGCTGAACAGCTGCATCAATTCTACGAACTATTAATCTTTCTTTTAATGCGTTGGATGTACAGTTCTTTTGAAGTGTTCAATCTGTCTCTCACATTTGCGTACACTTTTATTTCTGAACTAAAAATGACTGATATTGACATATGTATTTCTCATTGAAAATATATAGTCTAAATTTTTCGCTATTTTATTCTTGGCTCAGAATGTAATTATTTAAGAGCAAAAGTCGAAGTCAAAATTATCAGGATTATTTTGCATGTTTCTTTTAAGTATTTCTATAATGAATCTGTCTATTTTTGACAGATTATTAAGAAAATATCTAAAAAATTTAGTATGCAATAACTATACGCGCAACAAATTGATTAGAATGTCGTCGTCTTTAATTTCTCTACAGATGTTCTCGTAATTGAATTACTTTCAATGTATTGTATACTATCCATAAATTTGTTTCATAAAATCCTTTCTATTTTATATTTTTTATTTTTTACCATTAAAATAACATCTGTTTTGTACGGAGCATGAAAGCATATTATCTGCTTCTTAATGGTTGTTCGAAGATATTCTTGAACGGACTTCAAAATACACAGACACACAAAAAGTTGATGTTATGAAAATTGATATTCTAAGTAGAAGACAAGAGTCCAACAACTACTCTCCAATAAAAAAACATCAAGTATCAAGTGATCGATGTATGTAAGTTCACGCTTATTTCTTTCTGCGCGCCGTTTTCTATAAAATAGAACTTTGTAAATTTTTCGATCTTACTTTAAAATATATATTTCAAAAATATTTTTAAAAAATTAGACTTTAAAAAATTGCAAGGCTAATTGATTTGTTTTACCTTCTTAAAGATAAGAAACCTTCTTTAATCAAAAAATAGACTCTAAGCACAAAGAGATTTATAAGATCTGCGATTTATGCGTGTGTCGACGAAGGCCGCACACACGATTGTCAATAGAATAGCTTACTAGTGAAATTCGGAAAAGGGAGAAAATTTTTCCGAAACGTTGCATTTTGAAGGGATAGTTTCGATACGATTTAGAAAAATAGGTATTCAATTCTCAAATTTTCTCCACACATATGAGAAATCGGAGAACCAATGCCCGCTGATAGATACCACTTGGACTTTGAACGGTCAAAGATCGCCTTCGCGCAAGAGGTGCTCTTGTTCTCATCGTGGTGCATCAGATGAATCTCGGTTGTCCTGACAGAAGAAACGCTTACTCGGCTCAGTCAGTTAGTTCAAAGATTGCTGTGAACGAAACAAGATTAGTGAGAAGATAGAAAAACCGAAGATGTCTTTCGCTTTATTAAAGAATCCACCCGGGCCCGAAGCTAGAGCTCTGGCCGAGAAAGAACTTAGGGAAACCGAAGAAAATGTGAAGAACGGTATCGAGAATTTGAGGAAATTAATCGAAGGTAAATATTAGTAAATATATATATATATCTCGCGTCTTTCAAAGTTTTTTATTAATTTTAAACTATAGAAAGATTAACTATAGAGAGATTTGAGTATCCTTAATAAAAGTTTATAAAATGTTATACACCCTATTTTTCGCGATATTTTTTTTAAATGTTGAAAAATTATTCAGTTTTTTTCGGTGTGCTACTGTATTTTATGATCTTGAAAAGATATATGCATATTCGTTCTATTATATATTATTATAAAATTACCTATGCCTAGGGGATGAATTTTAAGAAGATATACTGTTCTCTCTAATTTTCTCTCTTTCTTTTTCTTTCTCTCTCTTCTATATTATTCACTATTTACTATTTTATTATTTTAATTTTTAATTATATATATATATATGTATATTTTGTTGTAGGATAAGAAAATTAGCTGTGAATCAAATGTTAGTTATATTGTATTATTTGTTCATATATATAATTTTTATTGTTTGTTAAATAATACCAATGTTATCAAATTATTGAATGGATATATAGATACTTGTACATAGATAAAGTATACTTTATCTATCTATATATTGATAAGTAATCAGGTGCAAGAAGTAAATGAAAATAACATTCTTTCGAAATTCATTTTAAAAACTGTAGCATTAAATAGTACATAAAGAGTCTTTTATGGTATAAAGTTATAATATTAAATTTGATGGAAAATTATAATTATAAATAGTTTAATGTTAAATTAAATGTTTGTGGTTGTTCGTTTCCCAGTTAACCATATAACAATGTTTTAACTTTACAATGTTTTAGCAAAATACAAACGCTTTGTTGTGTATACACATGTTATATTTAAAATGCGTAAGAAAATAGAAAACTAAAATGCATAATATTTGTTTAAATTTTAGCAATCTAATAATTAGTAATTTTGTTAAAAATGATATTTAAGAAATGATAAAGCATTTTGAGAACTAATTCATAACTACTATTCAGGGTCCAATATGTTGTGCATTATTTATTATTTTATAAAAAAATATAAAACAGTTATTAAATTGAACAAAGTCATCTGTTAAATAAAGGTAAATAAAGGTTCTTTTTATTAATTAATTATACTTGTTAAATATTTTGATCTTCGGCATCCTTTCAAACAAAAATATAAAATTTCATTTCATGTGTTTATTTTATCTTATAATGCAGTGATATAAGTGTAATTAAAATAATCTCTTAATATTCTAAAAATATGCAGTGGCGGATATTTTTGTCACGTAATAGTGGCATAAATGAACGTTAGTTAATATTATTTTTGTACTTTTCATTTTTATTAAATACCTATGTAGTTTTAGAATTTTTAATAATATATACAAAAAAAGAACTCTGCACGATGCTTGAAGTTTTAATGATAAATTTCCTGATATAACTTTATAGTCGATTTTGTTTTTTCACAAAAATGTTATAGTTTTTAAATTTTAAAAAATGTGATAAAAATGAATATCCTTAGTGTTATAAATTGTAAAATTAACATAAATTATATATAATTTATCTAAAACTCTGCTTTAAAACAACAAATATACTATCATGAAGTTTATCTTATGAACTTTGAGACTTATTTGAGATATACAAATATCACATTACTTTAAGACTCGGTTAATGCTTTTTTTTTGGCAAGAGATGAAATTCGAATTGGTCTAGATTTAACATAATAAGAATTCTCTCATTACGCATTATAAAAAATTAAAATGAATCAACTTACATTTATATATGAAAAGCGATACGTTATCTCGAAGATTATAGAATTTAGCGCAATGACTCGAACTTGTACTTCTACACTGAAAAATGAATGAATATTAAACGTTGCTTTATTTCTTTTCTGATATTAATCAGTCGCTTAATATTGTCGTAAATGCCAAGGTTATCGGATTTTTTTCCACTATAATAAGTATTATTAATAAGTCTAATTATAACTAATAATTAAAAAGTATAAGTATAATAAATTCATAATTAAAATATATATATATATATATCAAGTAAATAATATTTTCGATATGATAAATATTATTTTCGCACCAATAAAATCAATTTTGAAGGATATACTCTAAAAATTAATTTATATATAAAGATTTACTCGTAACAATAAATAATAAAATAATAATAATTATATCATGTATAAATATTTCCGAGTTTTTTCTTAAGTAATCTGAAGCTTTGAACAAAACGAACCGGTTCGACAGCATATTGTTGAATCAATGCATTGAAAAATAATAAATCAAGGTCGTTTAGAAGATAAAGCGCTCTATGTGACATTCTAAAAAATAACATTCCAGAAAAATAAATCAAATTTGATTTATTTTTTCCGAAATTAAGACAAAAGTTTAAAACTTCCAAAGTTCTAACTATCATGATCAATTTTTAAACTGGCTACTTCAAACCACCAAGTGAATTTCAACTCTTCTGATTTCGAGCGTTGAAATGTTTTGACATTATCTAAAATCGATAAAATAAAATTAATACTTTTTAAAAATAATTTATTTTTATTTATTATAATTAGTAATATCTTGATAATATAATTAATTAATTAAATAATATAATTAATTAATTATCTATAATGATAAAATGCATTATTTTACAAATATAAAGTATAAACATAAAGTAGAACAAAAAATATACAAGCTAGACTAGTTGATTGATATATGTGTGTAACATATTTTATATCATAAAATATGATCAGAATATTTCTTCAGACAGAAATATTTGTTTGCCATAAGTACCTTATATACATGCAAAACGCAAGAATAAAAAAATCAACGATAACGAGGATCGATCCGACGAGTCGAGTGCACCTTGACCCTCGTACACGATAAAGTACAGAGAAGATATACACGTGATATCAAATATTAAGTATCAAGTAAATATCGAACGTAGTCTTAAAAACTTTTAGAACTTTCGACAATAAATTATCTACTTGAGGATGCTTGACACTTGGCTATTCGGTTTCACACAACATAGGGCAAGTTTTTTAATTCATCGACTGATGAATCGCATGATGCGTAAATACAACACATGCTGCATTTGCGCATCATGCGATTGATCAATTGATGAATTAAAAAACTCGCCTATCTCAAGATTATAGAACGAAAGTCCAAAATGCAGAACATTTTAGCGCGTGATATATATGTACATACTTATTACGAGATAAATTTAAAAAAAATATAAATAATCACCCGATAAGCAAATATCATTAAGTTTTGCGAGTAATTAAATAACCTTATCTTTGTCGCTATGCGAATATATATATCGTGGTCTGCATTTTTGTCGAGCACGTATTTATCATTCTTGGACGTTCTACGAATCATTTTTGGTCGTCCGTCATTCATTTCCGTCGCCAGGTATTGTGCAATTGTTGTTGCGTTATACGCGCGGCATGCGCATCTATTTTGTTTGAAGTAGAATAAAAAATAGTGACATTCGCAATTTCCTTAATAAGAAGTCACGAGAGGATTTCTTCAAGAATAGAAAATCGTAACCTCGCACGCGAAATTGGCTTAAAGCGATTTGTCAACGTTTGCGATTTGTCAAGACGACCGCAGAATTGACAAAAGAATGATATATATACATATACCTATGTGTGATTATAATTAATGAATCTTGTATTTTTATAAAAGTCTTGCTTAATGAGCTGCGAAACTTAATCTATTCTTTTGAATAGTTAAAAAAATCATTTAAAAAAATCTATACATTATAACTTTTGTTGCTTATGATGACCATAAATCATGATGATGACACATTATTAACGACGTACCTTGATCAAGTAGCATAATTCGATAACAGATGACAGAACGTTACAAAGTCCGATGATTCTTCCACATTAGAAGAATGATCAGCTGGCACAGTGAATCATTATTGGAAAAATATGTATACTTATGATTATTCATGTTGTTCACGTGCACAACAGATCACGTTCAAACAACATTAACATAAATATTTATAGTAATGTATCAAGTAGATTGTATGTACTTCGAATGCTTTATTAGTAGCTGATTTTTATTTTTTTTTTTTTTTTTCCAAAAAGCAAAAATATATACACAAATGACTCTTTTCAATTTGTAATTCAAAATTAATAAAATCAAGAATCTTACAAGTTAATTTTACAATATTAAAATATAGATTGAAAAATCTAAATCTGATTTTATAAACAAAAATAATAAAGAAGTTTTATATTAAATATGCAAATTTTGGTGATTATTTATATGTCAATGTGAAAAATGTTCTTTTATTCCAGAGGATAAAACACTTCACTACTGTACCGACGATGACTTTCTCTTGATCTTCCTGCGACCATGTAAATTTTACGCGCAAAGTGCGTACGAACTCATGAAACGCATCGCGGATTTTAGACATAAAAATGCAGTCCTGTTCTATGATCTGATGCCGAGCGATGAAAGAGATGCCATCGTCAATTCTAGCGTCATCAATGTTTTAAAAGGCACAGATCATAAAAATCGTAGGGTGATGATAGTTCAATCTGGTAAAACTTGGGACCCGTCTAAAGTCACGAGCGATCAAATTTTGAGAATGTTTTATCTAGTTCATCTAATGGCCCTACAAGAACCAGAGACACAGGTATATATTAATAAATATTCGATAAACCAAAATCCAAACAGTGATAATAACGCTGTTTGTATTACAATTAAGCTTCAACAATAAAACATATAATCTTGAATCGGATGCAAACATGAGCGAGGCGTGATTACACTTTAGTCAGTTGAAAAGTGACTTGATATGAATAATCCAAACGTCAATAAGAAAAAATATACCTAATCTTTTTTTTTCCTCATTCCGAAATTAAATACGTTGTTAATATTTTTAATCAATTTTTTTATAATTATTTTGTCGAGCGTCTATCTTTTGTCGGGTCACAGATATTACGTGTATTTTTTTTTTTTTAGATATTTGGAACCGTTGTCATAATGGACTTCGATGGTCTCGCCATGAAACAAGTTAAAGGAATGCCACCGAGCTTTAGCATAAAACTCCTCAATTTCATTCAAGACGCAATGCCATTGCGTTTAAAGGAGGTATAATAATATTAATTCTTAATCATATTAATAATATTAATAAAATTACTTCTGTATAAAAAATCTTACTCTTATATTTAGTGTGGATTAAGTCTAACATCGATAAATTTAACTGTTACCTGTCTTTATTTTTCACACGCGGTATAACTCTTATTTTCGATTCATCAATTCCTGTTACATAAATATCTAAGTATTTTATTTAATCGACTTTGTTTCAGATTCATTTCGTAAAACAGCCGTTTCTGTTTAACATGGTATGGACAATGTTTAAGCCATTCACTAGGGAGAAGCTGAGGAAACGCATGTTCTTTCATGGTACCAATATGTCTTCGCTTCATAATCACATTCCTGCAAGCCACTTGCCAAAAAATTATGGCGGTGAACTACCGGAAATGGATTACACCAGTGCCGATTGGTATCCAACAATGATAAGTGCCGAAGATAAAATCCAAGGTGAAAATGATGAGAAAATATATTTATTTGAATTATTAAATAATTCATAATTACAAATAATAAATAATAATTAAATAATTCCTAAATTATTTAATTATTAATAGATAAAATTTATTTTAATAAAAATATATTGTATATTCCGATATCTCTTCGTTAATGTAAGAAAAATATGCGACTATAGGAAATTTATATTCTTTTTTTCTTTTACAGAGTGGAATACGTACGGCTATACCAAAAAATAAGCTAAATTTTCATCAGAAAATAATATTTTTGTATAATAAGATAGAAAAAATAAATCCCAAATAGTCATCCTAATATAATATTATTATACAATTTTTTAACCTTCGGAAGATGTTATAATATATTACACGAGGCATATATTTTTGTAAGCTAACATTTATTAAATGCGTATATTTTATATATAGTGATAATTTATAGAAACATGTCGACATACTAATATAAAAATAATAATTCAGGATTAACTGGTTAGTATTATTATATTTCATGAAGTGAATTAAATGCTCATTTTATGAATAGGAAAATTGAAAGAGATATAAAATATTAAGATTTAAAAGTGAATTTTGTTTGCTACTTAAAAAGAAATACCGAATATATATAGAGAATTTCATATCAAAAGATAAATTACAATACATAAGATTTTTTAAATAAAAATATATTGTATATTCGTGCAATTTGCAGGTTAACAATCCTGTTATAAAAATAAGTTTTTCAAAAGAATTAATTATTATATTCAGAGAAAATTAATTCATTGATTAATAAATTCAAAGTTTTTTCTAGTTAAAGTACATTAGCGCACATATTAGTTATAGTATATATCATACATCACTTTATAAATAATGTAAACATTACTATGTAATATAATTATAACGCAATATTAATGCTTCTGCATTAATATCAATTATTCATAAAAGGGACTTATGACATGCGATTTTTACCAATCTTTTTTTTCTTTCAAAATAAAATTATTAAATCATATTATTGTACTATAACTATAAGTGCAAGAAGCGCTTAAATGTTACGAAAATATATATTATATGATCGTTAAGTATAAAAATGCTGAATGGAATTAAGGGGATACTGAAGCTGTTCCATATAATACTAAAATCTAATCTAACTTAACATAACAATATATTTGCTTACTATAAAAATTACAATTTATACACATAAAATAAAATAAGTTTCCATTCTAAGGATTGCATGAAAGAATATTTGTGAACTTTTAGAAATGAGTTTAGAAGCCTAGATAAAAAACATTTTGTTGCAGAAAATGTTTTTTATCTAGGCTTCTAAACTCATTTCTAAAAGTTCACAAATATTCTTTCATGCAATCCTTAGAATGGAAACTTATTTTATTTTATGTGTATAAATTGTAATTTTTATAGTAAGCAAATATATTGTTATGTTAAGTTAGATTAGATTTTAGTATTATATGGAACAGCTTCAGCATCTCCAGTACTTTATTAATATATATGTATATATAATATCTTAATATATATTATAATCGTATACATATGTTATATAGTCATATATGCATTTATATTTTTTGAAAATATTATATTTTTTAAAATATTTCTCAAAATCTGAACTACTTACTTTATTATTGAGATTTACCAATAAAATTAAAGAACACTTTATTAACGTAAAAAAAACTCAACTATATGTAATAATAATGTATTATTTCCCAGGAAAAAGTATTTTTATGTAGTAAAATAGAAAAAATAAATTACAATCAAAGAGTTGGGCATTATTATAATAAATTTTTTTAAAAATAAAAGTTTGAATGATTTTATTCTCAAACTCTCTTTTAACCAAATAAAAATATGATCAAATTCAAATATAAAATATAGAGAAAAATAATCTCTATAAGTAAATAATATAAATGAATAATGTATTTTTAATTTAGAAATTTGATCAAATTATGAATAGAATGGACAAAAAGAGAAAAAAATATTTACTTACATTAAATTAATCTTATAAATAATGTAAGCAATTTTTAAAATAAAAAAAAACAATAATTATTAATATAATATTTAATTATTTGTTTTTGGAAAAACTGACTTGAAGCATGACTCTAAATTTTATCTGATAATTTATTTGCTTTTGGTTTAATCATGATCACAAATAACTGCTGATTTTTTTGGCATAAAAAGTTTCATTTCATACAAATAATCTTACGATTCATTGATAAACTACTTTGATTTTCATTTGATTCAATTTCAGGAATTTCAGAAATATTCATTTTTACTAAAAACATAAAGTTATTTTAAAAATGCGTACTTACTTTTATTATGAAAATTATTTATGATAAAAGAATAAATGTATTTTATAACATAGATCCTAGAATTTACCAAATAAAAATAATCCTAACTTACACTCAATATTTAACACATCACTGTTAGACTAATTAGAATGATAAAGAACAATTACTTAATAAAAAAATGAACATATATAATTACCTTGATATATTTATAAATCTGTAATCATGAAATTAATAAATTATTTGAGTTGTTTGCTATCGATAATTGTAAAAAATAATTGCAAGAAATACAAACATCTCAATCAGTGTATTCAAATATCAAAAACTATAACAACCAATTGTTGTCTAAATCATTACTTTATGTTTCATATATCGATCTTACAAGTCTCGAGACATATCCGGCTTTTTAATAAGAGTATTGAAAGCATCTCACAAGATATAAAAAAATTATTAACATTTTAGCACCAATATCAATATTGCAAAATCATTATTTTTCATATAATATTTTGTAAAAATTTGACCTTGTACTTCTTATTGAGCGATCACATAAATGTGAAAAAATTAATTAAAGTTAATAATAAATAATTTTAAAGTATTAATATAAAAATATTAATTAATATAAAAATATTTTATTATGGAGAGCTATATTAAATTACAAATGTGAATATGTTTTATATACGTTATATTATACGATAATTTTGAATAAATTGAGAAAATAAAAAAGGAGCATTTTATCTATTTTAGAATAAATATAAATAATAATTAATTGATATTTATAGTATTAATTACTTATCACATGTCTTTATAGGTTACCAGATGCTCTTCCAGATCTCCTTTTCTTTTCTTGTTTATTCTTTGCTGTTTACTCATGGCGCACTCATGATTTACTGACGAAGACATGATTATGTCTAGTCATACATAACGATCGCGAAATATTTTAAGTGGCACTCCCGTTAATAATTATACAAGATACTCATTTTATTATATCGTAAAAAAATAGTACGAAAAATATACAATTCCCTCGACGTTTATACGAAGCAAAAATCACGCGCTACTCAATTACAACACTGTTTTTAATATGCATATATATATATATATATATATATAGGAGAAAGGCGGGACACTTAAGTAAAACGCATAAAATAATATATATTCAACAGATATTAATTAAATTACTCTTTTGCAAAACAAACTTTGTATTTTTTTGATTTATTATAAACAAAAAATAGAACATTTTTCTTAAACTATCTTAGAAAAAAAATCAATAACTTATTGCTGCTATTTTCGAGCAGCCAAAAAATGGCGGGTAGCCCCGGGCATATGTTTCAACAATTATCTATTCGTTCTTGTTTTTACAAACATCACAATAAAAATATATAGGATATGAAGGATCAATGTCTACGCGTTCTTCGTGTGCCCATTCTTTGCATTTATTACATTGAATCCAGTTTTCTTCGAGTGTCTTGATATTCATCTTGATAAAAAAGATTTTAATTGTTTTGTTTTGTTTTGCGTTGATAAGGAATACCTTTAGTACCTTTAGTATCTTTACTTTTTGCAACAAGTTTATTTATATATGAAGACAATGTATATGTATATAATTTATTAATAATTATAATTATATTTAAAATAAATACATTAATGTTATTTAGTAAATTAAAATATAAACTGATAATTACAACAATAAAATGTATTATTTTTATAATTTAAAGTTAATAAATATGTCCGGAGGTACCCGCCACATTAATGTCCGGATACTCAATTGACTTGATCTAATATATTTATTAATTAATTTGTGTAATGTAAAAAGAATTAATTAAATATATAAGAATCTTAAATTATATTTAATTGTTAATATTAAAATCAATAAGACATGTAACAGCACTTACATTTAATGAACAGTAAGCATCGATAAAATTTGATGGGCGTCGTAATATCACTCTTAACGGGAATAAAACTGATTTTAACATCTGATCCGCTTGGCGTACATATTATTACTGACTTGCAATTGCTCATGTGCTGAGACAGACATGTTTTAACGTGTTATTTGTTTTTTTTTACGCAGTTTAGTTTAGAGATAAAATGTTCGGAGTTACCCGCTGTCCGAGACTACCCGCCTTTCCCCTATATAACTTTATACATGTTCACAACTTTAATTATATATATACAATAGTACAATATAAATTGTAAAATCGATAAATGTATAAATAAATTGACATAGCCAGTCGTTTAGGCTCATTCAAAGGCTCATGATCTTTAGTGTCTTGCGGGGTGCATACGTGAAGGCGTTTGCGGTGGTTGCCCAAGCCGTCTCAGTTAATAATTACAGTCGGACCTCTTATCCTACGACATTTTCGGTCCGGAATCTTCTCCTTAAACCTCTGATTGTACGACAAAAATTTGAGAGTGGGGATATAATTCCCCTTTCACGGTCGTAGCAGGAGAGGATTTTTTGTCGTAGGATAAGAGGTCCGATTGTAATTTATGTTTACATTTTAGGAAAAAATTTAAAGTATAATATATTTAACTCTAAGCATTGTTTAAGCATTTAAGAATTAGAGAAGTAATTATTATCCGTCAAAATTGATAATCAAATAGTCGTATTCGACAATATATAAAGTATTTCCTATTCGAATGTTGTCTATGCAAATGATAAGGTCATGACATTTAAACAATGGCGCATAATTGTAACGCTGCTAAAGTTAAGTATCGTGATATTGTTGATAATTTTTTATCGAAATATTTTATGTCAAAATTAAAGTAACAAAAAACCGTGTTACATTAATAATTTATTGATAGTACATTTAAAATTCGACAGATAGAAATTTTCACATTTATTTGGTAATATGTTAAATATTTCAGGAATTGATTAATTATTACATTTATTACAATTACAATTATTACTGTATTCAATTTTCATTTTTTACTTTCGTACGCATATGGCGGACGGATTTATTTACAAATATTTACGTTATTCGTGCAGCGGCACTCAAATAGACTGGTAAAACGAGAGCAGCTTTATGTGACGTATTATTTTTCGAAATACGTTGGTGACAAATATTAAAATATGCCTAAAATCATTATTCTCTTTGAACAATTAAAAATCATCAATTCGCTTAATTGATTAATTTTTATAATTATTACTAATTATAATTAATTGTTAAATTGCCTAATAATTAATATCGCGTACCAGAAAAAATTGCTGAATTTATTTGGCAAAAAAGAGTGATTTATGTGAAGTCATGCAATCATTATGCAATGATTCGTACATGTATAATCATCACGTAATATGTTATTACAGTGTTTTTACAAATAAATGCTATAAAAAAGTAAACAAAAAAAAAAGAAAAAAATCGAGAACAATGATGTGATGAGAAATTTATAAATTTTTTAAATTTATTGTTTGTTATTTCCAAAATTAATTTCTTATTTTCATGATAATTAATTTTAAATGTGTAATATGAGATATATAAAACATTTCTTTCATTTACACTTTCTATTTCAAAATAAATAAAAAATATTTAATAAGTATATTTGTATATAATTAATATAATTTTATATACATATATACAAAACATTATGTAATGTTGTTTAAGATTTATAATTTTTTAGGTTATTATATAAAAAATAAAATTTTTATTAATATATATATGCAAGTTTATATCTATAAACTATATCTATAAAGTATAATAAATTATTTTGGAAACTTTTTATATTAAATATTCATTTAATAGAAATAAATAAATAAAAATTTAATTGTAAGTTTTACATTTAATTTCAATTTAATTTAATTATAAAATATCAGTTATATATTTTAAAGTATTTCTTTATATAATTTAGATATTATTTTATTTGGATTTTATAGATCAATGCAGTGTTCTACAACTTTTTCATTACACACCATACTAGTGAGCATTAAATTATTTTCTATCTTAATCTCGAGAAAATGAATTTCAACCTAATATTATATATTATTAGTAAAATTTCTATCTAAGGATGAATAAAACATAATTATTTATCTATTCCTTCTCTTTTTTTCCTTTCTTCTTTGCTTTTTATGTTTCTCTATCAAGGTGAGAACAATTATATTTTATTATATAAGATAGGTATATATACGTAAAATTTTTTTATCTCTATCTTTATCGAGGTAAGAACAACTATATTTTATTGTATAAGATAAGTATAAATACGTAAAAAATTTAAATTTATAATAAGCATTAAATGTTTTGAGAAGTACTTACATACTATGTGTTCCAAAATTTTTTGAAACAAAATATAATAAGAAAGTTTATTAAAAATTTAAATAATAAACATATGATACAAAAATATAAATAAGATAATTAAAAATATTATAAATATTTATCTAATAAATATTATAAATATTTTTTACGTTGTTGTGTAAAATAGAAGAGAGAGAGAGAGATAGAGAGAGAGAGAGAGAGAGAGAGTGAGAGAGAGAGAGAGAGTGAGAGAGAGAGAGGGGGGAAGGGGATAGACAGAGAAACGCAAATACATAATTTTATTTTAGAAATGCAAGAATCTCGTTTTAAAATTCAAATCATAGTTTCATACATTAGGCGTCATTAACGCTTTTTACTTTTAGGCTATTACATTTACAAATCATAAGCATAATAATACTGGAATACAAACAGATAAGTACATAATTACGATATACAGCGTTACTAATTTTTTTTGCTGTTTCAATCTAACAAATATTTTTTTAAGATAAATATAAATAAATATTATCGTTTTTATTCCCTTCTTGAATAATGTTCAATAAGCTATTACATAAGTATGTCATTACAGTATTAATACTTTAATCGGCTGATAGACTCATACTTAAATTTTGATATTGTGTGAACAATTTTAATATTTTATAAATAAAAGTCCAAAAATTATATAAAACATTAATCTTTAGTTTCGTAAATCGACGCACAACTTTTTTATATTTATGTAAATATTATGCAAAAGGTGAGGAGTTAATTTTTTATTTCTATTCTACTTATTTATTTAAATTATTTAAAATTCTTACAATTCTCTTTTCAAATGTATTGATTTAATTGTTCTTGTCTACTGTCTCTCGTGTAAAAGTTATTTTGATTCTAATTTACATATTCGTTCGCATATGCAATAATTTTGGTTCTATTTATCTTACACTTATTATCGACTGTTAAACGTAAAGTATTGAGATTAAATATTATTTCTGTAAAAATTGTAATATATATAACATAGATAGTTGTGTTAATTTATTACTTTATTTGATTTTGACTATAAAAACTTATTGCGTGTGTGAAGAATTTTCGCACATCTGTAATATAAGTAAGATATATTTTTCAGACGTTATTCTGGCTCAAAAAGTTAGCGTTTATTCCCTGAATAAAATTCGATTAACGTCAGTATGGCCTAGACCTCTATCAATATTCCATTAGATTCACACACACATACATTATATGTCATTAGACATATATCTCCATCAATGTTCCGCATATATGATATTCATTTGCAATAAACTTCAATAGGTTTAAAAAATTTTTTTCTAGTCACAGTGCGTTTTATTTGCAATGCGTTTTTATACTCAATCAAAATTAGTCGCTGACTAACAATTTCAATTTTGAGCTAAAATTTTAAATTGCGTGGATATATCTTAGTTTTTTAGACTTGAAACTAAATTTTGAAAATAAAATTTGAGTAATTTGAATCTAAATGTAAAAAACAATATGTTACAAGAAAATAAGCGAATTATTTCTATTCTAATAAATATTATTTTTACTTAAATTTTTTTGACGAACTATTCAAATAATTGTATTGTGGAGCATTGTAAATTAAAACAATTCCATTATTTCCTTTGAATAGTTTGAAGATAAAATTTAAATACTATTAAACATTATTATATATATTTAAATACATTTCACAATATTAAATTGGGAAATTTTTACGAATTTGTATTTGTGTTTAATTAAACAAAATGTTAATTTACAAAATTTAATTAATAACAAAATTTTTAGAAAAATATCGATCACATTGCTCGCGCCTTGTAATTTTCCATTCCAATCTAGTTTTATTTCGAACCGTGTATATAAAATTATACTGCCCTCGTCCTCACACATTTCACATTGTCATGTTCATATAAAAGTGGGGACAGCTATGGCTTTCGAGCCATCCTAACTGGACTGTCTGAAGGCAGTTTTCATCAGCAATGCGAGCACCACAGTACTAATCTGGTCAGTCCTTCTAAATGTGATCTATCCTTATTTTATTTTTCATATAGTATTTTTATTTTACACGATTAAGTTATTTGTGACGCAAGTTTATTCGAATAAAAAGGGAAGAAAAAAAGAGAGAAGAATTAGTGAATTAATTTTTGATCCACAGTAATCGATTGTAAGTATTACTAAAATTTCGTTGATGACAGACACATAGATGATATGATATGTGAAAAAACTGATTTAATAAAAATCGAAAGTGCAACTTTGAAATCTCTGCAAGATTGTTAAGATATTTTAATGAATATTCAAATTATACGATAATTTATCTGTTTTAATAAAATCTATTTCTAATCGCGCATGTCTATTGACATTGTATAAACACGTGCGTTTATATAATTTAAGATTTATTTCTCTTCAGTTGCAATTTCTAGATTCTTATTTCTTTTACCTTTTTTAGTTTTGAAAAGTAAATAACGAGATGTTTATTTTAAAAAATATAGAAGCATCCTAGGCAACAAAAAAGTCACTTTGATATTATTTTAATGTAATTCATCAAGTGATGCTTATTTTACCTAAATATATATTATTTGTTATGAAAAATATGTCTATATGATACGCGCGCGTATATACATTAATTTACAGTTTTTCGATAGTAAATGAAAAAAGATGTTATTTTAAAACAGGGTAATTTAAAATTTATCTAAGTATATTTTATAAAATAACATAATTTTTTTATAGAAAATTTTTTTATTTATAGTTAGTATTAGTCACTTAATATATATGTTGTATCCTATTAGCTGTATAATATTAAAAATCTAACCTATATAATAATCTGTACAAAAAAACTGTTGAAAATTTTTAATATATGTATAATAAATAGAACATAATATAATAATAGTACGTAATATAATGTTAAATAGAAAAAGATATACAAAAATGCTTCAAATTTTATTCGAAATTGACTATTTCTTACATAACATACGTTTCGAATAGATACTTCTTACATAAAACCCTTCATTATACTTTTCGTCGCGCTTTAGTAAAACAATGTATTATACGAAACAATACAGGTTACGTTAAAGCAGATGTGCATAAACATACACCACAAAAATACATATTTATTCTGCATAATTATATAGAGTGTTTCATAAGATTCACCTTCAATCAAGTATTTTTTTAATAACATTATTGTTTTATTTTCTTTGTAAAAATGTATTAAATTATTAAGTTTCAGATAAAATTTTCCGATTTTAGATTACGTTTAATTAAGTTTAAAATTAACAATTTTCATTATATTAGTCTTATATTAAAGTCAAGTTATTAAAAGTTTTCAGAATTGATTTTTAATAATTTTTGATAATTTACAATACAGTCAACATTAGATATTTTCGAAATATAATTCTCTACAGTTCTTTCAGTCTTTTAGTTTTTGTACTCTTATAAAATACTTCACGCTCTATTTACCTGTCTCAATAATTATATCTATATTTAAAATATCATATATCTGGATACTGGATCTGCAACTATAAAAACTGTAATTACAAAAAATATAATGAATAGTCAATTTTTAATGTTAATAATAATGTAAATATAGACTTGCAATATTGTTTTTATTCATCTACGTAATACATTTACCTAGAACTTGTTACAACAAAAAAATAATCATTTTATAAAACAGATCAGCTGCAATAACGTACAGATTTCACTCTATATGTAAAAAAAAGATTTACAAAGCATATATGAAGTGATAACTTAATATATGCTAGAAGTGCGAGCGTATTAAGCAAAAAGAGAGGTTTTAAAATTATAAATTTGTACCGTTATCAGATTTAACTTTATAATATTAATAATAATTGTAAATAATCATATAGAAATTTATTTTTCAGACAAAATTATTTTTCAGTATTTTATTTAGCAGTAAAAGTGACAGAAAATAAATAAGCAGTTGATATTTTTCACGTAACATTGACTTGATTGAATTGCTAAAGCAAATGAATAGGCTATAATATCATTCACTGTACGACTGTTGCGGTATCAGCGAATGTTTAATATATATATATATATAAGTACAGTAGTGCGTCTGGCAGGAAAATAAAGTCTAATGGAAATGCTGATAAATTAAGCAATTATTTATATTATAATATAAGAAAAAGCTAAACGATGTAATATACCAAAGTATTCAAATAATAGATACAAAATTGCGTAATTATTGTGTACACACAATTTTATTACTTCTCAGAAATAATATCAAATTTCATATTATAAATAAAAGGATATAAAATTGCACTTTTCAGTCTTTAAATATGTTATATAACATATTAATAAAAGAGGTCCATATAAATTTTTATGCTAATATTTTTTTAAGTTTCACTAATCAAAACCATTGTCATTGAGCTAAGATAGAAAACAATAATTTTCTACACAAAGATTTGGTAACCTCTATAGAATCTTCTCTGATTATTAGCGTTGTGAAATTCTCGTTGAGCACATAGTTTTAAAACCATCGTGTACACTTAACTGTTTTGTACTTTGCTCGTATCAACACAAATTCTTCCTACACCTACAAACGCACATATACGCGCGCACGCATCCGCTTCTATGATTCAGTGATGAAATTTTGCCAAACATGTACATTCCAGACTGACCCAACAGAGAATAAGGAGACCGATACTTCGTCATCGCGAATTTTATCAAAGTCATTATTACTTCTACATAAAAGTGTACTTTGTAAAATTGACATCACGTCATGTTATGTACATTGTCAGCAAAATACTGCGATTCGTTATTGCCGTACGATAATTTGCATTACAATTATCCGATAGATATTCATTGGATACGATGGCATCATCCGCGACCGTCGACGAGGAAAACGTGAAATTGCCATGTAAGGAAGAAATCTTCCGAGTCTGGCAAGAGAATGCGCCGAAAATTATGTTTGGTGAACATAAACTTAAATTTGATTTGGATGAGATCGATGACACTTTTCTCCAAAAGGCCAAAGAGGAGTTGCGAGAGACGCCGGAAATAACCGCCACGAGCTACACGGAGTTGAGAGAATTAATTGCAGGTAGCGGCAAGGTCAATCGTAAAACATCACTCTGCATTTATCGAAGCCTGCAATTACGAGCTAGAAGGGGAAATACGATCGTTACAATTTGTGTAAATCTTACATGATTGGAACTGAAATCAGTTTTTCAATACGACCAAACGTCGAGAGTTGTTCGTCTGCTCAGTATTTTTTTGGCTTTACTTTCTTCCCGCGTCTGTATCGTTATTTTCGTTCTCCAACCGGTTTCTTACAGATTGAAGAAGAAAGCGAATTCAAACAAAACGTATTTCGTTGTTAGAAAATATGTAATCGAGGGTTTTTTTTTTCTAGCAAAATTTTTTATTAAATCATTTAATTAAAAACATGTTATTATAAGGAATAACACTCTTAATGATAGCAAATTTTAAAGAGAAAATGAGAAGAAATGACTTGCAAAGAGACGCGATGACAAATGGAACAAGAAAACTTTCTCTTTTATATAATCTCTAATAAATTATAAATGTAGCGTTTATATTTACATTATGGTTCAAATAAATATAAATCGATTCTATCCTCCGATCAGGAAAATTACTTAAATCATGAAATAACGATAAATTAACTTTTTTATTTGATAAAAACGTCAGTTTGAACAACTGGAGTGCTTCTAAAATAAAGATAAATTTTGTAGGCTATTACTACTTATAACGTAACGCATCGTTCAATTTAAGTACATAACGTAATATATAAATTTAATCACATTCGTGTGAATTGAGTGAAAACGAAAGTTGTTCACGCTTGGATTGATAATTTTCAACGTTTCTCTGCTTGTCATTATATAAAAAAAAGAGTGCGCAAGTTTTATCGAAATATATAATTGATAATTATTAACTGAAATATATTAAGTGCAGAAATTTTTGCTTAATAGCTTTGGAAAGATGACAAAACTAGATATTTTTTATGTAACCATCATTAGCGTAATTGATTAATAATTTGTTAGTAATACTTATGATAATGTGATGAAGTAAATTTCATAGAAGCAAATTGTTATACATTTTGCGTTTTTTATGCGATAAAATCATGTCTTGTCATTATTGTTTATTAATTATTTTGAACTCGCAATTGTAAAAAAGAAATGAGTTTGTTTTATAATTGATATCAATGATTTTCTCGCATTATCCTTCTTCTCATTAATTATACATAAAATATCTTCTACATTTACTGTAGAATTACGTGATTTAAACTATCTTATTATTCTTTTTTGTTATTATTATTAAACTTGTATCACACACATCCATATTTTTTTAGTTTTTAACTGACAACAATGACTAAAAATGAATTAACTTATTTATTTTATTAGGGGAACCTGATCTAAAGGTACCAGATGAAACAATTTTTTATGACATATTCTTGCGACCATGTAAGCATTATCCGAAAAGTGCTTTTAAGCTTGTAAGTCAGAACACTTTTTGTATAAAAATATTATTATTAATATCTTTAATTATCTCACTTTAAAATAACTATCTAATTAATATTATTATGTGTGTTATATATGTGTTTCTATACAACTGGTTGTGTATGAATTAAATATACTATATTATTATACATATTATTTAAAAGTTTGTACGAATTCTGATTAATTTTAGATTGAGATTAGTTCTTGTTCAATGAAATGTCAAGCCAACTACAGTTTTCACGTAATTAATTACTAAATAAACAAGGAGCTCTTCAAAAATTATAATTTTGAAAAGGAAAACTCTGATAAGATGATAATTTTTAGTCAATCTAAGGATATTAATTTTATTTAAATTTAAAAACAGATTTAACTATATTTTAAATTCTACATTCTATATTAAAAATTAGTAAAGTATATAAGTAATAATCCTCCTTGACATGTTTAGGAAGAGTAATCTCTCGATTAGCTAAAAAAGTCATGCAAAATATATAAATATCAGTTTTAAAGTACACTCTGTACATGACATTAAATTACTCAAATTCTTCGCATTGTTTGATAGATGAAACGGTATTATCGATTCCGCCAAAACTATCCGCATATATATGTAGATTTGATGCCTAGTAAAGAGAAAACGGCATTTTTCGCCAATTTGGTTTATCCATTGCCGTTTAGAGCTAAAGACGGAAGTAGAATATTAGTACTAGAAGGCGGCAAACGTTGGAATCCAAAGGAAGTGTCACTCAATGCGTACTTTAAAGCCTTAATATTGCTGTTATGTGTAGCGATGACAGAACCCAAATCTCAGGTTTGCCATCAGAAAATATCTTTTTTGATTCGAAATAAAGATATGTATCCATAAATAAAAATTTAGAATTAATCTTAAATTTATCGACTTTTTTTCTTAACAATTATTGAAAATAACTGAACTGTTGAATTTTATTCTGTTTCTTAGGTCGCAGGTGGGCGTGTCATCATAGATGTAGAGGGTTTATCTCTATCTCACGTGACGTATCTTACTCCGAGTTTCGCCAAAATGTTAATTGAGTTTATACAGCACTGTTTGCCTATTCGCTTTAAAAGTATCCATATTGTAAAACAGTCATTTTTCTTCAACATGGCATTCGCAATTTTCAAACCATTTTTAGAGGTTTTTAGACACAATTTTCCGACAGCCGAATATAATTCATTAAGTCATATGACGTAATGAATTTTCTAATAAATTTAAAATATCACATCTGTCTATAAAATATTCATAAGAAAAAGAAAATAAAAATTTATTGTTATATACAGGAGAAAATTCGCAAAAGGATTCACTTCCACGGGACAAACTGGGAGTCTTTAATGACTTTTATAGATAAGAGCGCATTACTTAAGAGGCACGGGGGTGAATTAGAAATGCCCGACGACTCATTTGGTGTGACACTTTGGCAAAATTTACTTTTCTTCGAACCCATTCTTGAAGGTAATTATCCTATATAACTAGCAATTTAAATTTCGATGACAAAAACAAAATATGCATCAATTTCAATCATGATGATAATTAATTAATTAAATTCCTGTTATTCATTTTGCATAGAATTATTGACAAAATCAGTATCTCGTTTCAGTTGAGCAACATTGCGGATTTAAAACAGATAATAACATAAAATAATCACTGTCCGATCATTACGTTATTATCGTCATTGTGAGCAATTATACACGTGAAGTTACAATAAAAAATTGCTAGCATTGATGGCATCTTATTCTTGGAAATTGCGAACATAATTATTCGCAATTGTTACGTTACTCCGAAATTGCATGAAAAAAACACTAATAGCGAATTGGATGCACTCATGCATATTGGTGTACATTAAAGATTATTGTATACAAACTTATAATATAAATATATAATTAAAACATTAAGATAATTATAACAATATAAATTATTACTATTGAATGAGAATAATATAGTTCTTTCAACAAAGATGAGTTGTTAAAAAGAAGCTTTATGTTTAAAGACGTGACAAATATATATTGATATATAAATGGCACCAATAAAAAGTATTCAGATTTACAAAATTGTAATTTTTTTAGAAGTAATCACTTGTATATTTGTACATTCTTCTTTCCAAAGAATATTTGCACTCCAATGGCATATTACATCACATTAAATGAATATTAATTTAATAAAATTTAAGTAAATGAGAATTATGACTTTTTTAAGTAATATTTGTATAAATATTTAAAAATATTATTATAAGTTCATTGATGCAGTCAACGTGTAACTATTACCAAATAATACAAGTGATAAATGTGTATTTTGAATATTTATATATGCATAACTTATTACATACATAGATATCAGTAATAATTTTTTAATACAAATTTATTGCTACACCAAGAAATTATATACCAAATAGACAATTGTTACATGTATATATTTAAGTACATTAATTTGTATATGGTTTTAAATAAATACTAAAAGTTTTTATTTATTTTGCACTAAATCACAAGAAAAATGCCACATTTCCTAACATTTTGCACATACGCAAATAATATTTAAAACTGTGGAACTTTCTTCTGTTCTTTCAAGTTAAAAGATTATCCTTATTCCATAAATTAAATAATTATTCTAAAATTATTGGTGTATACAAATTTGTGGAATGTATAATAATCTTATCAAATATGTGTGATAAGATTGTAGGGACAATAAAACAACTTAATATCTCAGATGGAGATCACAGATACCTAATAGACCATAATTTTTACAGTAGATTAAAATTGTAAATAAAGTAAAAAGAAATATCCTATACAACGCATTGCCGTTTCTTTCGTAACTTTTCACTTAATTTTATGGAACGGAAGTTTATTAAGATCACTAATTATGAAGACTCTAATGGAAGGAAGGAGTGGAAAAATACTTACACAACAATAAATTATAAATAAAATTACAAAATGAGCAAGGTTTGAATCGTTGGTTTCAACAAGAGTAAACAAGAATAATCCGTAATCGTCGTAATTGTTTCTAACTCGACACTTGGCAAAATATCACTTGTCTAATTGTTTCCCAATAGTTTAAATCTAACTATTTATTTTTAATGTTGATAAATTTAATGTGGAGTTATTTCTTTTTGTAACCGTACGTATTAATAGCTGCAACAAGAGAAAGATTATAGTTAAATTGTATCGAGTCATAGTATTGAAAAATTAGAGTTCTCATATCGAAGCATTAAATATACAGGGTGTCGGGCAATTACCGCCCCATCTCTCTAGGGCAGATAGAGCAGGTCAAACTGAACATAAAAGTTCTCTATCATTTTGCGATTTGCGCAATAATTATTAAACTACTAATTAAAAACGCTCAGCGAACGATGTTTTATATATATATATATATATATATATATATATATATATATATATATATATATATATACATATATAATATCGTTTGCTAAGCATTTTTAATTAATAGTTTAATAATTATTGCGAAAATCGCAAAATGATAGAGGACTTTTATGTTCAGTTTGAATTGCTCTATCTGTCCTAGAGAGATGGGGCGATAATTACCGGACACCCTGTATAGCATTAAATAGCTACTACAATTTTTTCTTCAATTCTGTTATTTTTAATGTGATCAAATAATTATGTGATATAGTTTCCTTTTACACTTACCGTCGTATTCTTCGTCACATTGGATTAGCACTTTATACCATGTCGGTCCATCTATCAAAGCGGCAACATCCAAAGTACCGCCATAATGCGACGGCAGACATTTCGGTGATATGTATCGATGCAATGATTTCCGGTCAGTGCCGTGGAAGATTAACTAGCGGAAGAAAAGAAAGCAAAATATATGTATAAGTATCCTTTGGCAAACTTAAATTGTGCAAACATTTATTAATCATATACACAGAGGACTTACCCTACTCTTCAACTTCTCCCGTAGGAATGGCTTAAACAGAGCAAACACCATGTTGAACACATATGGTTGGTTCACGATATGTAAATTCTTTATTCTCAATGGCATCGCTTCCTGAAGCAGATCAACTATCCTTTTAGCAAACGGCGGGGTGAACTGCCACGTTTGCTGGAGGGTGAGACCATCCATGTCGAAGATCACGACCGCGCCAGCGATCTGCGTGCTCGGCTCCAACATAGCCGCCTCCAGATACAGCACGCATCCTTTGTAGATTTCGTCCAGGCTGCACTTGTTGTGCTTCCATTTTTTACCGAGCTCGATTATCAATATACGTCGGCCGTGCTGATCGCGAACAGGTAGCACCGTCAGAATGTTTTGATCAAATATGTTTTTTTCTCTGCTCGGTTTGAGATTGTCATAGATGTTCGCATGCTTCAACTTGAAGTTGTAATAATGTTTGGTGAGCTCGAGCGATGACTCCGGATAATACTTGCACGGCCTCAAAAATCTAATCAGCCAGGCTTCGTTGTCCCACGGGCTTTTGAGATCCGTTTGCGCTATCGGACGAAGAAAGATTTTAAATAATGGTAAACACACTTGAAAAGATTCCCAAATGCATTTCTTAGACATTTTTTTTCACTTTAAACATTTTAAGGATCAAGATTTTTTCAGTATGTACTTAAGATATATGTAAATGTCTATAGCAAATATATTTACTATGTCTATAATCGTAATCCTCGAAATTTAACTTAAAGAAATGTCTAAAATATCTAATACATATATATATATATATATGTATGCAATTTATTAAATTAATATCTATATATCTATATATATATGTATAAAATTTTATATTTTAAGATTTTTATGTCAGTTAATATAAAGTACCTTTTAATAATTCCCTCAAGCGTGCTATTGCCTCTTTTTGAAGTTCGGGGGTTTCTCTGAGCTCCTTTTTGGCCACTTCCTCCAATTCTGGAGGGGGAGGACCTAATTCAAGCTCAATTATATTATTTCCGACTTTTAAGCATGGCAATTCCTTTAAGTCCGATAATAAACTGTCTGAAAAAAAAAAAAAACCAAATTTATATTTATAAATTTATAAGCCAGTGTTTATCCGATTTTTCTTACTTAGATTAGATATCTTTTAACAATAATGAAATGCTCATAACTTTATAATTGATAAACCAATGGTGCGCTAATTTCAATGTTACTGATAATGTAAGAAGAAAATTTTGCAAATATTGTCTCTATTGGTTTATATTATCGGTTTAATTTATAAAGATTAAATTATGAGAATTATAATGATAAATTGTGTAAAAGTAATAATATATATATATATATATATATATATATATATATCAAAATAGCATCTGAATCCATCATTCCTTATAATAAACGAATAAAATACAAGAAAATAATTCTAAAGTACAATTGATTACATGAACAATGTATCTTTAATACACACGCAAACACAGTGACCATCAAATTATACAAAAAAACAATAAAAAGCAATAACTCGTTGTGCCGAAAAACAGTTTGTTTTTTGTGTTCCAGTACTATTAATTACCTAACACATCACATATGTCGTTTGTGACTTTAAAGAGGATGCAGAACAGAAATCCCCGCCGGCGTATCACGAATAATCACTGGAAACATGACTCAGCTTCTTTATCGTAAACATTTCAAGTCTGTAGCTATAAAATTATAACTGAGTTTCTGAATGTAATCACGGTGTGTATTTGTTTTCCTATTTTTGATTATTTATTCATTTTTTAAAAAATTTATTTGATATTTATAGAAAAGAAACGGAAGTCGATTAAAAGTCATTTTACAAATTATATATACATATAAAACACTTTTTATATTATTTGTATATTTTAGCATTTATTTATTGTTTGTTCTTAAGGTAAAATTAGATTGAGTTTATTATTATAAGTTGATTGTGAGTCAGATAAATGATGATTCAAATTTTATTAAGAAAAATGTGCCAATGTGTATCGCTCATCACAATATAATTTCATCACGAATCCTTGAGTTATGTCCTTGATCATCAGAGTCTTGACTATCGGAGAACTTTAACAGATTATGAAAGTCGTAAGAAGATACGACATTTATATCAAGGAAGTTACATTATTATTTCCAAATATGACAGACATGACAACTTTTAGATACTGTTGTGCAATAATAATATCCTTATTATTAATATTACGATATGCGTGATGCGAAATCAAAATCAGTGATTTAGAAGAAGCGAGTCTTGTCAACATCGATTTTATAATTGAAAAAAAGTGACGTCACTTCTACTATATTGCATAACTAATAATTTGTAAACGTTAACTTTCCGATCTCTTTTTTTCTTTATGTTATATAAGAAGCGCAAAATGTTAATTATAAATATTTATAAATAAATTCAGTACATTTAGAGATTAAATTAATTTTATTTTTACTTCATATTTACACAGAGTGTCTTGATAAACTTGTAAATTATCAGTCAGTGACAAATTATGTGTATGTACCAAAAGATAATTTTAATCATTAGTGCAATCCAAGTGCACTGTTGTGGGTAGTTCCTACTCTATCTGTATGCTTATCGCGTTCTAAATTAACGTGCTCTAAACGAGTTTCATTTTAAATGCGTCTGCAAATCGACAAATTTGTAAACGCAATTTAGAATAAAGTAAACGCAATTTAGAATAGAATAAAACGATGTAAATCGCAATTAATATCCGAATTCGCGATTTTACAATTATGCGTCCCTAGAATATCAAGCATTATTATAGCTAAAACAAAATAATTTCACACAAGGTTTCTCTTTATTCTTCTCTGTTTTTTTATACGAATTAGCGTGAATCTTGATCAAGTGATGACATCGCAATTTCAACAAGAACCGATATTACGACAGTTTTTATATTGCAAATTAATAAAAAAAAAAATTCTGATCTCATCGTGGAATATAATGATGCGTCACGTATAGCGATTATACGTGTTGAAAATAGTTATATTTATAAAAGTCGGAATGTTCCATTCTTCTGTATGCAATACATATTACATAAACGAAGTTAATCGAAAAGATCGAAGAATTATGTAGGAATCATTTGCGTCTCAATAATATTTTATAACATGCAGGCTTTTCTCTTATATCAATTATTTGATACATGCAAATATGTAATAACAAATATGTCATAGCAAATTTTTCTCCAAATTTAAGTACGCGTACTCGAATATTTTTTACACTAAAGTTGTGATAACCAACAACAAAAGAGAGATATTACCATGTCCAAAGGAGATATTATCAATGTCTAAAATATATGTAACTTTTCTACAGACGAATCATGGTACTTGGATTTCAGGTTTTATCTTGAAGTCGTTTATAAAGCTACTTTAATAATACATCGATTCTTTATACAAGATATTTATTGATAGAATAATTGCAATTTTTGCTTGATAACAAAATTGATATAATTTTTAACGTGGTTTTTTAATTATAAATTAGTAAAAAAAAAAGAATTATAATTAAGTAGATTTCAGAGATGCGAAAAAATGATAAAATGATTTATCTCTTATAGTAAATTTTATACTTTACGTATAAGATTTAAATCTACAACAAAAATTAAAATACGTATAAGATTTAAATCTACAACAAAAATTAAAATATATTAAAGCTATTTCAGAGTAAAAAAAAACTGTAAGAGAGTATTTAAAGTAAAAGAAATTTAATAAATCTCGTGTGATTGTGTTACGTTTGGACAATCCAAGCGAAGAAGTTATTCGCCTTCATTGATAGATGTTCTCCTTTCACCATTTTCTACTCCTTGGCAGTCATGAATGTACTAATTTAATTTCACTTTCAAATCAATATCAAAAGCAGTTGAGAACATGCTCCTGAATTGAGACAAGCATCTAAATCGGTAATTATGCTCCATGAAAAAATTAGCAATTTTTCAAGTTATGTTATTTTGATATTACATTTCATAAAATAAGAATGATTTCACAAATATTATTAAAAAATTGTATCGACATAAAATAGAAATTTTTTAAAAATATATTATAGTGTGCGTATAGGTGTATGTTCATAAATTCCAAATAGATATTTTGCAACTGGTTGAAGTTACAAAAAAGTTAAATAAAAAGATTAAATAAAAAAAATTTCATTAAAAAAAATGAAGATCTGTTTAATTCGAAATAGTCATGAGTAAAAATTTTTTTTACATATGCTTTGTTGCGGACTAAAAACCATGCAAATTTTTTGTTATTAAACTTTTTTCTGCAACTAGTTGCAAGACATTTACCCGGGCATTTATGAAGAAACACCCTTTATACGTAAAGATGTCATAATTCTTATCTAATAAAATAATTTAATAAGATTTTTAAAATTATAAGTTAAAAATATTTTTATTAATTTTATAGTAATCTCTTTAGACAAATTGTGATAAAAAAAAATGTTTAGAAATGAGATTTTGTAATTACATCCCTTAGTAATTTTTTACAAATAAAACATCATGTAATAATAAAGATTTTTCAACATATCATCGAGAAAGAAAACAATAAATTGCTGTTTAGTTTGCCAGAAAAAGAGAGATAGAGAAAAAGAGAGAGGCAAGACAAATGTCTTTGTAGCATCCAATATTTCCGCGAGATGAGGAAGACGAGACAAACTGGATAGCAAGTTGTATCTTGAGAGATTTATCGCTCAACATTTACGACTTCGCAAACAAGAATTGTCTGGCCGGTTGAACTTTCCGCTTTTGACGAATCTTGAAATTGTACAAGACAGAAAGTACGAACAAGTGTTTTTCGCAAAATAAAGATGTGTCATAAATGAAACGTCAAATATTTCTCGCGTGCCATGAAACCTCTCTATTTTGTTGAAAAATGCGATGCTGATTATTTTTCTCGGATTAATTCGCGACGTAGAGACTCGTACGTGAGACTCGTACAAATGTCATTTATTTAAAGTTATTTGCTTGTTCTCATACTAAAATAAAACAAATGAGAATTTCAATAATCATCAAAATTGATTGCAATTAAATCATATCCGATGAATTATATAAAGTTTCCACAAAAAAACGAATTAATCCGAGAAAAAAATTAATAGCATTCATGATAATAACATGCACTACAAAAAACTCATATTTAAAACATTACTTTTCAGTCTCTCTCATTTTAAGGTCTCTTTATCAACTTTGAAATCAAACAGTGATAATCCATTGATGTCATTTCTTGCTATTAATCTTAACCACGTAATATTCCGCTTACGTGAGAAACTAAAGCGTTACTTTATCTACGTCATGGTTGTTTACGCACAATGTAAATGAAACAGTCACGTTTTTTTTTATAAAATATGATATGACAGACAACTTGATAATATTAAATATAACAGATAATGTGTAATTACTTTTTATTTCTCTTTCTTCTTTGTGACAAATTTTACGGTCATACAAATACATGCGCATATCAGGATGTTTTAGTTTCTCAGAAATATCGATACTGTATTATTTTTCATAGAGATAGATAAATGCCAAATTGTGATCAAAGACTTTTTAGATGAAGAAAGAAAATAGAATAATGCGAGAGAAACTCGCAATCTTGTATTAATATTAATAACACAAATACAAAAAGATTTTCTTTCAAGAATTCTAATTTCCAAGGCGGAGTATTAGAATGGTATAGCAAAAAGTGGTTTTTTTATGGGCCCTATCTGTGTCATGGCCACGGAGAAATTGCTTCATAGGATCAAAACTTGTTTGGTCTAACTTGCTTGTGGTATCAAACCCATTAAATAATATATATAAAGAAAAGAATTTAAAAGACTTTTACAAAATTGTTTTTTTTTTTTTTTTTAATTTAATATCAAAATGATCGTATAATATTCTAATAATTCTCGATTTGATTATTAAATTTTTGAAATTTTCAAACTTATTGGTAAATCTTGAGATATTTCTTTTATCATCATTATTTAAAAGTCATTAAGTAAATACATTAATATAAAAAGCTGTTTCTGTATACTAGATATGCCACGAATAAAAAGTATATGGTTGCAACTTTAGACAGCAAATATAGCGCGGTAGCATCTTGCATAAGATATATAATTAATTTTTTTAAATTACTTATTTTTTGTTAAAGAAAAAAAAACATTTTTCAAAATACAAGTTATGTAAGATACGCGTAAATAACGCATTGTGTAATCCATCAAGTATAAATAGCATTATAACGTGAGTAAACTTTTTAAATCGTGAAAGTGCATTGTTAGCAAATTTTTGTTACGTAATGTCTTTCAGATTATAAACATACTAAGTTTAACACAGCGTGCTATGACGAAATAATTTTATAAAGTACCTAAAGTAAAAGATAATAAAGTTGAAGCGATATAATTTCAACACTTGATTTTTCAAAATTTTTGGTAATTTCTCTTACACACAGATTAATAGCCAATATAATTAATCGCGAAAAACACAAAATGTGAATGGTATTCGGCCGTTCACCTGTTTTATACGTGCACTGACATACATTCGGATTTAATAGAAAGTTGACGTGATACCGTGAATGCTTTAAACGTTCAGGTTCAGAGTCCATTCACGGTTCTTTTAACTTTAATTCAACTTAATTAATCAAGTATATCTATCTTTTAATAATCACATCGAGATATAATTTGCTCTACTTCGAGATACATTATCTATAGTGCCTTTAATCTATATTAATTTATTAAATTATAAAACGTAAATAATATATAAATTAACGTGCCTCTCAACGAGTACACCTGTAATAACCTGTAAAATTCTTTCTTTATGGACGTATGAAACACGATGACATTTTCGGCTGACAATGAGAGGAAAACTGACAAGTTGTGTATGATCACAGATGCACTTTCGCTGAAAAAAATTGCCTCGTACTCACTATTTACTATCGGTGGCATGATGATTCCAGGCGTATCGTTACTGCTGTATCAGCTACAAACCAGTCAAACTACCAATGATGATATGTAAAATCGAACGATCCGTTCGACACCGAAAAACAGAGGATAATGCGGTCGGTATCGCACCGACGATCGCTCTTATATGTGTGATTCTCAAGGTCAAGTTACAGTAAGGCAGCATGTCGATTTTCCGTAGATGCATGTCGCTTGCGTTGTCGCATGCGAATGTGATGTAATTTTATTGTCTCTGTCAATGTGTCGTGTGAGTGATGGTAAACAATACGGTGTCATAGGGATGCTAACGCACAGTTAGAATACGATGACAGACGCAGCCGATTAATCGACACATTGCCGAAGCGATGATTGTCGGACAATACGTCATGTATAAATATTCTATTCATGATCAATAATCGCAATCAACATTTCGTATCGGATGTTCGATATAGATGTGCGTCATAAACAATTTTTATTGTACCCGTTTTTTTTTGCGGAAGACATTTTTCAAAAATGCTCTCACGAAAAAAAGATACTGATTTTTCCTCGATAGAATATTTGTTATACAAGAAGTTTTTTTTAACAACATGAGAAATTATAGTGCATATGTGTGTACTTGTCGATCGCTAACTAACATCCATAATAAATGTTATAAAAAAAACACAATGTGATGCACGAATAAAAATTTGACTTTTATTCATCGTGAACATTAATTATTTCATGAATAATGGATTTTTTATCAGAAAACAATGTGTTATTTTTATAAAAACATTTTATAGAGTAAAGATGCACCATACCTAACTTTGAAAAACAATATTTCCAATTATTAATTTTCTAATTTTTAATTATTATTTATGAGCAAAAGAAAATCAAACAATTCGAAAGCATTATCATTATATTTATATTCCGTTATAATTAACCAAGTCTAATTCTTTAATTAATTAAAGAAGTTTAATTCTTTTATTATTTTAACAGTAACAACAAAAAAATTCTTACAGTTGGGTAAAATGCTGATTGTAAGAATGTCACTGCTTCGTAATTTTTAAGATTTTTGATCAAGAGATATATTTTGAATCTACTCAGCTAATTAATGCAAATAATAAAGCGACAGAACTTAATCGTTTTTTTATATAATATAATAATTTTTATTGAATCAAGATAAGATTTAAAAAATCTTACCTTGTCTTACGTAATAATCAACATAATTATAATCACTTTGAATTGTAAATGTATTAACTATTTTTATAATAAATTGCAAATATAATAGTAACTTTTCACATTTTTTGAGATTAAATTTCATACTTGACGTTGATAATTATATCTCGTAGTAAAATGCTAGCACTGACATTATTTCTCAACAAAAACGCAGGCACTTTACCCTACATGATAAACAGTAAATGTAAAAATGTAAAAAAGATACAAAATAGCATACACTTATAATAGCTAACGCGATTTATTAAAGAATAATAAATAATTGAAAAATTCAAAAGCCATTTACACAAGGGTATAAGCATTATAAGTATTACGTAAACAATCTTATATTTTAGAATACTAAAATAAGATTGAAGTCACATTGTTTTAACTGTTCTTAATTAATTAAAAAATAACATAAAGAAACGACTGCGCACTGTCATTTCATCACTTGTACTAAACGTGATTAGATGAGTAGATTAACGATACCTTACAAATTTTTTAAATTACGAAGAAATGGTATCATATCCGATGTAATATTTTCCTCAGATTTATATATGTATATATATATATATATATATATATATATATATATATATAATATATATATAATGTAAATTATATATATATATATATATATTATATATATATATATATATATATATAATGTAAATTTTGTTATATTTGCCATTTTAAAGTCGAAAAAATAAATGTTTGTATAGTTTGTATACAGCTTGTGATAAATATATACAAATATGAGAAAAAACTGTAAATTAAAAAAAATAAAAAAAAAAAAACAATTTCTGCTTAATTACGCGAGTTATGAGATTTTAACATTAAGAATGATGATTTTCGTACCTGTTAGAATTGCTGTTTTGGCGAACTCGAAATTTTTTGAGTCCATTGATTCGATTCTGTTAAATCCGTAGATCCAATTAATATTGTCCAATTGATGAGCAGCGCAATTAAATTAATTGACTCTCGCACTCTCTAGCGATTAGATGGCATGTTCTTTACAAAGAGATATGTCCGACTACAATATTCACTAGCGACACATCCTTATATAAACAAGCCCCACATCATTCTAATCTTTAACCTTCCGCCATTTGTTGCCACCATTCCCGTCATGCTGCTTCTAATTGTAAGTTAATGTATAACATTTTCTTCCACTCCATTCGCTATGTACAATTTTTTTTTCCCTCCAACTGATTTGCATGTACGATAACCAATAAGCTGAAGGAAAAACAGAAAATTATATTAGAGCTTTATACAAAATATTATTTTATTTTTTCTTTATTTTAATCTTTCCTAAATGATATGCTATCTGTATTATAAATATTATCTCTCTTATAAATGATATGTTATCTATTTTTTTGGTTTTTTCTATATTTTAAATGTCTCTTTATATTGTATATATAACTATTAATTATTATTTCTTTTTTAAATTGTCTGACACAATTTTTTCATTTTTCTTCATTTTTATTACTTTCTTAAATCTTATATTTTTTTAAAATTATGATAAATAATTTTCTTTAGACAATATTTTTATTTAGACAAAAAAAAATTAATTTCAAATTAAAAAAATCTCTGCAGTTAAAAAATAAATTGTGAAAAAGGAATATATATTAAATTTGCCAAGTATATATATGTTACAAGAGAGTTATAGAATGAGATTGGAGAATTGTGGAAGAGGAAGCCGGAAGAGAAGCAACTCACAGGCTGTTTAAGTTCCTAATTTTATCAATTTTTTAGCGTGTAAGATTAATTCGAATTTTATCTGAAATAAAATATAATAAATCAAATGTAACTGATGAACTGATGTACAATAAAATAATACTTTATTATATAATGATAAATCAGATTCATTATCGACAGTATTACTCATTGTTTTCAATCAATCAATCATTTTATTTAAAAACAGAAACAAATTACTATTTACAAACTTTATACTATACTTTACTTGAACATTTTTTTATTCAATTTAATGAGTATCATTATCAATCTTCGAACATTTAAAGCATGTTTCTTTCAGTATCTTTTATATTACAAGTTGTATGTTAAAATTTTTTATTAATTTTCGATTTATTATATTGATAATTGACGTCACTAAAAATTTCTTACGCAACTCAGATCTGCAGTATACAGCAAAAAAATGATCATAATACGCAAACTTAAATAACTTATTTAAAAACGTAATTTATATATATAATATACAACTAACGCAATTCATTTTTTTAGCGTTTTTTATATTGCATCTTTTCAAACTTATTTTTAACGGCTGCAATCTTTTCTAATATAATATAAATACGCGAAAGTTGCAGAAAGGTGAACGAGATATATAAGTAGCTAAAAAAATAATCTTTTTAACGGAGGACAACGCCATGTATCACCGGAGGACGTCCAGTCGATATTCCAAGAACACACTTATTGTATTGTACACCTGATGAAAGATCAACAAAAGTAAAAAGACATAATAACAAATGCCTATTAGAATAACTAAAATAAAAAAACAATAAATTTAAAATTTCATATATTTATAGAATAAGTTGCTTGTTCTGATCTGTGTAAAACCGGTCTATTTTTTAAAACTTTCCTTTAAAATTATAATAATATTATAAATTATATAATGTTATAATAATATTATAAATTATAATAAGCATATTATCGCATATTAAAATAGTTATCAATCGATCAAAAGAATAATCTGAGCATAAATCTCTACAAATAAGTACGAGTTCTCGGCAAGTTGTAAATAATATTTGGCAAAACTTCGATTTACTGGTATATAATTGCACTATTTTGCATTAATATAATTGGATAATTTTTCAAATAACTGCAGTACTAGCCATTTTACTATCGCATTCGTAGGCGAAGAGTTTTACTTCTAATTGCTAAAATAGAGGTAGAATACAGATAGATGTAACCTTTGTATTGTTTTCGTATTTTTTTCACACGTGTAAAAAATTTAATTGCGCTTTTTTGCACGAATAAATACTCATAGACTTTAATATGGCGAGGCATAAGCAGGAGTGTAATTATCTAGAAAAAAATAAATTTACATTAACAATTAAATCTATTGTATAACATTTAATATGTGAACAACTCTATGTTTATCAAAATTCATCAAATATTGATGTAATTTCATTTTTGTATTTTTCGAAAATTTAGGAAGAAAAATGAATTTTGAGCCTTGTGATTGCGACATATCAGATTGACCGACTTTTTTTATTTAAATTTTACAAACGCGCGTTTTTTTGCAATGCACATATGTATCCCTCAACAGAATATGAAAAAATATAACAACAATAAAACAAAAACATAAAGATCAAGTACGTGCTGTTCAATGAATATTTATCTTATCTCTGTAAGTTATGTTTGTCCTTCGTGTTGGCAAAAAATATCACACTTCGTTCTTCCAATGTCTAAACTGCTAAAAAAAAAGATCAAACAACAATTCAAGGAAAGAAAGGAGCAGAGTAAAAGGATCATTTCACACAAACGTCTATTGGATTAATTAAAATAAAACAAGAAATTTAAATAAGTTAATAAAAAGGCTCAATAAAAAATTAAAAAAAAATAAAGGTGTGGTACCAAGGCGTAAATGAACCGAATACGTATAATATAAATTAAAATCAAGTTATTTAATACAAAGTAAATTAAGTATACAAGAATTACAATGTTGAAGAGCAATTTGCGATAAAAAATTTCTTAAGTATAGTTATGCAGAATTGAATATAATTATACAGTATTCTACATAAAGTGTAAAAATATGTATAATTATAGATGACAACGTATATATATATATATATATATATATATATATAATTATACATAAAATGTCGCAGGCATTGTATAAGCTTACATCTACATAATTCTAATTGCAGCTATCAATCCATTTATATTATATATAAATATAACCTAAAGTTTTATACGTTGTCATCTATAATTATACATATTTTTATATTTTATGTAGAATACTGTATAATTATATTCAATTCTGCATAACTATACTTAAGAAATTTTTTATCGCGAATTGCTCTTCAACATTGTAATTCTTGTATACTTAATTTACTTTGTATTAAATAACTTGATTTTAATTTATATTATACGTATTCGGTTCATTTACGCCTTGGTACCACACCTTTATTATTTTTAATTGTAACCTTTGTATTGTTTTCGTATTTTTTTCACACGTGTAAAATTTTTGTCTGATTATAGATAAAAATTTTTTACCGGGTCGTGGCGGAAGTTGCTTAAATCTAAATTCAAGATTAAATCGTAACTAATAAATTACAGTAAAAAAACATATGAATTACATAACGGACGAGCGGACGTTTCGGCTTGACTTTTCAAGCCTTTTTCAGCGCAAATAAATGAAGGATACAACAAATCAATTATTGTATAATTAGTATAACGCGAGTTAGTGAAATGTATAAAATTGTAAGTTAGAGATATTCACAATTTGCCATCCTGATTCAACAATGCCCAAGTCTTACGACGTGTTAAAATGTATTATACCTCTCTAATTTGTCAGTTAGAAGGAAAGCACTTTAATATTATTTAGTTCATGTAACCGTATCATTATTACTAACGGTTTTTTATTTAATTTAAAATTTGATGTATTATATATAGAATAAGTTTCCTAATCTGTTTATTAATTAAAACCGGTCTATTTTTGAAATCTTCCTTTAAAATTATAATATGTTGCATATTAGTGATCAATCAAATAACTTCATAGATTGGTTTTACTGTTTCTTCTACAGATATACACACATACATATGTATACAATATATATATATATATATATATATATATATATATATATATATATACATATATTGAAAATAATGTTTAGGTTTTTATGAAAAATATTACGTATCACAGCATATGTGCTAATAAGGGGAGGGTCCATTTGGCCGGATTTCGGATGAAGTAACATTTGAAGTTTGTAGCAGATATTCCAGTAAGTCGATGATAATCGAGATCACTCAATGCGCAAAGATTATTAAAATCCAATGTTCTTTTCTTTACTAATACACGGAGATTATTTAATAAGTTAGTTATTTCAGTTTCACTCATAGTAGTATTTGTTATTGCTTGGATCCGATTTAAATCAGCATCTTTAAAAAAACTCATTTAAATGTCTCTTACAACATTGGGTCTTTGCTTAAATTATTATTCTACAGTTCACAAAAACCTTAATTAGATGCTTATAATAATTGAGAAATTTTCAATAAGTTGTTCGTTTTCTGTAGAAAATATTTACATTCAAAAATTGTCTGTTATTGATCAGAATGAATATTAATTATAAATATTTTTTCATTAATAATAATATAAAGATGTTAAAAATTGTAATAATTTGAAATATTTTAAAGTTTCTGCATAGTCCAAATCTAATATTTATTTAATATTTTAGACAAAATAAATTAAGAAGTATTACTAAAAGTTATTATTAAAATTCATTAATTTTTTTTAACTAATATTACTAATAGTACACACAAGCTCCTCTTAAAATACTCCTAAGATATATAACTTCTTTAATCATTTCAATTAAAATATCAAGGAAATATTTATTTCTTAATTATAAGAAATGCTTAAATTAAATATAATTGTATAGTAAAATTATCTTGAAAAAATTTCGTATTGATAGTATACTTCGCTGTCTACTATCAAGTACTTCTACTTGTTGGTTCTATTGTAATTCGAGGATGAATAAAAACATATGTCTAGATTTGTAATAATTGACTTTGAGCGAAGCTCAATTCTTTTTCTCCTTTTAAATTATATGCTCTACATGTTCAGCGCGGATTATAACTTTATATATTCATTGAAAAAAATAAATGTATGAAAAAGAAACGGATAAATCATGTCAACTTTTGCGCAATGTGAAAATCAATAAAAACGAACAATTTAATCGACTAATTAACATGATTCAAGGTGCATATTAACATACATGTGCTGCAGCATGATACAGCAAGTATTATATTTTATTCGCGCAACAATCATCAGATTCATTGAGATCATTATTGAGAATTATCGAGTAAATTACTAAAAGTTATGAAATGTCGACAATAATATATACAGGATGGGCCAAATAACCTGTGACAGTAAAATACAAGATATCTCGTAAAATATTCATTTTTCGATTATATTACCCTAATACTTTTATGCACAGAATAATGAAACAAATCAATTGTAATTAAAACACATATCTTTAAGAAAAAATCTGATTTTGCGACTAGCAAGTTACACATTTTTACTTTAACATAATTATGTGTTTTAATTACGCCAATTGATTTGTCTCATTATTCTGTGCATAAAAGTATTAGGGAAGATAATCGAAAAATGAATATTTTACGAGATATCTTGTATTTTACGTTAAAATATTGCAACTTTGAAGCCTTATAACTCGAAAAGTATTAATGAAAAAACATTTTATTATAGTGTTTCGGAAAACTCTCGAGATAAGCTACAAGAATATGCAAAAATATATAAGGTGTTTCGTTTAAAAAATAAGGAGTACCATTTTTTTGTCCCCCTAAAAGTCCTCCCAAAAAATTTTCCTACGCGCCACGTAATCAGCCCCCATGTGCCATTTAACGTAAAAAAATTCAAGTCTCTATCTCTAATAGTTTCGGAGAAAATAGCCTGTCACAGATTATTTGGCCCACCCTGTATGTAAAGGTCCAGAAATTCTACTTCCGCATAATTTAATTTTCAATCAATTTTGATGCTAGAAATAGGAAGCAATCAACTAATTACGTCTGCGCTATGATTTATTATTAGCATTAATTAGATAATCGATATATATATATATATATATATATATATATATATATTCATATATGCATTTACGCATTAGAGGTATCAAAAGGCATTTATATTTCCAGTTTCGTGCAGGGAATGGAGTTTCATTAGATCCGCTTGTGCGTGGTTGTTAACTCTGCTTCTACATCAGTTTATGCAGTTATGTATCGTCGATGAACCGTGCATCCGATTAATATTTATAACGCAATTGACGCGACACATGGTAGTGTGCGATGTGCACAGTTGGTAATTAAATAAATCTATAATTTCCTGTCCACGCATTTCAACCAAGAGCATTAAAAATACATATGCAAACGACATTTTCTCTCTTTCGTAAAAAAAAAAAAAAAAAAAGAGAGAGAAACATTTAAAATGTAATAAAAAAATATACATATACAAAATTTATAAACTTAAATCTTAAATTATTAATTACAAGGAAAGTGAAAAACGCACTGTGGACTTTCGCATATTAATCGGCCATTGATCCGACGTGTGCATACAGTCATAAATACTGTCAACGGCCGAATAATGCAAGCCTATCTGCTCTCATGTTATCGCTCACATAACGAAGAAAGGCAAGGCTCTGTTTGCCTATACACATACATACCTACACATCTATGTGTATACATACGTATTCGCGATTTCCCGGTAGTTCTCTCCGAGAGAGCACGTGTGCTTGCGACTTCAAATAAATCGAGTTCTAATCTCCTGAGCGACGACTTCCTTTTCTACTTGTATAGCTGCCCGTACATGGTCTTTGCATCGTTTAGTAAAAGTTTAATGCGTGAAAATTACATAAGCACTTTAAACTTTAGTCATGCAGATACCTTATATGTATACGTGTGAGAGCTTCGTTCTTTGTACAATGTCTAGTCGCTGCTAGTCTGTTTCCACATGACATTAAAAGTCACATCAAAGTTAATGGGTAACAACATCCTAAATATTTTAATTTCATCAGGAATATTGACTTTTTTCAAATAAAATATTATGTAAGACAAATATATGTATATAATAAACAATTTATATGAAAAAAAAAACCATTAATAAATTCTGCTTTAATTAAATTAAAATTAATTTTTGCTTCAAAAATGTAAACGGTTTGTTTTTCGTAAACAAAAATGATAAATAATGGTAACCGTTTACATTTTTTAAGCAAAAATTAATTTTAATTTAGTTAAAGCAGAATTCATTAATATTAATAATGCAATAAAGCAAATTTGCTTTTATAAATAGCAGAATTGTATAAATATATCTTGAACTTATTATAAATACATTTGCTACAACTTAATAATTAGCAAAATTATGCCTCTCTCTTTCTTTCTTTTATTCATTTTTATAATTCATATCCCTATTAAAAGATATTCGTCTCTGTGATAGTGCTATTTTTATGTGTTCTGTTATGAAACTCTCTCATTATGTTACTTCTCGTTAAGCTAATCCAAGAGTAGCGAGCATACATTCGCATGACAGGTATAATTTCGCGGGTTCTCTACATCTCTTAATTCTGTGCGTCTCTCCTTCATAATCCTCTCGTAATACGGCAAATCTCATAATAAGGAATTTCATTCTCAAAGAGCCGTTGCTGCGAAACTTTCTAGCACGGTACAATAGAAAATGAATATAACCGGATACGAGATCAGAATCTCGATGACATGCTAAAATCACTGGACTTTCACTGTGAAAAATTGTAAAAAAAAATTTTTAATATTTTGTTTCGCGATCAAAAGCAGTTAATTCAAAATTACAACTCGGTTAATGTAGATTCATTTTTGTCAAGAGTATAAATATATATATCAGCTTTTAAATATATATTTTAGTAATTAGAAGAAAACAACGGTACTAAATATGAGTTTTGTTCAATTAATCGAATATTATTAATTCAATCAAGTTATTTCAGAGCCTCGCTCATCCCTGATAATAACGTTTTCTTGTTTGATGAATAGATTATCTTTTGCAATGCATTTAATTTACCTATCATACTTCGGCCGACACTTTTGCAGAATTAAAGAGTACCAGGAAATCGTATAGAAAATATAAACAATGAATAAAATAAGTTCAGAAATTTAGTGCGTTTACATAAACACGACCGTGATCAAAGTATATCTATATGATCGTCACAAAAAATTGCTGTCCCGTGTCTATTGTTAGACTGCATTGTTGATCGTTGATTGATTCAATAATATTATCGGTTTAATAACTATTATTAATTAAAAAATCATAGGTGAATCAGCGCAATATCAATGACATCTTTTTATATATCTTAAAATAATGTAGCATTATGTGTTGATTAATAACATTCTCATTTATCAAATCATCCAATGAATTGTTTCGTATGCCGACTTTCGACAGATCGTTTACTAAAGGTGGACAACAAAGGTTGAAATGACGTAAGTGCAATTATTATCACAAGGAGCCAGTTTCTTCCCAATAACGTACTGCAAATTTAAATTATTGCAAAGAAAAGAAAAGAGAGAATCTATTTTAGAATTTTATACTCTATTTAAATATTTATTTAGTAAGAATTATTTAAAAAAATAACTTTTTCATTATGATAAAATTTTTTATTATTCTCTAGAAATGTATAATCGATTTTAAAAAGTCGTAAAAATCCTAAATAATAATTACAAGTATATCTTTTCAATGTTCATTAAATCTTTGCTGTATCAAATTAATTATTATTTTAATAAAAAAAAATAATCTTAATATTTAAAATAGAAAAGCAAGTTTCAATTTTAGCACAGAATGTGCTTGCATTTTCTGCATGTTGCTTTTACAATTACGTTGCCATTAAATTTGTAATATGTGTTGTCATTCACGATGTTATTTATTAATGAATATCTTGAGTGATGCGATGCGTGACGAAATGATCGATGATTTTTACAAAGTGCGAAATGGAAGTGTCTACGTGTGATGATGCGTGGACATGACTATGCAATTTATTATCAATCATACTGTAAGTTTCCAAGTGTGTGGGCCGAGAAAATTCAACCATATATATATATTTTTTTCTCTACTAACAATGATTGACAGCGGGTGTCGTAATCTTCTCTTTTGTATTTTCACCCACTCATTGAAAATTACGACTGAACAAAGCAGTATAAAAAGTACCGTTGATATTTGATTATTTTTTTCGTCTGACAAGTGAATTCATCAGAAATAAAGAAAAAAATAACGCTGGAAGATAATTTAACGTTTATTTATATCGCTGTTTCCGCTGAAATATCGTGCCGGAAATTATTAAACGTCAGCGAACGAATATTTTCACCAAATTAATTTAGGATTATCACAGATGTCCCAGGGCTCTACATAAATAGATACCATTATTATAGAACGAATATTTAATTACTGTATTTTATTACGCTAATTATTAGTTTCTTAAAATAATAGTCATAAAATTCAATATCTCGAATGTAATCGATAAATCGGATATGCATTGATTAATTTAAATTCCAAAGATCGCTACATCGTGAATTAATATCTCATTTACTGATTGTATTACACTCTTATATTCTCATACGTACATTAATTACAACAGAAATTAATGAGATAGCCTCATTTCACAATGAAATCGCTTGCGCTTAATATTAGCCGCAAGACTTACCGGTGGGTATATCCGTTGCACATTAATTATGTGATCGAAACTGGTGGAAGGTTATCGGTCATCTTTATCTTCATTTTAGTCTCGCAATAGTCATTTAATGCACGTTTACAAAGCTTGGTTTAATAATATATATATATATATATTTATATAATATATTTTCCTCTCCTCTCTTTTCGCGTTAGTTTTTTTTTTTTCTCTTTATCTGCATACACTCATTTTTCATAGATAACTCGGGTGAACCTCCTCGCAAAAGAGTGCGAGATAATAAATATTTTACAAGGTGTAAGACTACATCGCGCAAGAAGTCTTTAATTTAATTAGAGGTAAGCAGAAAATGACGGTATTGTAAACCGGAATCACGGCGCGGACGCCGATGATTTAACGGTCTTAACGTGAGATAAATCTAAACCCTCCAGGGAAACTAGTGAGTTTCCGAGTTCACGAACGTAGTAAATGACGACCCTTCCATCGGTTCTCGATGGAAAGGCGATTGTGCCACGGCGGTCATGCAACTTTCTCGCTGCCGGAATCGCAAATGCGGAAGAGATCAGGATAGTACTTGAGTAGCCGCTAACCGATCAGTGCCCACAGGATCGTTGTCTCGCAAGGATCACGAACGAAAGAAATCCTCGTCTACAGACCTGGTGCATTTTCGGCAGGCTCTCCTCCTCGGTGAGTCGTCGTTGAAGTAAGTTCCGCAGATCGAAAAACGAAAGGGATCCGCGATTGTCTTTTGCGATCAGCATGCATTGCAATTATTAATATTTCTCAACCATCAATTCTTAATTCCTGTTTATTAAGAGTCACGTGAATTTATTTTGAGAAGTGAAAATTTGTTTCTCCAAAGTTTTCTACGTCTATTGATCTTTTGTTTATAAATGAAAATATTATTGTAGTAGAAATACGAGATATCCGACATCACGATGTCAATGTTTGCCAAGATGAACATTTATAATTCGTATATTTTCGATTGTCCGCCTAATCGAAAGTTAAATATATACGAGGTTCAAAATATCGGCAAGAAATATATATATATATCTGTGTATTTTTTTTATTACAATGTCATGTCTTAAATCTTACCTAACTCAACAAAAACAAAATGATTGATAGAATTATGTCTTGAAAGCCATGATGTACTGTTCAATAATCGTTTCTTTGTTTTTGCTGTACTGTGATTAGTTCACGTCATTGTGAGAAATTATAAAAACATCGTGAATCAGAAATTTAATATGCGTGAAAACATGTGCACAATTGCCAAGATTATACGTATCAAAATGATTCATACAGTCAAAGATCAAATAATCATACACACTATAAGTATACAATAATTAATTAATTATTGAAGATAGAGTAATTAATTATTTTAATTTTGCGTTACCAGTTCTATAGATATGTTTTATAAAAAGAACACAATATTTATTTGATATGAGTTAAAATATTAATTCACGCAAATTTACGATCAACGAGAGCTAATAAAAATCGCGCTTCAAAAGTAACAGAGAAACAAACAAAGATGGTTGCATAATGTGTTTGGTAATTATGCATATTTTGAAAGTGCAATTTATGTGTACACATAAATCACAAGTGAAATCCATAATTTACAGGAAACCTAAAATGTAAAACTAGTTATGCATATGTATTTCGCTCTTTAAATTTAATATAAGCAGAGTATTAAATAATTTTCCAAGAAAAAAATAAAAATTTTTGACGCACAATTAGATTAATTCATTGTATGACGTTAATAACAAGAAAAAGAGCAACTGACGAAGAAATAAGTTTTGTAGAAGCTATTAATATACAATACTGTATACAATGTAATTTGCAATGATAGATTTTACCAAGAGATTTTTAAATAAGAATCTTATTACACGTTGATTTTAGACTTTATTAGCTTCGATTTACGAAATTTAAAAAATGTCGATATACATTAATATAATGCTAAATATTTTAAATTTTAGATGTCAAAAAAAAACGCGCAATTGCCAAAAATGGAAACAGTATATGGTAATACATTTAATATGTATGCAGATTGTATACTGGTATTTTGATAAATCAAACTTTCTAATAATGATTTTCATCGTAATGTTGTTATCGAGGGTTTTTGGTTTTTGTTTTATTGAACAGACTAATAGTCAACGTTAATTTAGTTCGCCATCTTGTAGGTATAAGCAATACCACGTTGTTTACAAAATATTTTAAGATATAATTAGAAAGTTCTAATACGCTGTTAATGATAAAAAGACATCAGTTGGTAAGTAGAAAGCCGGAAATTTGCACTTCAGTGGATAAACTCTAGCGGAAAATCCCTGCGTAAAACTATGACATGTAATTTTCATTACACCTAACTGTATACAGTTGCATATCGACAGGCGTAGCTTTAAATCTCGACGATCGCATGTATGTATGTACATACATACATACTCCCGACAAGTTTTCGCGATTAAAAACAAGAAAGAAGAACACCTTTCTTTTTATTATCTTTTCCTCAAAAGATGAAGATTGATGTAAAAGCACTTCTTACGTCACGGATGAATTGGAGTGATTCGCAAAAAAGAGTGAACTCATTTACAGAGTGATTTATCATGCTTTCAGAGACTCTAAAAATAGTCTTAATCTTTCACACAAATGTGAGAGAACTGACTTTCAGATCAAATAATTTAAAATATTATTAATTATTTTCTCGAGAACTATTAATAATAACGACAAGAGTCTTTCATGATGTTCAAAGTTCGTTGTGATTATGAGGCACTTTGCAGAACAAGTATTCTGTATACATATAAGGAACGTCCTAGAAATCTCAATTGTATTTTTTCTTAACTACGTTTTATGAGAGTTTTCCACAATCGAGAATTGAGTTCCCTAGCCTGCAGAAATATTCCAAAACAATAATAATAAATAATGAATTTAATTAAAAAATGCATTTATGTTTTTCTACCTATTATGTATTCTGCTTTACGTATTATATAATGTCTAGAAATTCATTAAAGGAAATTGAAGTTAGCTGGAACGAAAATAATAAAACTGTTGAAGCAAATGGATATGTGTCTGCTAACGTAATATTTCTCGCTATTAAACACTATATATGTGTTGCAATATTATTACAGTTTCACTTTTGGCCCGGTACAGAATGCATTCTTAGATATTTTGCGAGTAAAATGCATACAAGAAACGCTGTAAAGGATTTGAACGAAATCAAACAATTTCAGAAAATTATTATAAACAGAGAGTACGTAATCTAGATACGACAGAAATATATTATCATTGTACCGACATACTTATGATGTAATATCATCAAAAGGATGGAGAAAGTGCACTCTAATAACATATACTTATAGTTAGATTACATCACATAGACATCATTATATGTTGATAAATTCGACATAAATTCTCATGCTCGATCACGCGCCGTATAATGACATACAATACATCCACCTGAATACGGATATATATATATATTCATAAATATAGATTCGCATACATTTTCTTCAAAATTTTCATTATTCTGTCGCGATGCGAATTATTTCAGGATCGTAGTGAACTTTCATCGACGCGATTGCCCGTCCAATTCAAAAGGTCGAATTTATATATAAATCTCTTCTTTATTTTCCGAATAAAATTCCCTCATTGATAGTCGCGTCAATCGATTTATTGATCCGCATTAAGAAGAGTAGAATCTTTGTCCGTGTATTTTTGTGCGATGTCAATGACATCGTGCGTGCGTGCGTGCGTGCGTGCGTGCGTGCGTGCGAGCCGGCGTACCATGAAATGCAGCCGTCAGTGAAAGCGTCAGGCTGTGGATGTGCAACAGGATGACCATGACACATTTCGCAACACGCCTCTAGTAGTATAATTTTCCAGATGTAATCGCGAAATTAGGTCGAAAATTATATCCTTCTGTCCGCGTAATAAAGAGACTTCGACCATCGGTTCCGCGCCATCTTTTCGCTCTTTTTTTTCTTTCCTCTTTTTCTCCGTCTTTCAATGTTAAACTGATGATTCACACTTGTTATTCTACCTTTGCCCGGCATTGTTCCTTATCTTTTCGCGTCAATTTCCGAACATCATTTTCTGTTGCGAATGACTTCGTTCTATTATTCGCACACACGTATACGTACAATGCTGTGTGCCAATAGTGATAGAGTGATGTCATCACAAGTAACTATCTACGTACATGTTGTACGTAATGAGCTAAATAACTACTTGAAGATATACGTTAGACGTTTGCATGCGCAAACACATATATACACATGCTTGTAAATTTTATGTGTTATATTCTTTCAATAATCTTGCTTCATAGATTCTAGAATCTAGAAAAGTCTAGATAATTCATAGATTCTAGAAAATTATTAAAAACTCACGTCGCAGTTTCTGAAGAGCATCGCGCGTGAATAAACCTTGAGAAAAGGTCTATCATAAATTCTATCTGAAGAATTTCAAATAAAAATACCAATATCGAAATTTTCTCCAGCGATGTAAAATAATCTATATATTCTTATACGTTAATCTATATTGTTTTAGATTTAATTTTGATTCCATACACACACACACATTAGAAATATTGTTATCACGTATAAAAGAGCAAATTGATCTCAATATTTGTTCGTATAAAATTGAAAATTTATTATTCATGAAACACCTTGCATGGAATATTTCCGATTATTAAAGAAACGATTTTGCCACACATTGGCATTAAATTACCGAGAAAAAAAACACACTCGATATTTCTAAAAGGATCTATTATAGATGAATCACGGCTTATATTTGCCGAGCGCAAAAGCAAATAATGTTACATAGCAGTTAAACAATACTGTTACACGAAATGATACATGTTAGAATCAAACGGAGGAAAATTAATGAAAGCTAGCTTAAAAAAAAAAAAAAAAAAAAAAATGTTTGTTCGTTAAAGAAATATTTTTTTTTCTTCTTAATTACTTGCGAGCAGCGAATAATGACCGTGTTTCTCGGCCACTATGCTTTGTAAGGCGACCTGATGCGATGGCGGCCCACGCTTGGCCTCGGACACGCGAGAAGACGCACTAATAACCATGCGAGACGTCCAACTACCTCGCACATTCGCACAAAGGTTTTCGACGGTGAAGCATAAAGTAAGAGGAGAACCGCCGCGTACCTACCACCTTGGTGAACTGTGCGCCAGTTGCGTCATCGCTGCGATCGGCATCGGTGTGCGAACAGTGTCGTACTCGCGGAAAATTGCATCTATACCCTTCACCAGTGTGTATCCCGGTTGCGCAGGAAAAGTTAAATCTACAAACGTACCTCTCGGAACCGGTCGTTCTCTTCATTGATCGTCGATCGACGAGCCTTTCCTGAGTGTTTCGATAATACGACTTCGATAACGTGCGCTTCCGCGCTTTTAAATCTCTCTTTCTGCGTGTGCGTATGTGTTTATGGTAATTATACGTGCTGCCCATTCAAACTCGATCGGCAGGAGTTTTTCTCGAAAGTGCAATGAAACGATCGAGTCCGCGTTACATAGCTTTACCTAAAAAGATATATAAAAGATATATATAAATAGCCATCGTATTGTGCGTTCGAATAAAGAGAGCAACAGAAGGAATAAAGTGTCGCTGAAATATAGCAATATCTTGGACGGTAGACAGCAAATCATACTCGTTTGTTGCATAATATAGGTCTTTTTTTTGGCAAACGTGTATTGAGAGAGAAATGTAAATTACATTCGAGTAACAGATATATTAACTGTGAAAAACGTGTCCTAGAAATATATATTTTGATTATACGTGTACATCTTTCGCAATCCAGGAAATTACCGACCGAAATGCAAGTATATATTACTGCAACACTGCAGTAAATTAACCGGATGTTAGTATTATAAAGGACCTAATCGACGTTGCACATGTAATGTGACCGAAAGTTCACGTAGTTATCGTATTGTTTTGAGATTTTTGCAGAAAAAAACAATAACTTATGATGCATTTTTAAGATATTTATAAAGACAAATATTATTTCAATACCGTATTTTGTATCATAATTAAATTTTATTTGGAATTGATAAAATTGATATCTATAATTAATACATTCCTCGCTTCTTTATCTCTTGATAAGTAACGTTGGCAAAAGTACTTTATAAGCCAGACATAACTCGTGTAATAATTAATTTCAGTGGCTTTACGATATTTCGACGTTTGTTTGCTTGCTAAAAATATATTAACAATAAGTATAATTAAATATCTTTCAAGCTATTTGCGCACACAATTTAAAATATTTCCGAACGTGAATTTATCGATTATATATTGTATAATATGTGCTAAAAACAAAACTCTCAAAGTTTGAATTCTTACATTTTTTTTACTGCAATCTTCTCAGCATTATTTAATTAGTTATTTCATTTTGGACTTTATCCCACTTCAGATTCGTGTTAGATCTCTAATAAGGCCCTCAAAATTCACACTACTAATAACTGCGCGGTATGTGGATACTCTTCAAGGACAAAGTTCTTTTTTTATAGCCGACTCAAAAAATAAAAATCCTTTCGCAATCGGAGTCGAATAAGACTTCCCGGGGCGATTATTGTTCGCTTCATCACGTGCGTCAACCGCGCGCAGGCAAATTATATATACACATGCACACGCACGCGTGCACAATCGCGTGCATGAATATTGAGTAGAAGGAGCTTATCTAGTATAACTAGCAGACAAGCAAGTCCAGCCGATAGCTGCGTGAGTGACAGTGCGATCCACGATTGAATGTGGTGGAACGCGTGATTTCACTCTTGACGTGCCGCAACGAGTTCTCGATCAAGAGACGCGCCGCTCGGTCCTGTAAATTTCGAATGAAATAGTAGGCCACCGCTCCGTCTGTGTGTTATCATGCCGCAGGACAGCCAAAGGATTAGCAACGGCGACGAGCCGGAGACGATTCCGAAGCACCGCCAGGACGATAAACCCGAGAAAGATTCGGGAAATCAGGGGGCTCTCGGTGAACAAGAGGCTGATATCAAGGAGGATCTAGAGTTTTGCAAGGGTACCGAGATGCCTGAGCTCAAGGATGATCAACTGTTGCAGGATGACGAGCAGATAAGTCTAGATTTCAGCATACCGCCGGAAGTCCAGGAATATGCCAGAAGAGTGCTTGGGGAGACTGATGAAGTCAAGTGTCAGACACTGCAAGAATTACGTGACATGATCTACGGTAATTCAAATTGCAGTATTAATCTGACAATGTGAGTGATTGTTAAAATGAAAAATATGTTGATGCTATCAATTTGATAAGTTTACATCTACTGTCTAAAGAAGTGAATATAGAGTAATTTAGGGACATCCTCGTTATAAAAAATTATATTTCTAGATAAATTGATTAATATTTTAATGCTTTCTTTACTTTTTTCGCATTTACACTTTCAGTATCGGTTTTGTTGAAATTATTTTTAACATTTTCCACAATATTACATTTAATTTTGTTTATTCTCGTTATAATAAAAATGTCTTATAATAATAATCAGTATTTTTTATATTCTAGCATAATGTTGAAAAATATAAAAATGTAGAGCATTTTCACATATAATTTCTTAAAATTTTAAAAATTGATGAGATGAATATTTTAATTTTTATTTCATTTATATTCTGAAGAATCGAGTTCACAAAAACATAAACAGTTAGAAAAATAAAATTATCATGAAATTATCCGGAAAATGAATATTTTGCGTGAAATTTAAATAATATATACTTTTTAAAAATACATATCTCTTGAAATATACGTGTCATAAAAAAGTATACTAATTATATACGAATAAATATATGAATAAAAAAAATATCTAAACGCATTTTTCGCAAAAGTTTACTTCTTTTGCATTTACACTTTTAGTATCAGTTTTGTTGAAATTATTTTTAACATTTTTCAGAATATTACATTTAATTTTGTTTATTCTCGTCGTAATAAAAATGTTTTATAATAATAATTAGTATTTTTTAAGTTCTAGTACAATGTTGCAAATTATAAAAATGTAGCGAATTTTTACATATTATAATTTCTTATAATTTTCAAAATTTTTACTCGCTATAAAATTTTTTTTTTTTGTGGCAATATCTTCCCTTAATATAGTTTTACCATTTTAATAATAAAGTTAGAAAATATTTCTTTTTTGAGCTATCTCTCTAACTTAAAATACATTTCTCTCTGTTGAATTTGAACAAAGATGACAAATTTATAGTCCTGTAAATTTTACTGGACTGTACTTCTATTGTTTGGTCTTTAATTTAGAATGTATACATTCTTTGGCAGAAAGAGGCGAGTGTCTACCGCACAGAATGGATGACGATTTTCTCATCAGATTTCTTCGCGCCAGAAACTTTAATCTAAAAAGAGCGCACAGGCTGGTGAGTTGTAAATATAGACATTGACACTCACACACACTCTTTCTCTCTCTTTGACATTGACATTTATAACGAACAATTAACAAGATGAGGGTCACGTGATAGAAAAGTGAATAGAACAATTTGATTAAATCAATCAAAGAAAAAAGAAGTTGACTACCATTGTTAAATTCATGTTTGCATCAACATGTTTTTATTGGTAGATAGTGAGAAATTATCTCGTACGAAAATAGGAATGTCAATCAAGAGAAAAGAGAAAATAGAGATAGAAAATTTTTAATGATATTTTAAATTTCTATTTAAAATATATTATAAGCAAAAAAGAGAGATTAAAATCAAAATAACAATTGTGATTTTTCAACAAACAAGTTTTATATTGAAAATTTATAATAATTATGCATTAACAATTGTGACTAAATTTGGTCATATTTTTCAATTGATAATGTTGAAATGTATTTCTAACGGTTTCCCAGAGAGTTAATAATATCGTTCATATCAGTTGCCTTATGTTAAATACATGAAAAATTAAAAAAAAAGTTCTCTGGACAATTTAAGTATGCGTATTTCATATCATTACGCGTGCTGAAATATAAGTAGAAAAAGCCTTTGAGACCTAAGTTTTACTGATAGTGCAAATAGACTATTGCAAAATACATTACATTGTCATGAATGTTGTTAAATAATTATGTATAAAACAATAATTCTAAGTTTATATATTTTTTTTTTTACAAAAATGAATTAAAATTATAAATTTATTAAAAAATACATATATAAAAATAAGGTAATAAAATTAAAATAAATATAATAAAATAAAATAATATAAAATTTTTCTAAAGTTATATATATATATATATAAAATTATAAGTTATATATATATATATATATATATATATATATATATATATGTATATAACTTATTTAAAAATAAATTTAGAAGAAATAAAAATTATTCTAAAGTTCTTTGTGTTTTACATTGTGTACTTTTAAATTTGATGATAGTATTATATACAGTCTGTCTCACCGAGTTTAATTTAATATAGAATTATTGATTAAATTATTTATTGTTAGTGTTATAATATATATAAAATTAAAGAAATTGTGCTGAAGAAAAATTTAAAATAAGAATTTATTGATAAAACTTTTTATAATACGTCGTGAGATAGAATTAATATTGCTGCATGTATAAATATTGTCTCATAATTATAAACTACATTAGATTATTGGAACATATAACAAATTGATCAGAAATGTTATTTCCGCATTATAAATCACCTACTGACTCATAATGAACTTTGCAAATGAGAGATCTAATTGTATGTACACGTGTATAAACAAATCCTCAGGCTGCATATAAATATATCAAATTGAATTATTTGAATAATTTGCAGCGCAGATAAGAAATACTTATTTTTTTTTTTAATTCTTAACATCAATTTCCCACAATTAAGTTTAATTTTTTATCTCTATTATTACATTATTTAAACTTTCTAAGCTAAATCAAGTTTCAAAACAAGGAAATAAGCTTCATTACCTGCATAATTACGCGCAATACTATAATCGCAATACTAATCGACTCAATATAATTTTTATTTGCAGCCATAATTTTTATCCGCAAATTTGCTTTATGCTTAATCTTATCGAGAACAAATTAATACAAATTGTTTTAATTGTAGTTTAAAACTATATTTTATTGTCTTTAATTTATTATAAAACTTAACTCCCGATAATGATATCAACGAATTTATTATCGAATGTGATTTGATGTCAGATAATACAATGATAATTCATATCATTCTATCATATTATTCTCCTTTCAAAGTGGAAAGGCAAGAACAAAATAAATTTTATCATGTTATAAAGAAAATATTTTTGTTTACAAGGTAAAAAAAATTCTATTTTTTCAGATATCAATCATTTGTGAAAATTAAAGGAATGTGAATGCTTATAATTATATGGATGTCGATAATTAGAATATTTCAGTGAATAAAACATGAACACGAGGCAAAACTACTCGTTGCATAATTGTGTCAAGGCAAACTGATTTACTTTTTTAAGAAATTGTATATGAGTGTTAGCACAGCACTCAGCTGCACTAGCTATTTTAAAGAGAGACTAAACTATGGTAACTGGGTAATAAAAAAACAACGAAATCTAACCGCCTTTTAACAGAGTAAATCGAGACTTAATTGCTCTTAACTATTATCGAATAATTATGAAATAATCACGACTTTCTAAATGAGAGGGAAAAATAATAAAGCTAAAGTAATATTTTATCATACAAAATCGCTTTTAAGATGATTTACTTGTTTCTGCATATACATAAAGAAACAAACGGGCTATTCATGACATAAGAGCTGTTGGTGTATAATAATTTACGATATGATTCATCGATGGTCATTAAGAATTCATAATGACACTTATCAACGTGCGATAATAATAACCGGCATTTCCAAACGTTTCGTTCACGTGATATAGATATTTTTGCAACGTTTAAAACTCGAGACTGATTTATCTCAAGAAATTTTTCAATAGATAGTGAACTACTACAATTTCAAAGAGGAACATCCGGAGATTCATCAACAGCTGAATCCGACGGAGATGAGGTACATAGGCGACGATAATGTGATCACGGTACCGCCGTACAGGACCCAGTGCGGCAGACGTCTGCTGATCTACCGGATAGGCAATTGGAATCCGAGCAAATATCCCGTCGAGGAGCTCTTCAAGGCCACGATCAGCGTGCTTGAACTGGGCATCCTCGAGCCCAGAGCGCAAATTATGGGTGGTATCGTCATTTTTGACCTCAAGGACATCACCATGGCACACGCGTGGACCGTGACGCCTCAGGTACTCATCGTACTTTCTTTTTTTCGTTTTACATTTTTTTTTTTTTTTTTATTAAACTCATGCACAGATCGCGATTTCTGACAAGTATAATTACAACCGAGAGAGGAAAGAAAAGCTATATGTAATGAAATATGTATCGAGGATACAACATGAGATAATTCGTTCCCCAGGTGGCAACTATGATGTTATCTCTGATGGTGACCGCGTTTCCCATAAAGATACACGAGATGCACATTATCCATCAGTCATGGATTTTTGACACGATCTTTGCGGTTTTCAAACCGCTGCTCGACACCAACATGCGAAACAGGATATTTTTCCACGGCGGTGACTACACGAGTCTTCACAAACACGTTCCACCTGAATATTTGCCGAAGATTTACGGCGGTATAAGAAACGAGCTACCCTACTACAAGTGGATCGAAGCATTAATCAAGGAACCAAAAATCATCGAACAAATGAGTAAAATGGGATACGTCATCACGAACGAGATCCTCGAAACATTTGGTCAAAAGTAAATAACCAATTCAGAATTCTCTGAAATTCTCGGATTTCGACATTGCAATTACATTACTTTTTACATGTTTTTCACGCTACAGCAGTTATTTGTATTTTTATTATTAGCGCTTGCTTTTTGCTACTGTCTTATACAATTTGTATCGAGTGGAATATATTACATCATATCTCTCGGAAGTTTTATAGTTTTAGTTTGTCAATTAGTTTTAAATAGACTTTAAACATAATATAATATAACGAACAATTTTTTTTGTTATTTATATTTTTCGATATTTTATATATATATATATATATATATATATATATATACATATATGTTGGTAGCTCTAAGTTTTTCAAAAATAAATATTTTGCTACAATCAAATGGACGAACAATTATCTGCATCAAGTTAATACTGCACGTTGCTAGAATATTTCGCGCACGATAACTTTGCAATTGCAATTATCGTGACTTACCGCGCCTAATAGCGTACACCTAATGGCGAGTTCGCGATAAGAATCGTTGTGTTTCTCTGCACGATTCCATCTGATAAATTCGATGCCTTTCTGCGCCCCTATGTCGAGTCACTCCGCCGATGTAGGTTGATTTTTCGCTCGCAATTTATCAATCGATCGATTATCAGGAGACGATCCTATCCTGCATTGTTGCCTGAGTTTAGATTTGATGCACGTCGCGATGCTCGATTAATTCAGACTTGAACGTGTTGAATTCATCTTTCTTGTAGAGAGGTTCGTGACGCGTATAACTAAAAAAGTCACGTACTATGACCCGATCGGATTACTTGCGTTTCTTGCAAAAAAAAACATAAATAAAAGTGGCTCTCGACGATATATTTCTGAGAAATAAACATAGTCAGCGATATTCAGTATATATAATTGTATGCAAACAAGTGCAAAAATTATGCAAGAATTAGTAATTTGAATAAAAAAAAGCGATGATGAAGCGAAAGATGAGAACTCATACTATGGCTTATTGAGAATAAATAATGAGCAAATATAACGCAAACCGTTGTCATATAATCATCATAATCTTCTCTCCTGAGCCATATCAATATTGCGAGAAGTTAATCGCGCAGATAGCTACAACAAATAACTTATGTACTAATAGCTGCGCTTGTTGAACTTTGCGAGTGGATCAAGTTTCGATAACACTCGCGGTTATAAACTGATGCAGCTAGAAATTAACAAGATAATTTTGCGAAACAAATATGCTATTGATTTAACTGTCGACGAAGGTTGATTTAATATTCCTGAAATATTGTACTTTTAAGGAATTGTTTTCTATAATGAAAAGAGAAGAGCTAAACGAGGCATTCCGCGATAATTGGGACGTAATTAAATTTGTATGAAGAGAAAATAATTATATATTATATGAAGAATAAACTCTACGCAAAGTAAAAGTTAATGAATGTCTTAATGAGTATAATTGGCCAAGAATTATGACTCAGAGAATTTAAAAAAATACAACACATTTTAAAAAATCTTATAATTCGAAAAACTCAGTGTGCCTTTGCCATATGCCATATACGATTAAGAGCACGTGCGCGATTTTTGACATTTCATATAATTAGAATTTGCTTTATCGCGTCTCCCTTCAGCGCGTAATATGGTGCGTCATATCTGTTGATTGTCATGGTTTCTATTATTTATGACATGATTGGCTAAGAAATTTTCTTCTCAACCAAGAGAGTAGCCATATATATATATATATATATATATATATATACAGGGTGAGTCATTGAAAATTGCTATTCTTGCATTCTAAGATATCTGTCTTATAGAAAAATATTTCAGATAAAAATTACTTGATTTTGAGAGAAACAATCTGTAATTAGTTTTAATCTTAATCTAGGTAATTTCAATATTTTAAAATAATCTTTGTTTTTTTTTTTTTTTTTAACAAAAGTGTATGTTTTTTTAAATAAATAGATTCTCCAGCATTCTACAAGTATATAATTTTTGTTAAAAAAAAACAAAGATTACGTTATATGCATATGTCACAAAATATGACATAATAAATTATAAAAATATCTCACAAGCTATCGATTTTTTAATTGTTACATCTTAATATTTTTACATCTAAAATAATGTTAGTAGAATTGATTCTCTGACGTTAAAGAAAAAGCGCATATAATTTCATTAAAAAAAAAAAAAAAAATTAAAAAAATAAAGTAAAGATGTCCTTGAAATCTGTAAAGCATCTCCGTTTCAAAATAATCATGCTAATTAGAAAATGTTCCTCTCGAAATCAGTAACTTTTATCCGAAAGATTTTTCCGTAAAACACTTATCTCAGGATTGATTAGAAACGCCAATTTCTAGTGACTCACCCTGTATACATGGTATAGTCAACGTGCCCGAGGGATTGCCGCGAGCTGATTACGTTCGTCCGTCCTAAAATAAAAGCGTGATCCGCTCCGGGACGGACTCGGGATGAAATCCACGGAAGGTGAGTTCGCGCACGCGGGGCGCAGATTAGGTCTTCGATATATGTACGTACAATAGGACCCGCGCACAGTAGAAGGAGGCGCACAGGTAGAGCCTGGCGTCAACTGCTGGGGTTTGTGGTGGTTGATATCGACCCGAGTTGGAGGAGTCGTGTGGCGACCTCAGGATCGCAGGGCGCACGCTTGGACGTGGTGGCTACGGGAAGAAAGAGAAGGCGGCGGCGAAAAACCACGCGGCAAACGGAGATGAATAGACAGGGTAGAGTGCGGTGCCAGGGAGGGTGGCGAGGAATATATCGGCGACCATGTATATACGCGACCGTGGAGGAGGTAGGCCGTGCAGAAGAGGTAGTAGCTGTCCGCCGGTAGTAGCAACCCGGCTGGCTGGAGCACCCTACACGCGGGTGCGGGTGCTGTGCCCTGAGAGAAGCTCGTCCGGCGCTCGACACGCGCGCGCGCGCGCGCGCGCGAGTGTGTGTATGTGTGTGTGCGTGCGCGAGAGTGCGTGAATACCCAAAGTGTATCCTTAGGATAACAGCTGCGTCAGCGAGCTGTCGGGAATTTCGAAGGCAGAGTCCGAGAGACGAGACGGGACTTGGAAAATCGAGTCCGAGGGACGAGCGGGATATGTATCCCACGAGAAGACGGTGGCGAGAGTGATCGTGCCGTGATCGGTCGATCGTCCCTATAGACGAGGAAGCGGCGATCGCGGCGGTCGCGGTAGATCCGGAAAGATGTGCAACGATTGCGCGGCGCACGTTTTAACGGACGACGACGACGACGACCGTAACATCGGCGCCATGTCGCAGGGACAGGAAACGACGAACGAGGAATCCTACCTCAACTGTGGCAGACCGTCGAATCTGTTCAAGACGAGCTTCAGCAGCGTCCGACTCGAGAAGCTGTATCGCGCCTCGTCCTTGCAACAGCGTCGCGGCGGTCTCACGTGCTTTCTTATGTCGGCGATCTTTTACGGCATCTACTGGATGTCAACGCCGGGTATCGAGCGGCTGGCGCGTAGCGTTACCGCCGTGTTCCTCAGCCTAAACATCGGCCTGCTGATATGGGCCGAACGCGGTACCAAAGCGAGGAACTCACTCTGGTCGGTGGTACCGTGCATAGTCGGGCAGATGTGGATCGTCCACCTGCCCGCACAGCTGTTCCTCAAGTCCGCCAAGGTCACCCCGCGGGACGGTCTAGGCTGGATGTTGCTGTTGCTATACTTGCTGTTTGCCAGTCTGCCGCTCAAGCTCTGCCGTTGTACGTTGCTCGCCCTTAGCAGCGTTCTCATCTACTTTTTCGCCGTGATCGGCCTCTCTAGCGCGACGTTGGAGGACCTCAAGATGCAGCCCATCGACGTTTTGGTAGGTAACCGTGTAAATATCTCGTCCCGCGCATCCGTCCATCGGAGGATCCCGCGATTGGGTTCTCCGAGTTGATGGATCGTTAAGAAGGGGTTGGAATTGAATTGAGAGAGCTATCCCTCTCTTCTCCAAGCTCGAGATGGTGCTCGAGAGAATCGCGCGGCGAGGGCGTCAAGGTTCAAGCACCGCGTTGACGGAGACGAGTCTTCTTTTGATTCGCAAACGCGTGAAACCTACTCGTCATAATTTTAATCAATGCAAGAGCTAGTCCTCGCGTAATTCATCACATGACCTCTCCTTCCATTTATAGCACCCCTCTATAGGATTATTAAAAATAACTCGAATACTCATATACACCGCATTCTATATTTAATGAGTCAAGTCCCTTCAATCAGGCCTAAAAACGGCGTGATAAAACAGCGTGCTTAGAATGCAGATACCGTGCCGTATCGAAAAAAAAAAAAAAAAAAAAAAAACCGTCGCTGTCTCGGGGGAAAAAAGAAAAAAAAGAGAGAAACCGATAGTCGGAGGGACAATAAAATCGAGTACGCACTCTCTTCGCGAGATACGGGACCGTTTTTCACGAATGAGGCGAGCACAATCGCGCGTGACGAAGTGAAAAATCAAAGCAACGAATAGCACCCGTATTAATTGCGTTCAAGGGATGAAACGCAATAGGCGCGGAGGATGGAAACAATGATGTCGCCGACGCCGACATCGACAAACTAATTCACTGCCAACCGAGGACCGACGGCGCGAGCACCAACATCGATCCACACTCAACGAGGCATATCTCCGCTACTTTTACGCAAATACGGTTAATACACGATTGCGAAAAAAAAAAAAAAAAGAGAAAATATTAGACATATTTGAGGACGTGTTTTCTTTTTTTTTTTTTCTTTACAAACATTCTCTTTCACGAGGAAGACTCGAGAATCAAAAAAAAAGAAATTAAACGATAAAACTGATGTAAATTTCATTGCGTCTCTTTTAAAAAAATTATTCGAGATAAAATCGGTATAAAGAAAAAATTAAATACACATATCGCACTAGTATCGCGGATTTGTCCTATATTATTACATTGGGAAAGGTTTGTAAAACGAGTAGGCTACGCGAGAGGACGAAAATATTTATAAGAGACTATTAATTGCAAATTATATACTATTTCTAGTTATAACTCTTGACCTTAGACACTTTTGCACGTTGACGGCAACCGCAGCTGACGCGAGTTACGCTACATTTATCACATTAATACATGTATCACACTTGTGAGATGAAGGATGCTACAAATGAGTTCTTCATGATTTTTATCAGTATCTAATGATGCAGTTATCCAGTGATTTATGATAATTTAATTCACTTTTTATGTAAAAATGTAATTATTACATTAAAAAAAAATCTATTGATAATTTATTCATATATATATATATTTTTTTATATGTTCTAATCTAACTCAATGTTTGTTTTATTATTGAGAAAACAAAAAATTGGTCTCGCTATTAGTATTAATTTCTCAGAGATTTTTATATTAATTTATCATATACATATACCTATATTATCTTTTATTTTTTAATTTTTTTTACCGTAAATAAAATTATGAAATTATCAACAACCTATAAAAATTAATATGTAAAACGCGCTATACTTGCCATGTATAGGCCTGCTTTATCGATCCTAGTACGCAATGCAATATCATTGTTGAAACGATAATAGCATCGCAGTATATCGCAAGCAAAGTTGAATTCGCGTATCTTTGTTCCACGAGCACCGGAATATTCAATATGACAAACTACAGTCTCATGGAATTGCGGTTTCAAATGAGCGTAACGCACGTGCACACAGCAAAAGATCTTTTAAGAAGAAACTTGTGAGGCGATCTCTTCATTTTTCACATTATCTCGCCAGATATTTTCTCTGCAATTTTTATTTGATCGCAAGGAGAATAGCACGATTATCGAATTACACAAAGAGTTTGTATTGGAATTCAAGAGGTTTTGGAATTTGCCGAGATTATCTTACACGAGATATCGGATTTTCTTTATCTTTTTCATTTATTTACGAGAATCGAGTAAGAAATCAAAATTGTTTTTACTACATAATATTACGACCGCGGTTGGAAAACGCGCAAGATCAAATATTAAATAACCCAGGCAATTGTCGGCGCGGGAAATTATTCTAACGGATAATTGGCTCGTCATTGATCTACTATAGTACCGATATAGTAAACAGTACAGGTGCATCGACCGAGGTGTGCGAAACTTTTGGCAGCGGATATCGTGTGAAAGCGAAAGCTGGAAGTAGACGTGCAAGCACGTGGCTCTCGTCGTTAGTAACACTCGAGTAGAGTTTGGTCAATGGTAGTTTAAAATAGAGAGCGCGACAGAGATAGAGGCGCGATGTAATAAGAGCGAAATGGTGTGAAAGAGAGAAAAAGCGAGAGAGTGTGAGAGAACGGCAACGATGGCTGGGCAACGATGCGTGAGGTTGCCTTTCGATACGCGACGCTCAATGCTTTTTCGCTGGCAATAGAGGACAACCCGGTACACAGTGGAATGTCATCCGGAAAAGTGACCTTGCGATCGAGATATCGACTATCTTTCTTATTGACGTTACGCGAAGCTACTATTTTCTCTCGCTCTCTTTCAGATCACGATGACTCTCTTATTTCCATTCCATTTTTAGTTTCTCTGATATTAAAATATCAAATATTTTTAATTATTTATATATGTATATATATATATATATATATATATATACAGGAAAGCGCTCTGAATATATTTAGTTGCCATAAAAAGGTTTCGTATACATATTTCTATAAAAGAATTTTCTTACACATGGTCGTTTGAATTTCTGAACGTTTAAGAAAAAGTTCAATAAATTTTTTTTTACCTACCTCGCGGCGTGATTACATTTGTAATGAAGTTTTAATAAAGGCGCCTAATGAACTCGCCGCCGCGGTTCTCGCGTTTGCGACCAGCTCGCCCTCGCATAGTAATCGCCTGACACGTAATCGTAAATCGTAAAGCTTCGTAAAAACGTCCTGTAGATCCTGACGGTGACACTCTTTGCCGGCGCCGCTATTTTGGGTGCTTGCAGCTACTGTCTGGCAGAATTCCAGCAGCGCCGGGCGTTCCTGGAGACCAGGCAGAGCCTGGAGGTCCAGCTTATGATCGAGGAACAGAGCGCGGAGCAGGAGCGACTGCTGCTAAGCGTTCTGCCGGAACACGTCGCGGTGAAGATGCGGCAGGACCTCGGCGCGTCCCTCGACACGCAATTCAAGAAGATCTACATGTCCAGGCACGAGAACGTGTCGATACTTTACGCCGACATAGTCGGTTTCACCGCTATCTCGTCGACCTACAGCGCCAGCGAGCTCGTCAAGATACTCAACGAGCTATTCGCACGATTCGATCAGCTCAGCGAACGGTATTTATTTTTAAAATTTCCATTAAAAACGATATTATTAATTATAGACAATTTATCTCCTTTGCGTTAAGTCAAGAATATGTTGCGTTTAATACTATAATATATTAAATTTAACATCTCACTTTTATTATATTCTTGCGTCTTTTGCTTCAGTCTTTATCGATTTTATGAGAAAAGTATATTGCACACAGGTTGAGAAATGCTGTTCTCGTAGGTAGTAGATCTTTATCGGAAAACCATGTCTTAAATATTCGTGTCAAGCTAAAGTCTCTCATTTCCTAGAAAGTCATTAATTGAGAGTTTTCGATTTATTTTTAATAGTTATCGAGTGCACTAGATAGATTAAATAAATATTTCTAGCCATTAAAAGTAAAGAAATTAAAAATTAAAAATGAAAGAAATTGCTCGAGACAAGTAGACGCCAAGTGCATTCTGCGTTTTTATCCACCGACGACTTTTTCAGCATTTCGTGCCAGGTTTTAAGCACTTGAGAGTTTCACAATAGTTTTACAAAAAGTTTTATGCGTACAAATTATTTTAGAATATTAATTAAATGAATTAAATTGCCAAATTAAACGCCGGTTCTATTTCGATAGTTCTATCAGTTTATTAATATCGATTATATCAGATTTTATATTATTTTGTAAGCACTTTTAATTTCCAGAGAGAGTTTTATACATAAAAAAATAAAAATTTTTAGAATAATTAAAATTTATTAAACAAATTAGATTGCCCGACAAGCCGGAAAGTATAATTATCAAAATGAGACGTTGGTCGTATTTCAACAGTATTATCGACTTTAAATAAGATTTCTGTGTTATTCCGTAATTATTTTTAATTTTTAGCAAAAGTTTTATGCGTATCAATTATTAAAATACTTATTAAATAAATTAGATATCGCCCGAGTTGCCGTATAATACGTATTAAAGTTGATAGAACTATCGAAGTACGACTAGCGTCTCACATCGATACTTGTATATGTCCTCGATGTCTTGGACCTTCAAACTTGTTTATAAATATTCTAATAATTTTTACGCATAGAACTGTTTATAGAATTGTTGTCGAATTCTTAAGCGCTTAAAATCTAACAAAAAAAAATGTTATCGTCGAAGGACAAAATGAACAGTAACGCAACATAAATTTAGCATCTCAGTCCCGAGCCATTTATTTGATTTAATAATCAAAACTATTTATTTATCTATCTAAAAAATTATTAAAAATAAAGTCAGAATCAATAATTAATGAGTTTCCACGAGAAATGAGACGCTAGCTTCATACACATCCAAATGGAATTGCACGAAATACGCTATGCGATTATCGCGACAAAAAAGAAATTAATTCCGCGAATAAAACATAATAAATTACCTTATTATTGCTTCACAAAGCCCGATATCATCCCAAGTCTACTTATCTTCTTCTTATCCTTTGTCGATACATCTTTGTCGAAAGCACTCACAAAACACTTGCATTTAATTATGATATATATTAATAAATGCACTAATTAAGCAAATAAGACGATCGCGTGACATTTTGCATGACATTTTAGATAATAATCGCACTCCTCGGCGCGCACTTGATTTTAATTGCGACGTAGAATAACGCGAAAAAATATAAGCATTCATCGCGCGAGCAATCAGCACAGATATATAAATCTAATATTTCCGAATATTATATTACACAGTTACATCGGACCGATACTTGATTATCGCCTCACGAATGATAAAATTACACGTACAGCACGTTATATATAATACATATAAAAAACTTGGTGTGTATTTTTTGCGCGGATTAATAAATAGTACGCTGAAACGATCATCCGTCTTTCGAATCGGCACTTAAACGACACTTGTATGAAACTCACCATTTATAATAATGCAATAAATTATCTCAATGTCGTCTACGAATATCGAAAGAAGTAAATCACGATCGCACAGAATAGATGACTGCCGAGATAATCGCCCGTTATTCAATTCGGCACTCCCGACACTTGTTCGTTCGAAAAATTTCCTCTATCGATCGATAAAAAGACGCGAGAGAAGGATCATCTCCCACAAAATGACCTCGGTAATGCTGTAGCTGTAATATGTATAAGAGCATCCCCACGGGCTACAGAGATAGAACTATTGAAATATGACTACCGTCTCACCTCGGTATTTATATTAAAATTTAGTAAAAAAAAAAATCATCGACCAAACGTAAAATAGGATTTTATTGTCATTTATAAAACTATTAAAAATAAAGCCAGAACAATTAATGAGTTTCCTCATTGAGACGTCCATTTCATACACATCAAATATTTCGCAGTAATTAATTTTTAAATTATTTATGACAAGGAATTGAATCATATGTTGTTATCAGCAAAATTGAAGTAGCCACATATATATTTAAAAAAGAACATGGACATCTATTATGTCATGCGTCGTAAAGAAAAGTATTTTATGATTCTATTACTTAATGTATGTGTATATACATATATTAAGCAAGGCTTCGCGTGCCACTAAATGCTAATCATAAAATGACTCAGTAAAATGATAGAATTCCGTAGCTCGCGCGTTCTATTTCCGCCCGGGGAAAACGAAAATTGCATGCGATCAACGTGACGACCATTGATTCCATTTCGAGCGAATTCCCTACTGATTCTTTCGTCGACTAAGCCGACTACGTAAATCCTGTCGCAGGGGGAGGTCCTTCGAGGACACCGGCAATCGATATCCCCGGGGACGTTTTCCATCGTCGTCAAAGACACTTTGCAGCTTATGTTATCGTTCGTCGACGCGTAGCATTTTTATTATTCCATTATATTTTCTAAGAGATGAAAAATACTTTTTCTCTATATAAATTAATTGAAATGTTCTTACGAATCGACAAACAATTGTATGACAATCTGTATAAAATCTTATTCCTAGATACGAGCAAATGCGTATCAAGATTCTGGGGGACTGTTACTATTGCATAAGTGGTGCGCCCGTTGAAAGGCCGGACCACGCGGTTCTCTCTGTGTACATGGGTCTGTCTATGGTGGAAGCGATCAAGTACGTTCAACAGACGACAAACAGCCCCGTCGATATGAGGGTGGGCATTCATACGGGCGCGGTGCTCGCCGGGGTTCTCGGTCAAAGGCAATGGCAGTTTGACGTTTACAGCAAGGACGTCGAACTGGCGAATAAGATGGAAAGCAGCGGAAGGGCTGGGTAAGAATCATTAAATTTCTAGATTTCTCTATTATCGTGTTCGGAAAAGTTATTCCGAGACAAATTGGAAAATATCAATTAATATCAAGTACGTTTTATTTCAATGGAAATTCGCGAATTATCGAGAGATATTAGCTTCTATTTTTTTTTTTTTTTTTTTTTTTTTTTTTTTATCTCCGTGGCATCGAGGTCACGCTTGCATGTCAAAGGCGTAAATAAATAAATGCTTAAAGGAGGGTACACATCTCGAACTCGACGTTGAGCTTCTTGAATGGAGAATTCGAGGTCGAGCCGGCGCACGGGGAGGATCGGGAAGAGGCACTCCAAAAGGCCGGCCTTGTCACTTACTTTATCGTGAGAGCCTTGAAGCCATTTAAGCCAGCGGTGACGAAGAGCCTCGCGTCGTTGGCGGACGCGGAGAACTCGCAAAGGATAATGGAGAATGCGCAAGACAAGAGGGACAATAGCAAGGAAGACTCTGAAGAATTTCAACAACGTCTGAGAAAAAAACTCGACAGTAGAGGTAAAAATTAGCGTTGATATATTTTCGGCTAGAATCGCGCGTGATGTTTTGAGTAGAAAAAAATTTGGTGATATTAATTCGAAAAGGATTAAATCGTGGGACGTTGCTTCTCGTTCGAGCTCGATAAGCGGCTTAAAAATTGCGCGCATGCATTCGCTATGAGTGCTATTATCATCGGATGCTACAATTATCGATGCGGACACCGATTACAATCGACGTTCGAGCGAACGTGTCACTCGTATCGATTAACATTTAATTAAGCGTTGGCGATAAAAATTCATTTAAATACACTCGAGAAATTATGTGAGAAAGAAAGCGGAAAACTGATTTTATTATGGGGGGAAAAATTTCATCTTGAAAAAAAAAAAAATTTTGTGTCAATTCGTTGGATATCAAATTTTGTCGGATGTAAGTCGAGAATTAATCTTGACGGGCGGAGATCGACCGGATAATAATCCACAAGTGGCTAATTGCCGGACATCCGGCCGTCCCATTAACGGCTCAAGCCTTAAATGTGACGTCAGCGCACGAATCCTCGTAGGTGGTGCTACCGACCTGAAAGGTCACGTCTCCTGGTTGACCCTACGGTTCAAGGATTCGGGAATGGAGACGGCGTTCCACGAAACATTGGAGGCCTTCTCACCGCTGTCGCTCCTCGGCGGGCCTTTGGTGACGATGTGCGCAGCCCCGGTCTGGAGGCTGCAACCCTGGGGACCGTTCACATGGGGTGGTGCCGGCGTGGTCGCCCTCTTCGGCATCGTGCTAGCTGGGGCCACCTGTCTAGGTAGTGCGGTCAGGGCGACGTGGCTCAGAAGCACTCTTGCCCTCCTAATGACTTTCTCCCTTATAATTTTTCTGCTATTGGATATGGTAAGAACTCGAACAGCTGGTCTCTCGATCGATACTTGTTGCTGCAACTTGACTGCATTAGAGATTATATTCATTAACAGAAATATAACAATGTAGTCACTTGCAGCAATATTATATTATAATCCGCAACATTATATTTTTCAAGCTATATAAATATTAATAAGATAAGAATAAAATACGAAATATATATATATATATATATATATATAATTCAAATATTTTTATGTTTCTTACATTATTTTTTAATAAAAAAACAGAAATATCTTGATCTCTCGAATATGATATAATATTCTTTTCTCTTGAAATAAATGCAGAGAAACAAGACCGTAATATTCTGCATTATATTCTATTTTAAACATTATAAGAAATATTTCTACTTTTAATATCTTTAAAAAAAATTAATTTTAATATAACGTAATTATATTTAATTAATGTAATTAATACACAATTATTATATGTTTAATATAATATAATTATATTTCTAGTGTATTATTACTCTGTCTAAAAATCTGAAATAAGATTGCAGTATTCGAGATATTATATTCTCGACATTAAATACAAAGAAATATTTTATCATCATTCATATCATCATTTAAATATCTAAAAATAGACACTTTAATTTCTAATATTCTGCATTATATTCTATTTTAAACATTATAAGAAATATTTCTACATTTAATATCTTAAAAAAATTAATTTAAATATAACGTAATTATATTTAATTAATTTAATTAATACACAACTATTATGTGCTTAATGTAATATAATTATATTTCTAGTGTAAGCATAACTCTGTCCAAAAATCTGAAATAAGATTGCAGTATTCGAGATATTATATTCTCGACATTAAATACAAAGAAATATTTATCATCATTCGTATCATTATTTGAATATTTAAAAATAGACGCTTTAATTTCTAATATTCTGCAAATCTTGCCAACAATTTTACATTAATCTTCCTGTTTGCAGACCAACTGTGCGATTATCGACGACATTGAACCGTCAAGGAACATCTCGCTAATTGTAAACTGGCGGTCCCTACGGTGTCCGTATCCTTCGTATTACTCATACATCGGTGTCCTCGCGTTAATCGCCATCTCGATGCCGACATACCTCTGTTACCTGACCAAGGCGTGCCTGATGTATTTCCTTGCCGGCGCGCAGTCCTGCATCAACATTATGTTCCTTGCGTCGAGCCTCGACAGAGAGGACATGGCATCGAATACATCTGGACGAGCAGTGCCCTTCCCGCTGAAATATTCGTTGGCGGCCACCCTATTTATTGTCGCGACCGCCCTGATCATTGTAGCCAGATACGTAAGTGCAAAGTTTTTTTTTTCTTAAAAAGATTTTGAATATTTTTGGTAACATTTTTTTTCTACGTTAATAACAATATGTCGGCATATAATAAATGAATATCGAGTACGCGATTTCAAATGACGACGTGAATTTCCGCGTGTTCGAAAAAATCTGACACGACTGTGTCGACCGCTACAAGCTTTCATGAGTAGATATGTTCTATACGGTCTTTTGTAATAACGTAAATCGACTTCCTGCACGTTACAGCGTGGAAAATGTGGGAAATGTAACGGCTTGCGAAAATGATCCCTTCCTTCGACGACATCGACAGGCATGTCGATAAAAGAACAATCAATTCTCCCGGGTTTATAAAATCGTGTCGACGATCCAATTCGCGAAAGAGCCAAGCGTCGCGTTGAAGAATCCGCTATCAAAAGCGGGATCGAATGGCTTGAAATATCATTCTCATAAATTGATAGCGACGGTATATTTTTTTAAAAAATCATACATATATATCATTTTATTATATTTAATATTTCGAGGTAAAATTATTCTTAGTTCTCATATTATTGCGATCACATTTTATTTTGTATGCCGTAAAGTGAGACGAACGGCAGAGAGTTATTGCGATTTCCCAAAATAACTTTGCAATCGGTATCGGGTGTGAAATAGAAACATAATCCGTTTTGCGGACAGCGACGACAACGGCCGAGTTAGGTTCAATCGACAAATTGGACCTCGAGTAATTTGTGATTTTCGAGTGGGCTTTTCACGATAGATGTTGAATGACACTCTATTCGTCCAGCGCGATTAGATTCTTCGTCCTTCTTGCTGCTGAAATTGTCGAGAGAGGCAAAAGCAATTTCGCATCGAATTTTCGTTTCTAACGAGACATTTCCTCTCAGTCGTCACGGAAATATAAGTCTCTGCGCTTCAGAAAACGAGAAATACAAATGTAGGACAATTCGGACAAAGATGCTGTTACATAATTTTGTTATTAGCAGCTATTTTATAATATAAATTAAATTACATAAAAAATATAACACACAGTCAGAAATATATTATTTCAAGTACGCCCAGTTCCAAATCTTTATTCAATTGAGCAAAAAAATTTCGCCGATAAATTGAATTTTTACGTGCGCAGGCTGAGAAGGCGCGAAGAATGCTATATCTACGAGGACGAGAAGTAATCGCGCAGAGAGAACGGGCAGCAGACATGAAGAGGAGGAATGGCGCGTTGATATATAACATTTTGCCGCCTCATGTGGCCGCCTATTTCTTGTCGCACGCGAGACACTACGACGATCTCTACAGCCAGAGCTATGCCGAGGTGGGCGTGTTGTTCGCCAGCATGCCGAATTTTGCAGACTTCTACAGCGAGGAGAGTATCAATAATCAAGGCCTCGAGTGCCTGAGGTTCCTGAACGAGGTCATCTCTGATTTCGACGCTGTAAGTTTACACTCGTTTATTTTGCAAAATTACGTAACGCTTTTCTTCTAAAAAAAAAAGGATCGATCCAACGCTTTAAATTTATTTAATTTTATAAAGGAGAAAATTCGCAAAAATCCTGCATTTAATAATCTTCACAGATTTTAACCTCAATAAATATTTAAATTTGTTTCCATATTTTTATTCCCGTTAGATTCTTGATCAGAAAAAATTCAAGAATATCATCAAGATCAAGACGATAGGCTCGACTTACATGGCTGCCTCGGGCATAACCGAATCGTCGCAATCGGAGAACGGTCCCCGGTGGGACCATCTCGTTACTCTCGTGGAGTTTGCTCTGGAGCTTAAAAAGGCTCTGTCAAGTATCAACGAGCAGAGCTTTAATCATTTTGTTCTGAAAATGGGCATCAATCACGGGCCGGTAACCGCCGGTGTCATCGGGGCGCGGAAGCCTCACTATGACATTTGGGGCAACACCGTCAATGTCGCGTCGAGAATGGAGAGCACAGGGAAAGTCGGCTGTATTCAGGTAGAGATTAGAATTAAATCGGCGATTATATTTTTATTTTTAATTTTCTTTTCCGTTAAAAATAATATCACTGAATATGAATTTTATTTCACGAAATAAAACATGAAAATTAAGAAAGGAAACCTTGCAGGTTACCGACGAGACGCGGAAGATACTGGAGCCCTTTGGTTTCGGATTCGAGCAGCGAGGTCTCGTGTTCGTCAAGGGCAAGGGACAGCTCTTGACGCACTATCTCGTCTCCAAGGACGGCGTTTTTCTGGACCTGGACAGCGATCTGCCCGTTGAACCCACTCATCCGATAATCTATCAATAAATGTAATGAAGGCTCTAACTCAAACGAGGGATAATTGCAAACCTCCACGAGAGTCATCAGATTGGACAAAAAAAATCCCATTACAGCTTTCCTCGAAATGTATCAGAGATTGGATGTGTGAAAGAAGAAGTTAACGTCCAATCTGATGACAATGAACATTCGTTCGCAAAACGACGAGCGGGAAGAGAAAGGAGAAGCCGGCGATTTGTAACTTAGACGACATTTCTATACGTCGAACGAAATTTTCTTGAAGAACGTTCGGCGAGCTAAATGTATTGTCGTAGAGAACTCTGTAAATGTTAGAGTCCTCGTGTCTCTCAGAAGGAAGGGATTGCGCGCGGAAGGAAAGACGAGAAGGATCGACCCCTGGATTGTTAATGGCTCCTCGAGTATCATCGTATACGTCACCATATCATCCATCGATTAATGTGAAAAGAGAGGATACGTTCCGACGAGAGTGTATCGAACTCGCGTACAGGGTATATTTGAAAAAAAAACCAAAGAATAATAGTTTTTAGACACATACTACAGGCCGAATGAAACGATATTTCGATGTGTCGTCATGTAAATAGCAGCAGATCCATAGGCGAGGAAGCAAAGATGTAATATTGTTAACCGATGTAATATAATAGCAGATGGATGTGTTTGTCGGATCAAGTTATCGAGAATCAGGATAAGAGTAGAAGAATAATCATTTCCTGTGTGTGATAAATCTCGCAGACCTAACTTCTTTCTCCAAATTATACTGACACGAAAAAAAAAAAAAAAAAAAACAATTTGCGTTCTGTCATTCTGTCACAATATCAGGATCTTAATTAATCTAGGATCTTTATTAGCACAGATAATAATAAAAAAAAAAAATCTCTCATCTGTATCTTAAAATAGCTCTTCATCGAGTTCCATGCTCGATTCACGATTCGTGTTCGCCTCGATCGTGCTTTCGACAGCGATGTGAATGAGAACGATACGAGAGAACCATTTGACGGAGCAAAGTATCGAATGCAAGTGAGTTCGACAAAAGTGATAACTTTATCGTCGTCGGGGGGAAAAAAAAAGAGAGGAAGAGAATCTTGAGGAAAAGATAGAAATATTAGCAAACCGACATTCTTGCGCTACTAATTATCGGCAACATTCGTACACAGCATTATTTTATCGTTTATTCGATGACGCGAAATTAAAGTGTCATAACGTCGATTTAACAAGAATTATAATATATTCACCTTCCGGACCTCATCCGTAGATATCCGCACAGTCGAAAGATATATCAGAGACAGTAAATATATAACTTAATAAAGAGTAAATAAAGACAACAAATACACCCTAGGGACTATAAACGCGTGCCGTATAAAAAAGAGGGAGAAGATAATGAACAAGGGAAAGAAACACGAAATCGCCGAGACGGTAATAATTTATTTTTCTACAGTCGCCGAGAGAGTTTATCACCAGACCAAGATTACTCGGATACGTACAACGTACGAAGAAGTTTAAGAGAATTTTCTACTAACTCTTTCGTTATGTACGACGGCACAAATCCCAATGCAAATATGGAAATCTCTCCCTGCGTGTGTTCAGGAAGTACTTTATACGACCGCTCTTGATATCAGATTCTCGTGTGGCAATTCGAATAAGTTGCAACGTGCTTGTGCAATACGCGACTGCGTTGGATGTAACGAGAAGGTTGTGCGAGAGAAAGACAGAGTGAGAGAGAGGGAGAGAACGACTAGAGACTGAATGAAATAAAAAGAAAAAAAAACAAGTAGGTATCGGCCTAAGCGCAAGAGAAACTAAGCAAATGTCAAAAATAGATTCTCTTTGTTCAGTAAGAAAGAGAGAAAGAGAGAGAGAGAGAGAGAGAGAGAGAGAGAGAGAGAGAGAGAGAGAAAGAGAGAAACGATTTACTTCCAAATCTTTTCACGAATTGCGTACTTCCATTTCCAGCCGATTTCTCGCTCGCATTATCATGCGTATGTACACGCAACACAAAAGCATGCACACACATCGATTGACAGACACACTCTGTCATACACACATGTGTACGTAGATCAGAGAGCATTTCTTAGATAGCAATAAAACGAACTCTCTCTTTCGCGTGTACACATACACTGTATATACTATATTTCCGAAGGATCGATTGATACGCGAGGAATCGGAAAAAATATGATCGCGATATGTGCCACTTGTAAAAAGTAGAACAAGAGAAATTATTGATAGAAACTCATTTTGAGTACTTACTTTTCGAAATTATGTAGATTAGATATTTGAAAAATAAATTTTTTTATTTTTCTTGATTTAGTTGAAAGAAATACAGAGAGGCATTTTCTTGCATTGTAAATAGAAAGAGATAGAGAAATATATATATATATATATATATATATATATATATATATATATATATATATATATTTCTATATATAACGTTTTCAAATTGATCTCTGACATTAAAGAGAAATAGATTCTATCTTGTAGATTTAAGTTTCTATTAATTTTTTTAGACTTGTTCGTTTTTTTGCGAGATTGTTAAACACGAGCGGATGGCGAAACAGAAAATATAAGATATGCAAATAAACGATCCGCGTATAATCGTGTTTAATTGTATAAGGAGAAATATATCACTGTTGATATGTTAGCACTTTAAATGTGACGAGCGAAAAATTCGAAAGAAATAAAAATAATCTGTCGTAAAGACTGTTAACTTTTTAGAATGACAGATTGGTGGTATGTAAAATTGCCTGAGCAACTCCACTTATGCATCGACGAGATAATAAATGGCATCTATGAGAAAATTGTATTACTTTCCGAAGAAGCTCGTGTCGCGCTTTCAAAATTTATTCACAGGTTCAAAGGGTCATTATTATTTGTCCTTTGCATTCTGCAAATTATATTTGTGCGGGACATTTAAAACGAGCTCTCGATTGTTACTGTTTGCGATAAAATATAGGCTTGGAAATTTGAATCTAATTCATTTTAGATTAAAACGATCAACAAGATCTCATAGTGGCATTTTGTGAAAATATAATATAAAAATAAGACGAGCTTAAGCATTAAAGGCTTGGCCTAATAAACGCTGGTTTTGGAAGTCGCAAGTAATAATTTAGCACGAATTCGAAAAATAAAAATAACAATCAAGATAATCTTTCCGCGAACTCGAACATTTTAGATTCTGGCTATGAATAAATCTGAGAATTTTCTATCAGCGTTTTGGAGCAGGACCTTGTCAACTTTTAATTGTCATCTGTTTCACGACAGAGAATCAAGTCCATCTCTTAAACGCGTCTAGGATTATACCAATCAAAGAGAAGAATAGCGAGTGTTAGTAGTGTTAAATGACATTAAACGTCTTTGTAAATAATTTTCGAATTAGAATTCTGTGAATTTGGTGAAAGTAAAATGAGATTGATGGAAGAAGAAGGTCTGATTGACTACCTGCGGTTACGACGCCTAAATCGAACCCCTTTGTAATTTTCAATTGTTTATAACTACAATGTTACTGATATACCATGCCATTAAAATTAAATCCCAAGAACAAAGAGGTAAGATTAAATTTTATGAATAAGATTAAGAAGATTGCCACTAACTAGTAATTTTCCAGTCCTTTTATTGTTTCTTCTTTTGCGTTTTAAGGAAGTAAAGTAATTTATCGCGAAATGGGACGATCGAGTAGTGATAGTTACAACGTTTACAAGCATTATATTTAGCGTAGACGGGATCCGGGGGGGGGGGGGAGGATTACAGAGAGAATCGGGGAAACACTCTGATGCGAGAGATTCACGGATTCGTATATTGGCACGATTAAAATTCAACGCGCAATCATTTTACATCGCATCGACCCATTTTCCACGGTGCACCAGCTGATACTCTTGACAGGATATCTCAACAGAATATTGTAAGTATCATAATAAAAACGTATACCGCCGAAAATTCGCGAATACCGTAATATAGCGTAATCAACTTAATTTCAACATTTCACGTATGTTTAATTTTTTTTCTTATTAACTATACAGTCTTTATTCAAATAGAAAAAGAGATAGATAGATAGAGAGAGAGAGAGAGAGAGAGAGAGAGAGAGAGAGAGAGAGAATAAAGTATAACAAACAAAAAATTCCATTTTCCATGTCTATTTAGTTTCATTATCGTCGACGACGTGATCACAATGGAGACTGCAGTGTAATTTAGGTCAGGTCTTTTTTGCTGCCCATTTCACATTTCCGTTTTGCCTTCTCTTTTTTCACTCTCGAAAAGTTCTACACTTGTTTCGAGTTAGTACTAAATGCGTAAAAGACTGCAGGTGAAAGAAATTGTTCTATTAATCTTCCTTTTCTCCGTAGTAGTATTTAAAAAAATGTACTATTATAAGATTTTCTTTTCGTTGAATTACATTTTTTTCGCGTCACTCAAAGGTCTAAGACCGTAGATTAAAAACACAAACTCTGCAAAGAATGAAAATTAAATTTCTCATCAATCTAAATTCTATCGCGGGAGAAATATAATTTCTTTCATTTAATCGCAAAATTTACGGCAGTATACATTTCGTACAAGTGAAGTATAAAGTGAGAGGTCAATTTTATCTTTTAATGATTAAAATATCATTATGGGATTCGTTTTTTTAATTCGTCGCACGTAATCACACAAAGGAGATAAAGAAAGAATTTTTTTTTTCCTTATGCACCATAGTGCATACATCATTAGTGTTACATATATATATATATGTATACATTGTACAATACGATAGTTAAAAAAAGATAAAACGCGCCACTTTCGCTATGCCATGACGCGTTTCGGATTATCTTTAGAAATTTCGTTGCTTTTTCGTACAGAGCACAACATCGAAATAACAAAGAAATACGCCTCCGTAATGATCATTAAATATGTACAATATATATGTATAATTTTTGTGTATATATATAATACTTTATTATATATAAAACGAACAACACTAGGCTGTACGAAACAAGCTCAAAGATGCCTTCTTTTGAGCGTACTTCGAGTAAATACGCGAGCTTAAAACGAAATCGAAACCGACTAGCAAAGAATAAAAATCATACTCTTTCTAGAAAATTCTTTAATGAAGAAACAGTATATAACAAGCGAGTCATGTTTATTTTTACTTACTGACGTAACGATATGAGATTTTATAAAAATACACGATAAGCCTGAATGTTGATCAATAGCCGATTAATGCTATGAAAACTATTCAATATCGCGCGTGATAAGTATTAGATTTCGATTTAGTTTCAAACCGCGACATGTTTTAGCCAAAGCATAGATAAGCGCTGCAGCTTTCGCAGATTAATTTCACACTGTCGGAAGGTGCGATTCGTTTCCGGAAACCTCGACGATCTCCAGTCGCGCTTAATATTATAATTTAATTGCGCCGGGAAGGAGTGCCTCCTGGCCGATTGTCACGAAGAGAAGTTATGTAAAGCACTTGGACAGTTACAAAATTCGCGAAAAAGTCACGAGATTATGCACTCGTGTGCTGCGTTCGTATTGAGATAGCGACTCTGCGCGCGTACAAGGCACTACAAAGCAACGTAATTACATTGTTTGGAGAAAGTCAATGGATAGTTCAATGTTTAGTTAAATGGTCAATTAAACTACTAGAAAAGTTATAATATATGCGATGGGCCACAAAGTTTTTTTATATGTTAAATAAATTACATTTGTTATATATTTTTTTAAATTAAAAACTTAATAATTAATTAATTTTTATTTAAAGTGCAAAGATTTATTTATTTATATGTCTATATGTAAAGTAAATTTACATTAAAAATTACATCAAAACCGGGAAAAATTTCATCATTTCAATAGAAATTCTATTTTAAAAATACGACCATCGTTTAATTTCGCGTAAGAATTTCTATTTGAAATGCGATATAATCGCAGTTAAAGCATCCAGCGCGTTCGCCAGATAAAACACACCCCCCGAATTTTGCTGGGCCGAATAGACAGTTCGACGAATGATTCAATCGTCCTCACAATCGTCGCAGAGTCGCAATCCGGGATTATTGACTGAAACCCATTCCAGTTATCGCCTATCAATACGATGCAGCAAAACTTGTTGAAGGATATTGACACGACTCGTTGAATAATACTTTAACGAGTTACCGTAACTTGAAATATCGATGGGAAGCAATGCAGCGTAGAAACGCTGTTGTCGTCGGCGAGAGAGACCAAAGCACAATTTTTTTTTATATTTGTCATATCGATATATTTTAGATCGAGAGAGCACCCTTGTCGGGATTTCAACGAGCAAATCTTTCCTAATTTTCCCGTACAATTATCTCTTTCAAGAAGAATAGAACTATAGATTGATAGCAAACAAATATCTCGTTCAACGAAATCTTGTTGACGCCAATATTACTTATTCACATTCATCACGACACGTAATTATTGCACGTATACCACATACATATATCATTTCGACCACATACTTTTTATCGATCCAACGGATTCTCGTTACGATTACCTTATCAATAACATTTTCATTACCGTTCTCGTATTCCTCCTTCCGCATGGCAGCGTCGTCTTCATTGCTGAAACTTCATGTTAGATATATTTAATACACACACTGGTTATAAAGAAAAAGTAAGACGTTGTATAAAATCTTTTTACACCCTGGCTAGGGTGAGTCTAGGGTGATATCGACCGCCACACAGTCGTATCATTGTCTGTTCCATTCATTTTTGGTACACGCGTCGATCTCATCATCGCAGAAGTGACGAACGTTTATCCTAAATGTGGATCTTGTCACGTAGACCCTCCGACGCTTCATATAATCATCAGAATCGCGCGATTCATATTTTTCCTCAGGCTCCATCAAACGTTATCGCTAAAAGCGTCGTCGCTGGCGCCCAGACGATTGTTATCTTGCGTTGATCCGGGATAACGGCCAGGCACCAGCAGCCAGCCTCACGTCTTGGCGAACTTGTAGACGACACCGAACACCAGCACGCTCACCAGCATCAGCACCATCGCGGTCACCACCTTGGCGAAGGCATTCAGTCCGCTCTCGGTGGGCTGTTGCGATCTTCCGCTTGGCATGCTCTGCTTGGCGGCGAGGCCGCGCGCCAGGGCGGGAAAAGCCAAGCTCTGGGTGAAGGTCAGCTTGTGGAGGGACTCTGATAGGGAATATGGACCTACGGATCCGCGACCCGCGGCCCTCAACAAGGCGTACTCCAGGTCTAGAGCATCGAACATGCTGTATCTGTAAGCGTTTGCAAGTATATATAATTAATATTATTTTTTCTAATATTTTATATTATAATATTAATTATTTAATTATTCTCTATTATATTTAGCTAGCTTTGTCTGTTGATCCAATATTTTCAATAATATTCCATATCACTTTCTTTTTTTGTCCAAAACAAGTATATTTTACATATTTTATACTTCTTTGTACTTATTACCATAATTAATTTTCATTATTTTTTTCATTTCTTTCACTTAACGTTATAACCGGTTTTTATATTATATTAGACAAGTTGTTTTTTTTTAGAAGAATTCCGATATGAGTTCTCGCTTTGTAATGAAAACATGGACAAAGGTGTAGCAAAGAAAAGTGAGCCTCTATCGAGACAATCCAAAATGTCTCGCGCAATATATTGCGTGAACGATCGCGTGATTGCGAAAGATCGTGTCGAATAAAAAAAAAAAGAGGAATTAGAACGCGATTGACCTCGGGTGCGAAGGGAAAAAAGAAAAAAGCCATTTTCTCGAGGTATTCGCTAAAAGAATCCGACCGAAAGCGAACGATTCCATTAATACACGTATTGACATACGGTATGTCGTCATTGCTGATATACGTCGTCGAAATACGATCGATAATTTTCGAAATATGAATAATTGAAGATTCTCACTCCTTTCGAAATCGAGCTCTTGTTTACAATGTAAACAGATCGGGGGAAATCGATAGTCCTCGAAAATAGCTATCAGCCCTGAAAAGAGTAGATTCTTGTATGTACGTTCTGTATGTGCGTGTGTGTGTGTGTGTGTGTGTGTGTATTAACGTACATTATGTCAAGGTCGTTCCTTGACACGAGTCAAGACCACGCTCTGCGCCCTGCGTCGAACGTGTTGCTCGCGAATAGAGTATTTCTGACGTCCGGATCTCTAGGTCCTTGCTTAAGCCCCGCACATGCGGCCAAGGATAAGGTCATTTCTATACGAGTAAATATTTGCGTCGTTGATACTTTGATTACGAGAGATAAAAAAAGATAAGATGACTTTTTTATAGCGATGCTTTCACATCAAACTTGTCGCGACGACAAAGTTTCAAAATTCTAGCTATGCTGAGAATGTCTGTTGCGTGCCTCGGTATTATTATGTATACTGCCCCTATTTACCATAGTTCGGATGTCAAGAGAGATATTGTCTCTTTGTTACATTGCAAAAAAATTTTACGATATTGCTCTACTTTTTATTTTACTAACGACCTACGCGCATCATTCATGTGACTCATTGTCAGATATTTTATTATTTTAATTAGTAATTATTGTTATTATTCCTTATACATATAAACGTTAAAAGTTTGTTGTTATAACAAATTTGTTAGAAATAACATTTTTAAAAATATTTTGTATTTTATTCAAAATGTATTGATATGTAAAAATCCAAAACCTTACTTTAGCAACAATTCTCTTGAAGTTTTTGCTTCTAAACGTCTCTAATAAATTTTATATTATTTTTGATCGTTTTGTTACCAATGCTAATAAATTATATTCAAATGACTAAATTTTTTAAAAATGCCATCCTCTAAATGCTTTTATTTAAGTAAAATTAATCACATCAAATAAATAAAGTTATTCTCCCACATTATTAACTTTTTCAATGTTCGACCTGTCAAATTATATCAATATCAAATCAGATCTTTATTGATATGAAATTACGTATAATCCATATCGATATAATCAATCGGTATTGTGGAAAAGAGACAACAATAAATTTTGATCCTTTGAATAAATCACATGTTTTTTTTATAAGATTAAATGTACGATGAAGAAGAAAGAAATTTTTCTAGTTGTACGATATAAAAGAAAAATAAATTACCTGCTACTGCGTCTCCTATCTTGCGAGTGCATCGACACGATCGCCGAGCTCGGCATTGATCGCAGACTACTGGTGGTCGAGCTGGAGGGACTGGGCGGCGCGGGCCGATCGTCGTGATCCTCATCCACGGACGTCCTATCCGGCGACGGTGGACTCTTCTGCCCTCCCGTATTATGGTGGTTATGGTGAAGATAGGGCAGCTGCAGTCGAGCGTGGTCCGGATGCAGCAAGCTTGCGCGACGCGATTGCTGCGGCGTCATCGCCGGGCTGTTGCAGGTGACGCCGCACGGTGACGGCGATGCCTTTAACGTCAACTTGTTAATGACTTTTATAAATTACAAAGTCCCCATCTTGGGGATAAAAATGTAAATTGATGCGAAAAAGAAATTCATTTCATGAAAAGTGCAATGAATCGTTCTGGAGAGAGGACTTTAAATATATACTCTTGCATTCTTTGATAGAAATTCAACTGGAATTAAAAGGCATTGTTCGTCTGATCAATTAAAAATTATTCAGAGAAAATGAATATCTCTCTCGCTATTTTTTTCTTTCATTCTTGTATATAAAAGTTGTGAAACCTGAATAGATTCGATGCCGCTGTCGTTGACGTTTTCCTGCACATCTGGGAACACAAAAGCTTGGGCCTGTCCGTCGGCCTCGGCTCTGGGCGAATCGCTGGGCCATATCTGAAGAAGAGGAAGCCCACCGCGCGACTCGTTGCAGATTTCGGCAACGACAACGTTGCTTGTTGATCCACCGGTATTGAGGCACAAACCCAGCTCTCTCAGTGGCTTCTGCTAAACGACGTTTAATTTTTACTTTTTCTCTTACAATGGAAATTTAATCTTTTCTGCTCGCTAGGAATTCAGATCTGTTCCAAAGTTGTTTATTGAAATACAATGCATTCTTAAAGAATAACGCAATATAGTTGAATGCGAATGTAAGTAAAACAAGATTTAAATTTTCTCTTGCCCGTAGCACGTGCACTTGAAATTGTATTTGTTACTGAATTATTACGAGAGTCGTATATCGCGAGTAAAAAAACTCCTTGCGACTTTTAATTACTCGCTGACTTCGATAACAAATAACGTTACTGTAAGAAACTTAGTAATATTATCGTGACACGAGATAAACATTTTTTGCGTTAGCGACATATAAAAGGTCCTTCACGGTTGAATATTAACATATGAAATATTAAAAAGAAATATTTTTAGCCACGGTCGCGCTTTAAGAGTAAATAAATCGATGCGATACTCGCGGTACTGTTTCGTTCAGTAAAACTTTATTTTCAATTTCGACGATATATAAGAAAAGATAATAAAAATGCGTAATCTCTGCGTGTAGAATTATTTTAAATTAAATGAAGGTAAATATTTTTTTTTTCAAAATAGATTTGCTAATGAAACATTGGATCTTACGTTATATTACGTAAAACAAAGCACAGATTTCATAATTGCTTCTGTGATGAATCGAAATTTCCGTGTTATTATTATTAACAAGTTTGTCACGAAATATCGTGCTCGCGTCAACTTATCGATCATTTCTAACATCATGAAATTTATTTCTAACGTCATATCGGTAAACTGTATATAACTAAATATATAATTACGGCTGAGATCTCAGTAAACTTTGAAGAATCTCGTAATTTCTTAAAAAATTAAGATCGTGATTAACAGATTAGGTTGTTGGGTTGCTAAATAAAAGCTTCGTAATATATCACGCGACCATGAACTATTCGTAAATAACGCACTAATTTTTTATCAATGTTATAGTATATGAATCTTGGGACTAGAATAACTAATGTCACAAAGCGCGCGCGATTTGCCTTTAAAGAAGAGAAAATGTCACGCTCTTAAAGCACAAAAAATGGTCCAGTTTCCTATAGTAATCTATAGAATAACATCAACTTTATTGTCATCTAATTCTATATTATACATATATGTATATATTTTTTTACAGTTATATCGAGTATATAAATTAAACATCAGCAATGAAATTATATAATCTTGTTTAAATATATATAAAAACCACTTCTCCTTATAAATATTGTACATCTCTTAAATATGTAAGAATATAAATATAATAAATAATTTGATCTAAAAATACAAATAATTAAATAAATTATAGAAACATTTCTTTAATAAGCCACTAAACTTTTTTATCCTTTTGAATTGAAGTTATTATTTCAACTACATTACCCTTCCAAAATTTCTTACACTAAAAATGATTAAGCCATCAAAGTTTGGCAAAATAAACTATTAAATACAATCTGTTATACAAGCTGTCACCCATTTTTTAATTTGTAATATCTTAATGGCTTATTATTTTTGCCCTTGTTCGTGTCTCACCTTCGGCCTTTTCGCGTCGGAGCCTATTCGTTGCAAGGGCTCCCTATCCGTCGATCGAACGATCTGATTTTATTAAGCTTGCGACAAGCGTGGATAATAATAATACATTTAAAGTTCAAAATGTCGTCGTCGTCGTCGACGTCGTTGTCGTTGTGTGAGAATCGTGGTCGCGCAGGAAGCTGTACGTCGAACGACAAGCCGCCAACGGGGGATAAACGGCTCGTTGGTTTCCGGTGCGACGAGCTTGCAAAAGGTCGCTCTGTTGTACAAAAAACGTCGGGAAAAGACGACAGGCCGCAGAAGCAACGTGAAACAGATCGATAAAATGCGAACGGGAGAAAGTGCGTTGTTGGAGAAAAAAAAACGCGTAAATTCCTCACGAATTCCGGATTCTCTCTAATTTTGGGGGCCAACTAACTTTGCGTGCGTGCCAATTTTCTAAATGGTCCGCAGTTGACGTTATACTTGAATGGAAATGTCGATATAAATAATTTTTGCGCTTTTAACGGGAGAATATTATATCAAAGGATTTTTTTTTTTTTAATACTCGTATAGTTTAAATCTATCTGAAATTGCACTGTATTGCCAACGTAATAATGAAATTTAATATCACGCTCGTGAAAAAAATTAATAGACACTTTGAAATATTCACTTTTCGTAAAGCGATCACATAAGTAATACTACATACATAATTCAGTTTTTTGAATATCTTTCTTAGAGAATAAGAAAAAAGAAAAAATTAATTCAATAGAAAATAAAAGTTGACACCTAGGATTGACCAAAAGAGAACACGAAACAGATCGATAGTGCGTGAGCAGGAAGTGTGTCAGTGATATTAACTGAAGGTCGTAGGTGAAATACTATCGGGAAATGAGACACGAAATTCGTAATTACTTCGCTTCGTCAACAGGGAGTAAAAGAAAAAAAGCGACAACTGCTGATTAAGAATATTGAAAAAAACGCGAGAAGAAAATTTCCCTATCTCCGAGTCTATTTTTTAACGTTTGCGGTAAAATTTAACTTTTTTTCCTTCTTATCGCTTGGTAGAATAATCACAAGTCACGCTAAAGGACTCGATGAGGAGAATGTACGATGAATTCCGCGATATAAAATTAGATCGATAATGTGAAGACCCTCTTTTCTTTTAAAGTGCAAACTCGGAAATTATTATTCGTAAAAACGCGTCCTCTCCACCGACAGCAAAACGATCGGAGTCATCGCGCGGAAGAACGCCTTGAACCGGATGAAAAAACCGGCTTGTTTCTTTCTTTGGAAAACTTCCATTATATTTGCATAACACTGGCTTTTTCTAAGAATGCCACAATCTGTCGCTCGAACGAACCAATGTGCAGATGCAAGAAACGCGGCGCGAATAAAACAAATATTACTTTGCATATCGTTGCATTCGAGTTCCGGATATGTTGTAAAAGCTTTTGAAACGCAAGCCTGGCGGCGATCCAAATTGATCAACGGAAAATCCCGCAACAAAACTCAAGAATAATCGAGAATGCGTAATAACTACGTCAAGTATAGACTACGGAAAGCTCCTTTTAATCCTTGCTTTGATCAATTTTGACGCGGAGTCGAGAAGTCTGCAGAGAGACTCTGTCGAGAGAGTGTCTCGCGAATCCCCTCGGAATATCCTGCATGTTTTGGCGAAGAGTTTACGAATTTTGACGTTTAGATAATATTCTTGCATAGTCGATCCAAGAGAAATGAAAACTATGACTTTGAAAGTCACTGCTGTGCTTCGAGTCGAACAACCTTGCCAGCAAAGTTAATGCAAATTGTATCGCGCGTCTGCTCCGGAAGCTGCGTCTCGCTATGCATTTTTCACAGTTCAATCTACGAGCCGTAAAACGCGCGATAGTAAAAGAAAAAGATTATTCCATCACGCTATTCTCGGCGCGATTAAAATCTTCGTTCCGCGACCTTTCTAATAGTTCGTGACACTTTCACAGAATTTACATGCTCGCGGACTTTTAAGTACTTGCTTCATTGAAAGATATCGCGCATATGTATATCAGTTTTCACAGTTTCAATGTATTTATCAATTTTACAATTTATTAATATTTTATGCCTTCTAATCAATTAAATATTTTATGAAAGGATCTAATATAAGATTCTATTAAAAGTCTTGATGAGATTCTCCCTAAAATTTATAAGATCGTTAAAAGCGAGTTACAATGATAAAACTATCGACCAGAATCGCAAAAAGGCAACCGATAATTATACCAGCATAGAGCACTGACTCGCGTAAAAATGGCGTAAAGAGACATGCTTGTTCGTGACCATGACTGTAAGATCTCGACTTCCTGTTCAGCCTTGGCACGAAGCGGTCGATGAGAGCAAGGAAAAAAAGGCGCGGAGATCGTTTTCCTGGCACACTGCCTGTGTCGACTAAATGAAAAGTGCTCGGAATCGCATATTATAATTTCAAGATATTTTATACACATTTATCGTACACGGAAAGTTCCTAAACAACGGAGACGCACAGCCATCTGGTAAATCACATCTGGCAGATGTAAATCCTAATTAATTATATATTATAGAGTTAATTCCGACTTCAATAGAAAAATATTTTATAAAATATTAGAAAGAAATATGTAAATCATATTTTTCTGTTCCATAATTTTGTAATATTTTAATAATTTTACAGTGTAGCTGTTTTTCTTGTTAATTATAGAGACTTTATAAAAATGGATAAATTATAAGAAAAATCGATAGGCAAAAAGTAATAAATAAAATGTAGTAGAAATATACTACAAAGAGGCTTTCTTGCGTAAAATAAACTGTTGTCAACCTCTTGAAACTTCACGGTTGTTTTAGGTCGGTACGTCGCTCGTAAACTGAATCCAACAAGTTTTTATAACAGCCATCCTCGTATAATCTAATTCAGTCTAAAAAGAAGTATCGTAAAACATATATTTCGGAAACGTAATAAAAAAGTGGAAAGCGAAAAATATAACAAAAGTAAATTTATTTGAGATACGTTCAGATGCGAAAAAGTGAGCGATCTATATAGATGAAATATAGTTAGTAGCGATTGATTTGCGAAACATGTTACAAAAACATATATATATATATAGAATATTCAATTTATTTTAGTAATAACTATTATTTGTATGTCTTTTGACAGCAGTACCAACTGTTTGCGATGCGGCATCGATGGAGTGCAGATTGCATAGGACGGGACTCCGACCCACCTGTATGCTTCCCGCACTCGTTGACTTTCGAGAATGGACGCGACAATAATACTCAAGCACAAGAGAAATAATCAACGTGTTTCTTTTCATTTACATAACACTGAGAACGATCTACGCACTCGTTTTTAAGACATTATACAACGAGATATGATCATGAGTATATATAATTTCACCACCATATATCGCGAATCGTCACACATAAGAAATCAGTTCACTCCCCTCGCGCTTACAACGATCGATGAACCCCATCTGCGCGTAAAGTTTCCACAAATCACGACCCCCTATAAATCATGATCGAATCGCGAGGAAAGAGACCAAGGTCCTTTAAGTCACACCGTGATTACCGCGTCGTTCAATAAACCCGCGAAAGGGGAAGAAGAAGAAGAAAAAAAGAAAGGAATAAATGAGCGCGACGCGATCGATCCTACCTGCATGCTTCTGATCGCATGCCAGAAGATCCCGGCACGATCCTCCGAGGCGTCCGTTTACTTGGTCCAGGATTACGACTTGGGCTCTCGGCGGTGGACGAGGGTTCGATTCTCCTCGAGATTTGAACTGCGACTGCGATCCGGCCGCGCGCGCGGCAGAACCGTGTGCTTCGCTCCGCGAGGATTGGCAGTCCGGCGGCTCTCCGGATGGGGAAGGGATGAAGAGAGCCAGGTGGAAAGCGAAGCGGGGGTTGTTTTCGCTCTCTCCGTGCCGGTCGAGGGTGAGAGGCGACGGTGGTCCGTTTATCATCGTGCCGGGGCGATGAGCCGCGTGCTCGCGGATGGACACAAAGGTGGATCGACAGGTCGGCTCTCTCTGCCTCTCCCTCACCCCTTGAATCTTTTAGGAAGGACCTTCCTCGGGGAGAATAAGAGGACCGTCCCAAACGCGTTTTTCTCATCTCACGTTTATTATTTCATTTCGTCTAATGCGTAAATCGATGACTCTTCTCGCATAAATCGCATTATTTTCCAAATGGATTTTCCTCGTGCGTTGCGAAAAATTGAAAAATATTGAAAAAATATTATGATCATAAATAAAATTCAAGCTTTGTTTGCTTTTCTCTCTTTCTCTCTTTCTTTTCTTTCTTTTTTTCTCTCTCGAATTATTTAAATTTCAAACGTCAAGCTCATTTTCCTGGAAGCTAAATAAAGTTACTTATGTGAATATAATACCACGTTCAAGAGAGAATAATTATAATTAAATTTGTTAAATATATTATTAGAAAGAAAAATTAAAATTTTATTAAATAAATAAACCATTTAAGGTATAATAACTTTAATATTAACGGTAAATATCTCATTTTCATACGTTGAGACAAAACTCTCAATAGTTTTATTTTTCATCAGTTAATCGATGTTATCTTTCTTATAGCAGTCCATTCGATCGATTCGATTAATTGTTAATCTACGGTAACTGTTGCGTTCCAATTACATTTTACCAATTAAATTAATTGCGTAGTTTCGTAACAAAAACGAAAATACAAATGCTATATTCTAGTATATTCAACAAATATTATATTCTGATATATCTATCAAAAACCGGAGATTAAATCCATTACAATTCGTTGATATTGTCCCTTAGCGTCATGAAATAAACCTTATATATCGATACAGGCTTTTAAAAACCGTACACATCAAGGAAAATACGTAAATAAAGGAAGACACATTAAGTCAGATTTAATAGGAACTTTGAAGAAGATAGGGAGAAAGATGATTGAGCTTGTTGCTTTGGAAATAACGCGAATAATCTTCTAAACAGCACATATTTCATAAAAAAAGAACCGAGAACGATAGCCTATATTTCTTTATTAAAAAGATAAGTACGGCAACATTCAGACAGGATATGAATAAAATCGGATAACATAGGATAAAGGGAAATACAAAGAGAATGTGATCGATACATCAGAGGCGCAGAAAATTGCGACGGGTGACAAAGAAAGTACTTGAGGAAACTGTCAAGACTGGTATCTGGAGAATGAGCAGAACGTCGAGAATTCAATCTTTTCGGAATTTGGGACGCATGTGAAAATATCTTCTGAATCGTGCAAACACGAATTTCGTATCGCGATAAATTGGATAGTAACCGCACAAAAGGTTGTAAACGTTGTCCTATTTGCTTTAGCCGTCGCTCCTCCTGCCCGTTTTGACAACATGGCAAAATTAACATGGAAACGCGCGGAAAGCGTCTAAATGAGAGAATACTCAGGAGGAAGATATGAAAGAGATAATGGAATGCTATCTGAACGCATATATAAATGTAAGAGAGGAAACGAAGAGGAAACGCGCTCTATCTTCGAATAGACAGACATAATTTATTACGTCATGTGGAAGAATCTTGACGGATACTGGATAAAAGTATAGAATAATGCACCCTTTTTTTTACACTCATTGTCAGCCGAACGAGGCCATTATATTGTCGAGCGTGCGATGACGGTAGACAGAGCTGGAGTTTGTATCCGGACAAGTGCGATCATCGAGAAAAAATTAAAATCTTGAAGTGGAAAAACGGCGCTGAGAAACATTACGAGAGAATAGAAATTAAATTTGCCGACGAGAGGAGGATATTAAGCGACAAATGCTGGGGGGGGGGGGATGATATCGTTTATCAAGAATGCAACAAAGCGGACGACGGGAGGGGAGACGAGGGGAGGAAAACGTGCGCGTTGACAGATACCTCGCTTATCGCAGATACCTACATTCTTACAACGCGATACAAATGAGGAGAAAAACTCGCATCTCGGTCCAGTGTTGAGAAAATCGGCAGACCGTGCGATCAGACAACCCCAATAGCGATCGGATCGGATCGAACCGCCATTCATCTCAGACTCAGCGTCGAGACGTCCGATTTCTCAGTCCATCGACTTCGATAAGCGAAACGACCCACGAGGTCGCTATCACGATGTCAGGTGGTATCGGATCAGATGCACCTTGCTGACCGCCGGGTGGAGCGGGACAAAGCGAATCGGGGGACGTAAGCGAGACGAGGACGTGGCCTCGCGACCAGGCGGCGGCGGGGGACGAGGGGAAGAGGAAGAAGGCGAGGACGCGACGCCGGCGCGGCAGGAATCCCCTAGGTCAAGGTCACCCACCATCGGCCACCACCGATAGTCGGGGGAGGGAGGGGGGAGGGTGGCAACCAACCGTTACGTTACGGCCCTGGAGTCCCGCTCCTAAACGTCAGTGGCGAGCGAGCCTCGTGCAGGACGATCTTTCGATACCCCCCTCGGTCCCTCTCGCCACCTTTGTCCCTTCTCTCCCCTTGAAATCGATATATCTACCTATCTACCTAGTCTCGACAGCTCGACCGATCCGCGCGCAGGCAAAACAGGGCATCCTGATGCGCCACGCAATGCGGCTGCAACGCAATTTCGATGCGTACATCACGTGCCACGCTCGTCGTCGCGTCGCATGCGGCTTGTAATGACGCACGCGGTCTGACTCAACATAAAATAAAAAATTGTCACTGTCGTGTGATAGGATATAACATGACGTTTTCACGGTTACAGATCGCTAAAAAGAATTGGAATTTTTATTTTTGAAATTCCATCATCCAAATTGACGCAACACGGCCGATGTTATTTTATATATCGGCGAACGAATATCGTTGACGTAACGCGCATCTCATATTACATGATCGATATTATGTCGCGAGTCCTGCGAGACCGATCCGTATCTGATAAATTGAATGTCGGCAGGAACACGTGCGGATGCCCATTTAGTCTCTCAAGACGATGTAAAAATGACAGCCAAGGTCGGAAAAGTATAGAACGGCGACGAGCACCTCGGGGATGTACTTGCGAAATTGTTCGCGATTGATGTTCCATCGATCATCGTCGCTTCCAGCTGATTACATACGATCCATTTATCTCGCGAGTGGCATGAGTCGCATCCTTACACGCGAAAGGTTTGTTGAAAATTTTTTTTTCACTCGAATCATCGACCGTTGTCTTTTATTATGTATGGAATACATTATTGTTCATCCTTTAAGCCTGAATTTGTCTCGAAGAGAAATCGCGTTTCTTCTTGCGGGATCAACTTCCGGCGCGGTTTCAAGCGTAACTAATGCGACGAATAACAAAGAGAGAGAGAGAGAGAGAGATTACGGTGGTTACGCGTTTTAAAACGGTAATAGGATCGAGTGGGTTTTCGCAAGCGCTTAGCAAGCAAGATTTAGTAAGGCCATTCGGTCAACTGCGCGAATAAACTGCGCATTCTGCAAGATATGCATACGAAACTTAACGTCCCGTAATGCAGAATGTGAATCTCTGAATATTCAACAGTACTTAATACACTCTTAAAGGACTTCTATTTTCGTTCGCTTCAATTACGAGAAATATAAATAATTCCGCCTTGAAAGGAGAAGGGAGAAGGGGAAAACGTTGTCTCAAGGTACGATCTTCAAGGTGCTTTTGAGAAATCTCTCAATTAAGTTCTCGCAATTAAATTGAGAGGGAGAAAATGGACAAATGGACAAATGGACAAATAAAGAAAGAAGATACATGTGGAGAAGTATCTTATCAATTTTTCTGATTGACATTTATCGGTTGTCACTGTTCGAATATGCCGTCGACGTTGTTCGAATCCCCATGCTTTATGCAGAGCACTGGCTAACCGCCGATCGATGAATTTAACTGCGAAACAACATTGTCAAACCGTACTGTTCGTTTATTCGCGACATTATATGTATAAAATTGTCTCGCTATCGTTGCCGTTGCCTCCCCCTTCCTCTTCTCCCCCCCCCCCTTCCCACTCCATCCCCAGAAATCGGGGAACTTTACGAAATCCCTCTGCGTCGTACGATGTGTCATGCATCTACCGTCTGGCACTTTCGTGCCTTTCGCTTTGATTAATTCAGACACCGTTTCCAAACAATATCGCGTGTGTATGCACCATAATTTCTGTGTATAAGAATGCGGATCCGCATGTAAGATGCGACGGAAAGTAATGGATAAAAAATTGAATAAGTGAAAAAAGAGATCATACATAATTTTTGTTTTTTCTAACGAAAAGGAGAACATCCGGTAAAATTTTACGCGAGAGACACGGCCGTGTCTCATGCCATGTTGCATGCGCAAGAAACAGCAGGGCAAACCGTAAACCACGTGGGTATAATAAAAATAATACCTATAGACGGTTCTCATAAATTTGAAGTAAAAAAATAAACATTTATTACTGCATTTCCTGTTATTAACGATAACAAAGTAGTATATTTAAGTTTCATACAATTTCTTAAAAATTTCATTAAGATTAATAAGGAAATGTAAGATGTAATTAATCATTAATAGCGCAAAATCAATATTATGTTATAAAATATTTATTACAGCAATCAAATAATTATATAATTTTTATTCTATGTAAATCATAAACTAATGCTATTAATTATGTTATTATCTTCGAAAGTGTGGTAAGAGATGTTTTAGATGAAAAAAGAGAAAGTATAAATATTGCTGTAAGATACTATAAACTTAGTTTTATGCAGAGCAATCGATCAATGTAGAAATTCACTTTAGAAAAGGAATACGATTTACGAGGATTTATTATCTCATAAAAAATAATTTACTTGTAAATCAATATTAAATCCAAGAGGAGAGATCTCCATGATCGATTTGCGATAATGACGATTTGCCCGCGCGATACATATTGCATTTATGACGCGCGATTATCCATGATTGTCCAATTAGTTTATTCAGCGATTCCGTTGAAATTACACGTCTCATCAATATTTCAATCAAATCTATCCATATTTCATAAGGATTATTTATTATATACCGCTGTCGGAATCATATTTTTCGTTTCGGACGCTTTGCCAAATGAATTCGTGAAAACCTCTCGACTCTCTCGATCCTCGCTCGATCGTCGGGGGGGATCGCGACGATGCACGATCGACGGTGTGCTGGATCAACGAGAGATGGAGCCCACGGTATAACAAAGTGGATCTACAGAATCCGCGTGAAATACAGCGGCCGCGAACGCGGCGGTGGCGATGCCTTGGCCGCGGGCAGAGAAAGCTCTGCGCCTCGAAGGCTTCGCTTGGCGGCGCCTGGCTGCTGACTTTGCCTCGGACACGCCGCGTACAGTTGCCTCGTCTTCGTTTCCTTTCACCGCCGTGGCATATGTCACGTCAGGGCCGCAGACCCCGATTCGAACTCGCGCACGGCTTTTCGCAACGATAAGGAACCGACGCGACGGAGGAATCTTGCCCAACAACCGCTTCTACCTCGCCCAAAAATTGTCAACGAGATTTACATTTTGCATCTTTTGAAATGTTGCCACGGTAAAAGTCTCTCCTCTTGCTGTCGCAATAAATCTTGAACATTTACGTCGCTAATGAAATTTTCAAGTGTATTAAAATTTCGGAGCCTCTTAAAGACTGCGTAAATCACCGCCAGATTGGAAAGATACTGGCCGATAGACTCTTTAATGTGTGAAATAATATTCTACAACATTTTATTTGCGGAGGAGGTAAATTATATATGCCGATGATTTCTTCATTACTATACTCAAGCGCCATTGACATTTCGTTTCACCCTTTCTTTATAGCCGTCCGCCGATCAATCGGGTCGACTATCCTTGCACGCTTCATTCCACGGCAAATTAATTTCGCAGTCGTTGTCATTTGTGGCGATTGCCAGGAGATCGATCTCGTGGATTTTTCTCGCTTCCCAGAGCACGTCGGCAATTCTTATTCGCCGAAATCTCTTGGCTTTAACGATTATCGATGACGAGATCTTCCTCTCGAAAGGATCGAAGAATGGATCGCAATCGTGCGAACGATCCGTCCGCTTTCTAACCGCGTCCGGAGGCGAAAAGCAAAGCGGTTGCAATTACGTGAATCATCGCTGCGCTTTAGAGATCGCAGCCGAGACCCGGGAAAACGTAACCTGCCATTCGGGGGAAGGAAGAGGAGGTCGAGGATGAACGTGAACGTATCCTCGAGCATTTCCTGTTCTCGCGATCGAACGAACGAGATCCTTGATCACGATCGAGGAAATTCATCAAAACCATCGCAGAAAGATGCGGTTTCCAATGACGATTTAGAAGATGATGACGTATATATCAAGCTGACACATTTAGAGTCGGCGATGGGGTTCGAGTGGTCCATCGATCCGCGATTGCGCGTAATGAATCGGAGATGAAGGAAATCATCGACGATAGGAATGCCGTCAAGACGCGTAATTGGATGGTGATGATGGCGCATCTCGTGACTTGAAACGGCATTTTGCATGGTCGTCGGGTTTATTTTTTTTTTTTTTTTTTTTTTTTTTTTTTCTTTATCTGGCAAAGGGCAAATTCCTGCGCGTATTGATTCGCAATAAATCCCACAATGAAGATGAAGCCATGTATTGTAATATGCGTCGCGATTAGTAAGATCGGGAACTGAAACGCGAGAGAGAGGTGAAGTAAACGAATATTATATCGCGCAAGGCTATTAATTTTAAAACGCATGCTGAACGTGCGTTAGGTCGAGACATACTTTCTAGCAATTTCGTATTTGCTGTTCAGTGAACATTGTGTTCACGATTGCGCCATACGAGAGAGGCGCGCGCGATTATGTTGCCGGAAAATGCGAAGAGCGAAATCCAGAAACGCATCATTTTTCTGTTCGCGCGAGCCAACTGTTTATTATTCGCGAAAGTCGCGAAAGTCGTGTAGTTTTTAATCCAACAAATCGTTCGGTGTATATAATCAAAGACAATTAAAATAATGGAGTTGTACGTCTTAAAGTCTATCTTCCTTTCTCTTCTTTTAGAAGGAAAAAAAAAAAAAAAAACAATTATAATTGTATATACACAACAGTAGCGTTCGCGAATCACCCTGATCACCATTGCGGAATTTATGATTGGCAAAGGGCACATTCCCGGGTTCACGATGCTTTTCTCGCCGAGTCATGGATTCGTAATGAAATGCGATCCAACGTCGGGAGATCCACGGAGAGATCATTCGCGAGCTTGGCATTTACCTCGGGCGGTGACGATGGTGCAATAATGATGTGTGCGACGAGTTGCGCGCCCAAAATGCCAAGCGAGCCCTTGTCCCCCTCCTCTCTCTCTCTCTCTCTCTCTCTCTCTCTCTCTCTCTCTCTCTTTCTCTCTTTTACTCTGACATTTGAAAAAAAATATCCGCGCAAACGATTATGCCCGCGGGTGATTATGGCATTGTGTCGAGAGGCGGCGCCGCCGCTTTCGAGACACGATTGTGTCACGATATTGTGATATTTCGATATATTCGGTCTATTATTAAGCAGCGATCGCGGCCGCAAACGAGACTGCATCCACGATCGTTTCACTTTCGACCGCAGATCCACCACGAGGACGATGACAGACGGCGCGGCGCAGCCCAACAATGAGTATCTGTTTTGCGTAAAATAATAATTGCAAGGCAAAAAGCGTCGACGATACTTATCCGCTTCATTTCGTGGCGTTATGTAAAAATCTTAGGTCATCGTAGAAAGCTGCTTGCAAGCGAATTTTCGCGACTCGATCGATATAAACAAATATTACGTAAAACGTACGATCGTTAGTGATAAGAAATTAATATCGCTCGCGCGACTTTCCACCAATTACGTTCGAAACCGCCTACGCCTACTTTCATACTAGGCTCCATTCGCGAGAGAGACTTTACGAGTTATTTCACGATGTTGCGAGAAATGTCGATAAAATTTAAAAAAAATGTTTCCGATGCTGTAATCCCGATTATATCTAAGGATAATTTAAATTGCAGTGTCTCATCGCTACTCATCGATAATTAAAAGACAGTTAAGGGTCCCTGACTTCCCTCTCGAGGAAGAGATCTTTGCGGCTTAAAGCCGATCAACTAGGAAGTATTTAAGAGAATCGTGTGCTTAAACTCGTGATGAGAGAAGACAAGTATCATCATCATTTTTCCGACCGCGTCCGCAATCTCGACATTTTAAATCGCATGAGAGAACGCTTGGTTTTTGCGATGAATTTTTTTTCCTTCCTCTCTTGATCTCACTTACTAAAACGCCAATCTATCGAAAGAGGGTCGTTATTCCCGCGACCTTGACAAACTTACGTCATCGTTGTTTCTCGTCACTTTCTCGTTTTGTCGACGAAAACCCGCCCAAAATGTCAACGATGCAGGTATAATCGTAAATAATAAAAAAAACATCCACAAATTAGTCTTGGTTTATTCTCATTTGGAGAAAATATCGTAATTTCAAAATTAACTCGCAATATTCTACAGAGAGATTGAAATATTAATTGTCATTGTCAATAAAGTTATCCCGATTTGTCGATTTTATTAATTATGAAATGTTTCCTCACCTCAGCTATAGATAAACTCGCTGCTGTTATAAAGACATTCTGCACATCGGTCAAATTATCATTTCTATATTATTTGCCATAAATTTCCACGTCGCTGAGCACAATTTATGTACATTCAATTAATAGTGGTAAAGATAAAATCAACGAGATCATACGGCGTATGAGAATTTTATGCGAACGCGTAGTCATTCAGAGTCGGCAAATAAGTTGCCATAGATACTTCTCTTTAAGTTCCTAGGTCGAGGTCATACGGCACGAACCTACCGCACCGCGCGACACACTAAAAGAATCGTTTTATCTTATACATACTTTCCTAGCATCGTGAAAGTATTGACAAGTTACAACTCTTTATTTTCTTACGAGCGAACGATTAATTATAGTCGTGAATTAAATTATCCTTTAGGAGATATCTAGAGATTCATGCAACTTTGCAGATGAATATTCTATCACGCTAGATAGACTTGTACGTGCTCTCTGTCGTTTTTATATTTTCACATTTATATTTTACGCGACGTATCCAATCATATTTAGATTTTGCAAAAATTATTTTATATATATATATATATATATTCGGATGCTTGGTCATGTCGTTCATGAAACTGTGTTGTTTTCGAGATAACTAAAATATTTTAAATATCAAGGTCTATCAAAGAGTTTAAACCAGCGCTGTTCAAACTGAAAATTTGCATTTAAGGTATCCCAAGTTCTCGCGGTGTCTCGGAAAATCGACGGTTTCGATTCGTACATACCTGAATCGGCGGTGGCACCGTCTACGCGGGCAGCAATGCTCGAAGATGAGAAAGAGGGGACCCGATCCCGGTAGGGACCATGTCGTCGTGGTGGTGGCAATATAAGGCCCGACGAGTGGCGAGCCTCAGCCAGTCCGTTGAGCGGTACCTACACCTTCAAGGTCCGCGTCCTTGAAGGCGTCCTCGATTTTTCGTCGTCCCGTGTGCCGTTACGCGAAAAGGATCACGGCCGAGATCTCTAGCTGGATCTTCCTTTTTTGTACCCGAGTCCCTCCTGCACTCTCCCTGCTTTCTTCCAAAACAAACACGTCGTCATTCCACCCCGTGATCAAGTACCCTTTCCATCCCTCGCTGATCAGCAGCGTCGGGCAAACAGTTAAACGGGAGTGATTGAAGAAGTGAAGAGGTTCCGGTGCAAGACGAAGAGGAAGAAGACGACGACGACGACGTCGAGGAGAGGAAGTCACATTCCCCGCCGAGGATCAGCATGAGGTCCTCGCTGGTGCTGCTCTTGGTAGCAGCTTTTGTCCTTGCCGGTGAGTACCAGATTTCTCTACCAGCGAGAGAGCTGGTCGATGGCGAGATATCGCTTCACACGTCCAGGAGCCGTATCGAATTTCTTGCATGACGGGATGTGTGAGAGTTCTACGAACCTTCCCGGTCGTGTAACGCGCGTGAGAAATGATCTTTTTTTTACAGACACTTTATCGAGACTCGTTCGACTCGAACTCATTTTTCTGCCGATTAAACGCGCCGATTCTTCTGCACCATCTTTTGCATAAATCATCCAAAGATGATTGAAAATCACGTTATAGGCACGACCTGCGATACGATACGCAATCTTGAAAGAAAAATGCAGATAGAAAACTCTTGAATAGTCGTATATTAATTAATTAATTATATTAAATTATGTTAAAAATTACTAAATTATATTAAATATATTGTATAAATATAATGATATATAAATAATATATTTAAATTGTAAATATGTTTTGATACTTTTTGATAATGAATAAATATTCTTTGTGCTCACACATGCAGAGAGAAAAATTTTAATCAACTGTAAAGATTAATTACGCGACGCGAATTATAATTGAGAGACATTTCAAACGTAACACAGATGGACACGTGAGATCGCATAGTGACAGAGTCATTCAAAATGGCGAAAGTGCTACTGCAATCTGGTCATGTGAGGTTTCTTTATTCTATTCCTGTATCTTTGATCGTGAAAATCTATAGTTGATCTGTTTTTTTTTATTCTTTTTACATCATAAATGAGCGATATTCACAGTGACGAGAGAATTAATCTAATAGTCGATCGTCAAAACGACAAGTTGCATAAGAGATTAGAACGTGAAAGCTCCTCGGTCCGGTCGGTCCCGGATAGGTGACGTCACTACCGTGCCCCGGACTTCTGGAAATAGCGCGGGTGGGGGCACAACTTTCCCCAGTTGTCGCTCCACCATAAAGTCGTCTCGCAAACCCGAGGGACCAACAGGACCAACGTTTATCTGATACTATTGATGACTATTTCTACAGATAACAGAAACAGCCCCTAAAAACTAAGCTTTGTGATTGAGATATTAATTTGTAAATATTATATTATTTTGTAGTCTTTAAATTGTCAAAGTCGTTAAACGTACATTTTTTTCTTTTACGTATTATTTTTTTAATTCTGTAAAATTCTGTTCGAGATCAAGTTTTTTTTTGACAAACTTAAAAAATCGTACAATTATAAATTATTCGAGCGGTATAGAAATCTCGCGGAAGTATAATGCTTGGTCCGGATTTGAAACAATTTTATTAATCACACGTTTGAACAAAGTAATATGTGAGATATTATAATAGATATTACGACGAGTAATAACTCGAGTACGGTATTACTTTAATCGCTCTAAAAATATCAAATAAGACCGACAAAATCGTCTACTCGTAACAAGGCATCGAACCGTAAAAAACAAACTAAGGAATTTCAGGAAAGAAAATGGTTTGAACGTTATAGTAGTGCTATCGCATAAATTGACATTGAATTTTATTAATTCGCAACCTTTCAATTCATTAATAAACAGAAAAATATTTTTTATATTTCGTAACAAAATAATTATAAAAACACTACTCCAATTATTTAGAAATATTTATAAATGACATCTATTAAAATAGTAGAATTTTTAACGAAACTTTCTTTGAAAAATTTTTTATCAAAAGACATTAATTAGAATTGCAAAATATTGCTGAATTATTCAAATATAATTAATTTCAGACAAGATAAAGTCTTTATCACACCGAAAACTCGACCGTCTATTTTCAGAGGGCTCAAACCGAATTAAGCGACAAGAAGAGAAGAAGGAGGAGAGCTTCGAGAACGAGATCTGCAAGGATAAGGATGCTGGCGAGTGGTTTAGATTGGTCGCCGGCGAGGGTGATAATTGCCGCGATGTTATTCAGTGCACAAGTTCCGGTCTACAGGCGATAAGATGCCCGGCCGGTCTGTACTTTGATATCGACAAGCAGACGTGCGATTGGAAGGACTCCGTCAACAACTGCAAACTAAAGAACAAAGAGAGAAAGGCCAAGCCTCTGCTTTACACCGAGGAACCGCTTTGTCAAGATGGCTATCTCGCGTGCGGTGACGGATCATGCATCGAGAGAGGTCTCTTCTGCAACGGCGAGAAGGACTGCAGCGACGGCTCTGACGAGAACATTTGCGGTAAATTCATGCAAATTTGTCTGATGAAAAAAAAAAGATATTTTACTCGCGCAAAGCATAAAAAATGAATAAATGTTACAAACTTTTCGTGATTTCAGACATGGACAACGATCCCAATAGAGCTCCACCGTGCGATCCCGCCGTGTGCGTTCTGCCCGACTGCTTCTGCTCGGAGGACGGTACCACGATACCTGGTGATCTCCCAGGCAAGGACGTACCGCAAATGGTGACGATAACCTTCGATGACGCCATCAATAACAACAACATCGGTCTTTACAAAGAAATCTTCAATGGTAAGCGCAAGAATCCGAATGGATGCGACATCAAGGCGACCTTCTTTGTTTCTCACAAGTACACCAACTACTCCGCGGTCCAGGAGATGCACAGAAAGGGCCACGAGATCGCCGTCCACTCTATCTCGTAAGCATTAACTTTTTTTATTCTAACATTCTCATTCTCTTCCGCTTATACGTCATCTCCGAAAGCCATGCTCCGCCCGAGTTGATTACGAGACTCTCTCGAGCGTGAGGTTCCAGGGAAAACCATTCATAGACGTGGAAAACAGGTTCACGAGCACAGGTTCCTGCGATGCGTCGTCATGTCTCTCGCTCACGACCATAGTCATAATTATTAAAAATTAGAACACGGTCACTACATAAAATGTTTACATGACAACTTTGGGGCAAGGCATAATGACGACGAGCGCTTCTGGTCGGACGCGACCGTCGACGACTGGGCGAAGGAGATGGCCGGGATGAGAATCATCGCCGAGAAGTTTGCCAATCTGACAGACAACAGCGTGGTGGGCGTGAGAGCGCCTTACTTGCGGGTCGGCGGTAACAATCAATTCACCATGATGGAAGAACAAGCCTTCTTGTACGACTCCACCATCACCGCGGCCTTGAACAATCCTCCGTTGTGGCCGTACACGATGTACTTCCGGATGCCACACCGCTGCCACGGAAATCTTCAGCACTGCCCCACTAGGTGAGCGCTATATATATATATAATCTTGAACAGTTCTTCATGTAAATATGTAGATGATAACAAGATTATTTTTTTTTAAATAATACTTTAAAGATCGCACGCTGTGTGGGAGATGGTGATGAACGAATTGGACCGGCGCGAGGATCCACAGAACGACGAGTACTTGCCTGGCTGTGCTATGGTTGATTCGTGCAGCAATATTCTGACCGGTGACCAGTTCTACAACTTCCTCAATCACAATTTCGACCGTCACTACGAGCAGAATCGCGCGCCCCTCGGTCTCTACTTCCACGCTGCCTGGTTGAAGAACAATCCAGAGTTCCTGGACGCCTTCCTCTACTGGATCGATGAGATTCTGCAGAGTCACAATGACGTCTACTTCGTGACGATGACCCAGGTGATTCAGTGGATTCAGAATCCGCGCACCGTCACCGAGTCGAAGAACTTTGAACCTTGGCGAGAGAAGTGCGCGGTCGAGGGTCCGCCGGCGTGTTGGGTGCCTCATACCTGCAAGCTCACCTCCAAGGAGGTGCCCGGCGAGACTATCAACCTTCAGACTTGCGTGCGCTGTCCCAACAATTATCCCTGGGTGAACGACCCGACCGGTGACGGCTTCTTCTAAGCTGCCGAAAGCGCGATTCTCTTTTTCGTCTAAGTCAAGTCTCTCCTCCTCTTCCTCCTTCTCTGTTCTCCTCGGTCCTGCGGATTTTCTTTTTTCCTATATCTCGATCTGAAAGACGCGTCACAAATTCTTACGATTCAACACGACGTTAGATATCCGTCGACTGAGGCGTCAATATCCTCGAGGCTTTTGAGTGCAACGGCGACGAGGCACACGAGAGAAAAAAAGAAGAGACGTCGTCGTCGATCCATTAAACTCTGGTGACTCCGCTCTAGTTGCTAATAATTTTGCTGTTTTATTGTTGAGAACGATGTATCTGTGATGATTAAGTTCTGTTCGATTAAGAACTAGAACACTATACGGAGTCTAATGGGTCGAAGATGAGTAAAATGGAGAAAAGCTTTCTATCCGCTTCGCATTCACGTGTCTCTTCAAAGTTGACGTTTAATTTTCAAATATATAAATATATATTTATATATATATATATATATAAAATATTAAACAAATTATTACATCATTATTTCGAGAAATTCCTAAGTTTTGCAAATTTTTTTTTGCACGTGCCTCGTCATCAGCTGGTAATTAAAGCTAACGTTCATCATACGCCAGCAATCTGTGATAGACTTCCGAGAGAGGCGGCGTTCTCGAAATCCTCGAGGTAGCAATGACGGTGACGACGATGACGACGACGACAACGAGATTCGTGCGCATTCCATTCGAAATCGGCACAAAAGCAAAACAAAATGTCGCGCCCCACCCGATCCCACGAGGAGAAATCGCGGATCTCCTTCGATGGCGGCGACTGGCGGATCCGCGAGTGGGATTCCGTGTGTAATATAACTGTGTCCCCTTCTTATTCTCTCCTTTTTTTTTCCTCACACCTCTGATTTCCCGACCGATATCGATTTATCGGCAAATATACGTCTTCCTTTAATCTCTCCCCCCCCCCCCACCTTCTCTCCACCCCTCGGAAGTAATCTATGAAGACCGCTAGATTAATTGTTCCCCGATTCGAAGTGTGCCCTTACTTTTTTAAGGGTTCCGCCGATTATATATAAATATATATATATATATATATATAAATTTATATATATATATATGGAAATTAAATATTGTATATGTATATTTGTAAAAGTAAGAGTGATACTATACCAACATAGCGTTCTCTCGACGAACCTTTGAATAAAAAATTCTGAGAAATCTTACACATGATGCGGTCTGTCTTGTTTTTTTTTTTTTTTTCATTTTCTCCTGGCGCCCGTCGCATTATCCATTACGATCGTTTGATAACGGAATGGAAAGTAGGGTAAGCTTAGACCTCGCAAACTTGACCGTCAAACCGGGGCGAGATTCGTTTCTAAAACGCAAGACAAATGATAGGGCGGATGTTTTTCATCAATTCGATCATTAATTTTCTCGGTACAAAGCGTGCGCGATCGATTGGTCGCAGGAATTTCAAAGCGCGCCGGTTCCCAGACTTAATCGGGAATTAATGATGTATGTCATTAAAATCTCCCGGTGCAGACACACGTAGCGAAATATTCGCTATCCGAGAGAAAAAAAGACAAATCTCGTTCATGAATCGCGATCTCGCCGTCTTTCTCTCGCGATTCGAATGTTTTCTCGATCCAATTTGCGTCCGGCTGGCGTCGTTACATGTCCCGATATGCGATTGCAATGCGTGTCGCACGTGTACATACATATACATGACGAACACCGAGAGGACGGCGTTCAATTTATACACGACGACGAAAACCCCATTCCGGTTTCGCGGTTGCTCTGAAAATCTCGCTCGCGTGTCTCGGCTGCCATCCAGCCGCCGTCGCGGCCTTGATCTGAATGCGATGCCGTGAGTACCTATCGATGACGCAAAGAATTAAGAACAACCCGATCCTCCCACGCTTTGAGAAAACGCCCCAAGAAAGTGCCCGGAATTTCGAGAGCGCCGGCGATGATCCGAGCGATCGTGATACGATTAAATCGAGAAGCCGATTATATTGTTCTAACGATTCCATATGCAAATTTTTAACTGTCAGTCATGCTTTGAGCATTACGTAAACATTAGAATAAGTTGCGCGGTTTTCGATGACGATAAAGATCGCTTAAATGTTGTCCTAATTTCATCGCGTGAATGAAATTTATTTCTGCTATTTTTCACATTTTTTCTCATAATTAGTAATAATATACTACATGGGATATTTGCAAATTCTTGACAAATCATATTTACATATCTTTCCTTGCCTATAATTTAAAAAGAAACACAAAGCATAAATTATAATATTAAAGTATAAACATAATTTAAAAGAATCTACAATGTATAAATAATAGTTTGGAATTTCGCGTCGGTATAAATACTTGAGACGCGAATAAAAATAAAAAGCATTTTTTTCTTATGCAAAGAATCAAATCGTGATAAAGTTTTTGAATGGCTCTTCGCTCCTCCTGTCTTAAACGGTTATCAATTTGCCTTGCTAATTAAGGCGGATTATATAGCGGGATTATGCTGCCGTTACGGCAGACATTGTCGGGAACGACGTCAGCGTATGTTGGACAATAATGCAGAACGTCGTTTCCATCGCGCTTTATTCCATCCGCCAGCCAGGAATCGGAGAAAAAGAAAGGATTCGCGCGACCGAGAACGGCAGAAAAATAATGGTAATCTCGTGAAATACCACAACCGGCCCGTCGACTGGGAGACGGTTGCATTCCGATGCAGCCTCTCTTTCATCGTTGTTTAAAGCGTCATCGCTTCCACTCGTCGAGACGAGCTTAATCAACGATAGGAAAGGATTCCACCGTGGATTCTAGGGGCTTCTCTATTGCTCCGACGAGCAACAGGTTTCTCAATCACGATCGTAAACGATAGTCCGATATTACACACGATTGGTACGTGGATATTGACTTCTTAATTTTATGCTATTATACGTAAAATTATAGTGTACATTTATTTGTATATTATATTGTATACGATAAATTATACAATAATAAACGCGGCCGCATTATTCTTCCTTTGTTCACTCAAGTGCCTGCTTATAATCGGTCGCAAGCATTTTTACGCCTAGTATAAATTCTTTGTTAGATAATTTTTCTGCGTCACACGTGAATGGGAGGTCCCACCCACGGTCAAATGCCATTTATCCGTGAAAGGAATGCCGACAGTTTTCGCAATAACAAAGGCGGCATCCTTAAAGTAGCACTCTGATAGCGCTCATCGATCAACCTTTCTCTGCACTAAATTCTTGATAGAAATCGGCAAAGATAATCATTTCTAGACAATTTTTATATAATGTTAAATCGCTACAAATAATAGGCTACAGATACAACGACTATCATAAATGATAAATATTGTAGAAACGCTTTATTTTATAGAATATTTAATAATTACGAGTTCATTTGAAAGAACATTAATCTTGATTTATTAGAAAAATATTCTATTATATATCCAATTTTTTTAGATCATAAAAACCTTTCTTTTCAATCAGCCAAAATTACATTTTACATTAATTAATTGTATCCTGCTATAACTGCTTTTAACTAAATGCAATTTAATGGAAATGCCAGCTTAACGATTAAACGTAAAAAGACAACGTTGATTCTGTACATACCGGGTAGGACGAAATTTCTCCTCTATTTAATTGTAAAATGCATTGCATCCCAATAAAATACAACGATGCTAAACGACAGCCTGAAAATCTCGCGTAAGCGAAAGTAGAGAAAGCTGCGTATCTCGCGGAGCCACGACACGGAGCAAGGCCATCGCTGTTTAAAGACGAAACACGCCTAACGGCGCCATCCAGATGGCAGAATCACGTGCGAGACTTCCAGATGGGCCACCGGGTATTAATCACGTGTGCGCACACCGAATCGATTATCTTTGGCGGACGTAATAAAAATTTCATGGACCTCGAACGAGGTTCCCTATCGTCAGGTCACGAGTAAGTACGTCTTCGATAAATATTAGTCTTGCGATAGTTTTCTTTCGCTTTAATCCAACATTTCTGCATGCGATTATGCAAGGATGTTTAAAAATATTTTTTATTTTTTACTAAGCAAAAAAATCGAGCATATCGATCTCTAATTTCAATATACGTTTATCGCATACTTTATTTTTAGCCACATTTTTTTTAACGACGTTCGTATCTTGCTGATTAAGCTTTAGATTAAAAATATGCTGCTGAAAGAAAAACACTTGGGACTTGTGAAGCAATTCACCGTAACAATGCAATTGCAAAGTTCTCTGTATGCAAAGTCGCGTATGCTGCATTATTAACGATAATTCGCGTTCTCGACGAAGAGAACGAAGATAAGGGATGCGATTTCGGAGATTGGCCCGGGGCGCTTCCTGGTCTAAACAAAGCACGTGGCTCGTGCTCAAGTGCAAGAATCCCGATAATGGAATATTTAATAATTCCGCTGTTCGGTCTGCCGCGCCGGTCGGCGCGCCTCGAAATGAAGAAATCGAGCGACTCGGTGAAATTGACTCCTACTAGGTCAGTGGGTGACGGAAGACGAGTGTGACGCGTATTCGTCTATCTGTTTTGCCATGACTTGTTTTCAGCCGACGCCAATGTAGATAAATATCCGGTGGCAGCTCCTATCTCTGGGCCGTTAATTGAAATTCTCTTCAAGTTTCGAGGGAGGGACAGGACCGGAGATTTTCTCGTAATGCTCAATTTCACCGGCGAAGATATCGCGGTGGCTCATTTAAAAATAAATTCCGCTTGAGAGAGAAAACAACAGATTAATGAATAAACATCGCGGAATGTGAGAGTCTCTCGCGATCTTACAAAGTATGTAGAATTAATTCTAAATGCGTTTTATTTATTTATTTATTTATTTATTTATTTATTTATTTATTATAGCATGCATAACGTTTAAAATTATTACTTTGAACGAGAAATAAAATAATATAACAGGAAATATCATTTAATAATAATACAAGTACAATACTTTCATTCTATCTAATTATTATTATAAAAAAAACAAATAATGGGAATATATTGTTGAATTGTGATAATATTTTTATTCCTTTTTTTTAAGTTGTAATTAATTTGAGGAGATTGCATTCTCTTAATGATTCCAAAAAGAATGTCCTTCGAGCCGGATTTGAACCAGCGACCTATGGATATCTACACTTTAATGAAGCGCTAAACCTCTACAGTCCACCGCTCTACCAACTGAGCTATCGAAGGTTTCTGATGAAGCTTGCTGAAGAAGCATACATCTTCCGAAAGACTTTGTCTATAAGTATTATAAATGCATTTATTATATTAAATTAAGACAATAATATAAAATAAAATATTTTTGGAAACCAATTTATGAAAATATCCTCTAGAAAAATAATTACAAGCCATTATACGTGCGTGTTCTATGAAGCTATGGAAGATATGTATTTTTTTATAAAAACATAAATAATTATTAACGCGGTCTTGGTAGTATGTTATTAAATAGATTTGAAAGAAGATTCTTCTGGGAGGGACATGATAAGAAGAATTTTCGAGCCGGATTTTTTAAAATCAGCAATTTATGGACGACTTATTTTTGAAAATGGTCCCAACTACCATCTATTCTCTATTTGACTGTCACATGGCACATATATATTGTTTACACAAATAATAACGGTGTAATATCATGGATTTTTAGAGCCAAATAAATAAATTAAGAGCTTTCATTTTTAATCACGCAATATCAGATTTTATATAGCGATAAAAATTGTCTTTATAATAAGCAATTCTACTGTTTTATCGATAAAATTATTAAAGATACTTTCATATCTTTTATATCTGTCTTAGCATTAATCTTGCATGTATCTTATCATTATATCTTTTATATCTTTTCTATAATTTTAGAACACGCATGTGATGAATTGTGATTAGTTTTCTAAAACACATTTATAATCACTGCTTCAGGAAAATTTGGCACCAAAAATAATTTATTTAACATTATTTTAATTTGAAATTATTAAGATACAATAATTGCTTTTTATTTCTAAAGATTTTTCCATAAGAAATTAAAATATAAATTAGAAAGAAATTAAATTCCAAGACATCTCTCTTTCAAAAAAAAAAAAAAAAAATACGCTTCAAGCTAGAGTTGGATAATGTTTTTCAGCAATAAATAATCTAAAACACTGAATTTATTTCAACGAATCCATTTCTACCCAACATTACATTTTTAAAATAAAAGCAAGCAAAAATTTTCCTTCGAGCCGGAGTCGAACCAGCGACCTATGGATGTCTTCTCTTTTTGTACAAACAAACAAACTACAGTCCACCGCTCTACCAACTGAGCTATCGAAGGCCGTTGTTAAGTATGTTTAATTGCATCATCATCATCAACAAATTGATAAAGGCAAGTAGATAGCCCCAGACGTCCAGGCGCTGATAGAGCGGCGATTTGCAAAACAGCGGCGTAAAATTTACAACATCACTAGCGGCGACTGTAACGCTTTTTTGCGACTCACCGCGATATTAATGTAACACTTTCATCGTAAGACAGGTAGAAACCGTAATAATAAACCGTGTTCCGCTACCGGCGTTACACGAGCGTTCCGCTTGAACGGGCAGAATTTCCTTCTCTCGTTTCACGATTCCGTCGAGTTTGTCGCGGGAGCGATTACCATAAAGTAGACATTTATGCGAAGTAAACCGCGTTACGGTAACGAGAAACAAATTGCCAGGTGGATTGCCTTCTGGTAGCGAGCGACTCTACCTGATGGAAAATCCTGCGGCGGACCGCCTGCAGGTAAAGCGAAAACTCAATCAATGGAAAACGATTATGCAGATTTCATTCTCCAAAGCAAGACATTTGCACCTGTAGCGAAACTCCTGATAAGTCATAACAGAGTTTTACTCCCGTTATAATCTCGTTAACCCTTTCCCTTTCTCCGATCCGGCAGATTCTCAAAAAAACGCGGCTCTTAGAGCAGCGTTTAATTGATGCGTGTCGATTGTATTATTTTATTCATATTTTTATTGACATCGAATCTTATTTCACGTCTAATCGAAGACAGTTCGCAGCTGCCGTTTTGAAGAGATAATTTAAAGTTATCGATGAATAAAGCACTGTACTTATTCTTGAAGCACGCGCCACACCTCGTTGCCTCACCCACGTGCATTCCAGTTGCTTTTCTCCAAGAGGAGATTGTTTTCTGGAAGCACATATTGATGAAGAGCACGTACGCTCCGATTATTAGCTGTTAAAATGCAATAGAAACTAGAATCATCACTACTTTCGCCGACGAATAGGAGCGGCTCTTCCAAATGGACCGACGTGTTTTCCTTCGGACACAAGGACGCGACCGGAAGATCGATCGAGCGAGCGATCATTGTTCGACCTCGAGACCGTCTCGTCAGTGTCACGAGAGTGCAAATTTCTTGCGATCGATTGTCCTTGCTATCAGCTCGCTTCACGAGCTCTTATTTTCATACGTTTTAACGACGATTCAGAGACACGATATCGGAAGAATTTTTCTAGAATGAAAGGCACGCGAGAACCTTTTGCGTTGCTCCGAGATTTAACAACTGTCACAATTTTTGTATGGAGATTTAAAATTCACGTCTCTCTCTCTCTCTCTCTCTCTCTCTCTCTCTCTTTTTGTTTCTTTAATATCATAATATTTTTATATCAAGAAAAAATAATTAACGGTATATTTTTAATTAATTCATTTGTATTTTATTTTAGAAAGAAAAAGGCGCCTTTATCTCTGATTTTATACATATTATGTTTTGTAGGAATTTATCGATATATTCGTAGATAATCAGATGTTTCAGAGATTTCTATAAAAAGTATTGAGAAAATATGCGGAGAGATATTTTTATCGACTTTACAGAGAGCCGTGAAAATGAAAACGAAATTGAAGTCAAGAATGATGCGAGAGAGCCTCAAGCATCTTCCACTGTCACTTTTAACTTTCAACTCTTCGTAACCATCGTGTTCTCTCTGCTCGTTGAGTTCTTTTTTTTTTTTTTAATGTCACTGAATATATATCAAAGATGTATCGTGACACATTTATTACGACACGTTTATTACAACACTTCTTATTATCTACAGAAGTATCTTGTGAGAGGAAAAAAGAGAGAGAGAACCAGGAGAGAGAGATATATGTATGTATAATCATTTGGATTGAATAAAGCTCAGAAGCATATACTTATTACGTGATTTTCTTAACTAGACACTCACATTATCCAGTCGATCACGAAAGTGGATTATGATTACCGCGCGAGTAACAGATTATCTCTCCATTTTCTTGCTCGAAAGACTGGACGATAAAATATCATGATATTAACGTACCTCACATGCACGTCATTCCATTAAAAGATTGTAACATTTTTATTTGATAATATAATAATTGTTGTCACATATTAAATATGTAGAATCATAATTTTAATAACTTTAATAATTAAAAAATATTTAACATGTAAAACTTGATATTTTAAATATATATATATATATATATATATATATATATATATATATATACTCGTAGAAAGAAATGTAATTACAGGGACGTGCAGATTTATGTATATTAATCTCTAATTAAATAAGGCGCGAGAAAATTAAATGCAATTCGTATCAAATGCAAATCATCGTTCAGCAGTCACGTAAATCCAGCCAACTGTATGAAACATGTAACGGGATATTCCAGCCGCATCTCGTTGCAACATCATCGCATTATTCTGTAACAGGGATCATTCTCATGCTTATACGAACGAGAATTTTTAAATCTCCTGGGGCTGGTCGCCCTCGACGATGAATTTCATGGGGAGATCTCACTGAATGTGAATATTCATCCCTCTTTACGCATCTCTTTGCCCACCTCTCCTCCTTAGTTACATCTTTGACTTTGGCTCTGGATTGCATGACGTATATACGACTGTGAAAGTCCTCGGCGAGTTGTTGCGCCCTCAAGGTGTCGTACAGCACGAAAACCGCACGAACACGCTTGCCTCGAGGCCTTAATCACCCGGAGGACACGATCCTTCGAGCTATCGACTTCCAGAAAGTCCACGTCTAAACGAGCGATAGATACGATCGGCACGGATCATGATTGCCTTCAGGGACAATCCAAACCACATGTGTCACGCACTACAACAAAACAACACGCCACGAGTTGTTCGCGATCATTGAAAGAAGTCGCGAATTGTTTTCGAATTCTTGCAAAGCGATTAAAAAACCTGTCTGATGGAGATTTAAGTGCAACGCTGATAAAAGGAAAGTAGAAGCTGAGCGCTTTTTCCCACGCTTCATTCTTAAGACTCTCCTTCAGTAATGTACAATGTTTTTCGAGCGTATTTTTCCCCGTTGCTCGAACTTACTCGAGGTCGCAGATAAATCCTGAAAATTGTCAAGGATCCCGATATCTGTCCACGAAGAGTTATGAATTTTACGGATCGATAGCTCTCATTCCAGGGACACTCTGACTCGCACTCCACCTCCTGTGCACCTCTTCAGGGGCAAGGTCGACCGCTCCCTACCACCGTAGCACGCACGTGTATGCGCATAAACACGTGCATGTATGTACACACGTGTATGTATGTACAATATGCGTGTATAACAAATGAGCATGTGCACGTGGCTGCATTTTCTGTTCCTCTCCTTCTCTCTCTCTCTCTCTCTCTCTCTCTCTCTCTCTCTCTCTCTCTCTCTCTCTCTCTCTCTCTCTCTCTCTCTCTCTCTCTCTCTCTCACTCTCACTCTCACTCTACTCTTGGTCTTTTATCCAGGGCACCGTGTATCACCAACTCGTCCGACCCTGTGGACAAACTGGTGAAAGTGACAGGAGGCAAGGTCATCTCAGGCCACCAGAGAGTTACAAAATCAGGAATTCCTCGAAAACTGAACGCGACTGGCTCGGAGCTGGTATTCAGCCGATCGCGCGAGGACAACTTGCGCAAGGTTCGTAAAAATTAAGAATTAAAAAGATCGAAGGGGCATTATCTTTCATGTCGTTTTTGTGTAATAGAGATTGCACTTCTTTTGGGATTCACGTGACCAGGTTGCAAGAATATATTTTCGAGTGAAGAATGTCATGTCGATATTTATTTATTCTGTCATGCATCTCTTTTTCAAGATAAAAATTTCTGCCACTTGATTGAAATTGATTCCATCGATATTGCGAATGGATATATGAATATTTCCGAAGAGAATGTGACTGAACGAGTTTGCATGAAAAGTCGAAACAAATAAAAAAAATGATATCGGGGCTGACGCTCCATTTTCCCTTGACTCATATTTGCAGTAAACAATTAAATTTCACCAGCGATTTCTAACGTCACAGTTCGAAAAGATGTGTCGCGTTATCTTCATGAAAGCGTGACAAGGTGTTCATTCATTTGGTTATAAAACCTATAAGCCTATGAGACATGTAATAATGTAATTAATATCCTATAGGAAAATTTTGAATAAAGTTAGAATGATACAGAAAAGCAATTACTCTCGAGAAGATAATGTCGATTAAATCTATTTAATTTTATGTATGAGAGACATGTATATTGATTAGAAAGAAAACTCCAAGGAAACAGGATATACTTCATGGGTTGGCGTGTTCTAAGTACGAATGTTGCATATGCATGTTGTTGTAATGAGGCAATAAAGTTACGCGGAGAGAAAGGTGCAAAAATAATCATCCATGACGGATTTCCGGGATGTCACCGTGATGTACACGATTATGATCTATTATAGCCGTTTGATCGCGTGCCAAGACCGATCGTTTCCTCGCTAGATAAGCAACGCGTTCGTGAAGCATTTATCGCAAACGACGTTGAAGATATATTGCTGTAAAAACGTTTTCCAATATCCAGATATAATCCTCTAGCGCAAATAAAAAAAAATGATAAATCAAGTATGATAAAAATATTAATTATTACATTTACTCTAAATATTTTGTACAGTTACGTGGAGATTTAATTTTTTTTTTTTTTTAGAGTTTAAGAAAAATGTTAAACTATTCGCGGTGCGTTAAAAAATTAACAACTCATTTGCATCTCGGCGGAGTTCGATTTGAAAAGGAATGATTATTTTCTCTCAATGACTCGTCATCTTCGTTTTTTTTACGACAGATTCTTAATCACCTTGACTTTTTAAATAGCACACAACTTGTTGACAGTAAAACGAAATGTAAATTAAAAAGAAGAATATAACGAGATACATAGATTAATACTGAATTTCTAGAGTCATGCGATACGGTAATATTAAGTAATATACGATACGTAACATAGACGGTTTACGACATAAACATTGACGTTTGATCTTTCGTATCGCTTAGAATCACTTCCATAAATTTACGGCAGGAAAAAAACAAAATTGCTTTTGGACATTCATGCATCTTTCAGTAAAAATAAAAATAGAAATCTTTATCATTGTATTAATATTCCTCACATTATTTTTGTTTTCGTAAAAATTTTATAAAATTTAATTTCCTGCTCGAAAAGTCGTCTTGTTTTTAAATCACGTACTAATTTAATCCGATCCTGTCGACACATCGGCAACACGATCTAGAGATCGATTTAGAAAGGTGGATCGCAAAATTCGGGTCGCCGTGTGGACTTTCTTCGAATCGTGTAACCATTTTTGCTATCGACTCTTCTTTAATTAGCGCCTTTTAATCAAACTGAAAAAGTGCACATAACACATATTTCAAAGAATAAAAGGTGATTCCATCTGTGCGACATGTGGTAAATAAAAAAAAAAAAAAAAAAAAAAAAAAAAAAACGATGGCAATGTACATTTTTAACTCTTTAACCTTTTACGTAGAATCCTTACGGACTATTTTTCTTTGTCTCGAAATGACTCGACGCATAATAAGTATCCGGATGACGCGTGAGCCGCATAAGAACCGACATGGGAGACAGGCGAAGTCAACAGTAGAACTTGCAGGAGGCAGAAAATAATCAGACGCATCAACGAAATAATTTTACAATTAATAAGAATAAATATGTGATTTATTATTATGCGATGAGACAGTTGTAAATTTTCCTATCTAAAGTTGTTTCCCCGAATGGTGGGCGCGATTCATCAACTACAACTGCAGTGAGAAAACGGCATGCTGACGCTGCACCAAATACGGCGGTATCCTTCGAATGGCGGAAAAGTGAAAAGGAACGCACACCTGGGATATGATGCACGAATCGCGCTAATTCGACGAAAGCGCGCTCGCTATCGCATTGCATTGCTATCGATGGCGGGAATCGATAGCGTCGCTGGCCGTGGAGCGGATTACGGTAAATAACGGAAGGCTGTTTCTGCAAGGTGAACCACCTTCCTTCTCACCTACCTACCTACAGAACGGCCGACGTACCTTTCCAAGCGGAATTTCTCTCCTGCGATTCTCCTTCAGAAAGTTTACGGGATAAGAAATAATCAGCGCTCGATTATTCCAGACTCTTTCAACGTTAATCGACATTTCATTTATAACGAGATATCTAATTATTGATATTCTTGAGATGTGCATTATTTGAAATAAATGCATTTAAAATGGAAATGTAAAATGTAAAATGTCTATTTTGTATTTTGCATTTAATATACATACAGAGGTAGAAATATTAATAGTCGCCAGTAGTTTTTTTAAAAAGTGAAAAAATCTTAACCGTCGACCTGACTGGCAAGAAATATTTATTTGATTCTTTATAAAATATTACATGACGTTTCGACCCTTGGTTTGGGTCTTCTTCAGATGTACGAGTTCTAAAAAAAATATATCGAAAGTTGTCAAATACAAAAGCAATAAACGTACGGCTAATGCATCGTTATAAACCACAAACAATGCAAACAAAAAACAAAATTATTACCTGAGGTAAACACCATTATATATCAATTAAGCACTACACAAATAATCATTATTTATAGAAATTGAAAACTTAAAACAAGCGACTTAAAGCTTCTTCAAAAGTCGACATCTCTTATGAGATGCTCACTAGAGAAAGAGAAGAATCATACTGACTTTATTATTGTGTCGTACATAGGATTGAGGTTTTGTGTATCTTTTTGAAGATTAATTGTGTTGTCTGTCATTTTAATGTAAAACATTTCAGCTATCTCTCTCTTTCTCAAATGCCTCTCCGCATGCAAAATTTTTGGGTTTGTCCAATCAAAGTCATGTTCAAATTCGCTTCTATGGTTACTAACATGTTTTTTTATGTCGTTATTATATTCTTTTATTACGCACTCCTAAATGTCTTTTTATAAAGAATCAAATAAATATTTCTTGCCAGTCAGGTCGACGGTTAAGATTTTTTCACTTTTTAATATACATGTTTTCAAAAGCCATTTTACATTTCTATTTCAATAGTTTTCATTATCCATTTTCTATTTCAAATAAATTTTTTTTGCAAATTCAAAAATAAATCGAGATATCGATAATACTAGTTTTAAATATCAATAAATGGATATTTATGTAACATTGCATTGCGCTTGTTCATTATAAAATAAATCCTAGATTAAATATTTAGTAATTTAGTCATTGTGTGTATAACCAAGCTATTTTCATCCATTCATGCAATCGTACATCATGCAATGATGCTAGAATACAATCCAATTTCACGTAAAAAATAAGAACGGATAGTATAAGATCCAATCTGATCTAATAGATAGATAATAAGAATAAGAATTTAAATATAAATAAATATAAGAATATAAATATTTTAAAAATATTTAATTTTTATTTAAAAAACCATTTTAAAAATGTCTATTTTTCATTTCCTATTTTAAATGGATGTTTAAAAATTATTTTGTATTTTACATTTTTAAATGGAAATGTTGCAACTATTTTGCATTTTCTATTTCAAATAAATTTGGATACTCATTTTGCACATCTCTGTTGATATTAAGAAAACGAAAGAAAAAAATGTGTAACCAAGTTTGAAATTTTGTCTATTGAAAAGGAATCTATATATATATATATATATATATATATATATTTGTATTTTTTTTAAGAATCTATTATCACGAAATTAATAAACCGCGGATCTTTCTCAGGACGACGTGTAGAGAAACGATTCTTTGTAATATCATCCTCTTAATTAACTCCCTCACGGATGCGACTCGTGATATTAGTTCGAGACTGGCAATTATCGGCTTAATGTGCCACGAGAGCTGATCTTTGCGCGCGCATAAAGTTTTCTATTTAATAGGATGAGAGAGGATAAGTTTCCCTCTGAGATAAGATTTTACACGGAAGAAGCGGCTAATAATTCTTTCCGTCGCATTCTCGTTCAACTATTCTTGTAATGCTCACTTTCTGCATACATTAAGATCGCGATTGTCGATAATACGTCACCGATAGATCGTTCGAGTAGAATATCTCGAGAATCTGTTAATAAAATCTTCCTCGATGATAACCTTAAGGAACTTGTCCGGTTATACATAAAAATTACTCCACTCTCCGCCAATGTATTTCTAATTTCATTTCTCTTTCGGAATCTTTCGTACGTAAGAGCAAGCTTTTACCCATCGACGACTCGTCTTCTCGCGACAGAAATTTTCACTTTCTGAAAATTCAAGTAATTACCATACGTGTTATGAAACGGAATTTTATATAATATACTAAATCTGACGAAACACAAAAAAAAAATATATATATATATATATACATTTATTAAGCTGTTCAACAGTCGTTCCTTCATTGAACGCGAAACGAAGCGGAAGATTGTTGTTACAAGGTAAACCGCTTTCGTTGCCGTGTGTGAGAATTTTGCAATTAAATTGCCGAGAAATAATTCAGCTCAGCCTTTCCCCTATTTCAAACAGCCTAATTACGATTGACATAATCCTTTTAAGAAATCATTTGTATAGCGATTAATCGTTCCGTTATTTATTCCGCGACACGCAAGAGCGAGTTGACAAGCGAGTTTGACGTTAAGAATCAAGAATCCTCGTTAATTTTTTTCTTTTTTTTTTTGCAAAAAGAAAAGCGTGCGCGAATAATTTTCTCACATTTCTGCATAATATCGATAGTTTTGACACGTTGCACAAAGGCGAAGTGTCCCGATTATTCCGCCTTCGCTTCTCTCCGGATCGGAAAGCGTCGGTGTCTCTCGATGGGAAAGTCTGGATAAGGCGAGCCGCACGGCAGCGCAATAACGACGCCGCGAAGAGAGAAGAAGAAGCGTTTCGAAATACGAGATGCGCATAATTATGCGCGCCTACTTATAGCTGCATCGAGAATGCAGCGACGTCCTCCGTTTTTCTGACACGCCCTCGTCGTCTCTACCTTTCGATCGCGGCGTCTATAGCGCTCCTCGCACCTCGTAGTTTTTTCGTCGTCGCCAAAACGGGACTCTGCGTCGACGGAAAAAATTTCGCATGAGAAATTGAGAATTTTCTGCAGAATAGATTATATAATATAATTGCTGGCTGATATTGCTGGTTAACTTATGCTTGTAGTTTTATAAAAGTATATTTCGCACATAAGAATCTGAACATTTCGTAACAATTACGTGATTGTATGTTTTGCAATGTATATCTAATAAGAAAACGCGCGGTCCCATTAAAAAGATAATATTTTTATTTATCTTATTAATTATTAAATTTATTGTATATTTTATGTATTGCGTTACGTTTGTAATGTGCGCGTCAGTTTTAAACTTTTTACGTCATGTAAAAAATCGAACGAAAAGAATAAAAATGTGGAAAAGGAACTCATATCGTTTCACGCGTAAACCAAAAGGTAAAGGTAAACAGGTCAGATCAATGATCGTCAATCAAAGCACGATTTAATCGATTGAATTCCGATCTCGTAGCAAAAGAGGGCTCGTTCGTATGATGGACGCACACCAGGGACAACGTGATTTTCACCTTGACCGTGAACAGGTCATTGTCCAGTGATTATTCCGGCATCCTGATGGTCGACTTTTCAGGTTGATCTGATTAAATAGAATACACCGCACATTTGTTATAAATAAATTTATCTGTTTTAATCTTCTAATTAAAATAACTACCGATATAAATGCTAAAACAAAAAAATTCACGATAAAAATGATTAATAATTTCAAAATATTTTCGTGGCTGTCCTTGCGTGTGAAACTTTTGTTTGCAATATTCACCAATTTAAACGAAACTTTGTTAGCGAGTAAAACTTAAACATTGTGCGGCAAAGTTTCAAGAGTGATTATAAATTAAATATTGAAGACGAGAGTCTGTCACTATATAACCTTGCGATCGGATTAAATTCTACACCATAGATTATATTTTGTTTAAGAAATTTCAAGTAGTTTGTAACGCTAAACTCTTGATGAATTAGCACGTTTAACTTTCAAACGACAAAAACTGAATTAATCCAGTCAAATTTGAATTCATCACAGCTTTCGAAACACAGATTTCGATAAACTTGGATAAATATGTTAATGAATATTAGATTTTTTATCTGTAAAACATACGCACAAAGCTACTTTATTCAATAATTTCTATCTAATCAAACTAATGACTTTTGTGAAGATATAAAATGTTTTCGATAATTTGAAACTTCAAGGTGGAAACATCAATCTCTCTTTGTGAGCTTATTAATTAAGTTCTATATTTACTTCTTTGTCTTCTTTCTTTCTTCCAGTTTCAGCGCAAATTACGAAAACGACAAATAAATCAACGACGGACAAAGTTAACTTTTGGAAGTAAATTTCTCGATCGTAAGTGTAAAAGCGAGAAATTAAATGAAAAATTGGAAAATTGAGAAACTAAGTCTTACGCTCTGTAATAAAAGTTATCAAGTACAACGACAGCTTCTCGGAGAAAAGAAAGCTGCTCTTGTCGAAAAATATGAAAGAAACGGAAATACACACGGGGTCAATTTGCCGTAACTCATTTATGCTGCAAGGACCTTTGTTCACCAAGGATTTCGCACGCATATATTTCAATTAATGTCAAAAGAAAGGTCACTCATACCTGATATTTATAAAGTAAAAATAAATTATTATCAATTGGCAAGGTGCTGTCAAATGCTTTATAACTCCTCGAGTCATCTTTAACAATTCTTGAATTTAATCTCTCGTAATTATTTTTTTATGGATCTTTAAGACTGCATGAAAATTCATGTTTAAATTTATAATTGTATATTTATCGCGCAGTTAATTTTTATTCATTCGGGAAAATAGCAAACTGCAATCTCTAGAATACATTTCATCAGTTGCAATTTTACACTTACATGTGTAATTTAAGTAACGACACTTATCACGATAATTACGACATTTCTTAAACGTAGTATTCAAGGTAGCGAGAAAAGCGAGCGCATAAAAAGCAATGAGAGAGAGAACCATTCTCCAACCGCTATTCCTCGTCGTGCGACACGTTCATTTACATCTTTCTAAGAGCATCCGAAGGTGAAGCTTATGTCAGGCGAACGAAAGATCCGCAGTAGTTCAAGGAGAGACCGAATGAGAATGCAAAGCGAAAGATGCAATCGAGGAAAGATGAGAGGCGGAGAACGGGAACGCGCGGGCGAGGAAAAGCTGCGGGTCAGTGCACCATGTCATCCGCGCATCTATGAAATACCGATTGGCAATTGACATTTATCATCGGCCATACATCGGAGATATAATAAAAACTTTCCTCGTCGTGTCTGTCGCGCGTCGAACAACCGCATTTATTTCGCAATCGCGGCTGTAAACTTTAGAGGTCCAAGCGCCAGGGGCAAACGGCATCTTTCGTTTCACGTAGCTTCAAGCTAGTTATAAATTTAGCGAATTTACTTTGGCAATTCTCCTCGCGTAAAACTCGGACGATAAAATTGGAGTAACGACGGTCTTCAAAACCCGAAGCAACGGTACAATTAACAACCGCTCTTAGCAACGTGACCTAGAAGAGCAATCGCATAATTTTTAGCTCGCAAACTTTTACTCGGCAGAGTCACTCCGTTCGCGATCGAGTTAAGAGATGAAGATACAAGTAATGAAGAGATTCGATTGAGACTCAGCACTTGGGGACGCGTATAGTCGACGGTATAGGTCGGAAGCGATGAGGTAGGGAAAGAACGAGACGGCGAGAGAAGCCGTTGTAGATATATACGAAATACGAAAAACTGGTTTCCCACTTGGTTCCCCATATTTATTATACGCGCTCGTGTACGGTGAACGTGTGCCCCCGTCGGCATTTCGACGTGGTTTGTGCATCTTGCCAAGGACTCGGCTCGAACGCGCGTTTAGAAATGCCACTGGATCCTCCCGTGTCGCACACACAATGTCCCGAGGATAATATCGCCGAAATAAATTATACTCCTTGTAGAGAAAGAGAAAGATTTCGCAAAGAGAAAGAACCCCCACACAAGTATCGTGTTACGCGTAAAATAATTATGCATTATATCACGTCAACTGCATGTGTCCGATTATTGCCGACCTGTACCACTATTCCGATCAATCGGCGGCAAATGCATATCTTTTCCCCATTACGTAAGGAAAAGGTATAATATGCAGAGAAATTAATTCTCGTTTATTGTGTGTGTGTGTGTGTGTGTGTGTGTATGTGTATGTGCGCGAAACGAAATTTTATTAATCTTTTATAATGACTTTTAATTCATATGTAATACGCGTTATAATCGCGTGAATTCTCAACGCGATTAACGTTGTGTAATTCCCTTGCAAGTCAGGCGTGTGCCTCGAAATGTGCAATTATCAAGTAGGAAGCGAGATCTTCCGCACTAGAGAGCGTATTCAATATGTTACTTGGTGTTACCTGCCTAATTTTATATAGGGTAAACTCGGGTAAGATGGCCATAGTTTTTTAAAATGCCATATTGAGATAAATTGACATATTATCTTCACTGAAGCTTAAATTACGTAATATTATCGAAATTAAAAGGAAAATATTTCATAGAAATTTTATATTATCAAAATAGTACAACAGTAAGCATTGGCCTATCTTTAAGGAAAAGATGACCATAATATTTATAAAAAAATTGTGAAAACGAAAATAAAAATTATAGGTCATGTAATAATTTACATATCTTTATAACATGTCTAACGTCGATTACGATAGCTTAACTGTAATTTATTCGACGTTATAACAGTTTTTAGTGAACAAATGAAAAATTTTGCAGATAGTCAAAAATAAAAATATAAGATTCACAATATCGTTATTTCGAACAATGTATGCACACAAACTACTGTAAATATCGATTATCTTTGATAATGACTAAAAAAGCGCCCTATGTAGCGATTATTGAAAAAATTACAGCCTAGGGCCATCTTTTGGCTATCATACCCTAGTTTACCCTGTATATAAGTTTGATATTTTTTTTTTAATCCACCATCATCGAAGAGGATTTACATTTCCTTGCAACACGCATATTTTTGCTCGTCTGAATTTGGATTATTTTTGATTGCAAACGTTTGTCGGAAATAAATATCTTTTCCTCTCCTCTCGTGTTCGTCGCTTTTATTGAAATATATGTATTTCGGAAACTCAATTTTCCGTCGAAATGCACACGTTTTGTTGCATTTCGTTGTTTCGAGAAAATGCGTTTTCCAGGCTGCTCTCGCGAGCACCCACGTAAAATGTGCGAAAGGTCAAAACGTTTTCCAACACGCGCCTCGCTGTGCATACAAATGATATTATTTCCGGTAGGATTCACATCTCACGGTTACGTACTTAAAGGGATGGAATCGCACTAACGATTTCACGGAAATGCGAGCGGACGGTTAATTTTCGCACGCTCAGAGCGATATTCCGCGGACATTAAGCTCCGAAATTATATGTCTCCCCTCGCCGAGATGACTTTCCTCTTGCCGTTTTATTCCCGAGCATAACACGTCTTTCATACTCTCATAATGCCATACATCGAATACTATTTCCCTCGATATCGCCCCTCGAAAACGGCCCAACTTGAAGGCAGTTCCCGATGAAAGTAACTCGACGGAAGAGATACTTTCTCAGGTTTACGAGCACTTCAGGTTTCATTCGCGATCGCATTTAAGACGTCGCGGGCCTCGTAACGTCTTCATGACGATCGTAAAAAAAAAAAAAAAAAAAAAAGTTTCGTTCCGTTTTCACTTCTCTTCGATGATCAAAGTCACGGCTTGGCCTTGGACATTTAAAACGATCGCGCACGCGAATAATTGTCTTCATAATGATCGATTGCGTTGTTTAAATACAGAGTTTCTAGAGTTTTTCAAACAGCTCGTTGATTCCTAGATTACCGCGATGAATCCAGTTTTCTGGACTAAAACAGCATTCCTGATGCCAGTTTGTTCGAGGAAGAAACCACGTTTCGGTCGAGTTAAAAATGGTCCTAGCGTTGGACACTGAGTGGCCGATACAAAAATAAGGGGTAAATAATGGTTTTCGAAGGAGCCAGGTAGAGAAAATAAAATCCAAGCGATTCATTCTGCATTCCATCCTGCGTCCAACTATCTAAAAACACTAAATCGTCGTTGCTTCTGTCATCAATATTCAATCCCAGAGTCTTTAAATATTTGAAAACAGACTACACTCTGTTCACTGTATCCTTTTTCGTTCAACCTAAGTAAAACCAACAACGTTAGCAAGATGCTATTACATAATTACTATTACAATCATTGTAATAAACAGTCGTCACACGTGTAGTAATTTGTATAATTTAAAAATTTTTAATTCACAGCTAAATTTCTAATCACATGGGAAAGAGAGGGAGACTTCTCCCTCTTCTGCTTGCTTCTTTTCTAAGGAATAACATACACTAGCTCCTGCTGCTTTCCTTATACTCACCTGAAAAGATGGCAGCACGAACCAGAAGGTGAAAGTCTTGCCTGATGAAGTGGGCAGGAGTGGTGGTGCACATATAGAGGGGTGGAGAGGGCGCGGCTTGTTCAGACGCTGTCTGTCCTGACGACGACGACGACGACGACGATGTCGCCGAAGTTGATATTTTTGCTAGGATCCCTGTGTCTACTTGCTGGTAAGTACAATTTCTGTAATTAATAATCGTCCATGAAAATTTATCGCGTCACGATTTCCTCGCTTTTATTAAATTTACTTATAGTCTCTTTCTCTCTCTCTGTCTCTCTCTCTCTCTCTCTCTATCTATCAATCTATCTCTTGACTATATTAAAATTTAATTTTCAAATCTTATTCAATCCACATCGAATATGTCAAAGTTGATGAAGCAAGCTTTAACGCATCGTTGAAACTGTAAAAAATTAGTTTCCAAATTGTAAGAGAACATTAATCGCAATAAGAGCGATTAATTATCGAAAAGAATATCTCGGAAATAAATTAATTTATTGTAATAAAGATGAGAGAGAAAATTCTCAAAGTCGTTAATCGCATATATTTCCGTGAAGTAGAAGAGAGAGATAGAACCTACTTTGGAGAACCACTGTCGCTTTCCCCCCCGTTGCCCTGACATTTGCAAGACTTTCTACTTCTACCAGAGTTCACCGACCCCTCCTTCGATCACCGATCGCAAACCGTGCGCTTGATGTCGTGAACCGATCGTGACATTTTCAACGATTAATCGAATTCACTTCTGCTTTGTCCCGACGCGAAATGTCACATTCGATTAAAACGTACCTTTGATTATACCGCCCGCTCCCAATTTTTACAAACGCGTACGTTACATCAATATCTATCGGAAATGTTCGCAAAAGATACTTTAAAAAACCTGAGCCTTCTAAAGACAATTAAAACAATTAAAATGTAAAATTTGAAATATTTTATAAAATTATAATTTTATACAAAGTATTAAATTTTAAATTTATAAACTTACATAATTTAATATTAAATTCTTTTATCAAAAGATAGACTCTTATTATCGAATCTTGTAACATTATACCTGCATCTTGAGTATATAATATCTAAAACAGACAGTCGTGACAAGAAAGTTAAAAGGAGTTTTGAATAAAAAACTAATTAACAACTAAATTATTCGCAGTATGAAGTCGTTAATTAATAAATTATATTTTTCTGACTCAGCGACACAGGTCAGGGCACAAGATGACGAGGGCGGCGACGGGATTGACGCAAACGCCGAGGAACTTTGTCAGGACAGGCCGGGTGACGAGTACTTTCGCTTGAGCCTTGAAGGAGACTGTCGTGATGTCGTGAGGTAAGCCCTGTCTCGGTTATTCTATTCCGTGAATGCAGGATCGGATCGAGCTACTTCAACATCCCAAACGCGCGAGATGACTTTAAATCATATTTTTTTTTCTATCATTTTACATAGAGAAAAAGTAACGAAAATTTTTTTTTCGACAACTTGGGAAACGTTCGCTCGTCTGCTTTGTATCATTGTATCAATATATGTATATTGCTTTATATAACATAATGCAATGTTTGATCGATAGTAGAGAAAAACGTACAGGTGAACGGGAAAGGTGTGAATCGGTTTCCGAATGAAAAAAAACTCGCTCACTCAGCGTTGACTCACAATTCGCCCGTACACTTCGACTTGTTCCACTAACTTTACAGGTTGCCGGCAAGTAATTAGACTTGCATTCAATGAATAAACTTTCTCCGGCTCGCGCGCCGATTTTAACCTCATGTTAATTTAATTCCGTCGTTACTTAGACGTTCTAGAAAATTTCGTTAAAATTTTGTACATGTTTCCTTCTTTACGAAATCGAAGAAGCGCGTGTCGCGTTTTCGCGATATCCTGCAGATATTTACGTAGAGAATGTAAGTCTCAAGGACATCCAGTTTTAACCGGTATAATAATTTGAGATATACGGTTGACGATAAGCCATTAATTAATAAAAATAGCATCAACATTGATTCACTTATTGATGATCCAGGATGTGACTGAATGCTTTAATTGAATCCTAGGATTTTCCAGAACTCAAGGCGATCCGGTAGACGCGAAACTGAGACCAGTTTAAAAACTTCTTTTGATATTTTTTTTTTTTTGATAATTGCCACGAAGAGCTTGTTCCTATTGCATAATAATAGCATCATCGCTATATTTTTTCATTTACATGCAACAGAAAACCGCTTAAATATATATACGAGGTCATGTCAAAAGTTAAAATTATATTAATAGAATACAATGAAGGAATGTAAACGTCGCGTTACGCTGGTATTACGTAACATGCAACAATAGTTTCACGGTTGGTTTTTAATAACTCAATGCACTTACAGACATGTTTGTTTATTTTAAACGCATTGTTTCTCTCCCCCATTGTATTCTGCGCTTGTGCTATTTCGTAAAGCGGAGCGGAATCGCGCAATCGTTGCGAACGCTTTGCGAAGAGGAGTTTTGTGCGAATGTGAGACTGATCCTAGGTGCGACAAGGCCAGCGAAATCGGCGTGACCAGGTTGGCGACGGTGCGGTGCCCGACGGGTCTCGCCTTCGACATCGAGCGGCAGACCTGCGACTGGAAGACGAACGTGAAGAACTGCGATCAGCTCGAGAGTAAGCGAACATTACGTCTTTTTCCCACGTTAGACTCACGCGAGCACCCTCTGTTTTCTGTCCCGGTACCGCCAGGTGTACAAGGTCCGGCCTGAAGCAAATCACGTGCCCCAGCGGATTGGCCTTTGACGTGGACAAACAGACCTGCGACTGGAAGGGCAAAGTCACCAACTGTGACAAGCTCGAGAGTAAGTCGGAGGGTCGGCGACGAGTACGATGGTGGATCCGTACCATCGCCGATTCCTTGACTAAGTAGACTCGCAACGTAGCACGCACCATCCGTATATATATTATCATTCAAACTAACGCATGACATCGTCTTCTCCGCGATGCGTGGCGATCCTTCGAGCGTCTCTGAAAATTTCTCGTGCAATTTATGGTTATTTTTCATTTTTCTTCAAGAATCGCGATCGCAATCCATTACAGATCTTTCAACAACTTATTCGGTTATCGATAAGCAATTCTTTCTTAATCGATATAGTCGAGATATTACGCAACCTAACCGTTGCGTAAACGAATCGTGCGGATCGAAAGAGTCAGCGAAACTTTCCAGCGACGTGCAATGTCGTCAAGCCGGAAAGCGACGAGATTCGATGCGAAATGGATCTGAAAGGGAGAGGAGAAAAGAGGACTTATAGCTTCGAGTAGCTGGATTAACGATCGAAAATACTGGGAAATCCAGATACATACTTTCGAGAGACGTTATCGATACGTCGATTCCCCGCCCGATCACTTTCGTTCCGAGGCGAGTCGATGGGACTGGTTTCGATTTTCAGCGAAAGTGCGAGCGGGATCGAGCAGCCTCTCGTCGTTTCGAACGAGAGAGGAAACAAAATGAGAACGTTTCAAAGACGCCACGGTCGCGAGAACATCGCGAGCTAACCCGGTTTCGAATCCTCGAAACCTATCATTCTATTTTTCATATGCGATATTCACGATTCATCGCGTACGACTAACTAAAGCTGCACTTTCCAATGGAGTTGGACGAAAAAGCCGGCATTATTTATTTAATCGCAATTTTAAATCGTTTAACGTTGTTCTTTTAAATTATGAAAAAAATTATAATTATTAAATAAGTTGGAATAAAGAAAAAAATTATATATATAAATATATATACTTTTTTCTTTTATATAATCTCGGATTAAAAATGTCTCTCGTGTAAAAGAGAATTTATTTCGTTTGCCACAAAAGATAATTTCTACCGATGATAATTTTTTATACAACAGATTTAAATAATTTAAGTAAAATATTATTTTTCTCATATCTCTTTGCGGTCTCTTCCAATTCCAATTTTTTAATATCGGCCTATCATTGAATCATTGTCATCCAATTGCCTACCAGTCCGCGTAAGCCCAGTACATTTCCGCGTTATGAGATTATACTCTCCCAAAAGACGATAAACGATAGCGAAATATCTCCCACGTGTGAATATATGTCAAACGTATCTCGTTTGCCAGTTTGAAGGCATTACTTTTGAACGATAGAGCTCCAAGTTGATCGCCGAGTAAACAGATCTCGCGTTAACTAATAATAAGTCATTTCGTCGCGAGGGATTATCGCGATAACCCGATATTTACGCAAACATAATCTGTAATTCGCGCTTTGATAATCTTTCTACATCAACGATAATAGCAAACTTTACACCGCTGTTTCAAAACGTAATTCCATTTAACGCATCACTGCACTCTAATTCCAATGGTCGCATCGAATAGTATTCAGCTTTGCGGACACTGGACAAATTAATTCTAGTATCAAATTGCCGTTAATTAAACGCTCAATGAATATGACAAATCGATGAAATCGCGGGAGAGATCTCAATTATATATTTCGCATCGCGTTACCGCCCGTCAATGTAAATTTCAAATGTCATGAATTCTGATTCGCACGATTCAACATTGGAACGCAATGAATTCTCTAACACATTTAGAGCTCTCCCCTTCCTATATTTCCCTCCCCCTTCACCTGCATTTGACGTTCGCTCCAGGTACGAGGTTGCACGTATTCGTTCGCCGATCTTTCTCTCTGCAGATCGGTTTCGCTTCGACGGATCTGGCCTCCTTATATGAGCTTCTCGCTACTCGGCCAGTCCTGTCCAGCCGGCTGGCTTTTACTACTGAAATCTCGAAACACGTGCGCAGTCAGCTCGATCGTTAATCTCTCGCCGCGGGAGATTCTTCTCTCTTTATAATCTCGGTAATCCACGTTTCACGACTGGATAAAAGACGACGAAAAATAGTTTCGAGACTCCTTCGCGTCCGTTTCACATTCTGTCGCAGACACTGCGATCAACGCGCAGAGCATCGCACGCTTTCTCTCGGATTAAAAGCGATTAAACTAACTATATAAAAATATGTATATATATTCATATATATTCATATATATATATACATGGGAGTCACTAATTTCTAAAAAAATAGAGCATTGATTCATACATAATATCCTGTATAAGTAGGATGCAGATTAGTATTAGTATATTTCTCATTAAAAAAATCCTTTTCTCTTTGACAAAATTTCCAGAAATGAATTGTTTTCGAGATATTTTATTTTTTAATATGCGAGTGTATTTGCCGTTTTATTTATTCTGCGAGCAAATAATTCTTTGTACAAAATTCAGGAATTTTGTTATAATTAAATTTAATATTTACGTTTATATAATATTACATTTTAATTTTATTTTTATTTTTTTCAAGTATTTTCTTACGAAAGTGTAAATATTACTTAATCATAACACACGTTTTACATGAAAAATTACTTATTTGATGAAGAATCAAAAAACAGCAAATACATTGCATATCTCAAGAAAACAAGGCATTATCACAAATTTTACCAAAGGAAAAAGATGCTTATTTCTTGACAATGAATATAAAAAATGCAATTAAATGGACCGGATTATTTTCCGCGTGGATTAATTCTTAAAGTCGCATCAATCCGCTATATAAAGCCAATTCTCCTTTCTCGTACTGCTCATGCTGCTTTACATTTTAATTTCATCTTTCACCAGTCTCGCTCTTTTCCGTTTCTTACGCACATTTTTAAAACTCATTTTTTTTACTCACTCTTTCTTTTTCTTTCTCTCTCTCTCTCTCTCTCTTTCTATTTTTCTTTCTCATATACACGAATAACGACTTGCGTGCATCGCTGCCAGTCAACGAGGCAGATAATCGCCGAGTTTAAGTTTATCTTCAAGTCACTCTCGTCGGGCGAAAGACAAATAGACTTTCTGTGATTAAAGGAAATTGCACAGAAGACGAGACGTACATATACATATTATTCTTGGTGGACAGTCAACGAAAAGCTATTACGCGTTGGCCGACCGACGAAGTGCAGACGAGTGTAAAAAAAAAAAACCGCAAAAAGAACAAAACTAAGATCAAGACTAAGAAAAAGACTAAGAACAAAAGTAAACGAAAGAGAAGACAAACGAGACGAAATGAAAGCCATTCCGATGGAGGATCATCTCGAGAAAAAGCCATCTCGAGAAGCAATGGCGTAGAAACGTAACGCGTTCGTCAAAACGCTTTCTCACCTCTTTTGCGAAAAGAATCGCGAGAGCTCGAGATTTCCTTTTGCGAATTACTTGTATATATATTCCGTCACTATATTTATTGAAAATATTCGTACAAATTTGATGTATTGTCCTGTTTCCTGAGGTAAACTACGGGAATTGGGTGGCACGAATTAATTCAGCACAATCTCCTTCCCCCCCTCGATTTAACAGTGTGTTACATGCATACTTTGCATTTATATATATATATATATAATACATACTTTTTAAATGTCCACACAACACACGTAGAGCAATACACACACACACACACATATAGTTCCTACTGCGTGTAAATAAACAGAAATGGCAGTCGGGCCTTGATTACACCTGCAGCTGAATCACGTGAATTATACAGAACACCGACACAGCTACCAATGAAAAAATCTCGCGCAGTAGCTGGGTGTAAAGTGTCTATTACGAAATCTCGATTGCCTCAATCACACCCCGGCTGTTTGCGTGAATTGTACAGAGCACCGACAACGACAAGAATCTTATACTAATATTCGATAGCTGGCCACAAAAACGTCTCGGAATTTATCTCAAAATAATTAACAACGTCGATTAAAATTAATAAAGCAATCTTTGATAAAAAAAAAAAAAAAAAAAAAAAAAGGTAGCGGTTCGATAAAGTTTGACGAGAATTTTGACAACTTGTGATTAGTTTATGTTGACGATCATCGATGCGATAAACGTTTTGTCATACCGGACGTTTTATTGGTCTTTCTGTCGATATTTGATAAATTCCTATATATGCTGTGTAGCTAATTTGCAAATGAGAGGGATCTAACGGATGATTTCTTACAGAGCCGCGAAAAGTCTTGCCCATCCTCAAAACCGACGAACCCATTTGCCCGGAGGGGAAACTGTCATGTGGTAACGGCGAGTGCATCGAGAAGGATCTCTTCTGTAACGGCACGCCCGATTGCAAGGATGAATCCGACGAGAACGCCTGCAGTAAGTGTCGCAATTACGTTCGTCTCACAATACGATCGTAGTGACACGAGTCAATTTCATTTACAATTGTCATGCAAGATTCATTGATAAAGTTTATAACGATTTTTAAAGAAAAGCAATGGGTTTATTTGAGTGCATTTAGAGGCAGATTTTTATTTATTAATGTATGAACCGATTTCTTAACCACAGCTTAAAAATTCATTTTCCTTCATTTTTTAAAAAAAGTTTACGCATCATTATTAAAACTCTCAATCAATTCAGACAATATTTTTATGTTACTTTATTAATTTGTTAATTTTGATTATCTTTTTATTAAAAAGTGCATATGCTTTCATTAGCTTTGACATGCTTTATTTGCTGTGAAAAATTGCTATAAACTTTTCACAGATATATTAATATACGGTTCACTTTAATATTGGCGATGAAAAATCACGGAGCAGTTTTTATTAAACAAAAAGATGTTAATTTGTTAAAATTAAAAACGCATTATTAAATATATGTAAATTACAGCCGTGGAGACCGATCCTAATCGCGCTCCTGATTGCGATCCCACGCAATGCGTCCTGCCCGACTGCTATTGTTCGGCCGACGGTACTCGCATCCCCGGTAACATCGATCCTCAGCAAGTGCCGCAAATGATCACGATCACGTTCAACGGCGCCGTGAATGTCGACAATATCGATCTGTACGAAGAGATCTTCAACGGACAACGTCAGAATCCGAACGGCTGTCAGATCCGTGGTACCTTCTTCGTCTCCCACAAGTACACCAATTATTCGGCCGTGCAGGATCTTCACCGACGTGGCCACGAGATCGCCGTGTTCTCGTTGACGCACAAGGAAGATCCTCAATATTGGAGCCAGGGAACGTACGACGACTGGCTGGCTGAGATGGCCGGTGCCAGGCTGATCATCGAGCGTTTCGCCAACATCACCGACGGCTCCATCATCGGTATGCGCGCCCCTTACCTCAGGGTTGGCGGCAACAAACAGTTCGAGATGATGGCCGATCAGTTCTTCGTATACGACGCATCCATCACCGCATCCTTGGGACGTGTACCCATCTGGCCGTACACTCTGTACTTCAGAATGCCTCACAAGTGTAATGGCAACGGCGGCAACTGTCCGTCGAGGTCGCATCCGGTCTGGGAGATGGTGATGAACGAGCTGGATCGCAGAGATGATCCGACCTTTGATGAGTCGCTGCCAGGTTGTCATATGGTCGACTCGTGCTCCAACATACAGACCGGCGAGCAGTTTGCCCGACTGCTCAGACATAACTTCAACAGGCATTTCAACAGCAACCGGGCGCCGCTTGGTCTACATTTTCACGCGTCCTGGCTAAAGAGCAAGAAGGAGTACAAGGACGAGCTGATCAAGTTCATCGAGGAGATGATCGCCAGGAGCGACGTGTACTTTGTCACCATGGTCCAGGTGAGAGATGGATCAATTCGCTTTTCTGCTAATGTCTTTGTGTAAAATAGATTTTTCTATATTTGATTTTTCCTTCCGCCGCAGGTGATCAAGTGGATGCAGCAGCCCACCGAGCTCTCCGCGCTCAGAGATTTCCAGGACTGGAAGGAGACTTGCGACGAGAAGGGTCTACCCTATTGCTCGCTGCCTAATGCCTGTCCCCTGACGACTAGAGAGCTGCCTGGAGAGACCCTGCGTCTCTTCACTTGCATGGAGTGCCCCAACAATTATCCGTGGTTGCTGGACCCAACCGGCGACGGCTTTTCCGCGAGGAAGTGATCCATCATCCGCGAGACGAGCGACGCCGATCGCGCGATCCGATCTTTAAGTAGATCGCTCGGAGACGATCGTCGATCGATCGTTATCACGTCAACGTGATAACGTCGGAACGTCGCACGCCGCCGATCGCCGGCGATTAGCGGGACGATTGAGAGCGTGACTCTAGGAAGAAGATGCGGAAGCAAAGAGCAGTCGCGACTACGGGCGTGACAATTCTTGAAGCGAGATCACGGAATCGTCTTGTCGCGATTAGAAAGCGTCACCTTGGTCGAAAGTAGGATCGTTGAATACGTTTGAAGTAGAGCGAGGCACAGTCTGCTCTCGAAAACGCGTCCTCGCCCAGTTTCTCCGAGTCCGCGACAGTCTCGACTATTATTATTATTTATATAAATTAGAATCGCGCTGAATAAGAAGAAGAAGAAAAGTCGCGATGCGATCGCGAGAATGCGTCGCGTATCGATTTCTTGTGCACGATGAGACTCGCGAAAGAGGAAAAAGCAGGACGTGTGTTCCTCTTTTTTTTTTTTTTTTTTTTTTTTTTTTCACACCCACGAAACGCGAGCTCGTTCATGAATGACGGCGTCGATGCCTCTCGCAGGGATCGCGACGCTCGATGACGAGGGCGAAACGATCCATGGAGACATCCCACTTGTAAATAATTATAATAACGGATTTTTCCTGTTCTTTTTTTCCTCTTTCTCTTCTCCCCCTTGCCGATTCAAGTCCTTATTGTTTTCTAGGCACGAGGACAATGGACTCTTGTGGTTAATAGAGCGAAAAATAAAAAAATAAATATATCCGTGCCACTCCTTGAATATGTACTCTTTATATGTACTCTTTAGAATTTAAGCGACGCGCGAAAATCTAAAGTAATTTTTAGTAATCTAAAAATATTTCCGAATAAAAACCGTAGAAAAAAGAAACACTTTTTATTTTTCCTCCTCTCTTTATCCCGAATTATTTATTCGCTGCATCAGCCTTTTATCAAATTATTTATTATTGAGAGTATAAGATATGAGTATAAGATGATTTATATAAAATGTCAATATTTATATTCTAATATTTAAAGTCATCTTAGATTTCAATAACATTTTATTTAATTTGTAAGCCTCAAAAGATTATTGTTAAAAACATAAAACGAGACATTCTATATATATTTCTATCGTCTGTCAATTTCATTATATTATTGTGATAAAAATGGTATAAATACAATAAAATTATTGAACTTAAACATATGAATTTAATATTTTATTTATATTTCTTTCTTATTAAACAATACCGTTAATATACATAAATTTGTTATTCACAGTTTGATTATACAAAGTTTTTTTTCGGAAAGTTATAAAATTGTCTTCAAGTAATTATCTCTTTCAAACTTTCATATTTATTATATAATTCGTTTGATATAAACCAATCAAGTAAAAGTTGATTAACTCAATGGAAAATCAATTCAATAAAATCCGTCATAATTTAATTTTCTACTTGATCCATAATAAAGAATTGATAATTCTATTTATATTAATTTAGAACAGATATTAATTAAAAAATTAAAAGAAGATTTGTTAAAACCGCTCGCGGAGTCTTTATTACATTATAATCAATTCGTGCTTATGTAGATATGAAATTTTCTTATTTGACACGTAATTACTAATTATTTAAATTTTTAGTAACTATTATATTTAAATAATATATATTAAATACATATATATTATAAAAATTATAATTTATAAGATATAGATTGCATACAGATTTTTGAATTAAAAGTTATATATAATCAAATTAATTACCATGATAAAAGGAAGTATATAATATACATATTATTATAATTTATTATAATAATACATATAAATATAAACTTTTATATAAAAATCTGTATGTATGCAAATATACATTTATATTATATATATATATATATATGTATATTATATATGTATATATATATATATATATATATATATATATATATATACATGTATATATAAGTCATATCTATAAACATCAAAACGTAAGAAATTGCATACAAATTTTTTAAATATAATTATTGTCAAAAATTAATAAAGATATTATAATCTAATTATATAAAAATTCGTTTATGTCCATAAATTACAATACATAAATGTTTTCTATTTGATAAAAAATATCCTAAATTTATAAACGTCATCTATAAAAGTAGAGGATGTGCTAGTTCTTCTTGACTACATCACACACTTTTTATTAAAAAATTATTCTTAAAACTATAAATTTAAATCCCAAAAAACAATGCATGCTACCTTTTGAGACATCTAATGAGCAATCTTCTGGTCAAGACCCGAATAGAAGATCTTGATGCGTTATTTTTCACTTATGGCCAAGTACAAAATATTGAGAAACTCTCATCACGAGATCCAAATACTCAAACTTTACTTGTGATTTATGAGACGCAAGAACAGGTACAACATGTTAACCATGTAAACCAATAAAATGACTATGACTTCGACGGCAATCCGCTGAAAGTAGAGATGTCATCGGCGGAAGGCCGACGAAGAAGCCACAGCCAGCTCGACGGCGTCGTCGCCTTTTCTGGTTTGCCGGTTCCAGTCGAGAGACTGATTTCCCATGCTACGCATCCTCATTCGATCAGACATGGTGGGCGCAATCATCGGCCGGCAGAACTCCCCATTATGTGGCAGATCAAGTATTCCGCGCCCGAGTCGATGTTCATCGCAAGAACCAGGTCGGTTCACTGAAGAAGGCTATTATCATCTATGACAATCGCAAGAATTGCACAAATGCGTACAAGAAAATTTTAGATGTCAGGTAACATGAGGCGGCGTCTATGAATAAAAGTGACATCACCCTGAAGATTCTTGCACGCACCAATCTTGTTGGTCGAATTATCAGGAATCGATAATACGATTAAAAGAATCATGCAGGATATCGATTTCAAGATAACCATCAGTATCAATCACATTAATAGTCTTAATCTTGAACGGATTATTACGGTTAAGTGAACAATAGACAATATGAACAAGGCTGAATCCATGATCTCTAGCAAACTACAGACGTCAGAGTTACGAAAATGATCTGAAAGCTTTCCAAAACAGATTCAAATTTCTTCTAAATTTTAAAACTATTTGACAACATGAAAACTACTTCCTTATCAAATATTGATAAAAATTGTTTACCTAGCTATTCACGACGAACTAAACTGTTGCTGAAGCACAAGACATATGATAGAAAGCTCCTCGGTGTTTCTCATTTCGAAATTTTGCAGCCATTTGTAAGTCGCTTTTTCACTTATCATCCAATCTTTTGGTATACATTTATTTTGTCTTTTCGCAAATTCGTAGGCAAGCCCTGCCAGTAGTTCGAAAATATATAATGGAAGGTAGAGTTTTTTAGCCTCTGCCCTTTCTTTTAAAAGTTTTAAAAGTAATTTCTCTTCATAAAATGTGAAACCTATTATTATACTAGCTTCTGTATCATCTGGATGTGGTACATTTATATGTTTACAATATTTTAGTTCTATATCACGATCATCTTGATAAATTCCATACTGTTTTGCAGTTTTCATAGTATCTTTTATCTCATTTAAATAAAGATTTAATGCTTTTTTCAATTTTAATTTTTTATTAATATAATTTCTCTTGTGGCGTAAAATTAATACTTTAAGTAGTAATAGATCAGGCATAACTCCATATTTGTTTGCAACCGTATGAATATTTCCCCTTTCATCTAAAAATCTATTTCCTGCTACCTCGAGTTTATCTTTTACTTTGATATATTTTTTAATCGCTTGTCTGAACCTCTCTGCCATTATTCTTTGTACCTGAAAAAAAAGTTAATACAGAAATAAAAGCATAGTTATGAATAAACATGTAAAATTGTAATATTATAATTGTAACGTCATAAAATAAAACTTATATGATCACGGTTTTTGTCTTACAGTTTTTCAATCTCTTATCTGAACAATTGCATTTATACAATAGAAAGTAGATAATAGACGTTTAAAAAAAAGACGTATAAAACATATATAATAACATAAAGACAAAAATTTCAAAATATTTTAATATTCTTGAAATAACTTTTAAAAGATTAAAAGAGATAGATTAGGACAATAAAATACCTGCAGAATAAATAAAATAAAATAAAATAAATGGCAAATATATCTAGACAATTTTTAACTAATATATTGTACAGATCGTGTACTTTATCGGATTATATAAAACCAACAACTGAGGCAATGTCACAAAATGGTCGAATTTAAGTCAGTATTATGTTATGTATAAAAATAAATAAAATATTAACTCAAGGACTCTCAACAATACATGTACTTCAAGAACAACAAACAATATTTTGTACCTCAACAGACGTATTTAATTCTTCGTCTTTTCTAACATTGAATTCGTAATTTATTAGTAATTTATATATGCAGTAGCGTAATGTTAAAGCTTTTGAGCAATTTTTTAGATCGCACATATATCGATAAACGCATATTTACAACTATTATACATAATTTTATAAATGTTTTGATAGAGAAAAAAAATCATCAATATTAATTAAAATACATGCAATAAAAGCATGTTACATTATCGCGGAAAAAAATTCCAATATCAAGATAAAGATTGTAAATATTCGCGATAGTCACTTTGAGATGTTTTATTACGTAGCAAAAATAATTGCGGATTTAATTTTCTAATTTGATGCATATGATATTAAACTGTTGCATGAGAAACGTTTAGTTTTTTTATAAACTCTCGATATTTTTTTGTGTGAATCGGCTTCACTAATGGCCATCAATTCGTTAATCGCAAAAAATATTTGTATTTATTTTCAAGGCTCTCATCTCTATTATGAAATTTTTTAAACCAATAATTAACTACATTGTATAGTTCCCTGGTCAAATGCTTAGTGGATATTGCAAAAAGTTTCTATTATTTTACCATTGTGAACTCATGCAATAAAATTGCTCAAATTTTTGTTTTTTCCTTTTTAATTAGCTTAAAATAAAGAAAAATAAACAGTTAAAACAAAACTATTAGCATAAATCAGTAGAGTAAATTTCATGCTTTAAAAGTATATAGTATATATATATATATATATATATATATATATATATATATATTACATGTAAACATATAGTTAAATAAAAGTTTATTCCAAACTAAACATCAATAAAGTTTAAAATATAATAATAAATCTGTAATTATTTTTGCAGTAACTTAATTTTTTATCTATAACTAGTAATTATAGAAATTCAGTAATACGTGTTTTCAAAGTTATTAAAAGACAAGCTTTTTATAAATAACAAATAAATTTCATGAAATTTTACAGTGCAATATTTTAAAAATTTAAATATTCTTGTAAAAAATTGTAAAAGAATCTCTTTAAAAGAATTTAGAGAAACAGAAAATTAAAGTAATTGATTAAGTTCAGATATTTCTCTTTTTCTTTACTTTTTTTGTTTATTGTTACATTATCAGTAACAATATGAGCAGCTGCATTCTGAGATGATTTTGAATCAGTAACTATTTTATAATTTTCTTTCAGAAAGATTTTTTGTTTTTTGATTAATAATGCTGTCTAAAGCCCGCTATTCACGACCCGATTTGTAGGTAATTAGGTAGGGATAATCGGGTGCTGCTCTCCACACGATCCAATCTGTGATTGATTGCTGCATTGCAAATACGTATAAAAAATGGCTCCGTCAATTTCTAAATTAAAGAAAATCGGAATTGCATTGAGTTTACTGCAACAAAACGAAATGTTGATGCAGAAACGAAAAAGAAAATATTAGGTTAAAAAGTTATTATTATGGCGAAAAAAATTTAGTCATATTAATATTCTTAAAAAATTAGATTCAGTTGATTTTAAAAACTTTCTACGGATGGATTATGACACTTTTAATGAATTACTGTATATGATCGCGCCTTTAATAAAAAACAAGACATTATAATGAGGAAAAGTGTGAGTGAACAAGGAAGATTAATTGTGACGTTAAGATTTTTAGCCATCGGTGCAAGTTACGAAACTTTGACATTCAGTACAATCATATCACCACAACTTTTATCCAAAATTATTCCTGAGACATGTTGGGCTATTTACAAGAGTTTGAAAAAATACATAAAGGTAAGTAATCACAACAATTTTTTATATATTTAATATTATTTATTGCTTCTTTATAATTTTAATAAAATTTTTAATATAATTTTAAATAAAAATTAAACTTAAAAATTGAAGTTGTGTGAGATGTCATATTAATGGAGGATGAGATGATATAAGGTAAAGAGAGAGCAGAGTCGGTGGTGTATGAGTGTGAAGGTGTACAAGTAGATCGATGGTATTTTTCTGATGGCAATAGAGTTATATGATTTGAAAATGTTTGTTGAGGCATAAGTGAAAATGTTTGGGGTGCAGGAGAAGGAGATGGCATGGGACTTGAAAATGTTTGTCGGAGTGCAAGAAAAGGAGATGGCATGGGACTTGAAAATGTTTGTCGGGGTGCAAGAAAAGGAGATGGCATGGGACTTGAAAATGTTTGTCGGGGTGCAGGAAAAGGAGATGGCATGGGACTTGAAAATGTTTGTCGGGGTGCAGGAAAAGGAGATGGCATGAACCTGGAAAATGAATTTTGGAAGGCAGAAGAAGGAGATGATATGATGTGTTGAGATACAGATGTAAAATGAGGTGGCGGTGAGGAAATGAAGATAAAGGACTCTTTCGTTAATTTGCCAATTTTGGCATAAGAAAGTACATCTAAGATTAATTGTTGTGCAATGATTTGTTGTGTTTTTTCAAGATTTTTCATTTGATATCCTATTGATTTTCCTTTAATCTCCCATTCTTCTTCTGTTGAATTTAGTACTTTATTTGCCTCGTCATAGAACTGCTCTTGTTTTTTTAATAAATTTGTTGGCAGTTTTTTACTTGGTGGGAGTTGGCGAGAGTCTGTGGGAGCTGTATGCATTGTACATGGTTGTAAATCCTTCTGAAAAAATTGAACATTATTTTTTTTCAGATGCCTACAACAGAAACTAAATGGCAAGCAACAGCACAAAAATTTGAAGAAAAATGGAATTTTAGCAATTGCATTGGCGCCATCGATGGGAAGCACGTAGCGATACAAAAACCTCCCGACAGGTTCATTATATTATAATTATAAACATTTTTTTGGTATCGTCTTATTTGCAGTTGTAAATACTAATTATGAATTTATATACGTTCATATTGGCATAATGGAAGTGTCTCAGATGGAGCTATTTTACAATACACAAAATTTTATGAAAAATTAATGAAAAATGAACTAAATATACCACAACCGTGCCCATTGCCAGAGACTAACACTTTTGTACCATATGTTTTCTTAGGAGACAGTGCATTTTCGATTAACAAACATATCATAAAACCATATTCATTTAAAAATATATCCCACGAAAAAAGAATATTTAATTATAGATTATCATGTGCAAGAAGAGTCATCGAGAATGCTTTTGGAATATTAGTAACACGGTTTCGTGTTTTTCGACAAAGTATAAATATAAATGTTGATAATATTGATCCTATTGTGTTGGAATGTTGCGCGTTACATAATTTTTTAAGAATTAAATCGTCAACATATTTAACCGAGAATTGTATCGACAAAGAAGACATTGATAATTTAATATTTCGGCAAGGTGATTGGCATGAAGTAAATGGTTTAATGGCACTTGAACAATGCATTGTGAGAGAACGAAATGAAGAAGAAAATAATGTACGAAATATTTTTACTAATTATTTTAATGAACAAGGAAAACTTTCTTTCCAAGAAAATATGATGCGAGTGATAACATAATAATGTTTAATCTTAAATAAATAATTTTAATGCATTATATGTTTATTTGTTGTTTATTGTTACTCACCCCTTGAGTGCTTTCGAAAGTATCCATACCCATACGGCTCTGTTCAGTCTTTTCTTTCAAAAAACTTAAGAAATTATAATACCATAGTCTAGGTATATAAATGTCAGTATCAGCGCCGGTTCGCTTTGAAGCTGCGACCTAAAATTATTATAAATAATACAGAAAAGAAAAGAAAAGAGAAAGAGAGAGAGAGAGAGAGAGAGAGAGAGAGAGAGAGAGAGAGAAAGTGAAAAAATACAGAATTTTGAATACAAATTCGTAAACTGTCACTTATAATAATTTGACCATAATAATTAGTATTAATAAGTTTAATTAAGAAATTAGAATTTCTGTAATATGTATGTATGTATTTATTTATTTATTTAAATTAAGTGTTTTAATAACTTATCTTTTTCCGTTCCTTTACGTAGAATAATTTCATGTTCGTTAATTTTTTTTTAAAGTCCAGGGTCGAGGTCCGAGGGTCGCGTTCTCTTTAATTAATTTATATATATCAAGTAAAATTTTCCATGCTTGGATTGGCACATCTTTATTAAAATAATTAACATTGGAAGTATCCCACAGATACGGCATATCTTTATATAATTTTAAAATCTCTGTCCAAACTTCTCTATTCTTTTCCGATATTATTTAGTTAATTATTCACTTTTACGTTTACAAAATCTTATTATATACGTCACGGCATGTGACAAACGAGCAAATTTAAGACCTATAGTATTGGAAAAAAGTAAATAAAATACTAAGAAATAACACTAGGATAAATATGTGTTCCTACACGTGGCACATGTCTCTTTCCTATGTTATTTGAAAAGTATTGTTTTTTTTCTATGTTTTAATATTGAATTGAATATTTATATATCAATACGTTAATCTTTCAATTATTCATAAATAAACTATACAAAAGCTGCTCTTGAAATTAAAAACGTTATTTCAATTTTGTTAAAAATGGACGCGTACAAATGTAGTTTTATAAATATATTAATATGGTACCGAGTCATATTTATTTTCGTTGTTGAGTCAAATTTCTACAATAAATAGTTGCCAAAATAAGAACATCAGAAATCAATTAATTATTCAAAAATATACATATCAAAATGTCTTTTCACATAAATTTCTCGGTATAATATATTAACTAAAAATTTACATACAATTTCAGTAAAACTTGGAAGAATTCAATATAAAATAAAAGAAGCTTTTCATTTTAAAACCCATTTTTAAGTAATTTATTTATAAATAATCGATAGCTTAGTATATTATTATTATATAAATATAAAATAAAAATATTATAAGTTACAAGTAATTTTGTTGGCTAATGTCTTGATTAATTTATTAGTCAGCATTTTATCGAGAGCATTGCACTCTACATCACATCTGTAGTTTCCTGCTGACAAAATTAGTAACAGATTTTGCATGATGTGTGTTCACGATAAACTCCTTACTGTCTCGGGTTAGCGTCGAGCAATACAAGCATTTTTTAAACATTTGTTATGTATTTTATAGAGAAAATACAATCAAGTAACATATATATAACTAGGAAAGAATATAATATCAGTGATATATAAATACATATTATGTCTTCGTTCGTGATACAAAAGAAAGAAACAAAGATTGGTCATCCACATGGCAAGTTCGAGAAACGCGCATGCATTTTGAATTATTATAATATATATATATATATATATATATATATATATATGTAAATGAAACTGTTTAAACGTACACGCATGAAAGAGACAATCGCGACGCGATGCACTATTAAATCCTTGCCTTTGCGCAATTAAAAACTGGTAAAATGTAATCTATATGTACATCAATGTGCTAATTAGTGTGGCTCCAATTTGTTGTAAGCACTTTAACGTAGTTTATTTATCACAGCACCTCGACTGACGTCATGTCTATATCTAAATCGCGCGACGCGCTTCCTGAATATCTTGTGTACAGTGACGAATACAACTAAGTATTGTTCGATAATTGAACGCGAAATCTGATTGCTAAACGATCCGAGAATATTTCTACCCTATAATGCTCCGCGTATCCACAATTACAGTGCACTTGGTGTTTCGTCAATTAATTATATCGACGAAATACCATTGTCATTTCTGTTTTTATTTCTATATTTCGCTTGTGTACGTAAAATTTTGAGCACTCATCATTTTACGTACTCGTGTGAGTGAATCGTGCGTTTATATTTCGGGCTTTTATTTATTTTCAATTTTTTATATATACGCGCAAACAATAATTAATTTAATATGATGATTAGAAGAAGAGATGCCATCCTGCTTCATCGTCTCGGTCATGCTTTTCGTAGGTCATATACCAAGATAACTGCAGAACATGAATGCGCCGCATATGCAGAAGACTATCAGTATAATGACGAACCAAAATGGCAGTGTATCTGACACATTTGAAAGAAAAAAAAATTGTTATTTTATGTTAACATGATTTAAAGATAATATTAAGAGACAACTTCCTTGCTGATATACTTACGTCTGAATGGTATGCTGTGTATACAAATCCTGTTGTCTACGGAGATACTGACGACTGCGGTTTCCGTGTTGCTGGTGATCGCGACGCCGTTCAGTTGACTGTTTGTTGGAAGGAATTCTAGACCAGTCACAAACATGCTGTGCGCTCCAGGAACGTGAAGAGCCTTTCTCAAGCTGAACGCCACAAATATGTCGACGCTGCCCGAGAACATCGTGCCGACAGCCACGAATTTACCGTCGTTAGAAACAGCGAGAGCTGACAATGTCTCCTTGTAGGGAGCAGATTTGGTTATTACACCAGCATTAACGTCCCACAACTGAAGGAAACTAGGATTCTTCGCCGTTACAGCATTAGTGAGCATAAATAGATCATTCTTCTTTTCGTTCTCTGTCAATTTCCTGAATCGACATCTTTTGTACATGTATTTGATGCCGTCCCGCGGCTTCCAACTAAGCTCTCGGTTTTTTTTGGTCTCTATATTCCACACAAAGGCCTTTCCATCCTTGGCAATGCTCACCAGGAGGTTGCCATTAGGACTAAAATCTATATCATCTATTTCCTTTCCATGTGCGTCAAGATCGTACAGTTTGTCCAGCTGTGGAAATTTCCATAATCTAACTTTACCATCTGTGCCACCTGTAGCCATACTTTTCCCCTGAATGTTCACTCTGACGACTCTCTGTAAAGGTTCACCGTTCCTGTAAGCAAAAGAATTCTTGTTATAAATTAGTTTTTCTAATACTCTTTAATGTAATAAATGTGAAAAAGTATCTTACCCAAAAGTTGTCTGTACGCTGCCAGCGGGATCAAGGACTAACTGCAATTTCTTGTTCTTGACATTGGAATTGTTGTCTTTGATTTCCTCTATCTTCTCCTTTTGCAATTCCTCAACTTTTTCACTAATTTTTCTATGTCTAAGACCATCCTTGTGTGCTGTTGCCGTTGGTCCTTTGATCAATTCTCCATTCTCCGAAGTTACCAGCTTAGAATTTACATTATACAGTTGACAGTGACTCTCCTGACCAACTGCAATCCATGTCTTATTATCACTCCTGTGTGAAACGCAATTCATGACAACACTGGGACCCGTTTCGTGTCTAGTTACTTCTTCAGCGATAAAATGTGTCCCATTGTGTGACAGTTCAAAAATTTCCTACAACATAAGCATTCATTTCAGTTTCACTTTTGACATTTATCAAGATCCCGATAACATCTTTATCAGAAAATTACATAACGTAACGATTTGTTCACAGGTCCAAGTTATCATTTTAACATAAATACAACTTGCATAAAAAAAAAATCTGTTAAACTCACAAATCCGTTAGCAACTCCAGTCTTGGAGGAACCACCTCCGCCTCCTACCAGAATGTGTCTGTTGGTTACCATTTGCACGGTATACAGGGGAAAATTCACCCTGGCCAAGAGACCGCCTTTGCTCCTTCTAGAAGGCATAATGCTGCAGGTTCTCGTCGTCCAGTTTCGCAATTAACGTGCGCGTTTCGTCCTCGCCGACGATAAATCCAAAGGGAAAAGGGGAGGAAGGAATCAGCACCCGGGATCGCACCTGTACGTGTCACGTCCGCGTACCATCGTTTCGTACGGAGCGATCTTTAACCATCCACGACGGCACGCAATTCGCGTGCGCTCAGCAAGTGACAATACGTAAAATTTGCACGACAAAACAGCGAGGTACACGTATGTCCTTTCAATGTGACAACATAGTTGAGTTCTCCATGAATAGATATCGCCACTGAGATATTTCCTGTACACGTGTAACCACGCACCGGAGATATGTATATCCTCTCTGATTCTGTTTTTTTTTTTTATTTTTTTAAATTGGTGGTATTTTTTAATGCGTAGAATAAATTCTGAGAACGGAATTTATTTACGCATTAAAATACATCAATTTTTAAAATTACAAAAAATTCGGAGAGGAGAGCGTTATACTGCATATTTAGCACAAATGTCAAACACAGCTGACAGCTATAAAATAAGAATCAAATTTCTTATGATGGAGTATTATAATGTAAAAATTGTGGTATTGTCAACATATTTATTATTATATATTTGAATAAAAATATCGATGATCGATACGTTGCCGATCGAGAAAACGTCCGGATGATATTTCTCAATCAGCTGGCACTGCTGCCGAAGAGAATTATATTCTGCAAAATGGTGACAAGATGGCAAGTGCCCTAGTGCGTTGTTTGCAGATTCCGAGGAGACAATTGGGTGAGTTTCGAGCATTCGTTTGTCATCAGAGTTTGCAAATTGTCAAGAATCATCGATAATGCCAGCGTTGAGTCAATGAACATGTTTGTTTCGGTATAATTGCGGCACTTTGATCTATTACGATATATTTCACGCATTGCGAGGTTATGTAATTAAATAAGTTTGCACTATTTAAAGGTCTCCTCGGATCTAGTTTGAGCAGCCAGCAGCCGAGAACGTTTGCCGATGCCGCTCCCGAAGGAAAAGTGAGACTCTTTTTCAACATTAAATCATTTCACCTTAATCGTTATCTTTCATCTTTCTTGCTTTAAATATTTACACTTATATATATACTTATTTTATTTTAATTATGGAAAGTGCAGTGAAATGCTTGCATTTACGTTAAATGTCAATTATATATCATTATCACCTAACCTTTTTTTCTTCTTTTACAGAAACAGGGATCACCCCTGTCTGATGAGGATCGTATCTTTACAAACCTGTACGGTAGACATGACTGGCGGCTGAAGGGTGCCATGAGTCGCGGCGACTGGTACAAGACCAAGGAGATATTGGACAAAGGTTCTGATTGGATCATCAACGAGATCAAGATTTCTGGTTTGAGAGGCCGTGGTGGAGCCGGTTTCCCTTCTGGGATGAAGTGGTCCTTTATGAATAAGCCGTCGGATGGTAGACCCAAATATCTGGTGATCAATGGTGACGAAGGTGAACCAGGAACATGTAAAGATCGCGAGATCCTGCGCCACGATCCACACAAGCTCGTGGAGGGCTGCTTGATTGCCGGTCGTGCTATGGGTGCCTGTGCTGCTTACATTTACATACGCGGTGAATTTTACAATGAGGCGTCCAACATGCAAGTCGCCATAGCCGAGGCTTATCAGGCTGGTTTAATCGGAAAGGACGCCTGTGGCTCTGGATATGATTTCGACATTTTTGTGTTGCGAGGAGCGGGTGCGTACATTTGCGGCGAGGAGACCGCTCTTATCGAATCCATCGAGGGGAAGCAGGGCAAACCGAGGCTAAAACCACCTTTCCCGGCTGATGTCGGTGTATTTGGATGCCCCACGACCGTCACTAACGTCGAAACTGTAGCAGTAGCGCCTGTATGTATTGTATACTTAAATTTTTTGTAATTTACTCTTCTATTCTATTATATATCCTTTTCTTTATCCTTGTAATATTTATTTATTAACAGACAATTTGTCGCCGAGGTGGAGCGTGGTTTGCTTCGTTTGGACGTCTACGCAATCACGGAACTAAACTCTTCAACATTTCTGGACACGTAAACAATCCTTGTACTGTTGAGGAAGAAATGTCCATTCCTTTGAAGGAGCTCATTGAAAGGCATGCAGGAGGGGTAATTGGGGGATGGGATAATTTACTAGGTGTCATTCCCGGAGGCTCTTCGACCCCCGTCATTCCTAAGAGGTAAACGTTCGGCTTATTCGGCGACCCCTCCAGCTTTTCAAAAATCACGATTGAGATGTTCTTTCAGTGCGTGCGACACCGTGTTGTTGGACTTTGATGATCTCATCAGGGTGCAGAGCTCGTTCGGCACGGCCGCAGTAATCGTAATGAATAAGCAGACGGACATAATCAAAGCTATCACCCGTTTGTTAAGTTTCTACAAGCATGAATCGTGCGGTCAATGTACACCTTGTCGCGAAGGTATCAGTTGGATGTTTAAAATACTAAAAAGGTAAGCACATATTTATACGATTGTTAATAACATAAAATTGTTATCTAGATTTTATTATACAAACATATAATCTTTTTTCTCTTAGGTTCGTGGATGGTAATGCTGAGGCGCACGAAATAGACATGCTATGGGAGCTCACGAAACAAATAGAACTGCATACGATCTGCGCTCTGGCGGACGGCGCTGCGTGGCCCGTCCAAGGTTTGATCAGACATTTTAGGCCAGAGATCGAGGCGCGCATAAAAGAACGGAAGCATGCCATTTCAAATTGAAGAATCGAGCAAAGTAGAAACCGGAGATTATAATAAAGAAAAAAATATTTAGAGTAATCCCGGTAAGATATTTATTTTCAGTGTATATATTATAAACAAATTTACACGCGATAGTCATGATTTCCATGTAACGATGTCTTTCGAACCTGGGCTGACCGTCCGCCCTGATGGTTCGATGAATAAAAGAAACATAAGAGAAAAAATTTATATATTTATACATACATATACATACGTAGATCGCAAGTAGATATTCCTTTCCTTTAGAAAGATCGCAAATTAGGCCAAAAAGCTCGTAACGCATTCACGAAGGAGAGTAAAGTCGGCGAAGCGATGTGTTTCGGGTCAAAATTCGTGTGATATTTTATCTCGGACGCTTGAGCGCGAAGGAAATTGATGTAATACATCAGGATTGGTTCGATGGTAGACATTAAGGAAGTTCGAATCCCACGTGGATTACACAAGCAATCCACTTCTTCTTTAATAATGATACCCCTAAAATGAAATAGCACGAGACAACAAGCCAACGGTTTCTAGAAAAATATAATATATCATATCAGAGAGAGAAACGTGTTTGATATCGTATGCGCAAAATACAACAAAAATTCGATTCACCTTGAAATATCGGTCGAATTTGCTTAGGACCCTAAAACTAACATTTATTCTTTCTAACATTTGCGCTCTCCCATGCAAACAGCGTACATACTTTGCCCATCTTACGCGGTCTTCGCGGGAATTATGTTACATCGCGCGCGTTGCGGATGCTCGAAGCTACACGAATTATAGTAACGGCACTGGCGGTGTATTATGCAGGTAACGATGAGACAAACGATACTGCTATATTGAACGGAAAATATTTTTGCCACGGAAACGCGCATTCGGAATGAAGGACAGGGAGAGAACCGCCTCTTCTCCATAAATCATGCACACGATCCGCTCTCGTTATTTACGCGGAAATTCCAAGCGAAACGCAAGAACATTCGCGGCCGTCTGATAAAAATATTCGCCACCACCAGTTTTTATCGAACGATACTTTGCATTTATTCGTTCATCATACAAGAGAATTCGCTAGCGCTAACATTTCCGCCGACTACAGTACGGATAATTAATGTGGCTTTAAAGATACGGTACAATGTGCGTATACAATACATATATACAAAAGCGCACTCATTCAACAAACAGATATTGTCTGTCCGTTCTTACTCTCTCGTTCTCTTTCTCGCTCTTTCGCTTCTTAGCGCCGCTAAAATCGGAACTGTCTTTTTCGCGATTTTTTATTCTCGAATTATCGTTAGTTACTAAATAAGATTTAAACTAGCCGTTACATTTTTCGGGGTAGCCCGTCCGTTCCGGTGAGCTATCCTGGTCGAGTTAGTAAGCGCACACACTGTCTTTTATGATAGGTCCGTTGTTACATTATCTCTCTTATTCTCTTATTCTCTCTCTCTCTCTCTCTCTCTCTCTCTCTCTCTCTCTCTCTCTCTCTATATATATATATATATATATATATATATATATATATATATATAGATATATATATATATCCATATACTTATACAGTGTTTTGAAGTGAAACTCAACTTGGCCAGCGTGTTCGAGAGATCATTTTAAGCAAAGAATGTAACGTAAAATGTAAAATTGATCACATTAAAATTATAAAGTTTGATTATGTATTATTTTGATTATGATTATACATGATATATATCGCTAACTTATTAAACGATGTCTCGATAACGAAATCGAATCGATCCATGATATAATCTTCTTGCTTAAAATAATCTGTCGAATACGTTGAGAATCGATTTCGCTCCGAAACACAGTGTATATATATGTCGGTATCAATCGCGAGAACGTGTAACTTGTAATAATAAAATAAAATTATAGCACTCTCGCATTTCATTCGCTTTCGGATTGTACTTTTTGCGAAATACTTTGTCTTCTTTCCGCCTTTTTTTTTTCTTCTTCCCGAGGAGACTCTAGAGGCTTCGAGAAAAGGTATGTTATACACGATACGATTAAAAGTTCGCTGGTCGTTCTTTGGCATGATCATTGGCTCTCTTTCGGCAAGATCACGCTTATTGTTGGAGACCCCTGCCGCTGGACTCGCGCCACCGCGCATCCAGTTTCGCGTTAATACGTATATCTTTCATAAAAATAGACGTGTACCTCTCTATCGCGATTCTATCTTCGTCACAATCGCAGCAGTCATCCCGATTGCTAGACGTCTATTCTCGAAACCATGCGAAAACATTCACGTCACGTGTGAATAGAAATCGGGCTATTGTTTCTTAATTAAGGAACGCAGATCTCTCATCGTTGACGAATATAAGTAGGTAGGAAAACAATACTAATTGCTCGCGATGCGTTACGTTTTCTGGGTTTTGAGAATATAATTGTGTTCCTATGCGATGTGACAACCTTCCAGCAATCCAGACGAGTTTCACGCGATAATAAAAAGAAACTGACGATCATGATATACCGCATCGGAGAATTCTTCTAATAATATTAACGCACGATTGATACCGACGTTATTTATTTCCATTCGTCTTTTCGATCCACGACATTTACTACGGGATCTCGCTTTCTCACGCAACGAGTATATTAGCGATATACCACTAAAATATATACGATATATACGCGGAAATCGCAGGGCTTCGTTGAAATTGTTCCAGGGTCCGAGTCGTCGAAGCGCAAAGATAAATTTATCGCCAAGTTAGCTGACTTCTGTCAGGCTAAAGTGCCGAAGTGGTTCGATGCCAAAAGCAACAGTGGCTGCAGCGAATATAACCGATATCACCGATTCACTTCGGTTCCGTTCCTAAGTCAATCCCGAGGTCAAATCCGGCGATGATCATTTTACCCAAGTACGTTCCCTCTCCCGGGAACGTCGCTCGCGCGCGACAAAAGTGCTAGCGAAATATGTCAGATACTTACTCTCCGCGCTGTCGTTTATTCTTGGATGATAAGACGACATTACGCTTCTGCAAAGAGCACGGAATTTTGAGAAATGGATCGAGCGGTATCTCTCGTGAATCAAAATGTCCCGTAACATCGGAGAGTAATAGTTGCGCGCAAACCGGACGACTCTCGTCGCCGTAGAAAATAGAAGAGTCCGCGAGCCTTTCTTCGTTTCTGTACGTCATAAATCAAGACGAACGATACGATCCATCGGAATCCACCGTGCCACTTCTGACAGATGCATCAATCTTCTATCACGTGTTAAGGGTGTCTCGCGCTCCCAGTGGCAGTGACTTTTTGACCGCCGCCGTACATAAAAGCGGTGAGACTCGCGTTTTTACAGAATACACATTTGTCTCAGTCTGCTTATAGAACGTTCGCATAAGTGATTTTTATATACGATTTATATACGCGAGCGTTACACTGCACATAGTTGCGCTTACGTTCGAATTATAATTAAATGTAAACGATTATTCAATTATCTATATTTTTCCATTGTATTAAAAATTATGAGAAAATTATCTTTAGCTCTTGTCGCCCCGCAACCATGTTTTGATCGTTAAAACATTTTGGTCGATAAATATCGCATTGATATATATATATATATAATCACAGATTATCTATATTTGTTACAGATAAAAAAAAATTACTTAGAACGCCATTATTTCCGTAAGTTACAACGAAGACCTGCGACTTGTAAACATCTGATCGATTGACCGTATAAAGTCTCCTTCAAAAGCTGTTACAGAGAGAAAACGATCCTAGGAACAATCGTTGCGCTTTATTACATTTCATTAGTCAGCGTGACTTTGCGCTACATTTGCAGATATTTGCGTCCCACGTTCGTTCACGCAAGAGAAATGTGATTGTAAAATCCGAAATACGCTGTGGATAAAAATAACAATAATAATGATGTTCTGATTTATTATTTGGCTCGTAAAATCAGGACAGTATTAAGGGTAATAGGGCTGATGTATAACACGATGTCTTTTTGTTGCTATGATTAATTACATAATATAACGCCGTCTCGGATCGTTTCCCGCGTAAGATTCGTCCGCATGTGGGATTTGCGCGCCTGACGAGACTGTGCCAGAACGTGTGACGAAAAGAGAACGCGCACAAACTAGAGAATCGAACATACATTTCTGCGCGCGAACGACGACATGTCGAAATTGTTTCCGTTCTCCCAGATACATCACAATAACGCCGAAGTTGTCATTTACATATCGACGGCGAGAAATCGCAAAAATGCAAATCGAGCGACGAGATTGTTCCAGCAATCCCATTTCTCTCGGATCGCAGCCTCGAGAAATCCGACGGCCGAATTATAGGGGTATGCACCTTTATTTATCGCATGTAAGAATATGTCCTGCGTGTGTTTATATGTGTGTGTTTTATATATTTGTGTACTTGTACGTGTACGTGTACAATGGTCAAAAGATCGCTCGTTAGCGGATGGAAGGCACGGGGTAAGGATATCTCAAAAGGGGATTCGAGATTCGACGACGACGACGACGAAGACGACGACGACGACGATTGCGATGATGATCGACACGATCATCCACGATCTCGTCATACGAACTATCGATCATCGCCAGCCCAATCGCTCGCCGCCCACGCGGGCAGCGGCGTCTCGTACTCCCATCCCGGGCCGCAGTAACGCCACGCATGCAGATACATCACCAGATCCGATGGCTTCGGGTCCCTATACTTGACTTTGCACTCGTAGCAGTGCGGATCGACGGTGACCTTGTCGTTGGCGAAGGTAGAATCCGGCGGTTCCGAGCCAGTCTGAGTTCCCACGGTGACTTTAAGAGATTCCTGCTGCTGCGGTTGCTGTTGAGGTTGTTGTTGCTCGTCCTCGACCAGACCCGGTGTGGACGATGGCGACGAGCCGTTGTCCTTATCGTTGCCAGTACCCAACATGCGCTCCTCGAGCTCCAGCTTCGGCTTGAACAGACTCATGTCGGAGTCGCCGTCCATGCCGAGCCAATTCTCGGCGTTGTGGATACTGATTAGATCACGGACGAGTTCCTCGTCGGTCTTGCCGATGTTACCACCTTTACCCTTATGCGGACCGAACACTACGTGGTTGTAGAGCGGATCATTTACCACGGGATAACCGAGGTACTGCAGATGGACACGAATCTGATGCATGCGGCCGGTTTGCGGCTTGCACAGAACCACGGACGACTTGCCGTTGTAACTAAGCCGCTTGAAACGCGTGACGCAATCCTTGCCCTTCTCCGAGACCTTGCAGACGCCGATCTTGTAGGAGACTACTTCGATCGGTTCCGAACAGATTACCTCGTCTTCTGGGAACTCGCCCTCCACTCGGCACACATATTGCTTGTGAACCTGAAACGTGAAAACGCGACATGTATCACATTGTCGAGTTTTGTTCAACGATTTACGCTCTAACACCCATATGTTTTTCACGCGTACGCTTACGCAACACCGACCTGTCGATTTCTTATTTGGTGCTCCATCTGCCTCGCCTTCTTTGGCGTTCTACCGAACAGAAGAATGCCGCTGGTCAGCCGGTCCAGCCTGTGAATAGTCCTGAGGTTCTTCAAGTTGTACTCTTTCGCCAGGATAAAGACCACGGTGTTGTGTCGGTAACGACCGCATGGGTGCACCTACGATCACAAAACGGATTAAATAATAAAATTTAATTTTCTTATTGCACTTAAATCCGCCCAAAAAATTCCCACCACTGAGGATATATAATATAGACTTCTGGAAAAGGAAGACTGATAGTTTTAGATATCTAATGAAACATTTCTCTCTCCCCCGCGAAATTTTTTTCATCGTGTAACCAGGAATATCTACAGGAAGTATGTAGAGGAAATGTGTAGACGGTAAATTTACGAAGTGCACGTTGTTTTGACGAGTTGTGCCTATCGGCATGTGGCCAATGTAAATTGGATGTACGTAAATACATGTGCGCGCATACAACAACCACACAAGAGAACGCGGTCGACCCATTTCTCCTGGCAAATTCGGGACAAAAAGCGATCGCGTCCACAAAGGAGAGACGATTCATGACATGGTTTGCACCGACATGGTCCGGGTAACGGCACACTTTATGTGTTCGGATCAACAATGTGGATTTGTATGTACAAATGATCGGTTGGCTGGGTGGCGGATTCGTATCGGATTCTTCCTGGTTCGATAAGTCTGTGCTTCTATCAACACTGGTAGAAATGGTAGCACGTATCCACAATAATGTATTCTCGCTATCGACTATCGATGAACGGCTACGATAATCCGACGATTGTAAAGGCACTTTTCTCCACTCGCAAAAGTACCATACTTTCCAATTTTCCCTCATCGTAAAGTAAATTTTCAGAATATCAAGCCCGTATTTATATAATCGTTTTTTGTTCAAGAACTTGGCTAGGAATAATCTTGACACATGATACGGTTCATGATAAAAATAAATTTTAAAAGTCAATTTAATATTCGCGCCATTATATTTGTAATTAATTAACAAAAAAAAATAGAATTTCTAGTTTATTTTTAACGCTGATAAATACCCAATTAATAATTTTTCCGATGCTCTTTCTGTTTTGGATTCAAAAATATCATCCACTAATAATATCTTCCTATAATAAATACTTCTATGCACTATAATTTTATAAAACTGATATGATATCGTTCGCTATTTTTTGCTGAGTTGAAACAAAAAATCAAAATTATCCTCATTTATTAATATCTTGCTAAATGTAGCTTTATCATTTTATGCAATTATAATATAGTGCGTTTTAATATCTTTTTATATTGAATAGAAAAAAATCTAGATTTCTTTATCATTCCTATTGGTTTTTTACTAATATACCTTTAGCATTACAATTTTATAAAATTCTAATCTAACAAGTTATACTAGGAAAATAATTTAAAAATTTTATTTAAAATGAAAAAGGCTAAATAATTTTATTATTGCTATAATACGCGAAATGGCGAAAGAAGGAGGAAACGAAGGCGACGCAATAAAGTTCTGCTATCTCTCCAATTGCATAACGCTTTAACGATGTCTGCACGTGAAAATTAATTCGGCCAATCCTCAGTCGACCCGAGGTCCCCTCGGGACCACTTGCTGGCAGACCAGAGGAAAAGAAAAAAAAAAGTACTCGAGAAAAAAGAAAACAAAGAGACGCGAAAGCGACTCATTAAGTTGAGAATCGCGTCTGTACCATCCACCGGGTACTCGCGCGTAGAATTATTTTTGCATTAATGCCTGGCGTTTTCTTACGCAAGCCCTTGTTAACAAGTCTGCAGAGATGAGAAACGCGACCGCCGACGCGACGTGCATTCGGTGACATTTGAAAAGGAAAAGCAGCCGGTTCGCCGAACTCTCGCAGCACCTATCGCGAATCACAGACCGTCATAGATGAATAAAACTTGCAATCGCTGCATTAACGTTGTATAACTCACAGTCCCGCGAGAGGGAAAACGAGAAAAGAAGAGAAAAAAAAAAAAGATGAAAAGAAACAACAAAGCAAGGAACATTAAAATTTTCTAAGAAACTTTCCAGATTCTAGATTATTCCAGATTATCTTTTCTCTTTCTTTTTCTGATAAGATTTACGTTTTTCTCCAATATATATATATATATATATATATTGCAGGATTTTTAAATCAATTCTTTCGCACAAAAAGGTTTAATCTTTATAAAGCGCCGAATCTCTTTACAGGCTGATGTGTTTTATAAAAAGCGCATATGCTTTTTTTATAAAAGGATTGAATTTACAAAGAGACTGCGACATGTGTATTGAGGCGCATACGTTATTACGATTATGTCACAGATGGAAATAGCCCAGATCAAAGTGTTGCTAAAATACAAAACGAAAGAGAGAACTCTGAAATATTTCTTCGGCGAGTAAGCCTTTAAGCCGTTAGTTACGTCAATGAATCACCGATACACGGTTTAATGCATCGGACTCGCGGAATTGCATTGCCATCGTTGCACGTGTCCTTTAGTCACGTGTTTTTACAGCGCTCACGGAATACGACATTATCGGGGACGGCAATAATAGCGCGGGAGAGTAAATTATCCGTGATTTGCGAGCGGCGCAATGCGAACGATTAACATTTTAATAGCGGCTTTTATTCGCGCGCGGCTGCATCGCGCGACTTCGAGTCGTTTATGCGAATTGCCCGTGCGCAGATTTTTTTCCTCTCTCGCCATTTTTCCTTTTAAACCCTCCCCCTTGCCTTCCCATCGCCGCGATTGTGTATTCCACATTCAGAAGTATCAGGAGAGATCGATCGAGGGCCGAAACGTTGCATTTTAAAAAGCCGACCTCGTCAAAGGCCCTTGACGCGGGTCCGTTAAAACCGCGCTGTTCTGTTTGTTAGTCTGAGAAAAACGATTCGTTAGCGGCGATTTAGTCCGCGAGAGAAGAAAAGAAAAAAAAAAGGGCTAACAAAATCGGAAGCTCGACGTTTAGCGACACGAAGGAGCGAATGTCCGCGCTTCCGATTGTCGACGGGGTGAAATTTAATTTAAGGAAACGCTCGAATGTATATTTAGACGAAACGAGGGTCTCTTCACTAAAATGCAAAAGTATATAATTCGAGGATTCTAAATTTAACGGATCTCTAACATCCCGAGAGCGTGTTGTAGAAATAAATTTTTAGTATATAAAAAGAAAAGTTATATACACATAAATGTGTGTAAAGATACTTTCTGGGGATCACAAATGTAAATTGAGAATCAACAGATTTTCGAACGTCAAGCGATACACGATTGCTGTCGAAGGGCCGTCATTCGTGCAAGATAGCATGCGTATCCCGCTGAATAATATGCGTATGTGCGTATGTGTGTATGCGGATATATATGTATGCGTGTGATGATTCAATAGACAAATACGGCAAACAATTTTCTGGCAGTACAGTTCTGGCAGTACACCACTTACAGGGATGGAGGCGGGCTTGTTGACCACGACGACGTCCTCGTCCATGTGTATCACCGTGATCGGCTCCGAGGTGACAGGCACCTCGTGTCTGCAACACACCAATCGCAACCAGCTTAACGTGGCTTTGTTCCGTTTGCACGTCTCGCATATACATACGTACGTAACGTGGACGCGTATACGCATATATATATACATATATATGTATATATGTGTATATATATATATATATATATATATATATATATATATATTCGTACATGTGCGTAATTCGTGCACCCGCAGCGGGTGTGATATTCGCGCGACAAGCAGAGAGTATTATACTACTTGTGGGAAACACGGGTGGTGCATAGGTGTCGATCGACTCGAATAGAAGCTAATCGACAGGTGATCACCGATAATGTTGAGTAGAAAAGCGCCGTGTTTGGTCGTTCAATATTTGATAATCACGAGCCGTCAGCTGTATTTGACGGCCGTTGCCGATTTTTCGCGGTTGCCGGCTGCCGGGCTGCGCTTAAAAGCGCCGGAATATTCGCGTTTCTACAGTCTCACTATTCCGCGGATCGATCGCAAACGAGGCGCGCAAAAGTTGCACCGGCTGGCGTTTTCACACACGCGTGCGAAAGCGAAGCGGTAACGTAAAGTGCCGACGTGGCGATCCAAACACAACGTTACGCTTTTATCCAACATTAAGGTAAACAAATTAACGCGACGAAGACGAGATAGAAAGCGAGAGAAAAATAGAAGGAATAAAAAAAAAAAAAAGAAAGAAATATGGCAGGGATGGTAACGCGGGTGTATTCACGACGGCCCCAATTATGCATCCCATCTACCTAATGCATTTCCACTTCGCGAGACTACGAGGACCGCGAACGTGTCCTATATGCACGTGCTTTTTTTCCACTCGAGCAATAAGGAGACTTGAACAGCGCAGAGAGAAAGAGAGCCTTCGGCGTTTCGAGATTGAATTTGCGAAATCTTTTTCCGTCACTTTGCAAAGTGTCGCGTTCGCGATAAATGGCGTCCACGATAGCTTGCGAACGTCGAATAAAACACGCGACAAACAGAATTCAATTCGGCGAGCAAGACGTGTCCGTAAACTTTACAGATTTTCGCGACGTCGCGGGGAAAATCCCGGGTGGTGGCGGCTCCGACAACTCGAAAACTAATCGCGAATCGATGCCTCGTTAGGGCTCTATTCTCAAACGAATCGGAGAGGAAGGTGAATTGTGAGACATACAATAGCGCGTGCACAGAATCACGGAAAAAATATATCATAAAAATAATTCGAGGGTGTATTTATACAATGGCATTTCATAGCTGAACGAGACAAGCTTATTCTTTGAAAATACATTTATAATAGTATTTTTCTAAGAAGCATATTAATTTATAATTTAATTATGCTTAATGTATAATTTAATTGTACGAAACACATCTCTAAGGCCGCCTCGTCGAGTCGTCCATTATATCACGTGCATAATATTAACAAAACCACGATGTTAGTCACGCACTAGTCTAATGTTTCAGCACTGTTTTATCAAAAGTTATGTACATGTACAATATTTATCGTTCTTTCCCTTTAAAGCGGAAAGTACATCACTGGAAAAACGATTAATCGAGGCTTGTATACTTATCCTGAAACACATGCCCTTTAGTTTAATTTGACATATTCTTCTCTCCTCTTTTAGTCTACCTACGAGTTTCCCTTTAAGGCAAATAATTCACAAGGGCCAAAATAGACTATGTACCAAAACCCGGAATAAGTAACTCCTATCTTCCAATTGGCTGACACGATATTATGCAACCTCACAACGAGAGGCAATAAATCGCTTCCGTCTCGTAAATCACATTTCCGCTCCAACATTTCGGGTTCGCCACTTTCAAAGTATCTTTGTCGCACATATAGACACACATGCACGCACGCACGCACGCACACATACATATATTCTCTCGCCTCTTAAAGTTCGCGACAGAATTTCGAAGCGTGTCACATAAAGGGAACATTAAATCATATATATTCATCCCGTCGAGATGGCGGCGGATAACACAATGTGCTCCGAACAGAAGAGAGTGTAATACTTGTGTTATCCTATCTTTAGTAACGCTGGCAACTATTCCAGGTGCTTTGTCGCTTCTGTACATTTCGCTTTCTCTCTCTTTCTCTCGCTCCCTCTTTCCCTCCATTGCCCATTCCTTACTAATTTTATTCGTATATCACTCTCCAAATAGAAAGTATAATAAATTCTTTATTTTTTATATAATATAATAAACCGAGAACCAGATGCATTTATAGAATTATCAAAGATAAATTTGACGTAACGATAGACGAAATTTAAATAAATATATGAAACATCCGTTTTTATATCGACCTGATAAATTTTTTCGAAAAAAGTCTTATATATATATATATATATGTCAAATTACATTTTTTTATCAAAACAAGAAAAAAAAATCGTTCTTTTCTGTGCCGCCAATGTTTACGAATCAACGATCGATATAATGTAATCCATCCCAAAATCAACAAACTGATCGGAGAATCTGCTTCGCGTCCCGACTGATTCGCGAGAATCCGTTGCCGTTGTTTCTCTCGTGACATTTGGAAGAGTGCGACATCACAATCGGTTTGCGTACCGTCGAGAAACGGCGACAACTGCGGCCCAGAAGTGCTGTGCCTCTTCCAAATTTAACGCGGGTCACATGCCGATGTTACACACGTGTCTTCGCGAGATATACGCGTCCGTACAGGGAGCGACCGCGCTGACAAATCGCCGGACGATATTATTGCGAAAGGACTCCGAAAGACAATACCGTGTGGGGGGAAAAACTATTATTGTTGTTCGTCAGACGGAAAGGGAGAGGCGACGCAAATTTATTTTCGGCACCGCCGTGGTTGCAATGGCGAAAACGTGGCCGCCAACTTTCAACGATCGACGACGCTCTCGTAAACATGTCGAGCGATTTACCATGTAAGATGCGACGAAAAAGTTAAAATATTGCGTTTACTTAACCGCGCGTCATCGGACGTAGATTGAACGGCGCTCTCGATGGCGTTCCTGTTGTTCCCAAAGGGTGCTTCGTTACCGTCGCGTATACGATATTTGATATAGGGTAAACTAGGGTATGATGGCCATATGGAAAAGATGACCATAATAATTTTTTCAATAATCGCTACAGAATGCGCTTTTTTAGTCATTATCAAAGATAATCGATATTTAAAGTACTTTATGTGCATACATTATTCGAAATAACGATACTGTGAATCTTATGTCATATTTTTACTTTTGACTATCTGCAAAGTTTTTCATTTGTCCACTAAAAACTGTTAATAACGTCGAATAAATTAGAGTTAAGCTATCGTAATCGACGTCAGACATATTATAAAGATATGTAAATTATTATATGACCTATAATTTTTATTTTCGTTTTCACAATTTTTTTCTAAATATTATGGTCATCTTTTCCTTAAAGGTTGGGTAAGGTGGCCAATGCTTACGTTGTACTATTTTGATAATATAAAATTTCTATGAAATATTTTCCTTTTAATTTCGATAATATTACGTAATTTAAGCTTCAGTGAAGATAATATGCCAAACACTGTTAAAAAATAACAAAAATAAAAGTATGATTTTTGGATTTTAAAAAACTATGGCCATTTACCCTAAATGGAATTGATTGCATTCTCGACCACTTTTCAGAGAAGCCCGCCGGACAATTATTATTAATGCGTGAATACTCTTGCGCGGACATCGTCGTTTTGTGTGCGAATATGTAACCGTAAGCTTGGGATCTCCAACACAAGCGAAATGAAGATTATTTTATAATGAACCAATTTTCGGGAAATTTCGGCATGCGTTTACATTCACACAGGTAGTTTCTATATATATAACAAAATAATATTGACTCTACTCGCGACATACCGCAATCGACGCAGTTGACGCATTTGCGCGTCCGATTTACACGCACGCCTGGTGCGTGTATATATGTGTGTATGTGTGTGTGTGTGTGTGTGTGTGTGTGTGTGTGTGTGTGTGTGTGTGTATTCCGCTTAAAATGATGTTTATTTTAGCAATTTTAAAATTCTCTGCGATTTATATATAACGTCCGTTTGTATAAATATGCGCTCTCTGAATCTGAAATATATGTATGCGTGTCAGTTACTTCCATTATGTTTAATTTTTTTCTGCCGTGCTGTTTGATGATTAAATATACGAAAAGTTTTATGTTATCACATAATATATGATATATATTGAGGATTCATAACATAGGGGCGTAAGTTCGAAATGGCAACTTTACAAGAAGGAAAAAAAAAACAGTTTAAAATTCGCATTTTGACACATAGAAATACATCTAAATATTTTTGTACGTATTTTTATAATTATTATGCAATTAGTACGCAACTCTGTTATAAAACGCAAAGTATATAGAAATTTCATATGTTTTAATATTTTACTTTTCAAAAAAATTGAGGATAACGCCCCTATATGTTTTACGATACTCTCGATATATATCATTCATATATATAATTTTATATATAATTTTACATTATACTCGCCGAATAATATTGATTCTGCTCTTGCACAATCAACGCATTACGCTCGCCGTACAATTTGATATTTACGTAACCCGACATTTATTTCTCTATTTCGCGATGTGACGTGGAAATTTTAGCTATCGACTCGGTGAAAATTTTAGCTATCCGTCCACGCGTGCGTGCATGTAGTATATACGTTGCGTTTTGTACATCAGTGTTTTTGTCAAAAAATTTATTTAAAATCTGATTCGATCTGTATAAAACAATGACATAAAAATATTTGTAAAACTGCGATATTAAACCTTCAGTTCACGTGTATAATTTTTTACGCGCTGTCTATACGCGATAAATGCGTCATTACACAGTCACGAGACGCAGCGACCTTTGCGCGTGGGTATGTGTGTGTAAACTAATTAATATATAATTCACATAATATGAATAAGTGGTAATCGCGGCGCGTTCTAGTCTTCCTATATCGCGACCAACCGTAACGACAAACGACGAGGGAAAGCAACATCTGGTTTTGCCTGTAACCATATCATTTCGTGTTTCGAAACGAGCACTTCCGCAACATGAGATTTCGCCAACTCGTCTAAAATTTATGATAACGATTTCGAACAAAATTAGTGGGTTCACATGGAAATTTGGTAATCGACTCTTTTATGTAAAAAATCATTAATGTAGCGAGATAATTAATGTAGTCTTTGAGTCTTTGGCGGATTAATAAATTGTGCATTAATTTGTCATCAATTTTCGTTGCATACACAATTCTTAGATATCTATTTCCAGATACAAAGCTAAAAGTCTAAAAGATAATGATACTTAATAATGAAGGTGTAATTCTTTTCAGCTAATATTATTTATATATATTATTTTTACAAAGACTCAATAATTATTAAAATTCTTTTATTATATACGTTTGTCATAATAGTGTCTTCTTGTAACGGTCGTTAATTTAATTTAACGACGACGTATTCGATACGATCGCAGCTCTTCATTGAGGATCGATGTAAACGCACGTTGCTACCAGCTTCCGCCATAGAAGCAGTAACAGCTTCATGCATGAAACATCGATTCGGTCCGATACGCTTTAATGTGTCAAAGCGATCTGTGCCCCGGCTAGTGACTATTTGAATCCACCCGTGCGAACTATCAGGTCCTATTGGGACAAAAGCTTGTGTAATGTATAATGTCATTACCGAGATAGAGATCTGTCAACTGCGGACAGACTCTCACCGACAGTCAATTGCCTATCAAGCGACATCGACTTCCCACAAGATTTGCAAATCGAACTTAATCAGCTTTATTCAATTACGTTGTCATACTTTACCACGATTTATGTCATTAATTTACTATTCGAGACTATACAATTATACATTACCAAGCCGTAATAATTAATTTAAAATTCTATTATATATATATATATATAAATAATATTTTAATGTTATATGTATATATTTTATATATAAGATATCCAATTAAAAGAATAATATATATTAAGTTTGATTCTCTCTCAGATATACATTCTCTTTTATCGTATAAAATTATCGCAATTCCCTGCAGAATCTTTCTCCGTTATCTCTCGAGAAAGGATCTTTTCCAGAGTTCATTAGCTACTTTCTGCAGTAGCATCGCGCAATTTCGCTTCGTTAGGCTCAAACCGACAGCTCGATTCCGAGTAGCGGTTAAGTTTCTCAAAGGCACAAAAAGGACGTAAAACGATTATCGAGCGATCAAAACCATGGAATAGACTTCGGCACGATAAAGTTCAGCAGGACAGCAAGTGGATAGGTAGGTAATCGCGTTAATACCGCCGGATTGCAAGGTGAAACTCGGCGAAGCTCTTGTCAGCGACGGAATGCGCTCTCGGGACACACCGGAGCTAACGTGGAATTTAGAAACACACCGGCAGCCCCGACACGTGCGGAAGCCACCTCGCCGCGAAAGGAGCAAGGTCGATTGACACGAAGGGTCGCAGCAGCGAGCCGGGTTAATTGCAGTTAGAAACTGTCCGAGCCTCCTCCAGACGGCTTTCCTAGGCGTGCTTAAAAAAAAAAAAAAAAAAAAAAAAAAAAAGTGCTGTAACGCCACGTGCGCGTCATATAAATGTCAATCGCAATTTTCGACACGTGCTCTTTTTATCCCATCTATCTTTTTACCGATGCATAACTCTGTAAATGTAATTGTTTTATATGTAAATCAATGAATCTGTATTATTTTATTTTAACGTCAGTTATTCAAAGCGCTTGTTTCACATTGTTTGCAAAAAGAATTATTACTTCTCTATTTTATTTGCCGTCGATTTAAAATGGAACATCGAGTCGGATTCGTACGTGCATTCGTTCTACATTTTCGATAAACCGATATCCGCCGGTTGTTCAACGTCGTCCGAGTAAAGTGCTTCTGACACTTCATTAGAAAAACGACTAGAAAATGACAGAGAGAGAGAGAGAGAGAGAGAGAGATGGGGTACAAAGACGTGCATAAATTATACCGATCCGGACAACATCGCGATCTCCCATTGCAACTCGATCGGGCGGGACATTGAATTAGAATTTCATGAGAATCCTCAATTAGTTTGAACATGCATAGGTAAACTGATCGTGGGACTTTTAGACAAACAGGCCGTAAGACGAGCTTGGTGACTTCCTTTGGTAATACATGCGCCGGCTCCTTCTCGCAAACTTCGAGTTACAACGTCGCGACCGCTAAATCCACTTGGAGATTAATCTGTTGCAAATTACGTTCGCCAAACGTTGTTGGTTTTCATCTTGAGGAAAAAAAACACGCTGTCGTTTCACGTAATTTCCTCCTTTTGAAAGAAAGAGAGAGAGAGAGAGAGAGAGAAGGAACGCTTTATCGCATTTTCTCTAAAAAAATCGTTGCATAATTTCGATCCGTAAGGCTATCTAGGTCGATCGAAATTTTTACCTATTTTTTTTGTTTATAGAAATATACTCCCGGGTCTTTCATTCGAATGCATTGAAATAAGTTATTATCTTTTCTGCCATCGCGTAAAATTATTCAATTTTCACGCGAGTTAACCGGAAGCGAGCGCCTTCGGTGAAACCAAAGGCTTAAAAGAGCGACTAGAGTAGCGCAGAGAGAGAAAGAGAGAGAGAGAGAGAGAGAGAGAGAGAGAGAGAGAGAGAGAGAGAGTGATGTCAGGGTAAGCGATAGAGAGAAGCGTGTCGCGGGTCGAGGGCGCGACTGGAGGCCCCGGCGACAGGTTGATTTATTAGCGCGAACCGGGTTGCACGATGATATCGGCTCGGGGGCGAGGTCGGAGGTCGGCCACCTCCTTCTGCGCTTCGCCCTCCGCAAAATGTACGGAGAAGGCCCGCGGGTGTCCTACCTTATCGCGTCCGGATCGCGCACGGAGAATTTCCATGCTCCGGCCCAGGGGTGCGCCCCGCCGGCACGCCTGACGCACTTCCTGCGCTGACGCGTTTCCGCCTGCGAGTCCCGCCTTACTCATTCCGATTTATTTCCCGGGTCTGACGAGCGAAAAATTCATTAAAATATTCCTCTCTCTCTCTCTCTATTCTCTGTATTACGGTACATTTCTTGGATTCAAACATTTTCGTTATCGCGCGATATACAGGGTCTACGAAAAGTCCGGAAACGGTCGAATATCTCGAAAATAAAGCATTTTAAAGAAAAGAAAAATATTTCAAATAAAAGCTGTTTGGTTCGAAAAGCGTCATAAAATGGTGTCATTAGTATCGATTTTTTTTAAAGAAACAACCATGTATTTTCTTTATGATTATTATTATGTCCTACAAATTATTAAAATAAGGTAATCGAAAAATTAATATTTTACGAGATATTTCGTATTTGATGTCAAAATATTGAAACTTTCAAGCCTTATAACTCGAAAAATACTTAATGAAAAAATATTTTATTATAGTGTTTTGAAAAGCTCTCGAGGTAAGCTGCAAGAATATGCAAAAATATATAAAAATCCTATTTAAGAAATTCAAGGTAACCTTCATATAACTTTCAAACGACTACCCAAGGTCAAACCAGTGGCACCATTTTATGGCGCTTTTCGAACCAAACAACTTTTATTTGAAATATTTTTCCTTTCTTTAAAATGCTTTATTTTTGAGATATTCGACCGTTTCCGGACTTTTCGAAAACCCTATATATCCCGCAATCGGTGCTACGAAGTTGCTCAAGTTTGCGCACCCCTGTTCTTGACTTCTTGCACGCGTCTTCGCGATCGATCTTGGCGCTGATTACTCTTGTCGCTCCGAATAGTCCATCGAGAGAGAGTCAATCAAAAAGCGGATATTAAACGGATTATGCGCTTCTTCAACAAACGTTACGGATGGTCCGCGAGGGAACAAGTGTGCTAGGAAAAAAAAAAAAAAAAAAAAAACCGGTGACTCGATCATTGTTGTAAAGAAGCTCCGCGAGATTAATCGCGCGGACGGATGTGCGTCATCGATTCTACTACGTTACCGATGCAACGCGTCGTTACGGGGGACCGCTCTTCTGCAAAATTACACGGCGGGCCCCGGCGGATTGCTCGCTTACGGAGGGGCTCTTCCGGCTAATTGAATCATCCTACCCAATTTCCCGCATCGCCGATAGAAGGGAGCGCGCGAAATAGGACGATTCCGGAATGAGGACCGGCGGCGAGCAGGCTCTCGTCACGCCCACGGGTTTTCTCCAAAGACCCTCTTTCGAGAGGCTATTCTGGACCATCGATCTCGACGATGGTTACCGCGCGGACATTAATTAAAAAATGAGAGAACGAAAATATACGCGCCACGTCCCGCCGTTGAAACCGTCTGCTCTTAAAACCGCTGATCTCATGGAATTATTATTTCTAATAATACTACATATATACATACATCGCGAGAGAAAGAGAGTTTCTTGCGCCGGCGAACCTTCAGATCTCTATCTTCGTATTCTACGAGTTAATAATTAGTTATTCGCCTTCGGTTATAATCTATAGATAATAATCAAATCTCCTTAATTTGCATTCTGTTTATACGTAGGAACCTTCTGTTTCTTGTCACTTGGAAAAAAAGACTCGTCTCGCGATGGATCTGGGACGCGTTGTATGACGTCAACAGATAGTAAAAACATGATAACGTGCTATAATGCCTCTCTCGATAAATATCAATTATTACGGTACAATTGAATGCTCAAGGAATCGATTAATCCGCAAGAGAAAGAAATGCAGTGGCAATTTAATGTTACAGACATTACAAACAACACGTTATAAATAAAAGATAGATAAATACTTCATTAAGTCTTGCTAGCAATTAAATTAAGAGCAATTAGACTAAGAGCAATTATCTAAAAAAATATATGTAAAACAGAATGGTATATAAAGGTATATAAAGTCGTTTAAATATTATGTGACTTTTTATAAATATATCTGAATAATAATAAAAAATATTTTATAATACCAGATGATACTCCCAGAGACATATAATGGAACCGAGGTATAGCATGAAAGAAAGTATATACCATCTTTTGCAAGTAATTATATATCCATTAATTGACGATTCGTGATTTTAGGAAACCATTTCCTGGACTGACGCGATCGAATCGACAAAAGTAACGGATGTGCCCGAAACATTGTCGATTATGAAAGATCCGCGACGTTATCCAGCCGTGTCGCCGAAGCGCGGATTACGAAAACGCAGTGTCCTTCATGTCATCGAATGTATACCCGCCGTGTCCTTCGAAACTCGTCAGTCGCCTTTAGCTTTCTCGCCCTCGAGGCAAGATCGTTAAAGTTATTCTTCGCGCTTCCTTTCTTCTCGATCGGCGTGAATTTCCCCTAAGGGATAAGCGAGGCCTTTCCCTTGTCCTCGAATCGCGGATGGATCCGAGATATTACGCGGCGATTGGACGGTGAAAAATGTCAGCGGAGTTTTCAAGAAACTCAGCTGTTTACAGATGCCAGAGAAAGAAACGTCTGCGAAACGTCGCGAGAAGTAAATTAGTTTAATTTAAATTTCAACTAATTAACATGTCGGAAACGCGACGTGAATAGCGCTTTTTTTTTACAACATTGTATAACGATTTTACAAAAGAATGGTATAAGAGTACCGCTAACGCGAATCACCAAGCGGGCCATTTCTTTCTTCTGCGCGAGAAATTTGTGGCGATCGCGAGGCAGCGTTTCCCTTAAGTGCACTCTCTCGTTGAGAAATGTTTTGTTTTTTTTTTCCACGAGCGCAACAATGGCGCTCGCGCGAAATTTTCGCACGTCACATACGTCCGTATAACGATCCCGAGAGTATATAATAAACATGACGACGTGTACGGTACGTATAATACATACATACATACATACATACGTCACAGTCGTCACCGTAACGTCATAACGGAGTGGCAGTGGAGTGCGCCGTGGAGGTCGTCAATTTACTTTCCATCCATCTCCGCAATTGGTCGCCTATCGTAACAACCCGACTGTCGACGCGATGTTGTTCCTCCTCGCTTCTCTATATTTGTATTCCATCTTTATGCAACGCGCGCACGAATGGCAAAACGGACTATTGCGCGCGTAACGTGATTGCTCCGATAATGCAAATACCAAGTGCACCACTGCAACGTAACGTTGCGACGCGACTTGGATTATTTTCGCGATCCCATTTTAATTGCGAGGCTCGGAGCGCGTGAGAAAGACGATAATAACCGGTGAAATCCGCTGCTGAAATCGCATCCACGAGAATACTGCCGTCATAATTCCTACATAATTCCGATTAGTAAGTACCAAAGAGTCATCAGGATTCTGAAAGTAAACTTTTTTACTGCCAGTTTCAGAAAGAAAACCGGTAATCGTGAATTCTTCTATCTCCTGCGAAACGCATCTCTTTGATGACGAGCGACGCATTTCATTGTTATTACTAAACATCTATCCAGTCGGCCTTCACCCGATTAACTTTGCTCTCACGTCGAAAACTCAATCGTCGCGTAGAGAACCCGCTTGAGAAATGCGCGTTCTACGTGTCGTCATATCTTATACACGCCGTATGTTGGTGAAAGATCAACATTAGGTAGTTATATTCGCGAGTAATGAACCAACCGCGGAAATTTACCATTACAATGATGACAGACACGTAGACGAAATGTAGGACAGCGCGAGAGTGGTCCGTGTGTGTCGCGCGCGCACACCTGAAAAATACAATTACCGAGATAATTGCTAGGAAATTAACGCGCAAGTGAGCGGACGAAGAGTATTAACCAGAGGCGAAATAATTTCAGTCAGCTTCCCGCGCACGTCCGTCCACGCGTCCGACGAAGAAGTAGATATTTTCTTTTTCTTTTTCCTTCCTTTATTTTTTCTTCTTTTTCTTTTTCCCTTCTTCGATTCGAAATACGATTCATCTCTTCGAAGCATTCGCGGAATCTCAAGGATGTTCCACACGCGTTTATCTCCGATGGCGAAGCAGAAGCTATGTATATCCGGCATACATCCCCGTCGGCAAATTCTTATGATGTACTCTGGCGATAGCGCGAGCCTCGTTGAGCGTTGGCGCGTTTAAAAATGCCAAGAGAAGACGAGAGCGGCATATAGATTCTTATATATCCGTGCCAAGGATAATCGCACGAGTCCCGGCCATGTGGTTCCTCCTCGTACGCACGAGGATTCCCTTATCTAACGCTCTCGTAAGGAGAGCCGAATGATTTACGAGTTTGTCGGACCAATCCACCGCACTCTTTCCATCGTCATTGCATATACAGCCTTGGTCAGAAGTATTAGGCATCCTTAAATTTTCCCTATTTCTTATTTTGTTAATAGTATATAAATACTAAAAAGATTAAAAAATTTTTTAAAACTATCGATAGCACTTTTTTTAAAGCTGAAATTTCGAGCTATAAAATGTTTTTTTAATTTTTCGTTTGCGATCATTTTTCGCCCAGTATCGACAACATGTCTAAAAAAATATAGATTTACTTTCAAAATTATGTATCTCGGCTAAAAAAAAAAATGAAGGAAAGTTTTAAAAAAGCATTCTGTAGGCAAAATATTGTAGTTTATAAAGCGTGACTTAAATTTTTCGAGAGAAATTTTCTTACCGAGTTGCAGGGTGTCAAAAATACAACAAAACAAATTTTAAAAAACAAAACAATGTTCTTTTTTAAAGCACAGAACGAGGAAAATAGAAAAATTTTTTAAATTACCGATAGTAACTTTAATGCGTTATCAGTACATTAAAAAATATTTTTATTTTCCTTGTTCTGTGCTTTAAAAAAGAACATTGTTTTGTTTCTTAAAATTTTATTGTATTTTTGATACTCTGCAGCTCGGTAAAAAAAATTTCTCTCGAAAAATTTAAATAAAGTTTAACATTATAAACTACAACATTTTGCCTACAAAATATTTTTTTTTTTAAACTTTTCTCAATTTTTTTTCGACCATACATAATTTTGAAACTAAATCTGTATTTTTCAGACATGTTGTCGACACTCGGTGAAAAATTATGACAGACAAAAAATTAAAAAAAAAACCTTTTAAGGCTTGAAATTTCAGTTTTAAAGTACTATTGATAGTTTTTTAAAATTTTTTAATCTTTTTAGTATTTACATACTGTTAACAAGATAAGAAACACGGAAAATTTAAGGGTGCCTAATACTTTTGACCATGGCTGTACGTACACACACACACACACACACACACACACGCATTTTCCGTGCGTTACATTTTTGTCCTCGTGTACGTACGAGTATTCGAGTTAAAGTTTCGTGAAAAATTACACCGCCAAAATTGTTGGCCCGTTTTATTTGAAAATATATCGGCGCGCCGGATACTTTCAAGATATTCCAAACGATGACTACGACGAAAGGATGAATACTTTATCCTCATTTCCGTCCACCTTTCCACATTACAAATAACAGGTGCACTCTAGCATGCGCGAATTAAATCGTTTATATGCGGATTATGCATTTTAGACTTCTGTTTCAAGCACCCCGCTCTTGTAATCCGGCGCTAATCCGACGCTGCCCGCTTTATAGTTGAGCCGCTTTCCGCGCATACGTTTCCGTCCTGTGTAAATCAACTAAATTTGATCCGCATTAGATATCCGCACATAATATAACGCAACACGCGCAAATATGAGCCTAGAGAGAGGCCCAGATTGGTTGGTCCTCGATAATGTACCTCGATGCGATCTAATCGCCGATCTCTCGCACGCAAAAGAGAGAATAATTAAAAATCTATATATGTACAGAACACACAGGGATAATCCTCTTAGCGCGGAGTAACATGCCGATAACAATGATACATCGTATTTTGTATATCGCGGCCGAAACAAGCTTTTAAGCCGATATAACTAGGAAATTCCTCAAATTAGACCCAATCTCATTTGCGCGCGTTCGGGCAAGGTACGCCAAATTCCCGGAGCTCTTCTGAAATCAAAGTAAATTCCTGCCGAAGCTAACCTGGATTTATACGAGGGGGGAAGAAGAGGAAGGGTGGGAAGGGGGGGGAGGGGCCAATAGGCTTCGTTAAATATGTACATCGGGCTCGCCCGACGTCGGTCGAAATTCCGATCTAAACCGATAAACAAGCTTCCGCCGAGAAAAAAAAAAGTGGATTTAAGCGTCAAGAGAAATCTAATTGCATATATATATCGAACACGTTCTGTGTTAATAAATAAAAAAAAAAAAGGAACACTGCCTCTTACTGAATAATAAACACAGCACTTTGGTGTTATGAAATGCCATTTTAAAAATGCACCGCCAATTTACTGAACACAGTTTAAAAAAAAAATAAATAAAAATAATAAATAAATAAATAAAACAGAAAAAAAAGAGAAAGGAGAGAAATAAAAAAAAAAACCCGCCGCAATATAGCATCCGTTTTTACGCGTCGCGTAAGATTGCGTTTCCGTAAACTAAGTAAGCAGCAAAGTATCGTAATGAAGACGCGAAACTCGTCTAGCGCGCTCGCACGAGCGTGATTCTGCTCCGGGTTTTATTCTGCCATCTCTCGCGACGGCAGTTCGATATCCTCCACCCCCCCCCCTCCCGCGATTCAATCAAACTTTCGTCGCGGGTTTCGAAACGCCGCCTTTTCTCACGCACAATAGCGGCGACAATTCTCTCCGCGAGAGAATTCCGGATAAACTCTCTCTTCGTGCGCGTCGCGAATGACACGCGGTGATGAAAATCAATCGCAGCTAAATAGGCGGCCGCTTCCGAGCGAAACGTTTTTTTCTTTTTTTTTTTTTCCTTTTTTTTTTTTGTACATTCACATACCTGTGAACGACGTTGGCCAGGAGGTCATTGTGCCGTAACCTGTAATCGACGTCCACCTTTTGATAGTTGACTGTCAGAGTGCCGGCTCGTATGCATCTCTCGTATTCCTCGGCTGGATGGGCGCGGAATTCCCTCGCGAAGACCTCCAGGATCTTCTCGCCGACCCATCGACCTTTCGTGAATGTCGTGAAAGTGAAATAATACGGGTATACCTTACGGAGACCTGAAACACACAGCGCACGGGAGACCCGCCGTTAAGACCGATAAGAGAGAAAGATAACTATCTTTGATTCTCGTGTAAGTCGCCTTTAAATGTCACGGGGTCTTAATGGGCTATATTACGTTACATTACGTTACGTTGCGAAACGTATATTCGCGCCAAGATGTACCGCGAGAACTCTCTCACAATTAATAAGAGATTAAGGTATTATATGAGACCACATATACAGGATGTCCCATTACTGATATTACTTATTAAAAAATAAACGGCTTTTTTCTTCCTTTATTCTTTTCTAGCAAAAATTCAAGAAATGCAAATCGTTTTTAAATATTTCATCATTGTTTAATACGGTATATTTGCTATTTCTTGAATCTGCGTATAAATAAGTTGCTAGTATGCAAAATTAAGTAAATTCTATTATAATTAAATCTAATATTTAAGAATTGTATCACTTTTAATCATTTTTTTAATCAAACACATAAACAAGTTTTTATTAGAGTTGATGTAAAACAAATTGTCTTATGAATGCAAAGCGTGCTGTCCGACGAAGAGAAACTCTAACAAAAGTTCTTCCTCTATTAAATTACTCAACGTTATATATTGCAAAATATTAATAAAAAAAGAAGCGAGGTATATAATAAAATTTATAAGCCTGCAACAAACACGACATCAAAAATAAAATAGAATCTCGGAAACAATGCATTTCCGGAAATATATTGACAAAGGTGCTTATTTTTACAAAGAATAGGTAAGTAATACCGTAATATTGAGTCACATTAGAGACTTGAAGTAGTTGAAATGATTTGCTAATCTATTACCGTCATCATGTCGCCCTAAGAGTGATTGCTTTTACGAATAAAATTTACGTCAAGATTAACATAAAATCGATCGCATCCTTCTCCTTCGTAGTCTTCGAACAAAAGGACAAAGAAGAAATAGAAAAAGAAGAGAAAAGGGTATATTTAAATTTCAGGAACATCCTGTTACCCGGATATTCCAATTGACTTGGAAATTCGTGTTTTAAACGTTCCCTTACGCAGTCCACGATATACATTTCCGCGGATATTTAATTTTTTCTTTTTCATATTAAGTGAAAATTAATCCGTCGAGCCTCCGTTATACCTTCCAACGAGATTTTCATCCTAAGGGGAAAACGAAACGAACGGCAGGTTGATTAATATGCCGGGATAAGAGGAACAATTTTCTCTCTCTCTCTCTCTCTCTCAGTTTTCGAGCGCGAGGAAAGATCCTCGGCGAGAGGTTAATGAAAGATATACAGGACATTATAAATTCACGCGTGCCACGTCACTCTCGTGCGCGTTTGATAATCTGATATCCCTAAAAATTATATTCTCCGACACTTAACGTGTCCTCCCGACGCTCTTAGTCTCGTGTTGTTCCGCGATAATATTATTACTCGCACCAATATTGAAAGAGACGAATGGATAGGAAAGAACATTTCTTAAGTTTGTCCTTACAATTTAAAAGAAATACTCGGGAGAATTTTACGACACCGAAATGGCTTCCGTCATTGACGTCGATCGCCCAGGGGGTAGTTTCGCCATTTCATATAGGGTGAACTCGGGGTAAGATGGCCATAGTTTTTTAAAATGCAAAAAACATACTTTTATTTTTGTTATTTTTTAACAGTGTTTGGCATATTATCTTTACTGAAGCTTAAATTACGTAATATTATCGAAATTAAAAAAAAAATATTTAATAGAAATTTTATATTATTAAAATAGTACAACATAAGCGTTGACCATCTTACCCAACTTTTAAGGAAAAGATGACCATAGTGACGGAAAAATGGCCATAGTATTTATAAAAAAATAGTGAAAACGAAAATAAAAATTATAGGTCATATAACAATTTACATATCTTTATAATATGTCTAACGTCGATTACGATAGCTTGACTGTAATTTATTCGACGTTACAACAGTTTTTAGTGGGCGCATGAAAAACTTTGCAGGTAGTCAAAAGTAAAAGTATGATATAAGATTCACAATATCGTTATTTCGAATAATGTACGCACATAAACTACTGTAAATATCGATTATCTTTGATAATGACTAAAAAAAAAGGCACTATGTAGCGATTATTGAAAAAATTACAGCCTATGGCCATCATACCCTAGTTTACCCTACGTCTCACTTGAACGGTCTTTCGCTTTGGCACTCGCGTCGAGCGATTCTTGTGTTGTTTCCCGGCCAACGGAAGAAGAACAAAATACCGAGGGGAAGCTTGATTAATGTCCCGCCGCACGTCCAGCCGAATCAAAGGCGCTTTTTCTGCGATTTTGTATCGCTAGAACACGTCATTTAAGAAACAATCCGCCCCGTGGGAATTAATGACCGTTTCACATTCCAAGTGAAAAAAGCGTAGAATTACTTGACGCTTTATAAACGTTGCATAATTCGCAGTATAAACGTTGCATTAAAACAAAAAAAAAAAAAGATGTATATATTCTTTGCAAACTCTGTGTATTTTTCTCGACGAAGAGAATCGTATTATGATTTTTAACGTACTGCGCATATATATATATATCTTTCTTTCTTTCTTCTCCAAAGGAAAGAATAAATTTATTCTAGCTAGAGTCGAGTACTTGCGAGAACAGAATAAATAACGGAAGCATGATCGTTATACAAAGACTTTTCGAGTGGTCGTGGAAGGAAAATTGGTAGCGAAAAGCAAAAAACACATTCGCATCAAAGGGACCGCACGCGCGGTTCATGTCTGCGGAAAAGTCAGAGATAAGCCGGTAAAAGCTGACCCGTGTAAAATCGAAACGGAACAACGAAACGATGGAGAAGACCCCGGATAAACAGAAACCTTTCGCGAAGGAAAGGATCCAGCGTTTTTCTCTTCTCGTTCATTTCACTCGTTACTTTAATTAAATTGTTCTCGACACGCCGAAACGTCGACAACGATACTCGTGTACTATTCTTCGTCAGAACAAGAGAAGAGGGAGGTCATTTGACAACCGAGATGTCTCGAAAGAAGTAGCCGCGCACGACTACTAAGAGAACGATTGATCTCTCTTGAGCTTTCAGAAATAGAACCGTCGAGACGCGGTCGGTTAGCCAAGAGCTTTTCGAGAAGCGGAAGGAAATCGTCTTCGCCCATAAGGGGGGAAAAAAGGAACAAGACCGTGAAAGAGGAGAAAAAGAGGGAGGGAGAGACGCAAGAAAAAAAGAAAAAAGATTTAGGCGGCTTACATATCATAAAGGAACTTCCTCTCGGCGTCGTCGAAAAAAATACATCATCTTCAGCGAGAATATGTTGGTATTATGCAGATTCATGTCGCAGAAATACCTATCTAATTTCAATATAAAAATTCAACGACGCGACGCAGCGTTGCTGCACACAAACGCACATCTCCTTTCTTCGCATAATCATAACGAGGAAAAAAAAAAAATTCAATTAACAAGATCATAATATTAGCGGACGGTATCGTTGGGACGGTGTCGCAATTGACCGTAAAGTCGCCTTTCCCTCGGTTCGTTTATTTTCAGAAAACGGTGGATTCCGTCGAATCGACCGCGATCGTGGCTTAAAGTAATTACGATGCTATTACACACCAATGGGACACGACCGCCTTGCTCATTGCAGCGGGCAAGTAATTGCCCCCGATGTCGAGGTTGTTCCCGGGCCCTCGACATCGTACCGTATACTTTCCTGCTCCCTTTGTTCCTCCCCGCATTCCCCCGCCCCTTCTTTCCTCTCGCGCATCTTACCATTTTATTCCGTAACGTCATCCGGATTCCACGGTCTCGGTTTCTCCATCGATACTCGGCAAGGAAAATCCGTCTCGCTACGCCCACGGAATTTCACCACGGAAATCTTTTTCCCTCGTCGACTCGAGATATTCCGAGCTCTCGCATTGTCGACGTAGAATGTACATAGAAGTTGATTTTCGACCCGGAAGGATCAAACCGTCTGATGCGAGCTTGTAATTTGAAAAGAAAGCTCTTTTTTTTTTTTCTTCTCGAGAACTTTGATACATAAACGCGAAGCTAAAAGCGTTTGTATGTGTGTATGTGTGTGTGTGACTGGTATTTTATTCAATACATTTTTAATAGTACCTTCTTTAATATTTGATGCCCCAGCTAATTCAAAGATGGATTTTAATGAAATTAATTATCTTGATGTTCAATGTTGAATGAAGAATAAAGAAATATGACGAATATATTACTAGAGATTACACGTATAATTAATTTTGTTAAAATCAATTTCAGGTTTTATTTTAGAATAAAAGCTCCGCTAAAATGCTTAATTTTATTATATCTAATATAATTATTAACTTATTGTAGCGATCATACACGTAAGATATTCCCTATAATTACATTTAACATTAAACTAGCGCCAAAAGTCAAATCGATTTCGAATTTCCTTTGGAATGAGATTCCCGCGCGTTCTACTTTATTCAAACTCCGACTTAATATTAAGCATTATCGTGTCGGAGAGGAGCAGCACTAATTTCATACAAAACAGAGTGATTCCTGCTATCGATTATCGGCCGTGCCTTCGGAAAGTCAGAGGGAGCAAAGCTGCCGTCGCCGTCGCCGTCGCCGTCGTCGTGAGTCACCTCATGGAGGGGTTACTCGAGAGGAGGAAGCCCGAAGGGGTGACCCCGAGCCCTAACATCTCTCCCGTTTGGAACGGCGCCTTGTTTTACGAGTAGTAAACCAATGGCGGTGTCGTCGTGCGGGCTGCTTTGGGTTTCATTCGCTATCGATCGTTCGCACACAACACATGTGCTTATGTACGCACGGCCGCTTTTACACCAAGAGTAAACACCATCCTCCGAATTGCAACTAACTCGGCTTGCATTTTTTTGCCGCTTTTTTCCTCTCGCGACTCTCTGTTTGGATACTTTGCGTAGATGATCGCGATATAACGCTCCTCTTTTCTTTATTAAATTATATATTTATTAATATTATATATTAATTACATAATTTTTTTTCCCATACGGATTCATGTAATATTTAAATTTTATTGTATATATGTATTGTAAATAAGTTATATGTATATGTATTGCATTATATTATATTGTTTATTTGTATATTATATACCTATATATAATTATAAATTAGAATGCAAAAGATTGTGAACAAGCGTTCAATGCTTTTATAAAGTACTTGCTGTTAAATGTTTTCTTTGTTACAATATTAATATGTAATGGTATCCTCAGGCGTTTAACATCGATTTTCTAATCTACATGATTAACTAGCCAATAAAATTATTTATCCTTTGTGATTTTATTTATTTAACTCTTATTACGTGAGTAATTCACAGCCAAACGAAACACGAATCGAAAGACCTCAGCCCGAAAGTCCTGCGGGAGAAATCCAGTGAAAATAATCGTCCGTTCTTGTGAAATTCATGAACGGTACGGTGTGAGCGGCAGCTGGGTATCTCTAAATATTTTACAACGAATTTTATTGAGGAGTTACTATAAACGCCGTCTCTCTCATTCTCATATACACAAACACATACTCTCTTTCGTAAAATGAAAAACTCTTTTAATAAATACGATCTGAATTCTATATTATTCACATATCATATTTTCAATATCTACTATCCAATTAATCCATTGAATGAAAATACAAACAACAACGAATGTATCTACATACATGTAAACAGAAATAATCTTCAAATTATTATTACAGAATATAATCCATGCTCGTAATATATGCCTCTACATGCTTCAATCTAAAAGATTTTCATACCCTTAAATGCCTCGTATATATTTTTTTAAAATCTGTAATAGATATATAAACAATAAACAATATAGTATAAGGCAATATATATATAATATATATATAATAGATACTTCTATTTTAAGCATATAACTTATATACAATCATATATATGTATAATTTTATTTATTCATTTATTTATTCATTTAATAATAAAGTTTTTAAAATTAATATAAAATTTAAAAATTATGAATAAAAGTTTAAATATTACATGAACCTGTTTGAGAGAAAAAATTATGTACAAGTTTCGTAGAGGAACTTTCTGTATAATTAGCCTCTTTATAAAACGCCGTATCTAGTGCAGGTCAAAAAATATAGAAAACTTGGACCTTTTATAAAAATAAAAAAAAAAAAAAGCTAAACTATTGACAAAATGTGTGTTTGTGTATAAGTATACATGATTACCGATTCAATTTTATGTCCCAAATCATCCATTTATTTATCACATATCTCACGAAAATCGAGCGGCGTACATACACATTTACCTGTCACATTTTTATTCCGTGGCATTCGCGCGACCGAACAAACGGCAATAATAAAATATGACTTAAATCGGTCCGCGATTCTACCCTCGAAATACCGTATCGATCTCCTTCTGACCATTATATATATGTATAATTCATAACACCCCGCGTATTTCGCCTTCTCCGCGCGTATTTTCCAAAGTATCTGTGTCTCGCGCGACACGGACAGTGTCACGTGTATGTGTCGTGTTATCGCGAGTCTTTAATAATCGTCGCTCTATTACGATTGCCAAGTGTAAACCGCGGCTGTTCATTCCGCGCAACACGCGTAAAACGCATATCTACACGCAGGCGGATAACGGAAGGAAGCAGGGTCAACTCGCACGGCTGAAATCCGAATGCTAGACGCGGAGAGAACGCATCCGGCGTGTCGTGGGCTAAGCTATAAATTCGCGGACGAATTTTGCGCGAACGATATTTCTCGCTGAACAAGTCGAAACAAATCTCGTTTTCGCGAAAATCTGATTAAATTTCACGTTTTTATCTTTCTCGTAATTTTTTTTTTTTTTTTTTTTTTTGTTTTTTTTTTGTAAATATTCAATGTTAAGTAAGCGCGTTTACATTCGCGAAATACACTGATGTGTGTGAATTTCGCGATGGTGAATAGTGTGAATTTCGCGACTCACACGACGATGCCCGATGCATTGTTCCGCGGATCATCGCACCGCACGCGAATTTCATGTAATCTCGATATACCCCCCGACGTTCGCCAGTAAATCCGAGACTTGTGTTGCCATCTGCACAGGCAGACGTATGTAATTCGCGCGGAGAGATAAGATTAAACGCGGTGTGCGAGACAAGGTTTAAGATACAGGCAGGATTTATCGTTATAGAAGCGGATAATAAGGCATTGTAAAAAAATTAATAGCGGCTGCGCGATCGACGCACCGCGATTCTCGCCGAAACGAAGATTTAAACACTCACGAGTATATATATATATATATATACACACCTTGTCATTTTTATTTAGGTATCACGAGGCAACAAATGGCCACCGATGAAAAATGGTAGAGTAAAAAAAAAAGCTATCAGAATTGCTATTTAAAAATGTCAATCATGTACTCCAATTATTGCGACGTCCATGTGTGTGCGTATAGAATTTTCTACTGGCACAGGCTGGCCCCCGATCGAGCGTTACTACTTGTCACGCAGGAGTTATATACCGTTAAAAATCGGTTACGAGTTTTTTTTTTATTTTTTTTTATCTTTATCACAAATCTCGAAATAGAATGTAATACACTTTTATTATAATAATCATATATTTCTCTTTCCGATGGAAAATTTTGCATTACATCGTGAACGATGTATATTGATTCGTGAGTAGGAAATACAAAATACAATGCATCATCAAAACGCTTTCACGTTTTTATACGTCTATTTTCGGATTAATTAAAAAATACGTGCTATCGTATTTAAATTTTTAATCACAAAATTCTACCATTACCGTTGATAAGTGCGCGAGATTTCAAAACACTGTGACTGTGTGGAATAACAAACAGTTTTTCACCTTTTTTTACAGGCTACATTCGCGCGGGCATTTAATCCGTGTCCTAAATCTATCATTTAAATCCGTCGCGTCCATTTTAATGATTACACCACGATTTCTAAGTGGATCATTACGTGGCAAGTAGTTCATCGTTACAGTTAGCTAATCAATGTATACGTGAACCCTCTCTTTCTGTCTTGGACCGATGTTTAGTATATCGCGCATACGATCTATTTGTCCTCCGTCAGGTACAGGATGAAACACAAACTACCAGTAAACCAGTGTACACGTAGTCGCAAAGTTGGACGAATTCTTTGTCACGCACACGTTGTTTTCGTTGGTTCTATATGCCATCAACTTAATATGCAGAACAAGAGGGGGACCGTTGAATGTAAATTGGGTCGTTTCGAGCAAGCAACCTCGCAAGCGACTCTTTTTTTTGCCTTCAGGAAGGACGAGATCGGTTCCTCTCGCTTTTCTTAAATATAGAAAGGTAAAATTTTAACGTGGATTCATATTTATATATCAATTCTTAAGCGCGGTGCACGAAGGAAAAATTTCTTACACCGGAGATAACGTATGCATTCCCTCTCTCATTTTCCCGCGATCGGAAAAGTTCGTAGACATCAAAGTAGGAAGGTCGTAAAACTTGGAATAAACTTGCAGTCTCCTATATCACGATTCGACGGCGGCCTCTGACTTCTATTACAGTCACTATCTTCCAACGACTGTATTTATATAGCGAGCTACAGAATCTCGGGGTGGAGCATTTTCATGTCGCGTGACGTTACGTTTCAATGACACGTCACGTATTCGCAACGCTCATACTCACGATGTCATTTCTACTATCTCGTTAATTAACCAATTAAGCGATTCAGCCGAGCTTCGTTCGCATTAATTTCCGATATCCGCTGTCAAATTCATCCATCTCGCGCGACGCAATGACGAAATCCAATATTGCAAAGTAAATTGAAGGGACGAGCGAGAGAAAAATGTCACTCTTTTTCCCGGGAGAGTCAACGAATGTAATTATGTAATAACATACAAAGATATCTCCTGGATCTTAACAAGTCACTCATTTTACGTTATCTTTTTTCTACCTGCCTGCCTGTCCAGCAGACATGAAAAAGCTCATTATAATTAAATAATTAAATAACCTTAATGAAATATTATTAAATAATGAAATACATAATTAAATAAATTTAAGGAATTCAAGAAAAAAGATGAATTGTGATTCGGTGTCGTTAATTCACCGAATATGATTAAATCACCAACAATGGAATATGTCACGTGTCGCGATTGCCGCGCTCTATAACTCGAGAGCTTCTAGCATCGTCTACCGGAATGGACGCCCAGGAAATATCGCACTAGAGCTTCCGACGGCCGGGCCGTCGAACGAGCTGGTGTTCCCGCAATCGCGAGGGGCTGCCAACATATTCTCCCCTCGTAAAGAGCGTCGAATGAGAAAGTGCCAAGACTTGTCTTTGGACGAGGCGGGTACAAAGCCGTGAGGAGTGTCTTCGTGGCCAATTAGAGCGACGTACATTGGATCGTAATGCGAAGAGGACGGTACAATACTTGTCGAAAGATTTCAATTATATGACAAATAAAGAACCACTCCTCCCCCTCTCACTTGTTAATTTTCTCCTCAAACCAATCAACGATAAATTTATATTTAATTCGATTAAAATAATACAAATGTGATATTTATCTTTAAATGATCTCATAGCATCAAATAAATACTTCAAGGGAAAGGGATTGAGATATGGACGAGGTGGAAAAAGGAAAGAAGGGACTGGTGGTTAGTCGGGGCCAAATTACCGAGACCCAGGATTTCTCAGTTCGATAACGTACGTCGAGCTTCTTAACTTGGGGATAGGGTCGGATCTAGATTTGAATCACGTAGAGACCCGCGGCCTCCCCAATCTTCGCTCGTAAGTCGTAAGCGTAAGTGTACGCGAACGTGTGTGTGTGTGTGTGTGTATGCGTGTGTGTACGTGTGTCGGCCCGGGATAGCTGATCGCAGATGGCGAAGATCCCATCGTGTACAGCGCGCGACGCTATAAGCCGAACGTTTCGGATTTCGGAGCTTCCAAATCCGGCGTTTGTGTCGTTACCAAGTGTCTACTGCTACCATCGAAGCGATAAAAGCCGTAATTTTGCCCGTAATAGGACTTAGCAAAATGCAATCTTGTAGCTTCCGTCAAATTCTAAATGATATCATTACTTCGAAATTTTTTTTCCCAACAAATACCGATAATGCTAATCGCTCGTTTTTCTCCGTAAGAAATAAGAAGACAACAAGCGGGAAATTATTCTTCGACTACACGTGTGTGTGTGTGTGTGTGTGTGTATGAAACTTGGAAAGGCAAGTTCTTTTGACCTACTCCGGACAATGCGCCGCCCTTAATTCCCACACATACCTAAAGCGTCCCGCGGCGTCTTCGAGTTCGATCGAGCGTGGTGCATTTAAGGGGCGCAAGATGCACGGGGAATACAAGAGAATGGCGGGGGCGTAGTCGTGGAGAGAACATACGCGCAGCTGTCTATCTTCCAAGTGGCATTAATAGGTCTTTGTTTCACCGACAAGCGAGCGAGAGAGAGAGAGAGAGAGAGAGAGAGAGAGATGCGTTGCCCGTGCGGCTCTATTATTCGAATGTGGAGCAGATATTGGTTGTCGATATTGCCAGTCGCCCGTCTAAATATCCGATCGATCGATCCCTTTCTCGCGCGTCTCTGTAACTACCCCCTTCTCCACCTCTCTCTCTCTCTATCTCTCTCCCTTCGCCCTTTCTTCGTGCGTCTTCCGCCGACGGCAATTCCGTATTCTCGCCTCGACTTCCTTCTCATTCTCGCCCCCTTTTCTCTTTCTCTCTCTCTCTCTCTCTCTCTTTGCGCACCGCAAACGGCCGTTATCGCGAACAGCAACCCTAACTCGCGATAATGAGCTCACGTCGGCGTGCTTCACGTATCGCTCGATCCGACAATGCCGGCCGATCGTTCCCACCCGAGACGGCACCGCAGCTTTTCTCTTCATGCTGGATATAGTATACGTTAATCGCGCCAACCGACGGTAGAGAAACGGCGAGAGAAACGTCGACTCGAACTACTGAAAAGTTAATCGCACGCTCCGTATGCGGTGTCTGCACGATGCACAGGAGACTGCCATTTTTGTGAGATAAAAGCGTTAAAATTGCAATGTGTCGTTTTTGGATGTAATATTTCGCTGACCCGATAAAAATAAACATAAACGATAAAAAATTGTTCACGCGTTGTAAGAATAATGTGGATGCGAAGGCGTAGCCACAATCGTATAAGATAAAGTTTATCGAATAATTTCCATCTCACCCGCGTCTATCAGATTCTTCATATATAACGTTAAAAAAGCATCCATACACTGAAAAAAAAATTATTTAATCTAAAAAAACTATTTAGTTCAATACGTTCAAACAGGTATTTATTTAAATTAAGCAAAAATATATTTGAATTAGTAAAATATATTGTCTATTTTACTATTCAGCAATATATTTTATCGATTCAAATATGTTTTTACTTAATTTAAATAAATTAAGCAAAAACTTATTTGAACGTATTGAACTAAATATTTTTTTAGATTAAATAAATTTTTTTTCTCAGTATACTTTTATTTTCCTAATAAGTAGTATTAATCTAGAGAGTAGCAGCTATATTACAAGCTTTTTAAAAAAAGTCAGTCTTTCAAAAATAAAACAAAATTTTGATTGAAAACAGCGTTTTACTAAAAATCTTAATTTTTGAATAAAAAAATTGCATCAATTAACAGACCCACGTTGATATATATAATATCTTAAAATTTATATTCTTATCCAACAATAAGTATGTTAATTTTAGAATGTTTGCAATTCAACTCCAGATGAATTACAATAAAGAAAAATTGTTATCTCTTGATCCCATAATATTGCCGCACTGCCGGAGGAAACAAGCATATGTATTCGATTTGCTTCAATCGGTTAAAATCGTTAAAACGTTTGCCTGAAACGACGGATAGAGCGTCCGTTGGCGAAACTGGAAAAATGTCGCGGTAGCACGAATTCATGAAAACGGGAATAGAGCGACGTCTCTACGGTATTCGCATCGATTATCGGACACACATATTGGCAGCACACGATGGACCCGATAATTCCCCCTCTCGTCGAAATGGTAATTTAATTATCCCCCGGTCAGCTTTTCCATTTCCAGCGCGCGATCTCGGATTTCTCGCGTTCCTCGCCGTCGCGTTATCACTGATTCGTCGGCCATGGCCGACGGATAATGAGCTCTCTCGTGTCTGCCCGTTCATGTATCTGCGTTTGATAATTTTGCAGGAAGCGAGAATACGGAGAGCTTGCTCTCTCTCCATCTCTCTCTTTCAAGTATCCGGTTACTCCAATCGCGGGACATATATTGGCACAAGATAAACCAACCGAATCGAAATATATTGACTTAACTGCCATACAAATAATATCTTTCACGTATACCGGAGAGTTATACGCGAGTTTGTACGTTACGCGACAGTTTTATTCTACAAAGAGATATATAAAAGTTGTTCGACAAGGGCCGTACCAGCATACGAAGCGAATATACGCTATTGTAGTCGTTTGAAGCTTCCTTTGAATTTGCCACGGGGCAATTCTTATATGATCGAAAGATTAAGATAAGCAGTTGCTTTTGTTGTTCGATTTGAATTTTACATTTACAGGTGACAGAATTTTTTAAATTTTATTTACGACAAGTATTCAAAAAGTTGAACGAAGAATTTAAAAAAATGCAAAATATTATTTGAAGAGTATATTATATTATATTATATTTTAAAAGATATTTCGACATATATTGTACTATTATTATACTTGAAGAATTTATCTTAGAAATTTGGCAAAAATAAATAAAAATCATATTTGAAAACGATCGTTTAGCTTATCTAAATTGTTCGAAAATTCGAAAATAGTGAAAAAATTGGAAAGGAAATATACGTTGAGGCCTGGTAAAATCTGTTGCATCGCAGTTTTCACTTTATTCCGTCCTCATTTTTCGGATTCGATTTTCCCACTTGTCCTCGTTTCGACGATCATCGACGAGGACGAGCGAGAAAGTCGACTCGGATTATCGCAGCCAGTTGTGCTTATCTTGGGGATTAGCCGCGATTATTTGATTCGCGGTTGGCGGACTCGCGCGCACGAGTGTAAAGCCAATACTGTTGTTGTAAATTAACCAATTCCATTTAAGGCAACCGCATACGTTTTTATCGTCGAAAGAGAGCTCTATCTCTCGGCTATCGTTGATTCGCTCTCGGCAAAGCGGCCGGCAAACTAAATTTGACGCGCACGAATAACTCTGTGTCGTAATCTCTCGACCGGAATGCGAGACGAAAATCACAGAGCGACGCATTAATCCGCAGTATTAAAGGCGGCCTTGGGGTCGCGAGAGGATTAAATTCGAAACGACCAACACAGGAGATACTGACCGTGCTCCACGTAATAACTGGTCTCGTTGTATCGCTCGTCCGTGAATCCCGGCCTCTTCGCTTTCAGCGCTTTCGTTTCCAATTTCGCCTGGAACAAAGAATGTAGTAGAGATAAGTGACCGGCCTGGAGGAGGGGGGAGGGGGAGGAGGAAGGTCAGCCCACGGTTGCATACGACTCCGCAATGTCTGGTATATGAAATAACCGCGCGTTCTCCTCTATACAATGACACACATAAAAACGGCATAAAACAATAGAATTTTACGAGACAATAGAGAGCGGCCGCGACGCTTTAAAGATAGCGAAAAGTAATAGAAAACGAACAAATATCATTTCGTTTCCAAGTACGTATATAACGGCGCAATGATAATGGCGTGAAAGTACCTCGGCACTTATCGAATATCCCCTTAACTCGAGGATGGAAATTTTTATTTTCTGTTACCGGAGTTTCGACCGTTCCGCAGTTTTTACTCGCCGGGCAAAAATCGCGGTTACGCCGAATATATGGCGGTGCCTCGATTAAAAACGTAGATATACATAGGTCCCGGCGTTATTTGTCACTTTACGACTGAAATAAAGGACGCAGTAGATAAGTGGAGCTAGTCAGACTTTGCGCGAGAGTCGCGTGAGCTGACGTATGGCGACGATAAATTTATCGTGCAAAAAAATGCGGCACATTCCCGGGACAATAAAGAGACGCGGAATCGCGCTACGACGACGCGCGGAAAGTGAAAACTCACGGCGCAGTTTTGCGACGCGGTTCTTGTCTCGCTGGACCCGCTTATTGAATTATCACGCGGACGTATATTTATGATGACTCGAGAAAAATTCCGCGGGATTGTGTCCATCGAGATAAGATACAGATTAATCATCGTCGGATGAAAGGCGAATGTATAATATACAATGCGTCGTCATAATGCGTGAAAATTCAAATTCAGGGAGGAGAGACATGCGCCGAGACATGAATCTCGCGATACCTACATATACCGGTGATAAATCTCTTTCTGTCCGCCGAAAGTTTCGTCCGCAACGTTTATCTCGTAAAGTCGCGCGATTTCGAAATATTCTCGACAATGCGACGCGACACACGTGCTCGCTGAAATTTACGTACGACATGGCGAAAATGGTGTGCGAGAACGTCGTAAAATCTGCCACTGGTGGCCGCTGTTACAAAACGTCGACGTCGCGTCGCTGCTGAGTGCGAGATAAGTGTTGCACAATCTTGCAGAAATGCACTACGATTAAGGCGAGGCGAGAATACGCGAAGGAAATCGCGTCGCGCCCGCGTGGTGCCTAATTAAAAAGTAAAACCGTCCTACAAACTTCGCGCAACGTGTAACACGCTACGTGCACGCGCATATAATGCCCTCTCTTTGCATTTTCCGGCTTGTGTTACCTCGCTTTAGTCTGAAATCCAGCGAACCGTGACGTTTCACGATAAGGAATACGCGCGATTAGCAAAACAAGCGTAAATTGCCGATATACACACGTTTATTCGTAGATTGAGAATTGGAATATTTCCTCGTTCAAATAGGGTCAAAAACTCGGGTAAGATGGCCATTGTTTTTGAAAATGCAAAAAACATACTTTTATATTTGTTATTTTTTAACACTGTTTGGCATATTATCTTCACTGAAGCTTAAATTACGTAATATTATTGAAATTAAAAGGAAAATATTTCATAGTACAACATAAGCATTGGCCATCTTACCCAACCTTTAACGAAAAGATGACCATAATATTTAGAAAAAAATAGTGAAAACGAAAATAAAAATTATTACTCTCATAAAACAATTTACATATCTTTATGATATGTCTAACTCCGATTACGGTAGCTTAACTGTAATTTATTTGACGTTACAACAGTTTTTAGTGGGCGCATGAAAAACTTTGCAGGTAGTCAAAAGTAAAAATATGATAAAAGATTCACAATTTCGTTATTTTCGTTATTTCGAATAATGTACGCACGTAAACTACTGTAAATATACATACATCGATTATTATCTTTGGTAATGACTAAAAAAGCGCACTAAGTAGCGATTATTGAAAAAATTACAGCCTATGGCCATCATACCCTAGTTTACCCTAATTGTCCGTACATTGGAATGCCATTTGATTGTCAAGAATGTTGAAAGAATTCTTACATTAAACGTTATATACATAATTCAGAAGATAATACAAACATTATATTCAAGACAATCAAGTATACAAAATTCTCTACAACCTTGACAAACAAAGCGAAAATATCATGTTCGCAAGTAGTTTGCTCCGCGAGTGACCATCGGACATTCCGCATAAATATAATAGAACAGGAAACCCAAGATAACTATAGCGCTCGTTTGGCAAAAAAGAGGCCTTATTCTCACATTCTCTAAAGGGATCATTTTAATTTCAGATCGTTAATTAAAATTAATAAACGACATCCGGCACGTTGCGCCGGACGGAAGAGCCGCGCCTTTCGTTCGAAACAACCGACGCATTACGTTAATGGATCCTAATATTCCTGTACGCGACATGTTTTAATTAACGCGAACATAATTAGTCGAAATCGCGGGTGCATCGGACCGAAGTAAATCGGATTACACGGGACGTTGCACGTTAAATTTTCGATCGGCGCGATCGCACGCGGTTGATACGCGCCTGATACAGCGGTATCGATGGATGTCGATGGGGAAAGATTTCTCTTCGCGCTTACGTGTTCATCAATGATTATCGGCCAGCGCGGACATTGCGGACTGGCAGAATGTAATTAAGGCTGCCGCAGAGTCGCGAGCGATGGAAAATCTCTCGTGAAGCGATAATATCGATCGTAAATCGAATTACATATGTATTAAAGAGTGATATTGTTACAGAGAGACGCACACGATACATATTATTTTAATTGTAAGATATTTTTCCTAGTTTAATAAAACAAAAAAAAAAAAAACTGTCAAGCATATGTATTTTTCGCTCTCCAATTTAACCTGCCATAACAACAATTTCTGCGAATATTTTACGCCATTATAATGCATAGCACGCCGCGCTCGCGTTTTTGCATCGATGCTTCGTCGTGCGTATTACTAGTTAATTGTAATTTGCAATAATGACTGGCTATTTTAACCTCACGAGAGCGAGACAACGGATATTAAATGGAAACATTTGTGAAAATTAATATGTATATTTATTCGTCGGCGTATATATACATATATTGTTATTTAGGAAGGGGGTAGGCAACAAACAGTTTGTTTCAAGAGTGCTAATTGTAATGTTTCATTGAAAATGCATTTCATAATATACGATGACTCGAAATAATCAATTAACGTAATCAATTACGTGTAATTGGTTACGCGTAAGAAATATTTACAACCAATCAAAGACGAGTACGATCCGTGCAATAAAAAATATGAACAAAATGTGATTAAAGTCAAATGTAAAATGCAATAGAAAAAAAACAATAAGTTTCTGAAGGAAGATGTCTCTAACCACATCTATAATGAAACGATCAATCATTCGTGATATGAAACAATGAAATCCTATGTAGATATATATACAATCAAAATCATGTATTACAGAATAAATTTCTATCGTGACAATAGGTGTAATAAATTCACTCACGATGTAGCATTTCATTATATTGACAGTAGCTTTTGATCCGACAACAATCGCGTGTTCGTTCGTTTCATGTGTGCTTAAAAAAAAAAAAAAAAAACGAAATAATCAAACAATAAAATAATCCAACTTCGACACTCGGTCGAGTAGCTCGTTAACCGTAACGAGGCTGCTCGAAATTTTCGCTTAAATAATTAACGCGTCGTTACACGTATTGTTTGTGATCTCGGGTGAAAACGTTAGTCATCGCCGTAACCGTAAGAGAGAACGAGGCTGATGACAACAACGATAACGACGACGATGATGACGGCGTCGACGACGAGGAAACACGAGACTCTCCAAAGTCACAAAGAGCACAGAGTTACCAGACTCGACGCCGGAGGGGCGCGCGAGAAGCGGAGTAGCACGAAGGAAAGAGGGAAACAGACGGAAAGAGGGATAAAAACCACCCTCTTGGTTTCTCCATTTAAGTCTCTCGCGCGACGATATATCCTCATCCACACGAATTTTCGCGCCACTCGGCTCGCTCTCTGGACTTTCGGCTGTATCGACCGGCCCTAAAACATCCCTCCCTTTCACTCTCCAGCCTCGAACGACCCCCTCGCTGTCTCTCTCTCTCCCTCCCTGCCACTCCGAGTCTGAATCTACCTCCGTTCGCGAGTTAGCGACGGTCTCTCTTGCTCCTGGAGAACGATCGACCGCGTTGCTTTCATCGTCTGAGGGTTTCCTCGAAGTCCTGACGCCCGTTCGCTCTCTATCTCTTTCTCTTTCTCTCTCGTTTACCACCGGCGATGTGCCATTTAAAGGCTCATGCTTCGCCGACTTTTCCAACCTGCATTGGCCTTTGATAGATCCTCACCAAAGTACTAGCCGTAGTATTAGGTATATTTATATTAGAGGAATTTATACAGGAGAGAGAGAGAGAGAAAGAGAGAGAGGGAGAGAGAGTGTCCTGTAACATATACGTGCGCTGTAATATTGAATGCAAACGCGTAGGATGGAATGCACACGGATGTAGCAAGACAAAGAGAGACATACCAGAGGCGATCCGTGTGCGCGTGCATTCCGATTTCGGGCATGGCGAATTCTATCGCGTGTTCGAGCACGTGTAATGCGGCGTGACACGCATTATGACGTGTACCGTTCGTAAATAGGTCGTAACAAAGACGAGAGGGCGTTCAAAGTCGATCTTACGCCCGCGATAAGATTAACGACCGTCGTAAAACAACGAGCTTAATCATCCCTTTACGAAGAGGCGACAATATCTCGAGCGCTCCGTCGTCGAGCCGCGACCTGTCATCGCGTCATCGTGTTGTGTGCGTGGCGCGCGTATCCCCGTGTATCTAATTTACGACGCACGCCGCGACAACGAGAGCTTTACGCGAGCTCGGCGAAATAAATTACTTTTGCGCGCCCCGGTATAACGTATCGTCTGTCTCCTCACCTCTCGCCCGAGAGAACGCGGGAATGTTTCTTTCCACCTGCGACGCCCCCGAGGAATCTCGCGGGCGAGCAAGAGACGGAGCACATCCGAGCGAGAAGGAATAAATCCGCGACGCCGGATAGGAGGGCGGATACGACTTCGAGCGTAATGTACTTTCTCGGGTCACGCCGTTGTCGAGTAAAAAGAGTAACGAGATTGTTTGTCCTTCCTGTGTGTACACACGTATATTGCACGCGCACCAGCCACGCAGACACCGCGCCTCGAATCCTCTGGCACGGCTTGTCGCCGCCTGTTGCTGCCGCGCTTCTGTTTAAGTTTAAGACGACGATTGTTTCATCGGAATCAAATAGCTTTATCGCACGTTTGATTGGAAAAAGGAAAAGATACTTTTTTTTTTTTTTTTTTTTTTTTTTTTTTTTTTTCTATTATATCTCTCTTGTTTTCTTCTATATCCTATAGGGCAAACTCGAGTAAGATGGCCATAGTTTTTTAAAATGTAAAAAACATACTTTTATTGTTGTTATTTTTTTAATAGTGTTTGACATATCATCTTCGCTGAAGCTTAAATTACGTAATATTATCGAAATCTTGACAAAAAATCTTTACAAATGAAAAAAAAAATACATCAAGTTAAAATCGATTATACGGCTCAAAAATAAATGAGATCAGTACAGACAATACGCCAAGTGTTAAAGGTATATCAATTTTCGCAAAGTATCATTTGATGTAAAATTTATCGTAGTTTGAAAAAATTTTAAATTTAAAATTTAAATTTTATTGAAAAAATTAAAGCCTAGGGCCATCTTTTCCGTATGGCCATCATACCTTAGTTTACCCTTAGTTACCCTCGTCTCGATCTTCCTTCGCGCGATCACAGTTTATTTTCAGTAGAACGCATAATTGCCACGGGGAAATATATAATTTTAAAATATACACGTATATTTTTCAACGTATATTAAAACGTAGGAAAAAAACAACGCCTTAAGTGCGAACTTAAACGCGCGCACACATATACACACACACACACACACACACACACACAGCTTCGGGTTTACTTAGATCAATGGCGGATTAACGGAGCCATTGCTCGGCCAGAGTCGCTCGAGACTTCCCAAGCGCAGCCTTGGGCAATTAATTTCCTGGCTATCTTAGCTTAACTCGAAGCGAACTGTAAACTACTGTTGCGAGAGAACGGGAAGATAAGGAAAAAAAAAAAAAAGGAAAAGAAAGATAAACAACGTACCGATGGTAATCGCGGATTAATCGTGGGGAAATTATTGGAAGAACGCGGAATAAATCGCGCATCTCTTTCGCGAGATGCGTTGCGAATAAATTAATTTCGATTATTTTTATCCGTGATGTTTCTGCTCATTATACAACCAGTCGATTGAACACCTTCTGCTCAATCGCTCCAACGAATGCGCATTAACAAACAAATACAACGAAGCAATCGACGTTGCACCAAAGTAATCTATCTATAAAAAAAAAAAGAAAAAAAAAAGAAACATAAAGAGGTTGCATAATGCCTCTCGGCGAATCCGTGCAAATAATGTGAGCTGAAGATGATATTCCGACGAGATATACCGAGATATATAAACACCTTTTTATACCAAGGACGGGGTTAAACTCCATCGCGGCGACTTCGGCGCAACGTCGTTAACTCTCGTAATCCGCGCGAAGCTAAACGTCAAAGGCCGACGGCGACTTGTCAACGACAGTGACAAACTCGGGTTTCTCAAAGCGACGCCCCCCCCGACTGGTCGCCTCTCGGCAACGTTTATTTCGTTAATGAGCGACCGTTGCCGCGCGCGCGCCCAGCAGATTAATGAGGCCGTGCCTCGCGGCTGACGCTACGGTGCGTCGAATATCGATGAGAAGGACGGAATACAGGGGGAATGGATGGTAGGTGGGTACACACAGAGCACACATACACGATATAATCTGTTCCTAACTCGCCCGCCGCGCCGTCCTGACCGACTCTCCACATGAGTTACGAGTTACGAGGGCACGAAAATGGACGCCGAATTGGAGTAGATAGGTAGATGCTCTCCGATATAACCGCGTAACGCGTTAATTGCGTTAACTATCCTAGATAGCACGGAGTACGCACGTGCAACAACGACGGGAGTATCGTACGCGTCGGATCAGAAGCCGCCGTTAAAGCGGATTTCATTCGAAAAGTTGGCCTCGCGCGCACGAGACGAAAACAATTAATCTTCTCTTTCTTCAGCTTCTAGAACTAATTCAAGTTGCCGAAGAGCTTGAAAGGCACCGAATAACTTGTAACTCGATAGTGTCCTTGAAGCGCGAGGAGCATTTCTCATCTTCTAATTTCAACGCAACCGTCTCTGGTGCTCGACTGCACTGTGTAATCTATTAAATGGCTCGTCAAACACAGTCTGCGCAAACAAGCTCACACTTACCTTCTTTAGATCCTTGCTAGCATCAGCGTCTTCGGCTTTTCGCTTTTCCGTGATCTTTGGCGTAGGCACCGCGACCGTCGCCTCCCGCAACGGCTTCAGATCGACCTGCGACAAGAGCAAACGTCTCTCATTATTATTCTGTGTATCTTGCATTCATAATACGGGACGCTAAAATGGCACGTGGTCTTAATTTTCCAAATTTTTCCTCGCAGTCTGAGCAGCACCCGCATAAGACAAATTGCGATAGATTTAACGGCTCGGAATGTTCGTCGGAATGGACACAATGGACACAATGGACAAGGCATCATCGACCATTGTGCATCCGAATGTTGCCGCGAGCGGGCACGCGCCAAAAGCTTTGGGTGCATCGATTTATGGTAATCCGGTTAACTCGTCTCTATTTTACGGACGCGTTTACGTTCTACATACTAATCCAACGTTAATGGGACGAGTAAATACAGAGAGCAATCCCCCCGAGAGAACCCGGCGAAAGAGCTTGATTTGGCGCTTGATAATTCGACACTGCTAACGCACCCTCCCTCCCTCTCTCTCTCTCTCTCTCTCTCTCTCTCTCTCTCTCTCTCTCTCTTCTCTCGTTCGGTAATTACTCAATTCGCGAAAGTACAGGCAGGACAAACGGAAGGACAATCAATCGCTCGATTAGGGATTTACGTCAAATCTTAATCGAGTACATGGACGTTAACAGAAACGTGACTTTTGAAACTTTACGCATGCGTGCGAAAGAGAGAGAGAAAGAGGAAGTCAGACGATGCCTAATTAAGTAGCTGTTCTGTGTTCACCTTGCTTACGTTAGAAGCGTATATAATTTAGTCTCGGTAATTAAATTAAACGACGAACGTGAGGTGCGCTCCGCTTTCAACGCTCCACTTTCCTACGCTTTCTGCATTCAAAACGAAACAAGGCTAATACTCGGGACTAGTAAGAAAAGAAATGGGGAAACAAAAAAATCGTACGTAGGTAATTGCAGAAAGTGCAGTTAAAACGAAGAGACTTATGGGATACGTGGAAGAATTTTAGAATTCGCGAATCTTAGTATCTCCTCTTCTCCTTACTTTCTCCCCCTCCCCCTCGTCTCCTTCCTTCCTCCACCGCTGGAAGTGTAAATGCAGTTCAACTAAGGGTTAATACAATTACGCAATCGCATGTCTCGCCATTTGCATAATGAGAAATTAACGGGAATTACGTTGCATGTCCAATTAGCCATTCGTAATGCTGTCACCGAGATTACGAGACTACGGGGGGAGGGGAGGGGGAGAAGGGATTTAAAATAGGAAAAATAACACGAGATATTTCGATGGAAGAAATTCGAAAAGCAAGGACGAAAATTCGAGAATGTGCGTCACACGTACGATGCGCATCGGAAATTCAAACATTTCTCTCCCGTCGCGATTATCATTGATATCGCGCCGGTCCACCGGATCCCCATCTCGCAATTCATCGTGAACATCAACATCAAAATCGGCGCGGCTGAAAAATGACGGGGCGTTTGGAGGTTCACGCCGATGGAACCGCATTACGTCCGCATGGCCGGCACCATCGAATCGAGAATCCAAAGACCGATGGAACACGTGGGTGCCGTTCCGCAAACGGATTCGCCGCAAAATTCAATGCGAATGAGGCCTTAGGGTCGCTAGGGTCGCCCCTGACAACGCCCTTGCCTGCATTGCGGCTCTTTCTCTCCCTGTTGGCGATATCCTTCCACCATAACGGCCGCCGGGAATGTCTTGAGGAGAGGACCGAGCAAATTTATATACGATAAGAGACTTATATGCGAGCTTGTGAGTCGTGAACAGGTCCCGGGCTATCCCGATATCGTCAAGTGAATTCCGTGAGGGGATAAAAAAAAAAAAAAAAAAAAAAAAGTAAAACGGACTCGAAAGGCGGAAGTAATTTATGTTCATCTTAGATGCTCTTTCGCGCTTTCGCTCTTTTGCCCGCTGAATTGGTTTAGAATCCTCGGCGCGATTCGTCTCCCTTAAAATAGCCGAAAACGCGGCAAACAAGACCCAAGAGATCCAGTTTCCAAGGTACGTGACTGCGCCGCGTCTCTTTGTATGTGTATGCGTATGTGTATGTATATGTGCACAACTACATTATGGTTGAAAACTTTCCTCTCCGTATGAGACGGAAAGGATGACGAATAACTGCTCGACGTCTCGCGCTACCAAGTTTCTCCCCTCCGTTAGATTCTGCAAATGCGCTATTATTACGTCACATTTTAACGATAAATCCCTCCTCGACAGATGTGATTTTCGTTTAACGGAAATTTCGCAGACATACGCCCGCTTGAATTCATGCAAAAATATTCATCGTAGAGAATTGATTTCTGCGAACCTCAAGTTTCGTGAATAATCGAAAAATAAAAGCTCGAAAATTTTGTAGTAACGATGTAACGAGAAGCTGGCTATATTACATGGTCGCTATATTTATCGACCCGTCTCGCGAGAAAAAGATTTCCGAGATAAAGCGACCGTCGTTCTTCGCCAACGTCTCGCTCCTGATACGTATTTATGAATAAAGCCCAGCCGGCGGCGACAAAAGGGAAACGGAAGCGTCGTTTCCCCTTCTTCCCGAGAAAACGAGACACCCGGGATTCATCCATCACCAACGATATAATTGAGAAAGAGCCTCCATTTCAGGATTTACATTTTAGCCACCGAGGCCAGGACTCAATCTAGCCGTTTATCCCGCGAACGAGGGACAGGCGGAGGTAAAATACACTTCCGAGTCATTAGCGGAAGTCCTCGGCTTTTGTGTCCCCCCTCCCCTCCCCCGCGATGCCACGAATTTTTCATCAATTTCCGCAGACGCCATTTCGCATCGTACTAAATTGCTACGCTTATCGGCTTATATTTTGCGCGATCCATAAAACGAAAAAACTCCATATTTCCGACATCGAAGGTTCGACTGTGTTAACTGCTGTATAATATTGTATTAAATCCCGTATGAATATTCAGCAACTTGCAAGTTTTCGTAAGAGATATTGTATCTATAGGTTGTTTAAAAAAGAGACCACACATATTCCGAAAGCAAGCAGTATTAATCAAAACGAGAAAAAGTTTAGTACACATCTTACAATTAATATCTTTGAAGATACAAACTATTTTTTTATTTGAAATCTTTATCCTTTTATTGATTGTCTCATAATGCAGTAAACAAAAGAGTGTACTTAATAATTTTGCAGTTAATAAACATAACTAAATAATAATTTATAATTAGGAATTGTGATTATAGCTATCAATACGATATTTATATTAAACGGAGAATAGTAAGGTTTAGTTAAAAAGTGTATTTAATTAGTAAACTTATTTTTTTCACACGTGAAGCGGTAGATATAATTTCCTGTTACGGTTTAGCCAACGAAAATAAATCTACAAAATTCGGTTTAGAAGACATGTATTTTAGAATGTTACTAAACTTTTTTCCTGATTTTGATCAATACTATTCTGTTCTCAAAATATCTACTGTCAAAATATTTATATACCGACTGTGGACCCTTTTTCCTTAACATTTTGTATCTATCCGATTTTCGAAATATCATAAAGTCGATCTGAATCGAATTGTTATCCGCTTATTGTTGGAGTTCTTGGACTTACGTACGTAATTAATAAAGATGACGATTATTTTTAGCGCAATGATCGTGCGCTACTTTGATCACCCTTGAGTGAAGCCGTCACCCAGAAACTTGTCTTTCACCGTTGCCTTGACTGTATACGACTTTGACACGATATAATTCTACGACTCGATTAATCTAGATGCAAACATGTTGCATTACGATTGATGTTTGATCGGCAATTATATCGCTCAGATTAGCGCTTAGCACTGGTTCGTTAGCGTTTATGCGTTATTACGGCGTCTCGATATATAATTTCCAAAATGTAATTTCCAGATTGACGTTTCTAGCGTTCACAATGACAAAGATCACGTGAAATTGGGAAACAAGCTTTGGCGCGCTTTCGAATGATTGATCGAACGGCGTATTATTAAGTCGATTATCATAGCAATGGATCATATCATTAACGACGTGAATGCATCCTCCGTTAATATCTGCATACATATTTCAAGGTATATGCATGACTGGCTTAATGATTCGTAACCGCTGTAGCCGTTGATTCGATGCTTATCATTAATGTTGAACATATTCGACCAAAACATCGTTCCACGTGCGTGATGTGTCGAAATATAAGGCGATATTAATTTTTACACCGCAACCGTGTCAAACTTTGCGCGAAAAAAAAAAAACTTGCAGGCTCAATTTTTCAACGGAGCGAAAAAAAAAGATATTTGTGTCGGGTATCATCGAGCCGCGTTAATTAATAGTCGCTCCGGGTAAAACGACTGTTCCATCGACAACGGGAGCAATAATTGCCATTGGGCTGACAAAGATTTATCATTTACCGCTGCGTTGCACTATAACCGAGTAATCGTTAATCTTTATCACAAAGAAGCTCGACACCGCACGAGCTATATAACACAATAATATTAAAAGGATATAAATATTAAAATCATGATATATCGATGCATAAAAATACTGGCATTTGGAAGTGTATCGCGTAAGAGAAAAATATGTAGGAGGGCCGTAATCGTGCTAAAAGCCAGATATTTTCTACGTTAAAAAATCGTTACGAATTTATGATTAAGATAGGGTAAAGTCGGGTAAGGTGGCCATAGTTTTTTAAAATGCAAAAAACATATTATCTTCCCTGAAGCTTAAATTATGTAATATTATCGAAATTAAAAGGAAATTATTTAATAGAAATTTTATATTATCAAAATAGTACAACATAAGCATTGGCCATCTTACCCAACTTTTAACGAAAAGATGACCATAATATTTATAACAAAATAATGAAAACGAAAATAAAAATTATAGGTCGTATAACAATTTACATATCTTTATAATACGTCTAACGTTGATTACGATAGCTTGACTGTAATTTGTTCGACGTTATAACAGTTTTTAGTGGACAAATGAAAAACTTTGCAGGTAGTCAAAAGTAAAAACATGATTCACAGTATCGTTATTTCGAACAATGTATGCACAAAAAAACTACTGGAAAAATCGATTATCTTTGATAATGACTAAAAAAGCGCACCATGTAGCGATTATTGAAAAAAATTCAGCCTATGGCCATCATACTCTAGTTTACTCTATACTGTGTAATATGTAAACAGGGACATTTCGGAGAGAACGGGCGAATTTTATCAAAACGCGGGCAATTCGTGGAGAAGCAATTATCCTCGTGTCTTGTGCGGCGACATTAGATTAAATGCGAGACCAGCACGACGAGAGAAGGCACGTAACGCGGTTGTTTTTGCATCTGTGTCTTTTTCTCCAAATCCGGAAAGAGTAATTCGGAGCAAAGCGAGCATGAGAACCAACAATGAGCGGGTGTGCAAGCGTTATAGTCGCAACTTCGTTAAACTTGGGATGCCTCATTTCCTAATGGACGCTTTTCTCTCTTTTCCTCTCTCTCTCTCTCTCTCTTTGCTCTCTCTTTATTTTATTCGTTTCTTTCTTCCTCTCTGTTCTTTTTCTCTATCTGATATATCACAAACTAGTTAAAGCACTACTCCGCGATAGGCGCGTTTCGCGATTAGATTGGCGAAATTTTTTATAGCAGTTACACTCGCAAGATGTTATCTACGTTTCATCCTCTTTGATCAATTTGGAGTCAGTGACAGCACGATGGGAAAAAAAAAAAAATAAAAAGAATTGAACGAAAGAGCCACTAGACGAACATCTTATTCCTCATTTAATTTTCATTTCTGATCAAGAAATTCCGAATTGATCGTAAAACTTGTAAACTTCAATTTGCAATTACTCGCTAAATGAGCAACTAAACGAAGTAGTAATAAAAGTCGTAATATCATTTAAAGTACCTTGTACATCTAATTTTTACTTCTAGAAAATATAACATCGTAATAAATTATTCCGAATGTGCGTTATATTCCTTCGAAAACTTTCTCTCTGTAACTACAACAAACTTACAATTTGTCTAGTAGCACGCGATCATTTACTGTCGCCATTTACGGTTCATTGAATTGTCGTCGCGGCAATTACAATCCACCAAGACCAAGCTACTGCCTGTTTGATTATCCTCGTAATTTATAGTGAAAACTGCTGCCTGAAATATTAATGCACGTATGAGAGAAAATTACGCGAAAACAGTGCGCGCATCACGAAGGCCCATTGTCCTTTTACGTATACCGGATTTTGATCATCACCGTAATATTTTATCACGTAAAACGAAGTTGTTCTTATGAGGAAAATTTACGCTTCGGTGTCTGACAAAGTAAAACAGTCTTTCGTCGCAAGGTATATAAATTAACTCTCTCTCTCTCGTCTAGGAAATAATTCAAAGCAAAATTTCGTAAAATATAGCGTTAAGTAAAGGACACTATCTTGGCGTAATAATATTCCACGTTTTACTCTTCAAAGTATTCGACAAATACATTTAACAATCGTTAATTTTTAAAACAAACGTCGCTCCGAGATACTTTCCGCGACTGCGTGAAAAGAATTGATTCGCAAAATCTCGAGTGATAAAACATGACGTTGCGCTGTAAAATATACGAATATACTTTTTATTCGCCCGCGATATAAGTCTCTCTTCTGGACAGTTTGACCTTTCGCGAACGACGAGTCGCCATCCCGGGTATAAAACTGAAACTGTTTTATCAATACGAACGCGGAGCGAGAGAAGGAAAAAAAAAAGTCGCGTCGCGTCCTTCCATTGTACGTACTGACGTGACGTAATCTGCAAGTCAACGATAATTTATTCTCATCCCGACTTCCGACGAGATGTCGCCGACGAAAACTGAGACTCGACATCCGTGATGCGACTCCTCCGTCAAATCGTGTACGGAGTTTCAGCGCGCATCTAGTTTACGGGGAGAAATGCGCTCTCTCTCTCTCTCTCTCTCTCTCTGTCTCAAAGTGACAAACTAAATTCCGCAAAGCGATATAATCACCGCCCTTTACGATTCCAAATGTACCATACACTCGTGAATTCGAATCGAGTCGACATGTACGCTAAATGCGCACACAAGACGAAGGAAACTTTCCTAACACGATCAATAAGTTAAATTGCGATCGGTCATGGAAATAGATTGCGAACGAACGTATACATCCTGGTCTCTGATAGGATTTGTTTCAGCTTTATACGCATAACATTTAAAAGCGTAACGTTAACATAGAATTGATGAATCGAGCATGAGATTTAGAATCATTGGTTTCTAAAAAGAGACTACTTTGTTACAAGTATATATATATATATATATATATATATATATATATTTTTTTTTTTTTTCAACATTAGAAACGTTTGCCGATTCTTGGCTTAAACCGTCTCTCGCACAGACTCATAAAGTATGCAAAAACAAAATGTAGCGTAATACCTGGCTACCATAAATATTTCGCAAACGGCCGAAGGATCTTCTCTTCGAGTGGCTTTAGAGAATCGTCCACATGCATAAAGTACGTCGATATAACAGAGTCGCGTTGCATCAGACCAGAAGATACAAAGATGATATATCTTCACGTCTGGTGCAGGTTAACTTATTCAACCGCTCGCTTCCTCCTGGAATATATTTCGCGAAGTTTCTCGCAAAGAGAGAATTCACAATTTTACATCGTGCCAAAATAATTGCATGTACATAAAATTGTAATCCTCAAAAAAAAATTCTACGACTGCTTCGGCAATTCTTTTTTTTTTTTTTTTTTTTCTCGTGAAAAATCAACCTTGCATTGTCCGCGCATTGTTTAAATGTCTCTATCGATTTATAACGTTTATAACAGCAAACACATGTCGGTGCTCGTATGCGTTTCGGATCGAACAAGATGTTAAACTTTGCGTGTCTTCGCGCAATCAGACATTTCCACTTCAATGTGAGTCGACGATACATGAGAAAGTTTGTTGTAACTGCACGAGCCATTATGGCAAAAATCATTTGTTCTTCCGAGAGATTGGCGATAAAACGGAAACCTTTTTACTCGAGTAACGCGCACGATGAGCGATAAATCGTGCGTAATAGGATGGGGATGAATTTTAAGAGAAAAGCGCGCGAGGGTAAAGAAGAAATTTATGCCACGACACACGCGCGTCACATGTGAGTAACCGCGGCTTTAATTAAATTATACTGAGATATAAAAAAAAGTGTGACGCGTGGTGTAATGAACGCGCGACACGCAACACCCTGATCAGCGGGTAACACACCCTTCTTGGAAATACGTATTATCCTTTAATGCATAAAGCATGTAAGAGAAAAAAATCGATCATATAAATTTTTCCATCGACGCTAAATTTGTCCAAAAAAATAAAAAAAAAGAAGAAGACAAAATGACACGGTCCCACCCAACACGTGAGCGAAATGTGGACAACGCGACAAGTATGTAGTTGTCGGACATCGGCCGCGATGACACACGCGACGAAAAAAAAAACGAAAGAGCGACGGGAGAACAACAAGGTTAATTGAAATGCGAATAACGAGGAAAAAAAGTGGCACGAACAGGGAGAGAACGGAACGATCGAGCATCACGCGATGTCCTTTTGATCGGTCTCTGCACTCTCCTTTCGCACACCCCTCGATCTCCCTCGCGAGAAAGGCAAAGAGAGGGAGGGGTGGCAAAGAAGGGTTGGATTGCGTGCTAATATCGCGTATATTCCGCGGCATGTACGATTCGTACAACTGTTCTGGACACACACACACACACCCAACGGTGTATCCAGAAGCTAGAGGATTAAAGTGGAAGCAGTGTCGCATAAAATATTAATTGCTCCTTCTCGTACCTTGATACAGTACTCTCGATACATGCCATCTGTGCTCTGTGTAATCAGTGCGATTGATTCTTAATTTCTCGATTCGATCAAGATTAGCAATTAATGTACGATACGTGTCGCGAGTCACAATTCGCAAAAAATAAAAATGTGCATTTAAAATATATAGAATAATATAATTTAATACTACGCTACGTGTGCAACTACATTCTCTAGTTGCATCAGAGCTCGAAATGCTTTTACGAGACGCGTAAAATAACTTACGCGCAAAGAAATCATTTCTCGTCGTTATTTCAGCACGGAATGCACAGGTCATACAGTACATCAACATACATATAAATTTAGTATCGCACAATATCCGGAAACGCGTATTCTCGCGGCTCGCCCTGCATCAGCTGCTGAAATATCACGTCGACGTCGGAATAATTTCCCATTTCTGCATGTCCCTCGAGCTCTTATTTTTAACAAAACTCAGTGCGGCAACGGCGTCCCTTCACATTTCCTCGACTTCCATTCCGCGCGGAACATATTTCTCGTATTCGCTATGCACGTTGCCTTGCCGCTCGATCTTGCTCTCCCAAGAGCACCGAGACAGGCACGCTTATACGACGAATGAAAAGCCGAGAGTACGAAATAAAAGGACGAGCAGAATTCTTTCGTAAATGAAAAAAAATCCTTCGTTATTACAAAAAAAAAATATATATATATATATATATATATATATATATACGTATATGGATGTATAAAATCATTTGCATGCAACCTTCTCCTGGTTACTATATCTTTATAGAAATTCCTTCGAGATTAACTATGACATAATTTATTAACCCTGATCGTTAATCAATAAATAGATTCATTTTTTATTAATTCCTGTAATTCCATAACATGTACAGCCATTGACAAAATTATTAGGCACCTTTAAATTTTCCGTGTTTCTTTTGTAAATACTATAAAAGATTAAAAAATTTTTAAAAACTATCGATAGCACTTTAAAGCTGAAATTTCAAGCTTTAAAATGTTATTTTTATTTTTTGTTTGCGATAACTTTTCGCCCAGTATCGACAACATGTCTGAAAAATACAGATTTAGTTTCAAAATTATGTATCTCGGCCAAAAGAAATTGTAGGAAAGTTTAAAAAAAAGCATTCTGTAGGCAAAATGTTGTAGTTTATAAAACGTGACTTAAATTTTTCGAGAGAAATTTTTTTTACCGAGTTGCAAAGTGCTAAAAGTACAATAAAATTTTAAGAAACAAAACAATGTTCTTTTTTAAAGCGCAGAACAAGGAAAATACAAAAATTTTTTAATGTACTGATAACGCATTAAAGTTGCTATCGGTAATTTAAAAAATTTTTTGTATTTTTCTCGTTCTGTGCTTTAAAAAAAAAAACATTGTTTTGTTTCTTAAAATTTTATTGTACTTTTGACACCCTGCAACTCGGTAAAAAAATTTCTCTCGAAAAATTTAAGTCACGTTTTATAAACTACAACATTTTGCCTACAGAATGCTTTTTTTTAAACTTTCCTACAATTTTTTTTGGCCGAGATACGTAATTTTGAAACTAAATCTGTATTTTTCCGACATGTTGTCGATACTGGGCGAAAAATTAAAAACTATTTGAAATTTTAGCTTTAAAAGTGCTATCGATAGTTTCTTAAAATTTTTTAATCTTTTTAGTATTTACAAAATAAGAAATACGGAAAATTTAAGGGTGCCTAATAATTTTGTCAATGGCTGTACTTGATTTATTTTTGACATAATAATTAAACGGGAAAGAGGATTTCTCGCGAACCCATCGGCATCTTCTGTCCGTGTAAGCGACGAGATAAGAGAGAGGGTGCATTTCATCTCTCAGAGATAGGCTACTATAACGTGACGGGGGCCGCAGCGCATCGGTGTGCACTCAACGGCGATGGTTCCCGTGAATGTAATGGGAGTGAAACGTCGGTGCATTAATTAACGTCGTCGGTAGGTAGGTAGGTAGGTATGCACGCCGACGTTAACCGTCGTGCACTCAGAATAACGAGGACGTCGGGAGGGCGCTTGTTCCTGTGTGGACGTTCCAGGATCGACCGGAGTGTGCGGCGCGTGTGGTCAAGTAATATGCATTTAATTCAATACCCCGCGGAGAGTTAGTTACGACGATCAATCACCACGCCGGTGTCCGTGTAACAAGGGAAGAGAAACGGAGGAAACCTGGATGCCAAAGCGTAAATCCCAAATCCGCGTGATTACTCGCTCCGTCAAACTTTGGTCGTGACGGTGAAAAAGCGACCGCGAATCTGTCAAAGCATCTGTCATTAACGGCAAGTATATAATACAATTAACGCGACAATACGCTCGATATAATCTCACATCCTCTTCTATCGCGTCTCATCTCGCGCCACCGCTTCCCTCTTCCTCTCTTCTCGCTTCGCGGATACAACGAGGGGAAAACGAGACGCTTTAATTAATTTCCCCGTCCCAACGCGGTTTCCACGCAAGAGAACGCGTCCCGGCGAGCGAAACAACGCGCGTGCAGGCATGCTTATTCATAAAAAAAGAGACGAGGTAGCGAAGAATAACCGCGCAATCTTTGCGAATAGAGTAAGCAAAGTCAGAGTTTGGTAAGTAAAGTCGGAAGCGAAGGGTAAAAGAGAGAAGCGGAAAAAGACTAGGGAAAGGAGGAACAAACCGTCTAAAAGAGATACCGGCAATTAAAAACTTTTGCAATATCAGTTTTTTCCGTGCGTGCTTCACCGTCACAAGTGCCCTCACCTACATCCATTTTTCACAAATATATCGACTGCGTTCGACCGTACATATATATTCGACTGAGAAGGGTCTCTCTCATGAGAAGCTGTACATGTACGTTAGGTTAGGTCATTAATTAGGCCAACCGTAGTATACGCGCGTCTTTGACGTGACCTATGCGGTAAATCCTTCAGAACTGCAGCATTGAAAAAAAGGAAAGAAAAAAAAGGAAAAAAAAAAAAAATAAATAAATAAATAAATAACGTCGTATCTCGGCGACACTAATTACGTCGATTATGTGTGGGAAAAAGGCCGAGGTATCGTATTTTTAAGCAAGTTGAAAGGCCGCCTGTCGTGCCTGTCATTAGCAGCGTAATGAATGTTTAATTATAACTGGAAATTATGTGGAGATCTAGACTAGAGCATATCTCTCGTCCTTCGCGGTTATTACGTCTCTCTCTCCCCCTTCCCTACCCCTCGCCCCCCTCCCACTCCTACAACGTATTCACCTCGCGGACAGGAAGAAGAATTACGCGCGGGCACGCATCATACTCTCCCTCCTTCTCCTTCACGTACCGCGATGTATATTAGTCATGTCTCTTCGGCGCGCGCAATTGCAGTTACTGAAAAATTTTTTTTCATCCTGCCCTCGTTTTCGCGAGTAACAGCCTTTCGCCGGGGCTGCTCGTGACTTATCGTCATCCACCCCCTCCCCCCCCTTCTCCTTTCGTATATAGGAAGCGGGCGCGAATTTTACTTCGCCGACGATAGTTCGAGTCTCGCCTACTTTTGCTGGCATGTCTGAAGTCGAATCCGAGAGAAACTCCCTCCCTCGATACAGCAACGGTGGTTGAATCGCGATTCGTTGATCCAATCTCGATAATCACGAGGTTCTTATGTTGGCGAATTAATTTTACCAATCTTATCGTTAGGGCTCTTCAACATCGAGACAGAGAGTGAGAGAGAGAGAGAGAGAGAGAGAGGTAATCGTTACTGAAACAATATAAGATCTACCACCTAACAATGGTAGTTAAGCCTCGCAAGTTTCGCAGCTTCGGGAACTTCATTATGCATCGTCTGACTGAAGTTTTAATAGCTGTTACTACTTTGCTACGTTTGCCGCTGTAATTTAGTAGGTTTATTGTTCCGCGCGCGTTCCATAAAGTAGCATACTTAAGTACTCCGTTTTACCATTGCGCACATTTCGTAATTAAACCTCCGGCGGTTTGTACTAATTAAAAACTTTAAATGTGCCGCCCCTCGCATCGCACAATTATTTTTCGAACTATCATATACATTTCGCATACGCGCCATGTAAAGTTTGTTGGTTAAGCGGACTATAGTTCAAAGAAATCGCCTTACAAATTTCAAAACGTTGTAAAACACGTACCATTGCATTACACGTGTTTGTGTATCGCAGATAATTTTCATATCTAAAATAATAACAATTTTCTGCCTCGAAAAGACTTCTCTGAAAAAAAGAAAAAAAAAAAAAAAAAAAAAACCGCACACGCGTTTGAAAAATTTCTATTCTTCTTAAGAGAAAACTTTTTTAAATCGCAACGTTTCTAACAACTCGCGTTCCCGACGACATTTTATCCACTTCTTATCGCGGCAACGATGCATCTCGAAGGACAGCAACGAGCCTCAAGGCGGCGTGAAAAAGAATGTTCCCGGCTCGCGCGAGAAATTCGCGTGGAGTATATATATTTTTTCGCGTGATAACCGCGAAATATCATGACCGACCTGCGCTCTGAAACTCCGGGCCGTTCTCTTTCTCGAAAGTATATATTTGATAATGCACCCGGAAGGCAAACTCCGTCCGAACTCGGGGGGGGGGTTTGTGAGGATGCACAACCTTTCCGTGTACAAACGTGTGTGTGTGTGTGTGTGTGTGTGTGTGTGTATAGTGTGCTTATACCTATATATGGTATCCCTACGACAGAATCATCAACGTGAATCTCGAGAGATTGAATCTGTACATCAAGATTAACTTTCTCTCTCGCAGGAAGCCTTCTCCCAACTTTTTCAAAACATAAAAACTTCCATAAATAAGAGACTGTATTTTTGATTTGTTTCTTTACTTGGTCGGTTATAAAATCTTGCAGTCGATTGATTTTCCGTGCACGCCCAGTGTGTGTGTGTGTGTGTGTGTGTGTGTGTGTGTACAAAGTGGGAAACTACGCGGGAGTCGTTTCGACCTGGCTAAAGTATAACCGATCCTCGAGTAAACTCAAACGAAACCGGGGCTATAACGTCGCGGGTGGTGATTTCGATCGACCTCGTCTAAGAATTTCGTGAGCTCGGCCATGAGAGACGGGCCGGGCCGCTCCCGAAACGCTCGTGATAATATTGCAGGATAAAGCGATAAGCGATCGCGGAAACGCGGCTTCGCACAGATTAGCGGGAACCCGGGTCTTTCGTAAATTAGACGGACGAGAGAGAGAGAGAGAGAGAGAGAGAGGGAGAAATGGAAGGACGCAATAATCTCGATCATAAATATCGTACTTCGCGACGGCGACGTTCCATACGAGGTTGTCGACCTGCGGAATCATAATCTCAGAAAGTACGGGGCTGTTTTACGCGCACGTAGGGACGAAGGAATTGGAAGGGACCTTTACAAAGAGAAGTAATCACGTTGATGCCCTCATGAAATTATATAGGCACTCCAGAGAGTCCGTATGTACAGAGTAGTTCAAAGTAACTGATCTCTCGTGTATCTTTAAACGCGGATGTGAATAAGTGATTAAACTATCATAACGTAAAATGCAATTTGATGTGATACAACATCTCTGTGAGCAAATCCATCAAAGTATGATGGAAATTACTTATTCATCTACATATCTTCAAGATACACAAAGCAAAAAAAAAAAAAGGAAAAAAAATAAACTCACGCTACAATAATTAAAAAACGAATAGAAGCTGACGAAAAACCCGGGCGGAAAATGAACAGCGAATTTGTGCTCAACTTTAATTCTTACTTAAATCTATCTTGAGTCTAGCCGCAAATTGGGAAAGATTAGAACCGAGTCGAAAAGCCCAACTAAAATTCAACTTTGCAAACTATGAAGGGAAGAACGAAGGAACAAGAGGCAATGTAAAACGAGGAGTGGCTTACGCACAACGAACGATCGATAAGAGGCTTTGTTGCTCAAAGCAAACAACAGCAATCTTCGTAAGATGTTTTCGAACCGATATATTAAAGTAGGCGAAAGAGACTTGTAGAAAAGTGGAGAGTAGAATTTCTTATTGAAAGATTCTCTCTCTCTCTCTCTCTCTCTCTCTCTCTCTCTCTCTCTCTCTCTCTCTCTCTCTCTCCCTCTCTCTCTCTGTAAATGATGTATTTTGAGTTTGATTGAAAGTATATAAATAAATTCGCATATAGAGAGAGAATTTATACGTAGCTTATATCATAACAGAGTCGCGGATCAAAAACCACGTTAACTCGACTCGACTGCTTTCGTCAGCGATTTGCATAAAACGGAGCGAATGTTAGCGAAGTACGCGCTTCCGCCGCGCACATCTCCGTCGTGTCGGGGAAAATACCAAATTGGCTTTAGCGCGAGAAACGAGAACTCTGCTACGGCGAGCGGTAAAAATGTACGACTGCTTAGATACGAAGATACGAGCCACGTCGGTGGAAAGAAACTAAAACTCGCGAAAGAAAGACTGATTTACATTGTTTGTTCGACCGCGAGTAAATTAGGTCTTCTTTTTCACTTGCGTAATAGATGGACGTCTCTCCGTCTGCTCCTCTCACTTTGCAAGGGCGCAAGAACGTTTGCTAGTAGCTAATATCCGGCGCGTTTCTTTGTTGGACAACGCTTAATTTCCTCTGCCTGTCTGCGGTTTGTACCGTGATACAACCCGCGCGATTCTGTCGTCAGATTCTGACCGAAGAAAGAAATGAAGAAACGAGAGAGAGAGAGAGAGACAGAGAGAGACAGAGAGAGAGAGAGAGAGAGAGAGAGAGAGAGAGAGAGAGAGAGATAACACTTGGTAAAAGGCCTTTTTGGAACAACCGTCTTTCTCAAATTAATCCTTAGAACCTCAAATTAAACCTGTTTCACGCTTCTTTATAACATTACCTCATATTTATGTATAATGTATTCATATGTAAAATAATTTAAAAACATTTCGATATGTGGGACATTTCGATATTTTTAGAATTTGGTAATATTGTGAAAACTGTGATTTTAAAAAACGCTGTTATTGCAAAGAATTTTTATTGCGACCATGCGAATAAATAAAATTGAGGGCAGTGCCATCAGAGAATATCAAAAGGGATTCCACAAAAATTATATAATAATTTTTGTGCATGCAGGAGAGAACTGGATTTTATGTGCTTTTGTTTAGATAATTTTATTCATTTATACAATATATTTAATTTCATAAGTTTTTTTACAATTTCAAAAAATATATTATTATTTTAACATTATGCAAACTGTCCAAGTTTTTCCTTCAAATATTTAAATTTCTCTTAATATAATGAAAAGAGAGCAGTATGTACATTCACAAATATCAAGCGATTTTATTCTCAAGTGTCCATATTTTATGATATTCATTCTCTTGTATGTTTAAAATAAGGATTGTAAAATATTTATACATCTATTTATAAAACATTATAATTCTGAATTAATCAGTTAATAGAGATTTATAATTTTTTATGTTAACGTCGAGATGTTTCTAAATTTTCTTAATAATATAGTACATATAAAAGTTAATGAATAAATTTCCAAATCATCAAAAATATGAAGAATGTTACACTTTGTGCCTGCTTGCATGTTTCATCGTTCTAAAAGCCAAAAGTGATAAAACCTACTGGAATAACCCGTGATTTCGCTTACTACCCTTTCTTATCCCTTCCTAGAAGAGAAACTAAGGGTTGGAAAGACGAGACGCACGCACAAAGCACGGTCGATAAGAGGGCCTGTTGCTCTCGAATGTCTGCCGCCAGTGGACGACCGCGAGGGTGGGGTATCGTCTGCCTCGCTGGGAAAAGCGAAAGGGAAGAAGAACGATGGAGAAAGAATGGGCGAGGAGGCTCGAGGGGAAACCTCAGCAAAAAGGGAGAAGCTACCTCCTCGGCTACGTTTCGAGGAATCGGGGTTTACGACCGTCTAGCTGGCCGTTTGAAGGGCAAACTTTTACGTGGTGGTGGCGAATGACGGGAGCGGAAACGAGAGAAGGATGGAAAAAAAGATAGCTCGAGATATAACTGTCGATTAGAAATCGAGAATTTAATTTACGTCGGACGTTACGTTGCGCGCGGCAGGATAATAAAATTGAAGATAAAAGTCGTGTACAATGGCTGAAAAATCGATACCGGCGGATGAGCTTCGTCCCCATCTTGGACGACTACTTCGCAGGCGAGGTCACTGTCTCCTACCTATATTCGCGAAAGGGTGCACACATTGACCTTTCGTCTAACCTTAAGCTCGGAGGGGTTCGGCAGCCCACAAAATTTCCAACAATTTCATCGCTCGCGTCGCGTTCGACCGAGGAATAAAGCAGGTCGGACGGGCGCAAAACTCCGAGATTCAATTTAGATATGGCGAGAACAGTTTTGTCATCGGATATACTACGCTCAATGTTAATAACGCGCGCCGAGAGTTTCTCACTCGAGAAAAATCCACATCAAATCTCCCTTTCCGCCGGCGCATTCAAAGCTGCGGTCCTAAAATAACTCGAGACGCGCATCGCATGTCGAGCCTCTTACGCGACAGCAAAATTTGCGGGCCCATTCCGCACCACGTTGATTGATGGGGAATTAATCAGGGAGTCGCACGCCGACGTTTCTGACTATTTCATTTCCTACCGGCTGCACATTTTATTTGGCTTCACACGTCGCCCGAATAATCGATACACGAGAAGCGCAGGATCGTTCGCGATTCCCCCTCGGAAAGGTCACGATAAAATTTATCGCGGCGTACATCCTAGAGCCTGTCAATCGTCGTGAAAAGGCCAGACGGTGACTTTTTTAATTAATGAAAATTCCAAGGACGCAAAACAAAATTCCTATCGTGTCAAGGTCACGACGCACGATTACGCAAAAATCCGGTTTCGAGCCTCGCTTCGCCGCACTCTCATCGCACGAGCGAGTGTGTTTGGCTCTCTTGCAGGATGACAAAATTTTTCACGTGTGCAGCGAACACCAACCGCAGTAGCTATTTATAAAGTTGCGTCATACCACCTGTGACGAGGCTACGGCAATAATTGCGTTGCGCAACGTGGCGTCGCGTCATGAGCGCGCGATCATTCAGAGATATTATTTTTTGCGCGCCTCGCAAAATAAAATAATAAACAACTCTTCCTGGAGTAGATGGCAAGGCGCGTCGTCCAAGTACCAAACCCTAACTTTTGCGTTTCCAATCCGTTAATTGTCACGAGCAAGAATCCAATTTTTACTGTCAACCCTTTAACGCTTGGCTTACGTCATCTTCTGGCCGTTAAACCGAGGTCGGAGATGTTGGGTCAGGTATGCACAAGATAAGTAGAAAGAGAAAAAGGTCAATAATTTGCAAAAGTAATCTTAGAGAGGGATAGACTTTAACGCGTTTATCGTTATAAAGAATAAATAGAGTGACAGACGTTAAAATCTCAAGATGTTAAAATCGTATAATATGAAATCTCACTGATAGATGTTTTTTAATTTATACATAAGATAATTTCTCTCACGTAAATGTGCTAATCTTATGTAAATGTCGTTAATTCGCTCCAACTCTGACTAATTTATAAACGCGAATCATTTTTAACGCAAAGGTCTCAAGTCAAATATCATTATTAAAGTAAGAACTCTAACAAGATTGAGATAGATGTTAGTCGTACATATTATTTTGCCTTATGCACAGTATTAATTATCTTATTTCGCATATTGGATTTTACGTGGCAGTCTTCTGTCTGTTAATACGAGAATACGAGAATAACTGTTCCTCTCTGCTATTCGACGTCAAAAGAAATTGGCAGCCAACCGAGAAGTGAAAATTAAAAAAATAATTACAGTAAAAAAGCTGGCAATTAATTGCAAATAAAAAATTAAGTGCTGAACAAACCTATGAAAGTTTTTGTGGAGCCTGCATCGTTAAATTATTAATTACTGTGAAACGGAAACGTGAGTAAAAGAAAAAAAAATCTGTTGGAAAATATAATTCTCGAAGCTTTTGTTATCTTTTTCACGATCGCGTTTTTATTTACGTCTTCATTTCTTTGTATAAAAAAGTCTTTTTATTTTTCTCCCTTCTACTTCATACTTATGAGAAATATCATTACTTCTATGAAAAGGCATCTTTTTCTTACAATCTAAATGAAAAAATATATAATAAATATAAAAGAGGAAAAACAAAATGTCATCTTTAAACAATTACTTTTATCATTAATATTCAAGAATTGAAGATCCTGAAAGTATTAACATATCTTGCAGATATTTATTACATTGTGAAATGTATATGCGTGTATGCATGGAAATCTTGAATTGAGAAACGTCATTGTTGCACAAAAACATCTCGAAAACTTACGAACTTTATAAAAATGTTAAATAGTCTAAACTAAAGTGATAATTGGGCAAACAAATTAAAACTTCTAAATTTGTTTAATATTTTTTTTTATGTATATATCAACAATGCAAGTTATTATGTAGGCATGGTAAGCGGCTAATTAAAACTCAAACACACGGCTCAACCGACTGGAAATTCTGCTTCGTAAACGCACATATTAGCATCCGTTTGTCGAGAAACCTTCCATGCGTATCGCGAGGAGAAACCGGTTGTAATCTTCTCGAAAGCCGAAACTGCGACTCGATGTGTGGTAGCCAACTGACCCTGGACATATAAATTATCTTTTTCTGGTATCTGCGGCGTTCTACCTGGGAGAGCACGATCAGCTGATCGATGGTGGCGGGAGGGAACGGAGGGGACAAACGAGACGAGGTTGGGTGCAGAGAGGCGGAAATGATTACTTCCTAATACTCTCTTAGGCTACTGCTAATTCGCTAATCGAACAATGCACTGTGATTAGATCACGTGACCGAATGTGATCGATATTAAACTGAAATAACCGGGGCTGTTGTTAACTTTGACATTATAACGAAGATGCAAAAATAGGAGAGTCAGGGGGATGAGTTTCGAGTTGAAATATTCGAAATAAAATCGCGAAAAAATTCCGAAAAAAAAAAAAAAAAAAAAAAAAGAAAAGAGGCATTTTTTTTAACCAGACAAATATAATGAGTAATTATTATTTCGCAAAAGTAGATAGAGATACGAGGGGAAGAATGGGGTGCGCAACTATAATCTGTAATTACTAAATTCCTTCCAGATTATTAATCATACGACAGACACTCCCAATTATGAGAAAATCTATCGTGACGAGAGCAAAGCAGCCAATCTCATCATCCAACGTGAAACGGTTTCACATTTCCCTAATTTAGCGCGGCAAGTATCGATCGATTTCCGATAATTAAAACCAGAAAACCATTTGATATTCCGTCTCGTGTGCTTGTACACGCGCGCGGTTGCAAAGGCAAGAGGGGATGAGCGCAAGCCACTTCTCTCGCCTCCCCCCTCCCTCCCTCGCTATATAACACGATAAACACAAAATATCTCGTTTTTCGAGAAACCACCCTCCTTCGAAAGTCATTCTTTCTCGCCCCAGATAGTTTCACCAATGCGGCGATATTTCACCCGCCATTGAAAGCGATACACGCGTGACCCAGCACATATACTCTTTCGCCCTCCACCCTAACGGAATTAAATTTATGCCCCGCAGGATAATAAAGCTACCTGCCGAAGAAGTATAGCGATCTGACCCCACTACTAAACCTCGTATAAGGATATTCTTTTTAAAATGTCGATAGAAAGACGTATCGTTCGAAAATTGCCGACGATGCCTTCCGATATGTTGCGGTAAATGATGCGATAACGAGGAAGAAATATTGATTTTCAAAAATAGGTGTGTACAGTATTCTGTACAACATTAAAGATATTACTTGCGTTTATTAAAAGGTTTCGCTTCTCCTAACGAATCAATATAATTTAGCATTTTTAAAATAACCGAGATACTGTCTCGTGAATCGTTACATTTTAATTCGCGAGCTCTCTACAAATTTTACGTAAGAACGTCGTAAGATAATGGCAATGACTGTTCGAGCATTCACTATTCATAAGCCACCGCGAGTGAGTAAACCGCATCGACGATGCAAGCTCCCCATTACAAAACATGCATGAGCACAATAATTCTCCCTTTCCCTTCCACCCCGAGAGGAATGGTAACGTCGGCAGGTGCACCCGCGTAAGCTCTTTTGCCCGATAACGCCGACAAGGTTGCGGTAACAATAACGAGCAAGAATATCGCGGGCACGCGGTAATAATATCGCGCCGGAGACGCTCTCTCCCGCAAGTTCCGGCTATTATCGGCGAAACTACATAGGGCCTCGGAATTTTACGATAGTCATCCGCCGAAGCACGAACGGCGCTTTGCAGAGCTCCGGTTTACAGCCAGCGATTCTAGAATATCGCGCGAAATCGCTCCAAGAATCTACATCGCCTTTCACCGCATTACTTTTTCTCGGCCTGATATCACGCTGAAAAAAAAAAAACCTATTCGCCAAAAATTGCACAATAATAATAATACAAAGAAAATGTGTATATATTACAATTATTTTATATTTCTTGGCTAATAAATTGAATTAATTGAGAAACTAAGTAAAATTGAAATTAAGAAATAAATTTAAATTCATTAATAATTATTCAATATGCTATAATCCTAAATTCATATCAATATACATATAATAATGATTTAATATAATTCTGTCAATATATACACGCTACGTAATTTTCTTTTTTAATAAAGGAATATTTGAGATATCGAGGCGCATTATAAGGCGCTTCGAGCGTGGACGAGAAAAGCTACCGCGATTAATTCCCTATTAACGGCGTGTCATGATTTCATGGCATTCTAGGCGAAAGGATTTAATTGACAGCGCGTTGTGGTAGATTCCGGAGTTGGTTACGAAGATAAAAACGACCGTTTAATCCTCCTAAGCCGTAAAGCTCGCGAAAGGCCATTCGGTCGATTCTATGACAATGCCGTATCGTTGATTAATTCTAGTATTCCGCGAGTGAATAGCACGTGGATTGTATAAAATGAAAAAAGATTTCGTATGTGGATTACACGCGGTTATGTTACAGCTTAAAAAAATTAAACTTCCGTCAAACGCAGTCGTCATTTGACGAACTATTGTTCGCGTTTCGTTAAAAAAAAAAAAATAAAGAGAGAGAGAGAGAGAGAGAGAGAGAGAGAGAGAAAAAACTCGATAATATTTCCGTCTCGCGATCGAAAGTTAATCTTGTGCGTAACAAACATCTGAGAAAGATGTTGTCTCGTATGAAACAACAATCTCTCTTTCTCTCTCGATGTATGAGCGCTATCAAGTACTACGGTCGAATCACATGGGTAATGGAAAATTTATCGAAGCGAGTATAAAATAGATGAATAGGACAAATTGCGAATTTATTTTCTCTCTCTCTCTCTTTCTTTCTCTCTCGTTAGTCTCTAATTTGCAAATATCCTAATGCAGTTCTCTCCGGCAGAAAACGCGATATTGATATCCTCTTAACAAACCTCCCGCAGGCGATCGCGGTTTAATTCCAAATATCTATTCCCGATGGTGATACAGTCGCGGATTAAGCCGGTCGTTATAATCGCGTTGGGGCTCGTTCATAAGTTTCGATCCGCAACCATGTGAAGCTAATGTAGTTTCTCTCGAATCTCGCTGCGCTTTACAAGTTTTTCTGTTGCCGATTCTCATTTCGATCTTATCTTGATACACGTAATATAATGCCGAGCTATCGAATAAGCGCTCGGAAAATCTCGCTTTCGAGTCAGTTCTGACAAAATTTCACTCGAGCTACGAGTGCTTATAACGTTCCTGACTCTTGCGTTACAACACGAAACAAAGTTCTTAACTATACCCTGCACCGCTGTGCGAACAGCAACCCGATGGAGGATTCCCATCGAGGATGTACTGTTTCGCGCTGTCACGAAGATCACAACAGTTACGTGTGGTAAGGAAGTCGGATTCGACGAAAGTTTCAACCGCGAGATGATAATGCGATCGTATCGGCTACCTCGTTTGAGATTTTTCACACCGGCGATGTCATCGTATGCGCATCCTAACGAGTCCCCAGGTAGATAAGAGGGAGTGCTCGCAAACACAGTGCCGTACTAACATAAGAGTAAGAAACTTGTTCCGGACCAAGTTCGCGATCCTGTGCTTCCTACGTGCAAAGTTAAACGAGTTCGTCGAGGCAGCCCTTCTCCTCTGCCTTGCGCTATTCCCGCGCGTAACAATCCGCTTTATGTAAGAAATAACATTAGCGGAAGACGGGCGTGGATGTGCAACAGGAGTTACATCGCAACAAGTATGAATGAGTACAGCAACAAAGAAATGCTCTGGGAAGGGAATGATTTATAAAACTTGAGCGAAAAATATATATATATATATATATATATATATATATATAAGAATAAGAAAGAGAAAGAGAGAGAAATGTGATTCGTAAGCGAGATTAATTTGAAAATATTCCTCGTCTCTTCGAAAGAATGTGCTGCGAAAGCTGTGCTCCGAACAAATACACATTGAGAATACGAATCCTCTCATATAACAGGAAAAAAATGGCCGTAGTTATAGAAAGCGAAGAGGGAGAGCGAAAAGCAAACAAAACCAATTTCGCTGTGAAACTCCGCCTTCTCGTCCTCCTCCACCGTAGAAAGATATCAACATTCGCGGATGCGCGAGTCGGGCCTTCGTTAGAATTTCATTTATCTTTCATCCGCGTCTTATCTCCTACGCGATGTAACGTCGTACACGGTATTACGTCGGTCGTAAAAAGATCCGTCGCGTCGCTATACGCTATGGCAAGAAATGCGCCGTCGTAAAGAGGACAGTGAAATTACGCGACGGTATTTTCCCCTCGTCGCGCGAGGCTGCCGTTCGCCAATCTTCTCGTCGGCCATCTCTCTGCCTACGTCAAAATTGTGTCCGTCCCGAACGCAAAACGGACGTGGACGGTGGACAAAAAGTAAAACGCAGAGGATTCCGCGGCGCTAATCGCGCCCGACGACTCGCGCTCGGTCTCGTCTCCGACGAGAACAAGAACATAATGTCGCGCAATGTGCGCGCCGTAAACGCCCCCGCCGTTGCCTATCGACCGCAAAACGCGGGGGTGTTGCAGCAAAATCCGTCTCTCTCGGTCGCAGGTGCGATTACGCCACGTCGCGCTCGTAAATGCGCGGCAGTTGCGCATTAACCGCTGTCCGCGCGATAGGGATCCCGACACCAGGGGTACGCTCCCGATTTATCCCGCTGCCGCGCCGCTTTAATCGCGATAACTGTTAACAACGAGTCGCCACGTTGCGGTGATGACGCGGCGGATATTTAGCCGAGTGACCTGGAAGCTTTCGCGGGAAAAAGATTTCGATCGAGGTGCTTGCTAATTGAATTTTTTTTTTTTTTTTTTTTTTTTTTTCCAAATCGACCAAAATGTAGGGTAAACTCGGGTAAGGTGGCCATAGTTTTTTAAAATGCAAAAAACATACATTTATTTTTTAACAGTGCTTGGCATATTATTTTCACTGAAGCTTAAATTACGTAATATTATCGAAATTAAAAGGAAAATATTTCATAGAAATTTTATATTATCGAAACAGTACAACATAAGCATCGTGGCCATCTTACCCAACTTTTAAGGAAAAGATGGCCATAATATTTATAAAAAAAAAATAGTGAAAACGAAAATAAAAATTATAAGTCATGTAACAATTTACATATCTTTATAATGTGTCTAACATCGATTACGATAGCTTAACTGTAATTTATTCGACGTTATAACGTAAGTTTTTAGTGGACAAATGAAAAACTTTGCAGGTAGTCAAAAGTAAAAGTATGATATAAGATTCACAATATCGTTGTTTCGAACAATGTATGCACGTAAACTACTGTAAATATTATCGATTATCTTTGATAATGACTAAAAACGCACACTATGTAGCGATTATTGAAAAAATTACAGCCTATGGCCATCATACCCTAGTTTACCTTACATACATTTGGAAACATATATATATTCTCGCGTTGTATATTTAGAACAAAAAGCTTTTCGCAGAGTTCCCTTTTTTGTTGTCCACATTGAGGAAGATATAACGAGAACGTATATTGCATGTGACGCGTACATGCATGTACGCATGTAAAAATATGAAAATAATCATTCGGTGATGACGTTGCGTGTAGAAAACAAAAGCGTGTCACGCGACGTTGAGCTTTTCATAAACTTCATCGTTCGTTCACGGTATTCTATCTGATTGGCCGAACCTGTTCGCAATGGACGTAGCGTGTGTAACCGATATTACTTTACCGCGAGGTATTCATCGTAATTAATTGAAGCCAACGCAACAGTTAATTAGTAGTACGCGGACCAATGTGTGACGCTCCAGCTGTGCTCGCGCGCGTCGACAAATAATAATTCTCTACCCCTCACTCTGATCGAAAATGCGTTATCGCGTGAACATTCGCAACACTTTCCGTATATATTCGGCACAATTCAAGTGACTAACGGGAATATACAAATTGTCCGAGCGGTACCTAACACGGACGTTCAAAATTCATTCCTGGCACGATCAGAGGCACCATACGTGAAAGACAATCGCGCGTTCAATGTAATACATATTAAATAGACGGTAAAAATATTGACGCGACTAATATATACATAACGAGTTGAAATGTGCGAGATGAAGATTTATAGACGCGAGATAAAATCGGCTTTCAGCTGCGCTGTTCTCCATCCGAGAGATACACTTATTATTGCTATATTTTATATTCATTATCCTTTATACGACCAATAAATTACCAGACTATATATTCCTTAAAAAATTGGATATATTGGAACCTTCGATAAAAAGGCCATCGGATGTCGTATTTATGGCACCGGGTCGAAGTATTATTTAATGGTCTAGACTGAAAAACTTAATATTTCATTACTTCCTTCAATGCAGAGATTATAGGTCATTGGGCAAAAAAAATCACTGGAAATTTTATTGCAATGGAACTTGGACAAAGACAGATAGAAAATCGGATTCTCTCTCGAAACTCTCGCCTCGCGAGTGAGACTCGAGCGATATAATAATATACTTTGATAACTCGTCGATAACGATGCAGGAGCGCTCGATCAGAAAAACTGTCGCGGTGAACTCTAATTGATTTCACGTCGATGTCACGATTCGTTTTTCTCCGATGCGAGTTTTTCTCGAATCTAAGACGAAAACGCCGTCCTCGTCGTTCTACTTTCTCTCTCTTTCTACGAACGTTTCGGCATCATCTCTTCGTGAATAACGACAGAGTGATGTCGACAGACGGAAGCGAGATACCGCGTCAGAGGCGATCGGTCTGTCGAAAAGCTCGATCCAATGGCTTTTCTTCTGCGCATAGCGCGCATCTCGCATTGTCGATGGACGATCATTCGTCCTAGAAGTGAATCTTTATGCCACGCCCTCGATCGCCTTTTCGATATCGGAGAATTCGAGGTTTAGTGGTTTTAATGGGAACAAAAAAAACGAATGTGCTTTAGGACAATTATAGCGTTGAATTGATTTTCTTTATGTGATGTCTCATTAAAAGCAAAAATGCGAGGTAAAAGAATCCCTTCATATGACTGTTCTCTTTTCAATTGATAATGGAAAGTATTATTTTTACTAACGACTCTCTTAATCATAATTCCCCTAATAGTTAGTAAAGAGAGTAAGATTTTTTGAATTTCAAATATATAACTCTCATGACTGTATTTCCATAAAATAATAATAAAAGATAATAAAAGCGGCGAAATAAAAACAAGAAACGCCATCTCGATGGTATAAAATAATAATCGTACCTGCGTTCTAAAAACATTTCGTAGCGTAACGTTCGTCATGTATGTCGAACCGTTTGTCCGGGCCTATAAAACAGACATGACGTTCGTTTATACCCGCAGGGGGGAAACAAAACCGTTTCTCAATTCCTAAACGTCGGTAATCCTACACGTTATTTCATCTGCCGTCGGGCTAGCCAGCAGTCGTCACTGTCATGCTCGCTATGAAATCGCAATGTGTTAGCAACAAAAAAACACATGCGCGTCCGAACGACTCGCGTGTGGCAAAGTGCGCGTTCGCTGCCACATCGATTGCTTTCTTTTCCCGTAAAACGCGCCTAGATTAGGCGCCGTATATCCGTCCAACAGTCAAATATTTATAAACAACGACGCGGATATAATATCTTCTCGTATTCACGTTCACCCGCGACGCGAGATGTACCTATTACATTCTCTATGTATATTCAAAGCTATTCGTCTTCGATCAAAAAATGATGGCTTGGCAACGAATCTATCTCGCGATGGCCGATGACAGGTCACGGTCCACACATGTGTCACCGAGCATTCATCGCAAGCGTGTACGCAGTTACTCGCCTTGAAACTCTCGGCACGTGCTGTTCGCACCGCGAATAGAGCATCTCCCTAATAAGTGCAGGTAAGGTGGCCGTCGGCCAAATGTAACGCTGCCCGATGCTGCACACGAATCGCCACGTGCATATTTTTATCGTCATCAAAATATGCATTTTGCAGATTGCGTATAGACACTTTTCGCAAAGATGATCTTCCGCTTCTGCTCTTACCCGAATTTCAAAAGTAACAAACTCTGCTTTCGCAAAAGCTGGAAATGATGTTGTCTAACAAAAAAGAATAAAACATGTCTTAAATTCATATCTTACATTTCATCTAGTCGCACATTTCTCGTTTCCTAAATTTTCTATCGCTCGGGAAAAATCTTTTTCCCTCTCTCGTGTGTTTACGAACATTTCTCTCAACACTTATTTTGATGAAATTTTCAATCTTATTATCTTTTCCCGTGATATATATCGCCGTAAGATATAAGTTTGTCGCGTTCACCGTAATCGCGGTTCAGAAGCCCGATTTGGCGTGTGCTCTTTGAAAAGTATATAGCTCGAAATCCATCCTCCTGCGATCCGCGCGGCAACAACTGGAGAGATTGCGGCTTAACCAAGTTTCTGGAAATAATCCTACGCGCGAGCGCGCAGGGACTCTATCGACGTATATAAATCCGATTCCGCGTTTCTCATAAATGCGAATAAGACGAAAGGATCGCGGCTTTCTCGCTTCGCCATGCGGGAGCGTGCATTGTCTCTTTTCACCTTCAATCGGGGAATTTCATTTCAGCTGGACAATTATCGGAAAAACAGCGCGACTCGTCCGATAATCCGTTGTGTGTGACCTAATAGAGAGTTTATTGAGATATTTTTACATCATGATACTCAATAAATGCAATTTCTCTCGTAACCTTCGTATAAAAAAAAAAAGAATATTACAATCTTTTTTAATTACGATCGATTACAACCCGATTATATCTGATTTCCGCGTTCCGTTCGTACGTGCTTTTGTACATTTTAAGGGTCTAGAGCGATCGCATCTCTGTGCGCAACGGCACGTGCAAATACTCGACGCGACCGATTTGCACTTCTCCTTTCTCCTTGTCGCGCATGCAAATGCCGTGAAGCAACCGAGGATCATTAAACGAGAAGAAGCGACGTGTAAGAAGCGCGTGATAAGCGAGTACAAGGCTACCCGTACGAGACGGCGACAATTTCTTTTTCTTTTTGTCTTCGAGTCTTCTTCGAGAAGCATTTGATATTTGACTTGAGAGTAATCGAAATGGAAAGAGCGCAGAATTTTAATGTCGTCTACTATTGAGAAAGATTATTATTATTTTCACAGCACGAAAGTAAAATATTACAATAAATTTTATGTCTAATATTTCATATTAATTTTAAATATATAATATTTAATATTAATTATACAATATAAAATTAATATAAATCTCCCTTTTTCCTCTTTCCCCGAGGGAGATTACAATTAGTTAAGCTTCCTGTGATAAATATAAGTTTAACTTGAATTATCCAAGGTCCGTTATTTCTCTCTCTTTCTCTCTCTTCTTCTTCGCGAGATATCTTGTTCACGATGTCGATATACCCAAAGTCGGTGCTACCGTGTGTCTTATCCCCTAGGAAATCTTACGACGCATAGACAAGCTGGCCCCCTCTGTCGGGACACCTCGGCACATATACACTCTGCATAAAATACGCGACGTGGCGCGCGATCTCATCGCTATAATACTATCGTATGACTGTCCCGTCCCGGTTGTAACATCTTCCCTTAGACCTTCGCCGACGAGACGACTTCTCTATAGTTATTCGAATTAACCCCTCGTACCGGCCCGAAAGGGATATCGAGAGCCTCCTTCAGCCCGCCGTATCTACTACTCAATTGTCGGGGAAATGAGGCTCTCAGCCTCAGATTATAAACGAGTCTTTTACTCTGATCGACAAGTAACAAAGATCGCGCACGATCAGAAAATAATTTAGGGTAAACTCGGGTAAGATGGCCATAGTTTTTTAAAATGCAAAAAACATACTTTTATTTTCGTTATTTTTTAACAGTGTTTGGCATATTATCTTTACTGAAGCTTAAATTACGTAATATTATCGAAATTAAAAGGAAAATATTTATTTCATAGAAATTTTATATTATCAAAATAGTACAACATAAGCATCATGACCATCTTATCCAACTTTTAAGGAAAAGATGGCCATAATATTTATAAAAAAAAAATAGTAAAAACGAAAATAAAAATTATAAGTCATGTAACAATTTACATATCTTTATAATGTGTCTAACATCGATTACGATAGCTTAACTGTAATTTATTCGACGTTATAACGTAAGTTTTTAGTGGACAAATGAAAAACTTTGCAGGTAGTCAAAAGTAAAAGTATGATATAAGATTCACAATATCGTTATTTCGAATAATGTATGCACGTAAACTAGTGTAAATATCGATTAGCTTTGATAATGACTAAAAAAGCGCGCTATGTAGCGATTATTGAAAGAAATTACAGCCTATGGCCATCATACCCTAGTTTACCCTATTGACGGACGAAAATTTTATTTTAACTAAATGAGCGATCGCAATTAATTAAACGACGCGCTAGAAAGGCAAAAATTAATTTATTAGCTCGCTCTTCTACATTACGCTTCATTTGCATACAGTTGATATCTTTTTCTGTTTCGCAGATAAACATTTTTGTCTGGTACTAATTGCACGCTCATAAACACTCGTGTGGCGAAATTACCGTGTTTCGCAGCGCGAAAACCGGAATGGGATACGTGCATTATCGTTGTGAGTCTCTTGTCAAGCGCGGGGTAAATGCCAGCGCGATATATCTCGGAGATCTCATTGTTTCACCGAAAATAACGGAAAAGTTAACGAGGCCATTTTAAGCCCCGCGGTTCTAACGCGTTAATGTCGAGAAGAGTCTTTTTAGCGACAACGAGGTGACTCAATGGCAGACCGTTAAAATGCAGGCTTTTCTCTTTCTCTTTCTCTAACTCTCTCTCTCTCTCTCTCTCTCTTTAACTGTCGTAATATCGTCATATTACAAGCCGTCTACCTTGTCAGGCCGCAACCTACTTCCGACATTGTCCTCAGAGTCGTTCAATATCTTAGATATAATAATGCAAATCTCGAGGATAAATCTCGCTACGCGCCTTCATCGTCCATCATTTATATCCCTGACACACAAGTTTTCCGCCCGTTTTCCCGGAAGCTGCCACCTTCCAAGGAAAATATAACGTATCGCGCTGCTGTATCGGCATTCGCGTGCAAAGTACGTACTTCTTCATCGACGCTTTGCTCCATCGAAACGCGAATAAAAAAGACAGACGGGAAACGGGTCGCGCGATATGAAACTACGCTTTGTGATATCGATTGGAAACGAAATTTCAAACTCTCAGGATGGAACTCTTCTGATTTTTAAGACACTCTGTGCTCGAGCAATTGTCGTCGTCGAGTCGAGTAAATGCAATGGGCAAACGTTCCTCTCTGTAACATTCACGTATTTCTTTCCTCGAGAATATATCGAGAGCGCCGTGTGTTATTTTTTCGGCAATCCATACACGTGTCAAGTTCATTCGAAATTATCTCGACTAATATTATCCGTGTCTCTTTGACGTGAAAAAAAAAATTTCTCGCTGTCGTGGGTATTATTTTATTTTATTTTTAGACTTTAAACGTGATAAAAATATCCGCAGTTTTCGCCGATTACAAAGATAATTAGCTATCCGTACAAATTTAAAAAGTTTACTAGTGAGAGCTGCCGAACAGAAGAGAACTTGAGGAAACTTTTCATCTCTCCGTTGCAATTCCATTTACATAAACAGCAAAATTTCAGCGACTACCAACGTGTTTCTCTGTACTACATTATTGAAAAGCATTATCACGGACAGAGGGAAAACACGAAATTTACATTAATACATATATAGTACGTGAATGTTCAAACTTGTCAATCGATCGCCCGGCCCGATCTGTTTTTGCTATTTTTAATTACATTCGGATGTAACAATGCACGTATTGATTGACAGTATAGAAACTCCATGAAGAAAGGAAATGTGCTACAAATTACGCGCGTATAAATTTTCGCGAAAATTCTGCCAAATCTTTACTGCATGCTCACATTTTATATTACACGGCACAAATTTGCTGCATAAATATTAAAGAGAACTTTAAATATTCAGAATGTTGCAACCAAAATTCACAATTACCGTCTCCGTAACGAATATTTTGTTCTGGGAAACTTTCAGAATTAAAAGCGGATAATCAGAGCGCACCGTGCAATCCGGGATAATTTCACGAAGATGGGATTAAGCGGCACTCATTATTGCGCGAATCTCGAGACGAAGAGACGATCATTATCGGCACCGTAATTACGAGCGAACGCTTGCGCGCGATTCGACTTAACTCCTCGAAGAATAATCGATTCGTCCGGATGTCCGAGCTCATTTTTCCCGGACTCAGCAAACGCGCCTTTTCTCGGGTAATTCAGATTCTAAGCAATTAGAGAACGAGCCGGTCTATTAAGCCGATTGACATTCATGTTACTGTTGAAATATCTATTCGTATAGATCGTTAGAGATCGCAAGAGGAAGGACTAAACTAAAGGTAACTTTAAAAAAGACTATAAAATAATTTAACAAAGACTTAAAAAAAATTTATAAATGATTTTTTAAATTCTCAATGCGTTTTTACAATTTTTTAATATTTTCTTTCAAGATCGTACCTTTTAAATTACATTTTTATTTCGCACCGATATGTATTACCTATATATTATTGCAGTGAATTTCTTGTCGAAGCAAAACCTTTCACGCGATCTAATCAACGAGATCGGCACGCATCCAACCACTCGACCACACCGAGTCAGCTGATTGCAATCGCAAACCTGAATATCTTCGAATGCCCTTAATCCCTCGTCTAACTACGTTACGTGGTTTCTAACGAACCCACATTTTCACCGCTTCGCCGACTGACCAAAACTCGAACGGAAACACGAGAGTTTCCGCGGTAGAGATCACCGGAGATATAGGATAATGCGATCTCTCGTCGAGGGCTGCTCGCATGCAAAACCCCGTCGAGACCTCCGCAAATGCCAAGTCCGTCGAAAAACCGCCGCCAGATCCCGGATTTATCTTCCTCCTTCGCCGACAGATGCGACACGAAACATCCACGTGGTAACGCAAATTCAAGCCGAGTTGCGTGCCGCAAAATGTATCAGCGAAAAACTCGCGCGACTCGCTGCACTTCTTCTTCCCCCCATCGAAGAAAAATAGACTCAAAACTATAGCGTTATTTATATAGAGAGACAGAGAAAGAAAGAGAGAGAGAATAAACGAATAAAGTTTACTATATTTTGAGAATAAATGAATAAAGTTGATTATATTAAGTTTGCTATATAGTTCTATTGAGGAATGCATGTAACATAACTCTGTTATAAACTATGCGAAACATGCAATATAACTCTAAAAGCAAATATCTACGAGCGTATATAAAAAAAAGAGAGCATGTTTAAACCCCAATATTTCTACAAAATTCCCGAGCCAAGATTTCTTATATCTCACTGTAAGAAAAACTACTATAAAGAAAAAAAATTGAGTCTATGACATCTGCTAATGAAGAGTTTTAAAGATAGGAGGTGCGACTACTGTAAAAGATTTTTTTTTTACAATTGTATATATACTGCTAACTCTTGCTTATCGCGCAGTGGACGATAAAGTCTAAACAAGCGGATAAAAATATGATGTTTATAACAATAAAAAAAAAAAAAAGACCAAGAAAATTAGTGGCACGTTTATTTAGATAGAATAAATTCAACGATGATTAATAATTCTCGCGCGGGCCAACATTGTCGGCTGCATTATTTTGCGGGATAATTGCAGCTGAAATACTGCGACAAATAAGCGACGGGCAGGGGGGGGGGGGGAGAAAATCAATTTTTGCAAGCGCGACAACCCTTTTAAACGACGGCACGACCGAGCTGATATCCTTTCCCGCTACTCGGTGGCCCCGGGCCGACAATGCGCGTCCACGGCACGCGATTCACATGGCACATCTATCAATTAAAGAATTCAAATATAGGCCATGCTATGCACGGCCTGACGAAAAATCGAATTCGTCTCCTCGAGCGGCTCGAGGCCGCACCAAGTCCCTCCTATTTTCGTTTTGTTAAAGCCAGGCGCTGTTTTGTTGCCCGTAGCATCGCGCGAGCCTTGACCCGCGACTAATTATTCGGGAACGCTTTCCGGAAAGGAGAGGAGGGGGTGCCGGCTCGGCCATTTGGCGCGCGCGGGCCGACGAAGACGACGAAGACGACGAAGACGACGACAACGACGATGGGCGAATTCTATGATTGCGAAACGGTTGCGTTTGACGGCGACTATACCAACCCGTGCCAAAATATTTGTTGTGCCGTGCCCTGTTGCGTAAACCCGCGACGCACTTACATACCGTCTTGGAGAGACGCGAACGGTGGTAAATGGGCCGTGATCGTTCAATTATCGCGAAAAGGCTTTGCGCCTTGTCCACAACGACACGAGCTCGTCGACTCTCGAGAGATATACGTTTCGCGCTAATTACGGCGTTAAATATAGCAGACACGAGATACATGATACCTCTAACAATTGTTCCGGAATTGTATGGAAATGCGTCAGTCGTGAAACATGAGTATTTGCGAGTGTGAGTATTGATTACATAAAAAGAGCGAAGAAAGGGAGAGAAAAGAGATGAGATGCTGTCGATTTCATGATGTCACGACGCTGTCGAAAAGAAACGAGCGACTTCCGTGACTGCAGTCATATTTTCGCGCACACGTGACGAATAGCTACAAGATCCCGACACGATCTGATGTGATCGCATGACAGAAATTGGCTCGACCCTCCAACGAGATATTAATGCGAAAGTATGTACAAATTGGCTCTCATTAGCAATATAGCTGTCGGCTCCGTAAAATCGAAAAAAATTGTCGTTACATTATCGATTTCATTTGCAGCAGCTGGGAGTAGCGCATCTCCTAATGCATGTTTAATTGTAAGCCTTCATTTAGTCACGAAGTCGTTTTACTCGCTTTACGTTTTTAGCGATCCCAATGTAATATTCTATATTAAAAGCTACCCATATCGCGTACAGCGCGTAATGTATCATATTTTGAAGAAGTGGAATTTTAATAAAACTAAATAAAATTTTTTTCTGAATTTCCACGATATTTTATATACACATATATTTTTTTTAACTGACTTTCAAAGCTTTTTATATTTTTTTAATTTCAAAACTCTTTTTCAATAAAGTTATCTTTTTAAAATTATAAAGTAATTATCTTTAAATTTACAATTTTACAAATTATAATAATTGAGAAGTTTACAAATAAATTTAAAATTTTACAAATTGTATATAAAAATCATGATAAAAATTTTAAACATTTTTTTCCAAATTATCGCAATCTAAAAAAATAATATAATCTTTTAAGCAGTACATTTTCAACGATATCGATTATATTACAACAGTATGTGTACCTCAAATTATTATTTCAATATAGGGAAAATAAAAAATAGATAACCACGAAACCACTGATACTAGACATAGCTCAGCAAATTTAATAAACGACCTGCATGTTTAAAAAAAAATACGAACAAAAAATTTGCAAAGATCGATGCAATAGTTTAGAAGAAAATCGTACATCACGTATTATTTACAGAGCATTTAACATCCCTTCAACAAACAGATGTCGCAGCAAACTCTTTTTTTCTCACAATGATTACCGGGAGTCGCGACGACATCCTGTGTAATTACAGATAACATAAATATTTTCTGCGAAAAGAATTCCTGCACAATTGCGTGATATTTTTTTTTCTGCCATGAGAGTTTACTGCGAGAATCGCACATTCGCCGCATGTGTGCTATCTATCTTTCTTTCTCTCTCTCTCTCTCTCTCTCTCTCTCTCTCTCTCGTCGAGGGAGTAATTCCGGCTAATGTTCCGAAAGCGGCCGACGGCGCGAGTGTCATTGATAGAGGATTCCGTGTGACACGCGGATATTAAGAAAACCTCGCAGCGAGGACTCGCATTTACGGCGCTTTATAAATGGTTAATGCGGGGAGGATGAGAGAGGAAAAATCGATAATCTCCTGCCGCGTATCCCGTTGGAATTTCGCGCCGATGTTCCGCTCGCGTGACACGAGGATTAACTTCTCCCACATCGACTTCTCGCCGCGTAATTATTTTTATGATTTATATTGCAAAGATCGAAAACACTCCGCAACACGGCATATTGATAAAAAGGAGGCACTATTTAGGCGAAGGGGTTGGCACGACGAGAAGACGACAAAATAAAGGCAATCCCGGCCGTAAATATTTGATCAAAGCTCGGCTGTCGCGAAAGGATGAGAAAGACGTGTGTAAGCACGTCGGCTGCAAAATTCGCTCGAAACGACACGAAAATGAACAGTCACGTGCGTCAAAGGCTGATGTCGAAAACAAGTTTAGATAGATTAAGATTCGCGAGGAAAGGCAAAACCCATCATCGCGGGTAGAGATATGAGACAAGAACTGCAGCCTCTCGTCATCGTTTGAAACTGCCTGTAAGACACGACGTTTGAGCGACACGGCTGCATATATCGTTAACTTAAGTGTACACATGTGTACGGAAAGCAAGTTTCGGTTTACGAAAATGTATAGGTACTCTACGGTTACAAACAAGGAAAAGATCATTACTTACTTGTACACAGTAACCGTGCAAAATAAAGTATTAAAGCATTTACTCTTTACGTTAATTCGTAACAATTCGCTGACCCAATCATCAATATTTTAGACAATTTTTATCAACGACACGTAATATTATATCTGATTCCGAAATCGGTTCGGAATCTTGTAAACTTGTCAATCTACCGTGTGTAGAATTCTATGCTTTATATAATTAAACACTCTCCTTTAGCGATCATCCATCGGTATTTCAATTATTGGTTCATCTATATCCGCTATGATGAACTTAATGCACCGCGCGCGCAGGCATGCACATATACTACATATATAATATTCTGGGATAGCAAGGCTGCACTAGAAAGAGAGAGAGAGAGAGAGAGAGAGAGAGAGAGAGAGAGAGAGAGAGAGAGACAGAGAGAGAGACAGAGACAGAGACAGAGAGAGAGAGAGAGAGAGAGAGAGGGCCAATATACCGCGTATACACGTATAATATATCTGAAATTTCATTTGGTTAATGGCAGTGCAGCCGTATCGCAGAAATATACGTGTGCACGTGGATATAGACATGCAGGCAGGGTCGACTTCGAAGATTTGCACGCCCCTTGGGGCGAGCGTCGAGTTTATACTTTGACTTTTATTTACCATAAAGAGCTTTTGCCTACTTCCTCAATATAGCCTGTTTATATTTTTATTCATATCTTTTACGAAGCCGTGGCGCTGCGTTTCGTCAGAAATCTACATAAAAGTAGAAGAAGAAAAAGAAGAAGAAGAAGAACAGGTTTTATACTGCGTTGCTACATGTATACGTGCGTGTTGGATGAAATCATGAATTGTCAACGTACACTCTAGAACAGTCATCTTTTTTTTTTCTGAACCAGTCTTTATGTATGTACGAGGGAGTTCATTGCACAACCGAAAAATTGCACGAAAAAAAAAAAAAGAAACCGAGCTCTTTCCATTGGTGCGGACGTGTCCTTTCTTCGTAGTACCATTACGTAATTACTCGCCACGAAGAAAGCGAATTCTCGGCAGCTTTTAAATCTTACTCTCTCGATCAATTTTCAATCTATTTCAAATCGCATTATGTCCATTCTAATTTTTTACTTTTGTGCTAACGACGAGGAGCGTAAGATATCGATATTCCATAATGAGATATTTGAGACGCATCACATTAACCGATATATTTTATTCGAAATTACGTGAACCAAGTAAATTATTCAATGTCGTATAAAAATTTCACAAGATTTTATATTAAGTTGTCTTGTTAATGAGAAATCCGATTAAAAAAATAAATATTAGTAGCTCGCATACATAATTAATAAATATACTCGATAATCGTTATCGAAGCAATAAAGATAAATCAAACGCTTCACGAGACGCATATTACGAGTCATCATATCGTTGGCCTTCAAAAATGACGGAACAGAAAAGTGTTTTATGAATTTCGCCTTGATGGACTCTCCTCGTGATTTTCTCTGCTTCGCCAGTAAATTGAAATTCGAGGACATCCGAAATAACGCGAATTCTCTCGATGAAATAGTAGAGCCGACTGAAAAGCATCGTGTCCCCAGCCATCATGAGCTGTCGTCGAGATTTAGGAACCAAAATACGTGCAGGTTCGTGGCGTCTGACGGGCGAGCACGTACCTTGCGCGTACAATATTTTTTTTTTTTTTCGCGCTATAGCCACGAACGGGAACAATTTCGCGAGATGAAGCTAAATGAGAATATTTTTGTATCATTGATTGCCGACAGCCTCGTCAAACAGTCTCGATGATAGGCAGGAGAAAGGGAAGAGATCACCAAATATACGCGTAATCTTTTATTATTCTTTTATCCTCTCACGAAATCGACACCTGTCGCTTTACCCACGTGTCATTCATCCATTCCACGCGTGTTACGATTCTCTTAATGGGAAGTATCAATCATGCGATGATACGATAAGAGTGATTGATATTATAAGAAAGTAGCGTCGTCAACCTCAGCAAACGCGATAAAAATGACGTCACTAACGACAACGTCGCGTAAGAATCCTTGCGCACAATCTTGTTCTCACACGTGTGCATACTCTGTTGCAGCAGCAGACAGATATTACAACGGACTCGTGTGTTATTACAACATCAAGCACTTTCACCGGTTCTCGACGCGCGGCCCCCGTTGCTCGATCTATACACACACACACACAACACGACACGCACGCACGATCCACATCAATCTCCATTTCAGAAAATCCGCTCGCTCTCATGAGAGAGAACAAGGATATCCTGGCCTCGGCGAAAACGATATACTATCGCGACTGCGGCGTATAGTAAATATCGCTATTCTCCGAGAAACATTCTAGCCATTTATAAGTTATCGATAGAATTTTGTCGGTATTTCCAACGATTGCGAAATGTTGCATTTTTCAGAAAAGATGGGACGATAGAGATCGACGCGAAGCTTGATTTATATCTGAGAGAATAGAGATGAGACGATCAATATTATCCGGTCAATCAATCATCATCGACATGTTCGAACATCGATATTATGCCACCGCCATTCTCTAATTCCAACACCGCGCTGCCGACGAAGCTGGTTGCTTCGTCGAACGAGGCCGTCATACTCTTTTCTCGCTATATAAATACGTACGTATACACAGAGAGAGAAAGAGAGAGACAGAGAGAGATACAGAGAGAGAGAGAGAGAGAGAGAGAGAGAGAGAGAGAGAGAGAGAGAGAGAGAGATTCAACCTCGGTTGTTCTGGCAGCAGAGAAGACGCTCCTGTCATCTGTCAACGACACGGAGGTCTATATATTACGTAAGGCTTCGCTGCCGTTCTTTCTCTCGCCCATCATTTCCTCGCTCTCTCTATCCATTTCCTCCACTCCTCCCCTTTTCCCCGTGTTACATTCATTTCTCGTTCGACGTTCACAAAAAATAGAAGGGAACCGACGTACTTCCGAAGCTATTTGCGTTATCAAATATCTCCCTGTCTGATAATTTAAACCGGCTAAATTTCACCTCTAGAAAAATTTAACAAAATACCAAAGATATACTTGAAAGAGTTAGAGAAAAAAAAAAAAAAAAAAAAAAAAAAAAAAAAAAAACAAATTCAGAAACGCTTCAAAAATATACTACACAGATGTCTACTTTTAACGAGGAGATGTAATGTAAAAAAAGAAAAAAAAAAAGAAAAAAAAAAAAAAACCTAAAGTTTAAACTCTTGTATTAAAAAAATTAAATTTCATTAAATCTCTCGCTGCGAATTAAATTTAGCCGATCCGAATTCGCGAAACACACGGCGCGTGGAGCTGTGTCGCGATCGGCTCTCTCATTGTGCGAAGATAATTGAGCGCCCGGAATAACCGCAGCTCCGCACCGGCAGCGCGCCGCGCGCCGCGCGGAGAAGCGCATTTATCTCACGAAAGCCGGGCCGGGATCGAGCAGCATTGTTATGCATATAGGCGCGAGGGGATCAAACGCCGCCACGTTTATACGTGCGGCGCGCGATATCGCGGTAAATAAATAGATTGCGAATTAATGGCGCGGATATGTGCGTATATGATGCCGCGCATATACGTATATAAATATATATATATATATATATATATATGTATATAAATATATATATATATATATATATAAATATATATATATATATGTGTGTGTGTGTGTATGTGTGTGTGTATACGTATGTGGAGCCGCTGTGCGGATTCGTCATTTAACGCGAGGAAAGATCCAATTGACAGATTCTCCGTTACGCGACAATTCGGCTATCGAGATTTAACGCTCGTTATAACGTATATTATCGTTTGTAAAATTACCAGCGGTGCACGCGCAAAGTATATACAGGTTATATACTCGTTTAAGAAAATAGTCGAGCAAATTACATTTGCATCCAAATTTATTTGTTCTACGGGGATTTAATCGGGCGCTTGATTAACTGAGTCATTTGAAACTCGACAATTGAAAGAGCTCTCCTGAATCCAGCTTTACGACTGGACATTTAATGGAAACATTTTCTAACATTTAATATCTATCTTGAGAAAACTTTAATCCGCGCGCGCGAAAGAGAGACTTATTAATAATCAGAGTGTCCAGTCGCTGAAGATACAGAAGTTATGAAAACGACTTGAAATTAAAACTTCTTGAAGAGAGAAACTCTTTTTCAACTTCTTTCGAGAACAGAAAGCTGGAGCGTCTGGTGTGTGTGAGCGTCATGCTTTGCGAAACGTTCTCTATAGAAACTAATAGACGCGCTTACGTAACGTTCGATCGAATGATCATAAAGATAACAATTTGATGCCTGTTATTTAATGCGCAAAGCAACGAGTATCAAATACAATATTGTCAGCGTGTAATAACGGCGAAACAAACAAATTATAAATCAACAGGATACGTCGCGACAATTTTCATTCGCCACGATTCAAATTACATCGAAGATGTGTAGAGCCGCAAAGCGGTGTAAATCCCCGTATATTTGTATCTCGATTATCACGATTCAACGTGATTGTAAATAAATAAAATATTTGCTGATATTGTATAAAATTCGTGGAGGCAATCGATGCTAACCAAATATTTTCAATTACAGCTTCGCTCGGCGAATTAAAAATCATTGACACACACTGATCGACTGCCGTCCGGCTTTCGCAATATAAACGTTATTATATATCAGACTACGAAGGTACCGTGTCAATCGTGGACACATCGAAAATTGAGTGATATGAAATCTCACAGACGACGTAAAATATGCGAAATCAAAATTATCGATATCAAAGAGATGAATATGAGTGAAATATCGAAATAAAAAAATGTCTCGTATAATATTTAATATCAAATCGTGTTATTCGTCAACGACCACGAGAAAGGAGAGATGGCCCAAATGTGTTTATAAGCGACGACGTATCCAATTAATACAGTTGATGGAGTGTGTAGGCATCTACAACGAGAGAGGGGGAGGGCAAAAGAATTCCCGAACCGGTCAAAGCCGCAGCGCACCTGTTTGCTCGTAAACTGTCATCTATGTGTATGTGTTTGTGCGCGTGCGAAGGTCTCCGAGTTTTCTCGCAAATGTGCATGTGACTTGTCGTCCAAGGTGCATATATCTGCCTGACGTAACGACACGTCTGGCGACCGTTTCCGCTGCATGCTTTATATTTTGACTACGCGATCCACGTATTCCGAAAGGCGTTCCGCGCGATAGATTTTGGAAAACTCGAGCGCGATACGTGCGGAATAGAGATATCGTATCGAAACCGCCGGCAGGCGCCGTCGTTTTTCCGTTCGACAACGTTACAACGTATACACACCTCTCCCCCGGTGAGAATTTATTTCATTGTAATTGTACCAGGTTCGCCCTTAAAAGTCTCTCTGTGAAATAAGCCTCGACGTTCGTTCGTTCGTCGACGTTATTGCGCGGTTAGTTTCTTTCTCGTCCCCCGGTAACTTTATATCTCACGAAATTACGATAATGCCGCGAGTGGGTAGGAGAGAAGGGCACGTTTGCTTCGGAAAATGCGCCCGCCGCAAATGCGAATACGGCCAAGTGACGGCAAAGTGCTCGTCAAATTATAGATATGCACTCGGGAAAACGTTTACCGTGTCGTTGGAGCGTACGACGACGACGACGACGACGGTACTTGTTCGTTGCTCGATAAATTTCCTTCTAAGAGAGCGCTACCGGTTCTCCTAAACGGCTCGTCCGGAGAGAGAAGAAATAAAGACACTAAAAAGAGAGATAGATAGATAGAGAGAGAGAGAGAGAGAGAGAGAGAGAGAGAGAGAGAAGAGGAAGGAGGAGATTCACCTTTTCCCCGGTAATTTCATTATCTCGGGTCCGTGCGCGGATGTCGCGACGTCTTTATTTAACCCACGTTAGCGCGATATGAAAACTCACAAATAAGATAGAGTTACGTTTCTCCTACACGAGAAGATTACAGAAAATATTCGACCCATAATTTTGAGTGAATTTTCCGAGCAATGACATACGGTTTCGATGAAAAGAAAAAAGACTCTTTCTCCCATCAAGATCACCAATAACGCATGTTTTAACCGCGACAGCATCAAGAGGCTATTAGTACGAGTCGAACACGTGGGAAGAGATTTACGTATAGCTATATCGAGTTTGATAAAGCGCGCGCTTGGCGAAAGTTTTCGTGTCTCTTATTATAGAATTTATAGTTCTTGTTTAAGAAAAAGAAAGATAGAGAGGATAATTTAGTTTTATTTCTTTTTTTAAGTTGTTAAATAAATAAAAGCAAAAGAAGAGAAGGAGAAAGAACATTCATTTATCATACAACTTGATGGAGGTTGCCGCGTACAAATTGACCCGCTTATCATCGATATCAGGCCAATTTTTGCTTCCCTCGAATATCGACTCATAATTCACGACACAGCGTAAAATATTCAGCGCCTCTTTTCCGTTAATCCCGACGCGTATCGCAAATAAATTCCAACAACCAAGATCTGGTAAAGGGTTGCCGACTTTTTGCCGACGTACGTGGGTATCGTAAATACTTGTCATATTAATCCTATAATACACGCGACCAGTATTTTGTCGGTTATTTTAGATTCGTGTTATTACACATAGATTATTTAGATTTTACCTAGAATAGCAACGCTCTAGAGACAGATAATTGGATCAATTTTGGCATGCAGACAGATCCAATTATGTATTTATTTATAAATAGATATCATACATAATAGAATTCATTATATGTTACTTCTCGATATATATCGCGTGTATGACATAATATATAATTATATAAATATATTGTAATAAAACATGAAAATTTCTTTCTTTCTTAATGCAATTTTAACATCATTCTGTGTGCATTATGACTAAAAATGTAAAGAAAATTTTAAATTTATGAAATATATAGAAATTTAAATTAAAATAAAACGCCCAGATATAAACTTTTAATTATGGCTCCATTTAAATCAAGGCTATTTATCATTTCATTTATAGTTTCCTTAAGTTTTGATTAAAAGAGGACAATTCAATGTCTCGATTACTGAACAGCGTGATTCACGAAGAAGTAAGAACGCAACGCATCGTCTTGCTGCTCACGTCATCGCACATAACACTCGATGCAATTGCCTGTAACCCGTTCTATCACCGATCATCGCTCATAAACGATCTCTATTCCGACATGTATATAGATCATTCGCGGCATCATCAGATATAAATAAATCATATCCCCTCCTGGGAAATATGTGAAATTTTATTGACGAATATAAAGTATGCTCTACCACGTTTCGTAGGTGATTCCGTGAAGAAGAAAAGACGGTGTTCCGGTTCCGCGAAACACCATTTGTAACTTTTCAATTACCGCGACTCCGTCGGTTTTCGACGAACGAAGCCTGTGCGAGAAATACGAACGCCAACTGGTTCGCCGATAATGAACAGAAACGAACGCGCGATAACCAACTTTGAGAACACTTGAGAGACTCAAAGTAAAATTAAAACTTCGCAGTCTGAATGCAGAAATGCATCATGTATTCGAACTTGGATCTTGTCTCGCGCTTGAGGGACCCGAACCGAGTTTCCAACTTTTACATAGTCTAGTAGTCTAGTTAATTCGATTTTTGCGCGGTAATTCTTTCAACAGAACAGTTTCTATCTCACGGAAATGTGTATATATATATATATATACACATATACACACACACACACATACACGTGTATCGTGTCCCGAGAGGAATGTCAGTGGAACGAAATTCCAAAGTCGCCCCGACAAGAGATACGTGAATCGCTAAGGTAAGCGAGGGGCTTACCTTACGTGGTTCCGGTGCATAAATTCCGGGCAAGGGCGCCAGCAGATGCAGACCAGCGGGATTCGGGATGCCGGAGGCCGGGTGTCCCGGAGGAATCGGCAGCGGCACCAGCTTCAAGCCCCAGGGCAGATACCAAGGCGCCGTGTGATGCATCCTGGTCGGCAATTCTCAATCGCGATCGGCGATCAGCAAATCGATCGAGGATCACGGTCCAACTCTCGCGGCGATTCCACTTCGGAATCAATAAAACGATCGAAAAAACCAGAGACGAGAAGACCGACTCGCGGGACGATTGTGTGTGTGTGTTTTTTTTTCCTTTTTCTTTTCCTCGAAGTGACCAGAGGAAGATGAGGAGAGCGAGAGGAAAAACGGGATCACCTTAACATTTTCCAAGCCAACTCTGTGTCCGCTATCGGAGCGAAACTTTGCTACAAACGAGTCTTCTTTCGAAAACTACGTCCCTTAGTCCTTGTGACAAAGACACACGTCACACGCGCGAAGGATGTAAGAAACGATTACGCGCGGCTAACCTCGTCATCGCGCGCGCGCGCGCGTGCCTGCGTGCGCTTAGAGAAAGTGCATTAAGATTGATGCCGCGCTCTCTGTTAGTGTCGTGACACACCGAATGTCACGCACCGTATGTGCATGTGTACTAATGTCCGTACTCTATGTGCTCGTATCGCCGATGTAACACGTCCGATTACGCGAAACGCGAGGAGATACCTCTTGACAAGACGTGTCCGATACAAGCGCGCGGCGTCGACTGATCGAGGGAGTCTACGACGCGAGCACATGGCCGCGCGCGTCGACTCTCCCCACCACTTCCCCCACTACTACTCCCCCACCGGCATTCCCCACTACTTGGCTATATCAGCGGGCTGCTCCGGGTCGGCAACGTATGTACATATGTACGTCACGAGCCACGACGAGCTACAGCGAAGGATGAGTTTTGGCAAATTTAGAATTCAATATTGTTTTCGTAATGTAACTGTTACAGAGGCTTACATCTCGAGAGGAGATATCTTTTGATATATATATATATGTATAAATTTATACAGGCTTCTTAGGTTTTATAAGAATCACAACTGGTTTTCATCGTTTTCTGCAACGCTGAAACTATTTTACTACTTACTTTATTGTATAGAAATTTGATTAGGATAGATCGAATATTAATTATTATTATTATTATTGGAAAAGGTTTATCGTTTGTGCTATCCTTCTTCGTTTACATTGTGTACATATTTAGTATACGCTAGTAGGTAACTACATGATTAAAGATCGATTCAGACACAGTTTGAACTTTAAGAATAAACTCGCTAATGCGTCGAATTTCTAGTGGTCCATCATTTATAAGTATATATCGCTTGTCTGTTTTCTATATGAAATGAAGTTGAATATTTCGTTTCGCAGCACCGAACAATGTATAACCTTGACCTTGCTTCGGACGAAAAATGAACGTGCGCGCTTGCTACAACAATGAATTGTTAAATGAAAATCATACTTTAAAATGCCGTATCTCTGCCAAAATCAAAAACGACTTTCATTTAATTCAAAGTGAGTTTGCAACTTAGAACTGTATATTTTATCGTACGTGAAAATTAAAATCATTTGTGACAAGTTGAGTGAGAAGGCGTAAGTTGTTGTAAATTATCTAAATTCTAATGTAAGAAATATACTGGCTATTATTATATTTTCTATTTTTTACTATATAATATAAAAATATGAAGTTGTTTTGTACTTTAATTTTAATCTATTTTATTATCATAACATTATGATAAAAAAATTAATATAAAGAAATTAAATAAATTTTCTTCATTCCTTTTATTATCAGTTTGTTTATCTGTTATCACAATGAAGAGAAAATAGTAATCGTTGTTTACAACTAATTAAAACATATATTATTCTTTTCTATCTTATTTCTTTATTATATAATGCGGACATAATAAATGGTATTGCAATTTATAATATATTGAAAAAAAAGAGAGAAATAATATTCTCAAATTCCACAATTGCGTTTTCTTTACCGCGTAATAAAAACATAATGTTATAAAAAATTATTTTTAAACTAATCTTGTGTACTTAAATATATAAAATAAAATCTTTTATTGTATTCGCAATGAAAATTGAAAACCGAGAAGATTAAATGCCGAATTTTGACAGACAAATACAGCAAGAAAGATATTCCAGACCTAGTAACTTTGTTCTATTGTAACCTCATTTCGGATTGATGGTGTATGGATGTCATAGGATCAAGCTTTGATGTCAGGAAGCGCGTCGCGACGAACATTGGCTCGTTCGCGAAAATTAAGGGATATCCACCAGGCGGTAACTTATGCTGAATCCGAATCATCCGGTTCGCTGGCTCGCTGATTTCGGAGCAATCTAACCGGACCGCCGAACAGAAGCGCTTGACGCGTGTCTACGTCAGAGATATAACGGACATTCAATTCACGATTAATTTAGACCTGAACCGAGAGCGAGCCGGATGTCAATGTGGAAGCAAAGATATACAGAGATGAACGATAACGAAATAGAAACACGCTCGACGTAAGTCGGCCGAATTTACTTTAGGTAATTAAATGGAAAACGCCAAGAGGCTCAAATGCCGAGACAGTGACATTGGAATAATCAATGACGAAGATACAAAAATCTAACGATAAGATAGGCACGAAGATGAAAAGATAACTGGCTCGCGTTTCAAAAACAAGAAGAGGATATTAAATTCATTTTCCGATATTATTATATATCAACGTAACATTTGAATTAGAAAGTAAATTTACGGGGCGCCGATGCCCGAGCCGATACTCATGTCCGTGTGATACACGTTGCATCCGCTGGAATTATAATTAAATATAGTTTAATTAGGCTGTCCCAAAGTTGGATGTATACACCCGGGAAAACTGACCCCATCTAACTTCAGCTCCGGAGATGGCTCGTGTCCGTCGTAATGGGGCCCCGTCGGCTCGATTTTATCATTTATTTATCGATATTACTTTGCAAATTATGTATACTCCGAGCAAGCCCGTCGTTTGATAAACCGACAAAGATCGAGTGGCTATTCCTTTCAATATGTAATTTGATCTGATTATCGAGAAAGATGAGAGAATTAGTCAGAGTATCTGAAATGGAACTGATGCAGCCAATGTTGTTCCGCGCACAGAAGATAGAAAGACAAATATCTGGCGTGTAAACACACGATGCTACCCTCCTGTTCACTTTCAAGCGCGCAGAATGACGTCGGCTATTCCATTTCCATGACATTGAAATATATGCGGAGTATGTTTGTGAAAAGATGGGAAATCAATAGTAAACACAGGCTTTTCTATTTCAGGCTCGACGCGCAATTCAGAAAAATCCTTTGTAAAATGAGAATTAACTTTTGTAAAATATAACTGACGCTCGTTCATCAAAGAAATATCTATCATTCTCTTTCGTTGAGCTTCTAGTATTTGCGATTTCTATGTTGTATTACGTAAAACAAATAGATATATATATATATATATATATATATATATATATATCTACAAAATAATGTCTATATAAGCGCGCACGTTTCTCGTCTTCCGCGATCTACACAGCCATCGGCAAATAACTGTGCACGAGATGTGTGCAATATGTCAAAGTAAATATTGACAAGCGATTAACCATGCGCAGAAGCGACCGCTGAATATTAATATTAATACGCTGACGCGGCTGTAACAACTTGGTAATGATGATTTCGCCACTTTCGAGGAAACATGGTGGAAATCCCTGAGCCAACGATTAACGGTCACACTAATTGCTCGATGTTTCACAGAGACACGAGAGCGCGTATAAATGTTCGAGGATCAGAAATAAGCGTGAATTCTGTCGAGAAAAACAACCTATTATTCTTGCATAACCCAACTCTGTTTTAATTATGGTCAAGCTCTAAAAGGATGCTTCGTTTTGCGATTTTATAAGAGTTCAAACATTGTTATTCGGTTTAACGGGGCAGAAAAAAGAATGAGAAAAACAACTGGGAACTTGGTAGAAAAAAAGAATTCACGACCTGTGACACCGTATTAATCCAATCCAAGTTCTGTCCTAGGAACACCAAAGAGACACATAGCGACGAACTCGCGGACAAAACTTTTTCGATTCATGTTACAATAAAGTTCACATTTCCGCGCGCATCCGAATCGGTGAAATGGATCTAACGAAATATTAGTTGAAGCAACTGCACGAGTCGATATTTTAGTTTCCAGAAATTTGAGAGATATATTAGCAGAAGGGGGAAAAAAAATACTTTCTATCACATCTTTCGTTCATTTCTAATTTTTTGATATTTTCTATCGATATCGCCAAGATTTGAATTTTCGAAACGTCGTCTTCATTTATTCTCGCGAAAAAGTTTCGGGCGCTACGTACAAGTAAGTTTCAGGCAAAAAGATCAAATCGCGAAAAAGAACCGTCCAGTGACGCAGTCGCAAAAGCTACATCTTCGATTCCGGATTCTCGACTTGGAAACTTTAAAAAGTCGTCGCTCGTAGATAAAAGTCGAAAAGCCGGCGCGCATTATCGTAAAGTGTATTATCCTCGTGAACATATTTCGCGATTACTTACTAAAACGCATGTTCTTGCAGCCTGTGACACATGTATACAGAGTATCTATTCAAACAAAAGAAAAAAAAAAAAAAAAAAAAAAAAAAAAAAATTGTTTTATTGAAACGCGAACTTAAACTCTCTCTATTTCGGAGTTAGTGCCTTCGTTGGGTTACAACGTGTAAACGTACTTTTATACACCACACGCGATGGATCGTTGACATAGGGGCTAACTTTTGCGTAACACACGTCAACGTAGCCCGTATCACTATCGATACGGGCGAAAGAACACGCACAAACCGCACGCAGGATCGCGTGCCTGATTGAAAATTTTTCCTTGTCCCACTTTACGGGCATTTAGTACCCGTTCATTCAAATCGATAAACATGTATTTTAGATATATCTGCGAATATATGTAAATGAAAAGAGAGATATAAATCTGTAGCTTAACATACAAGGATATTATCCAGCTCGGGATAAATAATTTGTAGATATTATTAAATGAATGATTAAATGGACGAATTAATATTAATTTTGTTCCCTATATTAATTTATGAATTAATTAATTTATAATAATTATAATTTATTGCCACGAAGCACGTTTATGCCTCTTTTTTTTAGATCGTAATATTAGAGTTCTACCAGCTGCAAACACTTTACAGTTTACTCGATTGAGTTGCCTGTACGTAACGCAAATATGCAAATTGTAATCCACTTAAGCGAGAAACAAACGTTAACTGTCAAATTACTGTCACTTAATAATCTTGCAACGATATATCCTGCATACTCGTTGACTAACGATATAAAAAGAATCCTCAGGTCAATTCGATCAAACATAAGTTTGATAAATAAAAAAAAAAAATATAATATACATTTATTTTTTCGGATCAATAATAATATCATTGTATTTTTTAAACATTACATAAAGGAATCGCTTATAATGTCATTAATGCAGCGTTAAAAATCACAAAAAAGGGCAGATGTAATCAAAATTAACGATCGTCGTTGATGCAAATTTTGTGGCATGCAGTATTTGCCAAAAGTATACCCTTCTGATCCCCCCTGTTTTCTCCTCTCTCTCTCTCTCTTTCTATCTCTCTCCTTTTTCTTCCTAAACCGAAATAGACGACCACGGGTGGTTCTCCAGCCTGCAATCTCGTCTCTCAGAGGCTCAGGGTGAATTACAGTCGCACGTACCTCCTCTACTTGGCGCTATAACTCGCGTAGGTGGACAAAGAGAGCCGCGCCCTAGGCTATTTACCCCCGTTGATGTTTGTACACCACGGATAAAAACAGGCCTCGCGGCGCCTCGGATTTCTCGTCGCAATTCCGGAAGAAAAACGACGGTCCGCGCGTCATCGACGACGCTACATCGGTTATTTCGATCGACTATAGCGATCTGTTTTCACTTTCTCGTGGTGCGATAAAACAACGAAAACGTGTCACCGAAACGATGAAAATCTCGCCTATATACAACACTTTTGTGTGTCTCGACATGTTGATAAATAATACGGTCGTGACAAAGTTGTCCCCAAAAAGCCGGAGGCGTAGTTTGTTAAGAAGGGGTGAGGGCTAGAGAAATAGCGCGCCGCGCAAGAAATGGCAAGAGTTTTTGGCGAGCGAGAGAAGCGACCTCGCGTAAGACGGGTCGGTTGTTTAAAAGCACCTGTCGTCGGTTTGTCATTCGCGGTATAAGAGAATATCGTCGCGCGAGACTCGGCCGACTGCGAATAATTTACAAGCATGTTCTCGCGCACACAGATACGTACACACACACACGTACACACACATTTATAGGAAAAGAGACCAGCATAATGGCCACTATGAGATTCGTGCAACGGCACTACGATCTTTCGACCAGGAATGCAGCGTTCACCGCGCCGGCATTCGCCTCCGCATAAAGCGAAGGCGCGCGTTATTTGGACCGAGTCTCGGTGAACCTTTCGGAATTTCGTCGCGATGGAAGTGATGTCATTGTGGAGTTCAATGAGCTCGATTTTGAATCGCGCTCGCTCGAGCGAGGAGAATGCCGAATGCATAATTAGACGAGTTAGGATAATTAGTCGCGGTATGTAAGTTGTAAGATTATTCAAAAAAAAATCACGGCGATTGCTTACGAGATCGGTTACGCGAGGGTACTCTGGTATGTCGAGTGATTGTAAGAATTATTTTACTACGTTTTATAATACATGTAGTAACTGTATTTTCTATAGTACACATAACTGGCAACTTTGTACAATCACTGATGGAGATCGATATCCCGTTCTGTAATCAGTTATGCAATCGAAATTTCACGAGCGCACTTTCATATCGCACCGTTAAATGAAAGGTAGAGACCCGAAATTCTGATCGATGCCCTAAATATCTGAAATTTTGCCGGTTGAGTAAGAACGCGTGCGCATTTCAATTACTGCAATATTACACGCAAGAGAAACTCTCCTGTTAAAGAGGTATTTAATTTATCTTGCGAAATTAAGCTAGAAAGATAAAGCATATCGATCTTTATTGTTAAGACACGTTTTGCTGATGAACCTACGATGCAAAGAGCAAACTTCGCCTCAAACTAGCCTTCTGCTACTTTGCCATTTTACGAAAATGGAACGAAGTCGTGAGATGAAGTCTGTGTTTAGTTTCGCAACTCTAGCTGAGTAACATCGACTAGAATTATAATTCTTGTGCTTTGAAGGAGAACTTCATTATACTCAATGTATCCTCAAAATGTGTTAACAATAAGAAAAATACTCAAACAATATTAGTCTATAATCACGCTATCAATAATAGCAATTAATTAAATATAATTTCGATATAAATAAATAAATAAAAATATTATCGATTTTGTAATTTACATAAATCAATTGAAAAGGATTCTACGATGCAGAAAATGCTTACGGGTAAAGAGTCAAGTGCCGGTGATGTTGAAGCGAATATGCGAGCGTGTTGCAACAATGGCTAGCACGTTCGATTTTTGTCGATAAACCGATGACCGGAGTGATGCATTTTAACGCCTATGGCACCGACGTAGTGTAAATTTGTCGACCTATACCGAGAACTTCACTTTTTGACCACGTTAACAAAAATAAAAAAAAAAAAAAAAAAGTGATCAACGAAATGCGTTCGTACACGTGTATTGGCGCACAAAACATTATCAATCGTACATACCTACATTGTGAATAAACTATATTGATTAAAAAATTAATATTAACAGATTATATTAATTATAAAAATAAATATTATTACGATAGTAACAAAGATCAATAAATAAAATACAACCTTTTTTATATTTATGCTATATTTCAATTGACATAGTAAACGCATCATTTAAATTCAATTTTGCTAAAGCGCATCGCATTTTGATTTTTGAGAGGCAGCATCTCTTTGATGAGATTTCCCGAATACTGTATAACGCATTCATAGTTTTAACGATTTGGCAAACCGACCTAATTATAAAATCGGTCTAATAATATAATCAAGTATACATATCTCTCTATAAGCATAACGGAGAACATCTATGAAAGCGGAATCTATATTTTTGCTTGCAAAACTCATTCATACAGCACGGGATTGGCAAGTGCAACGAAAATTCCACATGGTAGCAAACGATACCATTCTACATCGTATACAAAGGATATACCGCACGATAGCAAACGGTCCACTTTATATTTTTTGGACAAAATGTTTTATTTACAATTCGGAACTTTTCAATTTATCTAAAAAGTTCGCAAATACTGTAGACTCCAAAACGCGTAGTATATATTATCATCTGGTGTATTTTAATTTAAAATAAAACGTCTATGAAATTAGCATCTTCCAATTTCGGAATTTCGATAAAGTGTTTTCTCCAAAAAATTTTACAGTTCCTTGCAACACGCTTTTTTAAAAAGAATTCTGTTGATTTTACAGGTAAAAATAAATTGCATGGCTCAACACGTCCATTTTATATAAGCGAGACATGAATATATGATATCATAGGTACACATATATAATATTAATTATTGTATTAATTTACCCTACAATAATTTTATATCGATAAATCCCTGCATGAAAGGAATCAATATATATACATATATATAAAAGAAGAGAGAGAGAGAGAGAGAGAGAGAGATTTGCGTCGTTACTTGCCTGCTAGAGTTTCACGAATAACAACAAGGTAACCGCGTGTAAACAACATGCATGTCATAAAACAAGCAGCGATTTTCATCTGTATGTTGTTGCATTATCTCTGTCAAAATATGATCTCTCGTGTTATCTCTTATAAAATACGTGACAAATGTTAGATGATATTAAACGCGATTATTCTTTCTATGAAAGATTAGAGATAATCAGTGAGATTGATTAACTCTCGAGAAGTGACGACTTATAAAAATAACCGATGGCTATTTATGGAAGTAGATACTTCTTGCTACATTTATTATCGCCACGAAACATATTATAAAGTCAATAAGGAATATTCTGTTCGTTGAGTTTCAAATTAGTTATCAATAAATCACAGCTTTTCGTTACTCGATTTTCACGATACAATAATTTGTATATTACTTCGCGCTCTTAATCTGAAAATGATGAATAAAATAGTTAAGTAAAAAATTCAAAATACGTGAAGCGAAATCTACTGCAAGTATCATTAAAGAAATAATTGTGTATTCAAAAATAAATATATTTAAAGTAAGTGACAAGAATAAAAATTATAAATCATTGCTTTATTATGATATATATACATATATTTACATACATATATATATATATATATATATATATATATATATATATATATATATATACATACACACACACATAATTATCTTTGTAAATATATAAATAATGTATATTTAAAATAATTTTTTTATTATTTATTTTTTTGTTAATTATATGTATATATATGTATATACATATATATATGTATATACACATATATATATATATATAATTTTAAATAATTTTTTAACATCAAATATTCACATTTTAAAGTTTTCGTCTTAAATTTAAATATATTTTGTTCGTTATTTTCAGTTTGAGAATGCAAAGTATATACGATATATACACAGTCGTTTCAAAAGATTCAAATAACGAAAAAACATGATACATTTACTTATTGAAGCATCTATTGTTATTTTGCACACTGCATTGGTTTAAAATATAATCGCATCGGCCAAAAGTAGATTACTTATAAATTATTTTATACTGCAATATTTATGGGTAATAATATATATTACATTTGCGAATATATATATATATATATATATATATATATATATATATATATATATACGTATATATATTACATCGTGTTTTTCGTTTATTGTAACATTATATATATTCGCAATTTTTAGATTGAAAACGCGGAGCAAATCGCCGCATTGATTCATATAAAAAAGCTTAATATATACATTGAAAGTTTAATAATTTATTTCAGTATTTTATATACATATATTGTATATACAATTTATTTGATCGTATTTTAGCATGCGAGTAGGCAGCAAATAATATTTTTGATACAACAATGATACATGTTACATTCTACAAAATTTTTACTAGTTTATTTTTATTCATACAGGAATTTCAAAACAAGAGTCTATACTATCTGCTAGTAGAGGATGTACAGAATTTGATCGCGTAATTTTCGGGCAGTGTAACAAATCCTTAGTTTGTATCATCATATACGGAGAAAATATTATATATAAAAATTGCAATAAGTTTTTTGTAATCGTGAAACATACTAAGATATTAAAAACTCACGATATTTTCAATCAATAATATTATATCTTACAACGGAGTATTATAATTATGTACTATTTCAAATATTACGATGCACACACAAATTCATAATCGTTAACAAACAATATAACAAATGTATAATTTACAATTTTTGTAATAATAAATATCTTATAAATAATGTCCCTTTGTTAATAATGTCCCGTTGTTTCAGCTTTATAATAAATTTATTATTATTAGAAATTGTAAAAGAGACTGTATATTTAATACAATTTGTATTGTAAAATTTTCTCCGCATAGTTTCCTTATTATTCTCTCATGGATATATAATAAGATTCGCGCATGAGAGTGCCATTCAAAGTGCGATCATAATTAACTGTGTTTTTGCAAATGTTATACGAGTACCACGAAGAAGCAAAAAATGGACATCAGAGAAAAAGGAGGCATCATCAGCCAATGGTGGAATAACCATGAGGTTTATAATTTATTTAATTTATTATTTGTTATTTATAAAAATAATTGCTCCACAATGGTAGTCTATTTTATATTAAATAATGAAATGTATATGTATAAAATTCTAGATTTTTTTATTTCATGAGAGAGAGAAATACTTTTAAAATATTTATAATAAAATTAATATTTTCATATAAATAAATATAAAATATTTTAACATTACGTCAAAATTTATGATCACTATTATTTATATGTATGAATGTACATAAGAGAATTAAATTTTTACTATTAAAGATTTATATTGCAAAAATTTATATTTAAAAAAAATATGTCTTCAAAATTTACATAAAACTTTCATATTAAATTATTTACTATCTATTTAAAAAGAATGAAAAATTAAATTGCGTGCAACAATTCCTTTTTATATTAATTATTTTAACGCTGTTTATAATTGAATTTCCATTTTAACAAATTAACACGTATTGATCTCTGCGTCTCTCGTACGGGTGAGTGTCAAGTTTATTTTTATTATAAATTTAATAATATACATCCAACAATACATTAAATTAAAGAGTTATTTTGCCTGTTAATAAATCAATTAATTTTTGTAAATGCAAGGTATCCTAAAGAAGAGGCAATAATTCTTATTTTCTGTATATAACCGATTTCTTGTTGTATGTTATTGCCACAGTACATCTTTTTTGTCGCCACTTCATTCTCTCTACGGCGAAATAAAAAAGTCGGAATTTTGTATCGCGATATTTTATCATTGAGACAACGACACAATATTTTTGCCGGAATAACACTCCCTCTTCGCCAAACACTAAAATGTCATCGTAATGGGAACGCGCGAACGTTTAAACGACAGGACTGTTTGCGAGTTCATTTAGAGATAGCACGAATAAAAAACCGATAAAGAACGTCTCACATGTACAGGCGCATCTGGTTTCTCGCCCACTTAATCGTTTATCACGAGACACGTTTTTACGAGGCCCTGCACGGCCCCTTATTACTACTAACGAGACCGTTAATATCGTACATCAAAGAATAACCGAGTTTCGCACCCGAAAGTCGGGCTCCGTGAACAAGTATGTGTTTAGCGTTTCGACGTTTCATTATCGACAAACTTTACGACGCTCCTCAGGGACTCGTCGCCGACACGTGCTTCCTTTGAAATGAAACTCGTCCGTTTCTTTGGCATCGTAGTTTCACCGTTCGCACGACACGTTCTCATTCGGATAAGATCAAGGGAGAACAAAGTTCTCACGTAAAAATAACGACGACTCTCCAATAATACCAGATGCTACACGATTGCCGTGACCTACCGTACTGAAGAGAGATTCAGCATCGGAAGCAAACAGATAACATACTAACATGACACAGCGATGCACGTAACCATCTAATCAATCAGCTACTCTTTTTTTCAAGAGAATCGTTGTATCAGTTATATATTGAAACGTTAGTGAAATCAACTTATACCTATTATATTTTCCAACAACCTCAAGAAGAGTCTGAGTATATTTTTCTAATTTTAACAAAATAGAGAGAGATTATTAAATTGAAAAAACAAAAATCTTAAAAACTCAACTTCACTCAATTATTATCGGGGCATATCTATTCATTTTATCGGCGTGCAACTAAACAAATCAAAGTTAATAAAAACATGCAACTCATTTATCTGGTCGACCCCGATGAATAAATCGTGCGACAAACTTGGACGCGAATGTCGGTCGAAAAAAAATTATTCAACGGCAAGCTGACGTATACATAGTTGCAGTCCAAAAATAATCCGAAATATCGCAGTCATATAGCCGTCATTTGTATCCGACTACAAAGTCGTCGATAAATTGAACCCGTCCATTTCTTCCATCGAAGACTTAATAAATTATCGCGTGTGCACGGTACAACAATTATATCTTATCAACTTTATCATTTTTCACACAAGACATACTTCGTATATATTCGTATGTGAAGCTCATGACAAATTCAGCTTTCGACAAATAGACAAATAATAAATCGTTTCAGAAATCAGGGGAAACACGGGTTATATTTGTACCAGCAACTTTTACTTCCAAGCCAATTGCGAATCGTACCGTCGTGTCAGCTCGTGCATAATTTTGCACTTGAATGTTTTATCGCGCAAGCGTCAAGATACAAATTACATTTGTCAACGTTGAATCCAACCATCAATGTCGGAATTACATTAATTCCAGACGGTTCTCGCTTCATCCATAGATAGGACCGCGAAAATAAACGATGAAAGCTTTATCGAGGATGTGCGACATTAAATCGAGAATGTAGACCACGAGTGCAGCCTTAAAAAAATGACACCGTAATACAATGCAATATTTCATTCTAGTCCGACCGCGACGAGTCTCGGGAGATTCAATGCTCTGCATTGCAGTCGAGGGATGCACTACCGAATCGTCTTAGCTTAAGATTAGTCCCCTTTTAGCCCGCTTTAGCCGGCCGCGTCGTATCTCACTCGTCGCGCCTAACACACAGACGTCATTTTTCATCTCTGCGAAGACACCGCACCGCACTATAATTCCACGGGCACTGTATAAACTTACATCATTTAACCCTTTGCACTTCGTCCGCATTAGCGATAAGCTAGCAATGTGCCCCGTATCTTTTACAGAACGGTATAGAATTTGAAAAAAAAAGAAAAGAGTGTCGTAAGCAAAAACTTTTCGCAAATATGAATACCTACATTTATTATGTTTTCCTAAATATATAATATTTATGTCACATACCTTCCTTTCTTTATTAAAAAAATATAAAATATTATTAATTTTATATTATACTATATTATAATATACATACATTTTCTTTATAAAGAAAAATATATTATAAATAAATTATAAATTGCTTTAAGTATATATATATATATATATATATATATATATATATATATATATATATATATCGTATTCTATACTACTATTTGGAATTTATAATGTAGGACGCGGTCGAAAAATTCGAAAGTTTTACAACTAGAAAAATTATATTTTGCATAATTTACATTTATTTCATTTGATACGTAACAGAATAGTTTCGTCACAACAAGATAAACGAAAGGTTTTTTGTTAGTGCGTAATTTATGCCGTGGTAATCTCAAGGAGTACATTGTGCGCTTGGCAACAGGTGAAGGACGTTAATTAAGAAGTTTGCGCGTTGGTATTTCGAGCAAAACCCGAGTCTCGGGACGATGGCGACGAGTGTGCTCTCTCCCTCTCCTATTGTACAATTTACACGCAGACGTTTAACGCGATATGAATGTTGCTCACGTCGTAACAACATGTTAACACAACTACCTAGAGATAATCCGCTTTTATAAGGCGTTAACAGTCTCTTACGTGATACTTGATGCGTGCGCATTTTCTGAACGGTTGTTCAGAACGTAAAACACGTTATTATCCGAAAATAACTTTAAACGTACAAATGAAAACGCGTTACGTACATCCATGAAGAAATAACTACTGGAAAGTCTAAATTTTCCTATCACTGTATTCGCTTCCTGAAAGTCCGATCTCTATCCGAAGGAAAATGGATTAGTCTTGGCACGGCGTGTCGTGCACTCGTGCCTTTGGCAGAGGGTAAAACTTAATTAAGAGCTGTCCGCGGTATTTCGGTCGAATTACGCGACACGTCCCACCGCGACGCGAACGCGTGGCGAGTTATCGAAGTCTCGCGATCGTTGACCGTACCGTTGGAACTGGCAATCTTGCCGTCCACGATGGAATCCGATTTTGGGCAGTAGCTACAACCGCACCTTTTACTCTTCCATTACGCACAGGCTGCGCCACTACTATACGTACACGTGTCTCTCGCGCGCCATGCCGTGATGCCACGGCGCGTGTCTCTTTCGAAGCGCGAGACTTCCTTGCGATTGACAAAGAGATATAAATGCGGCGGTACAGAAATTGGCCGTAGCGTGTCGGAGACGGGACAGACATATGGGAGGGACCGAGAAGGCGAGAGAAAGAGAGAACGGTTTGAACCAAGAGAACATGGAGTCGAGGGCCGCGACGTGACCGTGCCAACCTCGAGTTATTCGTATAAGCCGACAGCCCCATCGCGGCCATCTTCTTCTCCCTTTCTACTCCGCCTTCTTCTGGCTCCTCTTGAGAGCGACAGAGAGAGAGAGAGAGAGAGAGAGAGAGAGAGAGAGAGAGATTTTTCAATTGTATATATCGAAATATCAAAAAGTATTTCCAAGTCTCATAAAATGATCTTGACATATTTAGTGCAGGGGCGCAAAAAGTAACAAAGTATCTAGAACAGTTGTGTATATATGATGTGACTGCCCTTACGATTTCGCGTGACGATTCACCACCCGATATAGTCACGCCACTGCGGAGATTTTTAGATTATACAGCGAGTGTGAAGAAAATAGAGGAGTGACGTTATACGACTGTGAAAGTATGAAAAATGCACGTACCGAGGTGAGAATCGCGTAAGGGAAAGGAAGGGAGGGAAAAGGGAAGGTTCACCGCAACCGGCGAACTAGGACAATACGGGGTAATGCAATACCGAGGCCTACTGCGTATACCCCCGACGGTATTGTGTTTCGTTGAAACTTTCTTTTACCGCGTAGAAATAAAATGAGATTCAAGCTGAGAAAAAGAATTGCTCTCGGACTGCATAAGACAAAAGTCGTTTATAAACAACACCGCAGTTGTCGACGATCAAATTCATTTTAACCCGCAGATAAGATCCCCCTTTTTCGAGAGATGAGAACCTTTGATCGAATTCGACGAAATAAATGTGTACAAGCAATATTTATATTCTAAACTGATGATTCGATTTAAATAAGCAACATATATATATATATAGATCGGTTGTTGCTCTTCCGCGGAGCAGACAAACGGTCCCGCGGCCACGTTTAGCGAAACAAGAAGAGCAGTGGAAAGAGGCAGACGGTGGACAGACTTATATTTAGCGCGAGCACGTGGCGGCGTGGCCGGGTATCTCTCCCCCCCGGATAGGTCGGTCGGTCTGTCTGTCTCACGGAAAAGCTAATGGCGTTGTGTGGGTACCTGTTGCCCCTGGGGACGCCCAGACATCTCTCCCTCCCCCCTGCCCTCCCTGCCCCGCGGTATCTCTCACCACTTCCCCTTCCTGCGTTCTCCCTGTAATTCGTTCCCGCCGGAGCAAACTGCACTCGCAACACACAGCAGAGGTAGCATTACCGCACGTCTCTTTCTCCTCCTCTCTCATAATCAGCGAAGATCGAAAACGCAGAAGAGGGATGGAACGTTGAAACGCGTTTTGGCCGCGATCCAAACTTTAATTCTCGTTTTTCGCGAGAAATCGAGAGATCGACCGACTGATTGCCCGTTTCCGATGACAACGGCCGTTATTTCCCTAAATTATTATAGCACCGATAGCTTCGACTAATGACGTCCCGTTGTTCTTTTCAATAAAATCGTCGCCGAAGTAAATCAGTCACATTGTTTAAATGGGCGTTTGATTCTTCTTCGTCTATCGAAGGTCGAGAAGTCGAAATGAAAAATGAATCTTGCGCTCGAATCATGATTTTTACATGTGTACATAAAGTGACGATTTTTCCTCAGCGAAAATATCGAGAGAGATTATAATTTTTTTTCGAATTTCCAATTTTTTCTATCTAATTTTATATATCTTCGTCATATAATTAAGCTTCCAAATTTTATTAAACTCCACTTAATATTGATTAAAAAAGTAACTTTATTAAGCTTTTAATTTCACAAAACTTTTTCTGCAAAACTCTTTTTTTTTTCGCTTGCAATTTAAAACTATTGATGCTTTGATATTTTTGCTAATATAAAAAAAAAAAAAAAAAAAAAAAAAAAAACAATAATCTCCAAACTATTATTAAAAGAAATTTATTCGGTGATTTAGAGACAGCCGGTATAATTTGGTTTCATGTAAAATCACGTTTCGAAATTTTCACCTCGTCGATCAACAGCTATTTCGTGTTCTAGCGAAGGAGCGTATTTTAACGGAAATATCCCGCACGTCGGTCGCTGACGAATTAGCAATGCGGCTATATCTATCAGCCACAGCGTATACGTATATATACACGCTATTTATTTAACGCACATGACACCCTTTGATCCAACGGTACGGCGGTGCGGCCAATATACGCGAACGGACATATTCATAGCGTCGGCATATTCGTCGTCGCCGCAACCAACATCCATAACGATTTCCCGTTTATTCATCGACCCTTTCGTTTGCATTCGTGGCATTATGCTGACCGAGTCAGCGAAAAAAATGAGATACGTCGTCTCATTAATAACAGATCCAGCAGATATATCAAATCATATTTTTTAAGATATATTATTTAATAAAAATAAATATTTCTTAAATTCTTTATGCAAAAAAAAAAAAAAAAAAATATTTTTAAAGTAAAAACTTGTATCAAAGTACAAGCACAAAAATTCTAAGATTCTCGCTACATCGCATTTATCAAATCTTATCTTCTCGTCTCTCCGTCAAGAGTAAAATTTAAAATCTACTACGAAGCGTATATGTCGTTGTCGCTCTCTAGTGCAAGGTCGTTTCTCCCCGAATAGTGTTGAAAGTCCAACAGAAAGAGAGAGAGAGAATTTGCACGAGAAGAGTATGTACATGCTACTGTTCAAGGCAAAGATAAAGATAAGCAAATAATAAGATAGATAATCGAGAGAGAGAGAGAGAGAGAGAGAGAGAGAGAGAGAGAGAGAGAGAGAGAGAGAGAGAGAGAGAGAAAATGAGTAATGGCGCAGCGAGGCAAACTATGACGTAAGGGCACCGGGATGACATTACGCAGGTGGGAGGCCCGTGAGGCTTCCGATTAGACGAAAGTAATTGCTACGCGCGGTCCGATGGGAGCCCGAGAGATGATTGCCTCGTAGAAATTCAGCTGGACGTTCCCATCGCGCACGATGACCTATTAACTCTCCGCCACATCTTGACCGACATATTCCAGTCGATTGCGCGTTGTTTTCGACACACGGGGCCACGATCATAATTCATACATCGCTCATGGAACTGGGATATCGAAACCCTTTTACTGTCGCGATTTATCAATCATCGGGAGTGGTCAATTCGATATTTACGTCGCGTATCATCCGATTGAGCACGAGAGAACCAACGCAAATCTCTCGTCGAAATATAAACAATTTCCGTCGCATTACACTCTGTCGACATATACACAGGCTTCATTCACCGTTCATCGCTTCATTCGCTCTACGATATCGCGTGATGAAATTTTGTACGATGCATATTTGCAAACGCGCCAATTATGATTAATTCGCAGCGATACATCGCACTGTAATGATTCACAGTAAACGTACTGTAATACATCTCTGTGAGAGAATATTAGAATTAGCTTTGAAATCACCTTTGTCCTACGTGCCTAATAATTCAGCACGCTCCACAAGTCGAATTCTATAGATAACTAAATTAATCATATTGCAAAATGCACTTGTCACTTCGTATGCAAAGTATTGACGAAATTATCCACACGATGACATTGTGCGTTGTCAAACTCGACAATGCGCAAATCTCACATAAGCTTTGAAACGTTAATAATTATGTGCTAAACAAAATTATTCGGAGTGTAAATAATTGAACTCCAAACCAAGCAGATCTGCACAATTGTCTAATTATTGCAATTAACTGGAATGAAAATTTAATGTCGATGCCAGAATCTATCGAAAATTTATCATATTTTCTTTAAAAAAAAAAAAAAAAAACATTTGTTTGAAGATGTCATGAATCTTGCTCTATTAACCGTTGCGGACAGAATAACCGGCCGTTGTAAATATATAAAATGTAATTCTCAACAAGCTGAGTCTAACGGAGGCGCATGAGAACAATTTTACTGCTTTATGACTCCTTCCCCCTTCACGGACGCGTAAAAAAAGAGGAAATAAAAAAATCAGAGAATTGAAAAAAGGGCAAAACACGACTCGCTGGACCGAAACCACACATTGACAGTCGACTTTCACTCATTCGCACAAGGTCGATCGGTTCTCGTGCGTCGAAATTCACGCGTAGATTAGCGAAATGAAGAAAAAAAGAGACAAAAGTAGAAAAACTGGAAATCAAATCGCTAGAACGTTCGAATCCAATATGGCAACCTAGTTGCGTGAGAAACCCCGTAAAACAACGCGAGCGTGATATAACGTTATTAGTATACCGGGTTGTATCGGGAAACTGCGTGACCGGCTCTCTCTTACAAAATTGATTTACCGCGTTTCTTTATAAACTTGTCAACGTCGCGCTGACGCCGAGTTGTAACTAAAAATAACTAATTAGCTGGATATATAAAATATACGTAGAAAATTTTTGCGTGTTAAGCAAATGCGGTATCGTCGAATAGTAGGGATTACGGAGGCCACCATTAATAAGCAGTTATTTTCCAACGTCATAATTTGAATGTACTACAGATCCGCTTTCATATTTAAGCATAAATCTGCATTCGGATAGTTATTAGAACATGACGTTTTATTCGCGGTAACAACCAAGATATTAGCTTTTTGATGGATTATCCAGCACTGATATAATCGTCATTATTCTCTAATCTTTTCCAATCTTTCACATTTGGGAAAAAAACTAACGTGACATTATCGAAGACGTGAGCGCGCGATTTTCTCTCTCGCGACAGCGAAAAATGACAAGAAAAATGTTCGTAACGATGAAATATCTATACGATCGTGCGAATCGATTGTGAGAATCGATGGAATCGCAGAGGACACAGGAACGGTGGATATGAGTTTCCGAATCCGAGCGGCGGATATTCGCGGAATCTTCGAAGCGCGACGCACGCCGATCATATCGTTGGAATAACCGAGGGCGAGGCGGAAATCGAGAGCTCTCTCCCCCCTGTCTTGGATGGGATATAAACGACGTCAACGGAGAGAAGAGAATCCATCGCACGATTCAAGCGCGTAGTCGATTCGCCCGCGTGTTGGAATACGAGAGACAAAGTTTACCCGTAAGTCGTTAAAACGAATGATAACAGTGCGCGAGTTGGCACTCTCCGCGTCGGCAGAGAAGCCCAAACAGCTTCCATAAATCCGGCGCAGTCACGGCCACACGCTCGCGAGACAAACTAATTTCAGCCTCCGTGAAAAAAAAATTGTGCGACTATTGTCGGAATTATGGTTCCTGAAAATCATAACACGCGTGCGACGAAAATATATGGCATGTTTGTTCGGTAGACCCACGCAATTGCATTTGCTTTTCCCTAAATTTTCGGAGTCCCGGGATTATTTCGAGAGCGAATTCTACGAAAATTCCATTGAAAATTATTAGGTAATGAAGAGACGACTTTTTTTTTGCAAAAAACGATACGTCGCATCATATTTGTAAATTCTCAAGTTCTTTATAGGGTAAACTCCCGATAAGATGGCCATAGTTTTTTAAAATGCAAAAAACATACTTTTATTTTTGTTATTTTTTTAATAGCGTCTGGCATATTATCATCACTAAAGCTTAAATTACGTAATATTATCGAAATTAAAAGGAAAATATTTCATAGAAATTTTATAGGTATTATTAAAATAGTATAACATAATTATTGGCCATCTTACCCAACTTTTAAGGAAAAGATGACCACAGCGACGGAAAGATGGCTATAATATTTATAAAAAATTAGTGAAAACGAAAATAAAAATTATAGGTCATATAATAATTTACATATTTTTATAATATGTCTAACGTCGATTACGATAGCTTAACTGTAATTTATTCGACGTTATAACAGTTTTTAGTGGACAGATGAAAAACTTTGCAGGTAATCAAAAGTAAAAATATGATATAAGATTCACAATATCGTTATTTCGAATAATGTATGCACGTAAACTACTGTAAATATCGATTATCTTTGATAATGATAAAAAAGCGCGCTATGTAGCGATTATTGAAAAAAATTACAACCTACGACCATCATACCCTAGTTTACCCTACATCGCGTACAAAAATGAAAGTAATTATATCTCAAACTCTGCGCTATCAAATAATTTCAAACGCAGCGTTCTCTGTTTCGTTTTCTATTTCGGCAATTAATCCTTGCGCAATTTCTTGTCGTGGTTTATATATATACGTAGGTCTACGGCAATAATAATTGCTAACAATAGGACGTATTGTAGCTCGTTGTGATTTATTGCGGGAGATAAGATCTGTCCGGTTGTCTCTACATATATATCTCTGTTGTTTCTTGCAACACCGTCAACCAGATCCCATCAATTCGTATGTAACTTTGTAAGTAGGTGGAGATGGGAATATAGAGTGAGCCGAGAGACAAGAATATGCGGTAAAATTTATCTCTGTACACATGCAATACTCTGTCAGAGTCTTTCAAGAATTTTACGTAAGAGTCTATTATATGATAAAATATATTTACACCGCGTTGTGCGCGTGTTAATTATATGGGTTTTACGATCGTGCACGTAGCATTGTAGCAAATACGTCAAAACAAATAAACGAGGCTAACCGAAATAAGTAGGTGTTGGAAGTTATGATATGTCTGTACGGATTCCGATGCCAGCGAGAGAAAATTACGAGAAACGCGGGAACGATGCGGGTAAATCAGGAAAAACGAAAACGTCTTCCGAGAGAAGGCTTTTTGGCAGCGAAGGACGATGCCTTCATCTTGTTGTTGATTTCAACGTCTCGACGCGAGACGTTGAAATCTTTTTAGCGACATGACTGGAATAGCAGGTCGCACATGAGGAAGCGCTGTTCAGAGTGGGCACAAAGCATGTAGTATTTTAAATAGAAAATAAATACATAGATTTATATAAGCACTAATTTAAGCACTCTAGTTCTTCAATTGAATTATAAATAATTAAACAAAAATTTTATATGTACGGCGTGTATGTTGAATTTTAAATGTTAATTAAAGAGGAAATGGACAGGTTAGCTACGTCAAAAATGAATAAATCTAATACACTTCGAGATTCACATGAATTTGACATTGCGCGCAAAGCACTTTTAGCTTCTAAAACATATAAAATTAATAATTAATTTGTGAGCTAAAGTAAAGATTTCCCTTAGAAATGGGGCAAATATAGTAGAATATAATTTAATCTCAAAATCATATATACCATTATATAATTTTTATATCAAACTAACTTTTATAGTAATTGTATCATTAAAATTTTATAGTAACTGTACACAAAAATTTATAAGAATAAAAATTTAATTTCTACAGGACAAATTTTTCCTCGCAAATCTTAACTAAAATTAATTATTAATTTTATGTGCTGTTAAAATCTTATGTGCTAAAAGTGCTTTGCGCAATGTCAAATTTATAAATCTTAAAATATATTAAATTTATTAACTATTAACGTAGCCGATCTATGCGTCCGATTACACTTTAAGATCATATTCAAAATATTTAATTAATTGATAAGCAAATCAAAAATAAATATCTCAAATATACATATATTTCTTATCAAAGAAAATTCAATGGTATTCATAACTAAAATAATTATTTCTCTCATTTTAACAACAAAGTACCTAAATATGATAGGTTCTTTCCACGAATGTGTATTAATCTATTCTATTCATTTCGTTCTTACAGCTAAACGCAAGTTTCTGTTTTATCAATTTTACAATTATTTTTCTTATTGCACAATATTAGAAATCATATTTAAAACAAGAATACGAAAAATAAAATACCTGAAATACCTCACTACCAGTTTGAAAATTTCAAGTAATATTTCATACAAAAATCTCTGTAATGTCTCTTTATTATTTTAATCGATAATTAATGCAAATTCAAATAAATATTCCTCCTAAGTTGTTTTACTTGTGTAGCTATCAACCTCTCGTATAATAAGTAAATTTTGAAATAATATTTTATCCTTTAACGATACACACACGTGCGTACGATTAGCTTCAATAGTTTTGCATTTGAAGTTCGCCCACCACTGCGAGACGTATAGTACAGAAATAGTTGGACGTAACGGACCACAGGAGATAGCCTGGCGCTCGTCTTCTCCAAGACGAAGCGGGAACGTACGGTCCGCATATGTGCGATACGTACAACATACCTTTCGCTCGCGGAACCGCAGCAACGCGACGGCGGCGATAATTATAAACCGACGAGACGAGGGCGCAGCGCGGCCCGACAAAAGGGAGTCCTATGTTCCTATTTTATCCCCGCGGAACTTTCTTTCGGGTCGCCGAGACGGCGCTAGGCTAATACGACTTAATAAATCGTCCCGCATGAATCACCGCCGCTGGTCACGCGAAAACGCGTGCACTCTTGCTTCGAATGCGTGCAGTGAATTTAACCGACGCCCCCCGCCCCCCCCCCGCCCCCTCTTTCCGTGCGAAGAAGAAGAAGAGTTGTGTCGAACATACCGGACCCGTTATCGTTTAATGAGATAATAAAAGTCCATATAGTATATTAACGTATGTATTCCACCTCGTCGCGAGAGGAGAGAAACGACATTTTGACTGTAATAAAATAATTTGTTTACCACGAGAGAGCGCGGAGAACGCGCTGGTTGACGTAATTTCGGCGACGCGACCGCGACACAATGGGCGTGCATACATCAAACAGTAATGCGATGTAAACGCGTACACGCTGCAATGTAATAACGTGCAACGCGCGACAATGGTCCCAGCGTAAATATAGTAATCGTCCAATTATATAATGCGACTGCGGGCGGTATAGAGGCGATAAATTCGAAATTCTTCTTCCGCGGACATCAATCGCAGTCAGATTGCGTCGCGCCCACGCGCCGGACGAGCTAAACTGATTTAGGATAAAGGGGAGGGAGGATATTCCCACGGAAATGCACGCGATCTGTCCTATCGTGGATCGTAAATCAGCTGCTTCCATCGCATTCCTTTACGCGTTACGCTCGTGTGACACTCGTGCCAAATGTATTCGCCGTCCGCTCTCGATTTTCGCGAGATTCGACAGCGGAATTCTCTCGCTACCGTTTCTTCTCGTTTCTCCCGATTACATAGATCTCGTTTATACAGAAATTATAGGGTAAACTCGGGTAAGATGGCCATAGTTTTTTAAAATGCAAAAAACATACTTTTATTTTTGTTATTTTTTTAATAGCGTCTGGCATATTATCTTCACTAAAGCTTAAATTACGTAATATTATCGAAATTAAAAGGAAAATATTTCATAGAAATTTTATAGGTATTATTAAAATAGTATAACATAATTATTGGCCATCTTACCCAACTTTTAAGGAAAAGATGACCACAGCGACGGAAAGATGGCTATAATATTTATAAAAAAAAATTAGTGAAAACGAAAATAAAAATTATAGGTCATATTACAACTTACATATCTTTATAATATGTCTAACGTCGATTACGATATATAGCTTAACTGTAATTTATTTAACGTTATAACAGGTTTAGTGGACACATGAAAAATTTTGCAGGTAGTCAAAAGTATAAATATGATAAAATATTCACAAATATCATTATTTCGAATAATGTATGCACATAAACTACTATAAATATCGATTATCTTTGATAATGACTCGATAATGATCGCTCTATGTAGCGATTATTGAAAAAATTACAGTCTATAACCATCTTTTCCGTACGGCCATCATACCCTAGTTTACCCTAAACGGAAGCAAGCTCTATCACATATATATTGGATAGGAGGATTAGGTTCTAATTTGATACTAGATAATTAACACGCACACAAGTGTATTACTGTTATTAATAATGAGTATACAAACCACATAAAGATTAAGCTACACCTGCATGTATAAGCATGCATTAAGCATAAATCTCTACGTTATACGCGTTTATTAAACTGGCTATATAGACAAGTTATTCGTACAATCGAATAAAATATATAAAATGACACAATAAATGAATATAACAAATAAAAAGAGATCCTATATAGCAGAACTATATTTGAACAAATCTACCATAAAGTCACTAGAGCGCAGACAGTATAAAGGAAAGAACCGTTCCAAGTAGTCTCGTTCCTGAAATATGTAACTTAATGGTCTTCCGCTTGGATGCGTTTATGTTCGTATATACGTGAGAATGACAAGTTTTGTCGATGACATTCTGTGTCGTGAAGTTTCGCTTGAGATACGTAAAGAAACTGCTGTTTTCGCAATGGACCGTTTACTCCCTCTCTCTCTCTCTCTCTCTCTTTCTCGGTTAAAATTATTATAAATAACTAAATTGTCATGTAATAAATACACAAATAAATATTTTGAAAATCTCTCAAAAATTTCTCTTGCTTTTATATTCCTACGTTAAATCGAGTCACGTATTCATGCAAGTACAGAATATGCGCTTAATTCGTCGCGACCTTTCTCTGCTTATCTTCAATGCCATGTCCCTCCCCTCGTCTCTCACTTCGTCCTCCTTTCCTATTTCGCGAATCGCATAGATCGAATCTCTCTTTCGCCACGGGGTGTCGACGCGATGGGCCAAAATTAGTAGGCAAAGTGCCCCATATAAACATTTTATGCCGACGATGCTCGAGTTTTCTCTCAAGGACATTGATGAATCGCTGACCAACAGGAAATTGTCGAGAACTTAATTAAAATCTCAGCTAATTCCAATTTCCATAGAAACAACTACAGAAAGTTGCCAATTTTTTCTTTTTTTTTTTTTAGTAATCAATACGAACTGATGTTAAGTCTTTAATCATTTGTTTCGTATTTTTGTTTCACAACACGACGAAACGTATAATTGAACATGTGATCTTGAGCTTGTGATCCTCTTGACATCTACAGCTCAAAAGTTACGATTTGATACTCGAAGGAGGGAGCTTAGGGTTTCCGGGGCTCAAGATAGATTCCAAACTACTCAAGCACGGCGGGATACGTATATCACCTAAGAAAATCCAGAGGCGACGGCTGGCACGCGAACATGACCTTGCTAGATGTGTCTAGCGGTTTTCTCCTCTCTTATCCGCGTTAGATAGAGATAGTTATCTAAACACAGTCGTTGAACGCGATTTGTGGACGGATATTATGGTCATCGCTCAGCTTTAAGCATTACCATTGATCGTTCCGACAGTCACATCTCCTGATCGAAATCTCGGGACAAGAAAGGAATCGAGGGATCTATTAGAATGGTCAATGGTCAATTTATTCTCTGAATAAAAAATATTAGAGTATAATAATAGAAATCGTTGACTTTTCTCATTTTTCGCTTCTTCTTCTTCTTCTTCTTCTTCTTTTTTTTTTTTTTTTTTTTTTTTTTTGTTAGCGACTCATCCCGAAATGTTACGTAACTGATATTTCAATGTAAAATATCTCTCATTCCTGCAGAATCCGTCGCGAGATTTTCGTCGTTCTAAGCAAAATTAATTAACCTTTAATTTCGCGAACTATATCACACCATTCCGTGTTGTTGTAGAACCTATTTTAGAAATTGCGACGCGCTTTATCCGGCACACGCAAAGTGTGACTTATGAATAATTTAGCGAGAGTATTATTCATGAGGTGTAGGAAAGTAGTAATTCATGGCTCGATATAAATACAGATGGAATTATCAATAAATGCCTTTAAAAATCTGTTCTTCATACAACTTAATATCCTTATCTCTTAATATCACTAGCCCTTAATGTCACTATCGGAAGGATTAAAAAACATTACGACGAAATCAAGCGCTCTTTAAGCCATTAGAGAACGTGTATCCGGCAGAGGGAACAAAAAAATGGAGCCAACAGACCGTTCTTTCAAAACGGACAAGCTGTAAAAACTTAACAAAGCGACCGAAAGCCCCCGCCGATATTGCACGTCGCGTTGAGCGAACCAATTTCCAGTTTGCACTTTTTCCGAATGCGATTGCATTCGCGCGCGCGTGCTGTTTCAAGCCTGGTTCAATCTGTATATAAAAATCGCGTATGAACCATCACGGTACATCGTGTCGCACAACAACAGGATACACGGAAACATGGACCTGGGAGTACGAAATTTAGTTGTATAGATACAGATAGGATAGTCTGCGAATAAGTCCGCGTTTGTGCAATTTTTCGAGCTTTATCGCGAAAAACAGAGGATCGTTCTCTCACCGGTCTATCGGATTCAATACGCTCATATAACTAATTACAGGTGCATAGCGACAGGTGTATACGTGTGCCATTTTGCTTACAACGTGTACTAAAATTGCATTATTTACGATTGTCGTGCGCAGCCTTATTGAACGACAAGAAAAGCAGCCTTTACTGGCCGCTCCCGCTTTACTAGCTACTAAATAATCTATTTCTCTCGCGTTTATACCCGCCGGACCACAGTGTGCTAGCATACGTGTGCTTCTAAAGACGAGACACCGTGCATCTCTCCTACGGACCTAAAACCAGAAATAAACCACAGCTGGAGCTGCCTAGATCCCTATTTTGCCGCCGTTAACAACGCTTTTATTGATCTATCGCCAGCCAATTTCAACGTAGCGGAAAGATATTCGACAAATTTCGCGTAAATATCGTAAACGCAAATTATGTATCGTGACCAGTTCGGCATTAATCATACATAACGTAACCTTGAGTTAGTTAATCGTCTTCGCTGTCGCGTGGGACGTGCCAGAAGTGAAGATAATGAAAATACCTCGGACGACGTCGTAGTCAATTTTTTCCTCTCTCCATCGAAAACTTTATTTCAGCGAAAAAAAGTTGAATTAATAATGCGTTAATATATGATAATAGAGTTACGCTGACGTGTATTTATTTCGTCATGGATTATCGAGGGCACGCGTATAGAAATATACCGTGATTTACGATCCGATAGTTGAGCAGTAACGCGCAAACTCGAGGCATGATATTTTATAGCTAAACGGTTCTCGAGGCGAGTTAATTTAATTTTAAAAGCAAACTAAATCAAGACGACATACCTATCGTCGCGTGCTGATTAATAGATAATAAAATAAGACGATACGTGACGATGTGTAATTGTTAACAGACAGCTGCCTACGCATGTCAAACTCTTCGAGTTTATTTAATTTATTAAACTCTAACTATTCCTAAAGGAAATTATCTAATTAATTTCAATCTTCTATCTTTAGTAACGAGTTTGATATTTCTAAATAATTTTCTAAAAACTTTCCATATTTGTTCTGTATTTGATCTAACATCAGTTACAAGGGAGAATAAAGATATGTTCACGAGATAAACGAATCAATTAAAAATCGATTTGACGAATCACAAACACAAGAGAGAAATTAAATTTTAATTAAAACTTGATAAAGCTAATGATTCGCGTGTTTTAATTACTAAAAGCTCAACGAACCTCGCCGGTATATTGCGGTTTTGGTTATTTTATCATCGAACGCGTCGCTCTCGTGACTAATAACTTTTGGTAAAAGTGGAAGAGAGAGGCAGATAGGATTCGTTTCTGACCGCGCGTATCAAAATTTGAACGGGACACGTGTCGTCGCCACTCGTCGAACGGTTCGAACGAAAACGCAAGATGTATATTTAATAGCTAGCTTTTCTCTCTGACAAACAAGTAATATTACCCAGAGCTTCAATACAGTCATGTCATTAATGAACGATTCGTCAAGCTCGTGAAATAAAACGAACGACTGCCACTCTCCCCTCTCCATCACACTTGGCTACCGAAACACGTGCATTATGTGAATTTTGGCTTGGCAACACAGCGTTGTGCCGTTTTAATCGGTCTGTTTGGAAAATCTGCGTACGTTGTTTGAAGGCAGAATTATGATCGTTGGTGGTTGGCACGACATAGATCATAAAACGACGGTGGTACGTTTTTCCCGAGGAAGTCCATTATCTTTGTCATAACATACGTTGACATAAGTATACAAAGATTAAAAGCAATCTTTGCTTAAAGAGCAACTGCAAAGGAATCGATGCTCGTGCGACGTGCGATAATATGTTAGATAAACGCTTTATGTGCTGCTTTGTATTTATGTAATTATTCTATAACACTAAACTTTTATATTACCGTTTATTTAATAATAAAAAAATTATTCAAATTTATGTAATCTTTTTCCATGTGATTTATAAAAGGGAAATTTATAATCGTGTATCTCCTAAATCTATATCGCGAAACAAAATATAAATTTTTGAGGAAGCATACACCTATATATGTGCCAAGATTTCTTATTAATTTGTGATAAATGGAACAAGACGATGATTTATCAGAATAATGTATTTTAATTTTCGTAATAACTTTAAAATTTCAAACTTGTTGACCCGTTTCAAATTATAATTAAATCAATTGTGATACGTTTTTCGTCGGGATGAAAATATTTTTTTTTTCTATAAAACAGTGATAGCGTCAAATCAATAAAACACACACTGTTTGTCTTACTGCACTATTTTTAAAAACGCAACACGTACCATTTTCGCGGCAGTATGGTAAGTCATATGAAACACGAATATATCAAACAAACGTGCTTCTATGTTGCTGCACACGAGTAGTGAAGAAACTGCTTTGGAAATCAAATTCAAAGGAATCGTACTATGCAAAGTAAATATACTATGTGCAAACGTGCACATAGGTAAATTATCTCATATAAAAATAATAACATTTTAAGCTATAGATTATTTATAGGTAAATTATCTCATATAAAAATAATAACATATTAAGCTGTAGATTATTTATAGGTAAATTATCTCATATAAAAATAATAATATTTTAAGCTATAGATTATTTAGGTTATCATTTTTTATTATTTTTAAAGTAAAAATAATATATTACAAAAAACGAAAAAACAAAACCTTACGTCAGAAAGAGAAAAAGAAAGTTAAATTATTTTAAAATAATTTTTAATCTAGGATGTCTATAAAAGAGAGAGAAGATAATTTATTTAAAATAAAATATAAAATAAATAAAATAGAAAGTACAATATCAAATCAACAATAATAGAAATGGCTTTATTTATATAATAAAGAACAAATATTGCAGAAGTTAGAGTGCTAAAATTTATATTTAATAATTTATTTATACAAGTACGTTTAATTTAATTATACAAAAACGTTTTAGTTTTATTTTGAGTCATTTTTAGTAAATATATGTATGCGTTAAAATGTACATAAAATTAGAACGTAAATGTCAAAATGGGATATTTAGTTTCAAATACCTTATGCAGTTATGAGAGCTGCATATATCATTTCTTATATGTGTAACTTTATAAAGTATTTCAGACTGTATCTCACTTTAACATTAATGTTCTAATTTCATGTGAATTTTGACATACATTTACTGAAGATGACCCGAAATGTGACCAAAACATTCAATTTGTATAATTAAACTATATTATAAATATAAATTTTTACGCCTTGCGATTTTGACACTTTAGTTCTTATTATCGATACTTGTTCTACAAAATAGAATAAAAGAAAAGATTATTTCATATTTTTGTATAAATGTGTATAAATAATTTATATGTAAAATATATAAAAGTTTATTTGGAAAGAAAATTTAATCGAACAATAATAGTATATCAAATAATTCTACGTAAATCAACTGTTTTTTTAAATATAATAATACTGTTTTATATACTTTATACTTTACTCTTTATGTTACTTTAAAATAATTTCTAATGCAATATACATTAGCAGGTTTCTTCATCATTCTAGTTAGTGACGATTTTTTCATCGCTGCGTTAAAAAAAAACCGCTCGTGTGCGTTAAGCCTAATGAGAAAATTTAAAGAGCTGTTAAAGGAAGGAAAAAAGAAAAAAAAAGGAAGAGTGCATTTCACGTTCGGCGCAGCGACGAGAAACAGCCGGGAGCAGTAACTCGTAATACGTCTCGCCGATGCTTTTGGCCGGCACATACGCACACACACAAAGTGTTATTTGCAGCCGTGTGGCACAACCATTCTGGTCCTCTCGGGTGATTGATCGTTTTCGCCGTTATACATCTCTTTCCGTCTTTCATTTTCCGTTTCAACGTTTCGCTCCTCTCGTCGGCCCCGCCTCGTAATTTCACCTCGTTCCTCAACGCTTTTACAATTATGCACCTTTACCACGCCTACGCGCGTTAATTAGATTACGAGATATTAATTATTTTCTATGTGTTAACGTCAACGTGTGATGTCAGAATTTGTAAAGGGTTATTCATTATTAAAGTTAACAATTATAGCCTACAAAAGCAAAATCTTCAACGTTAATTTCAACATTCCGTTAATCTCTCGCTTTTAATTCAGCGTTAATTAAATGCACGAGGCTGTTAACGCGACCGACCCTCCCCGCATAAGTTTGCCGGAATATTTTTGAACAATTTCGCGCACACATACACCTACTTGGCTATCCTTATCGGACTTGTACTCACTTCCCACGCGCGCGAACCGACCACTATCTCGAATGGTTATTTCTGTTTTTTCGCACAACTCGCAACTCGAGCAGAATATTTTCGGAAATAACACCACATTGCGACACACTGTACGCGTTCTGCAACATTTTATCTTGGCACTATCGGGCACGATGGCTGCGAGCGAGCGACACGCGACCAAATGCCGAGATACTCTATGGATATTTTATAGATATCCCTATAGTACACGGGAATGTTTAAGATCGTGACCCGACGAAAACATTATGCATTATGCACGAATCGCTCATAATCGACAATGTAACGAAATGATTTATAAGATCCTCGCCTGTCGACCACATCGCGGGCTCTTTTTCGAGAAAATTCCCGAGGGAATGTTATTCAAGTGTGTTTAACGACCTTTTAACGACGATGCATATTTAACGCCGAATGTAATTTAACCAAAATTCACCATTGTAATATATATTTTATCTACATAAAATATATAAATTTCATTCTATGCCCTATATCTATTTCGAAAAGAGGGTTAAACGGATAATTCGCGATAATTACTACATTACAATTTAATCATTTATGCATCGCCGTTATACAAACAGAAAGAACAATTTATCGCGGTGATAATTCATTCATGATTTAACGCTCTATGATGCCGGAGACATATAAAAACGAGCGATTATGTGTATGTGAGATAGATAGTTCGAAATAATATAGTTTGCCAAAGGTCTTCCCGAGAACGAGAGAGATAAGTTTCGTATGCAAAACGGAAAGCGATCAGGTATTAAAGCGTTTGCATCGCGCGGTATCAAACTTTACTGCATAAAAAAAAGAGAGCGAAAGAGAGAGAGAGAGAAGAAGAAGGGAGAGGCGAGAGAACGCACGAGTGTCCCTTGCGACTGGAAGAAAAATGTGGAGCGGAATAATTTAATTCGCCGCCATGTGATCGACCGTAAAGTCGTGCTTTAAAAATCGTCCCCCGTACTTTTACATCGTTCCTCGTTTTGTAACGGCGGCCCAACATCGATCCAAAGCCAGTCTCCAAGGCTTCTCACAGCAATCCCCACGACAATCGTCAACATACATCACATACGTAGACTATTATTTGCTAAATATGTTATAGCGTCATGCGCCTCTTCGCACCTTTCTTGTAACTTTTACGTCATGCACAGCGTGCCAATGTATGCATTGGATCGATAAATGCAACAAACGTATAAAAAATTCAATTAATATGCACGTTTTAGCTACGTTAAAGGTTTAATTACCTCATGTTGAAAAGCGAATGTTTCTGATTAAATTAAGTAAAGCTAATTTACATGCGGGTGATAGTTGCTCAAGATCAATCAAAACTGATGTCTATCCGAACAAATAAATTTCTCAATTCTAATTAGCATATTAGGAAAGTACGCCTCAAAATAATAATATAATCGAGTGTAATAAAATAATTTATATATTAAATTTATATAATAAATTTAATTATTTATTTATTTTTACTTTATTTATGTGAAAAAAATAGAAGCGCAATCCCGATTTATAAAGAGTTATATCAAATACTTTAAAGTTAATTTAGAAATCAGTAAACGGCCAGTTAATTTAATCAAAATGTGATGAGATAAACGCATTTATTAGCTGACAAATTTAAACGATAGAGATTTCGATTTATTTGAAAAATTCCGCATATTTGCGGAAACTCTATCTCCACATGTGTCGGAAAATAAATGATATATCGATTTCAATGAATTTCGCAATATCGGAAGACAAAATACAAATAAGTTTTTTTTAGAAAAATATTATTTAATTGACACCGGGAAATGGCAAGTGCAATTGCAATATCAATAAAATATATTGGTTTCGGTTTTGCGACCTCGTTCTCTCTCTCTCTCTCTCTCTCTCTCTCTCTCTCTCTCTCTTATCAGATTTGCGGCAATTGTGGCGATCACAATTTGCGAGAAACAATAGCGGAAAAATCAACATGAAGTACTCACCTCCTCATCGGATGGCGGCTCCTCGTAATCAGACAACGTATTTTTGAAGACGAAGATGCAGTCGGATGGATCGAGGTGACGTGCGTTACCAAATTGCGTTTGTCCATCGGTAGCCTGAGTTGGCGCAGTTGTCTCCACCATATCGATAGATGTGTCCGTCAATGTGTCCAACACGGCTGTGTGCGTCCAGTCGGTCTTAATAATCGTGTCAACACGATCGTTCGCGATTCCAATTCGTCGAAGCGGCAACTCAAATACAGGATTGCAGGAAGCTGTAAAGAAATGAGAAAATTTTAAATTTTTAGTATTTTTTTTTTTTAGAAATCTTTTATTTTTCAAATTTCAGTGACACACGTTTCTGGCTTATAATTAGAAGTAACAACTTTTCTCTAAAGAATTAATGTCAACAAACCTTGGTATACATTATCTTTATTTAAAGTCGTTATCTTTAAGCGAGATAAGAAATTATTTATAAAAATATCTTCAGTCTTATAACACAGTGGAAAAAATTAATCAATCTCCAATCTCCATTAAGCTTTGCAAAGTAGATCGGAATTCACACGACGTGTTAAAAACGGAAAGGGAAATGAAGAAGAACGAGTTGAAAATGGGTTGGTAAAAACGTTATCGTGTATCGCGAATGTGTAACAGACGCGAATGTTTTAAAACACCAAATATATGTTGGCGTGTACAAGGTACGGGATTCGTCATTCTTGTTATATCACCCCCGCCGGAATGCCTTTACATCATGAATATGCATCGCGTCCGTGCACCACGCGATACATCATATATATATATATATATATATATATATATATATACACACACACACACTACTGCCAACGACAGTACGCCCTTCTCTCCCTCCGGCTCCTCGCCATCCACCCCCGCGATTAATCACTGCGTCTCAATATCAAAGCGTGACGGCCGCCGCGGTTTTATCTCGCTCGACGACGGAACGCGTGATTAATCATTTCGGCGCGGGACGAACCAGACGGAATCGCCGCGAGCTCTCGATCGATGGGGATGATGAGGCCCGGAGACAGGCTCGCGCGAATGACGTTTCATTCATACGCAACGAGCGCACGTGTCCGACCACATGGCTCGTGCGACGAGAGGAAAGGGTGGGAGAGAAGGACGGGGGAGCGCTTGTGGTATCATTTTAGAAGATCGAGCGCCGACCAGAGTTATAAAGATACAGCACTTATAATGAATACTTATGCATGTTTGTATGCACGGCTCTTTTTTCCCTTTGCGTATACGCCGAAACGCAACACGCGCATGCGACGCGAACGGCGACTCCGACATTTGTAGCCGGTTAAGTTAGGTTAGGTTGTCGCGACACCTCGTATCGGAACGATTCACGGATCCTGACTATTGACATTTTGCTCCTAATTGAAGCTCGAATTAAGAGTTACTTACGTTTGTCGATGAGAAGCGACCAATTCGACTTGCGAACGAGATGACTGTGAAACAGATCGAAGCACGTTCGAACCGTCGCAAAATTGTATCTCCAAACGAATAGGCGGGAACACGTTGATGCGGATATAATATCCCGATAATCGCAACAAACTGACACTTTTCTTACCAATATTCGCAATTTCTGAATTGTCATATCAATATATAGAAAACCCGATATATTCCAACGCGGCGAGCACCAGCGAACCAACATGGACTATCGAATCGTAACGATTACGCCATCTGATGGCGTATGTGAGAAGTAAAAGTATAGTAACAGCGCTTACGAATAGCCTGATAATATATCGACGTATTAGTCATTCGAGGAAAGATGGGGATTATTTTAAATAAAATTATCTTTGCAAAAGTATACAGACAAAATATCAAATTATTCACATATAAAACACTACAAGTTGTTATAAAATCAAATATATTTTGGTGGAAAAATAGAAAAAATTTACATTTAAAATACACAAATGTACAATATTGAAAGATGGAATTTGTTCTTTAGATCAAAGAGACAAGAACGATAATTTATGATGGCAAATAGTGCGGAATTTATTGTTCAGAATTTTCTTTCTGAGAATCATTCTCTTCGGTTTCTCTGTCCTGAGCATAAGTACGTGCAAACGCTGCAATACCTTTCGGTTTTAATGTGATGATTTCTTTGTCATCATTAGGAAATTTACATTCATTTAAAACTATTTTATTAATAGATATATCCATCAATTCATTCCCCATTTCTATTCTTTTTAAACTGGTTACTTTCTCAGATTCAATCACCAGAGCATTTCCATACTTAATATTCTCAAAGGAACATTTAGTGGCAGTAAAAGTGGCATTATCATTGAGCTAAACAAAAAAATGTATACTCATATATATATATTTATATTCTAATAGCACAAGGTTCAAAATTATGTAATGTGATTTTACCAGTATACCCTCGTAACAGTCTTCAAAACTGCATTTATTCATGACAACTTCTCCAGTTGCATAAATAATCGCAGCAGTTCCCAATCCCTGGAAAACTGTGTTCTCAAATACCAATTTTGCTCCTGGTAAAACAATTGTACCCCATTTAGTATTACTTGGAATGTCCAAGACACGTATTCTACAATCAGTTACAATGACAGTACAATCTTTTCTGACAATTATGCCTGCTTGAAGTGTTCCCAAATCAATACAGATATTTTTCAACAAGACCTGTGTTAAGTTTTACAAATTAAGTATAAAAAAAAAAAATTATAAAATAAATAATAATAGAAATATTTGAATTATAATACCTCAGTGCCAGAAAAATCAAACAAAACTGATGATGCATCTGACTCAGATGGACACAAAATAGTATTTACTGTATTGCAAATTCCTATAATTGTTCCTCCTTTTTGTAATTCGTTGTAACGCTTGACAGAATGTTGTCCTTCACCTAATAAAACAGTATCACCTATTTCAATTGTATCCAAAGCATCGTCAAGACATCCAGAAATTCTAAAATGTATACAATATATAAGCTATAAATTTATTTCAAAAAGTTTTGAAAAAAAGTTGAAACATACTTAATAGATGCATCTTCAGGTAATATTGTTTGAACTTTATTAGAAAGTTCCCAGAATTGTTTTACGATACCACCCAGCCATACAAGGTGATATATTTTTCTATCTTTGCACTCCTTATGCTTATGTTTTTTATAAGCTTGATGATATCCAAGTAACTTTCTCATTGAAGGATTTTCCAAAAGATCCATTTCTGCTTTAATTTGCTGAAGCCGAAAATGAAGTTTCACCAATTCGCATGCTTCCTTTGTTAACTCTTCTGTCATTTCTTCTTCTTGCACATCGTCGGGTAATAAAGCTTCGTACCTTGGAATCTTCTTCTTTATTTCTTTTGCCTCTTTAATTAATGATCTGATAATTTCGCATGTTTCTTCGTTAATAACTTTCTGTTTCATGTCATAGTACAATTTAAGTCTTGATTCCAAGTGTTGCTTCACCCAAACCGAATCATCATCTTCATCCTCGTCCCATGACATCCATAAATAATTATAAAAGAACCGAACTCGATCCACACAATGTGCAGTACCTTCTATATCCAGGGTATTATCTTTCTGATTCAGTGTGGGATACAGTTCAATCAACGGTATTTCGTGTTTTTCAGGTAGATGAATATTTTCATCCAAAACAGCTTTAATTTTCACCACGGCATTTAACTTAGGAAAATCCATCCCCAACACTTTAACGAGAACTATCACTGGATAGGGAAGGTTAAAAGCCTCGCACGTGGACCTGGATATTTTCCATAACGCCTCCCAACCAGCCTCCTCCATAACAGTTTCCAGCTCGTAAGCCCATTCCGCACGAATATTTGGTAAATTTACTCTTCTCGGCTCTGACAGGATGCATTTATACTCATACAATCTTTCCTCGTAATTCTTGTCAAAGATATATATATCCATGTACTCGCTCATCTTTTTTTTACGAATAACTTTCTAGTAAGCACGTGTAAGCGCAAAATTTCAGATATACGACATACTCTCCGTTTTAACAGCATTCAAAATTTCAAAATACAACCTTTAATGAGAGAAAAGCGACACCAAGGCGATGTTGCTAAAAATAAATTTTTATATCAGACCAATGTGGGCCCAATGGGCCCGAAGACCATTGCAAACGCTGACGTGATCGATCGTCGATAAAATTTATCATAACATTATGTACATGGAAAAAATATACGCAAATATTCGATTATATTAATATATACAATTGTATTTTACAGTAATATTGAGAATTATTCCCGTTATAATTTAATTATAAATAATCTATCTTATAATTTTCGAAAAAATTTATAGCTTTATTTTGTCTATCTTTAATAAATTTATTAATATCATTCTTGAAATCTTTATTTATAGCGAAATAAAAACAATTTTAATATAACAAAAATTCTTCTAATTTTAGTTATAATTATATAAACCTTTTAATATATATATATATATATATATATATATATATAATATATATATGTATATCTTTTATATTATTATCATTATATATATTTATAAATTGCTGTGTAAAATAAAAAAATAGCGCGATCAAAACATGACGCTCAGTTATCTACTATTCAAATATTATTGCAAGAGAGAGAGAATTAATGCAGTTAATTACAGAACGATTAATATATGCGTATGCACATACATACATATAGATACCTGGCGATGATTACACGTCTGTATTGTTCTTTTAATGCACTTTGACGAGAAAATAACACCAGTTAGAAACGCGAAATGAGAATTTTAATCGGTTCCGGATACTCGAAAATAAACACTGAAATTGCAATAATAATAACACGATATTTAACGATAAACCACACTCCGACGCTTTACCGCAAGATATTCGCGTATTTATAACTGCGTTCGAGAATCGCAATTGCCACTATCGATGTATCGAGACAAGGTATCGAGACGGCCAATCGCAAGACAGAATTGGATTCTGCTCGTTTCACTTGCACTTGCTGCACTTGTTTCGGAAATGCACCTCTACTCTTGGACACGCAAAAAGTGCAACTAAAACGAACAGAGCTTTATAATTAACATAAGGTTAGAAATATGTATATATATATATATATATATATATTTTGGTAAACACACATTAAAGAGAGATGATGGAAATATTACGAAAAGTATATAAATATATGTCGTCGCATCGATATTACTCGAATTTTCGATCGGTAATGTAATTAAATTACGGTAGACCGGAAACATCATTCGGTCTATCTTTAACCCAATGCTCCCACTTACACATACGTAGAAGGCATTTTGCCAAAAATAAATTTTCACGAGGCATCTAGATAGTTCTACGCCGTTTATAATAAAAGCGACACTGACTCCAGTGTCATTCTCAGGATGAGCTGAACTGCAAAGTTATCTTCTTTAAATTACATCGGTAATAAAATTTTGAAAAAAGTGATTCACACTATACTGTGTTCTTGGAATCGTTCTTCTTTACATTTTTTTTTTTTTTTTTTTACGAGAGGTAAAATGTTTTAAATATTAGAATCTCACATTTTGTGTACTTGTTACTTCTTAAAAAATAATACAAACTATAACAAAAATTATTGCAACAATTAATAATTTATGTACAGACTTCTCGATGTTACTCTATAAATTATATTATTATTTTTATATTTGTTATTATTATTTAACGTATGTATTTGATCTGCTATATCTATATTTTTCATACTTAAAAGATATATATTATATTATCATGGATAACGATAAGAATCTTTCATCATAAGAATATTCAAATAGTAATATTAATATCAATATAATTAATATAATATTAATTCAAATATTAATATTAATATTATGTTTTATGTTATAGAGGTATCTTATAGTTACATCATGACAAAATCAGATATGACTGCACAAGAGTGGAAGGAGAAAGGTAACGAAGAGTTTAACAAAGGCAATTGGTCAGAGGCTTTAGATTGCTATACAAATGCATTGAGTTTAGTAAAGGAAGATAATGCTGAGAAAGCAATTTACTATAAAAATCGAGCTGCCGCTTATTTAAAATTACTCGATTATGAGAAAGTGATCAAGGATTGTGATAATGCGTTAAAGATATGTTCTAATGATCCCAAGGCCTTGTTTCGTAGATGTCAGGCACTTGAAGCATTAGAAAGGTTTGAAGAGGCATATCGAGATTCAAGAAATATTATTTTATCTGATCCTAATAATAAATCTATTCAGCCTATAGCTGCACGTTTACATGAAATTGTACAAGAGCGACATAAAGAAATGTCACGTATAAGTGTTAAAGTAAGTATATATGTTTGTTAAGAAATTTAATAATTCGATCCACTTAATAATTTTGTTTAATTAATTTAACTAAATAAGAACACATTGTAACATTTTTCAATTAGTAAGAATTTTGATTTAGCCAATATGATATAACTTAAATTTCATTAAATTTTTGTTACATTTTTATCTAATCTTTCTTCAGGAGATATATAGAAAATTATATTATATAAATATAATTTATATATAATTAACTTTTTATATATATATTATAGGTATCACAAATGTTAGATCTAGCCTTTGACATAAGCATAGATAAAGAGATGCGTGAAACTGCTATGAATAATTTACTTGTGCTTGCACGTGAGAGAGCTGGTGCAGAAGAGATTTTCAAACAAAAAGGTGTACCTAAAATAACACAATTTGTTAAAATTGAAAAGCATGAGGAAATAATCTGCAACGCAATCCGGATTATAGGCGAATTATGTAAAAATAATATTAGTCGAACTGAGTCTATTATAAAAGATATTGGTGTGCCTTGGTTTTTAGAAATGATAAATAGTACATTTACAGAGAGAGTCAATGCATCTCAATACTGTTTACAGGTGATTATACTAATCGAATATATATATTATTATTGTACACAAGAGAAAGTTCCTTAACATATAAATTTATATACATATCGATGCACATATGTATTTTCCATATGTGCCCCAACATGTGCTTGAATTTATATGTTTAAGCATTCTTGTCTTTATGTGTATATGAATGGAAATATATTTTATTTTTTTTTTTTTTCAGACTGTATTGAACACTTATAGTGGTATGAACAATAAGCCTGATTCAAAGCCTGACAAAACTTTGTGCGAGGCGCATAAGAAGGAAATAGACACAATTCTATCATGTCTGTTGTACAGTATAACAAATAGAACGATAACGAGCCTTGCGAGAGACGGAATAATAGAACTTATTATACGTAATATTCATTACACTGCGTTAGACTGGGCCGAACGATTGGTCGAACTTGGCGGTGTGCAAAAATTAATGGAAGTAGCCAGTGAAATGGAAGAATATAAGTATGAATCCTCAATGGATGTTACATCTTCCACACGAACTATAACCAGTGTATGCTTGGCTAGAATATATGAAAATATGTATTACGACGCTGCTAAGGAACGATTTAGTAATGCCATTAATGAATTTATTAAAGATAAATTACTTACACCCACTATAGAAGCTAAGGTATACATTTTATGATATTACATTCGATAACTTTTAATTTTCTGTAAATATTTAAATTATACGATAGGACATTTACAAAATTATTTAATGTCATTTTAACTACAGCCTCTGGCCAATTTAGATTTTTTTTTACAAAAGTAAAGGAAGAGCGCTTTAATTCAATTTTCTCTTAGCAACTTTGCAACTTTCAAATTGAAATTCTGTTATTATTAGCAAATTCCATTTTAATTTCACTGATACATATGCCTATCATCTGTATTAAAGCTTAGTTGATCAAAGATCTATTTTTAATCATTAAATACGGTAGCTATCGCGATATTTAAAAAATATATATATGCGCAAATATTCATGGCTTATTAATTAACTGTTTTATAGGTTCGCGCAGTAGTTGCGATAACGACTTTATTATTGGGCCCACTAGATGTTGGAAATGCAATCGTAGCTAAAGAAGGAATTCTAGAAATGATCCTCGTTATGGCAGGGACGGATGATCTGTTGCAGCAGAAAGTCGCTTGCGAATGTATCGTTGCCGTTGCATCAAAAAAAGACAAGGCCAGTGCAATCATCAATCAAGGTGTAAATATATTGAAGAAGTTATATCAGTCTAAGGATGACTCAATCCGCGTTCGAGCGTTAGTGGGATTGTGTAAGTTAGGAAGTTCAGGAGGCACAGATGCGACTATTAGACCGTTTGCAGACGGAGCAACGAAAAAATTGGCTGAGGCCTGCAGACGATTCTTGATTAATCCCAAGAAGCAGAAGGATATGAGAAAATGGGCTATAGAAGGTTTATCATATCTCACGTTCGACGCCGAAGTCAAGGAGAAACTAATGGAAGATCAACAGGCCATTCAAGCTATGATCGAACTTGCCAAAACTGGTGATCAGTCTGTTCTCTATGGTGTGGTTACAACATTGGTGAACTTGTGCAACGCTTACGATAAGCAAGAGCTTATACCTGAAATGGTTGAGTTAGCAAAATTCGCGAAACATCATATTCCCGAAGAACACGAATTAGATGACGTTGAATTTGTGAATAAGAGATTGTGTGCGTTAGCCAAGGCTGGTGTAACAAGTGCTCTTGTCAGCCTTGCTAAAACAGACAGCCAGAATAGCAAGGAGTTGATAGCGCGCGTTTTTAATGCGATATGCAGTCAACAGGAAGTAAGAGGAATAATCGTTCAACAAGGTGCTGCGAAGACATTATTACCGTTAGCACTAGATGGCACGGACAAGGGAAAGAAGCAAGCCTCGCAAGCTCTGGCTCGTTTGGGAATCACGATAAACCCCGAAGTCGCATTTCCTGGTCAGAGAATAATGGAGGTCGTTCGACCATTTATAAATCTTCTAAATCCAGAATGTTCTGCTCTCGAGAATTTCGAAAGTCTAATGGCTCTGTGCAATCTAGCCGGCATCAGCGATAGCGTGCGGAAACGTATACTGAAGGAAGGAGGATTTCAGAAGATCGAGGCCTATATGTACGAAGAGCACGACATGTTGAGACGCGCAGCCACGCAAGTTATAAATAATTTGATAATGTGTGAAGATACAATTCGATATTACGAACAAGAAAACGATCGAATCAAGTATCTCGTGATATTGTGCGAAGACGAAGATCAAGATACTAATATTGCAGCAGCTGGAGCCGTGGCAATGCTAACATCAGCTAGTACAAAGGCTTGCGAAAAGATCTTTGATTCGGAAAATTGGCTAGAATCTCTACACTTTTTACTCGCCAATCCAAACTGCGATGTACAACATAGAGGTATCGTAATCGTGCTGAACATGATGAGAAGCACAAAGGACGTCGCTACGAAACTAATCGAAACGGATATAATGGAAATACTGATGGCATTGAGTAAAAACGATAACATGCAAAACAAAAAAATCAAGGAATTGGCATCCACTGCTTTGGATGCTGCCGCTGAATGGAAATTGATCGAGAAAAATGTCGATAAAAATGAATCGTCAGAAGGCACTAGTAATATTGAGCATGTCGATTAAGCAAATATGTATGTAATATAACTATATATAATATATTCATCATATATAATATCATATATAATATAATCATGTATGAACTTGTTAACATTAATTCAAATCTAAATGTCACATGTACTTATCACATCAAGTGACATTTATGTTTATTGTTAAAGATGTATGACTTATATGCAATCAAAGATTTCATTAATTTTAAATTTGCCAATTAAGATTAAGATTATTAAAGAAAAATTTTAACAAATTTAACATCAAAATATAAAAATGGTGCTAATAAAAAATTAATTAATGAATTAATGTATATATTATGAAAACTGAATCAAAGTTAATAAAATTGCATGAAAGCAAATGATATACAATATTCGAAACATACCTGTACAATAAATTGTTAACCTGCCAATGAATGATACATGCAATGGTGATGTTTGTAGAAAGACCTCCAAGTCATCTGCACACTCTCAGTAATTGCCATCTGTAATACATATACATACATTAAAATTAATTTTTATCACAAATAATTTTCAAATGAATTAATTTCTTACTAATCTAGTACATATGTTGATGAAATAAAATGATAGAAAATTTTTATGTATCTTTGCTACTTGCATGACAAAATCATTTAGATTTCACATTTAAAATATGAGCAAGAACTATCAGAATGTTAAAAAAAAATAGAAAAAAACAAGAAAAAAATATATTAAACGTTATACTCATTATTAAACATTATACATTTGTTTTAACGAAATAAAAAATGAAAGAATACATGTAATTTTTCAAAAGATAAATATCCATCAAATCAGTATTTAATTTATTAAAAAATATATAAGAAATAAATGAAAAGTTATTTATATATGTATTGTTTTTCATTTTATTATATGTTTAATAATTTTGTTACTTTATAATCAATATGTTGTGGTAAAAGTTAAAATAATGATACTAATCAATTCAATAAATTTGAAGATGATTATCAAAATTTGCAACATTATAAAGCAAATACAATCCAAAACATCAACAAGATTTTTAAAAAATTATAAATTATATAAATTTATGTAAAATTGTGTATGTGTATGTGTATGTGTATGTGTGCCTATGTGGAAAAACCAAAAAAGTAAATGCATCCTTAATGGATACTAGATTATCTGAATCGAAAAAATTGCTTGATTTTTATTCTCAAAATTCTCGTTTAACATGCTGTAAAACTAGAAGAAATAATTTCATAATTTTCTCAAAAAACAACACTATTGCGAATAATTATATCTATTTAGTTCGATTATCTCTTTGCTGGCTTATCTGTACGAATATTATCAACAGCCGCAATCTGTTCTTCTGCACGACACAACGTTCCCGCGCGAAAATAAATCGTTTCATTATGCGTTTAGCCTCTTGAACCAATCGGGATGAAAGGCGCCAGAATTCCTTGTCCTGATTGGTCAAGCCAATCCGAAGAAATCGAAATGTACCGAAAACTACCGAGCAATCTCGAACACTTTGGCGCGAAAATTCAAAATCCTTTAAAATCATTATGCAAATGAATATGATACAAGATATTGAGAATTAATATTTTATTTTTTTCAAAATTGTGTGAAAATGCGTTTAATACGATTATATGCATTCGAATTTTAATGATACTTCTGATTTTCTCAAATTGTCTTCAGCTAGTGTCATGACACAAATAATAACCTCTTCCTTATCAGTGATGCAAACATGTCTAAAAAGAAACAGCTAAAAAAAATCATGATTCGTGAAGCCTCACTATGCGATAAGCGATATATATGCAGATATTTTATTCGCAACAGCAAGGTTGAAAAGTATTTGATAAATATATCGAGTTAATAAATATACTGAGTCTAACCTATATAATATTTTTCTCACACATATGTAAGTGAAAACATTTTATCTATGTTTTATTTTCATTTTAATAATAAAAAAAGCATGCTTATTGTTTTTTTTTTCACTCATTATTCTAATATTGTTGAGATTGTTTTATATTATTTATAATTGGAGAGCTTGGGATTTCTCATTACGATGATAACACGTATGATAACATAAAATTAAATATCTTAATAATAATTTCTTTCAGTATAAAACTCTCCAGGGGTTTATTACACTCTCTGTAAAGTTTGTACCAAAAGTCTATCATTATTTTTAGACCCCTGATACAGTCCACACCAGGGTTCTGAAAATAATTAAAAGAAAATAGAAAAAATTATAATAAAAATTGAAATGAAAAAAAAATAATAAAATATCAAGTTATGTACAATATATAGTTTGATATTTATTAAAATTCATTGTTTTAAAACATAATCATAAGAAAATCTTTTATTTTCAATAATTCCTTTAAAGAAATTATTACTATATCCATCAAAAAGTAATTTCACCAAACAAATTTGTAACTAAAGTTACCATTTTAAAGAGATGATATAAATAGACTTATGTTATTTGATTTTAAGTATCTATTTACATACTTTGTACGAATATATCATGAACTTAAAAATGGATGAGATAATGCCTGTTCAGCGGTGATACGTGTTTCATAATTTAGATCTAGAAGTTTATTCAAAAGCTGGTATGCTTCCTTGGGATACTCAATATTTGGCACCTTAAAAAATTTTAGAATAATTTGCAAGAAAGAAATATTATGCATTATTAAAGTAAAGGAAAAAGTCAAGATGTAATCAAGCATTCTATTTTGACTCCAAAAACAATTATCTTGAACAATTTTGAAATGAAGAGATTAAATCACTATTAATAAGTGGGTATTCTATTATTCGTGATGATTTAGATGCCTTTTAATATAAAAAATCTTATTATATCTGATTATATTTCTCTCGCTTTACAATATTATATAATTTTATTAAGTAAAAATTATTTGAAGTATAAAAACACAATATACCTTGCATATACTATTTTCTCTATCATGCGTCATGCTTCTGTTTCTTTTTCGCAACTTTAGGCATAAAGACATAATATCAATGCCTGGTAAATTTTCACTAAAAATAATCTTTTTACCTGATTCAAATAAAATAAAAATAAATAAACACAATCCACAAAATAAAAATTAATAAAATAAAAAAGAATAATTTGAATAAATTATTTATCATAACCATGATAAAATATACCTAATTTTTCTGCACATTGTTGTACTTTGTGAGATCCAAATATCGTTGTTATTTCTGCTAGAGCTGTACAGTCATCGGGCGAGCGAAAAAATACTTGTGTACCACTGAGTATGCATAGCATCATCACACCACAAGCCCAAATATCAATTGCTGAAATTTTATATCCTTTTTCACTCACTACAAATGTAAAATCATTTTGTTTCAAATCATTCTTATTTAGTACCTGAAGTTTGTGATGGATGTTTCAGCAAAACTTCTGGTGCACGAAATCCAGGTGTACCTGCACGAGGTGCCGTTTGCTGTGGTTTTGTTAAACATAGTGTGCATACTTTAGGTTTCTCAAAACAGTTACATTTATTATCTGTGTTGTTCTTTGCTGTGTTTGAATTAAGCTGAAAGCTTAAATTATTCTAAAACAGATTACAATAAGAAATAAGAAACATCAAAGTATTATTAGATATGTTGCATTTGTATGAAACATTACTTCGTTAGATCTCTTCCGCTTCATGCTCTGTATTTCAGTTTTCTGTTTTTCTTCATCTGTTACTTTCTTCAAATTCTTTACATTATATTCAGTGCATTGCTGTGCAAGCCCAAAATCTACCAATAAATATCTGTAAGAAAAAAACAAAAATGTTAAATTATATATACATAATTGTAATTTATTTTAATTAGAAAAAGAAAAATAGAAAAAAAATAGAATTGAAATTCTGATATATAAATTTACTTTCTATTGGTACGGTTGTAGAGAAAATTACTGGGCTTCAAATCTCTATGTATGATATTAAATTGATGAACTCTTCGTACAGCAGTTAATAGAGCTTTCATATAATCCTTTGCCTCTTCTGCAGTCATATCTTTGACATATTCCTAATTATAAATTATTACATTGTTAATCTTGTTAAAAATTGAAACACTTTACAAATTTATATGCAAATTATAAACTTACTGAAAATTTATCATGCCTCATATATGGCATTACAAATACTACTGAACCATGATTTCTTAAACATAAATCTATGCTAACAATATGATCTTTGCCTCTGAAATAAATTATATTTATTTTTGTCAATATTAATTAATATAAAACTACAATATACTTTTCTTCTCATATTGAAATTTGTTTAGCATACCCCATCTGTTGCAAGCATTGTAATTCACGTTCAATTCTTTCAGGATGACAAGTGGGAATTAAGTGTTTCAACGCAAACTTTTTATGTGAGTGTTTATTAGAAGACTTCAGAGTAGCTAAAAAGACAGAGCTAAATGTACCTTCCCCAACTTTATAATGTATATGGAATAGCTCCTTTAGAAGTGGGATTGATTTTTTCAAATTTGCACAGCTATCTTTTTCTAAAACAGCACACAAATATATATTATACATTTTTATTTTAGCATAAAAATTTCATTAAAACATATGTATCTATATATAGCTTCTGAATAGATATGAGTTTAGTATTTTTGAATTCTCTTAAGTAAAAATATAAGTAAAAGTAATTTTTATTAAATCTATAAATTATAAACAATATATTACATTAATTTGTTAAATATAAGAAGATACTTAAATATGAATTACCATCATTGTCGGTTTTATCTTTTCGATGTATATCATCGATTTCCATTCTGTCAAATTTTTCAGAACTTTTTTTAATCACTTGTGTAATTATTGTACCAACGTATCACTAAATTTATCTTTTTTAGGATTTAGCATTTATTATCAACAATTGCTCAATGAATCATTAATGTGACTATTATAATTATAACTAATATAATGTAACAAACATAACCTTTAGAAATTGGCATTATTTCGCGCCAATTTTCTAGCGAAAAGTAAAGTCCGCTTTTCATGAGATGATGTGTTTGTTCTTTTTATAGCTACGTCAGATTTTTGTTCATATCATACGTGATTGGATAATTTTTATACGCGGTTATTTAAAAATCTGAGTTTAGTTTTCGTATAAAATTAAAAAAAAAACAGGATAGTAGAATTCAAATTGACAATCAGTTGACAATTTTGATGTAGTATAATATGGTTTATTGTATTTTATAATATACAATGTAATAGAAATGTATGTCATAATATTTTGACTTTTTCTTTGACACAAAAATAAGAGTATGTAATATAAGTAATATAAAGATTTCAGAACACGTGTACGTTAATTTTTTGTAATTTGCAGTATGTAATTCTACGTCAAAACGTTATGATTTCGATTTGGTCAGATCGAATACATCATATATTGCGAAGAATTACGGGAGGTCGCCACGTTCGACGACCTTGCTTTGACTTTGGATCTCGGATTGGAAGTCGGGATTTTAATTCCTCTTCGCGGTTAGATTTATTGAACGGGAGTCCACTACGTGACATTACTTATCCCATTAATAAAGACTTGAGGAGTCTCGTTACACCTGATAATATTCGCTTTCTCTTCAGAAATTTTGTGACAAGTAAAACTACAAACAGAAGCATCGTTATGGCGCTCAACAAGCTCAGCATTGATAAAGTTGAATTGGCGGATAAAAGGGTGCTTATACGGTATGTATTTTTTATGAGAGAAAATTAAACTCCAGAAAAAAAATGGGGAAAAAATTAAAAATATTATTCATGGCAATATGATTTTCCAGAGTCGACTTCAATGTACCGCTAAAGGAGGGAAAGATAACGAATAATCAGAGAATCGTTGCTGCATTGGATACTGTGAAATATGCCATCGACAAGAAAGCCAAGTCGATTGTTCTAATGTCCCATTTAGGTCGACCTGATGGGAAGAGAGACGAGAAGTATACACTAAAACCTGTAGCCGATGAACTGAAGAATCTGTTGGGAAAAGACATTTTATTTTTGAATGACTGTGTTGGATCTGAAGTAGAAACTGCTTGTGCCAATCCAACACCTGGTACTATTATTTTGTTAGAAAATTTAAGATTTCACATTGAAGAAGAAGGCAAAGGAGTAGGTCCCGATGGAAGTAAGGTATGTAAGATTTTTTTCTGTAAATTTAAATCTTTTGTTTTAATCCAATTGACAATTTTTGAATATACCTATGAAAATATAGAGATCAGAAGTAATAAATTGATTTATTGTTTGATTTAAGGTTAAAGCTGACAAAGATAAGGTTACAGAATTTAGAGCATCTTTAAGAAAACTAGGAGATGTATATATAAATGATGCCTTTGGAACTGCTCATCGTGCTCATAGTTCTATGATGGGAGATGGATTTGACATAAGAGCAAGTGGTTTTCTATTGAAAAAAGAACTGGAATACTTTGCAAAAGCTCTAGATAATCCAGAAAGACCATTTTTGGCTATACTTGGAGGAGCTAAGATTGCCGACAAGATCCAATTAATTAACAATTTGCTAGACAAAGTAAATGAAATGATCATTGGAGGTGGTATGGCTTACACGTTTTTAAAAGTGTCCAAAGATATGAAAGTAAGTAACATTTAACAAGAATTATAGGCAATATAGTAATATTTACAATTAAATATATTTATAATTGTTACATGTTTGTAATTTTAGATTGGAAATTCACTATTTGATGAAGAGGGTGCAAAAATTGTAAATGATTTATTAGACAAAGCAAAAAAGAACAATGTCCAAATTCACTTACCGGTAGATTTTGTAACCGCTGATAAATTTGCGGAGAATGCAACAGTGGGAGCTGCAGACGTAGAGAATGGTATACCTGATGGATGGATGGGTTTAGATGTTGGCCCAAAATCGAGAGATTTGTTTGCAGGTAACTTTTTTTATATTCATAATAATTCATAAACTCAATTATTATATACATAATATTATATATTATACATAATATTTTAGAGAACATATATATCCAACATTATAAATGTAATACAAATACAAATGTTTAATATATAATATATAAATATGACTGATTATATTGTTTTGATATAGAACCAATCAAGAGAGCAAAAGTTATAGTATGGAATGGCCCAGCAGGCGTATTTGAATTTGAGAACTTCAGCAAAGGCACAAAGAGTTTGATGGATAATGTCGTTGAGGCTACAACTCGAGGAACGATTACTATCATCGGAGGCGGAGACACAGCGACGTGTGCAGCCAAATGGAAAACGGAAGATAAAGTGAGTCATGTGAGCACCGGTGGTGGTGCAAGTTTAGAGCTTTTGGAGGGTAAAGTATTACCTGGAGTTGTTGCCCTTTCTCCATCGTAAAATTGTGTTCATTGTAAAATAATGAACATTAAAGGCCAATTTTATGAAAGAAAACGTACAATTATCATGACATTAGTCATTTTCATAGAAGTTTAACGAGTAGTTGTTGGGGAATGAAACTATTCGTTGGATTTAATGCTGATAGATTATAAGAAAAAAAAAAAAAATATCTAAATTAATGTAATTATTAATGTAATCATCAATTGTTTCATTTTTCAGAGCCCCCTATTTAATAAGAAATGTTAAAATTATATCTTTTCAGATATTTAGGTCTTCATATAACAATTATATTAGTGAACAGTTATAGATACAGAATGCATAAAAAAATGCATTATATATCATATATAATATATTAGGAGAATATTAAACTAATGTTATATATTAGTTATTAAGGAAATAATTGTAAGATGGAACAGTCACCGTTATTAAATGTAATCGTCCGTGCACGGTAAAATGTTCACTCATAGGTTTGACACAAATTTCAGATTGCTCTGCATCGTATAAAATTGTAAATATATTATGTTTTATTTAAATATTAATGTGGTTATATGCTTTTGATCGCTTATATAATGTGTCAAAAATAAATTCTGATATCTTATGTTGTATCTCTTATTAATGATTTATGACATTTAATTATATCTTATATTGTAGCAGCCTTTCTTCAAAGTTAAGCAAAATTGAAAATTTATCAAAATATAATCTTCACATCTCTAATATCAAATATTAATTTAATTAATTTATAATCCAAGAAAAATGCATATTTCTAGATAAATACATTTTTCGCAATTAAAATGTGTCTCATTAGCTTTATAAAAAACATGTTTTTATATTAGAAGATGTTTATATAATATTGTTAGAATATATCTTGCATCTTTTTAAATAGATAAATGCATTTTTTCGCAATTAAAATGTGTTGTATTATCTTTATAAAAAACGTGTTTTTATATTAGAAAACATTTATTAGGATAAGTTCGAAAATCTTATTCGTGGAGCAGCCAATCAGATTGACCAATTAGAACAAAGAAGTCTTTCCGAACGCTGTAATAATACAGTGCAACTAAAACGAACACACTTGAGGAATCGAGAACGTAACCATAAACGTATCGCGTTTATTCGTCTCGCGTCTTGCTCACTCATGTCATCAGACATGGCGGTATCCGTGGCGGTGAAAGATGTGAATACTTTTCTCAGCCAGAAACAAAATGTTTCCGACAAGGAACTGGCTGCAGAATGGGCTCAGCTCGAGGAGCTGTACGGCAAAAGGTAAGACAAATATATATTATTTCGTATAGCAAGATTTTACGACGGAAGAAATAACACATGGATGTGTCGGTCCCGGTGACTTGCAGGCTTTGGCATCAGCTGACACTGAAACTGGAGACGTTTGTGAAGAATCCGACGCTCCAGCAGGGAGATAATCTCGTGCAACTGTATGTTAACTTCCTATCCACCTTTGAAAATAAGTGAGTATTTTTTAATCACATCTTATTTCGAATTTAAATAACTATATACATTTTTCTTATATTTTACTATGTTATTCTACATTCTCTTTATTCTTACTTGTTATTAAAATTTTTTTTATTATGTTTTGTGAAGAATAAATCCATTGTCATTAGTGGAAATATTGGCCCATGTGATACAACAATATCAAGACAAACAGGAGGCAATTAAATTCTTGGAGAAAACTGAAACTAAAGTCCAGAGTAACAATGAAGCTGTTGCTCTCTGCAAGGTTCTCAAAGGACAGATCTTATTGGATAAACTAAATAATCAAGAGCAAGCAAAAAAGATTATAGAAGAAGTGGAAGCTATGCTAGATAATGCCGACGGTGTTACAACAGTTCACGGACGTTTTTACCTTTTAGCCAGCCGACTATATAGATTACAAGGCAAACATGCAGAGTATTATCGTACAGCATTAAGGTATGCTTATAATTTATATTAATTTATTGAGATAACTAAATCAAGTTAAAATCTTTTTTATCATTAAGATATCTAGGTTGTATTGAACTGAGCAGCTTGAGCAGGCAGGAGCAAGAACAACATGCCTTCTTCCTTGGTCTAGCAGCGCTCTTAGGCGAAGGGGTTTATAATCTCGGAGAATTGCTGGCACATCCAGTCCTAGAATCGTTAAAAGGCACACCCAATAATTGGCTCGTCGATTTGTTGCAAGCTTTTAACGCTGGTGATATCGTCGCGTTGGAAAGATTGAAGCCGCAATGGAGCAAAGTGGCTGATCTAGCTGCCCAGGAATTAAAATTGAGACAAAAGATCTCCCTGCTGTGCCTCATGGAAATGACTTTCAAGCGGCAAGCCAATAATCGGTGCGTATAATTTATTAACATCTTTGATACACAATGCTATAAAGCTTCAAAACTTTGAGAATTACATGAAATATTTATTTAATTTCTTGTCAAATGGGGATTACATGATAATGTTTGCACAGACAGCTGACGTTTGCGGAGATCTCTCACGAAACGCGTCTGCCTCTCGGTGAGGTAGAATTATTAGTGATGAAAGCTCTCGCTCAAGGTCTCGTTCGGGGTGCCATAGATCAGGTAGCGGGTACTGTCAACATGACTTGGGTGCAGCCACGCGTTCTAGATCGCAGCCAAATTGCCGGGATGGTACAGCGTCTCGATGGATGGTGCAAAGATGTTAGTTCAATGGAGAAACTTTTAGAGTCTAGGGCCTCTGAAATCCTTACTCTTTGAGAAAGATTTGTTGTACAAATCATTTTCGACTTATTATTAATTTGTTACATTACAGTAAAATGCTGAGATTCACACACTTATGATTAATAAAATCAATTTCTTAACATACTGTCAACAAATACGAAAAATTATTTCGTATATTTGCATTTATATACAAAGTCCTCTATGTGTAATTTTTTCTTTTTTTGCAAAAATTGTAATATTTTTAAAGATATATAAAGGAAAACTCACAAAATAGAAACAAAAAAGATAACATTTTATTTGAAAATCGTGAAAATACATTTTTAATTTTTGGTGCATTTTATATTGATAAATGTCTGTATTGTGAGTGTTGAATGTTGTCCTCTTCCGTACAATATTAATTACTTGTATTTAATTATAATATACGAGTTATATGATTTCAAAAGTAAAAATGGCTAATATTTCTCTTTAATCTTATTTACAAATATGATTTATATGTAATTATTACACATAACAAGTAAATAAACACATAGATTTCAAATGAACACAATGATTAACAAAAAACAATTTAGGAAATACAGTCTTACAATAAATAAATAAAAATTTAAAAAATAACAGACTCAATTTAATTGAGCATATAATTTTGTACACTCAGACTTGTCGTTTTCGTTCCTTATAAAAAAAATTCTCAGCGTTTTTCTCATTCATTCAAATTAAAAGAATATTGCAAATAAAAATAATCAAAGTGCTTTTTTATGATTTAAGTACTTCTTATTTTCGATAAAAGTGCATTAACACTCAAATATTATTAAAAATATTAAATGAAACGTTTAAGTACATGCTTATTCTATATCACATGGTTGACTTTCCCTTTACTCTTGATTTGCTCCGTTGATTCGTATCGTTATTATTTCCAAACAATATACTTATACGTTAGCGAAAACAGCAGAGTACATTATTTCGCTACTTTGAATGGATAATGATTTAGTATACTCTATTAATAGAGTTATTCATTATTCGTTGGTTGTACCAACGCCATCAGGTGGAATTTATAAAGCGAATGAAGCTACCTACTTTGTCCAGCGAGAGAACATCTTCGGCTCGGATGAAAACATCAGTTTTGAACAGAAAAAGCCTTATTCTATGTTGACTACTGTATTACCGTTAGTATTATATATTTACCCCGATACAATATAAGTAGCACATCACAATCCTTATTTTGCCCGCCTGTGTTTGTACATAATCAAGGTTGTACATAAATCAAGGATGTTCTCTCGCTGAACAGAGTATACTTATGTAGCAAACTGTTATAAATAGATTACGAATGTATCTTCTTTCGTTTTAGTTTTTTCAATCTATATCTTTGGATCTTCTTTTCAAGTTGCCATCTAAGGTTGGTGGACCAGAGGCAAGAATCTTTTCTTTTAGATACATATAATTCTTCAATCTGCAGGCAGCATAATCCTAAAACATACAGTTCTGTTTACATATTTAAATAAATCTATTACTTGATTAAAAATGGAAATAGTCCACGAAAAGTGAGATAGAAGAAAGATAATATAAAAAATGTATTTAAATATTCTTATATATATGTCTGATAAACGATGTAAAGTATATGTTTAAATATCCTTATAATTTAAAAAATTTTTAATTTATTTAAAGTATTATATCAACATCATTTACACTTATACATACCCAATATCCAAATGGAATCTGTGAAATTTTAGCATTTACGATGCTCCAAAGGCCCCAGAACAGATGAGTAGCTAATGAGAATATCCTCACTTCCATCATAACACGTTGCTCCTCCAGGGATCCTTCTTTCCCCAGTGTTTTCAGATAGGCTCTTATGAAGTTGAGCTGTCGAGAAAAGATAGATTATAAAACCGTGTATTGAGGAAGAGGCAAAGAGTTACCCTACTTTTGTACTTTACAATTTGTTTAATAATTGTTGAAATAATCTCTTTAAATAGTCTCTTCATAATAGACTCGTTTATATATCAAAAATATTCAATAATGATTCTCTTAAAAAAAGTAGTTTATATAACATAATATATATAACAAGAGACACAAAACATTGTTATAACAATACGAACAAACTGGGCGTACACAGAATTTGAATATTATTACTGACAAATGAGATAATATAAATAACGCATCTCTGAAGAAGAAAATTAATTTACATGATATGTGATTTAAACATAACATGAAATGTATATTAAAAAAAGAAATATGAATATCTGCATGTTGTTTTTATTTCATATAAATCTAAAAAAAAAGATGATCATTATTCAATATATATCATATTTCATTATCAAATTATTCATACCTATCTATATTTGTGTGTGTAATTAAAAGGTAAATATTTCCTATTTATTTAACGCACGCGATCATATATCCCCAATAATATTTTATAATCGACACAATTATATATAGTGTGAATAGTTTTTACGCAAAATTAACTATTAATTTGGCACGTATTAATTATATGTACAGAATCGCATCGGTTAAAGTGCTAAATACTAGAATAATGCACTTTTACCGCTACCGAAACCGTACATTCGTACAAGGGTACGCAGATTATGAATTGATTAGAGTGAGGAGAGTGTACAGGTACTATAAAGTGTAGATGAGCGGATAGGTGTTGCCAAGATGGTGGTACCCTGGTTCCACAAATGTAGAGCACCCACAAGTCGGGATCCATCTCGCAGACATTGTCATTCAGATTGCTGGCCATTTTTTTCTCTGATTGCAGGCATCAGCCTTGTCTTGACGGACTGCGGTCCTGCGAAACTAATATATACACACGCAGCACACGCCAAGCCGACATCCTATCTACTGTGTGTCCTGACACAGTACCGAATATGTGAGTATTTGCAGCCGAAGAGATATATCGTGTAAAACAATAAATTATAAGATTCTAACAATTAATTTACACATTACATTTCTGATACATAAAATGTATACTATTTTCTTAATCAAATTTGCATTTCTTGTACAATTTAAATAAATGTTTAATAAATATAAAAAGAAAATAGAAATAATAAATTAATTTTTTCCCTTTATTGGAAAGATTAACTATTTTGGTATTAAGTTATTATTGTGCAAAGCTCACGAATTTTTTTCTTTGTTAACTACAAAATTTCCCTTATCAATGTAATTTTATACCATTATAATAGATATACCTATCTTTTACTTAAGAGCATATATTCTTAATGGTTTAATTTGTTTATACAAACTCATGATATGATAATGCTGGATGAAGCATATTGAACAGATAATCAAGGATATCTTACCCAGATTAGATCGCCAAATTTTTTCTCATTTTCAAACTTACCTTTTGTTCTTTTGTAGGACCAGCAGATGGACGTTCGTGAAAGAAAGGATATTCCGACGCAGTGTAGTCGTATTGCCATTCAGCAAAGTGATTAGCGATATCAAATCCTCGATAGTTGTAGGAACAATATTCGAAGTCAATGAGTACTAATTCCGGCTTTCGCGTATTTTGGCGTAGAAGTATATTGCCTTCCTGCATATCGTTATGACAGAATGTAACTGGATGTTTTTGTTGCATCACAAGTGCCCTGAAAAATAGATTGGAAAATTTAAATGTCAGCATACATAATGTTTTCTTTATAAATTTTCTATCTAATTCTTTTTAAACTCCTTTTACTTACTTGAGCCAATTGATTTCATGCTCCAAATTTATGTATTTTATTGTGCTAATATTTTCTAACTGTTTAATATCAATGTCTTCGATATTCTCAAGAATATCTGTCGCTGTATTAAGCCAATTATTCATTGTTTCCCATATCCATTTAGGCTCTTTGCTAATTGGTATCTGCATTGTATGTATTTGTCCCATTTTTTCTGCAATCAGCAAACTCAAAGTGGAATCTGCCAGTTCTTTTGTGAGTAAGGGTCGGGCGGGTATGTACTCCTCTATGCGACCACCAGGGAATACTCCATGCAACTTGGGACCGAGTCTCCTCTCAGAGAGTAATGTGAAGATAACAGATTCTGTAATAAGACCCTCTAAGGCTCTCTCTCCATGTATTTGTCCATATAGACGTAGCAAAACTTGACGAGGTTCTCCTCTAACTGGAACTGTTCCTTCAGGAAGCTCAATATTGTACAACCAGTTACTAAGACCACCACTGAAAATAATGGTGTAGAATTTTGTTATTTTATTATCACTGAATTAATTTATCTGCTATTAAATATTGTATGTAAATTGTAGTTTATTTTACATAAAATCTTTTTTTTTTCTTTTTTCATATAAAAATCTCACAAACCTGATACGTTTTAGAATAATATTCTGTGCTGTAACATGTTTCCAAACACCATGTAAATAATCTCGACAAATTCTTGCAGCAGTTTCCCTCATCTCGGGATTCTTATCCGACATCTATCATAAAACATACAACTTGCAATAATTCTGAGATACTAATTATATCTTTTCTTTCATGAAATAGTTAAAATATAATTTTCTCTCACCGGCTATTGATAAATCATTTCAATCACAGTCTCTCCTATGATATGACGGAATGCGGCAAAAATAATCAAACAAATAATAGAGATGTAACATGATTCTCAAAATGATTTCAGCTAAAGATGAGTACGCAGATTCATAATTATAAATGGAATGTAAAAATAGCGATTAAAAACTATACCAAGTCATGCATACAATATTAAAATCATCTACTGTTTACAAAAAAAAAAACGCATGCCTCACGAGCAGTAGATCTCAAAGTAGTATTCAGCAAATTATATAATATCGACATTTGGATATGAAAACATTTTAGGTTTACGTATATTTATATTCAATAAGGAGTGATAAGAAAAAAATAAATTTTAAATTAAAATGCAGTATATCAACAAATATATAAATATATGAAATTTTTGGTAAATTGCGCTTAATTGACGTATGAATATATATTGCGTATTTTTTTTACTGATAAATTAACTTTTTCAACATGCGATTATCATTTTTTGTAAATTATGCTTAATTGGCGTATGAATATATATTACGTATTTTTTTCCTGATTAATTAACTTTTTCAACATACGATTATTATGACGCACCCGTCACTCTGTTTACTAAGAATTTTCCATCGCAATTTATAATTGGACATAATAACAAGCTCTATTTATACAATTTTTTCAAACACTATCACGTGTATAACAAGAAAACAGAAATATTATTAAATATTAAATATTATTAAATATACAAAAAAAAATAAATTAATGAGCATTGTTGATACAACATTGTGCAAGATACCTATCAGAGGAAATGATAACGTATCGGAACAATGCAGCTAAATTCATCTAACCCACTCTGATTAGCTACGACGCAATCGCGTATAAACACACATACACACACACGCATACACTGCGTAAACAATTATAAATAATTATATATTTCAAGAATATTGAGGGGATAAAATATAGCGAAGAAAAAGCCTCAAGGCTACGAGCATTTTATCGCCAGCAATCCAATTTTAATTATTATGCTATAGGTATCGTGTTTATGTAAATAATTTTCAGTTTCATGCAAAAAAAAATTTCGAAAAAAAAGAAACGCAATAGATATATAAAAATCTATCATAGTTTACAGTAAATACCTTCTGTTCGACGCCCACGCCCATGCTGGAAAGCTTCTAGATTATTCTTCGATATTTCAAAATAAGCTGACGTGAATAAATTCTCCGAAATCACTCGCACGTCACTCGGGGGAGGACAAACGGGGAAGCTGAATTTTCCGGACGTCGAGATGCCAGATATTATTATGACGTACACCCCGAAAACTATAATTAATATTGGCACCCGGTGATTCACAACGAATTATGTCACAAGAGACACGTAGCCGGATAAAAGATAATTTATATTCACGTCTGTATTGCGTCTTTCGCGACAAACAAGAGTCCACGGCCTTGTTAACAAAACACTTAGACAGATAGGATATTAGCAGCGTTCAGTATTGCGGAATATGATGTAAAACACAACTACAATGGAGCAATATATAATATATAATAATATACAATAACTCCTTATCAATGAGAGTATTTTTTTCACGAAATATACAGCGAAAGAAAGAAAAAAAGAGACAAAGCTCTGAATAAAAACAGACGACAGACGGCTGTTGGGTTGCCAATGACTCAATGCGCTCTTTTCCGTTTGCTTTTGTTGCAGCTTGAGTTTGCAGCTCAGCCTCTCGCTCACTCGAGAGCGAGAGCGCCAATGAAAATGCGCACGTGGATCAGCTGACTACCAATAGATGATCGGATTACTGCTAAACTGCTAAGTCGACTGGTACTTAAGATAACGCAGCATTCTTATCACGTATAGATATTTGCGTAGATTTCGTAGAGGTACATTGTATAAAAGTCGTAAATAGTCGTAAAGATATCATGACAAAGGAAAAAGAGAATAACACGGGAGATTATGCTAATGACTTTTACGCACGGAATACGATATGATGTTTTGACGTAAGATCTATATAATTGTTGAAGTCCAAAGTGCAAAAGGAAATTTATTATAAATTTAATATAATATAAATATTTAATATAATATAAATTTATCGTCTAATTTTTTTCTAAATTTCAAGTAATCTTTTGCATATATATATATTCGATAAAAGACGCAGAACATTTGACAGGGAAAGGTGCGACATCTTGCTGTGTGATAGGAAGATACTTGTAACTGCATAATGCATCGATAAAGTAGAGACTCTGTTAGATAAATTATCAAAACATCAAAACGTTGCTGTTTACTGTTTACTGCAGTAATAAAGTCCTAATAGAAATATTTAAAATGATGGAATCTCCTGGTCCAAGTTCAGCCGCTAATAACTGTGAATTGTAAGTGAAACACTTAGTTTATTAACCAATATTTAATTGCAATGTGTAACTTATAAAAAAAGTACTTGTAAAAATTGCAAAGTTGCAGTAAAATTAACTGTAGCTTTGCAAAGACTGGTTAAATTATAAATCTGACATTTTTTTGACTTTCATTATTAATTTTTTTAATATTAGATGTAACAAACGCATACGTTTGTATACCTGTCCACGATGTGGTATAGGCTATTGTGGAACTGAATGTTACAAATCAGACGCACATACAGATTGTTCTGAGAGTTTTTATAGACAGTGTGTTGAGGATGAATTAAAATCTCAGGAAAATGACCCAGCTGTTAGACAAAAGATGATAGAAATTCTGAAAAGAGTACATGAAGCAGATATAGAAGATGATATTTTAAAAGAGGATTTTGATGAGGACAGTATTGATGACGAAGACTTTCCATTGGATTCAGACGACGAACAAGAGGTAAGTGAAACTAATAATTTGAGTGATTTATTCCATAATTTAATAAATGTTTATTCTCAAACATGTATGTTTCAGCTTCTTGATTTAGGAAGCAGATTACAAAATGTTAATTTTGAAGATCCAAATGAACTTTGGTCAGCTTTGTCAGATGCAGAGAAGCAAGAATTTGAAGCATTGTTAAAAAATGGAGAAGCAGAAAAATTGCTGCCCAAGTGGATACCATGGTGGACTCATCGTGTTGAAAGAAAATTAGTTCAAGTCATTGAAGAGGATACTATGGATGCTTATAACAACTTAAAATATCCTAGTTTAATAGATATACCATTATTTAATGAATTGCAGGTAACAAATAAAATATATTATTAACAATGAGTTTGCCTACTTAGAATATTAAAATTAAATTAAAAGGATTACTTGTATTCAGAAAGCATCTCCCTGTGTATATTTCAATGTGATAAATGTGATATATGCTTATGCATATACTGCTCTCTATTATATTGGAGATTATCTAAATTGCGCCGAAGATGCCGCAAACGTCTTTCTAATTATATGTGCAAATTTGAGAAACAATGAAGTCTTTAAAGATGCAGACTCGGCGATTGAATCTGTCATAGGAAATGTCAAAAATGTAAGTAATTATGTGTATTATATTATTAGTTCATATAATAATAGTATGCAATTAATAATGCTTAGATTGATTGGTTGCCTCAAAATGAAGAATGTTTAATCGCACTAAGGGAAGCAGGTACTGCGATCTTGCAGGGGCCAGGTTCTGAAATGAAAACTCTCTATATATCTGCAGCAATCTCAGAACTTCATAGATTATTGACAGCAGCCAAGCAAGAAATTTCAATGGATAAAAGTGCAAAGAGCAATCAAGAATTTACAAAAAGATTTTCACATAGACATGATAGCGACATTAAGCTCTCGAAAAAGAATATACTTTTGTATTTAAAAAAATTAGAATATTATTTAGCATGGGTGAAAAAATATGGGACAGAACTTGTATAAATACAATTATGAAATATTGTTTTATTAATTATAACTATACTGTACTATATTTTATTGAAATAATAAAAAATAAAACAATTTTCCACTATATATTGTCCAATTATTTGGATAACTATTTTCATTTTGTTTTAGGATAAAAAATTAGAAAGAAGAAAGGAGATAGCAATTTTAAGATTTATTCACATGAAAACTCATAGCTATAGTAAAGTATATATAGTGTAAAATCAATCAATCATGAATTCAAAATAAAGAATATCACATTGTTGTGATCTGTATATTAAACACGTAATTCATTGGTCTTTCTATGCATATTCATTAATCAGCTACACAAATATATTAAACAGGTTTTTGTGTTTCTTATTGCAATTCAGGAACGTTTTCTAACAGACGACGTTATCGACGACAATTCTTACAAGAGTGGGATGTAACCTGAATTCTGAATTGTTCAACTGATACCTAAGGTAGTCAGTGCTAATGATCGGTCGGCTGCAAAATGATGGCGGACGAGAAGTTATTTTTCTCGAACGCCGTACAACAATTGGCGAGATGTTTAGCCGCTATCAAACCTACACCATGGGAAAAGGTAAGTTAAGTTTTTACAGATAGAATTCTCTGATTGAACATTAATTTCTTGATAATTTCACGAATAATATGATTTTACGTTTCCATCAACTTGACGTATCAGGGTTAACCGCAGGAAATGTCAGCTGATATCTTGACATCGTGTTATGACATAATCTGCAAGACACACTTGTAGGATTATTATAATTATTTGTGACACATGATAATTAACCGTTGCCTTGAGCGTTAAAAAATTACAGTTGCAACTTACATAATCTACTGTTAGCATCTGAAAGAAATCTTAGGAAACAATAACAATATGTTTTTATGAAATATTCAGAAAATTTATGCATTATAAAAAAATTATTAAAGCGTATAATAGATATGCAACTATTTTCAAACTATTATAATATAAATTATTGTAAAATTACAATTATTTATAATACTTTGATACACAATAATATTTCATAAGATTTTGTCCAAGAGAAGAATTTGGATCATATTTTTTTTTTATCATAACACAATTAAAAAATTTAAAAAAATTTGATTAGTGCAATTTTTATGAAGAAGGAAAGAAATTAATTTTTTATGTTAAATTTCAGGTAGCTAAATTGTACAAGTTATGTCCACAAGATTCCGCTCAGGGTGTATTCCGTTTGGATCAGAGGGGTCAGGATGCAACTATTGCGTTGGGAATTTATTTTTTGGAATCTGGACTGGAACACCGGGATCGAATTTTACCGTATCTTCTCAGACTATTGCGAGGTCTTCCAAAAGCAGTGTGGCGGGATGAAGTGAGATGTTCACTCGCCGAAAGAGTTCCGGTGGCGGAACGTTTCAGCTTCTGCCTGAACACATTATTGAGCGATGTGGCAGCTAGATGCGAGCCAGCACGAGAAGAAATTATTTCGACACAGGTCGAGATTCTTGCGGTTCTGACCAATCTGATACGTGGATACAAAGATCAGAATAGTAATCGGGGCTTGCAAGCAAAGGGTAAATATTAGCAACTAGAATAGTTGTTTTTGATATAAGTTGCAGTGCCGTTCAAAATGATGAGATACAATTGACAATTCTATCTATTTAAAATATTGAAAAATTGATAGTAAAAGAAATAATAAGTTAGGATTGTAAATCTATTTTTATTGTAATGTCACTGACACAGAATTCTTGTCTTAAATCACATGTGCTTCATATTATCTGATAAGAATTGAGGAGCTTCAATTATATTTTTAATGTCTTACATTTTGTTTCAGTATCATTATGCAAGTGTCTGGTGCCAGTATTGATTGGTCTAGCACGATCAATGGGTCGTTTTGCGTGCACGGATCCGCCGTTGCTTTGCCGCATATTTCCACGCCGAGAAACACCGTCGCCGGCAAGCAGCACCGAGAACCGCTTGATGTCTGATAAGAAACAGTACAACTTCTCAAACTTTAGACCAATTATCCCGCGATCTCTGAGCGGTAACTTTAATTCGTGTATCGATAACATAGCTCTACCGGGTTATGACGTTCACGATTATCAGTGCGGCAAAAGACCGTCATTGCAGTCCTTCCTGTCGGTGCCGTACGACCCGACAACGTATTTCTTCAGTCGTTACGGATCAAGCTTCAATCAATTCCCGCAGATGAGATGTAACGAGAGTCCCGAAAGAAGAGCCGGGATGCAATTCACCGTGGTACACTTGCAGAGTGTGTTAGCTCTGGCTAAAAAGTTACTTACAAAGGAGATCCTGACGTTTTTAGATGAAGAGGCGCAACAAGTGAGTTAATTTTATTTATTAAAGATTATTATTTTCTTTTATCTACGTGAGATTCTATTTATATATAATCGTAATTATAATATTATTTTAGGTTTACAGTTCTGGCCAAGTAAACATTTTTCCATATCGCACGTTCAGCGAGACGATGAATCTAGTGATGGTGGCTCTATTGCGCGAACTTCTGCAAAATCAACGTGATTTACCGGCTCCGTTCACGAGGGATGTGCAGGAATTCGTCAAAGGTTTGTTCCTTTCGGGCCAAACGGAGCTGCAATCGCGACAACATGATGCGAGCGAACGCGAGGATATTGATACAAATTTCCGTACCGTCAATCGGTTCAAAGTGAACGTGATGGCTAACTCCGCGTGCGTGGATCTGTTGGTCTGGGCGATCGGCGACGAGACAGGTGAGCATATATTTCACGTTGAACGATGATAAAATAGAGACTGCGCGTCGCGGAAGCATTTTCTGACTAAGATTAAATGGATTGCGCACTCATGTAAGAATAATAATCTATATATTGGAAGAGTTTCACGATTGTGCTTCCATATAACTGTAAGCGCATGGATAGTGTGATCGTGAGAAGATCAATGTCCGTATCGATCATGTATAACACGTAACTCATTATCAGTACAAATATAGGATTCTTCTTAAGATTCTTTCACGTTATTTTTCCAGTATCCGGCGAATATGATTTGTCCGCGCTGTTCGCAGATATCAGTTCAATGCTGATCGGCAAGGGTATATTGATTTACCCGTGTGTGTTATTTCCTTATTAACACACGTCCACTATTTTAGTGTAATTACTAACAAATACATACATCTCTGCTTAGTGGCATGATAATAATTCGTTGATAGCTCCTTACAGTGTTTTTTTCCGAATGCGTCTTGTATAAATGACTAATATTGATAACTTTGTAATAGGCAATGCAAAAGAAAGTTTTATTTAGATATTTATATATTTATACTGTAAATTATATATACATATTTTGTTTCTCAGGTGCAGATAGTTTGTGTGGACGACTTGTAGAAAAGATTAATTCCAATCATGGACCCAAGCTTGTGCTGGCGCACATGCCATTATTGATGGTTTGTCTCGAGGGATTGGGAAAATTGGCGCAAAAATTTCCCAACATAGCCAGCACATCGATATATTATTTACGAGACTTTCTCGTTGCACCATCGCCGATTCTTCTGAAGCTATATCGACAACATAGCGAATATTCTATGAAAGAACACCAATTTAAAGTGTTAGGTAAATTGTATTTCTCTTATCGCGCTCATATTATTTTTTTGTCAATGTGTTAATCATAAAATTATTTATAATAAATATATTCACATATTTTTGGGCAGTTCAAGGGAAGGAAATAAGCGACACGAAGCAGACGACGTCATCGGTGCATACGGCATTCGAGAAACTTCGTGATGCAGCAATCGGCAATCTCTGTATTGCCCTGGAAGCTGCGCACTCGGTGAATCCTGATTGCGTGCCGGCACTCGTGGCCAGTGTGTCAAACAGATTGTACACTGCGGATATAAGCGACGGGTATGGCTATTTAATGATATCGGAGTTTATAATTTTTCTAACAAGCATAAGTAAATAAAACTTCAATATCCACTTGGTTTTTTTTAGTGAAAATGACGAGAAATTGAAGAATGAAGTAGTCTCGAAGAACATTGTGATCATGTTGGGCCACGTGGCTGTGGCGCTAAAGGATACTCCAAAGACGATGCGCACCATCTTTCCGTTTTTCCAACAACTCTTCTGCCGTACTCCCAGCGATCTCGATTTTCTCATAGTGGATCAATTGGGTTGCATGATCATCGCCAAATGCGAACCAAAGGTCAGCAAATTTTAATGTTCTTAGAGCCACTTGTAACATTTGAACGAAAAACTTCGAATCATTATTATTATCGAGAATACTTGTTACACAGATTTACGAAGGGATAATGCAAATGTTCTCAATGTCACTGGGATCGAGTACGGCGACATACGCCGCAAACGATGATCGTAAGCAGTATTGTCACGTTTCTAAGGCGGTTACGAACGCGCTGGCGAATATAGCGGCCAACCTGCAAGGCGAGTCGGAGTTGGACGACTTGCTGTTACATCTTCTCGAACTTTTCGTGCAGTTGGGACTCGAGGGTAAACGCGCTAGCGACAAGATGCCGAATAGTATCATTGCGACGGTAAGATTACTTTAATATACTATAATTTTACAAAACAAAATATAGAAGGAAAATATTTAAGCACGATAAAAATGTGTAACGCAGAAAGCAGCTAGCAGCGCCGGAAATTTAGGAGTACTTATCCCCGTGATCGCGATATTAGTGCGGCGTCTACCACCGATTAGACATCCACAGAAACGACTTCTCAAATTGTTCAAGGACTTTTGGTTGTATTGCGTTATAATGGGTTTTGCTGCGGATCATCCATCAAGATTGTGGCCACCCGAATGGTACGAAGGTGTCAAGGAGATCGCAGTCAAGTCGCCCTATCTTATTTCCCAGACCAGTGCCCGTCTCGAAATGCGAGAACTACAGTACACATCGGCGGTACGCAATGATAGTGTCTCATTGAACGAGCTGCAGGAATTGCGAAGTCAAGTATTGAAAATAAGCACCCGGTATGATTTATTTTAAATTGTTATATATTTTTTATTTTCAATCTTTAAGCAATCTTTTGTAGTATAACGATTGTTTGAAGAATGTTGGAAGAAGAGATTGAATACGTTACATTTTCTTGCCTCAGTTATAGAACAATAAAATGCATTTTCTATTATTAAGAGAGATTAATATGTTTTATTTTTTTAGATATATATATCTTTTATTATTTAGAATTTATTATACACATTATTATCTTAATATCTGCTATAAAATTTTTTGTCTTTTCTTTCAGTACAAACGACATATCAGCATACGTGACTAAGCTGCAGTTTGCACAATGCACATATTTATTATCCGTTTATTGGTCAGAGACTTTGCGGGTGGCAAACAGTTCTGAACCAAGTTTACAACCGATCATGGAATATCTGTGTGATACTGATTTGCAAAAGGATAAAAGTGGCATGTGGCAATGTATATGTTGCGTGGCAGATTCCGTCTTCACGAAATTCAAGGATGTGATGCAGCGAAAACCGAAGGACGAGCAACGCGAGAAGGAACTCGAAAATCATGCACAATTCCTGCTGGTGCGTTTCAATCATGTGCACAAACAAATCAGGAGGGTAGCAGATAAATATCTCAGCGCATTAGTGGATGCTTTTCCACATCTATTATGGAATTGCAAAGTCCTTTGGAGTATGTTGGATATATTACAGGTACTTTTATCGCGCGTTTTATTATGTGCTCCATCTATTTGTTTGTTAAACTTGTTTTTAAATACAAATGTATTATTACAGATTTTATCATACTCATTACAACTTGATCCAAATGAAGAAACACCTAGTTTGAGAATACCCAGCACACCATATAGTATTGAACTTATGAATACTCTCGAAGCAAGAGAAGTATGATATTGTTATGAAATTCATCTTATATTATTTGTTACAGTAAAATAGATTTTATTATAATACATGAATTATTGCAGATTATCGTAAAAGATTTTACTGCAAGATGTAAAGGCATAGTGCAAGAGGCTATGAAGTGGGCACCGCAAGCTACCAGATCACATCTGCAAGAGTACATTAATCAGATACCATCTTCTGGCATGCGACATCATTCTGGTTTGTCGCTGGCTATTGATTCTGTCCTCGAATTCGTAGACACTGCAATTCCCACAGTAGTTCCAGCAAACGTATGTAATGATGTTTAAACGTATTATATACGCATTATATATAAATAATAACTCGCATTATATATAAATATTAATCTTATTAACTAATGGAGTAACGTATTTTATAGACAAATTCATTGGATAAGAGGCCACGCGGTCCAAAGGGTGCGAGTTCGTGGTTGCTATCGATGATGTCTACAAGATCTTGGCATGCTGGTGAGGTAGCGGGTATGCTCGCTCTCGCGCGCACCGAATCACCAACTGCAGAGATGACTTTAGAAAAATGCAGAGATAAAGTCGTCGATAGATTGATCGAGGCCGTTCGCCGCGCTTCTCAGGATCGCGATGATACTGCTCATCGCGGGGCTCTCTGGCGTGCTACTGCTCTCTTAATATCCATGCCCGGTAAACTTGGACACAGCGATAAACTTTATCATTTTAAACGGAACATTTCGTTGAATTTCACTTTGTAATTTCTCTATTCGCACTTTCAGGAATACATAGACGATTGCTACACGCAGTCGCGTGCTCACAGATAGAACTCTTCACGACCGCGGCTATGACAACGGCGGTCGAGTGTTGGCAATGGATCTTAACCGTACGACCGGATTTAAAATTACGTTTCTTACAAGAGATGCTGCTTGCGTGGCAGTACACTGTTGATAAAAGGATGGGCTTGTTCGCACCAAACGAAGAAGAGGTCAGTCCGCTCGCAGTCTACGAGGGTTGCAAGCTTGGGCCCAATCCGCCGCATGTGAAACCACATGATATCTGGGTGACCTTTATAGTAGAGCTGGTCGAGACGGCCAAGTACTGTTGTCAGGAAACGGTCGATATGATTGCTGTATTGTTGCATCGCTCGTTACCCATGACCGTCGGTGCGTCCGGCGAGGAACCCGGCATTAATCGACACGTTGCCGCGGTCGGCGTGCGTTTCAAGCTTCTCTCGTGTGGTCTGGTGCTGTTGCAAGGTGACGTTTTACCGAGGTAAATACAAAAAATGAATAATTTTTTACTAAACTGTGATAAAGAATAATTGATGGATCTATTCTCACAGGACTTTGAGCAAAAACGTTCTACGTGAACGCGTCTATGCTAATTGCTTAGATTATTTCTGTCGGGAACGCCAATTACCGACTCAAGAGCTTGATCAACTTAGCGAAGATATAGTTACATTAATACGTTTTTGGCAGGTAAGAGTTTGCAACAAATTACTTTATAAATTAAAAGGATGCCGAAATGTCTTTTTTTTACCGATCGCAACAATTATTTTTTTAATATAAATATAAAATTTTTGCAGTTTATACATACAAAATAAAAATCCAGATTAAAAATCACATGAAGAAATATTAGTAATCTTGAAATGAGCTTAGTAGAAGCCTAGTAGAAAATATTTCGGTGCATATTTTCTGCAAAATAAATCTAATACAAGCATCTCTTTTATAATTCCTCAATATCGCAATTTCTTCACGTTACTCTGTTTTGTTTGCTTTCTATAGGTGATGCATAGTGATAAAAAGTACTTGATGATGACGGGGGCCGATAACGAATTTGAAATAGTGACTTCTCAAACTTGTACAACTGCTGTAATTGTTCCAAGCGAGACAATCGGTTCATTAGCCGCCACGCTTGCTCCTACGCCGAACGACTTTTCAAAGTCATCCAGCAATGTGTGGATGAACACTATGCCGATGTCGACCAGTAGTAATACGTTGGGTAAGCGTAGCAATCGCAGCAAGCGAGTTGTAAACGCCAATGTTCTCGTGAAGGATTACATTAAGAAGAGAAACTTGATTCTCGAGCTGTTGGCGGTTGAAATCGAGATGTTACTGGTGAGAGCGCTCGATAAATCTTTAATATATATGTACTTTAATATATGTTACTATTTATCACTGATTGATGTGAAAATAATGACTTCGAGTGTTGAAATTTTGTAGGTTTGGCGTAATCCTAGTGGAAGACCGGAACTTGCACTGCAAGGAGAAGGGAGTATCGCGGATTGGCGCGCTAAAGGGATGAACGATCGTTGGCGCGAATATACACGGCTAGCATGGGAGATCAGTCCTGTCCTGGCAATATTCCTGCCAGTGCGATTAAAAAATCACGAAGTCATTATCAAAGAGATCTGTGGCTTAGTGCGCCTTAAACCTGTGCCAGTCATGCATATATCGGAAGCATTGCAGTATCTTGTCACGACGGACACGCTACTCAACGATGTACCTGAAGTAAGATATTTTTAATATTTTATGCGTAATAACTTTTAGCGGATTACTATTTTATAATTTGCAATATATCAGTATACAATTGATAATCTTAGAGCTGGATTTATGTATAATGTTACCGCATATTTATACACTATTATATTATTCCATTTATCTGCGTTTGCAATATAATTATCTGATTCCGTTTCAGTTAGTTTATATGTTAACGTGGGCAAGAGTGTCTCCGATTGAAGCACTGTCGTACTTCTCGCGACAATTTCCGCATCACCCCATCTCGGCACAGTATGCGGTGCAAGTGTTGGATAGTTATCCAGCTGATGCTGTGCTTTTCTATATACCTCAGCTAGTGCAAGCCGTCCGTCACGATGCAATGGGCTACGTGATCGAATTTATCAAGAAGATCGCTAAACGTTCGCAGGTAATAAGATTTGCAATTAAAATTAAGTTAAATAAAAAAAATTTGCTTGTAACATATCGCTTTGATTTATAACGCAATCTAGGTAGTGGCGCATCAGTTGATATGGAATATGTACACTAATATGTATATGGACGAAGATAAGCAAATGAGAGATCCAATACTGTATGACATATTAGATTCGTTGACAAAGAATATCCTGAACGTACTGTCTGGCCCGGCAAAACAATTTTACGATAGGGAGTTTGACTTTTTCGGGAAAATTACCAATATCTCGGGCGAAATCCGACCATATCCCAAAGGGCCAGAACGCAAAGCCGCATGCCTAGAAGCCTTAATGAGAGTGAAGGTACAACCCGGGTGTTATCTACCGTCTAATCCCGAAGCGATGGTTATCGATATAGATTATCAAAGTGGTACTCCTATGCAGAGGTACGATTTAAAAAACTGATTACGAGACAATGATTTACATAAAATGATTTTATTGTAAAGTATTACATAATTATCTTGCAATTACAGCGCTGCTAAGGCGCCATTCTTAGCACGCTTCAAAGTACAGAGATACGGTATCAATGAGCTCGAGAACATTGCGCTAGCAGTCTCAACTAACGGGAAAGTCGAAACCAAGAAAGAACCGGAAGAGCAGACGTGGCAAGCCGCTATTTTCAAGGTTGGCGACGATGTCAGACAAGACATGCTGGCTCTGCAAGTGATCAGCATCTTTAAGAACATATTCCAGAAGGTCGGATTAAATCTCTTCCTGTTTCCTTATAGAGTGGTGGCCACAGCTCCCGGGGTGAGATAAATATTAATTTTTTTTTTTGTGATTAGTATAATGTTCCACAAATATCTCTCATTTTTATAATTATGCTCCTTTGATGTTATCAGTGCGGCGTGATAGAATGCGTGCCGTATGCAACATCGAGGGATCAACTCGGACGTACAACAGACAGCGATATGTATCAATACTTCATCACACAACACGGAGACGAGACGACCAAAGAATTTCAAAATGTTCGTCGTAACTTTGTCAAGTCGATGGCGGCATACAGCGTGATAACTTATCTCCTGCAGATAAAGGACCGTCACAATGGCAATATCATGATAGATACTCAAGGTCACATCATACACATCGATTTCGGCTTCATGTTTGAGAGCTCACCTGGCGGTAACCTGGGCTTCGAACCTGACATCAAGCTCACCGATGAGATGGTGCTCGTGATGGGTGGCAAAATGGAGGCTGCGCCATTCCGTTGGTTCATGGAATTGTGTGTGCAAGCTTTCCTTGCAGTCAGGTAAGCAGAAAAATACATTTAGTTGTAGTAAAAAATACAAATATATGTAATGCTTAAATGTACTCTACTTAAATGTTTTCCATCTTGTAGGCCCTACCAGGAAGCCATAATCTCTCTCGTCTCCCTTATGCTTGACACAGGATTACCTTGCTTCCGTGGACAAACTATCAAGCTTCTACGTAGCAGATTTGTGCCGACTGCTACTGATAGAGACGCAGCAATCTTCATGATTAATGTAATACGTAACAGCTACCTCAACTTCCGTACGAAAACTTATGATATGATACAATATTATCAGAATCAAATCCCCTATTAAACTGTTGCTAGAGAGAAGTTATCTCTCTTCTCCCTGTTCCTGTTTCTCCTTGTAACTCCTGTATTCCTGTAATCGTTGGTTGGTGAGCATTTTGCGCTCGCTACGTGACTGTTATCTCTGGTTAGAATCCAAGAATTTAACATACCATGTTAGATATTGTTAGATATTGTTAGATATTGCAGTGTGATAGCTAATTCTGCGAGACTGTACAAATTTATATCGATGTCAATATTATTTTTAGTCCCGCATGTATTTTATGAAACGCATATTTCACTATGTATATGTATGTAATAATGTATTATATTTATCTACAAAATATTGTGCCGATACATACATAATGTGTGTGTGTGTGTGTATGTATATATATATATATATTACATGCACATACATATGTCTGTTTTTCACAGCATATCTGTGTATATGAGAACATTCCTGTTTATTATTAATGTTAATGATTAAAAATTAAATTAATCCTAAATTATATAAAATATATTTTAGCTTATGCATTTCAAGCCTCAATTATGACAGTATTATAATTATATAAATCTGACTTCAACATATTTTGTGCAAAATACTTTAAAGAATATGTGTATGTGTATCTTTATTTCAATTTATTTTCTTCTAATGTCTTTGTATTTTATTTGTAACTTTTTGGAGGAATATAAAATGAACAGTCAATTAAACAATAAGCTTAATTTATTTTCTATGTACAATAATTTATATCAGAGCAAAGCTATCATTGAATAATATATTACATAAATGTAATTTGCAATGTAACATCTTCTAGATCACTTTATGAAATTAAGAATCCCAATTGTAAGTTTTCCCTGGACTAATATATTTCAGTTCAGGAGATTTATTCCTAAAAGTTTTAAAAAATATATGTAAGTAAAAGAGAGAATTTCTTTCCTATTTATAAATTATTCTTTTATAATTAGTCTGCTAAATATTTATGTGATTAGGTACCCAAAGGCATACATATGTTTTAAAAATACATATATTAATTTTGATTCTTTTAGATAAAATTAAATTAGCAAATTATACTTACTCTGCAGCAATCTGTTTTGATCCGCTAATCAATAGTGGTGGTTCAACTTCTCGTCTTGCATCTCGAGTGTAATAATAAATCTGAGAAGTCTTATGATACGGACCTCCTGGTACCTGTGGTGGAGGTTGAGTACGTGCAACTTGTTCATCAGCATATCTAATCGCTAGCACGACTTTCCTCTGCAATACAAACCAACAATTTCAGAAATTAAAAGACCTATTCCATCTAAAATTAATTAATAATTTATACAATTTTTACTTGTATATTTATCACAAGAAATATCTTGCGGGAATGTAATTTGAAATTCTAAAATTTCTAAAATTATACATCAAAAAGATACGATGTAAGTATATTGAAAATAAGGAAAAATAATTTAAATACATTATATATTTCCTAAAGATAATTGTTGTTCAATTTCTCCAAATTGAATCCAACATCTTTGATGGAGATTGATACATAACCTTATAATAAAATATTGTAATTAATTATTCCTTTTGAGATAGATAATTCATTTTGTCCGAGAAATCCTTTTAATATTAATAAATCAAATAATAATTCAATTTAATAAATAAACATATTAAACAAACAGAAAAGATTACATAATTGAAGTAAATATCATTACTTACACCACGGCCTATTTCTCGAATCAATCGTATCAATGGTGTAACAGTCCGGTGTTCAACTGGACCTGGCATGCTTTTCCAGTTAATTAACCGACTTATTAACAAACAATTAAGCTTAACACGATATTTACTGTAATAAACTGTGCGTAGCTAACCATAAATTATAAGAATTGACAAACACTTGCGCGTATCGATATAACACGTCATAAATCGATTCGATTTTTGCGATTTGTGTTGTATCGATATAACTCGCGATATAAATCGATTCGATTTTTGCGGGTCAAGAAACAGTAACAATAATCGGCGAACGTCTCTACGATTGTTGCGGGAGACACGAGAGATTACATCTTTTATTAGTAGCGTAATTTTGATGGTAAGGTATTTCAAACAATATTCTAATGAATTACATAGAGATGCAACAAATATAAAGAATTTCTTCGAAAATTATTGAAGAATGTGTACGCATATCATGACAAATGCGTTTATCACAAAAAGCCATATTATTACACGCGATTTATATAACTGAATCCTTTTTGTATAAATTTAAATACATAAGTGAATACTTCATCTAAAACATTAATCTCGATGTAGTTTAATTAACTGATGATGTCTGGTGTGTGTTTCTTATTCATTTTTTCTCATCCTTTTTAATTCCATTGATGTTTTGCTCCTCCGTTTTTTCCCGTCGTTTATATTTTAATAATTTAATAAATCGTTTTTATTCTTGTACATATCAACTGAAAATATTATCTATAGTAATAGTAGATGATAATTTTAGCAAATTTAAATTCTAATGTCAATTTATAAAAAAGAAATATATATATATATATATATTATTATAACTTTGTTGGATGTGAAAAATTATAGAATTAGGGTAAGATACGTTTTTACTGTATGTTTACGAAATTGTATATATCCGTCATAATTCCTATAAGTCATCGTAATTAATTGGAATTATAATTTGTTTCATTGTCAATATTATTAATCATAACCTTTGTTACTTCGTAAACATTACATACGATGGCGAACGGCGGCAATGGCGAACGCCAGTGGTAAATTTACATGTGTTGATCACGCGTCACGCGTCAATTTGACAAGAACGGCTAGTTCACTGGGTTAGTTGCAAAAGAGAAGCGATTGAAGAGGAGGAATATGCGTTGCATCCACGACGAACGTGAGCCAACGACGATTTACGCAACTTTGAAAAAACGAACAGGAAGGACAACGGCAGAAGAACAACATATGGTGACATTTACATGTGGTAGATGAAGAAAACATATGTGAGGCGAACATATCGCGAGCGAAAGAGCTCTTCGACGATGTTTTTTTGCACGCAACTGAAAGTTTAAGGGTAATTTCATTTTAATACCATTCAAAAATCAACAAAATAGTCTATGATAGGTTAGAATCGCAAAGATTGATAATTAATTATTTTAATGTAAGTGGCAGTTCTGTGTTATAATAAGGATTGTGACAATTAAATACTACGTTTGATTTGCAGCAGATTATGTGGCAAGCGCGAGCTTGCAAGAGTGATTCTTAAGTTATCTGAAGATTGCTATATTATCTTCATATTAAGAGTATGTCTGCCAACATGTTGACAGAGCAGAACATAATTATGGAATTGACTGACTCTGGTGATACAGTTCCAATTGGTTTTATCACTACGGATGATGGTCATACACTTTTTGCAGTGTGTGGTAAGATAATAAAATAATGTTTAATATATAAATATTAAATATAATATAAATACTAAACCATGTAGTAAAGATATAGAGTTATATATATTTTAAAGTCTAATGGATATATTCTATATTTCTCTTTATATACATAATAATTAAAGATTTCTCTCTTCAATTATACACAAAAGTGTTAATAATATAGAATTGTTAAATAAATGAGAAAACCAGAAGAATATACAATGTAATATATATTCTGTTTAAAGATTATTGAATATAATTTTTTTTTTTTTCAGAACATGAAGATGGTACATTAGAAATCATGACAAGTCCTATTACGTTAATGCCGCAAAATAATGTAGTGTCTTCAGCATTTATAAAGACTATGGACGGAAACTTAGTTTTGCATCCTGTATGTAGCTTAAAAATATTAAACCATAAACAGAGTTTTTATATAATTTTTGTTAGAGTTTTTATGTAATTAATGTAATAATTTTATATAATAAATATTTCTGTTTTAGTCTGTTTTTCAATTAAATATGGATGGTCCATCAGGAAATGTAATGCAACAAGTAAACCTACTTCCAGTACAACAGAATATATCTGCAATTACAGAACAAATAAAAGTAGGACAGAATATAAATGAATGTGTAATTGCAGAACCTTTGTTATCTGTCAGAGAAGATAGCAATGTATTATTAAATAAAGAAAATTATAAGAAATCGACAGAAGAGCAAGCAATAATTGATAATTATGTTAAAAATAAATCTACATCTGTACATAAAAAGTCTCCAGGGAGACCAAAAAAGACTGAGGTAATTTTGCAATATTAATATTAGAAATATTTTTAATTTTGATTTCCATCATAATTATTATAAAATATACTTACACTGTATAAAATAAATTCCATGTTTATATTTTGTGGAAATTTAACATAATAATTTCACATAATTTTATAGTTGAAAATTTCCAATTTGTAAATTATATATTATTAATATTTCTGTTACAGAATACACAATCTTTAAAATGTGACATTTGTGAGCAAGAATTTACTAAACAGACGTTATATCGCAGACATATGGAAAACCATGCAGAAGAAAAACCACATAGATGTCCAAAATGCCCAGCATCTTTTAATATTCCAGTAAGTCCTTTGGCTATCTTTTTTATAAATAAGAAAGAAAGTATATATTAAGTATTGTATTTAATATAATAAATATTTAATTAATGTAATGAATATATATATATATATATATATATATATATATATATATATATATGTTTTATATATATTAAGAATATACTGTAACAAAGAAACAGCTAACAAGTTGCTAAAACAGATACAAATGATTTTGTCGAGTAGACCTGTTCAATCATTGGCTAAGCTTTTGTAAAAGTAGATTAACTGTAGTGAAAGTTGCTTCTTTTTTGATCTTTTTAATATAATGATTGGATTTAGTCCAGTAACTCCATACAATGGTATCATTGCAGACAAATTTCACGCTTCATATGGCAACGCATAATATTGGTGACCCGAAATGTCCCGAATGTGGTAGGAAATACGCTAGAATGGCGAGTCTTAAATCTCATATGCTGCTACATGAGAAGGAGGAGAACCTCTTCTGCACAGAATGCGAGGACGCCTTTTCAACGAAAGTAAGTTTTAAAATACTTATTTTATAGATTTTATATCTCTATGTTCAATTTTTATAAGCGACAAAGAAAAATTAATTCATAGATTTTATATGCTATTTCAAGACTAATTTTTGAAATATTATTTGACGATTTTAAAACACTCTCTATATCTTATATGCACAAATGTCGTCGCGTTACATAAAATCATTTTATCGATCCTTTATCCCGCCGGCGTGTTTCTTTGCTGTCGGAAAGACCATCTTACCGATAATATTCACCATTGTAAATGTCCAATATACAGAGTGTCCGGTAATTCGTGAAAGACCCTGTATATAATTACTACCTGGCGACTAAAAAGGCTAAAAGCTATTGATTATTTTTACCTCATATTCATTTGTTCCACGATTGATCCGCATGTTCAAGTTGACGTGAATCGCGTAATTATTTGTTTAACAAATTTGCACAACAAATATTGCTTACATTACGACATTTGTCATCGTTGTACAGCAGTTTAACTCATATTAAATAATCAATAGAATCTATTATATAACAATATTTAGTATTATATAACAAATAAAAGAGATAACATATATAAATAAATTTAGTTATGTTAAGGCAATGGGCATAACATTCTCCATATAAGACGAATCTTAATTTTTTACTCCGTTCAATCAAAGGTCGAGCTTGACGACCCGCAACGACTTATCTATCCGCCGTTGACCAAAATCAAGCAATCATAGAGAAGAAGATAGCAACTAGCGATTCTCTCATTTCGTTATGCCCTCATAACCGACTGCAGGCAGATAAATGGAGGAGATGATTTAATAATTCCCTCGAATGCTCTCGAAGACTAAGAGAGGACATTATTTCATAACGTCGTCAAAGCAATAGTCGGCCTTGCAATACTTTACAAGCTATAATAATTATTCAGCCGCTTCATCTTTACTACTATTTATAGACGTAACTATGTTAATTAGTAATAAAATTAATAGGAATGAAATGAGTCATATACATTGAAGATAGCATATGTTTTCGATTCTACATTTGTTACTGATTGGAAGAAGAGTATGTATTTTAGAATGCTGAAAATGTCTTTGATAATATTGCGATTGCGAATGATTAGACAATGAAAATTAATCAGGATCACTCGGATCAACACAGCGAGACGTGGATTAATAATACATGAGAAAGTGGCGGGCACGAATTACGCAACCGAATCGCATGATCTCAGAGCCCACCGATTGCTCTCGCGTTTGACCACCGACACGCGCCGTACGCCTACATGCACGCGCGCGTGTAACGATGAAATATGAAATGGACACTAGGAAATACATTGCATCGTATCATTCGACCGTATTTAAACACGGATATGTTAAAGAAAAGAAATTCTGTGTCGTAAAAGAGAAATGTCATAGAAATAAGTTTAAATTACTTGAGCATTTTAACTTAATCAAAAAGGAAATTTTAAAAATAAATCTTCCTATCTTCTTAAAACTTAATGACTGATGTCTTTATAAAGATTTAAAAATTTATTTGAAGAAAGAAAGAGAAGACTAATTGTACGAAAAAAAAATAAAAATTTAAGATAAAAGATAAATACAAAAGTAATTTTACATGTCATTCAAGAGAATTATTTAAGAATGAAAAGAAAGAAGATGCAAAAATTAAAAAATGTAACGTTTTATATAAATAAGAATAATACGAACTCTTGATTTTTTCAAGCTCTCAATTTTGAATTAATATAGAAGTATTAGAATAAATTGTGATTGTAATCTGATTTATCTATTATGATATTTCGAATCTGAAAGTATGGCAATTCACAGAGAAAGAGTCGATTATGATGATGACGAATATGACGAGTATTTCGACGAAGACGTAAGCGACACTTACAGTCGCTTCGTCAGTAAACGGCGAATACCCGTGAAGTGTGCACGTGCTCGCGCTTGTCATCTCATATCTCTTCGACGAAATGTGCGGTTTCGCCAAAGTCAAAGGACACTGTTGCACATATGTCACTGGTGTAACGCGAGAATACATATTCATTAAAGTACTCATGGTTATTTTGATTTTTTTCCTATGAAATTGATTAGGAAATGTGATATGTGTTAATTAATTAAATGATGATCATATCTTTAAAAGTTACCATTAACTGTCATTATACACATTTCATCGCTATATTGTTTTTACGTCTGTCGCTGGAATTCATCGTTGAAGAAATATAGTAATCGAACTAATAGGCTGGTTTACACAAATATCGAAATTGTTTCTCTACAGACAAGAGAAAGAGAGAGAGAGAGATTATTTAATAAATAATTGATATTACAAATTCTACATTATAGTTTCGCTGCGTGATATTTTATCTTTAATCGTTGGAAAGAATTTTTTCTCTCGGAATAGGCAGTCTTTCCGGTACTGTTTTTACGCCTACTCCTCCACGGATTTGTATATTTTCTCTGTCATCGGATTTGAAAGGTCTTCGAGGAACTCCGTTCATCTTCTCTCGAAGACCAAAATTCGTGATAGAAGTTGTGCAGATGATGTTTTTTCCTGGTACACGGTGTGATCTGACATGATGTGAAATGAAACTTGTAGGAAGAAGAAAAATCGAGTATAAATAATTGATGTGCGTTTGTTGTAGATCAGATACATCTCGGATTGAGAATTTGCGGTGAACACTAACGGTGAAGGCTAACGAACGTAAAACGAATCTGTGAAGGAGATGCAGTGGAGGAAAGGGAAGAATCGCCGAGCGAAATGAAAACGAAATGATAACGCGACTGGCATTGATAAGAACCGAACCATTGAACTTTACTGGGAAAGCGAGGATATAACTGTCGTTTCAATAACTTGTTATTATTAGTAATTCTGAAAAAAATCGCACATGATTCTCCGGACACTTCGTCGAGATCGCTCCAGCTTAAACAATACCTGAATCATAATCATGATATTAAAATATAAAAGTAATCGATGAGTTTCGCATTACGTGTGTATGCGTGCTGCGACATAGATCAAGTTTTATTTTTGCGGAAGAAACCTAGCTCAACACACAATCAGTAATCTTTTGCGGAGGCGCATGTTTAAGCACGCAAGTAATAATAATCTGATCTGAAATCTACAATAATGTTACGAAACGACAACGCGAAGGAAGTCGATTTAATACGGAGAAATTGATGTTTACTCGAGACTGTATTTCAGGAACTGTATCCCTTGAAACCACCATCGATCTTATTCTTATTCTCGCAGTTTCAAGTCGTTCGCGTTTGTCTGACAATGGCACACGTTCGTTTGACACTTGACACATCAATTGTCTGTTTGTTGTAGTGCAAGTTTGATTCGCGCTGTCTCGATCGTCCTCATTTCCGAAAGGAGAAAGAACCATCGAAGAATATCTACGAAACCGTTCTTTTTTGCCGTCCAGTAAAATTTTTCCAATTCTAAACAGAACATCCTATTATTTTCTATATAACAAGGATTTAAGGACGTTTTGTGAAAAAATCGAAAGTGTGAAGAAATATTGCTTGGAGTAATTGGTGATTCGACGAAGATGCTGTCCTCGTTCTGTCCTCGACAGTGGGCGGTGTATCGAAGCCGGAGGTCGTTTCCTGAATCGTTACGTCCGATGTGATTAGATTTTCTGTGCTCTTTGGATGTGCTTTGACACAGAGAATCAGCAAGTTCGCCGATTTGATTCTCGGTCATTTTTTTCAGTCTTATAAATATTGTTGGTGTATGCAGTAAAATCTAGAACTATACGAGAACTAAAAGGAGAGAGATAAATTATCCTTTCCGATGTCTCAATCATAATTGATCTATTTTATCGATGCAACTTTTGCAAAAACAATCTGTTTTGGAACTTTAGATTTTTGATATATAAACTGCATACAAGATTGAAAGAAAAGCTTTGTCATTCTTTTCCCATCTTTATTCTTGGAATATGTCAGTTTTAAAATCTTTTTTTATCGTAGAATCTTATAGACTCACGAGAGTTATGCCGTCTCAAGTTTACTTATGCAGATCGCCTACTCGTCACACGACGTTTGTCGGCGGCATCTGAAGAATCCGAGATGCGAGCGACGAGTCTCTCGCTGGCTAACCGAAATCTTATCGCCGCAGCAGAAGCATTGCGAGAAAGGGAAAGCAAAGTTTTGAAGAGGGAAACGTGTGAGGAAGAGGAGAGCGAAGAAACGAGAGGTTGCGTAGGACGAGCAAACGGAAGAGGAAGAAGAGTACGGTGGCCCGCAGGCGGAAAAGGGAGGAGGCGGCGGAGAGGAAGAGCGGCCGACTTTGGGAAGATCAATCGGCGCGCGGGGAAGAAGCTGCTGGACCGTGAGCAGCATGCGTGCCGGAAAAAGTGCAATGTCCTCTTTCGGAGGCGCGATACTGGTTGCAGCGATGGGCGGGAATTAAGAAGCCAATCTCGACGATCTCGAGACTCGTCTTCAAGAAGAACTCGCCCTACAAGGAGTGAGGCAGAAAAACAGGGGAAGGGGGAGGAGAAGAGAATTTATTATATTGCATTGAAAAGATATTAAATCCGCTGAAGGAAAATAGAAAAAGAATTAGGAGAAGAAGGCGAGAATGATAGAAAAAAACAAGGAAGAAGAGAAGAAAGAAAATTTTATATTTTATATATATTTTATCGCGTGAAATCGTCTGAGAGGAAAAAGAAAGTATAAAAAAGTAACAAAAAAAACAAAGATAGAAAAAGAAGAAGAAAACTGAGAGTGAAACTTGAGTTTTTGCAGTCGTCTGGTTGTCGCACGAGATGCGACCACGTGGATGCTACGTAATAAAGCTCCGCGTATAATTTGTCACGCACGCTAATTATAATCTCTCAATTCGATCCACGAAGCCGAGTATTCTCGTAAACGAGTATCCTATCTGATCTCTAATTTATTTTGCTCCTTCTTTAATGGTATTCTTTATTAATAAGAAATAATGAGAGATACAACGCAGCGAGATCCTACGTATGCGCGAGATGTGCGAGCAATGATTCAATTTACTATCGGCATGCGATAGTGATAAGTCAAATTTTGTGTTCAATATTTCGTGTTCCTTCGTTCTTTATCATAAAGAAAAAAAAAGCGTTTTTCCGAGACGAATGATAAACACGATAATTCGCGGTAAGTCACCGCGTTGTGTTCAATACTTTGTGTTCGTCCTACTTTTTACTCCGAACACTGCCATATAAGTACTCACTGCCCGCCGGCGCGCATTACTTTATGTTACACGACATAATCTGTGCCGTCTTCCGATATGTCGTTCACCGTCGACTGCCTGAATTTCGCGCTTCTTCTCATCTGCACGCGCGTGTTCCATCTCGCTCTTGGAATCAGCGCTCAATATTATAAGGTATTATAAGTACATCAATCTCAATAATCTCTAAATTATTATATCTCGAGAAAACTGCTCCGAAATAAAAAAAAAGATATTCTACTTTATAAAGAATTTTATGTATACGTAATTTAATAAGATAATCTAAAAAAATTTATTTTAAAATAATTATAGTTATTTATGTTTTAAAAAATATTTTAAAACATATTTAAAATATATATATATATATATATATATATATATATTAATTATATATATATATATATATATATATATATTAATTATATATATATATATAAATTATAATTGTATAATATATAAAAAATATATATTTTATATTTAATAACTATATAGATTTTATAAATAATTTTTTATCAGGCTCAACTGGACGCGCACTTGAAGCTTCATGGGGAAAAGTGGTCGAATGAGGATGTTGGCGTACGAAAGTGTAAATTATGCAACAAACAATTCACGCAACCCGCGCTTTATCGAATGCACATTCGCGAACATTATAGGGTAAGTAGAAAGAACTTATCAAAAGTGCCATGAACTATTCGATAAACGGATCATAACACTAGCAATGTTTTATATTATTTCTTCTCTTATTATTCTTGTTTAATATAAACCTGTGGTAAAGGCTTCTATTTTTATTTTTATCCTTTTTTCCTTGAGAAGAGTCTTTCTATTTCTAATAAACAGTTTCGCTCCGGGGGGTCTTATCGCGTTTATTTCTCCACAGCTAAAGACAAAGATAGTAAAGCAAACTAAGAGGGGAACGAAACATAAAACAATGTACAAATGTACCATATGCTTGAAGAATTTCCAAAAGCCAAGCCAGCTGATGCGACATATCAGGGTGCACACTGGAGAGAAACCGTTTAAGGTAAACGCTCTTTTTGCATATATAAATAAATAATTTGAACAAACGATCGTTTCACACGTATTTTTATTTGTGCAGTGTAATGTTTGCAACAGAGCATTCACACAAAAGAGTTCGCTACAAATTCACGCGTGGCAACACAACGGTATCCGGCCGCATAGCTGCAGCCTCTGCAGTGCCAAGTTTAGTCAGAAAGGTTTGCGAAATTACGATTAATATTACATGTAATGTACCGGAAATTATATGATAAGAAACGTTATTCTTTATCAATGATAGTTATTCTATATCAGTATTCTATATCCATCAAGTCTCTTATTTCTCTAGTTTCTAATTTTTCAGGAAATCTAAAGGCGCATATACTCAGAGTGCATAATGCGCCGGAAGGCGAACCGACGTATGCCTGTTCTTATTGTTCCTGCATCTTCAAGAAACTGGGTAGCTTAAACGGTCACATAAAGCGAGTGCATTCTAATCCGGAGGAGGTAAGCGCGATATATTCACTTGTTTTGCCTTAGAATGATTCAGATCAAGAAACATTACGCTTTTTTTAGGAATCCGTCGATAAAACCTCGGCAGCTAATTCCAGTATCTCTTCGGAAGCTGATATGCGCGCGACGGTTGATAGCGTTATATCGCAATTGGCATCTTTGGAAGCCGTTGTAAATAATACCGCAGATTCCACGGGAACCGCGACGCTTAATGCAGAGCAGAATGATATCTTGCAACAAGCGTTGAAAAATAGCGGTTTGCCGAACAAAAACGAAGTCTCTTCGAAAGGTAATTGTCCCTCACATATTTGTCATTCGTTACGAAATGAATATGATATTTAATATTTTTTGCTCGCAACAGAAATCGCAGAATCGAAAAAGACGGAATTGCCAACGACGTATGTTACATTGTTAGATAAGACTGCTGGCAGTAGTTCAAGGTAATGTTTTTTATTTTACGCGGAATATAATATAAAACCGGAAAGTAGATCTTGAAAAACTTGATGATGATGTAAAAATATAATTGACAATTAAATACTATAAAAAATACTCTATATATTATTGTAATTTGGGAAATAAAATAAATAAAACTGTTTACATTTGCAGGAAGTATCATGCTATAAAGCAACGTTGCATAGGGAACGTACGGTGGTATGTATGTTCATTCTGCCCGAAAGAATTCAAAAAACCGTCGGACTTGATACGTCATTTGCGGGTGCACACGCAGGAAAAGCCCTTCAAGGTAGATGGATCTTTTGTTTATTCAAAGCCATAATTGCGACGAATGGACAATAAATAATAAAAACATTCTATGTCTTTCAGTGTATGTATTGTGTGCGTTCTTTCGCACTAAAATCGACAATGATAGCACACGAACGGACTCACACCGGAGTGAAGAAGTACGCTTGCACTTCCTGCAATAAAACTTTTGCGTGCCATAGTAGTCTTACCTCTCACACAAGGTAAGCTTCTCTGTCGTACGTAATATAATCTAATTAATTTTAAGTTTTAAAACTCATACAGCTAAATTTTTATGGTTTACATGTATATTTTGCTTTATTCTTTTCCTGAATATAAATTGCTTATTTATACTTATGTGTATATCCTTGTTCTCAAGTTCTCGATGCTTATATAATTTCTATTTTATTTTATTTTTTATTATTATTTTATTTTTATTTATTATTTTTATTATTTTATTTATTTATTTCAATTTTAGTCTTTCAGTTATTTTGTTTGTTTTGATCCAAGCATTATAAGATGTCTATATATTTGTTTATGTATCTTCTATGCTAAAACACTGTTTTATAATAAAAATCTATTTCTCTTTTCAGATTACATATGAAACCAAACAAATGCAATATATGCGGCAAGTTATTCAACTCGAGCATCATCCTGAAAAATCACATGAAGTGTCACATGCGGGAAAAGCCCAAGATAACGCCAGAGGCGGAGAGTCTGGTACCACAAGTAGTACTGCAAGAGCCACTTATCATCAGTGACGCCGGTAATAAAATCAGTGTTGCCCAAGTGCAATCGAAGCAAAAGCAATTGTACGAGAGCGGTGGTGTGACCAGGCCGCACGAATGTTTGGTCTGTCACGCGGCATTCAGAAAAGTTAGTCATTTGAAACAACATTATCGTAGGCATACAGGCGAACGTCCTTACAAGTGCTCCAAATGTGACAGGTTTAAGATTTTTTATTTAACTATATTTCATTTGTAATATATATACATCGATCAAAATTTTTATGGTGTCACCTTTACAGGAGATTTACATCAAATAGTGTTCTGAAATCTCACCTGCACACGCACGACGATGCGAGACCGTACAGTTGTTCGGTATGCGACACAAGATTCTCCACACAAAGCAGCATGAAGAGGCATTTGGTTACACATAGCAATAAAAGACCATTTATGTGTCCATATTGTCACAAGACATTTAAGACGTACGTCAATTGTCGAAAACACATAAAAAGACACAAACATGAACTGGTGCAACGGGTACATATTTAATTATTGTAGAAAGTTTGTCGCTGAAAGGTATTAAAGTATTAAAGTTTTATATATATTCTGAACAGCAATTGGAGGAACAAAAGACACAAGAGCAGAAGGAACAACAACCTTTGAGAGAAAACAAAGAAGCTGGTCCAACAACCTTAGCAACAAGCATCAGTCTTGCCGAAGATATGGAAGTATCGTTCCAACCACAAATGGCGCCAGATTTTACGCAGGCCTTTTCCGATCAATTTCAAAATATCAGCGCAGAGAAGGACAAGTCTTTCTTATTAACAAATAGCGCTACACCGTCAGTACCAAACCGTACGTTTTCCAACAAATATAAAATGTTTATTTTACATTAAATTTTAAAAGAAGTGGATTATATACATTTATAAATACGTGATTATATTTTTCAGAAAATTTATCTGTTGATACAGCTAATTTAGGAACTTCGCAAACTTTACATGCTGATGAAACTGGCACCATTACATTGTCTCATTATTCTGGAGATCAAACCCTTACAGCGGTACATAATTTTAACAGTTATAAAAAATATATATAAACATTACAATATAAAAAGAAACAAATAACATTGGCAGAAAATTTTGTAGGAAAGCATACGAGAGATCGAAGAGACATTGAATCAACAACTGTTTAATATTGGCATGAATCTTGGATTGGCAAACAATCTACCGAAACAGATGGATGAGACAAATACGAATTCTCTCGACAATTCCAGAGAACAACCGGTGCTTAATATAATTTACGAACATAACAAAAATATAGATTCGTCTGGTAATACTATATTTACATCACAATTTGATTCATTTGACATGAGTCAAATTACATTACAGGTAAATACGCAAGAGAATGATATGATTCTAATTAAAATGTCAGCAATAAAGCATATGCACTTTAATACTTTGATATTTTTTACATAAATATGAATTTCAATAATCGATTTTGCAGACGGACAGCGAGATGGACATCAATTTGAATCCGACTAACACGACGAGCATATCTGGTATTTTGCCTAGATCCATGGAAGAAAGCAACAAACAACAAGAAGAACAACGAACTATTCCAGTTACTACGGTCAATAATGTTGACGCTTCTACAATTACGAAGAACGCTCATCTGATGGTAATAAATCCTAAGGATAATTGTTCGGAATTGGTGAGCCTTTCGGAAATATGCCCATCAAAGTACTCGAAGGTCATCGCGAAAACGGACACTACAAACGGATTAATCGAGATGCAAAACATTGAACATGAAAAAGAGCCACAGAAGAGTAACGTCATATTATGCAAGAGCGAGACAAATTCTTTATTCGTGTAAGTCCTCATTTATGCGTAAAATCGTGTTATTAGTGAGCAATTAAAAGATATGCGATACTTGCAGGAAGAACTTCCAAAGTACAATACAGCCGGAGACGCTCGTTTCTTCTGGAACGAGTAACTTGGCCAAAATATCGGAGTACAATAATTTGTTGGAGTGTCACATATGCCACCGTAATGGTTTTACAGCAGAGAAATTGAAGGTAATATTTTTCGAGCATTTTATATATTATAGTATGAAATTGTAATTATTTGCTAAAGTAATAAAAACAATTTGATTGAATAAAATTGACGTAATTGCTGCAGGAACATTTAGAATCTCATTGCGGTGCAAAAATACATGAGTGTACAAAGTGTTCCCAGCGATTCCATACAAATGGTGGTCTTAATAGACATGCGAAGAGGGTACACACAGAGTAAGCGAATTGATTAAATAAAACAATGAGAAATATATCTCTCAAACGTAGGAAATCTAAAAATCTTTCTGATTTTGTATGTCACACAGGTTGTTGAAATGTACAACTTGTAAAAAAGTACTGGACAGCAAATCGCAATTGAAACATCACAGCAAGATGCATAGCGGAGTTTTGAAAGTTATGCGCGTGGGATCGAACGAAAAGGAAACAGTCTCCTCCAGTTCCCGTCTTCCTTCGATAACAACGCTAAACGTTCGAATGAATCCGGACTCGTCGGTATCTGAGAAAGTATTGATGGACGCAGTTGCCGAGAGGAAAAGCATGGACCGCTTAAACGTGAGTACACATGTATTTTCATGAATTTTTAAAATATTTTTTATACTTGTATCAAGTAGCGTTTGATCGTTCAGGTAAAGACGGAGAGGAAAGAGACGAAAGAATATACGAACAAATGCAAATACTGTCCGAAAACCTTTCGGAAGCCAAGCGATCTCATTAGGCACATTCGCACGCACACAGGCGAACGACCATACAAGTGCAATCACTGCAACAAGAGTTTCGCAGTTAAGTGCACTTTGGACTCGCATATGAAGGTTCACACGGGTAAAAAGACGTTCCGCTGCCACGTCTGCAACAGCATGTTCGCTACAAAGGGCAGTTTGAAGGTCCACATGCGACTGCATACAGGTGAATAATTTCCCAAACTACTTTATGTATTTTTAAATATATTATGTAATTGAAGAGGATAAGAAAAAGAATCTTTGTTTAAACTTAAAGACTTGTTAATTTGGTGTTTATTTATTTTTTTTTTTTTTTTTTTTAATTTATATTTCGTTGTCCATTATTTTTTATAAGAAAATAATATTTTTGAAATTTAACTATTTCATTGTTGCTATATTTTATTCTATCACCTTTTTCTGCAGCGATAGCTTAGATTATTCTTTTATTTCAGAATTTATATCTACAAATGAATAAAATTAAGGAATAAATTCTATTATCAAAGGCTGATATTTTCTATTTAAGATTTTCAAATGTGAGAGTTATATGTGCGATGAAAAATCTTCCTTAAAATTTGAATAGATGTAATAATTTACGACAAATTTTCAGGTGCGAAGCCGTTCAAGTGTCCCGTATGCGACCTTCGATTTCGTACTTCGGGTCATAAGAAGGTGCACATGCAGAAACATGCAAGGGAACATAAGAACGGTGCGAAGCGTAAGCCTAAACACCAAAAGATTGCGGCAGTAGCGGAAGCGGCGGCTAATCTCGAAAAAATCGGTAACAGTTCTCTCGACCACACATCACAGACGACGACAACAACGACGACGACGGCGACTGTGATTAACGGCAGCGAAGTTATACCATCGCATAATCTTGATTATTCCTCGTTAGAGCACACTGAAATGAATCTTAGTGGCGCGGTTCACTTGCCGAGTCAAATCGCATTCAATCATAATGACGCGACGACTACGACGATTCTCAACAACAATTCTATGCTGTCTTTAAACGACAGCAACGAGCTGGTGGCGAATCTACATTTTCTGCTAGCGAACGGTCTTGTCACTATCCAGACAGACGATACCATGCTTACGCAGTCAGCAGCAAACAGCACCGCCGAAATACCGACCAACGTGATCGAGTTAGTTGGTACGAATCCTTTCCAGGAAACTTGCAATTTGGGTAACGCCAATCAGATAGTGATAACCAGCCAGATGCCAAATGAGACGGCGACCACGAATGCGAGCGACGCGGCGATTATTCAGATGAACGATTGCTTGCCTCCTATTTCCATAGTACAGATGCAGAATCAAGATACGAACATTGATGGCGATGTATCCAAAGTAAAAGTAAGCACTCAGTCAACAACAATAGCATGTGACAGTCAAGCGGTGGCAACTAAAACCTCGACGCAGTCGTCGCGGAAGGAGTGTGATATATGTGGTAAGACATTTATGAAACCATATCAGATGGAGCGACACAAGCGCATTCATACAGGCGAACGGCCATACAAGTGTGAGCAGTGCAACAAGTCGTTTGCGCAAAATTTTACGCTGCAATTGCATCAGAAACATCATATCGGCGACCGGCCGTATCCTTGTCCGCACTGCAAGTACTCGTTTACGCAGAAGTGTAATTTGCAGACTCACCTGAAGCGCGTCCATCAGCTGGTCATGCTCGACGTCAAGAAATTGAAAAATGGCCAGCAGATGCTGGGCGCGCTTCTGCAGGAAAATCAAGGAGCAGATACCAAATTGGTGAATCTGGATGACATATTAGTGGTAGATTTTCTCAAGTGAACATTTAAGGGAACTCTTTTCAAAAGATGTTCCTTCTTAGAAGACCTTGTGATTGAGAATGCAGATTGATCTATAACGTACTGAAAAACATGTGCCGTAAATAAGTTATCGATTAAATACTACGCTTTAAAATATCAAACGAACATGAAGAAAGAAATTTTGAATGTTAGACAAATAATTAAAGCTGTGATGAATGAGAGATGTTTTATATATCGCTGTATAACAAAATAGGTATATATTCGAAATGTAATTTAATATCGTTTATATTAGATTGTTACGTTTTGTAATGTTAATCCATATCAGTGAGATTGTATTCTTTTCAGTTTAGCTTTGACGTGTAACAATCAGCATTTATTTTCTTTTTTTACTTAAAATAAAATATATTGTTACATGCACACTTAAATAATAGTTCCAGAGTATGAAACACAACTTCACAATGAGCAATGAAGGAACTCAATGTTGAAAGTCACAGTCGATTTCGAGAACGGGACACCCATCAGGATGGTTCTTGTGAAACCAACAAGGCTTAATTTTTCTTAATGGTTTGCTATTATTCCTTTTCCTCCTCTTCTTTTTATCAATGATTCCAGGAATCCTAAATTGCACTTTTCCTTGAGTGACGCAAAAAATGTGATTATGATTCTTCAGTAAAGTTTGCAGTCCTCCACATTCGTTACGTAGTTGTCGTAGCATTTCGGGCGCCAATAACTTTGCCACCTCACCGATGCTGATTTGCCCACCGGCGTTCCACGTCTCATCGTGTCTCCGTTCTAGCGATATCCTGCGATCGGTTCGCAAAAGATGTGCCGCGACTGTGTCGACTATGTCAAAAACTAGTTTTTTGTCTAATTGCGTACAGTTGCGCGTTCGCTCTGTCGAGCTCCTCGGTTTGAAGCTTGAAGACCACATACCATCTTTCCCTTCGTTTTCTATGGTTTCTTTTTGAAGTGGAATGACAACTGTCGATCTCGCATTGATGATTTTTTGAATGTTGACATCTATAATGACGGAGCTCTCCCTCGCGTAAGTTCTCTTCCATCCGATGAAACAAGTTCGCTTAGTCGATGGGATTCGCAACCTGTCCATTAGCGTAAGGAAGCCGCAGCCTTCGCATACGCTCTTAATGTAAGACATGTACTCCGAATATTGGCTCTCACTGGCGTTACATCGCCGATATTTCATGCCATCGAATTCGTAGGCGCAGCATGGCAATAGGAAGAATCGGCACTCGTAGGAACTGCGCGCCGCAATCACCGGGATCCACGGAGTAAGTTCGTCCGTATGATTCCCTATGATCCAGTCCACGCCGGGGAAGACTGTCTCTGAAGATGGAACAATCGTGCTGACCTATGCACATAAATCACAGAATGATTACTATATTAGAATATATATACAGTAAAAATTATTATTAATATTTATAACAGAATATAACACAGAACTATTGATGAAAAGCATTATTAAAAATATCATATTAGTCCATAAATTTGTGTACAATTATTACACAATAATATTTATCAATTCTTAGCATAAAAGAATTTTCAGTAATAAATTAATGTCAACAAAAAGTGCACAAAGATAATATATGGATTTAATTATGGACTGATGTAATATCTTAACTCTATTAAGTAAATTATAATTGTATAGCGAATATCGTATATGTACATACTTGCAAATGAGTATTTTTTGGAAACAGGTCCCAAATCTTTCTTCTGCGCAAATCGATTCCCATTCCTTTGTGACCCTCGCTAGACAAAATGTAGACGAGAAGACCGTTGCCGCAGCCGAGATCAACGAACGATTGCAGCTCCTGTGTACCCTTTTCCTGTCTCTCTTTGTACCACAGTAGCAACAAATATGTCGCGATCGCAATGTCCTCGTAAACAAACTTTGCCGGATCTGTGTTCTCTGGCCATATCTCCACCATTTTCACGCCATATTTCTCCTTTAGGCGATTGTACAAGCAGGTGTAATCCCCAATGGTGACAAGACTAAGGGAACTAATTTTCAAACTGCAACTGCTTATATTGTTCTCGCTTTCCATCCACTTTATTAGACGTGGAAAAAATTTGAATTTTAACCAGTTACAACTTTTGCTACAATTATCAGCGTCCGATTTACATATATTTATAGAGATGTCACATTCGTGATGCTGTATACTGTAAGCTACATTTGGACCCAGAGACTGTTTATCCAGGATGATCGGTTTGTGAAAAATAATAACGGTGGCGAATGTCTTGTCGATAAATACAAATTCCAGCGTAGGCGAGAATATCTGCGTGTTGCGAGGCAGAAGCTTTTTAATACATAGATATTTTTTATTATCGTTTAACGCCTCAAATATATCCATACATTCAAATGGTTGACAATATTCTGTGATATTCAACATGTCTAATAAGTCTTTTATATTTCTTGAAGGTAAATCACACTCGAAATCATTAGGTTGGATATAGAGTTTCTCAATGCGTTCGAAAATATCCAGAACATTGCAATTGACTTTAATTGTTAATAGTTCCTGAGATCCTAGAAGCCTACGATTAACAACATGAGGATTTCTAATCCAGATTGCGATGGCTTTCCAAAATTGAGAGATACTGCTATTGATGTTCTCCTTAGCAATTTGTTTAAAATCCATTTTTCTATCTAATACTAATATATGTATATGTTAAGATAAATATTGCTTATTTATCATTTTTACGTTGAAGTGCTACTTGGTTGTTTATACTGTCAAATAAGAAAAAGATATAAATTAATGCTTATTAATTATTCAAATATCTCTAATAAATATAATTTAAATTACATGTTGATAACAAAGTACCTTTTGTATCACCCATTTGGCATCTAACAATGCTCGTTCCATAATTTGCTGTATACGTTCTTCATCAGATTCCAAGGCATGCTGCTTGAAGCTCTAGAAGAGAAATTGCCTTCACTAATTCAAAAGTTATTAGGAAAAGAAAATCTACTATTCCTAAGGTTACTTTTTTCGCAAAGAAAAACAAAAGCTTTAGCTCTCTCTTTGCATTAAATTTATAACTTTTAATATTTTCAATTGTTTTGATTATTCTACATTTTTAATATAATAATATATTTAATATTTATATATAATGAATATTTTTTAATAGATTTAAATTTCTTTTTAAAATACTTTTATGCATATCTGGTTATGTCAAATTGGTTATCGTTATTGAGTAAAAATAATTTTCACATACTTGTTTGACAGAATGCTTATAAAATTCCTGTGTATGTTTGGGCAGTTTTTCGCATTCGCGCAATAAATATTTATACAATTGCTTAGGTGTATTCAACGTTGCACTGCCGACCACTCGGTTCGCCATTGTTTATCCGAGATCACATGTGGAATGTGGAGCTGCACCAACCCTTCTATTTCCTGATCTACTATTTTCGACGTATGGTATGTTAATACGATTATACCCATTATTGATAAAATAGAAACTGAAGATATCATTAACTTGTTTAGAATTTTTTTATATTTTTTTAATTTAGTGTAGTATTTATAGTATTTATTTACATAGTATTTTATTGTAGTGTAATAGTGTAGTAAAATTTTACATCAAGATTAAAATTTCACAAAGTATAGAAAGATGTAAATAAATAAAACTATGGAAAACGTTTTATTTGTATTTTTAAAAATTTTGCAAAAATATTATAAATTATTAAAAGTTATTAATTGAATATATATAATGCATTGAAATAAAAATAGATGGATTTATGCTAGATTCTAATATTAGTTTTAGATATTTTAATGTTTGATTTGCTAAAGTTATTTTAATTATTGTTCTACAGACTTTTACTCAATTTTTTTTTCAGTCCAAACAGAATTAGAAGTTCTGCCCAGATCTTTCGCTTTTATCAGATGACTGCTATTATTATTGAGCTATCCAGTTCCCCACATATGTTATATCTAATTTTAGGTATGACATACATTGAGACTATTTTCGTTTGTGATGAATAAATATTTATATACAATTTATTTTTGATGCGTCACACATGATATAGAAATGAAGTATTACAGCAAATTAAATCTATGATATTATGCATTATATCGTTTTGAATCTTATTTTGCAGTCTTATTCATGTACAATTCCGTATGCAATACACATCCATAGAACATCCGGAAGAAAGTTTCAAGTAAGATCACAGTAACTTTTCATAGCAACTTGAAGTACAAATGTGTAATAGATCGTTAAATAATACCATGGATGTATTTTCGCGTTAATTATTGTGTTCCTTATCGTTATTGATATCGCTCGTACAAATACTCTACTACATCACATATCAAAAACACGTTTTATCAAATATCATTGTTACCAATATCACTTACGCTATATGTATAAATTTTATGTATACGTGTGTGTGATGTCATGCGGTTATCGTCGATCTGCGAAAGTGTAACATGATATTTTAAAGCTACTATTACTCTACTAAAATACCAATATATATCAAAGATATTAAAAAATAAATATATATATATATATGTATATATATATTTTTATATGTATATATATATATACGATATCGCAACAAGTAAAAAATATACAATTGTTATACGCCATACGTGGCAAAAAGGGCCACCTATAATATCCTCGATAAAAAGAGAGAAAGATAGAGAGGGAGAAAAGAGTGGGAAAGAACTGATCTTTACCGCAACAATTAAAATAAAGATATTACATGTACAAAAATCACAACCAGCGAGTAGCCAATTACTCTATGCTAGTATAATAAAAATATTATGATTATATATAAAATATTATACAATAAATTATGCCACACTTATGTGCGGCTTCAGGAATTTTACGAGGGCGGCACTCGCTCGCTCCGTCTGTCAGAATTATAATTCGACTAACAATTTGCTCCCAATAATCTCTCAATGTATCGGGATTTCTGCGCAATATAATTGTCGCGAGCAACCCTTAAGTACAAATCACTCACCGAGTTAGGCATCATTATTTTCGGCACTGTATGACTTTTTAACTATATCCTATTTGGCATTTTATTCTGGCAGTTTGTTAGTTCGTATATGAAACATTTAACATATATAAAAAAAATAAATTAGGCAATTCATGTGAATGAACGAATTATGTTAAAGCGCCGCGAATAACAGGGTTGCTCTCGATGCTTATTTTCGCGCACGGGAATATCTATTAATAATCTCGTCTCGTCTAAAATCTAAATAACAGTATTAGCTGCCTCTCTTTGTCGAGATAATTTTCAACGAATCTAGCTACCGAGTACATCACATAGGGAGGGAGAGGTGATTATTCTGACAGAAGGGAAAGCGACCGCCTATGATCACAGAGGGATTCTAAAAAAGTATAGAGTCTATCTCACTTATAATAGGATTGTTTTGTTTAGGTCTCGCTCGAAGACGGGCGTTCCCAACAGCACAACCATCTACGCCACAATGGGGGCGGCTTCCTACGCCGATAGAGTAAATTGGCGCCTCCACGTCGCGTATTGAGGGCACTGACTATCGCCTGATCAAAGGCCTCCTTGAGGTCGTGTTGCGTCAATGCGGATGTTTCGACGTAATTGACGGCGCCCAGTCTCCGCGCCAACTGATGACCCTGGATAGTGGTGATCGGCGCCTGACCGTATCTCGCAAGTTGCAACATCAGACGTACATCCGATCTTAGATCGCTTTTCGTTCCTACCTAGAATATTATAATGACAATAATTGCAGTATTGTTAGATTTATAATATTTTACAAGATAAATAAATATTATATTATTAACAGAGATTATACAATCTACTTCATCTAGATCATACCAAAATAATTGGAGCACCAGGACAGTATTTTCGCACTTCATTGATCCATCTGGAAGCCACACTGTGATAAGATGAAGGGCATACAACGCTGAAGCAAACTAGGAACACGTCTGTCTCGGGATAGCACAATGATCTCAAGGGATCAAAGTCATCCTGGCCTGCTGTATCACATAGCTGGACATTCAGTGGCTGTCCATCAACATTTACAACCACTAGACAGATATAATTACAAAAAATGTTAGTATATTGTTGGATCAAATTAATATATTTTTATTTATTTGTCCTCGAGAAAAAATGATAAAAACAGATAAAAACAAAAAGAAGAATCAACTGCCATAAAGAAAAAATAAAAATAAATATTTTACAGCATTTGCTAAGCACATCTTGATCGTTTTAAAAATTGTAATATTTTATAAAGCAAAACTGAATATGTGTCGCACAGATACCCAGTATGTATTCTTAAATTACAATCCTGAGTCATATTATTGTTAATATGTAACACAGATACATCCCAAAACTATACGAACCATTATAATTGTCAAACGCAGTTGGCACATATTCTCCAGGGAAGCCGTTGGTGGAGTATGAAACCACCAGGCTGGTCTTGCCGACTGCGCCGTCACCTACCAAGACCACTTTGATTCTTCTGTCGAGCGGTGTCGCAGGATGCTCCGCTACGTTTTGATTTTGCGCTCCAGTACCGATAGCCGCCGACGACGACGTCGTCGTTGGCGTCGCCATTGTCACCATCATCGTCGTCATCGGCTGTTGCTGCTGCTGTTTAGTGACCTGCATCTGCATGGTCTGTCCACCCTTGAGCAACGGCCTTGTCCAGTTGGTATGCGAAGACGGCGGCATTGTCTCGCTCTTGATCTTACCGCAGCCCCGACCTTTCATACGTCAAGTGAGACTACTCCGCGAACACGACGGATTCCTCCGTGCAATTCTCCCCGACTCGTTCCTCCTTCTCGGCACCGATGTTGACAACGTCGTTGTTTCACTTCAAGATAGTGCCGTTCCGTAGCAACGTCGCGTCGTCGCGAGCGTCATGTCTCGCGTTCGGGAACAGGATCGTCGGCCACTGGTTGATCTTCCCGATGCGATCTTCGGTGGTGCAAAATATATACGTGGGGGTATGTCGCGACCGGGGGGGTCGAAACAGGATAGACGAACGGATAGACCGACGAGACAGACGGCGACGACGATGGAAAACAATGGGAACTGACAAGGGCGAACGCGGACCAATTGTGATCGCACGGCGGACACAAAAAAAAGGCCAGTTTGACGATTCACCTGCCGCGACGCGGAGCCACCTGTTATCGCGCCCCCGCCTCCTGGTGTGCGCCTCCTCACTCCTCACCGTTATTTGACGGCGGTGTCGCGCGCGGTGTGTATGTACGCACCACGCACCGCGGGCCCGTATGACACACGGCACACGCGTGCATTCATGTGACATCACGTATCGCGTGTTGTTTAACCCTCTCGAGCGTGCGCGCATAATATTATTTAAATTAGAGATGTTTATCCTTAGTCGATATTACATCAATATTTGATACATTTTTGACATTTTAAAATTATCGTAAAAAATCATTCAATATATAAATTTTAATATTAATAATTATTATAATTATAATATTCAATATGAATTATTCAATAATTATCTTGAAAAAGTAACAACAAAATTAGGAATTTGAATTTAGATGATATATATTTTCCTTATATTTTATAAAATAATGTAATTTAAAGGAGATTATACATGAATTTTTAAATCAATGATAATTGATTGCATATCTAAAAGCTTAACAAATAAGAGATAATATAAAAGCTTATTAATAATAATTTAATCTAAAAATTTAATGCGATCTGATTTAATCACGCATTGTCGTATTATTTAATTTTGGCATAATTTGCAGAGGTTTTTTTAAGATGTTTTGATAGCGAATATATTGATATATATATGTTAAAACGCAATAAACATAATTAATATATATTACGATATCGAGAATATTTATAGATATTTTTATTGATAAGAAGATAAAATAATGATATACATATTCTCTTCTTGTTTTAAATTTTTGCAAAAACATTTTTTTAATAAAAAAACAATGAAATATTCAGTTTTAATTATTTTTAATAAAAAATTATTCTTTGTCAAACTTGTGAATTACATACATTCGTAGAAAAATCGGATTTGAAATTGAAAGATGCGCGCGCATTTAAATTCATTTGAATCTGGAGCAAGAGAGTTTACACGTGTGCAAAATGCTTGTGATAAGAATGCTCGTTTCACATAATTTGCAGACTAGATAATAAAAATTAATCATAGATTAATTATGAAAAATATGTGGAGACTGAGTCGTCTTATCAGGTACGTTTCATTATCATTTATTTTTCGATGATTCGACTTTTACACTAATATAACCTCTTTACATTGTTTTCAGAGGATATCAACATTGTGGCTCTTTGTTAAAAATAACGTCACAACGTTCGACAAGTCTTGTCAGAAGCTGTACGTCAAGTGTCAATATAAAATATATTAAGAACACTCGTCGACGATGGCTAATGATTGTTTCTGGAATTGGATTATCATTACTCACAGCAACACAATGGGATTATTTACACAAACATGGATATTCCATCGACATCCACGATAGGCCAGAATTGTTAAACGATGTTGTGGTAATCTCATAAAGAACAATAGATTTGTGATAAATTTGTTGAGTTATTAAATGAAATATAGTCTTATTGTTACACAGGTTACATGTTACTGCTGTCTGCCGTTGAGAACAACCAGCAGGATATGGGGTTGGTTAACCAGCATTGAATTGCCAGTTGGTTTAAGACCAATGCTTTATGGATTTTATGCGAACATGTTTCATGCCGATTTAGGTGAGATAGAATTAGATCTGTCTGCATTTCCAAACCTAGTGGAATTTTTTGTGCGGGCACTTAAACACAATGCAAGACCAATTGCTGTGAATACAAACATGGTGATTATTTTATTACAAGCAGATAATTAAGTAATCTTATTTAAATCTGATATAAACAATATTGTTGGTAATATGCTGGAAATTGCTTACAGATTTCACCTGCAGATGGTAAAGTCCTTTATTTTGGACCGGTAACTTCTTGCCGCGTGGAACAAGTAAAAGGAGTAACGTATGATCTTAGGCAGTTTTTAGGCGATGTGAACAAATCTACATCAAACAAAATCGCAGACGATTATGTTAATTCACTTTTGAAAAATCCAGATAATAGATTATATCAATTAATCATTTATTTGGCACCTGGTGATTATCATCGATTTCACAGTCCCACCGATTGGAATATAAAACTCCGACGACATTTTCCAGGTATGTTTTATCTTTTAAACTGTAGCTTATATATATGTATATATGTATGTATATATATATATATATATATATATATATATATATATATATATATATATATATATATATATATATATATATATTTACACCTTTTTTTTAAACAATTCAGGAAAATTATTAAGCGTCAATCCAAAGATACTCAAATTTATGCCAAATCTGTTCTCGCTGAACGAGCGAGTCGTGTATATCGGGGAATGGACGAACGGTTTCATGGCTTATACGGCGATCGGCGCGACTAACGTGGGTTCCATAAGGATTTATTGCGATGGAAATTTGGCGACCAACACGGTGCAATGGCCGGAATTCGCGTATTCGAAGGAGGCGAATTTAAATGCGCATATAAATAAAGGCGAACTCTTTGGCGAATTCAGACTCGGGTCCACGATCGTGCTTCTGTTCGAGGCACCGCGAGATTTTCGATTCAGCTTGCAAGTCGGCCAGACCATTAAAGTCGGTCAGGCATTGAGCATGCATTTTAACAACGAGGAAAGACAAATCGAACGACGACACTTAATTATGGATGCCGCCCAAGATTGGAGACGTATATGGAGCAGAAATATAGACAGTAGAATGATAAAGTAGCAGCCAATTGTAATTCTACGGAGAAATGAGACATGTACTTGCGCCTCGTTCACTCGCACTTTTTCACGCGAAGTTATGTTGTAGGCAAAATAAAGAGAAGAATGACTTAATGTAATATTTAAAAACTCGGACTCTCTTGGAGTAAGTATCGATCTTGTAATTACTTTTGTACATAGCCACGTTCGTGCGCGAGAAATCATTGTATCTCACACGACTTATCTCAAATTACATGTAAATTATATCTTACGTGATTACTCTCGTTATTTTAATTGCGCAAATATCACGCGAAAGATGTGATTTATAATAGGTTTGACACAATTTATTTGTACTTATACATACATGTGTAGAGTCAGACACAGACACACGTTAATTACGTAACGTGTTTAATTGTAATGATTACAATTGAAAACCGTACTCGATGCGTGGAAAAAAAATATATGTATATATGTATATATGTATATATATATATATATATATATATATATATGTATATATATATATATATATATATATATATATATATGTATATATATTATATGTTATATATTTCTCTCCACTTTTGGTGCGTCATTACTAATAGAGGTCGAATCGTAAACTGTTTTAGTTGCATGTCAAATCGATCTTTGTCCGTAGTTAAGTCGACCGGTCAAGGCTATTATATGAAACACTTTCCTCAATTAAAGCTCTAACTCCTTTTTTTCAAACCGAAAGTAACAAAGACAATGACGTATACGTAAGCTTATGAGCACACGAAGTGTCAATCTGGTTGATTCTTGTTATATGAGATGTACATTGTACCAATTCTCTTTATCGTTAATATTAATATATTATTTTTTTCTGAGAAATTATATTAGATAAAAATATCGTTCGTGTTTACATGTTAAGTGTGCGTGCAAACATGACTTTACACTTTATAAACTAGAATAAATCAAAATATGATGTTTAATCACAGAGAGATAGCAGATATATTTTATAATGCAAAAAGTGCATAGAATAACATGATTTATTTTAGTATCGTATTTTCTTAAATAATAATGAATTATATCCAAATATAATAATGAATTTAGAACAACATCCCACATTTCAAATAACATTCCACAATCCCGCTATTTTATTATTTTATTTTATTATGGCGATTTGGATCTATGATTATAGGAATTTTTCTTATTAACCAACTGCCAACAAATATTTCAATATTCACGCTATTATTATTCTAATTAATCCTAATAATAATCCTTGTTTAGAAAACAGTGTCTTTCCGTGTCTGCCCATGTATTATGTATCACGTAAACAATAGCAATTATAGAAGAGCATGACTTTGATGTACACAGTGTTTGTACATAATGTAGTTGCCAAGTAAACGTAATCGATGACCACGAATATTAGAAGATAAGTTGAACTTATATACATCTTCTATTAACATATTAATATTCTAATTTAGAAAAAATTAATTGCATATTGATTCAAGCATTATCCAATAATTAGAGAAAAAAGAGAGAAAGAGAATACGCTAATTTAAATTTAATTTTATTGCAAACTTCTTTTAGATATATATTTTTTTTGCAAATTTTAGAACGTTAATTTAAGTCTGCTTTTCCTTGCTTATAGATGCTAATACTAACACCATCCCACGCATAGAATTTTTTCGCATCCTTCATCCATCATCACTACGGGGGGCTTAATGCTGGTGCTTTTGAGGAAGATCTGCATTGGTTGTCAATACGAGAAGAAGGAGGAAAGCCGCCGAGTCTTGAGTCGGCGTTGCAAACGTCAAACCGTCGCTCGTTGGATCAGTGAGCGTCGCGACGCCCGCGGCGCAGGTTGCATCGTCTCCTTTTCTTGCGACCAAGCCGATAGCGCGTACCAATGCGGAACACGTTGACGTGATACTACGTATTGTTTGATGTGCACTCGAGCCGCTCAGTATTTTTATTTTATTTTTTTTTTCTCTCTTTATTTATCTGCTGTGGGATACCCGCAGACTTTGCAGAGCACCGGGTGACTATTATGGGGCATTTGAGCGGCGGCTAAATGGGGGCCGATGGACATTTTCGCGTGACCTTGTCCCTGAGGAGGGAACCGGGCGCCGGTCCGGTCTACTGCAAGATGGAGACATCCGCCAGATTCCGGCAACTGAAGACGGTGAAGCTGAGCTGCGAGACGACCTACCGCCTCGACATCAGCTTCAAGCCGCCGCAACTGCTGCAGTGGGTACAGTGAATGTACAATTAATAATATATTCATATACACGTACATACATAAATCGAGTGATCCAGGGACGGTTTCTTTTTTTCTTTTTTAGAAAAACGTTGAGAAGTTCTCGCGTAATCTAGATGGCAAATGACAAGATAAATTGAATTATTTTTAATTGAAAAAATAGATATGTAAAGATTTATCATGTTTTTTATCTATCTTCGAGGATATCATTTTTGTTACATATTTCGTTAGATTAACTTAATCGTTTCTTATTATAATTAAAACCTAATTATGTATTAATTAAATCTGAATATCATATATGGAATATATTGATGTTTTATTAATACGATAAAATTTTTATTATGATAAAAAGTAATCTAAACAAGCCTAAACATAATTTTATCGTAACGTTAAATTATATTCGACTTTATTAGGAATAGATTGAATAACCATCGAAAGTGTTATAACTACCTTCCAAAGGGAGCTATAAACTTGCGCGAAAAAAGTCGCATTCGACTAATAGCAGTTTATTAGAAATTTATACGATCATCTTAAACGTGAAGATGGAGTAAGAGCTGGCGATAAATTTCAACGCGTTCTATACTCTAGGGATGAGGATTACTTCTCGTTACACATACACACACATACACTCGGATACTAATGTAGAACTAATAATGCCAACTTAGTCGTAATACTGAAAATAAATGTTTGATTGTACCGAACGTGGGTGTATACGCATGTTTAGCAAAAAAATTGCTATTCTATGCTAAATAATTTATCGATATTACTATGGGAGTTATTATTATGGGTTATTACGAATTAATTTACATCAATATTTCATCAATATTCGAAGATTTTGTTTAATTTTCTTCTAGACATAGAAATAGAATCTTTACAGAGATTTTTGGACTTTTTTTTATTATTAGTTTTGAAATTAATTGTATAAGTTTAATTATATTTTTCTTGCCATCTTTCTATAAAATCTATTTTTTTTTAAATTGGAACGCTGGATTGTTAGAAAAAAGTCTACAAGTAATTTGGACTTCATCCAATAAACTTTGTATAATAAACCTTTAAAAAAATTGATCCAGAAAAATAAAAACCTTAATTACAAGTTAATTCGATACAATTACGCTATCGCGAATGAAAGGTTTGAAATAATTTTTAAACACGCAAATATATATCCAAGTATTTATCGGGATTAATAAGAGATTTAATCTTTGTCAGAGAGGAGATTAATTTAACTCAAATACACTCTGCATGTTTATTCTGTATATAGTTATATACGTATACAATATTATATTGTAATGTAAAAGTTTCTTCGAAATGGAAACAAAGTACAAACGGGGTCACATTTGGATGCCGCAAAGCATGCTGGCGGTTTAACAGGTCGTACTTAAGACTGAAGGAAAGTTAGAGCTCGCGGTTAAAGTCGAATAAACAGAGTTTCGGCGAACCAGATGCAGCAAGCGAATTCATTCGCACATAATTAATATTGACCTTTATTGTCTTTACAATAGGACGAAACTTTGTCACAATAATTCCAGCGTGAGGTAATCAATTTCCACGTGTAGCGCGGAACGTCTAATAAACGCAGCTCTCGAGTCGGCGATGACACATTAGGGGGCCACCAACTTTAAATGCGTGCGAGTGTACCAGCTGTAACGACTCCTCGAACGAGTGCAAGAAAAGTAGACTAGTTTTATTGCCTTGAACTGTAAAACTTACCTCAGCTTCGGAAAATCGATCGAGTGATTCTACACGGTGCTCGTGCTGCTTACAATTTACAGGCTCTGGTACACTTGCCCCGCGACTAATGACTCGACTCGCCAGGATCGTCTTATCGCGGAAGCCGAAACAACATGATGAATACGTCTTTTGTACGCTGTTACAAATCTCTACGTAATGGATATGTGTCACGGAATTTAATTCAATCAAGTTTGAGATATTACCGTATTGCGTTATCTCTCCCATTATTAAGAAAAGCCCCCGATAAATATCACATAATTACAGTAATAAACAATAATTACATGCGGAAAATAGCTCGTAGGCGAGATGTCAAGGTCTACCGAGGAACCTGATGCCGAACGATAACTTAATTACCGTAATCTCCTTCAATTAAAACGAAGTATCCCTTATAAGGAATCTCTTTGTAATTCGACAAGAGATTGAAGACGTGAAATTTAAGACAACAATAACAAGAAATTTGAGATTGAATATAAAAGTTAAAAGGGAGATGAAATTCAATAGAGCTTTCCAGATAAAATGGGGAAGATTTTATCATTGCTAATCGGGAGCTTAGGTCTTTCTCTTTCTTTTTCAAGCTGTCATTTCAACATTAAACAGTGATTTATAACAGATAGACGCGATTACGCGACCTACAGGCGTCGAACACAAAATCGAATATGGAGATGAAGATGAATGCGCGGCGAGCATAAATATTTTAGCTACTCAGAAATGCAATCACCGGAATGCGATTCCGGAAGTGTCCGAGTGATCTTTGAAAAGTCACGAAGGTTTGCGTGTTGTCGCGACAAAAATAGAGCAGTTTCCCTGGGGTGGTTTTTTTTTTTCGAACGGTGCAAATTCGAATCGATGGAAAATTCGACTTTCCCTCCCGGCGCTATCGCCAAAATCTCGTGGAATTTTAAGCAGCCGCCCGCCTACGGATTATTAATTCGAATCACGCGATGCATCCTCCCTGCACGACCCGTTTTTCGATTTTAGTCGACGGTAACGGTGCGATAATCGTAACGATCCGTCCCTTTTGACGCAAACAATCGAAAATAGATTATTAACGCTTGATTTATTTCCTCGTACACATTATTATTATTTGATTACCTATTCTATTAATTGTTTGCAGGAGAATAATTCATAAAATACGTACTCGTATCCTTTTCCATTATACGCTACTGCTTTTTTTAATTCAACTTTCGCAGTAAGTAACGAAAAGTTCGCCGTCCTCGTTTGCTCACTATAATATTCCCCCACGGACGCAAGTAAGGCAAGAGGACGCGAAACGTGAAACAGACCAACGAGCTTATGATGTTACGAGCTGCCGAGTGTTGCATTTTTTACGAATGATAATGCTATGTTGACTATGCGCGCCTTTACCGTGCTCGCGGTTGCAAGTCCCAGCTTCGTCCCGGTTCATCTCTTATTTTAGGTGCGCAGCTTCTGCACGTATACATCTTTAATATATAAGCTTGCCGATGTATCCTGTAAAACGCATACCCCTGTCTAGGCTCTCGAAATATTTCATTTTAAGTGGAATTTTTCCCTGGAATGGAATTGTCTCGTGGGAAAAATAACAATTATTTTAACGAAATTTATACCAATATTTTGATATTTTTACTAATATTGTTGAATACCATTTTCTTCTCTTTTTTTCTCCTTTCTCCAGGACACTAAGTTTAGCGTTAATAATGATTTTATAATTAAAACTGGATGCGTCGGCATGCAATAAGTTCTGGAGGCGTGCGATTTTCAAGAGAGTTTATAGAAATTGAAACACATAGATTCCTTCTCTCTCATCGTAAATTATATATTATCTCACGTCCTCTTTTATATACTATTGTAGGATTTTAACAGATTCTCGTTCTTGTAGATAATGAGTTGATTTCTGCCACGCAAGTTATTTATCTCTAACAACGATAAACCGATACACGCGACTGATACGACCACGAGCACGCAGATCATTTGCACACACTCGTCGTTGCTTTCGTGAAAATTCTAAAAATAAAGTCAATCAAAACGTTAAACTTGAGTCAAAGAGTATGCCTCGTGTCCATATGAGAAACTAGACCGGCACGTTCTAAAGATACATGGACTTGTCGATCTAAGGATCAAAGCATCCAAGAATACAACCCGGCGAAGTTTACTCTGACGTAAGATCCAAAATTGCTATACCCGGGCAGGACTCAAGGATACAGAAGTGCAAGAAGTGATGCAATTGATGCATGATATTATTTCACAATGAAAATTATGTAAAATATCGCTCTAGTCGAAAAAAAATGTCAGGTACTTTTAATTAATTAAAGTGAATCTATAACTGCGTCGAGAAATTAAAAAGTACTGTAAACAGCAATTTCAAGTATTTTTTTATCATTCACTTATCACGTTACGTTATTTATTGTCATTCCTATAACTTATCGATGATTGACCACTTTTTTATCATAATTAATTAAGAACGCTTGAAATTTTATGACACTTTTTATTTGGACAAAATGAAAGGTTTCTATTTGAACGTCCTTGTTTCGAAATTTGATATTTCAATTCCATTATCCTCGTGGATCACTATTTTTAAGCTCTACAAATATAACGCATTTTTTTCAACGAGTTGACTTATAGGAACGTGACTATACATAATAATCATCGATTACGTTTATCTTGACTTTACGCCAGGCATGGGAAAAATATTACACCAAAGTATATAATACACATGTGGCAACGATTGTGTGCCATGCAAAACATCTATTTTCGCTTCTAAAAAAAAAGTTTTAATGTGTTATGGAACTCGTCTCAACTCATTTCAATCATCGTTAGAGTCTTATTCATTTAAACTTCTGTCGACTTCCTTACTTTTCGTAGATAGATAATGTGCCAAATAAATAAATGAGATATTTCTTTAAACATAAATAAGCAACCTTGTCGAAAAGAAATGGGTCATATAGAATTCTAACGTGAGGATATACAATAAAAAAACTTTTCTTGTCGTTATAAAGCGCATCACATTTAGCATGCACTTTAAAACGAAACTCAATCGATTTCCTTTCTCTCTTCTCACATTTCCTAACTTTATATATAAACATTTTAAACTGAAGTTCTTTAATAAAATATTACATTTAGAAACGTAAGAATATATAAAATATTCACACAAACTCTTATATAAGAACACGTTAAAAAACTTGATTTTTATTTAATTAAGGATTATTTTATAGAATTCTCAAATTATTTATTCTTAATCCTTGCCTTTCGGCTTAGGATCCTCTAGCCTTTAGCTTACATGTTTTACGTATAATCATTTCATATGTTGAATTCTATAAACCATATGAGAGCTTACTAATTCTACCAAATATATATATATCCTATAAAATAAAATGAACTAAACTAAACTGAAATGAACTGAAATAACTCCATAAAAATATAGAAAATATGATAAATATAATATAATATATATATATATAATCATCTAAAAATCTAAATATCTATATAAATATACAAGCATATACATACATAAACTATATAATCTATAATTTCTTGAAATAAAACCTGTCAATCTATTTTTATCCAGATTTTTAAGTTAAAATTCAAATTCAAATTAAAATAAAAAATTACAATTAAACTTAAAATTAAAATTAAAATTAAGATTAATATCACATTTAAAATTAAAATTAAAATTAAAATTCGAGTTCGAATTCTCAATTCAAAATCAAAATTCTAAATTCTAAATTTCAGAATCCAATATCCAAATTCGAAAAATCAAAAATTCAAATTAAATTAAATTAACTTACTTAACATTTAAAATTCAATTGATTTATTATTTATTTATATCAATTGACATAAGTATTTTTTTTATATGACATAAGCTATATATCTTTTAATATAAGATTCATCGTTTCAGATCCCTGAGTATCGGTGGGAAACCGGTGGAGGCGATTGAACGTGCGAGGGACAGCACGGCGTGTGCCTACAGCGCTTATCACAGCACGAAAGATATCTCGGCGAGCGCACGTGGCCACCGGGAGGATCTGTCGATCGCTATGCGAGTGCTCGGTTCCGGTTACCTGACCACGTGCCTGCAGATCAAATATTATCGTCTAGATGATCAGAGTCACTGCGAGTGGGGTGCTAGACTGCACTGCATCGAGCTTGATTGCTCCAGCGTCGAAGGACGTCTTGTCACAGTAGACCGGGAGACATACAGAAAGCTCGGCATAGAATCTTAACGAACGACGGATGTCATCATCCTTATAATACATTTGTTATACTACTGGCGATGAGAAAATTCGATGCCGCGCCGCAGTCGATGTTTGCTGATGAAATTCGCACGCGACTGCTGAATAATATACTTTATATCGTAAACGCTGCGAGAATATTGAAGGTACTCTAAATGAAGATAAAGATAGCTCAAATCGATAGTACAACGACAGATGATGAAAAATCTAATATATTTTTCCATCTGTGTAATTTTTAATTAAATAAATTCTCGGTTAATCGGTATAGAAACCTAGAAAAATTTTATTCAGGACTTTGATACGTCAAAAATAGGTCTTTTGAGATAAAGGAAGTCTATTGTTAACTTGGTGGCAGACTTGATAAACTTCGTGGAAATAGAATATTTTTAATTCAGTAGAATGAATATAAATCGCGTGGAAATTTCGCGGAAATGTTATCATGATCGACGGATAATTGAGATTGATCGTTGCAGTTAGCAAACAACATTGTATTGCTTCGATGAAGTGGTTTGATGGAAAGAATCTAAATTGATTTTGCGTGCTGCTTTCTTTGTTTAAAATATATTAATAAAAATTTTAAATCAAGAAGATTAATACTCTTTTGCTTTCGGAATTAATAACGGAATAAAAATTGAGATTACGTTTCCTCTTTTATACGATATTTCAAGACCTCGTATCTATACAATTGCATTGTAATTGTCAGTATGTGGTGCATTAATGTATTAATTTTATGATAAACTATTATACATCAATTTTATATCGAATGAATCATCAAGTATTTAACATTACGTTAGAAGAAATAATTAATTACGTAATTACGTTATTATACGTATCTGTTTGATCATTTTTAATCAATATTTTAGTTCTTTAATAAAAGCTGCAAACACATCGATAACTGAATATTTAAGTATCGACATGGTGTATATATATATATCTATACGTATTACGTATTGAACGTGCATCATTGATTACGGATTAATATTTAATTGAATCAATCGCGAAGCAATAGGCCGTGGTATATGCGTAAAAGAACGATGTTTTTCAATCGGAAGAAAAAAAGAAATAAGCGGCGCGGTGTCAGCTTTCGTAATTGTGTGACGAAATGAATTTTCATACGCATTGTTAACGTTATCTGTTAATTCGCTTAGACATTGTTTTTCTCATTTACGATTTAATTTTCATCTCTTTCATATTCTTGCACTTTACAAAAAATTTTTATATCAAGGAATTTATCTTGTTAATGCGAGAAATTCAATAGATATAGACACGCGGTAGACATGTATTATTCGTGAATTAATTCTATAAGCATTTTTTCAAATGCATCGCTATAGGAACAAGTCGCACCTTAATACTTGAAAACTGGCAATCAACAAAATGACCAATTAACGTCTCTACGCTTAATGTAATTAGCAGATTATTTCTCCTTTCTTTCATTATTCATTTAATGAATTTTATTTAATGAAATTATCGTTATATAAATACTACTATTATCTACTTACTACTATCTATCTACTTACTACGTATTTACACACAGTGTGTGTGTATATATATATATATATATATATATATATATATATATATATATATATATATATATATATTATATACACACACACACACCAACTTAACTAAACCTGTACAATATCTGTACTTTCTAATTTTCATTGAAATAAATTCTATAAAGAAATATCAATCATGTTACATATAAATCTAGGTTTAAAGTATCACATAAACTTAGATAATTATGATTAATTAGAAATCCTAATAAATGAATTATATTTAGTAAAAAAGAACTCAAATATATAATAATTATATCAAAAATAAACTAACAATATATAGATTTAGCAGGAAATTTACTTCGATAAATAATTCATATTTTTTCATTATTTTCACCAAAAATAACTAATTGAGAGTCTTACCGATCAAGAAGACGATACCTTGAAGAACTATCAAAGACAATATCTTCATTTCAATATAAAAAATTTAATATATTCACATACATATAATACATATATAAATTATATCGTTTTTACCTTCATCTATTTATCATAACTGTGGTAGTTTGTAGTGCAGCAACCTATCCGCGATGTCCCTGTTCCGCAACTGCTCCATCTGCGTTCGCATTCGCACTGCCAATTTGCTTGTGCGTTTTAAGTACATCGCCGAATGATGTAGCGCGATCGCGAATGGAACTGGACACCAGGTTTCTCTGATGGTTCCACGAACCAATGCCGTGATATAAGCATCTATGAGTGACGCGTCCTCCTCCACTGGATAAAGATAATCTTTTAGTGGTAAGAGCAATTTCTCCGGCGACAATCTCAGGTATCGCAAGGCGGCTGCGTGTTCTGACCACAGCAGTTTCCTATAGTGCGCGTCATGTCGTTGCGCCACCGGTACCAGAAGCGTCGCCGCGAAATTGTTATCTCCGTATGAACTCGAGCAAAATTGCTCGCACAACGCCGTAAACAGATCGGTGAAGGAACTCAGTCCCGGTAGCTCCGCCTGGAAATCCAATCGTGCGTGATATTTTGTCAACAGATCCGACAAGACCTTCGTCAGCAACACGGACACGTCTTTGTCCAGGTATACTGTGTCGCAGAGATACACCAGTACTAATCTACTGAAGCGCAAAGTGGGTGACAGTCTTCTCGTACAATCGGGTATGATCAATGCCAAGCTCAGTACCATTAAAATACTGTCTTTATCCTCCGGCTGAAACTTAATGTCGTTTTTACATTTATTGTATATGTGAACGAACGGCAAGAACAGCCAATCTTTTGGCATCGCCGCCTGATTCCAATCACCGTTTGGAACGATGTATCTCTCGTATAACGACACCGCATCGAAGCGTAAATCTATCTTAACTGGATCTGCTGCGGCCGACGTAGCCAAATCTAATTTGGCCAATTCATTGGAGATTATCTCCAAATTTATTTTCTCGTTGGACAGCGCGATTTTGAAGAGATCTTTCACGTGATCTGTCGCGTCTGCGGGTAAAGCCGACACGAGTTTGATGGCAATTTTCCATATAATTTCTGCTGTCTGATTATTGATTGTATTTCTCAGGAGTGACGCCGCTTTTACCACCATTGTCAACAGACATAATTCCGTTCGACTGTACCACGATCTTTCGAAAGTCCAAGTAAACTTTTCCAAATCTCGGATGTATTTACCAAAATCCGGATGTTCGAGTATTGCGCGAATTTCCATTATACGAGAATGATTATAAAACGTTTTCAGCACTGATGCAAAGAACGGTATGCACGAATTTATCGACACAATCGGCTGCGGTTCTCCATTTTCCGTATAAACGTCCAAGCTTGGTAGACAAGACGGTTCTCGATCCGTTGCCGGAATACAGTTGCTCAATAAATTCGAACTAGAACTGCAAAAAAATGAATACGCTAAAAGTCTTTCTTTTTCCATTAAATATAATTTTCGATATAAGAAATTAATTTACCGAAGTCTCGAGAAAACGTGCTTGTTGGATAACCATGCTATTTCGAATACAGATGTCTTGTCAACGGTGGATAAAGTCTCGGCAATTAATTTCATAACACCCCACTGAAATTTACAATATTTTTACTTTTTGCTCATAATAGCATAAGATAACAATGTCGTTAAGTATTAAAAGAAAATACACACAAGAAATGATATAGTATTGAATATTTTGTGTTTCTTTAAGAGATTAATGATTTTTGAATTATTAAATTAATTAATAATATGCTTACTGTTGTATTAGATACTGATGAGAATTGAGTATTCCATTTTTTTAACAATATGGATATATTTAATTGCAAACTTTTTTCATAACTCGCTACAGCAATTAATGCCGCAGCACGTTCGCAGGCCAACTCGTTTTTAGAGGTGCTTTGGATATCATGATTACTCAACAATAATTGTAATTGTGATATGAGAACACCTGTAACACTTTCCTGTCCTATTTCATAGTGCAATAACATGCGCCAGAGTCGCAAGCTCTCAATACTGAGATTCAAATCGTCTTTCCTAATGAAATATATTAAATATTTTAATAACATAAAATAATAAACGCACATATTATTATAAAAAATACACATAAATTACCCTGTATCACTATTAACATATGTTAAGATGGTGTGGATAATTTTAAAGTTATTCAATTTCTGTGCAACAGGCTTTTTACCATACGTGACGAGAACACGACACAGTTTAATCGCCTTAACTACGGGGATTCCGTAAACGTTGTTTATTGCCTCCTGCATTGCTGTAAGAAACAGAATTTCTATAATTATTACAAAATCATTTATCCATAAATAAAATCTTGACTCAAATTTTTTTTGAAAATGATAGGTTGTTTTACTATCTACTAAGTATCAAAGAGAATTTAAGTCACGTTACCTAATTGGTCTATAGACAGTGGCATAAAATTTTGGATGATAGTATCTAACAAGTATGGCGTGGATGAAATATTTAACGCCGTCGTGTGCGAGTGTCTCGCAAGACGAATGAGTATCTCTAAGGCACATGTTATTCCGATAGGTGGTGGATGCATCTCATTTAGGATATATCTACAAACAGTTACAATTTTAAATTAGCTTTTTCATTTTAAGTGCTAAAAAAATGCTAAAAAAAAATCATATAAACTTAGCAAATTTATGTTGTTTTACTGTTTTTACTGTTATAATATATGTATATTTAATTAAAAATTATAACAATAAAGTACCTGATTCGCAACAGGAAATCGGATCTCAGTAACGTAGCCACTGCATCCAACTGCGCCAATTCGTGATCCTTCAGGGTACTCGTGTCCTTTTCCTCGAGTTGAGGCATCAAGATTGGCTCTATGTATCCGTTGAATCCGTGTAATCTATCCAGACATATCTCATCTGCTTCACTGACCAAAAAAGCTCTTAGCGCTTGCAAGGTCGCTGTGACCACGGCTATGGACGAGTCATCCAAGGAAAATCTCAATAACAACAAAATATTCTTTTGACTTAACGCAGTTAATGGTGATGGATGCAGAGCTTTGTCATATCTGCCCTCATGTGTCTTTTCCATGACATTAGCTAAAGTGGTAAGGGCTTTACACCGTTGCTGTTGAATAGAAGATCTGGTCAGCTGTAGCAATTCTTGAAGGGAATATCCAGGACGTTCGGGTTCCTCTCCATGATGATGAAGTCCCTTGTCTAGGGTTAAGTTCTCATCTTTGTATGGTAATAAGAGACCTGAAAGAGTCGAAATAAAGATGAGCAAAGTATTGTATCAAACTGTTCTATAGCAGAATAAGTATATATATATATATAGTATTAACCGTTAAAATCAAATCTTGCATTGTATTCTTCATTTGTAGGTTCGTCTTCTTTTTCTTCTGGTAAATCTTCCATCCATTTCAATTTTTCTGGTTCAGGTGTGTCCATATGCAGCCATCCTTTCTGTTTGCCTGTTTTCAATAGCTCCTTGGGTGACTTTGGTATACTGACTGTGTCATTTTCACAGTCCATCTTTATGTCTTTCTCATTCAAAGGAAGCTTCGTTTTTTTATCGTTAGATATTTCTTCATCTATTGTTGTTTCTTTTGCGATTGAAACACTTGATGTATTGTCCTCTATTTTTACGTCATAATTATCACTTGAAAAAAGTTTCATCTTTTTAGAAAAACATGCTGCTTCTGTTGTTACTATTGCTTTATTTATAACTGATGTAGTCCTTTTTACATTTTCTTCTTCAATCAATCTTTTTTCACGTTTTTTCTTATTTTTTAAGAATTGTATTATTTTAGGATCTAAAGTATTCTCAAGTATCTTCTTTTCTTTTAATATTTCTGTTTCGCTCATTTTAGCCAAGTTATCCAAATTTTCTTGATGAATCTCAATAGCTAATTGATCTTCTGCAATAAAATTTGCTTCTTCCTTGTTGCAATGCAAGAATTCATTCTTTTGAACCTTCAATGAATCATTTTTCACAGATGTCAGTGTTGAAATATGTTGTCGAAATAAACTCTGGTTGCTATTAGTATTCTACAAAACAAAATAATATAGTAGTTTATTTTAAAAACAACAGAAATAGTATGCTTAAATGTAACGTACTTTTTTCGTAAGTTTGATATCGTCCAATTTAAAAACCTTAGGAAATCCAAGTTCACGTTCTACGGTAGAAACCCGATTGCTGTCAAACCTATACTTTTCATTAAACTTTCTCTCCACAATATTACCAAGTACATTATTCGACGGCGTTGTAGGTATGTTCTGTACCATATCTTTCACATTTAATAAATCCTGAAGTTGAGTCATGACAGGAGGGTTTATCAACTCACCACCACAATTGCCTTGTGAGGTTTCATTAGCCATTTTTGAAGGTTATTTTAACCTCTTTCTTTTATTCTTTGCAACAATTGTAAATTTATATCACAGCAAAAAACCTGCAAAACAAATGTTGATAATTACAATTTTCTAAAAAAAATGATATTATTACGACGTAATATCCGCCAAGATTACCATTATTACGTACAATTTGTCTCATTCCGAAGAGCGATTCAAGGCGCTTTGGCAATTTAAATGGAAAACAATTTTTAAGGCTTAATCACAATAGTCATAAATCGCAAGAAACTAACCAATCACAGTTAAATTTCTAAACCAGGCCTAAAGTGCTTTGAAATGTCATTTTGGCGCCATTTTTAAAATACAAACCAAGGCGATAAATGCATTTTAGTCGATAATGAAAATTTCAAAGTACCTAATTAATAAATTAATACATAATGAAATATTTATTCCTTTATTAGATAAAATTTATTTAAATTTGTTTTAGATATTTTTATTGCGTTAAATAAAATGCACATTCGAAAAAAAAACATTTTATTTAAAATGTTTAATTCGATTATTATTCGCGTGTTTAAATATAAATATATTTAATTTAGCGGGAGAAATACATTACACATTTACATATAGAGAAAAAAAAGGGAGAAGAAGAGAAGGAAGAGAGAAAAAGACGTAGCTGATAAATTATTTTATTTATCTAGGCACGATACACTGGAACATGATGGTATGCAATTACGCACCAATCATCGCAGTCATATAAATGCGCTAAATATAAATGCACGAACGTGCTAAAATCTTGAAGAATAATTAAAATAATTTTATTCAAATTATTCAGCATTGACTATCGCGCCGCGTTCTTAAAGCCTAATATAATCTTCGCGTTATACACAAAATAAATATAGCTATATAGCCGTTTGACATCTCTTTTTGCTTCTTAAATTAGATATAGTTTTTTTTTACAGAAATTAAATGTACATAATTTACACACAAATTAAAGTTGTACATACAAACGTAGAGAGATGATTTCGTGACACTTTTGTTCTTGAAAGTATCTCAGAATAAGTTTAAAAAACATCCAACAAACTGCAACTATTTTCACATATTTTCCTTCGAAAATGTTAAATTAACCCTCCGTCCACTGCCTTTTATTTGGAAAAATACACAATTTTGCTTATATACATGTATATATATATATCGGAACAGATGATTGTATGTGTTTCGTTTCTCTTACAAATATGTACATCATATATATACGTTTATGTAACTTTGTAATTTCTTTAATATATATAGTTGCGATAGAGAGAAATAGAAATTTTATAATTGGAAGAAGAGCCAAAGTGTCTTTCCTCCTCTGTAACATATTTTCATAATAGAGATGTAATATAAATTCTGAACTATATAAGATCATAGGTTACAGAGTAGTGAAATATTGTTTCCATAAAATTACATGGTATGATTTATCTTCTGGCAACAGAATATTATAAAAGCGCTGCTATCTCTGTTTCTCTGCGAAACAACGCATATTTAAATCTTTAAACATTTGAAATATCAATACAAAATTAAACCTGAAATACATCCTTAAAAACGCATTAAACGATAACACAATGCAATGACTGTTTTTTTTTTATTCTGGTAAACTCGCTTCGCAAGTAGTTTACAAATGCAGAACAACATATTTTCCCGAAAGAAAGTAGTCGCGCGATGAGACAGCTTTTATTTACACAGTCACATATATTTACATTAATTACAAGTATATCTCACATCGCGCATACAGTAATTTATTTAGAAAAACCAATATCTGCGTGGAGACTTCCGTCATAACTTATTTGCAGTCTCGTATTTGTTGCATGTGAAAATGCTCAGTCACAAAAGACAAATTCAGCGGTACGACATTGGTGTTACATTACTTGCATTTGACAAATAAATTTTTTTCGTTAAATTAATTATATTAATTGTAAAATAGAAGAAAGGGGAAAAAACGACGCGAGAGAGAACGCGTTTCATTCGTGAGAATTGTATTCTCTCTCTCTCTCTCTCTCTCTTTTATTACAATATTTTAGGGAATAGATATAAAAATCTCACTACAATTATATATAAACCAATCTCTATGGTTTGTATCAATTGTATAATTGAGTCAATTTTTTTTAGCTTGTCTCCTTATGGTCACTTACATAGCTTTCTGTAAACGTACACACATACACACTTTTGGCACACGCACGCACGCACGCGAGGAGACAGAGACAATATACATATAAGGCACAGAATACACATTATATTTTATGCACACAAATACATACACGAACAATTGCACAGCTCCGCTAAATTAACAAAAAAAGGCGAGGAGATAAAAGGAACTTACATGATATAAGTTGAGCTCCATGTAGAAAACATTATCAGTGATGTGTAAACTGAACGTGTCTTTTAATAAATATAATATATATATATAGTGTATGCTCAGGATAAATATATATATAAATGATTATCCTGAGAATTATTAATCTTCAATAGCTTTCGGCTTTGTACAGAAATAACATGATATAAACAGAATGACATATTATATTAATAAATTTAGTGTATTTACATATATATAAATATTGTATAGATCGTAAATTGTATTTCTGAGAAGAGTTTAATCAACATCTTCGACGATAATCATTATTTATTTATGTATGCAAAGAATCATAATTTTAATCCTTGCTTCAAAGATGTTTTTACAGCAAACCAAGCACATTACAGGAATATTAATTACTTTGTGCCCTAATATTATCACAAAAAATGAGTCAGTATCTTATTCCAGTTAAAAATGTTCTAATTAGCATCATTCTCGAGATATTACATACTGACTCATCTACTATTTCCGCGTTGAAGTCTTAATAGTTATGAAAGATGATATATACATCTCGCTCTGGTCGTGTTACTCAGGATGACGATAGAAAAGTATATGGCTTATGTATGTTATGCATTTACTGTATTATGTACAATAATCGGTTTTACTTCAAGAAACGTCATCTGTAGCTATATTATGTTTTATGCTGGAATAATTTTTTTCTTCTAAAATTATAATAAATTGTTATATATAAGTGTATTATGCATAATGTTGTAATATTATAATAATTTTCCGAGTTACGACTGAGAGCATGAAAAATTATCGATTAAAGATTTAGAGGAAACGAATATCATTGCAGTATAATATAACAGTATCATTAATTTTATATGGAGTCGCAAAAAATTGCATATTTGTAATAATTCTCAACTAATGACCAATAATGTCTATCAATCCTCGGGAAAGTTTCCAATATAACGTCTTTAAAGATTATCATATTATTTTTTTTTAAATTAAACTATTTATTTATAAACGAGGACTTATGTTATATACGAGAAAATTACGGAATGTATCGTTTTTAAATACGATTATATGTTACATTAAACAGGCGCCTGTGTGCAAGAGTAATACTGTAGATAGACAGTGTTTTAGTAACAGTATGTATGTATGTATGTATGTATGTATATATAATACCATACTTAGAATATTTAAGATTAGAAAATATTACGTTTGCACGTGTTCGATAGTCGAAAGTCATTGACTGTACACGATAATATTTTGGTATATAAGATGATTGTATGCATATACAAGATAAGACTTTCCTTGTTTTTCAAATTGCACACGGCTGTTTCTTCTTATTACAAGTGCGACGATTGAGTTGCATTATTCGACTTGAACCAATCGTTTGTAAATCCGATGTCGTCCCGCCGTGTTGTTTCTTTCATTTGCTGTTATTTATTATGATCAAAACAAAATACTAGAATAAATAAAATTTTAATATGTTCTATTAACGTAAAAGTATAAATAATTGATGACTCATCGATTAGATTATTCGCGAAGAAGAAGTCCTAGAAAATTTATATCAAATATTCCTCAGTCTTGGCAATTTTTTTCCTTTGTTCGTAAATAATTACGTGCGTACTAAGTTCTTGTTTGCCTATAGACAGAAGGAAACTCGTATATGTAATATGTGATGCAAGTGTATAATGTAATTGTGATGAAAAGTTTAGATTAAAAATTTTTAATTAATAATTTACAATTATTATATACGTATAATTTATTTAGATACAATTATACATTTAAATTAGTCCAAATTGATCAATTAATATAGACTGAGTCGGCATTTTAAAAATTTCAAGTAAAATATAAGTTAAATGACCAGAAATAAAGAAAGAAAAGAAAATATATCCTTCATTAAAAATGTAAACTCATCTAGAGACTCAAATTAAACAACCGTAAAAGTTGTATGTATCACAAAAAAAAACGATCATAAAAACGTGACTAGTAATAGCTAGAAAATTTGACTTATAATGACTTTGTTAAATTATTGAAAAATTTTAATAAGTTATACATCAATACGTTACAGTTTTAACTGTATAATTTATTTAAAAATATTTATAATAAATTATTGTTAAAAGACAAAACAATTTAATTTAAATAAATTTTTGTAAATAAAAATTATTAGACACAGATACACATCAAAACAATTATATACAATTATATACACTTTTCGATTGTTTTACTATTTAATATGCCGTAAATAAATAAGCGAAAATTTTCAATTATTTGCACCGTATATAAATAATTTATGTAGTATTTGTGTAATATTTGCATCGTGTAAGTAATTTATGTAAGAGTTGTGTAATATTTGCAACAGTATATCATATACTGCAGTATTTCTTGATATAATATATCTAAATTCTTGAATAAGAAACACATTGCAATTTTAATGATCGGTCACGAGTCACGAAGTCGCGTCGAAATTGACACTGTCGTTCGTAACTTTCACCGAAAGCGCAGTTATCTTGTAGATGTACTGATGTATAGGCACCATTTTATTATATACAACCGTACTTGCTAGGAGGAGAATATTCAACCAGTGAAAAATACATGGTACGATTCTTTTACACGCTAAGTTTCTTTTTATGAAAGATGAAGAATTACTGTCGAGAAAATTTAAGAGTGTCGTGACGTTAATGTCAACACTCGCTGACGATAAAGATGATAACAATAATGGCGATGAGACACGTTTATCACGGAAGCACGACGTGTCGTACCCCGTTGTTGCTTTTATAAATTCACCGAATACTTATGTAATAATTCGTTCGGCACCGTTGAGTTGGCATAATTCGGGAAAAAAGGGATAAACCCTCTATCCTACACAGCGGACGTTCTTCAGCAGGCCTCGCTTGCGAAGGGGCCGCACAGAACGCACGTGAACACGCTCCCAAGGTCCATGAACGAATCGCAGTATCGGATCGTTGGGAATCCGTCGTGCGACAGAGCTTGACGACGACAGAGATCGCAAGTTCCGTCGTATAGAACACTTATAGAGCACGCGCCGTCGTGCCGGCAACTCCACGGGCTACACGGCACAGCCTTTCCTCGTACCGTACAGCACCTTCAGCTCCGGTATAATGATCTTCTTGATGAGCGCGTTCGTCTTGGCGGTGAGCATGTCGCGATGCGTATCCTTCTTAAAGATCTTGATACCGGGCCGGTGCACCAAGAAAGCGTTGTCGAGAATGAGAAAATCGTAATCGAGAACGCAGAGCGCGTAACCCTTGTAAATAAACATCGATTATCGTTATAAAGTGTGCAAAATCAGCGAGAAAAAGTTTTATTTTATTCTATATGTAAAGCATTTATATATATATATATATATACTTTATATTTTTAAATCAAATTGTAAAGAGCTATATTAATTATTAAATTAAAATTTAATTGTTATTTTAAATGATACTACGTATAATAATAAATATAAATTATAATTTTGAAGAAGTAATTGTCTTTTCACTTTCTTATTCTTTGATGATAAAAAAGTGGCATTTTTTTTTATTTGAATTGTTCTAATTCTTGATAATTTATGTAAATAGGTACCTGCGTCATCTTATCACTCTTTCCTTCCCAACTGAGTCTCTCGTCGTAAAGAGGATCATTATTGGTCCCGATAAAGATCGGCTCCCAGTGAACGAAACTGCCAGTTCTCTTGCCGACGTGGAAGACATGCAAATCATCCGTTTCTGGTGCTTCCTGCCACTCCTTGCTCTTCGGCACGTTATGGCAGCCGGAACATAATTTCTTATGAAATGGTATGGCGGTACCCGTTTTCAGCATCTGTATCTAAAAATTTACGCAGAAGGACTGTCAAAAGGAGGCTTTGCGCGAAAAACTTTCATAAACATATTATACAAACGATTTATATTTCCGGAATATTTCCCGCCATTTAAACATAAATAGAGACACATCATCCGATTCGCACATCATTAGCTTTGACTTTGATGATTTCTGCATGTATCAGCGAAAAAGAAAGAAAAAGAAATATAACAGGTAACATGTATCATGCACATTGAGATTACAATCGCTCTCTGTTATACCGCTCTAATTCTGATTGCAATGCGACAAAAGGTGCATTGTGTCGTGTGGTACACACGGTGGCCGGACAATAGCGATGCTAATTCTACGTATCAAGGTCCACGGTCAAAGGAAGCTCCATTGATTCGCCGCCGACCCTCGTCACTATTAACGCACAGTCGGATATACCCTCGTCGTGCTCTCTTTCGCACGTGCTTAATTGTCGCCGAGGGACGACCACGGATCGCACAGTAAATTGCACGCGAGCCACGCAAAAGACAAAGGACATACCAAATGCGTTTTGTTGTTGGGTGGTTGACTTTTCTCGTCCACCTCGAAGATCGACAGTACGAAGACCTTAGGATTAGGCTTGTGCAACGCCGGCTGATCTCTCCTGCGGATCATTTCGAGGAACTTGGTGGGCAGATTCGGACTGGGATACAGTTCGATGTCGCTGGGAAATACGTAGAAAGTAGGCGCGGACTCGCGCGCTATGTTGCGGCCCACGTTCACCGGGTACAGCAGCTTCTTCTCGCTTTTGTACATCTTTGCGAGGCTGACGTTCACCCATGGCGGCCCGAGCGAGCAGTTATACGTGTCGGAGACGATTTTCTCCGAGGGCGGTACCTAGAATAGGATTATACTTTAGTTGAGTGATATTGATAAGAAAAAGTAAAAAGTAAGATATCAAAGAATTCTAGAGAAGATAAGTAAAGTAAAAATATCTCCTATATTTATATATCTTTATGGTTTTTTTTTCATTTTAATATCCACCCTTATTATAAAACGCAATTAAATTATTGCGTTTAAGAAGATTAATAGGAAAGCTAATAATGTGAGCCTGTGGATGATAATTATTCATGCATGCGGGATTAATGCACCGCAAGATAACGCGCGGTTTCCGATTGCAGTCGCAGTTAACAATCGTTAAAGGCCTGTTTGTAGAATGTCCCCGCGAACGAAACCGCACGTAGAGAAACCGCAAAACTATTTCATGATAGCTAGATACGCGTATCTCCTAGGCCTAGGAGGTATTCGTTACGACGTAAATCAATCCGATGAGACTTATACGGACGCAACGCAAAGAGCTACAATCTAAATATTCCTCGCGTGCCAACGCGAACGAGCTCGCATATGCATAAAGTAGAGATCTACGCAGGCATTACATTCGAGAAACAAATTACCGGGGGGAGAATGCCTGTCATGACAAAACGTTTATTCGAATCTATGATTAATTTACCGTGTTATTTGACAGATACATTGATAAACGTGCGATTTGTAAAATTTTATATGAAACGTAAACACGATCGATAATTATAAAATTTAAAAAAATCCTGAATTTATTTAAAAAGAAAGAAGAAGGATGGAGATCTGGATTGCGCATTTAATTAAATTAATTAAATTTAATTAAAATAAATATTCTTTTAGTTTTTTGCAAATATAGCAATTATAAAAATAACTTTTAACTTTGTCCCGTCATGTAAATGTTAATGTTGTAGGTTTCATATTACGTAGATTCTAAGATGAGAATATTGAAAATATTATACCAACATATTTATAAGATATCTGCAAGATGTCGTAGATATGCAACGCAGATATGAAATACGGACAGGAAAAAGTTGAGGAAAAACTGGACGAGGTTTCCAGGAATCGCGGTTTCCTCATTCATCATACTTTATCATCATGATAAGGTTTATTCGCAAAATCTTGCAAATTCGCACGATGTATCTAGAATTTGAAAAGGGAAATTTAGAAAGTACAAAAGAAGAAAGGAACTTGAGGATATTGAGGAAAAAAAATCAACTAATCATCCATTTACCATCTTTGGCACGTGCTTGCTGCTGAAGAAGATGTGGAAGGTCACCAGCTGCGAGACCAACGGGCTACCGCAGTTCCTCGAGTACCTGATAGCGTTGAGGGTTGCCGGAAAGTCGGTGCCGGGTGCGTGCATGGCGATCGATATCGGCGCCCGCCAGCGCTCCAGCAGCGGCTCCAGATTATCCAGGAACGTGTAGTCGGCGTGCGTGGTGTACGTCACGCTCTCCCAGCATCTCACCGCCATGCTCATCGGCACGTAATTGTACAGCACCCAGTAATCGCCGCGCTGTGCCCGTCTCGGCTCGGTCGACTTCTCATTGCAGGCTACGGCCTCCTTCAGACTCATCGGCTCGCGCACGATGTTCGTCGTCCCGTTCTTCGCCTGGATATGAGAAAGCGTCTGAGTCAACGGTCGTTTGAAAGGGAAATTTGCATCGGCGACGGAAATACCGTGAATAGCGCGGCAACAATCGCCTCCAAACCTGAATTCCTCTATCGATATTTTAAATACGTTTTAAAGAAGTCGCGATGAAGTCGCTTCTTTCAATCGTTCGTAAGTAGAGTTTATCTTAAATCTTATATCGGAGAATTATTTAAGTTTTTAATAAAAAGTTTCATAGAACTTTTGTCTATACTTTTCGTATTTCGCAGATTTACTATACTCGGTCATTTCGTTCTTTTAGAAATGCTATCCACGACAGTGAAACCTTCAGATGGCAATAGAAAAAAAAAAAAAAATACTTTTGTTGAAATAATTTAGACTTTCCTCTTGTGGGCAATAAATAATACAATATTTTATATTATTCAAGCAAAATAAAAAAAAGATGTACCTAACTTTGTTGTCATTTTTTAATCTTTTTAAATTAATTATAATACGTAATTTCAATTTGTATTAATCTTTATTTCTATCGTTATAGAAAAGGAAGATCATTCTGATAAGTGGACAAACCGCGACGAATGGCTAATCTTAATTACTGATCGGGAGTCACGCTGCAAGGATCGAAGCAACAAAGAGAAAAACGAGGATCAGTGTAAGAAAGACGAGATAGTACCGTCTGATTACGCGGGTGTTCTCGCGACTTGTCGAGAGCCTCGGCCTTGGCCCCGTTGTTGGGAGGCGGCGTCGTAGTGACAAGCCTGATCCTGAACGGACGGCCGGCGCCGTCGCCGTTGTTGTTGTTGTTGTTGTTGTTATTTGCCGGCGCCGCATCCTTGACGGCGATCGCGACCGACGATGATGAAGACGACGACGAGGACAACGACGTGGCGACGCCTTTTTGAGTGCCGTTCGCGAGATCGTAGGTCTCTGGCGCCGCCGCCCAATTAGTCGGTGGTTCCTCGATCCATGGACCGGACGAGCCAAAGTGGGCGCACACGTACAACAATACACATACGTTCAACACCACCGACAGGCGCAGCGCCCAGTTCCTGCGGGCGATGGCTATGATGCTCATCTCCTATGGATCCGATTGAGGAGGGATGCGAGAAGTGACGGAAGGTAATAATGATGTGCCGCTGGTCTTCCTCGTCGTTCTCGAAGGAATCTTCCTCGCGATAAGCTCTCTTCCGGATGACGGTGATGTTGACGGTTCGTTTCCTTTTGCGGTTCTTCTCCCTGCGTTGTAGGTTGTTATTAATGCCGGATTCGCGACTCTCGCCGATGTCGACCTACCACGTCCATCCTTTCGCGGACCACGACAATCAGGATTTACTCTCTCTCATGATCTCCTGGAGGTCGACGATCCGGCTCTATCGGACCTAAAAAAAACGAGAATGAAAAAGGAACTTTTGATTATAACAAGAGTGTTAGGCTGCAAAATAATTCAATGTATGTATTACATTTACTAAATGACATTTTTAAAACATAGATCCAAATAATCATTAAAATTTTATGAAATTATTAGGGCAAAAATTGCATTGTATCCTCAACAACATTTTAACTTTTCTAAAAGACACAGATATTTTTTTTTATTGTTTCTATTTTTTAGATTAATAACCTATTTCTTGTGTAAAAGATAGAATTATGAAATTTTATAACTTATCAACTATTTCCTTTATTAAATGATTCATCAAAAGTTATAAAATTTCAGAATTTCATCTTTCACACAAGAAATAGGGTATTAATCTATAAATAAAATAGTCAGAAATGACTGCTTGGTACTTGGAGTGTTAAAGACATATTCCTTAGAATTAGATTAGATTATGTAATATAAAATAAAATTCCTTATTATAAATTACATAAGTTATAAGTGATATATTAATGCGTGAATGGTATAATACACGCAATAATTAACATATATATATATATATATATATATATATATATTGCATCATGAACTACACGAAGATAAATAAATCAAAGTTTTTATTCGTAAGAGAGAGTAAATTAGTATATATTTAAATATTTAAATATTCGCACTCGCTTTAAACGCACGTTACTCCGGTTTGTTTCATCTCACTCGGGCGAGCCACAACTGCAATATCTCTCGTTAGATCGCGTCTCGTTTATCTCACGCTGCATCAACGGCGATCCAGTTTATAGCGCATGCTGCAAACGCGACTTTCTCCCCCTATCTCTCGCATCTTCTTCCCCGTTGACGTCAAACAGACGTCGTATGATGGAATCGTCGACAATACGACGACGCAACGTCCGCGTCAACGTAATGCGACATTATCGGAGACCAGGCGGTCTGAATATTGAGTAACTCCTGGCGATCGCTTCCTCCGCGCAGAATCACGATCCGTTTAAGCAACGGTAAAGTGAAATCGAGAGGACAGGGAGAGCTGCAGATTGTCGAAAGACCGCGAAGATCGAAATCTCGTGGAGAGGCCCCCATCGATCGATTCGACCTTTTTGCAATCTCTTGATCGTCTTTTATACGCGCGTCAACAAATATCGGTGGAATTCGTCGAGACTCGAATTCTCCACGTTATTTTTGACGACTTCTATGTAGGAATGTAGTTTGGCTCTTTCTATACTTCGTTCCTGCTGTTTATTCTTAATCGCGAATTCCCCGATCGATCTTTTTCCTCGAGAAAAATTTCAAGACGCTTAAAATCTGAAAATCCGCGATTACTTTAACGGAATTTTAATTAAAGAGTAGTTTTTGCAGAAAGAAACACATATAACGTTGAGATAAAGGGGCGGAGAGGAGGAGGAGGCGGAACAAAAAAACGCTGAGATAAATCCACTTCAAATTGACTAAGGAAATTTCGATTAAAAAAATAATACCGTAGAATTGGAAGTCACTCTATAATACAAGACAAACGGGTTTTAAATGGAAACTGAGAGAGAAACAAAGCTTTACAAAGTACTTTACAAAGAAAACATTATAACGGAGTATTTCGTGCCATAAGAATAATTTACGACATGCAATATTCGACGTTATATAACTAGGCGTGCTACGATCTTAAAGTTGGAATTATCGCCGATGTTGAGCAAACTACAGATTCTCTGACACGCGCGATTTTTGCTTGTAACATTTATTCTGTCATGAGAAAGATATATACAGAAGCGTGCAATAAATGTCTCTTGTTACTTTATACTTGGTGTATCGAATCGTATTATCAGTACCTGTCAGTTTCCTTGAAATGTTTACGTACTTGTCTTAGATAAAGTGCGAATACCACATTGCGGAGCGAATGCAAAGAGAAAAAAAAAATTTTGTCGACAGTTAAATAATATGTAAGATACCGTAAATCACTGTAATAATACCAGGTAATATTAAAATTTCCCGAATCAGCAAAGTGAATATTTATCGACAATTTACGACGAGATAATATTGATAATCATAACACGTGACAGAGAGATGTGAAATTTAATATTTCTATTATAGTATTAAAAATTAATTTTGAAAATCACTATACAAGAGGGCTACGTAAAAATAATATTCGGTTTTCGTTTTAACTTTTCCCGCTTTCATGTCGCGTGCTCAAACATATATAGGTGATTTCTAATGTAAGTTTGTCGTCGCTTGCAATAAGTGCTCGATGTTTGAGGCCGTGGTTAATACACGTTAACGACCAATGTTGATAAGTAGATATCGAATAGTTAGCGGAGAATCGCAAAATAACTAAAGAGAGAGAGAGAAAGAAGGAGAACCGGTGCTCGTAATGTGTCGCAACGAAGGACATGGAATCGCGAAGAGCAATAAAAGCCCGACTGGCGAGCAAAGTCCCAATTTTAATACTTCGATCTACTATGAAAACGACGACGGTTTTTAATTATCGATTTTCCTCAGGCTCGGCCACCCGTTTACTATCGATCGCACGCGAGGGAGGAGAACTCATCAACCACCGACGAGAGTGTTCCTTGATCGTGGGAACGCAAACATCGTCGCTATTTTTAAAGCGCGAACAACACATGTTTCGTACCATCCTCTCGTAAAACACAATTCTCTACATTTGCGGAAGATTCACGATAGTAGATCACAGTTATTTCTCGTGCAAATTTTTACTCGGCTCTTTGATGTGTACTCAGAGAAAGATAAGCACGATATAAAACAGATAAAAATATTTAGTTGTAACCTTGAAGATAATGATATATTAATAATTTCATTCCGTTGCACTTATCACGTTGTATAAAAAATAAATATGTACAATATTTTTATTTTTAAACGCGCTACATATGCAACTTTTAAAACATTGATATAGATTATTTTGAAATATGTTACTTCTATATAATGTTTTTAAAACATTTAGAAAAAATATCGAAATTTTTTATTTTTATCTGCTACATAAATAGAGCATTTAACTAATAGTGCAAACATTTAATAGTACAAATATTGCTCTAAGCTTTAAACTTAGCTTTAATATTCTTTGCTATTCAAAGAATATTTATTTTACTTAAAAAACCGTTTAAAAATAATTAAAGTCGAAAAGATAAGCACAAAACGTCAGCAATCATGTGTGAATCACTTTATACAGTATTCAACAGGTAGCTTTACAAAAAAGAATTGCAAAAAATATTTGCTAGCAATAAGACACAACTTGTAGTATTTTCCAATTGCAAAAAATCTTCATTTTTGTATTTAACACTCTTATGACAGGCAATTTTAGAAAGAATCCAAATTATACCAATCGAGATACAATCGTGATGGACAGCAAATTTCAATATTTATGACAAAAGGCTCATCACTAATTGTTTATAGGAAGATTTAATTTTCTCCAACTTCGCATATATTGACCACCGATGTCGAGCGATAACACTAACGAGATGTCTGTTTGCTGCATGAATAATAAATCAACGTAATAAATTCCATCGGTATAGTCAAACACAACAAGCTTAATCGGCCTAGAAATAAATATTTCGATAATATCTAATAAACGTTCACTAACCCGTTCAAGAATGGCCAATAATTTTGATGAAATTTAGATTAACAAATGTTCTTCCGTCACGTTATTTTTATTTTTACAGCATAACGGGAATTTCGATTATCTTACATTATTGCACGTTGCGTGATGTGTATAACGCAATATTTTCCATGTTTGCTGCGATGGATGTCAATAATCTATCGATTTCCAAGACGGCGCGAGATAGGATATTATATTTTTTTTTCCTAACGAGTTTACATTGGCCAGCACATGCAACTGAGCCAATTTTATCGGCGCTATCGATCTCCACGATCGCCAGACGTATCGCGATCCTGAAAAAACCCACGCGCATCCGTTCGCTTTTCCTGTCCCGGCAAAGTTAGGAAGTAAGCGTGGGTGACCGAAATTGATAAGTAGCTCAGCATCTGAAAATTAGTTCGCGCTCGTTAATCATCGTGACTTTCATCCCATTTGTACATCCCAACCGGGGAGCGGTGACTAACTCAATTCTCGTTAAAATCATATCGCGATTATGAGTTAATTGCTGCGTAATTAATTCTCGCTACAATTAAACGGTCCCCTCCTTTGTAGAAACTGTTTGCGAAATCATTAATTTTGTCCTAACGATTTTTTATCACCGACTCTTAAAATTTAGCGCTCTTCTGCGCGTATTCTGACATCACGGCCTCGGCTTCTCGAGTCTGAAAAATATCAACATTTTTCAAGTCTGTAAAACGTCGAAAGCTGAAGTTGAATATACAAGGAAGCGTTTAAATGATATTCTACGCCGTGCGAACGACCATGTTGCTTTAAAACGGAGATTTAACGATGCAAGGGCTAAAGTTAAGTCTTTAGATTCGCGTGATGTCGTCGCTGTGGCACCAAAGCTTATACGACACGGTGCACAAATGGCTTTAGGGGTTAAAACGACGACGCTTTACGAAAAAGCGGATTCATTCCCTTTTGTACCAAGTCATGAATCCCCTCCAATTCTCGCACATTTATTTATTCGCGTGTAAATGCACGTTTGTGAGAGAAACAGCTATGCAATTATTTTTAACTATTACTAAGTTGTAGGGTGAATCATACGATTGCGATCTCCGTGATAAACGTGATAGGCTTAAAAACATGATTGTCACGTAATGATATGCAGCGCAGTTAGTGTCTGTTTAATTTGCATTTCTCGCGCGCATTTTATGGCTAGGATCGTAATGGTGATCTTTTCTCATAAATATAGAAGTGAAATGTACATGTGTTGCATGCAAAAAAACCTGTATTCTTATTTTTAAAATATTTATTAATATATATACATGAAATTTCATTATGAAATTTTAATGATAGTGACGTAAATTTCTTAGGAGATATATTTAAAACGTTACACTTTTGTTTCAATATGCATTCAAATAAAGTATAAAAAATAATAAAATCTTATCTTTCGATTAATTTTAAAGATATTAACAAATTGAATGTCGAGGAAAAAATAAATGTAGCCCGTTATTTAGCTGACTAGGAGACTAAATTTAGCGCGGAAAAAAATACAATTTATCAGTCGTGACATTTTTTTCCTCGTCATTTTTGTCGCAAAATTTTGTGTAATATAATTTGCGGGATAAATGTCAATTTACTCTAATTTTGTTTAGCTACGTGTCAAAAATACTCTTTCCTGTAGCCTGCGCGATCGATAGAGTAATAAATCCATTAAAAAATAAAACGCGGCGGAGAATTTTTACTGGATCAGAGATGAATCAAACGAAGTAAACACCATAAAAAAAGAAGCGAATACAGAGTCTATATAGTTTGAAAAAATAAAAATAAATAAAAAAACTGAAAAGATCTTACGTAAGAAGCAAAAAATTGTAAAACTTGTAAAAGAGAAATTAAGAAGAGTTAACAAAGTTAAACTGGGTTGTGAAATTAATTTCAATCGCGCAAAGTTAAAACGAACGATCTTCCACTTTTCGTTGAGAGAATATTGCAGGTATGTTGAATCATCTGTTGGAATTTTCATGATACGAGGGAGATTAAAAGTGAATGTTCTCGCTTCTTTGCCTTTTATCAAGGATATTTATATCGCCTTCGTCGCATACGAAGTCTCTTGCAACGCCGTGTTTGTTCAATAATGATAATTCGCCCCAGGATGAATCATTCCTATCAACTATCACATCGATGTATACTTTCTCACCCTGAGGTTGTTACTTATTGACGAGTTCACCGACCGCGCTGCATGAAGATGTGCGAATCGCGCGTCTAGCATTATAAAATTGACAAAGGAAACAGTCAGTAAAGACGATCGTAAACTGCTTCACAATACTAGCATTACGCATTTACCGCTATTTCGTTAAACGATCGCATCCTCCGATAAACCCCGCCGATTACGCGGAGCCGAGCATCTTCACGTTCATAAATCTTGGGCCACTGATTAATGCATTTATCATCCATCGTGATCGAGAGAGAGATGGAAATCGATCGATTATCCGTCCTCGCCTAGATAACTTAATTTAATTTAGTATATGTTAAAATATAGAGCAAGAAATTTACATTTAAAATTTTAAATTTCAAGTTAATTTAATTTAATTTGAAGGGTTGGATTTTCGATTTTTTGAGTTTAAAGTTTTGAAATTTGAATGTTGAAAGTCTGCATTGGGAATGTTGAACTTTGAAGTTGTGAATTTTTGGCTTTTCAAAATTGCATTTTGGATTTTGGAATTTAGAATTTTTATTTTCAATTGAGAATTCGAATTTTAATTTTAATTTAGATTTTAAGCTTTAATTTTAAGTTTAATTTAAGTTCAATTGTAATTTTAATTTAAGTTAAAATCAAAATTAACTTAAAATTCTGGATAAAAATAGATTGACAGGTTTTGTTTCAAGGAATTATAAATTATATAGTAATGTGTGTGTGTATGTTTGTATATGTAGATATTTATATTTATATTTAGATGTTTATATATATATTATATTTATCATGTTTTCTATATTTTTATAGAGTTATTTAGTTCATTTCAGTTTAGTTTATTTAATGGAATATATTTTGGATTATATTTGGTAGAATTAGTAAGCGTCCTCGTATATATGGTTTATAGAATTCAAGATATGAAATGATTATATGTAAATACATAAAACATGTAAGCTAGAAGCCATCCTAAGCCGAAAGGCAAGGATTCTTAATAAGTAATAATATAAATAATAAAATAATATGGAACAAGAAATTGATTAATTGCCGTTTTCGTCGATCAGGGCACAACCAGCTTGATGTAATTTAATGTATACATTAAACGGCAGAGGAGGGGTTTATATAATATAGGTTGAAAGTAATTTCACGCTGACGTGTCACCGATCGGTTGCGACACTCCTCTCGCGTAACAACTGCATAAATCTCGCATGATGATAACGCGAATGACCAAATATAGATATACGCGCATCTTTATTCGCACAATAAAAAGTGATGGTCGCGCGATAGAAACGAACGTCTTCACTTACACGCGACAGTCCGGTTAAATTATTTATCGTCGCGTAGTTTCACTATATTTTCCATCTATGCACGCGACATGCACATCCGTCGATCGATGCAACGACGATGTCACGCTCAAGAGAGTTGAATGGAGAAACTTGGAAAAGTTTTCGCGTACGTCAAATGCCAAAAAAGAACCCGCCAACCGGAAAATGCTTCCGAAAGCATTGAATTGAGACGGCAATTAGAGAAACGGTAATTACAACGACATTAATTATACAGTTTGGCTAAATGTAATGTTTCCAAATGTTATTTTCAATCAGCTATGTTCTTTAATGCGACACGATATCTTTCATGTTTTAAGAATTTCTAAGAAATGGTATCTTCTGATTCTAATTAATAAAATTGATATCGCACATACCAGTATTTCAATATTTTCATATCTTTTTATATTTTAGGAATTTATTTAGAGAATATCTCTTAATTGAATTCTAATATTATAATAAAATTCACTTATCAATTTCGCTTCCTTTCACTCTCGTTAATTTCATAATTCTGTTTGATATCTCGAATATATTTTTAGAACTGAATCATATCATAAAAGAGTCGCGTGTGCTCTCTCAATTAAAATCACGGATGATTATATTTAAGAGTGTGATATTAATATTATTTTACACAATAACCGACACTAATTTTCTCGGAAGCATCTTCCTGATAGAATTATAAGAGCGGATGCATAAACAGGTCTTCAAGCCTTAATTGCTTTATAAGAGAGAAGTGGAGAGTGTCACGTTTGTTTATCGCATCTGACATAAATTTTCTCGATATGATAAATTCAAAAAGTCACGTTGCTCTCGATGTTACATACAAGTATCTCTTTCACCAGCTTTTTCGTGTCGAAACAATTTCATCCGTTTTTCATTGACACGAAAACATTTCATGCCCACACGTGCTGTCGATTCTTTTACAACAAATTAAATTTCAATAGAATTATTTAACAATTACGCGTAATTAACTCTCATAATACCAAACAAAAATAAATGATTCTTGTATGTGATACATTTTACAGTAATATTATATTTTTACAATAATAATATGGATACTAATGGAAAACGTAATTTGATTTGAAATCGGATAGTTTCTCTTGTACAATTTCTATTTGTGAGAGAAACGTATGAAAGGTTGAATCAATAATCATTAACTGACGAGCTGCGTACCACTCTGGAAATTGTACTAATATTATGATAATCTCAAAATATATAATTTTTCCAACATTTCTATTGCGTGACACATTTGTAAAGAATATATGAATCATTATAAATTAAATTTTCATAAATTGACAAAGAGACAGAAATAGAAAGAGCGAGAGAGAGAGAGAGAGAGAGAGAAAGAGAAATAGAATAACAACCTTGATTAAATAAATAAAATGTGGAATATTTTACCGGTACGCGATTATCCTGATATAAATAGCGATAAATATCTCGTACGTTGAATACATATATGAACAGGCGTGATATTACGCAGCGTATCCGCTTCGTTTCACGGCCAGACGCGAATACGAACGAGCGACACTGTACTCGAGTATACTGAGATTCGAGAACAGAAATCAAAACAAGCGAGTGAATTGATAGGCCTAATATTAGGCACAATATGCGCCGCGCGTGCATACCTCAAAGGCGATCGACGTTAATGGCCAAACAACGGCGAATTGCGGCGGCCCGTATCGCCCCTGCACCGATCCACGATAATCTGCGTCGAGCTGCAATGTGCATGTGCTGATGCAAGTGTACGGCTCGGGCGAATGCTCGATCGCGCGCGCTCAGGCGGCTGATCTCCGGTATCGAGATTGATCGACTATCGTGCTCGTAATAGCGTACTTGGAAGAGGAATCATATACGTATTCGCGTGAGCTTTCCGTGCTTTCGATCTATAACGAGAGCATTCAACAGGGTCGTCATTCTTCGCAAAGAGGGGAGAAGCTCGAAAAATTTCTCTTTCGCAGGTAAAAAAAAAAAATCGGAAAATTTACAAATTATTAATTATCACATTTTAATATTCAAGATTTTTTTCAAATTTGTATTAACACAACTATATTAATATAATATAAAATTGAAAATGACAGTTGTTTTGATTGGATATTGAATATTTTTTTCCCAACATCTTAGTGATCTTGAAATAAATTTTATTTTTATTCTCTTGTAAAAAATGAGCAAAGCAATTACTTAAATGAAATTTAATAATAAAAGAATTACTTCAAATAATTTGATGAAATGTACTTCCGTCCTTTTGAAACACAGAGTAGCGATCATCAATAATTTGTCGTCAGGGGATGAATTCTCATTAATATATAATAGCGCGTATAAATCTTGCGTAAGGAAAGAAAGTAACGCCGTTGATGCACGTATGCAAGCGCAGCTTTATATTTAGATGCCAACTTTGTACCGGCTTCTCAAGGTAATCCAGTTTTCCGCCTTTTGATCTGATATAATAATCCGATCTTTTTTATGACGTTTTTTACGCGTGTTCGATCGCACTTTCCGGCTTCTGAATCGCCTTCGCAATCACGGTTTACGCGACAAAAAACGAGCTCTTTACCTTCGAGTTTCTTAATATTTTTCGTCTCGCCTTCAAGAAATTAACAGAGATTTTTTTCTTGTTTTTTATACTCATAAAAATTTGATACACATTGACAGAGATGCGTCGACAGCATTCTCTATACCGTGATAGATAAAAGACTTAAGTCAATTAAATTATAGTATATAATTGAGACAGATAGAAATATAAATAAAATGACATAAATGTACATGTGATAAAATGTATATCAAATATAATTTAACAAAAATAAATAAATAATATTTATTGTCTAGTAAATATAAATCGATATTAAGATTTTTTATTTTTTATGAATGTGCTCTTATATTTAAAATTTCTTTATTATGGAACGTTCATATGTTAATTTAAAAAAATCGCTGTAAAATAATATTACTTTTCGCGTCGTGCGCGCTCAAAAAAATTCTCTCGCTTATAATACTTAAAAAAAATAAAATCAATGTATAAATCACCGTTATATGTTTGCGCTCGCAGCTGAAAATTGATCAAAGATTGCGAAATGTTATTTCTAAACCATTTGCATAAATCAGTGCTAAACAGCAAAATAATGTTGTTAATGAGGTGCGCAGCTTGCGCAACCGCATGCAACATCGTGGTCTCGTTTTCCATTTCAAAATTATGACGATAAATCATCACGCAGCATTGTATGCACACATATTTCCCTTCTCCTCTCCCCTGTACAGGTGTGCGGGATTAGTTCGCGCTAATTGCCATCCCTAGGCTTTTCTGCTGTCCAATACGTACGATAACGAGAAGCGCGATCGCCACAATCGACTATTGTGCCCGATTGTGTAAATGCGATCCTCCGGTGTACAATATGCCACCGAGTTATGCCTCTTTAATTAAAAAATCTAGGGCGCGCAATACTTGGTGTGCTCCCCTTAATCATGAAATTGACGGAACGAGTCACGCACCCATTTATGTACACCTTTATTTGCGCTGTGCAACGTCACGAGGGATAAAAACAGGGGAAAAAGAAGTTTCTGTGGGTGAACGCGTGCTTTTTGAAAAAATTGTTCATGAATATGGAAAAAACTGCATAACTAGAATTGATAGCGGGTTTGAGTAAACAAATTTATTTTATATATAGAAGTTGAATTGAAGTGTGATATATTGATTTATATGATTTTCATCAATTGATGCAGTGAAAGAGCAATCTGAAGCTGTTTTATTATCACATGACGAAATCGAAAAATAATATAACGTAAGTATAATACACACTCGTTATATGATCGTCAATTATCTGCAATTATATTATATTACGAAAGAAAATTGTTAGTCGCGTTTCGAATAATCTGTCAGAAAAATAAATATCTCTTCAGAGTAGTTTCGTAATAAAAAAAATACGTTTCATTTACAGTATCATGATCGTATTATAAACTAAAAATTCGGCATCAAGTGTAAAAAGAATAAAATCATTCTTCTGCAATATGTTATTTCCATATTATACCTATCTGTAAAAAAAAAAAAAAAAAAAAAAAAAATGAAAAACAGAGAGAGAGAGAAAGAAATAAAAAATCTTGATATCTTTCAGGATTCGGAAAGTACCGTTCTCCTCCTCTTCCTTGCTCGATCCCTTTATTGCCGGATGATAGAACCAGTTTTAATGTTACATCGTCGCGACATTTTCGTCGTGGAACTTGCGTAAAGCCGGTCTCGCGGAAGTGCACGGGATCGGGATCGCGCGCACTCGCGGAGGAAAGTCACGTATACCTAATGTACGGCGTGGCTTGGAAACCGGTTGGGCGGAAAGTCCGTCGTGACAACCTTGAGCCGCGAATGCACCGCCGCGCCGCGCCGCGCCGCACCGTCATCGTCCTCGTCGTGTGGTGGCCGGGAGGCCGTGCAAATTTTAACATGCAAGTTCACGGTTTCTCTCGATCCGCCGCGCTCGCTTGACTCGTCCGCTTGATTTCTCTCGACGAAGAGCGGATTGTGATTTTAATCGCCGCATTTCCGCGAAATGCGATAGCGACCGGTATCGGTATTGTTACGCTCGATATATCTCCGCTTGCGAATTTTTGCACTTTCTCTTACAAACCGGAGAGTAAAGGAAATGTACCGCGACCATCTTTCCAAAGAAGCATCAGAATTTTATTATATAATCTAAATATCATTATGAAATATATTATAATTATTGTTTTTCTTTGTTTAAAAAATGTGTGTAATAATATTTTTTTTTAATATTTAATATGTAAATGTCAAGATTATACATATATTTGTCCATTCTTTATGATTTTAAAATATTTTATTGCTGTTTTATATATTGCAAATAATAAACTTATAAAAATATATAATAAAATTTTGCATAATAAATGTCATAGAATATAATATAAATTCGTATTCTGATACAAATGTAAAGAATATTAAATTACTAATTAAAATGGGTAACATATAAATTATATATAGCTGCATATAAAGGTAAATTATAAATTATTATTTCCTCTCATAAATTATCACTCTCTTTCTACAATTTTCAAATTTCAATGGAATGTCAATCATATATTTCTGTTTTGGCAATTGACCAGTTTTCGTACAAATTTTAGTGGTTATCTTGTTCAATTTTAAAGTCGGTATTTTCGTCTAAATTTTCGAAGCCCATATTTTCGTAAAACCATTATCAACATATCCTTGAAGCTAAATGAAGCTAATACAATCTAAATGAAGCTAATACGAAATTAAAATTTCGAAAGGATAATTTCAGTTCAAGGGCTTGAACGATAATGCAGCTGTCTAATCAGCTAACACATGTCGTCGCGTAAACTCGATTCATATATCTACTACCATGATAAAAATATCCGTGTCATTTATTAAAACGCGTTAAAAGTAATTATTTGATAGGGAAGCTCAAATTTGCATAATTATTCTATTTACATAATTGAGCTATTAAGTATTTGATTATCTGACTTTAACCAACACGTTTTCCCGTCGTGTATTTTAACTGTAAACGCGGTTATGACAAAAAAATCGATTCGGAAATTAATGGCAAAATTAATGGAATTAAAATTCTTATCTTCCGCATATTTCATCCTACCTTCTTTTTACTCGGTTTTCGACAAATATGTATTTTTTTCTTTTTTAGGATAATGCGCATCTTTCATCACTTAGAAATTATATCTATGCCATATCTACACGATATTAGTTGCACAAGATATGACTTGACAACTGGACTAATGTCTACAACTTCTGTCAAAGGGAAGTTCCACTAAAGTTTCGAGAGAAAGAGAGAGAGAGAAAGAAAGAGAAAGGGGGGGGGGGAATAGGAGAGACTATTAATGTAAGAATCAATTTTATATAAATATTTCATGCACCTTTATCGCTGTTTCTTGAGGCCTCTTCTTTTGGTATAAAAAAAATATATGTACATTGAGTTTTCTAAAAAAATTGACGTAAAACATTGATATAAATTTTTTTCGGAGATTTTAATCCTTCAGAGTTCTCAGGAAAAATTTCGAAGCTTTTCCTTTGTTCATTTTTTCTCGCAATTTTTATCACCATTCTCAAAGTCTCGTTTTTGTAAAAAGAGTATGTACATTAACAGTGTTCTCAAAAAGTAAGTAAAACGTTGATATGAATTTTTTTTCTCAGGAATTTTAATCATTCAGAGCTCTCAAAAAGATTCTCAAAGTTTTTCCTTTATGTTCATTTAAAATTTTTAGAAATAGTTTGCGATAATAAATTGAAAAAATAATTCGTAAAGTTTCATAATTTTAATTACTTTTTCGGTAGTTTAGCAGCGTTTGAACAAAGTTACTTTATCATGTGCAAAAGTGAACAGCGCAAATTACCTTGCACTTATCTCACAGTCACAAGAGAAAAAGAACAGTCAAAGATTACATTATTTACTTATCATAAATATTTCTGCCGATAAGATCACTTATAAGTTAGTTAATAACAGAAATAGTTGTTAACAAAATGTATGATACAATTGTGTTAAAACTATGATAAAATCATACACAACTCGTACAACTTCTTAAATCATGTCAGACATTTTAAATTTCGAAATTCGCGATGCATTCGAGAATCAATAAATTCGAGTATTTATACACTCACAAAAATAACATGCAATATTTTATAAAAATATATACAGCTTAATTATATTTGTTGAAAACAGAGATGTATCACGTAGCGTGCCGTGTATTAAATTTCCTATTCACTACAACCTATTCCTATTACCTACTGCAATCGCAAATTTAATTTCAATGTAATTAGCAATGACCCCAATAAATTTGCTTTGTTCGCAATTTATTTTTAATTTTAATTTGCAAAAATGCAAGTTCATCTTAACATAAATTCTCTCTCGTCATGACGTATAATAATATATCGAAGTGTTTCTCGAGATAAAATTTCCACCGAGTATTAAATCTTCCTTTTTTATTTTTTAATTATTGCAACGAATATTTTCATCGTATTTTAAAATCCAGTTACTCGCATGTGTTCTGTATCTATTCAAAATCTTAATTTTTATATTAATAGAAAACTCGCTTCGGCAGAATTCTATTACGTACAAGACGCGACGTAAAGATAGTAATTTGTCCACTTGTAATTATTTTTTCGGCATAAGATACAAAAATCGAAGGTGTTCGTTTTAAGAGACAACGGAAAACTGATTTTAGTTTTTGACAGATCTTCTTTCGAAAAGCTGAATAGATTGAAGTCTCATAAAAATATTAATCAATAAAAAAATGCGTTCCAATATTTTTGGAAGAAGGAATAAAACTGAAAGGTTGCAAAAAAAAAAAAAAAAAAAAAAAAACATGACGTAACAAACGTTCATAGCTGGTCACAGGTCGAAAGTTCGGAAAGAAGAAAAAAAAATAAACAAAATGTCAGAATCTGAACAATAGCGGAACTAACAAGAGTCATTAAGGTTTCAACATAACGAGTAGCAATTTTTCTGACAGTTTCTATTTTTTAGACTAGTAATCTATCTCTGAAAAATAGAATTCTGAAATTTTATAACTTTTTTATCAATTATTTCTTTTATTAAATGATTAATAAGAGAAGTTAATAGAATTTCAGAATTTCATCTTTTACACAAGAAGATTGATTCAAAAAAATGGAAAAGAGCGGTCAGAAACCGCTCGATACTTTTAATGTTAATTTGACAAAATAAATATCCTCTCCAAGATATACGTTGCACGTAACAATTCACGACAGAGCCACAAACAACAGCGTTACATTCTTTCAATCTGCGTTCTCACCAATCGACCTTCCCCGAAGAGTGAGTTAAATAACGTTTAAAACGTCACGCGTTCATGAACGGTTATAAAGAATTAATTCGCGGTCGCGAAAATGCGAATTCATAATGACGGAGGCGAATCTCGACGCATTTGCGGAGGCACGAACGGCGAAACGAAACATCAGCGGGGCGATGGGGGACAAAGTATAATTGTTCTTTGTTTCCCCTAAAACCCACTCGACCGCAACGGCAATTTTTAGCGGCACGATATTTACGTACAATAATGTGCACATTTTTATGCGACGATCCCATTTCCCTTCCTTTTCCGGTTTTGTTCGCGCAGATAACGATTTCCTTTGTGCGGTATCGCAAGGTATTCGTGGTGAATTTACGACTTCTCGAATCCCGCGGGACGAAGAGAAATATCTTTTGTACAGTCGCATCGATCTTAATATATGTCTCTTTGAATACGAAAATACCGTAATTTTATTCGGATATTCGCGCACAGTGATTTCAGCGAATGTTTCACAATAGGAAAACGCAACATAATATAACGGTGGCACACGCAATCGAATTCTTTTTTTTTTTTTTTTATTAAATTTTCCGCTTATCAATAACTCTTGTAGATACAATGTAATATGTTTAAGAATATGCTTAAACGAACTCATCTTTTATTATATCATTGAAATATATAGAAAATTACTCTCATGCATATACAATTTTATTTTCACGGAGTTTCATCAAATCGCGTATTGTATGTTAAGTCATCGAATTTCACGATGATTAAAATATGCGTGAAGAAAAGACACAATTCTTTATTACAACAGCATACTTTTTCTCAGCTCGATGGTTATAATCAATATTAGCATAATCATTATTTCTATAAATATCTATCGAGCTGTTAGGTCAAGGAATTAGTAAAATAACGTCAAAAAGCTCGTATGCGCCTATATGTGTTCAATTATATATCATATATATATATTTGTTTATTTCAAAAAAGTCGTTAGAATGATCGTTTAGATCATAGTTATTTCTATATTAGCAGTTGATTCCATTATAAGCTATACGCATACTTTTGTTTGTGGAAAGAACTACAAAGTTAATAAAAAAAAATAATTTTCAACGTATTAAAAGTTTGTATTTTATAATCGGCAACCGACTATGATAAAAAAGGATCACTCAAAAAAATATTTTGCTAATGTAGATAGATTTCTAGATGTCTCAATTAAAATTTACCGCTACTTTTTGTATCTGTTAGAATATTCTTTGTCACGTATAGAATTTATAGCAACAATATTCTGGCAGTACCTCTAAAAAATTTAGATCCCATTGCCAAATATTAATCACAAATATAATTGTCCTTGAAAATTATAAGCCTTAAAGATAGGCATCACAGAAAAATTTTCTTTCTAAATTACACTAATAGTATAGATATGTGTATATAACGAGGGGTTGGTCACTGAGGTAATTTTTGTACAAGGGCTAGATAATTCAGCGGCAATCCCAGCAAAATTTTGGATAATCCAAGGTTATTTTTGATAAATCTAAATAATCTTTAGCGTTAAAATAATTTAAAGTAAAATTTCTTTTTCAAAATTTATTTTTAATTTGAGATACTTAGGTAATCTTAAGTAATCCGAAGTATAATTTAAGGGTAATCCGTATCAAAGGGTAATTTTTGTACATTATAACTGTTAGTGACCAACCCCTCGGTATATAAATTCTGTCTGTGTCATTTAAATTGATTAAGTACAAAATATATGTAGTATTTGCTAATAATTTATCAGTTTCAGTTAATTTTTTACACCTAAAAAATTTTTGTTGAAGTTGCAAGATCATTTTTTGAGTGGATGACAAGTCGAAATAAATGTTTTAAATTAAACACTTTTCTCCCACGAATATATATTTGTTTTGCAAAATTTTGTGGACCTAGCATAAATTTTTCGCAATTTGTTTTTATTTTCAATTAATATCTATATCACAAGTGAATATTACACCACGACAGTAACGTTCTACGCGCAATATTATTACATCCTGACTATCGATTGCGGCGCCATTGTATCTTTACGACGTACCCTCCCTCGCTAAAGAGGCACTTTGACCGGTCGCTCACCCCTACCCACCCCTGTAAATACGCTTCTGTCGTCCCTTGTGAATTAGCGCTCGTGTAACCAAAGAGAAACCGTCGCTCTCGCGAGACTCAATCCCCAGGGATATAATTCTTCCAGACAAATCGGGAAATCTTGGCAGAAACAGAGATTTACAGATATTCCTCAAATAATTTTATCATAATATTTTAGATATGAAAAAATTTGTAACAAAATTATATTTCATAAAGAACTATTTCTATCCTATACTTTTATCATAGTTAAATCTTTTACATTTTATTATCAATACTTTATATTTCTTAACAATTTATTTCTTTATAATTATAAATGTAAACTTTGCAATATTATTATAATTATAATTTATAATTATAAATGTATGCTTTTCTTATTTTTAAAAAATTTGATTAAAATAAAATAATTATTTTTTATTAATATATTATAGATAATTTTCATACATCGCTTTAAGCTTTATTACCCCCTTTTGTACAATTTGAAAAGAAATAAACATCTTTACAGATAATATCATCAATTTTTTAAAATATAATATACAGATCGATTGAAAAATTCGATTCGCGTCAAGTGCTCGCAAAGTAGCACTCGTCTCAAGCGCGGTCGAGAACTTTTATATCTCATCGACAGGGTCTCCTTCGAGAGACTTATCCATTTTTTGTGTCGCTCGATCGCGATCACGGGATAACACACGGTCACATATACTTTTAGGTCTCTCGACAGCAACGTCGGGAACGCCTATCCCAGTAATGAATGCATCTACAGAATTATTAAGATAAGGACAAGTTCTGCTGAAAGTTATTTTGCATGAAATATATATATTAGCTGATATAAGTTTTCAAAAATATATCGTAGAATAAAAATAAGAATTTCAACATATATAAATAATTATAAATATTTAAATTCTTATTATTAAATCTAGTGAGCAAGATTTTTACAAATTTCGCTGTTTAATTCTTTAACGTATTCATTTTTTTATTTTATAGTAAGTGATAAAAATAAAAAAAAAAATATCTGTGAAAATATTCTCAATTTAGTCAGATGCAAAATCTTCTGGTGATTCTAACAGGATGCAGCGGTAAGATAAGTTGCTCCAATTTTACTTTCGACTACTGACACAGTCGCTCCGACCAAAGAAAACTGTTCGAACTTTCACGATGGGATGGTACGCGACGGGCATGCTAATGTTAGATCCACGTCTTCTTCAACCGAACTCCACGTAGCGGCTTCAACCAAATGTGACAACTCAAAACTTAATCAAGATTCACTTTCATTATAATTAATTCTATAAATTGAAAGATTAAACGAGGCAACGGTATTAATTTTTTCAATATTCAGCTAGAGTTTTTTTATCTATTTTTTATCTTATTGCATCATTTTCTGATAAACGTAATAACAAAATTAGCGTTTATAATAACAATTAGCGTTTAACAAATTAAAAACTTCTTTTTTAAGTTTTAAATTTGGTAAATCAAAAGTGGAATGAAAAAAATTAGTTTTGTTCCGTTACTTGAACTGTGTATTTATCTACATGCTGAAAATTAATGACAAAAGATTAATAATAACTGTTAAAATAAATTGGATAAAGAAACTTTTACATTTTCGAAGATATGAAGTGACGTGATGACAAAACTTAATTTTTTAATTAATTTTATGATAGTTTAAAGCAACAGACTGTTAACTCGAGATTTGATTATTTAAATATTTGACATTAACATTAGAAAGCTATGATAAACAGCCGCAGTTAAAACGATAAAGTGAAAACGCGGAACGACACATTCTACGATGGAAATTCAAACGTAATTAAACATTCGAAGATACATGTTTCTTACGAGCTTAAAGTTGATGAATTATCTATAATTAAGTTGGGTGAACATAATTCAAATGTTTCATATCGTAATATATCGAATTATTTCTTTGATCGTCCGTGAGAACATCGCGATATTATAAGAAAAAGATTGCAATTATACTTAAGCGTGCGATCGAGTGATTAAGAGGGATTATCCGAGAGAGACAGCCAGATGATTGAGCACAAAAACCACGAAGCCATTAACTACAGCTGATGATGCAACGACATCAACCTCGATCATCTTTGATCGATCGTGACGCAATCTTTGCATCAGTCTGCATTCTTTAAAGTAACAAATTTATTGACTTTAGGTTTTCAAAATTTTTCTGCGGTTCGACAATTATTCGTCTCTTAAAAATTTGCGATAAATGACATCAATATTAAATTATTATACACCTATTTATTAATTATTATACATGTAATAAAAAAATATAATTAAAACTCGTTAATAATTGCGATTAAAAAGAATTACATTGTGAGAAGAATCGAGCTATTTCATTACTAAAATTTCGACATTACAATTACAAAGAATGGAGTTTTAAATTCGTGTCAATTGGATTCTTGGACAGCTCTGAATCCGCAGTCTGATTTCGTAATCCCCCATCGCTCGCGATCGCTCAATTTCCTTTCGAAATTCGATCCATCCAGCAGACGGCATATATTTATACTCTCTTTAGAAGACAACGATGTCCTTGGTAGAAGAGTGAACGATCATTACGTGCATGTGCAACTTCCAATCGGAATACCGGTAAGAGCTTTCACCTTACGATTCGTCCTAGTCATGAGCTCTCTCACAAGGTCGTTTCGAGGATGTCGTACGACCTCTGCGTCATTCTCATAACTGGAATATGCATGTAGCTTATGCACACGTAAGTACCCTTCGGCTAGGTAAGACGGATAAATATTTAACCTTAGACGAGGGCGACGGGTTATAGCTTCGTTCTGCCGTCGTATGTTTCCTTTTAACTTCGACGGAACAACATGTTCGGTCTCTCGAATGTTTGATAAACATCTAATTCTAGGACAAGATGTATATTAAAACTTTCCACTAACAACGTGGAAAGTTGATGCAAGTGTTGTCGGAAAGTGTATCGCGTGTTTAAAATTATACTTATTTATTTCACTTAATCAAATTATTTAATTAATTTATATCATTTGTATAAATTTTAGAAAATATTTAAAAACATTGGGGGAAAGAGCTCAAAATATATATATTTAATATCGTATAAATTAACGATATTAAATTTTTATCGTCAAATTAAAGTCCGTCAGTTTTTAATATCGTCAAATTAAAGTCTGTTAGCGGGATGACAATTTTCGTGCAAAGTGTACATATTTTATCAGAACTGCAACTTATGGAAGTCGGCCAAATAGCTCTGTGTACAATTTTGCAGTTGTGTCGACTCCGCATAAATTTAAGATTGGCGCAAGGAGGACGATCGATCCGAGGCCGATTTTGGCAGCAGACTATATGTTATGATTATCGCGGCATCGGCTCGGGTGCAGGTGTTAAGGCTTATCGACCGCTATTGCGATCACAAAGAGAGACAGAGAGAGAGAGAGAGAGAGAGAGAGAGAGATCTGACCACCCTCCGTGGATTATGTCATTGCCGGCGTTCGCCAACGTGTTCGTCTCGTAATCGACATCTCGATATCGCGTCACGTGCGTAAAGTCCTCTTATCGTGAACTGTACGATTCTTTCGTGAATCCGCGATGTGAACTCGCATTCGATTAGTTTAGAACAAGACTCTTTCACACGACGATCTCTCCGAGGTCTGAACCCGGCTTGATTCCGAGATCCGATTCAGACTTAGCTTAAATCTCTCCATGATCCTCCGAGGATGAAACCGCAGGCAGAATTTATTCCCCCCCCCCCCCCCGGGTTCTTAGAATCTGAACCGTAGTATTTCCGATAAATACCGGACACGACGAAATGTAAAGATGCGATATAAAGATATATGTGTTCGACATTACACCGTTACATCTTTTTGCTTACGGATGTTATTTATTGCATCCATCGACATTAACGATACTGAATGTTGACGGGTAAATTTTATGTACAACACTTGAAAACAAGTGTTTATCGGGTACTTTGCTACTATTCATACAGTTGTGGCGATCGTTTATTAAAGCTATTATCGTTCATTGCGCGCGACACTCGTAGAGTAGTGAAGGGTTAATTAGGAATCCGCGATTTATGTGTCTGTCATTCCAACGAGTCAACGCTCTCGTCCTCATTTCATCGCCTCGATTTGCTGCTCTTCTTTCGCGATATGCAATCACACGTTTCTATAAAAAAAAAAAAAAAAAAAAAAAAGACGGAAGAGGAAACAATGCACGTTCCATCATTCTGCATTTTTATAAATTCGCGGACACGTCTAGAATATTTTATTCATGAGAATAATTAGAAAAAATTCCTCGCCTCCAGTATAACAGTTTTATATATATGTTACATCGTCACATAACAGATATAGACACAGTAATATAATACACTCAAAAAAATGATTTTGTAACTTCAACAAAAATTTTCTAGCTGTAAAAAATTAACTGAAACAGATAAATTATTAGCAAATACTGTGATACTGCATATATTTTGCATTTAATCAATTTAAATGTCAGAAACAGAATTTATATCTGTACAATTAGTGTAATTTAGACAGAAAATTATTCTGTGATGCCTATCTTTAAGGCTTATAATTATCAAGAACAATTATATTTGTGATTAATATTTGGCAATGGCATCTAAAGTTTCTAGAGATATTGCTGCAATATTGCTGCTATAAATTCTATACGTGACAAACGATATTCTAACAGATACAAAAAGTAGCGATAAATTTTAATTGAGACATCTAGAAATCTATCTACATTAAAGCAAAATATTTTTTTGAGTGTATAGGCCGAGAAATTACTTTATAGAAAATGAAAAAAATTTTTAAAGAATATGAAATACTTTATTAATTTGTATTCAGCCATTCAAGAAAATTTTATATCATTATGATCTCTCGTTATTTAATTTCGTCCTCCCGAAAGAAAGAGAGTGTAGTTTACATTCGAAACAACATCGTCGTGTTTTGAAACAACATCGTAGTATTTTGAAGCGATCGAAGCAGCTTGGCACGAGCGCGATGTTGAATCCGATCGGCAAACAATCTTTTTCCCTCCCCCCCTTTTTCCGCTCGGAAAAATCGATCCGGTGCAACGCTCGTTTGGACGGTGGCCAGCGGCTCTGCACGGAATGCAATTAAATTTTGGACGCTCATTGCCGAGAATAAGGTCGGGACGAATGAACGTCGGCTAGAACGTCGGAACGGACCGATCGATTTCCTGCTTTGCGACTGTTAGCGGTCGCCCTGTCTGAGCATCATGTGTTGTGTGCGAACAGAGCCACCCGGTGCCCTGGCTCTTCTGTAAAGACGCGCCCTATCAAACACATATACGTATGTATTGTACATACAAACACATACACGCGAGTCTATCCAATTTTTTTTTCGCTCAAACATAGGATTATTTTAATCATGTTGTTGTTAGCTTTAATTAATGAATGATCGCTTTACCGATTCATTACTTTCAATCTGTTAAACTAAAAAATATATCTTGAAATATCCTTAAGCATTATACCACACATCCTTATTAAATCTATATTTCCCTGTATTTGATACTATGGTTTATATAGTAATATATTATATTTCGTCTTAGTTTAAATTTATATAATTAAATTTTAAATATATGTAATTAAATGTATATAATTAATATCTAATTAAATTTTCTATCTCTAACAAATTAGCACATTAATTAGCCCATTCGCAAGCGCTACGTTTGCAAGAACTGTTATTGCTGATCCTGATCTCGCGAAGAAAATCAGAGAGCGTCCGATTTTGCCACATCAGCGTGCATTTTGATAAATACAATTATTTAATTGCGCGCGATTTTCTCTTTTTTTCTCTTTTGCAATTTATCAATATGGATTTCACGGATCTCATGAGAAACGTAGCGTTAATATAGCTCCGCGTTTAATTTTCCGTTTAAATTAACGATGACGAGACGCGGAAATATATAATTAACATACTCCCGGGACGCGACTCATCATCATAAACGAAAAATAGAAATAAAAGGAAATAAAACCATCACCATAGCTTTCGATGCGACAATGCAAGCGATGATGCATTTCGCCGTGACGAATAAATAATGATGTAATATTGCGATATCGCCGCAATATGCGGAGGCCGGACAACAATACGATTGTATAACACTGTGTGTAAATAGCAATAAAGTACAATGACTGCATCGTGTATTCCCAATCTGGAAAAAGCTAACAAATTGCGATTGATATTTGATTTTCCAAAAATTAAAAAAAAGGACTATTTTAAATTTCATTGATCGTTAAAAGTACATTTAAACAGTTTTTCTTTCAATCAAAAACTTTTAATTATCAAAAATTAATATATTAATATATTAACAGAAATTTTATTAAATATATCAATATCCGCGTTAGAACATTAATTTGATTAATGGCTAACTAAATTTTTTATCATGCGGTTCTGCTACTAAATTTTTCCAAGTTTAATTATTACGTGTAATACTCGTGAATTACTTTGTAAATTGAATCACTGATTAAAGCAATAACAAGATTTTATCAAAGATCAATAGAAACATTTACGTTTTACACTTTCATATTCTGTTTCATTAATTATCGCAGTAAGATTTCGTATAAGATTTAATATTTAAATTCATAATTATCGTGTATATTATATTTCCTTCTATTTTTTTAATAAAATATATTACTATAAATTTATCTTATATATATAATATTATAATATGCGATACATTTTAAAATATTATTCATTGAAATAGTCGCTGCTACCAACTGATTCTTCTCGGTAAGATTTCACTTGTTATATTGATTAACTGAAATCATTGCTTATCAATGCTAATACATTGATTTTATTTAAGAGATTAATTAAACGAGAAATTACAATCTATCAAAGCACTATAAGGAATATACAAATATTTGAGTAGCTAATCACGAGCTAAACGCAACAACATATTGATTATGTAAACATTAAATATCGCATCGTAATTCAATAATTATACAGCTCAGTAAGTATCAATTCGGATCAGTTCAATGTGCCGAACACGCGTCAAGATAAGAGAGAGCGAGAGAAAGATTTCAGAATTTATATTAAGTACTCATATTTCGCGAAATTATCACAATCACGATAACTATTTTATGAATGAAAAAACGAAATGTACTTGATAAGCAGATAACTGACAGAAACAGCTGTAAAAATACGAATACGTTTCTCGATTATCATTCCACAATCGGCATATCCTAACCGATGTAAAAAACGATATATTCATTTAAAAATCACGGATTTCGATGTCTATTAATTCTGTCTGGAAAATTCTACACGTTAAAGACTATTAAAATATATCCTTTGACATGTGATACGATAAAATAAAATAAAATTTAAAAAAGTGAAAATAACACATTAAAAATATATTTCTAAAAACATATTTTAATCTTGACAAGACGGATAAAATGTTAAAAAATGCTGGAAATATTCTGTTTCTTTTGTTAACGAGAATATTTAACATAAATTTGGGGTATTTTCGACAATTTTAATCTTTAATCGCGGGTGTGTCGTTTAAAGACATTTTGTGACAGCTTTGACACGTGTATAATTTATTAAATTTATCTTTAGCCTTTTTCGTGCGCACTAATAAAATATTAATTTCTCCCCATTACTCTTCCGCTCCTCGTCCTTTCTAAAATTAATTTCTTTAAATATATCATATATTTTTTATATTATACGTTATATGTCACGAGAGAGAGTTCGTTTCATTTGCAACGAGTTTTTGTCCTTAACATTAAATTGCTTGACGAGTAAGCAAAATTTCTGATAAAGTTTAAATTTCCGTTGAGATCAAATCGACATTTAGAATTAATGGGAAAACAAAGTTTCCTTTATCCCTATACATCTTTAATCACTTCTTAATTTAGAGAGGTCCCTTTCTATAAAATGTAAAACATCCTTAAGTAATCAGGATTTTAAAATACTTCGTCAAACTCGACTTTGAGAATCTCAGGGTTTCTTAAGCCCTCTTATTATCAACAAAAAAATTGACACATATCCAAGAATCTCCTCAAAATATTTTTCAATAAATTTAACAATAAAACAAAAAGCTGAAAAGGATGCTATACATAATCAAGAGCTAACAATATAGAACGAAAAATAAAAGAAAAAAAAATTACAAATATCATCCATAAAACTGCTGATATTCTCTCGGCTGTGAGGATATTTCCAGGCGCAAATATTGATAACGTATAGATATAAAAATCAACATAAACTTAATCAACCGTCACTCGAGGCGGAAACACTCGAAAAGAGACCGACTCTCTCTTTCTCTCTATCGCGGACGTTCCCTTTCGCGCTATCGCAAACTAGATCCCGACAAGCGTTGACCGAGTGGCGAACGAACGCGTGCATAACACGTCGCACTGGGTGCACGCGATTGACAACACGCGGCCGGTGTCGCGTACAGAAATAGATTCGACCGGTATATACAGAGTGTCCCCCGTGCAAAAGAGGCGCACGCCACAGCGCGCACACTTCGTGTTCTATTTCGTAGATTGGTTGAACTTTCTTCAAACTACTTTGAAGTTATTTCCTCCAAAGTTTGGAAGCTATTCTCCCAAAATTAGATCGTCAATTTCCCGTCAAGATATAAAAAACATTAAATATATCAAATTAAACCAGCAAAACGACTTTTTAATACGCGCAGTAAGATTGAAGTTGACTCTAAATTTAATGACTCAAATATGACACAAGTGTTCTAGCTTTCTTCTTATTTCTACTACTTATCTTTATTTTTCATTAATTTTTTTCTAATTTTAATATATTTATCGTGCATATTATGCGTAACATACATGTGTTGTACAAAGAGCCACATGTTAAATTATCATTTTTTATAAAAATTATTCTAGGTCATATGTGAAATCTGATGGTTTCAGCTGTTTGAATTCTATGCGCGACTATAATATACTCTAGGGGGTCCGCTTATAGATCTCAGTTATAGATAATTGCGTTTGAATTATTTCTCTGTCGTCAAAGAAAACTGATCCATGCCAACTTGACATGTATCCGTTGTGCAAACAGTTCACTAACTGTATCGCGGCGTGATATCTAAATGGAATTACATGATATCTGCAAAACTTTCCACTTTGTGCATAAACCAGAAATCAGGATAGAACAATAGAATCGAACATCTTACGATTATTAGATTTAAACTTACATACGGTTTACATCACTCGGAATTTTATTTACCTACGTGAAGGATGCACTTGATATTGTGTGTGTGTGTGTGTGTATGTGTGTGTGTGTGTACAGCAGTTTTATATCATATATAAAAATTATATTTAAATATATGCGTAGAATACGCGATTCTATTTTTCTATAACTTATTATTCACTCAAAAAAATATTTTGCTAATGTAGATAGATTTCTAGATGTCTCAAATAAAATTTATCATTACTTTTTGTATCTGTTAGAATATTCTTTGTCACGTATAGAATTTATAGCAGCAATATTCTAGCAATACCTCTAAAAAATTTAGATCCCATTGCCAAATATTAATCACAAATATAATTGTCCTTGACAATTATAAACCTTAAAGATAGGAATCACAGAAAAATTTTCTATCTAAATTACACTAATAGTACAGATATAAATTCTGTCTCTGTCATTTAAATTGATAAGTGCAAAATATATGCAGGATCACAGTTTTTGCTAATAATTTATCTGTTTCAGTTAATTTTTTACATCTAGAAAATTTTTGTTGAAATTGCAAGACTATTTTTTTGAGTGTTAGGTATATTAAAAAGATACTGAATTCAAATCAAATACTGAATTTGTTTTGTAAATAAATAGATCGATATTTTATTTAATTTCTTTAATTTAGAATCGATATTTTATGCAAACGACAACAGTTATATCTTAGATGAGACAATTTTTCTCTTATGGAGAAAAATTCAATTTACCATAAGTTTCAGATGACGAAGTAACGTGAGTTTATATTGAAATGAATTTACCGATAGTATGTTTGTGTCAGAAAGCACTTTTCATTCCATATAATTCATCTTTACTAATATTGAATTTCAGATCTCCACATTTAATGACATCAATTTGCGATATCCAGACGAACACACATTCGAGATTGTGAGAGAGAATTCGTTGAAATTTCCATCGTGGAAAAGTCGAATTGAAATTCATCAAAGAGATGAAAGAAAAAGAATGCGGGATAATTCTAGAACATCATATCCGGAGGATATCGCAGAATACTGTCGACGTCTTTCGCCGTGAATTCTACTTTGATGAATTTAACGTCCATTCTTGTTCAACGAAAACTTGATAATGCTTTTATCGCTCCACTGTGTAATAAAAAGCAAAACCCATCGGGAAAAAATGTGTGTACTTAATTAAAGTGATGGCTCTGGTTACTTCCGCCTCTCGCGTTTCAGCTTTTATCAGTAACATTTTATAACCGGCGGTATATGTATTATCGCGAGAATACAATTTCAAAGTTGCAACCATCAATTCGTATTTTTTTTTTTTTTTTTTTTTTCGTACTTGCAACGAGCATGACACGTTATTATATCATTAAATATTATTAATATCAAGAGATTATTGTACATAGTCTCATTCGCATAACGGTTTCGATTACTCCATCTAATTGTACGTTATTTTAAAGAAACAGTTTCATAACGGGGTTTGACTTTTTTAAACGTCCAATATAAGCATTGTTGCCTTTCATAAAGAATAAACGCGTCTACTAAATTGCGATCGCGCGTCGGGAAAAGTGTGGGTGGTGATCTCGTATCTCGTGAACGGATAGACGAAGATACGTTACGTTAGCGGAAACCGGAAGTGGACGAAATTCCGTCGCAATCGAGTGGAGCAAAATTTTCCTCTCTTTACAACGAAATTACATTGAATATATTTAGCTATATTTCGTTATATTGTCCCAATATAACGAAACTCTGACAGGACGTGGTCTTTGTCGCAAACGGAATTAATCTTATAAATCGCCATTGTTTACGCGAATTGCTGTCTTGAAAATTTTCTCGCTGAGAAAAGAAGGAACAAATTTTATTAGAAATTCTTGCTGCACGAGAAGATTTATTATCGGTGATTGAAGGTTTAACAACTTAACGAATCAACTTGAATAAATCGCGAAATATAATTGAAATTACGTGTCGTAACTAAAATCAATCAATTCGATTTTTTGCTTAATTTATGTGATGATAATAAGCCGTCATTATATCATCTATCGTGTTTTCCAAAGTTAAAAACGCAAATATTTCAATTGATAAATGTTTCACAAGCTGATATGAAGAGGCTTACTCCCTAACGAATATAAATGTTGCATCATGTATGGAAAGTCCATCAATTCGCGAAAAGAGAGAGATGAAACATTTTATATTTTATAAAAATTCGATAGCAAATTTGATTGTCACAATAACGTAAGATTTAATTTTTCTTAATATTAAAAGAAACTTATGACGTATATCGTATATTAATATCCATTCGTTTTATTTATTTGTAAATTAGTTGCCATTTACGCTTCAATCTATTTATCTTCGTATCATTCAGTGACACGCGAGATTCATTATTCAATTTGTATAACGCAAAATATATATACATGAAGACCTTGTGAGATACACTTTTCTCGAGATGCGAGAGAATATTCTAATAATCGAATACGCAGATTTTCCTATCAATGTCGTTCCTATCATCGTGATTAATTGAATTGTTTACAACCGTTTGTCATAAAAGCACAATTTAAGAGCCATAAAAGCGGACGTCGGTCAAAACATCAACAGGAATATATCGAAACGATTGGCAAGAATCGAATCATATTTGCAATAAACGTGCAATGTATAATTGTCGCTCTGGAAGATAGACTCATCGGGAGTGCGAAATACATAGGTAAGATAGTCACTCAACAGTGATCCCCTCAACCGCGCATCCTCCCAAAATGATCTCTCCGGCGCCTCCACCTTCGTCTTTTCCTCCGCCTTCCGTTGCCTCTGGTCGAACAGCAAACCGGTGGCCGCGACGCACCACCCGAAATCCTTCGCGGAAAATCCGTCGCGCGAAATTCCGCTCGCCAAGTCACGAAGAACGACGCGGCGCGGATTCGCGCATCTCGCCGGGACGGCGTTTTTCTTCTCTCTCCCTCGAAGTTTGCTCACGAACGACACACGATGCGAACGAAGGAGGACCGCGGGTCCTCTCTCGCTAATTCATAAGATATTACCGGTTCGAGGCGGGAGAGGATATCCCCGGTGCATAACGAGTTTTTTTCGGCTCGCCCCGCCGGGAGGACAGGGTTGCGGAACGGGAGAGAGAAGGAGAGAAAGATACGTTTATTGCGAGTGTATGTCGAGAGTGCAGCGGGGAACGAGAACGAGAACGTGACGCGACAAACGAGAGAGAGGAGTCTGATAATTCGATACTATTTGACCGGACGAAAACGGTTACGTTTCGCGCGTCATGTCCGCGTCGCGGGGAGAGAGACATGGAAAGAATGAACGTAAGGAAGAAGGGTGAGTGCGCGCGATGCGGAAAGGACCTCTCCGTAGATACTAATGCGCTGCTCGAGTGACAGCATCCGACTGAAGTTGACCGAAGCACTGAAGTTGGCGATTGGCGCGGACGCGTGAGCGCGTCACCAGTGGCGACACGCAGCGGTCGTTTTGGTAACTATGAAACGTCATTCGTGTCAATAAGAAGATAACTTGTATTTTACCGACTTATATAATGAAGATCGTGTGTTTATCGACACTTAAATATTATGTTTGCAGAGTTCTCAGAAAAAGGACAGTAAATGTTAGTGGTTCTCTTAGTCCATGTTGACCGCATTTTTTTGCACGTAGCAAGAAAATTGGAGAAATTTTTAAGAGAAAAAAAGTTGTAGTAAATGATATATTGGAAAACAAATTGCGGTTCTCTCTCTAAAGCAAAAAGGTCAAATCCGGTAATATATATTTAAATCCGCAATCAATATAAAAGACTAGAACGTACTGTATCCGTGTATTACGCTTATACAGGTTCATTCGTTTCAGCTGCATTTTCCGCATCGAAAAGCAGAAAAGATTGAGTAACGACTCTCCTTCGAAGGGAGGAGGAGAAAACTAGCAAAGTGGAAAGAAGGTACAACCGAACCACGTGACACAGTGTGTATCGTGCTGCGTCTACGCCAGGCGACCAGGCGCGCCTGGCACGAGCCGCAATACGGCTCCACTGACGTTTCGCCGACCTCTCGCTTTCGGGTGACCGTTAGTAGGCCACGATCATCGCTGGTCGGCGCGATGAACGTCGTCGTCGTGGTCGCACGCCGGCAACGCGACATCCGCGTCCTCGAGACGGCCCGCGACTCCGAGTCGCGATATCCGTTGCCATTTCAGCGTCGAGATTGAAAGCTGGCACGAGCGTCATATCGAGCACGAGGTGAGAGAAAGAGAAAGAGAGAGAGAGAGAGAGAGAGAGATATGAATTCTTTATTCCCTCTGCATTCGGTGGACGTGATAAAGAGCGAAGGAAAGAGGAGAAGAGAGAGAGAGAGAGGGAGAAAGACAATATCTCATCACCCATCGTTTCCCCTTCCTCTTCGAGAAATCCGTGTGCAGTCAATGTTTATCGCCGCGTAATCGCTGTCAAACGGAACGAGAAGCGGAATTTACGCGTCCGCTGACGATGCAGCCTCAAGCGCGCGACTTTGTCTTTTCTTTTTTTTCCTCTCATCACAAACGGACGGATCCCCCGCTTCTTTCGCGTATGCATTCAGCAGTGCCGTTACTGCGATTCCGCGAGCCGGTCTCGTACGCGACATCCCCGTCGCGTTTTATAGATGGTAAACGCGACGATCAGGCGACTGCGCTGTGTTAATTTTCCTCCGTTTTCTCGAGAAAAATATAAGAACTGTTCTATATCGCGAGAGATCGGCGCGAATGGGAATCGATTTTTTTTTTTTTATCCGCCTACTCGATAAAATTAAAGTCCACTGCAATTAACGCTGCTGTACGTGATATATGTTAAATGTTTAAAAAGTTCGATACAAAGTGCGCGTCGTCCTTGTTATAAATAAACCAAGTTTTATACCGAGAGAACCGCATTTGAGATAATCGTTCACGGCTACTGTGCGTTCGGATGCGAGGTTTATTGTACGGTATTATGCCGCGAGATGATAACGTTCGACAGATAGCGTACGCTTTAAATGAACGTAAAGGAATTTTCACGATCGACGAACCATGGCGAGGTTTCATTTAGCAGGGAATATTTCGCACAAGGTGAGACGAATCGCGTTTCTGTTACGCATAATTAATTGCAATCGATCGTTTCGTCGCGCTCGTGTCTTATCGTGTGCCCTCCCCCTTTCTCCCTCGCCTCTATCACCCAACTGTAAAGAAAAACCTGCTGCTCTTTTTATCGTTTGACGTGATTTTATTTAATCAAATTCACTGCAGTTTCTGATAAGAAACGCCCGTAATTAATTAATTATCAACGGAATTTTAATGAGCACAAAGACTGAAATTATCGCGGTAATACTGTGTACATTTATCCCTTAATTGTAGAGCGCAATTGTTTATATCGTACTTAATTTTTCTGCTTTTTGAAAACGATGTTTTTTTAAGATGTAAACCTTTTTCGATCTTCTATGATAAAAGTGAAATAATGAATATTTGATTATTTGATGAATATTTGATTAGTGTTAACTGTTTTCTGTTATATAATACAAAGTAAAACTGCAACAACTAGATAAAAAAATTTATCTCTTACAATTGTTTTATTATTAGGAATAAAGAGAGTTGCTTTTATCTATTTATTTATTATAAAAAAAAATTTATTTGTTTATTATATTAAAAAAAAAATTTAAAGGAAAGCAGATTGCAATATATCAAAAATCTCAAAAATATATTAATTCCTGTAAATGGTTTATTTATAGTATAATTTTTTCGGCTAAATGCTTTTGTTATAGCTTTAATAGTACTCTCGCATTATTATTTTCAATCTGTACAAACTATCTTTATCTTGTTCAAGTTCCTGCACTTTATAGGAATAAGGATGTCGAAGCGGCTGAGTTTCTACGGTCTGGTAGCCTTGGCGTCTATCTGCATCTTCTTCCTAGCATTTAATCAGCGCTACAGCAGCTACCTCGAGCATCGACTGCAGCCGGTGATATCGGTCAGTAAAAATTCGGAGGTGGGGATTGCTCTAAATTGAGTCACGCCAAACACGCTCTTTCTGACGGTAAAAGTCTAACTTTTGCACCTCTAACTTTTTTTTTTATCAATCTCTTACACATTAACGATACTTATTGGCAACTCCGGAAACTTCGCATAAAAGATCGACGCACATTCTTCTTTCTCCCTTTACGTTTCTCCATATTTCATTCCCTTCCACGCACTGTTTCAGGACTATCGTTTATAAAATGTTATCAGAGACCGCTGTATCAACGAATAATATTTTGCAGATTGTGCAAAAAAATATACTATCAGATGTTATCAAGAAAAGATAGAGAGGATAGAAAAATTTGATTGATTTATAATACTAGAATTTTCCGAAAGTTGTGTTGTTGATTAATCTTCGTAATTTGATTCTGCGTAGCGATAATGTGTATTGTCATTTGATAACGTAAATCTTTCTCTTACGGAGTCTGATTACGGTGTCCGGGAAACAGGTGCAATATAAATATTTATCATGATTAGCATGCTTGCGCGTAGACTCTCACTTTTATAGCAATTCACACTCTTAACTTATATAATAAATAATAGTTTCACACGGTATATACATATATATAATATATATATTCACGGGTATCCCTGTGCTATATTTGCACTTGCATCCTCCAAGGACATTAATACACTACCTAGATTGAGAAAGAGGGAGAAAGACCGTAATCCTATGTCACATCAGTGGTACATTCGCGCTCACGACGCACAATCGAAACGCTAAAACGTCGATGCTTTCTTCTTCGATATAGGATGTTGAGATAAGGCCGAGGACCACGAAAATTCAAGAGTTGGTAACGGTAAGCCAGGTACGCACGTGTGTATCGACTTGAGTATGCAAACTGTCATCCTAATGTTTTGTTAGAACTTGTTTGCTCTTAGAATGCCAATTGTTGCTTGATTGCCTTATCGTATCGTAATATTGACACAAATCAAGTAAGAAAAAATGTTAAATAATTAGTTTTAGGAAATAAAACTGTTTTTCATTTAATCCATTTTTATGTTGGATTATCTATTTTTTATTTGATTCATTTTTTTATGTCGTGTTGCGAGCAATTAAAATTATTAATTATTTATCTGTAACAAAATGTTAATTGTTGCTAACTAACAGAAATCAATTAATTACCTTTTATTAATTAACTTTTGTTATTAATTATTATTAATATAATAACAAAAACAATTATATATAAAATAGAATAAAGAAACTATGAAGTAGAACGAACGTTTTCGATAAAGAAGATTAATGCTTTTTTATAAGTGTATATATGCTTTTTTATCTTTCTTTGTTATGTAATACCTTTTACTGTAGTGCACTTGACTTTATCGATTAGATTAAAAACAATTTAATAAAGTGTAGTATTACTTATTATTTATCAAAATACACATCACTCTTCACTAACACATTTTCTATTTTTTAATTTAATGCTTACGAGTAAAGTTTTGCTTTTTTTTATTTAAGAAATATGTTAAGAAAATAAGTAAGAAATTATGTGAATAAGTTATATAGACGAATACTCCGTGTGATTAAACAAATTAATGTTAAATAAACTGATTAACATTTTCTCAAATGTTAATTACGAGATTTAAAGTTGTATTCTCACTAAACTATCAAAGTGATTAAAATATGCCTGTGCTGTAGAAATCTGCTTCTATGTGATCGAGCTCCAAAAAAATCTAAATGTTTACTTAAAATATGTTGCATATATGCCCCTTTCTTATTATATTGAAATATTTTAACATTGCATTTATTTACCTCAATGTCGCTAATAATAACGATCGCTATAATAAATCTTTGTTTATAATAATCGGTTCAATCCATCTTTTAGGCGTATATTACGGGATACACGGAAAATGCCACGATCACCGAAATTCAGGAGGTGGTTGATCAACAAAGAAGGGCGATTAGAAAGGATATGGAAAATTATGAATACCCAAACGGAAGATATAGAATAAACGCGAGGTAAGTTTTATACACTCCAGATAAATTGTCGCTTTAGAAATCTTTTCGCAAATGTATCTTTAGAAAGATCAGTAAATTCTCTATCTCCATTTACTATAGTAAACTTGAAGATCTGGTGATGGAGAAAAATGGTAGACCAGTGAGGAGTATAATTCTGACGAGTTGGCGAAGTGGCAGTACGTTTCTTGGCGACGTGGTGAATGCGCATCCGGCCAATTTTTATCATTACGAACCCTTGCTGGACTATGGAATTGTGCAAATCAGAGAGCCGCCGCTCACCGACGAATCTTTGACGAGAATTATCTCTCTGCTGAATTGCGAATACAAAGAGCTCGGTAATTTTATACGCTTTGAGTCTGCAATCACATCGTTTAATCGTCAATTATTTACGATCGTAATTACCGCAGATCGGTATCTGAATTATGGGAAGACTCATCCTTGGGTCTTTAATCACAATACGCACTTGTGGCGACAATGTCAGGCGCACAAACGCATCTGCTGGGATCCGCGTTTTGTTGCCAAGTTTTGCCGGCTCTTCCCATTTCAATCAATGAAGCTCGTGCGATTGAGATTGCACGCGGCAGAGAAGCTTTTGGCTGAAGAAGAGTAAGAATATGATAAGCTTTTTAAAACATAAAAAAAAGATGTTTTTTAGCTCTGATTTAGATATATTTTATGTCGGTCTTTATACTATAAAAATATTCTAAAATATAACAAATATTTATTTATTATATTATAGTTTAGGTGTGCGATTAGTTCTACTCATCCGCGATCCGAGAGGCATTTTACAATCTAGAAAACACAGAGAATGGTGTCCTAGTAAACCTGATTGTTCTGATCCAGCTCTGGTTTGCGCCGATATGGTATCGGATTTTAACGCGGCGGTAGAACTCTCGAAAAAATACCCACGTTCTTTCAGGTATGAGATACTTGTTACTTTTCCAAATCATACATATTTAATATTTATAGCTAAAAATTGATTCCACACACGAAACAATCTTTAATTGGCTTAAACCGAGCGTCATGTTAATAAATATGATACTTTTAATAAGTTGCGAGAGAATGTCCGAACTTTAGTAATTTTTCGTATATGAACAGAGTGGTGCGCTACGAAGACCTTTCCGTGGATCCCTACAGGCATGTGAAGGAGCTTTATAATTTTTACGGTTTGAACTTTCACGCAAACGTGAAGAAGTTCCTAGATACGCACACAAAGAACGATGTGGGTGGTGTATCAAGCACTTTCCGGAATTCTAAAGTCGCGCCGTTTCACTGGCGGGCCGATCTAGACTTCGAGGAGGTACACGAAATACAGAGGGTCTGCGCGACCGCGATGCGACTGTGGGGATACGTGATGGCCTTAAATTCTACTCACCAAAAAGACTTTGATCCTATCACAAATTACCGGCTCCAGTTGTGACAGCTGGCAGACGACATGCTCAATGTAGATATGATGTATAGCGTATCGGTATAGCGAACGGCAATTGTCAGGTCAGGTAATGCCGTGATTCATATAAATATTCAGTAAAAGGTGCTAATGGAGACTCAGGAAGATAGCAACATAACAAAGAGAATGAATGTCGATTTATTCGAGAGAGTAACGTACTCGAGTCTTAAACCTCGTGAAATTAATAAAGAAGCTATTTCTGTAAAAGGTGACAGAAGAAAATGAGATAATTCTTGAGCTATGAACAAAGATTAGAATAAGTTTTCGAGAGCCTGATGCGTGACAAAAATGTGTAATGTTTAACCATATCGACGTGAACGTTGCAGATGTATTCAAAGTGTTTCTATAAATATATCACTAATTTTTCGAAGAAGTAATGTGTACAAACTATTTTATTGATATTAATTCTAACCATTGATAGTTTGTAAAAACATATTCCTAGTAATTGAATTTAAATTATGTATGCAAAAGATTATTCAATTTTATTGATCAATCATACATGATGTTACTCAACTGGATTTGCAAGTATAATGCTGCAACTATGAAACTTAAACAAAGAATATTTATCTAACATATTGATCGCAGTAAGATCTTAATCATCTAATGAATATACTATGAACGGAAAATCCCATAACAGATTAAGATTGACTCTTGCAACATTAAGAATCATCGGCAACGTTACGAGAATCTATATCTATGTTATCTGAAATTAAAATGTTCACCGAGACGACATTTAATGTGATTCATTAAAGAAAGGAGGAATACGATCGCGCGCAATATCAATTAATTCGTTCATGTCAACGGAACATTCGACGTTATTCCTTGCTCACGTGGCGATCGCTGATAAAGCTGACTAAACAGTGTATGTCAAGGACGAGAATGTGAGTTTCCATTCCACCGGCCTTCGGCGTGGTCGGCAACAAATTATTAAAAGTGTACAGACGCGACCAACTTGCCTGCGAGCGCGTGATTTTTATAATGTACGATACAAGAGTCGTATAGCACTGCACACTTTAAAAGATAGAAATCTTGCGAATCGTTTGTTGGCGACTTAGTATAAGAATACTTTTTTGAATCTTTACACACTAGCTATTGATTATCCCAGACGGCCCGGACGGGTACACTTTAGTTATGTACATATAAATATATTATAGTGCAATTACATTATAAAAAATATACATAGTATTTTTCGCGTCCTTGCGTTATGCACTGAGCGTTAGATTACAATCTGCTCTCTGTGTGATCAATTGAGTTTTACTATGCATTCACTTAAAGTAGAATTAGAGTTTATCAACAAGTACTTTACGTTAATATTATTATACCTAACAAATTTTGGATATTGAACTAAAAATGAAGTATTATATTTTTTCCTCCTTCGTTTTATAGGACAATCTAAATTTCCATATCTGGACTTTTTATTTCATTTATTAATATTTTTAGTCTTGCAACTTAGAACAAAGATTAACAAAACATGTTTCTCGTACGTACGAATGAGATCTTGCGATGACGTTATTAAGATCGAATATGAAGTCGCAATAACATGTTCGTACGATTATGCGCGCCGTTATTACGTTCTCACGGAATGGGTATCTAGTCGCGTATTACTTCGCATTTTGTACCTTAGATGTAATATAAAGGTTCCAATAAAAGGATCTTATTTCTATGGAGTATTTTGCCGTTTATTACTGGTATATAATATGCATTCGTTACATATGCTATTTCTTCTATTTTACGTCTGCCATGTCCATCTAAAAAAACATAAAAAAAAAAAAGCTTGTCGAGTATTGACACATGTGAATTGTAACTTAATATATAGATTATCTATTGTAATTCAGCAAAATCTAGTTATCACTATACATCATAGCGTATATTATGAAAATCATCATTATACAAAAAATAACATAAATATCTAAAATATATTTTATAACTAATCACTAATAACTTCATGCACAGAAATAATTTACATCTTGTATATAATTATATTAATCATAAATATTAATAAAAAAATTCTAAGTTGTATGAAGTGTAATACTAATATGTAACTATAATACTAACCAATTGTTACCTTTATGTTAGAAGTGTTCCATTTTAAGAATATCTAATCACGCGTCTGCAACAAAGACAATCCTTTAACTCGTATATAAGAATAAGAAGTTTATGAATTATTATTTAATAGCAAGATCAGCGAGGGCAAGATTTTAATCATAGATAAGCGTTGCAATCAGAATAGCGTATAACTTTATACATCATATTTTATATTATATTTCAGGTATTAATACTTGTATAATTAAATTAGTATTTTTAACAATTACCTTCAAATAGTCCATATTGATCTCTATAGATCATATATTTGAGTATTGTCATTGATTTGAGTATTGTTATGAAACTGAAATTCAAAATAGAATACTTATTACGTATAGCACTCGTACAGCATTAAAATAAGTATATAATATTCAATTATCAGATTAAAAGTTTAGCAGCAAGAATATTTCAGACATATGCTTGTCAAATTTATAATCATCATAATAGAAAGGAAAATATATTTAAAAATAAGAAACAAAACAAAAAAAAGAGCAATCTTACCTTGTCATAAGATACTTCAATGTAATGCACTCATTATAATTGTGCAGTGTATATTAATATTCTTGTCATCTTTTTCTTGCATGTATACACATTATTGCATTCTGAAAAGAATTTATTTTCATTAATTTTCAAGTTATTGTAATGTTGTTAAAAAAAATCAATAATATTTATTATTATATCAGAAAATCTTTATCACCACGTTTATGTAAGACAGGGATAACAAAATTCATCACGATTTAATTACTCCGAAAATAAAACAAACTAAATATAATGTTATCTCTCCTATTAACATAATTTTATTAAGAGTAACTTACATAATTCATATTGTATTTCACTTGTTTAGAAGTGGCCTTCACCCATTTTTTAGATGGACATCTAAACAAAATATATAATATTATTAAAAATAATCAGTGCACATATTAACTATATTATGTACTGTTTGCCATCATATTTATATATTCTCATTAAACGTATTAATTCTTCAGAAACAACGTTCGTCATATATGCTCAGATTGACTAGAGGCGGTGTGCTGTTCACGTTGTACTCATCATATATGTATTGCAAATTAGTATATTGACAAATAATGCTTATAAAACAATTCTAAGTTTGAAGTGGGATATATTTAACAAATTTAACTTACATTTATTCCTAATTTTAAGAAGACTCCTATTACAATAAATCTTGCTATTTGTCATACTTTTTTCTTCAATCTCCATCTATAAATAAAATACATGTATATATTAAGATATATTTCAAAATAAATTGATAAAAAAAATAAAATAAAAATAATTTTCAGATAACTGATTCAGTCATAGTTTTCAGACTGGGGCAGTAAAATAACATCACATAATTTTTTTTTTTTTTGTTAAAAGTACAATAAAGAATATAAATAAAATATATAAATTTATGTTCATAAATAAAAAAATTATTCTACAATATGCTTTCTTTTACACAAAAACTCTTACTCTTCGATAAACACATTCATCTATCCAGCAATATAAAAAATCATTTATTGTATAGACTGTTTTTTTTGTTTTATGCTTATATTATCATACTTAATGACTCAATAGAAATATTTGATAAATGAGTAACTTTGTAGCAAATATTTGTAAATGTAACTCTAAAAATGTTGATCAGCAAGCGATCAAAATGATTTGAATGCAATTCAAATGAGAATAACAACTAAATGAAAAGGCAATAAATAAAATTAAAGCAGCTCTCCAAGATTAAATACAAATAATTACAAAAAAATGGCGAATAAGAGCTCAAGGAGTCTTGTCTCAACTGTTAATCAATAAATACTACATCCAAAGCAATTTAGAATAGGAAATATTGGAAGCTACTGGTTATGGATATCAAGATTTAACATGTGCTACTTCCTGGTTTTTCAACTAGAGAGAAGCGTATATCTTATTTAAAAAAATATTACCTTGATAACAGTTAGCTTCTAAATTTTAATGAGACAATACCATTGTTTCTTTAATTTTATTTTATATTGTTTCTAATTTGTTTGCGTTTTAACATTTTATTGTAAATAGCGTTGAAGCGGGTCAAAAGATTAACCGAAACGTTCGCATTCATATTTCGATGTTAGATTATTTTAAATTAAAATAAAATTGGTATGCTCACTAATAACAGAGCTTGGGCTCTCATTCGCCATTTTTGTAATTATTTGCATTTAAATGAAAAAGCGCATAAAAAATATACTCGCAAGATAGATCCCAATTTATATTCCCTCAATGAGAAACAAAATAGTACTCACTAAAATCGTGATTGTGATAAGAGCGAGTTACTTATAGCGGGTGCTCTTCGACGCTCGAAGCGATAACGAGGAGGGCTCTATAAACCCAGCGCTAAAAGGGAAACGAGAACTAAATCTCAAGACAGAGCATGCGGCGATATTACCACCGGTAAGAGTGGCTTAATCAGAAACACGTAAATATATAATCAAGAGATGATCATACGAACGAGACAACGTGTCATCATTGTTGGGACGAAATAAACGTGATCAAGCTCCAAGTTAAATATAATCGAAAAATACAATGAAAAATATTATACTCAAGAAGAATCGTGCGCAAGAAGCTTATTTTAAGAATGTTTAAGCGAAGATGCACGCGGATGACGACGGATTTCGAAAACGTGTACTTGCAATTTCAAGCTTACCTTCTCAGAATGCAACCAACCCCTCAACAGGTTCAATCGCAAATGAACGAAAGAAGCGACGCGCGCTCCTTCGAGACGCGAGAAAAATTTTCGCGCATGCGCAAGACGTTGTGACGGATTTGTACGAATCGTTACAAAAGAGAGAAGCCTGCAAGAGGTCGCTGCTTTTCACACGACGCATTTTTTCCTTGCGGGGAAGTACATGCTGGCGCCACCTAGATTCATTTTAGACATTTAATTGATTTGCTGATTGGTCAAGCAAATATATGTTTTGCAAAAAAATTTCTTCGATTTTATTAATTGTTTAAAATTAATTGGACAATCATAAGATCTTATAGATTTACGAAAAAAAAAGGTAACATTTAGGTCGCCTTCTCATCAGACTTGTGTGACATTTACGTCACTAGCCTAATCTATCCCAACCTTGCGTTACAATTTGTCATTTGCCTGTGTATGGAAGAAACTGTCGAAGTCTGTCGCAATAATTCATATTCGCGATGCACGTTGGATAATGTTGTCGTCAGCAGTATGTTGTAAAACGTCGTCTTGCACGCAAGAATTTTCGCGAACGCGTGTTTAATCATCCGTTCACGCAAGTGTGACAGTTGATAGTGTCATCCTACGCAAAGGATACGCGGTGTGCGATAAAAATGTCTTTGTCCACTGAACGATAAGATTCAGTTTTCTGCGGTATGTATTCACGTCGAGTCTTCCAATAATATCTTATCTTGCTTTTTTTTTTTTTTTTTTTTTTTTGCCATCTTGTATGTGTGTATTTACTGATTTCAAAGTGAATGATAAAAATGAGCGAAATATCGTTAAAGGGCGTTTGATCACAATACATGTCGCGCTACAAATTAACTTGAAATGTGTTGAATTTCTGTGATTTGATCTGATTACATTGCAGGAAGAGAGTGAGTGATATTTGAGAGCAATCTGTGTATATGTGTGTCTACTTAAAACAATGATGGAGTTGAGTCATAGTTTGACCCTCAACGAGGATGCGCTTAATCAAATCCCGGAGGCTAAACGACCGGTCTTCATTTTCGAGTGGCTGCGCTTCCTGGACAAAGTATTGGTTGCCGCTCAAAAGGTATCTTTGTAAAAGTTTGACATTTGTATTACTATAAAATCTATGTCTGGAATGGATACAATTAAACTTTGCTATATATATAATGCTATATATATATTGCTATGTATAAAGCTCTAATTAAAATTATAAAAATATTACTTGCGCAGAACGATATTAAAGGATGTCAGCAAAAGTTAGTGGAGCAATTGACCAGACATATGCAAGGAGCTCCTGGTCCACCCACAAGACGTCTCATAGCGAGATGTCTTGCTACTCTATTCAGTGTCGGCGATACGTTCTTGCTCTTTGACACTGTCAATAAATGCAATGACATCTTGAGAAATAAAGACGATTCACCAAGCTTTCTACCTACAAAATTGTAATTTTTATCATTATTAATTGATTTGATTAAGAATTAATATTCTATAATGAAATAATTATACAATATATAAATATACACTATATGAAAGATGTACATATGTTTGCTCAGAGCTGCTATTTGCTGTGTGGGATGCATGTATGAAAAACTGGGAAGAATGATGGGCAGATCATACGAGGAAACTGTGCAGATCTTAATAAAGTCTTTGCGTTCTGCTGAATCCCAAATGCGGATAGAGATTATGCATACATTGGAAAAGGTGGCAAACAATTTGTTAAACTATATTTAAATGAATTTATCTATAATTTATTTTATATTTGTATTACAATTAGGTGTGTGCTGGGATGGGATCGGCGATAACCAATGTACATAAGGAGATATACAAAGTTTCCAGACATTATCTGACCGACAGAGTGATGGCGGTGAGATGCGCCGCTGCCAAGGTATTTTATATTTATGATAAAAATGTCACGATTATAGGTTTTTTTAATAATTGCAATAATCTTTTTTTATATATAGTGTTTGTTGGAAATGTTGAATCACGCTCCGTTTCTCTATACAACCGAAATTGAAAGTGTTGCAACATTGTGCTTTCGAGCATTTGAAGGCTCGAATTACGAAGTAAGATGTTCTGTTGCTAAACTACTGGGTACCTTGGTGGCAATGACACAGCTTCCTTCACCTAAAATAAAAAATCCTACAGGTATATAAATTATAGTGAAAATATATTTTAAAATATACCTACTATTTCCTAATATATTATTTATACTTCAATAGTCATGCACAATAAAGGCATTAGACAGACATCGCTTGAAGAAGTGTTAAATATCCTGATGTCCGGATTTTTAAGAGGCGGCGTGGGCTTTTTAAAAGGAACGGGCGAGATAATAAAAGGAAGTTCCAGCGTAAATAGAGAAGTGCGAGTTGGAGTGACACATGTAAGTAATTACATTACATTTAAACAATTTGTTTTTAAGAATATAAACCTCTCGGAGATTGATTTGACCCTTATATATTTGCAGGCATACGTAGTGTTTGTTCAAATGCTGGGTGGCACTTGGTTGGAACGCAATATCGGCGCGTTAGTCGCTCACGTTTTAGACTTGGTCACAAATCCAAAAGCCGCTAGTTCACACGTTGAGGCGGTGTACTCGCGCAAATGCGTCAATTTCATATTACGCGGTACTATTGGCAAATTGTTGGGAGAAGGTGCTCAGGCTGCCGCTTGCAAGGAGATAGCGCATATTATTTTGAAACAAATGAATTCCATTGGTAATAATATTAATAATAATATTTTACGCGATAATGCAATCGCATGTAATTTCAACAAATGTGGCTTTGCAGATTTCAGTCCGGAAAATGCCAAGGACTGCAATCAAGAGACATTATTCAGCCAGCATTTGTTAGTATGTGCGTTACAAGAAATGGGCTGTCTAATACTAGGATTAGGTACTACAGCTACGAATTTGCTATCCGATCAATCTCTAAGTACGTATTTGCATATTTGAAACATCTTTCTTTGTTTCTTCGATATGAGAATGACCTTTATGAACGAGAGACAGTTAATTATAATTTAATGTATCGCTTGTCAGATTTGATCGATACTATAATGGCTGTTCTGGTACATCCGTGTCAAGCCGCTAGATTAGCAGCTTCTTGGTGCTTACGGTGCATATGCGTCGCTGTACCGAGTCAAATAACACCGTTGATCGACCGATGTGTCGACGGGATTGAGAATATGCGTAGCTCACCGGAAGCTATAGCCGGTTATAGCAGCGCTCTTGCTGCGGTGCTGGGAAGCGTACGTCTATCACCCTTGGGTGTTCCCCACACTAAAGGAAAGGTATAATAAAAGCTCTTATTACTTGTTATCGATCGTATCTATATATAATGCCAGATTAATTTACCCCTGTGATTTGCCCTAGATAATTTTCAATACGGCGGAAGAACTCTTGAGAAGCGCCAGTCAAAACAGTCGTTTATCTTTAAATCGCACACACGCGGGATGGCTCTTGATAGGAGCGATAATGACTTTAGGTAATAATAAATGAATGTTATGTCGCGTGAAATACAAGTATGCGCGAGCGAGAACATGTATGTAATTTATATAAATACACAGGTACGGCAGTGGTGAAGGGTTTATTGCCGAGAATGTTACTTCTATGGAGAAATTCGTTCCCGCGGTCGAACAAGGAACTTGAAAGTGAGAAGGCGCGCGGTGACGCCTTCACGTGGCAAGTAACTCTGGAAGGACGAGCCGGCGCCCTGTCCGCTATGTACAGTTTTCTCTTACATTGCCCGGAACTTCTAAACGACGATATCACACGACGATTACTCACGCCAATCGAGTCCGCTTTAGCGATGCTGACGAAGTACGAATATTAATATTTTTAAGTGTAACAGATTATACAGAAAATATGTGGAATATAGAAATTCTACATGCACATACTTTCTTGCAGTTTGTCACCCGTTTTGAAGAATTACGGTCAACAATTGAAAGCTCCCGCGGCTATGGTTCGTTTACGCTTATACGAAACGTTGTTGCTGCTACCGCCACAAACATTCGAAGGTAAAATTTATGCTATGTGATTTAAAATAGATTTGCATTAGTTTTTTAATTTCTTTTTTCCTATTTACCTGCATTACTGTTTGATATTGTAATAGGTTCTTATACGCATCTTCTAAGAATGCTGGTGTCAGAGTTTACGCTTACCGACAACCCTGGGAATACGACTACTTCCTTATTGCGTGTAGTTTGTCACGCTAACGATTCTGTGATTCTCGGCACATGGCTACAGGAAACTGATCACCGTACGATCGAAGATCAAGTGAGTGCATTTCCATATTTTGTATCACAGTATAATTTCTACTGTCATAAGTAGCATAACATTTTTGTGTGCTTTGCTTTTTTAATCCAGATCTAGTTTTCTATGGGAATTTAATGAAAATATCGTTGCTTTAATTACAATTTTTCAATACATTTTCTTTACTAACAAAGAATCTGTACAATTCAATGACAAAGAAGATGTAGAGAAACTAACTTATATATGTATATATCACACGTCACATGTTCTTTTATATGTCACAGATACGTCTATTTAATCCAAATTTTATTCATTGACATTTTATACCTTATATCACATATAGTTAATTTCAGATTCAAAGAATAAACAAATATTCTTGCAATTTAAGCTTTTATGAAATGTAATTTTGGCATTAACGAGTAAATACCTTCATTCATGTTTAGATGGAACCAAACAGAAGAGCAGATTTGGAACATGTGAGTAAGGTGTTCTGCAAAGTGTGCCTTTTTAATGTAATAATGTTCGCTCTGCTTTACTAATATTTATATATATTTATATAAAGTTTACATAAAGCTTTATTTTAAGTGTGTAAAAATTGATTAATTTTTTATGTATGGCCCATTTCTTATATTATTATTATTTTTGTTACTAGATATATATTTGTATATTAATACTGCATAACAATATTTTATTTTGCTTATGTTTTAGACTTTGGAAATATCAAATATTGATGCATATAATATTATGTAAAATTACATTGTATTTGGCTTGTTTAGAATAATTTATATCTTATTTATTTTAGTAAAGGATACATATTTACCAGCCATTATTTATTTCATATTTTTTTAGGTTACAAGATGCAGTTTTAATTTTCATTATAATTATGTAAAATTAATATTTTGTCCCCAGTAAACACAAAGCAACAGTAATGTAACATCAATGTTATAATTTCCCACTCAACAATATAAATGTCATGTACAAAGCATGTTATATTGCAATTACATTGTTGAGTGGGAAATTATAACATTGATGTTACATTACTGTTGCTTTGTGTTTACTGGGTCACAGTCTATGATCTTTCTTTCAGCTTCAACCAAATAGCGCTGCAGGATCCGGAGCCTTGGAACATAATACATGCTGCCTTTACAGACCAATGCCACGTGTGAGTTTAAAATAAGTGTTTTACATAATATAAATAAATTTAAATCCATTTTTTGTTGTGAGTTATAAATGAAAGAATAGTATAATACAAATTTATGACATATGATATTTATAGATTGAAATAATACCTGGTCCTTTACCATTGGGCGTAGCAGTGATTGACTTATCGGTTGCGTTATTCGGCCAGATATTCCCGCGCGTAGCAAACAAGCACAGACTGCAAATGTTAGATCACTTCAGTGAGTGCATAAAACACACCAAGTCTGGAAGACAGGAAGCAATACAGATGAACGTGTTCACGGCTGTGTTGAGTGGCTTGAAAGGCCTTAACGAAGCGAAAACAGGCTTTGGACAAGAAGACGTTAAGAAATCCGCTACTAATCTCATTATTGTAAGGCAGCGTTATTACATAAAATGAGGATTTATTTTGTCGATCGATTATGGAATTATACAATGCTCTCTATAATGTTTTAGAGCACACTAGTTAGTAGCAATCCTATTTTACGATGGGCGGCGGGAGAGGCAGTCGGTCGAATGGCTCAGGTAATCTCCGATCCCAAGTTCACCGCTGAATTAGCACAGACCAGTTTTGATCGTTTGAAATCCGCCCGCGATGTCGCCAGCAGAACTGGCCATTCATTAGCGTTAGGCTGCCTTCATAAGTATGTTGGCGGTATGGGTTCTAGCCAACATCTCAATACTAGCGTCAGTATTTTACTCGCACTCGCTCAGGATAACTCATCTCCTGTGGTACAAGTAAGACACCAGTCTGCATTGTTTAACTCCTTTTTACTTGACAGATAATAATAAATTAAACTTTCTTCTCTGCAGGTTTGGGCATTGCACGCTCTGGCTCTGATAGCTGACTCTGGTGGACCAATGTTCAGGGGGTATGTGGAACCTACACTGTCTTTGGCGCTGACTCTTCTTCTCAATGTTCCTCACTCTTATATTGATGTCCATCAATGTATTGGAAAAGTTTTATCAGCACTTATCACGACGATAGGACCAGAATTACAAGGTAGGTATTGTATATAATATATTTAATTATTATATGTAAGCATTATAATTATATGCATGATTATATAAAGTAAAATTATGAAAGAGTAGATGGCCCTGAAGAAAGATAATTTATCAAACAACTAATTTTAACAGGCAACACGTCAACGATTTGCATGGCGCGATCGTCATTTTTGTGCGCGTGTGCCATCATGCAGGATCATCAGGACCCTCTTGTTCAAGCCGAAGCAACCGGCTGCCTTCAACAGTTGCATCTCTTCGCACCCAGACATGTCAATCTGTCTTCCCTTGTTCCTACATTATGCGTAAGGTTTCTTTAACACGTTCGCGACGGGATGTACCACCGGTGATACATCCCGTCGCGAACGTGTTAAACATTTAAAGATGTTTATCGTGAAATGTGTTCATTACAGATGCTTTTTCTTTTTTTAGCGTACTCTGTCGAGTAATCATTTACTTTTACGTAAAGCTGCGATATCATGCCTTCGACAACTCGCTCAACGCGAAGCGAAGGAAGTGTGCGAGCACGCGATGACGCTGGCTAACGAAAGCAGAGATACCAACGTGGTGGAGGGTCTCATCATCACCGAGACCGGATTACCAGGTGTGCTGTTTAGTATGCTGGATACAGAAACTGACAGTAAACTGATCAAAGACATTCATGACACTTTGACTAGTATGTTGCAAATACTAGCGGCCGACAATCTATCTCAGTGGTTGTCATTATGCAAAGATGTTCTCACAATAGCTTCAGGTAATTCAAGTCAAGTTCTTTCGATCCAATTATTGATGAAACATTTCTCTGATGTGACATCCTGTTTTGTTACGCAGAATCGAGTACAGTCGAAGAAGGTAACGCTGCGAGTGCGGATGACAGCGCCGTTGATAATGAGTCAGCCGATGCGGAGGGCGACGACGATCAGGCTGAATTTCATGCTGACGAATCTACCAAGCAGCGACTGTCTATTACGCCGAGATGGCCAACCAGAGTTTTCGCGGCGCAATGTGTCAGACGTATCGTCGCGGCTTGTGTGAACAACAAACAAGCGCACTTCGATCTTGCTTTGGCCAAGGAACAGCAGCTATCTAAAGGAAAAGGTGTGATCGATGAGTTCCAACATTGCTGTTTCTTTAGAAATTTTTCTTGATTCTTGATACTCAATCTCACGAGTTTTTTTTTCTTTTTTAGGAGATTTTCTGGTGTTACACCTGTCAGACCTGGTGCGCATGGCGTTTATGGCTGCAACAAGTGATTGTGATCCATTGCGACTTGAAGGTCTAAAAACTCTGCAAGAAATCATCGATAAATTCGCTAAAGTTCCCGAACCAGAGTTTCCTGGACACTTATTACTGGAGCAGTTCCAGGCACAGGTAAATTTCTTTTCGATTCATTCATTTTCTTTCTTGAAACTATGTTCTTGAAACAGTTATTATATTAAATATTAATTTGAAGGTTGGAGCTGCTTTAAGACCGGCATTTTCCGCGGAAACGCCATCGCATGTTACTGCTGCAGCCTGCGAAGCTTGCAGTGCGTGGATTGGCAGTGGCGTCGCCAGAGATCTCAATGATCTGCGAAGGGTGCATCAGCTACTCGTGTCGTCTTTGGAGAAATTGCGAGAAGGTAACACTCGGCCGCAACTTTATAATGAAAGCTTGTCAACGCTGGAGAGATTGGCGATCCTAAAAGCGTGGGCAGAGGTATATACATTAAATTATAAAATTACACATTTAATATAAATATGATTTAATACACTTAAATAAAAGTCAAATATATTTTAGGAAACTGAGAAAGGAGAGATTAGATTTGATCGTTTTATATTTTATCAACAGGTATACGTAGTCGCAATGATACGGGACGGATCGGCGCTGAACAGCAAGGATACGACTAATAGAAACGCGAATCAACTCGACGAAGAAATCAATGAAGAGGATTTTGGGGAATTCGAATTTCAGAGCGAAAGTCTATTGAGTCTTGTTCAGCCTGAACTTTTGAGTCTAAGTCAACATTGGCTATCTGCACTGCGGGATCATGCATTATTGTCTTTGCCACCAGGTATAATTTGATATAATAAATTTAATTATGCAAAACTATATGTAAATGTCAATATTAGTATTTTGAATTATGATGAAATTTTTATTTTGATTAAATATGTGCCTTTTACATATACTTTGTCTTTTATATATATATATATATATATATATATATATATATATATATATATATATATATATATATATATATATATATATAAATTAATATGAATTTATGATGAAGGCATATTTGATTGAAATAAATTTCTATTATTTTAGACAAGCTATTAATCTTTATGATTTTTTATTCAATATTTTTTTAATACATGTTTTGGACTAAAATAATTTGGACAGTCAAAACTATAAGTTTTATTATATTCATCTAGAATTCTCTAGTCAATTGCCGCATGATGGTGGTGCCTTTTACACGACGGACACTATGGAATCCGCGCGTCCTCATTACGTGGAATCATGGGCGCCAATTCTTCACGCTGCGACTCTTTGGCTCAATGTGAGGGGATTTGAAATGGATGACAGTAACCAAGAGAAAACAACGGCAAATGCCGCCAATAATAACAATCAGAATAATAATAATAACAACGATGAAGCCGCCGCCTCTAAAACTAACATGAATGTTGAACGCTTCCACTTGTTATTTGGTAAATATATAATGTATTATATATGTAAAATATTATATAAAAATGTTTATACGTTATAATTTATTTTATATAATTGTGATTCATAGGAGTGAAATACGCTTTAACAATTACTAAAATTATTTTTAGGTATATGTATGGAAGCCTTGTGCAGTCCTCGCACTTCCGAATCTCCGCAAAATATAGAGACATGCTTAAATGCTTTATACACGCTACTCGATTCAACGTGGGCACGTAAAGTTTTTATCGCGAATTGTTCTTTACCCATAGAATTGTGTAACGTCCTTCATAGGTATGTAAATGCATATGTAAATATGTAACAAGTTTTTACTTTATCGCATAATATCAACATGTTGTTTCAAAGATTGCTTTTAACACGAGAGAATTACGTCATCCAAATGATAGTAATGGAGGTACTAAAACAAGTTATGAAAGCGGCGCAGGAAGATTTAGTTGCGAGGAAAAAATTAAAACTCAAAGGTACGGAAATCTAAAATATTTTCGATAAGTATATATGTATGCAAATTCTATATATATATATATATATATATATATATCTTCTTTTTTTATATATAATAGATACTACATCGGCGAATGAAGAAACTAATGAAATGTTGGAAGTGGATTTGTTGGGCGAGGGAAAGGAAAGTGGCGAACTTATACCGGGAAAATCATTAGTGTTCGCCATTCTGGAAGTATGCCTCTGCCTCTTGGTACGGCAGATACCGGCGTTGAATCCGAATCCGGGTGGTGCTACTGCCATCCTGTCTCAGAAGGGATACGTCCCATCCGAGGAGAGTGGCAAGCTAATTTCGTTGTCTCTCAATATAATGGAATCTCTTCCCACTTTATGTTCTCCGCAAGGTATTCTTATTATAATCAATAATTTTTTTTCTACATATGCACGGTTCATCCTGTATCCTCGCTATGTATCTCCTGTAGGTGCAATAGCGATTCTTCCGACAGTACTGTATTTGGCGACGGGCGTGATACGGGAAACCGCAGTGCGTACGGATAACGAAAACACCAAACCTGGTGCGGAAGCACCAGTTCATGCCGCGTTGCACTGCGTCAAAAGTCTTACCAGTAACAAGTACGCTCGGGACCACAGGAGTCAGGAGCAGTGGACTGGGTTACTACGTAGCGCACTTGCCAAGATTATCGATCTGGCCAAGACAGGCACGTTATAATTTCATCATGTATTAGAAGAACAATAGTCTAAATTGAAGATTAACGTATATCATGTTCTTAATATTATTTGTATAGGCAATGATGAAACGAAGATGGATGAGGTAGCTATGATGCTGGGTATCGCGGTATTCGTGCTTCACGCGTCACCAGAAGTAGTGAGCGCTCCAAATCTGCAATTCCCGTGCATTAATCATTTTCGACAGGCGTTCCAGTCTGAAAACCTGACGGTAAGTGAAGATATGAAGATGACATAAAAAAATATATTATTCATAATTATTAAAAAAATCGCACATTAGGTAAGATTGAAATGCGTGCAAACGTTAAGAACGATATTTTTGCATCCGGAACGTAATATAAGTACTCCATACATTCACGCGCTCGCACCACGACTGGTGGAATATCTGTATAGCGATAAAAGCAAACAGGTCACGAACGATATGGAATTGACTTTCACATTGGAATGTATCAGTACAGTTGAAGCCCTCATAGGACTCGCCGATCTTTCTAATCGTAAGTTACCGTTAAATTTATAACATTTTATAAACGTTTATATATTCATCAACTTAATATCTTACAATCAGCTTATGCAACATAATATTAATGTAAAATATGTTACACGCTATTCAGGAGATCTGTTACAAGGTGTGTGAAAAGTAGCGATCTTTGTAATCTAATTTTCAGATGTTTTAATTAATAATTGTCTTACAAATAAAGTGAATAAATATAAATAACGTGTTTAAATTGAAATTATTAGGTATTCAAATGCTGACTCTGCTTGTGCCAATTTTAATCAACTACTTGCTGGAAGGAGATGAACTTCAACGCGCTACTAAGTATCAAGCGAGTCTCCATCAACAGAGTTTTCAATGGCTCAATAAAATCGGGCCGAAATATCCGCAGGTATATTTCGAAAATATTTTTGAATCCTAAATACATATATTATTATATATATATATATATATATATATATATATATATGTATTATACTTATAATAATTGTTATTTATATTGCTAGGAATTTAAGACATTAATGTCACAATCTACCGAGTTGAAGACTAAATTGGAGAACGCTGTAAGAACTAGCCATCAGCAGGCGCAGCGACATACTCGATCGGTCGATCCTGTAAAACCACAGATTAAGATATCCGCGCCATCAATAAAATTGAAAACCGATTTCTCTAACTTCAATTAGAAAGAAATAGTTAGAGATTAGAGATAATCTATTTATGTGAAAGATATTAACATAACTAATGATATTAGCGGTCCTGTCGTAACAGTAACATATTTACATTCAGACGACTGATTCAATAATTATCGATCAGGAATGAATCGAATTACTATTTATAATATGTTAGCATCGTGATAATTACAATATAAAGTGATATCTCGCTGTTAGAGAATCTTACTCAACCGTACTTAGAAAAATTAGTAACATTATAGCGGATATCAGGGATAGTTAAAAAAAGATAGATAAAGTAATGTCGGAAATGATCAATTTAATCATTATCGTAAAGTAATATTTATCTTATATAAAGTAATATTTCTAATTTATCTCTTCTATACATTTTCTCTCTATCCACTCGTTTAACTATATTATTGCCAAGTACAATAACGTTCCTGATTTTCAATCATGCTTTCCCAAGCGTAAGAGAATAACTTTACATTAGATTTTCAAGTTGTACATATTGTAGAATTTAGCACATACATACATATATAGAAATTATTAATTTATTTGATAATATAAATAGTGTTGATATTTCCTCGTCTCACAGCTTCCACGGATTACGAACGTTAACGAATAACAATTTCATTTCAGGAAAATGTAATAACAATTAAACGACTGCAAATATCAATATGATATGCACAAATTTATAAGTAATACAATAATATATATAGATTTTCTCTGTGCTCAGTGTAAATCGTATCAATCCATATAGTTTAGAAGTTTTATTTTTAAACTCTCGATGTAGCTTTGATTATATTATTGATAAGAATTATTTATTTACAAATTATAAATAATTGAGTCTTTCTAAGAAAATACGATTTGCCATAAAACGGACGAGAATATCATTAAAGACCAGTGTAAAGTATATAAACAGATTTAATCATGAGGACACATTTAACATTTTTTTAATAAGACTGATAACCCCTGCTATATTTTTATTTAATAATTTTGCATAATATATATAGAGTATTGTACACATGTTTGTTTCATCTTAGAATTGATAGTAGAGTATGGAATAACTACTCGATCAAACAAATGTCTAATGTGACATATCGAACTGTATACTGAGAACTCTTTTGTAATATTATTTTTTTTTCTGACAAGAAAACGTTTTTGTAAAATAATAATAGTAAAATAATGACTATTGCAGTGAAGAAAGAAAAAGATTCTTTAATAAACCATGAAAATCAAGAAAAATTATAATTTTTTTATATTTATAATTTCTTTTGTATCTTTAAATTGTATTAAATGAAACAAGAATGAATTGTATGACACGCATATTAGACAATATACATTATACATAATAACTTGAAAGTCTGTGTATGTGTGTAGAAACTCGTACACTCACAATAACTGTTTTTCTATTTAAGATTCGGCAAGCAAGCCTCTTTCGTAAACGTATAGAATTAAATATTCAAAAATTGCATATTAGATCTGGTGCATAATAGATGATTGATAAAAAGTTTCTAACAATAAGAAAATTGGAACGAATTATTATAAATACACGGTTACGTAATCGATGTTCTACTATTTTTGTATGATTATTTTAAGAATATACGTTAATCACATTTGCAATTTTAACTGTGCGTTGCATTCGCGTTCATATATAATTATATGTATATCTGATACATTTTACTTCCACATAATGAGACATAACGTTTTATTCGATCGGCAAGAATCCTCTTTGATAAATAATATAATTATGCCAAGTTATGTTATATTGCTGTTATATTAAGCTACTGTAATCTACAGAAATAAAAATCACCTGATTTATAACTTTAATTTTTCATTGATTTATTTTTATATCTGTGTTTGGGTTTGTAAACTCTAAATGATAAATTAGAAAACATTTTATTCCTTTTTTATGAACATCTTTTATACAAAAACGATTAGATAAAGATGGTAAACAGAAATGGGCCTAGCAAACATCATGTGATAGCACACATTATATGCTTACATATATATGTACACACATATATGTTTATTAATTTTTAAAGATAAATAGGTAAAATAAATATATTTTAAAAATATATAAAAGTGAGACTCACTACGGCATCTATCTCGAAGCTTTTTCCTCTGAGTATTTTTTACACATATTATTAAATATGCAGTAATTATGATTTTGAATAAATTATATTTAATTTCTGTATTTTGTTTTACTTTATCGACATACTTTGTCTTTCTTGAAGTAGCGGAATATTATTATTGTTACATACGTGAGTGATAAAGGCACAATAACTTTGACGATAAAAATAAATATATCTTTTAACTGTTCATATTATAAAAATAACGAACAGTTTTGAGTGAGTTTCATAAGAATTTACTTCTCCTTCTTAACACAAAGCATTTATTTGCATACATGAACGTTTTTTTATGCATAAGGTTTATATGTATGCGAATAATAAAAAAATACATGAAACATGTTTAAGGCAGCGCAACGCGTATCATTAAAAATTGATCTTCACCGTATCATGCTCGCCGCACGTAATATAACGTCTGAGCCCAGCAAAGTCACAGTGAGAGACTCACAGCGAGCGAAGAGATTCAACTCGACCGATTCTCCCAATCGAAACTCCACGCAGTCAGACAAGATGGTGAAAGCAAAAAAATACGTGTTAGTGAAGCATTTCGTGAATGATCCGAAGCCGACGGATCTGCAATTGGTAGAAGAGGAGCTGCCTCCTTTAAAAAATGAAGGTAGGTACCTATAGATAATTGAATCAACTTAATTGCATCGTCATCGTCCCGTGTGCATCACGGATTAACACGCTGAGCTTGCATGTCGTAACATTATAGGCGTGAAACCATACAATACTTTCAATTAATTATAATGAAGTATGTATATGTATGATACATGATTCCGCAATGAAAATTGTGATTATAATAAAATTATCTATTATTAATATAAGTGTTATAATAGAGAATCAGATTTTAAATTAAAATTTTTAAACATACTTACGTTAATTTATAATCTAGAGTTTGCAATATTATGAGTATTGGACGCTAATACAAATATGATAGCATAATTATAGTAAACAATAAACTGAAGATTGAATCAACGTTCGTGAGCAGATAGAGCGCATTAAACTAAACAGAAAAGTCCTTTACTATTTTGTGATTTTCGCAATAATTATTGAGAAATTAATTAAAAAATGTCGCGCCAATATATTAGCGCTCAGCAAAAAGAGAGCCCGCTATCAGGCGATCGCTAGAAACTCTACAAAAAGAGACAACTCACTGTCACGTGATTGTTAGGAGCATAGCGAGACTCTTCTCGTAAACAGTGTCTCTATAGCCCACTGTTACACGGTTACTATACGCGTGCGACTAGCGTGATAGCAGGCTGATTTATCTCGCTACGTGCTAATACTCACACGAATTGGTCGATATTTTTTAATTAATTTCCCAACAATTATTGCGAAAATCGTAAAATGGTAAAGGACTTTTATGTTCAGTTTAGTACGCTCTACTTGCTCACGAGCGTTGATTCAATCTTTACCGGACACCCTGCATATTTAATTACATTTCTGTTTAATTACGTAACACGTAACATGAGTTACAAGATTATATCGGCATTGATTTTCTTGCGGTCATCGATAATATTATCTCTGGGTATTATTAAGTTATCCAAAGCGATTATTTTTTTCTTTTATAGAATATCTCGTAGAAGCCGAGTATTTTTCCGTAGATCCGTACATGAGACCGTATGTGCAAAGATATCCGGTTGGGATCACGATGATCGGAAGTCAAGTCGCAAAGATCGTGGAATCTAAAAATCCGAATTATCCAGTCGGCAAAAGGATTGTCGGCTATCTTGGATGGAGAACCCATACAATTGTCAATCCAAATATCACGGATGACGACATGTTGTTGGAGCAACCATACATTTTGCCGGACATAGGCGACCTGCCACCGTCTCTATGTTTAGGCGTGCTAGGAATGCCAGGGTAGAAAATATTTTCTAATACGTTCGTCTGCGCCGTCGCCTTCTAATGAGATCGCTTCATATTGTGAAAGGAAAAAGATATAATATACAAAAAAATATAAAAAAATGCAGAAAGCATTTGTTCTTCGTTTGCCATTGATTTGCATTTAAATTTTGAAATTTGTATAAATCACTTATGCAAGCAGATGTATTTTTATATACTATAGATATATAGAAATTAATGTTTGAGATGATCTATATGAACTTTTCAGACACCAAACTGATTAAAATTGTACTTTTTTTAAAATGAAAAATTAATAAAACGGAGAGAGTATACATGGTTGAACAGTTTGACTTCTCCGAAATGCTCATATATAAAAACTCGTTGTTTTCCTAAAACATATATGCACATCTATCAAAAAATAAAAATTTACATTATAAATGTAAAACAAATTCACGTTTTTTACAGCAACACGGCATACTTTGGCTTGATGGAGATATGCAAACCAAAATCTGGCGAGACAATTGTCATCAGCGGCGCCGCTGGAGCGGTTGGTTCTCACGTAGGTCAGATCGCTAAAAATCTGGGCCTTACTGTTATCGGTTTATGCGGCTCCGACGAGAAATGCAAATGGCTCAAAGAATTGGGTTTTGATGCGGTCATTAATTATAAGACCGCACCAATTGCAGCAACTTTACGCAAAGTCGCTCCACAAGGCATAGATTGTTATTTCGATAATGTAAGTCGAAGTAAATCATAAATAATGCATTGCGATTATCTGTTGACATACGCATAAATTATTAATTGTTTAAAAATACTGCCTTTGAATATCTTTTAACTAGTTCAACGAAAAGCGTCATTTACTTGTTGCAACTTTTTTATTTTCTTATATATAATCTTATATTATATATATAAAAAAATGAGAAAGTTGCAAAAAGTAAATGACACTTTCGTTGAACCAGTTAAAAGATATTTAAAGAGAGAAAATATATTTGTAAAAAATTAATACTCTATGCGCATGTCAACAGATATCAGATATTTTGTCTGTTGAAGTTTAATTGAAATATGAAGAATACACTATTATCATAAAAATACAAGGGATATCTTAGATAAAGCAAAAATTGTATTTGCAGGTCGGCGGGGACATTTCAAGTACAATTATATATCAAATGAAGCTATTTGGTCGAGTAGCGGTGTGCGGCAGTATCTCGACCTACAATGTGGATGCTCAGTCCTTGCCCAAGTGTACTGTCCTGCAACCTGCGATGCTATTTAATCAACTAAAGTTAGAGGCATTCATCGTTAAGCGCTGGAGTAATCGCTGGAGCGAGGGAATCGAGCAAAATCTACGATGGATCCGCGAGGGCAAGCTTCGTTATCACGAGACTGTGACCAAAGGCTTCGAGAATATGTTCGATGCATTTGTCGGCATGTTACACGGCAAAAACATTGGGAAGGCGATCGTCCAGGTGTAGGATCGAGTCACAAGTATCAATCGTGCAATGCATCTACAAACTCTATTTCTGAATATTTTTGAAAAATTAAGAAAAAAATACGAATTTTTTTAATAAATTACTTGAGAAATAGGGCTCTTAATGTTTACAAACACCAAACTTTAAAAAACGAATTTTTTATTTTCCGCGAGCTTTCGCGTACTCCGAATAGTGTGCGCTAATATTATAGTTTTAAGCATTTTCAAGTGGTATTTAAAAATAACGCAAAGTGTTAAGCGTTCAACAAAAGCTGAAGTCGTTTTGAAAAAGAAGATGAAAACAAATGTAACAAAAGTATATATTAATAAGTTTATTTTTATTTTTTAACAAGTTGCTGTAATAAATTCTTTTCCGAATAAAATATATATTTAATTTATATTAAATATAAGGAAAAAATATATGACATATATTTATTTAAATATTATAACGTTAAAAAATGCAAATATAAAAAATAATGTTTATAATATATATTTTTCTTAGAATGGAAAATAATACGTATATATTTTGAATAAGTATTTTTTATATAATATATAAAGGCTGTTTCCACAAAATACACATCGTTTATTGGTAGAAGCTTTTACTGAGCTAATAGAATAAAGTCAAAATACAAATTTGGTAAAAACCTATTATACACTATACCAGAATGATAAAAGCTGATTTCATATTTTCTCCATTTTCACTAGATTTATATCGTAACTTTATTCTGCGAGTAAAGCATGCACCTATCGATAGGCAACCCAACTTATTGAAGTGTATATTTTACCAAAGCACTTTAAATTATATTTTGTATAATTTTGAAAATTAGAAGATTTTATGAAAATAAAAACTCTTTCCAACTTTTCATAATTTACTATAAATAATTTTTATTTTGTTATTTGATTATCTCAATCATATTTATCTCATAATTATTGCACATAAAAGTAGTGGTGAAAACTCGAGTAATTTCAAAAAAGATAAATGATGCAATTATCTGACATATATGTTTATATTTATATTTGTTAATAAAAAAGTTTAAACATCATATAATAAATAATTTTTAAAATATATAATTTGTTCTTGAATAAAATATTTTACCTTGTAATATAACATAATATGACACTGGTGAGTGATTGAGAGAGAGAGAGAGAGAGAGAGAGAGAGAGAGAGAGAGAGAGAGTGAGTAATTAATTACAATTAAATTACAATAATAATCTTTGAATATATAAAATTTAATGATGGATTTTACTTTCAGTCAATAAAGACGAAAAGCTATATATAATTTTATTACCGTGAGTTGATAAATTAAATTGCTGCGTAATCGTCGGAGCCATGCATTTACGTCATCACATTGTTTGGCCATCATTCTCGAAAATGGCGGCCGTATTGGACGAGGTCGGCAAGTCTGCCGAAAAACTCGTGGACGAGGAAAAGAACGAGATTGTCGACGAGGAGGACGAGACCGGCGCGGTCGAGGCCTCGAAGAAGAAGAAAAAGAAGAAAAAGAAGAAGAAGGCTGGTTCGTTCAACCACGATCTGGTGTTGTGTCGTCCGCGATCGTTCGCGCCCTGCAAATCATGCCTTGACCCGCGCGAATTTCTTTAATTACATCGCAAAATACGGTCCCGGGTCCAAGGTCGCCGGGAGAGATCCGCCTGTTTTCACTTCAACTTATTCGCGACGTCTCCCTTAATCATGCATGAAAAACGCGCTTTGTCGTGTCAAAAGCGTGCGATTCCACCGTCGAGCTAGGCGTTCATTAATGTGCTCCATCATCTTCGAATATCGAGTAATCAACATGAGACATTTTACCGCGCACGAAATTGTTGCAGTATTTTTCAAGTCAATGATTTTAGACTCTATGGATTTGATTACAGCTTTGAAATTTTACAGGGGCCATGTATACATAGACTATCAGCTGCTATAGTAAAAGAAATTGCATTATTGATTATGAAATATTAATAATGAATATTTTCACGCAGGTGCTGGAGAAGCTAGTGCAGATGTTCCTGAAGGGGAAGAAAATAAGGTTAAGGATGATGACGCACCAACCGAAGGTATCGTCAAGAGTTGCAATTTCTTTCTACGATTATAGATTAAAGTTCAACATCAATAATGAAAGTAGCATGTGTTTAGCTTTATATATCAATGTCAACTAATGATGCCCGTTTGGTTGAAATACTTAGGTCCTACAGAGTTGGCCGAGAATGATGGAGAGAGTGAGGAAGTCAAAAAGAAGAAGAAGAAGCGCAAGCCCAGAGGCAAGGGTGGACTGAAGCAGCAAACGGATCCGCCGACCATTCCTGTGTCGGAATTATTCCCGGATGGTAATTTCCCGATAGGGCAGATAATGGATCATCCACCTGCCGCTGGGATAGACGATAGACTGGCGAAAAATCGCTTCACCAGCGAGGAGGCGCGCGCCCTCGACAGAATGCATAATGATATCTACAATGAAGCCAGACAGGCAGCCGAGGCTCATCGACAAACTCGGAAGCACATCATGAAATGGGTATGTAAGTCTGTGTTATTGCAAACAATGATTAAAATATGATTTAGAAATGTTTTAAGTAATATTAAGAACTGTGAAACAAGTAATTTTTATAAGTTGCAAATTTCACATATTTGTGGTTAATTTATCTGCAGGTAAAACCAGGAATGACTATGATAGAGATTTGTAATGAGCTGGAGGAGACCGCTCGAAAATTGATAGGCGAGGACGGTCTCAAGGCTGGATTGGCTTTCCCGACCGGTTGCTCTCGCAATCACTGCGCAGCTCACTACACTCCGAACGCCGGCGATCCAACCGTTTTGGAGTACGATGATGTCACAAAGATCGATTTCGGTACGCACATCAACGGACGTATCATCGACTGCGCATTCACTTTGACGTTTAATCCGAAATATGATAAGTTGATCGAGGCTGTCCGCGACGCCGCTAATACCGGTATCAAGGCTGCTGGAATTGATGTACAATTGTGCGATGTCGGTGCTGTTATCCAGGAAGTAATGGAATCCTATGAGGTGGAACTAGACGGCAGAACGTATCCGGTATGAAATATACAATATACGCAGACTGTCTCGATTCTAATTATTTGTGACCAATTGTAATATTATAATGATTATACCTCTCTTGACTGTAACAAACGCAAAATCGTAATTCATTTAAACATTTTATCAACGAATACACTAAAAATTTGTAAGAAATCTCGATCGAGTGTCCTTCAAATTTTCGCTGAAGATCCAATTTTATAATATTAAAACCGACGAAAAAAAGCGATCAAGATTTAATTAATAAAGTAAATTTTTTTACAGGTGAAGTCGATTAGAAACCTGAATGGCCACTCTATTGCACCCTACCGAATACACGCCGGGAAAACAGTGCCGATAGTCCGAGGTGGCGAGGCAACCCGAATGGAGGAGAACGAATTTTATGCGATCGAAACCTTTGGATCTACCGGCAGAGGTGTCGTTCACGATGACATGGAGTGTTCGCATTACATGAAGAGCTTCGATGCTGGTTTTGTGCCATTGAGATTGCAGAGCAGCAAGTCTCTTCTCAATACTATAAACAAGCATTTCGGTGAGTGGTCAAAAAAGAAAATATTCAAAGATAAAATTTAAAAAATAAAAAATAAAATATTGATGACGTAACCGTTGTTTTTCATTCCATGAATTTTTCAGGTACTTTGGCTTTTTGTAAGCGCTGGTTGGATCGTGTCGGTTGCACCAAATACCAAATGGCGCTGAAGGATCTCTGCGAAAAAGGCGCCGTGGAGGCGTATCCGCCGTTGGTCGACGTCAAGGGCTGTTACACCGCTCAGTTCGAGCACACTCTTGTCCTGCGTCCCACGTGTAAAGAGGTGATTTCTCGCGGAGAAGATTATTAAAATAAATCAATAAATAAATGAACTATCGTTTGTGTTTTACATGAATCACTCTATCGAATGTGTCAAGATGTATTTTAATCTCTATGTAACATCATTGTCAAACATTCTCGCTCGATCTGCATGCAGCGATGCGAACGGTAGACCCGTGAATAAGAATAGAATCAATGTAACACATGTCAGCACGTGACATTTCTAAATGTAATGTTTGTAATTTTACTTTTCTGATAAAAAAAAAACATCGTATCACAATGTCGCTTTAACATGAACGATAAACGTGCAGTCAGCGATTCTATTTCTTAAATTTAAATATCAAATGTTTTCATATCGTCGTATGTGTCATTTGAGAAATATTTTTGCATTTAATTATTTTTTGTTTCTGTATGAATATGCTTCGAAGAGGATCGATAATTTGTATTCATCGTAACATTTTTTAAATCTTTATTACTGTTTCTTACACTCTTATGCTAAAATGGAAATGACGGGGATGGTGTGTTTAATATTGAATAAAATATATTTGGGATTCGAGATTTATATCATTGCGATGATCTTATGGTCCTGAATATCGTATAATATTAAGTTTTTTAATGTTAGAACGTAGAGAGAGAATCTATTAATACATACGTGTGACAACTGTACAAAAAAAAACGAAAGTATTCTGCATTTGTGGTTTCTCTATAGCGAATCTCTATACGTCGATATATTTCCCTACGCATTTTAAGAACGCGAATTATGTGTTATAAAATCTTCGTGGATTAATCGGTAAATTAAAAGTGTAACAAATTCATGTCTTATATATTATTTCATAATCCTAAGGGACTGCGCGTGTTTTCGCAAGATTCTGCAAACAATGGACCACGAGATATAATAGCATTGACGCCGATTCGACATTTAAATACGATTCGCAACAGTTGTTACTCCACATTTTGCTAACGTCACACATTTCTCTCATTATCATATAATGAAGTATAAGAACACATGGTCTCACGGAGAGTCCTGACCTATCCTCTCTTATTTTTTTATGGAATTTTTACTTTCAGTGGCATTACTTCTACATAATTATAATAATATGTAATTTTTTCGTTTAATTTGCATATAAAACACGTGTATAATAAAGTAAAAGCGGATAGCATAACGTTTCAGATAAGTTATTACGGTAGCTTGCTTGACTTACAATATGTTAGAAGCTACCGTGACAAATTGAGAACTTTAATGAGTCGTGCGATTAGTTCCGCGTATCTTCAGACAGAACCCGTCTGACGTTTAACGTGACTCGACTCGAGGCTCTTCGTGACGCGTTCAATAAGAATGTGAGTAATGCCACCATCGGTGATCCGACTGAACTTCGAATATAAAATACTTTCTAAGTAGTATTCGAATCTCCTCGAAGATCATGGAAGACACCATCGGCACTTCCAAGAGGAGGAAGGAAAAAAAAGCATACCATCGTCTCGCATAGATAATATCTGTTCAGAATACGCATGGTCGTGAATGTCCTTGGACATTCGTAGATCTAGAACTCTCGCGCGTATTTCGAGCGATTAATCTTAAACGGTACGGAATATTTCACTTACGCATAAGAACAATAAATTTTAATTTTTTTTATTGCGCAAATAAAAGTCTCCAGCGATTCTTGAAGAATACATCATCCATTCATCGTTTTAACAAAAATTTGTAACATGTTTTAAAGAAATTAAAGGAAATATTTCGTATCGCTCTAGATCAAAAGATCGAACAAAGACGAATAAAGTCTTCCGTGTTATCTCGTTATCTATCTATCGCTATTCTGTCTATTGTCAATCTGTGTCCTACTCTGTTAAACCGTGTTACTGTCGGTGCTCTCGTGATAAAATCACCTCTATTCTCGTAAGAAAAAATACGCTGGTTATTGTATATTCGAGTTTACACGTATAATAATTATCGGATTGCTTTATTATATACGATAATTACCGATATATTATATATAATCGTATATAATAATATAATAACGCGTTTTACCGTTTGTCGACGTCATCCTAATAGGTCATCGAACTAAGCTCGGCACACTGAGGTTTACTATTTATTATTGTTGATTGTACATCGAGACACCTGATACATTTTTACGAGTCCTTTGCTTGCATTACTCGATCCAGGTATACGAATGACACCGTAATTTACGATGTTTAAACCATAAAGATATAAGTTCTAATCTTCAAGACACAACGTCGTTTGGTCCTTTGCGTTGTTCTAGGAATGATTTTGCGGTGGATCAACACATTTCTTACGAGACAACAGATCCACCGATTTTCTCTCATAATCGAGCGTTCAAATACGTAGTATGTTATCTCTTTAACAGCCGTTACAACACACCTTTCGACGCAAATCAGAGGCGCCGTAGTAATCCTCGTGCTAACGAAATCTTATCAGATGTTACGCGTATATACATGTTGATTACGATCGATAAGGCGCCGAGGTATGAAATTACATGAGCTGCCCGAGCGGATCAAGATCGATCGATGATCGTCCTAATCATTCGAGCGAGACCTCCTTCATTAGGTTCACTGAGACTCAGTGCGAGGCCTCAGCTTTGCCCTCGCTGTTACTAGGAGATTGCTCGGTGGTTCCGTCGTCGCCTGCGATTGCTCTTGCTGCGAACAGACAATTGCTTATTCATTCTGACTTCTATTCATGTCGAGAAAAAAATAGATCGGAATTCATCATTACATTGCATTTGCATTTGTTGTAATTTTTTATGTTTGACATCGAAAAAGATATCTCGATTCGATAATTCAAGGATTCCAGGAACAAGCTAGAATGTCAAACGATTGAGAATATAATTAATTTAAAAATTATTTCCTTCAAATATACACAGGATTTAAATACTAAAGATTTAAAGATGTTAACAATTTAAAAGGAATAAAATTATCTATATTTTTGTATATGTCAAATTACCGTTAATTGAATATGTCTTGCTCTCTGCTCGATTGCTCTTTGTAAAGCGGTTCTGGGATCATCTTTGTAGCTTTCTTCTCGGATCCTTTCAGCTTCTCTTCTCGACGCAGCTTCCCTATGTTTCTCCAAAGCACGTTGCAACTCGCTCTTCTGATTTAAGACGTTTTTGCCACTGAGAAAAGAGAAAAGAAAAAAGTATATACTTGCTTTATAATTTAATCCTTATTCGTTCGATTTTTTCCTTCAATTAAAACTTTCCTTGTGGAATAGTAAGTTAATAAAAATATATTTAGCAAATGAAAAATAAAATATTTTTAGATAATTTAGATTTTTAGATTTACTGACAAAATACAAATAAAAATTTCGCCAGCAAGAAGATCAAATATAAATCAGTTACAATACATTATAGGATTACATTTTTATAGTACGTAAAACAGTTACGTGCGTAGACTGGCTATTGCGTGCCAAGATAAAAATCGGTGAGCGTGAACCACTTAATTTCATCGAAGCGTGAAGAATACCAAGTGCGTTAATACGCGTACATACCGATTAGATGTAAAGCGAAATTACGTGTAAGTATATTCGATTTTACATCTTGATTGGCCGCGTGATCAACAGAAAATTAGCACGAAAAATATTTTTCGAGGCATACTTTTCTCATCTATTTTATACATTGTATAATCTCTGCAATTTCTCATCACGCTCGAATTTGCATATGATGAAAATGGATTTGTTATGGCCGCCGCGGTCAGCTTTCATCAGGAAGTTTTCCACGCTGGTAATTGACTTTCCATTTTTATTACGGATATTATATTTCTCGCAATATTAATTAATTCTTCAGATATTTATGTAGGCACGAAGAAGCAAAGAAACAGATAAAATATTTATTTACTTTCAGGATTATCTTTCGTTCAGTTTCTTTTTTCATTGAGAATAAAAGAATTTTATTTTATTTTATTATATTTAAAAATACTCGTTGAAAAATTAATGAGATCTCATAAAGATATTCATAATAATTTTTAATTGATAATTTAATAATGGAAAATATAATAAAAATTTAATATAATAATTCTAACGCAAGAGATTTATAAAAGTTTCGCAATTAATTCAAATTCTGGCAGAAAAGGAAGGATATAACATTTATTTCACAAAGTGCTAAATCAAATAGAGATATTTATCACAATGAAAAACTTTCTATTATAAAGAGGCAATTGCGAAAAAAATTGTTTCCTGAACGAATTAATTTCTCTAAAGAAAAGAAAGAAGAAAAGTTTTGAAACCAACTTACATTTTCTGATTGAAGAGTAATTCTCTGTGCAGGTCCTTATGATTAGTGGAGATAAGGCAAGGATTATACGGTTTCCTCGGCAAGATTAAACCGTCTGGTCCCATGTGAGGAGCCGGTGGAGGCGGAGGCGGTACGCCCAGAACTGGTGCCATTTTTTTTCCTAAAAGAGAAAATTACAAATTCGATAAACAATCTATTCAAAATAGAAATTCGAGTAGTATATCGTTTACAATAATTATAATCAAATTACCACTAATCTCTAATCAATTTCCAATTCTCGGATGGGAAATGAAAATGTTCAGTCCAACCATAGTCTGACTCACTTTATTAAGAACTCAAAGAAATAAATCCTGAACTATACAATTATATTGATTAAAATAATTTTATATTTTTTTTTAAGTTCTTACGAAAATCAATTAGATATTGCATTGAATTTTTTGTTATAACGGAAATAGCAAGTAATGTCATTCACTATAAATACAGGTGCTTGATTTCCAACTTTATATATTAAAGTTTCTTTTAATTATATCACATTATAAAATATTAATTGAAAATACTTGCAATAACTGAGGAAATGAGAGGCAAAATTTTACCAATAATTTACCTATAAATATATATGTATATAGCTCACGTAAAATATATAACACTTTACGCGAAATATTTTGTTCTCAACGAAATAATCGAATCGATGATGAGTGATTCATCGTGCACATGTCTAAAATTAACGAGAATAAATACGATTGATAAGTATTCACCCTCCAACAACGCTATTTTCGCCCTGACCGAGCTCTGCTCGCACATGGTAGTTGCACGTATCGCGACTGAGACATTTCTCCTCGAGTACACGAGAGACGTATCAAAGAAAAAGAGAGAGAGAAAGAGAGAGAGAATGAGAAGTTCTATATATTTTTGCGTAGGGCTTCGTGATATAGCTACATACGTTAATAGGATCTCGGGGAAACACGCGCGAACGAACGGTCGCCTCTCGAGGAGCTCAAGGTGAAATAAACGATGCCATTTCCGTTGCGATCGAACGGGGTCGAACGTTTTAACCCTCTTTTGTTAGACTTACATTCAAGCTGTCTTTAATATCCGCTGAAACGCAATGAGCGAGGCAACCATATCCTACTTTAAAATAAAACGGCCTGAAAAATATGTCACGGTTGACAAATGAACAATTAGCGATCAATGTTAATTAATGCTTATAGCAGAGATAAAAAATATAAATAAAAATATCATAAAAGTCACGATAAAAAAAAGAGAAGTGATTACAAAAATATTCAATGCTTGTTTTGCGCATTTAAATGATTTACTTCCGTTCCCTTTACGCGAGAAAACGCAACACACGCTTCCAGATAAAAATCATTTCGAAATCACAACTTTAACATCAAGGTACACTACGAAAACCCGGGAGGACGTCTACCTACTGTCGTTTCACGTGGCGATTTTCTCTGTGAACATTTATTGTTAAATGCGCTTCTTGTCCCGGCAACAATGCGAGTCTTATCGACAGCGTGATACATTTGTCGTTCATACATATTTGCTCTTATCGTATAGTTTATTCAAGATATCATAATTTTTTTAATAGATTGATACAGTGTGTCGTTTCTATGAGTTCGCCTAGATAACGATATAAAATCATCAGTTAAATTGAAAATTAAAAATGACATTTCTTCGACGTCGACGAATATCTTTTATAGTTGACGTTTATCTTATTTGATTGAATCGCAGTCGATAAAAATTGATATAATATTAATTATAATAATAAAATTATGATATTTATGAATAATATGATATTAATTGTGTAACAGAATGAGATGGAAGCATATATATTGCAATTAAATATATAGTAATTAATAAAAAGTTCAAATAATTCCAGAGAATCGTGATTTGGCTAAAAAATTCTTGCAAAAATACAGACGCAAAATATTCTATCTTTTTCGTGATATATTCGTATTACAGGAAACTAAGCAAATTTATTCGAGCCACCCGATGAAGCGTTCGATCGAGACGAGAAACCAGGTCGCGAAAGTAAGTCGATGTTTCGTTCGCGTGCATCATGCGGCTGCATACGCGATTTTATGGAAATCAGACGATAGCTTTTTAAAAAAGGGGCGAAAAGGAAATCACACTTACTGAATTTTAAAATCCTTTAACATTCAGAAAAGAAGTTTGTTTTTAATTTCATCTTAAGTTTACATAAAATTTTAATCAAATTGAAAAAATGTGCCCTTTAGAAAAATAACAGTTACGAAAATTTTCTTTTCGTTTATTGAAAAAAGTTTATTTAATTAATTTTATGAATTCACAATGTCCCTTAGCCGGTCGTTCACCAGTGCAGCCACTCTATTTATTTATTCGCATCAGAGTCATTGACTTGCCGTCGCGGTGCATTGATCCGAATTTTTGAAAGCACGAGATAATGCAAGCAGCGCATGTATGTATGCAAAGCATCAATACTGCAGATAAGCGTGCAGTATCGAGATAAGTCAGATATTAGATAATCTGATAATTAATATGAATGTGAATCAAAATGTACTTATTAATAATAACAGACTTATATTTTACAGCCTCTTTTGTGAAAGTATCAAGAAATACTCAAACGATAAGGATTACTAAATTTTATCAGTCCAAGTTTCATACGAGTTTCATATATCTGTAATTATCACGATTAACACAAATAATAAAGTTTATAACAAATAGTAATAAATAATAATGATGAATTTTATTAAATTATTTTTGTAAGATTTTTTTAAAGATACTTTAATAATAATTTGATTGTTTTTAAATGTTTTAATAATAATTTAATTCCTTAAAAGTACCAAACCTTTTTAAAAAGTACGTTCTCATTAGTCGATCTTAATTTAATTAACTGTAGTAAAAAAATTGATTAATTACTATATATCTCCTGCTAAATCTACGTACGAATCAATAATGTAAATTAATCTTTTTATGTTTCGATGTTTCAATGTTGCTGAATTGTAGTGTATTTCGTGGAACAGCATCAAATTAAATGCATCGAAGCACGATGCAGAAAAATGACGCCGTACAATGACTATCGAACGTCTGTTACGCGATCATCTGCTTATGCGTCACACATCGTCAGTCTCGTGCGAATGTCACTGATCCCGATCCGAGTTAAAGATTAGAAATTACGCATTCAAAACTGTTTAACATATTTTCATAAAACTGAGAAAGTATCGAAACTACGAAAAATTTGATGTCAGTTGTAAAAGCGATCGACAATATATCAATACATTTATTATTAAAAATTTCTGCTTTCATTTTTCTTTTGTGGCAATTAAATAATAACAATCAAACATAATTACATTTATGTCTTTGCTACATAAATTAAACAATTAAAATATTTTTATATAGATATTATTTTTTTAAATCCTTTTACATGTATATTAATATAAATTAACATAAATTTATATAAATTATAATATTAAACTCAATTTTAATTTTAATTTATATAAATTTAATTTGTTATTTATTCTAAACTATAACATTAAAATCAAAATTGAGTTTAATATTATTTCGTCTTTTATCAAATATAAATTTTAACAAATGCTGAAGAAATCTCGTTGGGAATTTAAAAATACGATCGACATGTGAACGTTTGCTATATCGCGAATCTTATAAAACGTTCTTTTGTCGCCATTCATATGCAAAGCTGAAAAGAAACTAACATTGATAATGCAAAATCGAGCAAAGTGCATGCAGGTAACAGGACAACAGGTTTATAAAAGAGCGCGCGTATCATGTTTGCCATCTTGCTGCACTTTGACAGAAAGACGATTGAATTTCGATCAGCTGGTATTATACGACGCGCGGTGACATAATTTTCCTGCTATTACTACATATGCGATTGCATTCTAACTTGACGTTCCGCAATTCGTGCTACAATCGCAAATCGACAAGATGTCAGATAAGATGCCACGCCTTATCCAAGATCTGTTGATTTGTGCAATCTTTTCAAACAATCGCATAATCGACATTTCGCGGAATTAATTTGTAAGTTTTATAGTAGAATCGTATAATAAAACACAAAGAGAATATTCACAAAAGCTTACACATGATTAAAATTGCAACATAATTAACTTTTCACTTATTTATCGTGCGTTAAAAATTGACAAACAAAATCATTAAAGATGGAAAAATATTTTTTTGAGAAATCAAAATATAACTTTGTATAAATTATATCATTTCAATAAAGTTTCATTCGAGTAATACGCTTTCCGGAGAGCTCAAACTTCTCTGTTTCATCGTTCAAAACGATCCAACGTTTTCAACAGACACTTTCGATAATGCATTCGTGTCGACGTGGGCGGTCCTTATCATCGCGAGGGAACCATATCGGATCCGGATTGTTGGATTTTACGAGCGAAAAGTGAATTTCGCGCGCGGAACCTCCGACGAGGCGCGACGCTGTTAATCGCATGGAGCGGAGCGTGTTTTACAGCCGCATGAAACGACTTAGTCATTAATTCCTCGAGATATTAAAGACATGTGCACAGACGTGCCCGAAATAATAACGACCCTTGCGAGATCCGAATCGAAAGTATAGCAATCACAAAGTATCCTTTAACGACACTTTCTTCGATCTCTCGATAAGGAAACACTCCCAACTCTCACTTTCCATCTCAATAACGGCATCTTAGCATTCAATACGACCTATCAGAGATTTAACGAAGCTGTGGAAACTGTAAAATTCTGTCTATAAACTTTGATTTTTTTTTTTTTTATTAACAAATTCTCCAGTGCAAAGTCGATTTTTCCTCTTAATAAGAATTTCTTTCTCGCAGTTCTTACAATTCTTTTAATATTTAATATTCGTTAAGTACGGCTTTTAAACGTCGCGTTCTAGATTTTAAAACAGTTGAGCTAGTTATTTAAATTTCGGTATCAAATAATAACGTTTCGTTATTTAATTATAGATTGCTTGGTAAAAGTTAAATCGCGATAAGAACTTCGCGGCAAAGAATAATGCACGAGTATTAATAATAAAGAAAATGATAAAAGATAACGTTACTATTAGACTAGTTTTTCTTTTACAATTAGTTTTTTTCATGGAACGAAGACACTTAATCGCAGATTTCTCGAAAGGGCTCTAAATTCGAGAGAAATGCGCGGCGGTCAAAGTCGTAATAATTAAAATCATAATTGCAGTTACGGTATAATCGTTAATTATTCATCAACAATTAAAATCTAATTACAAAATTATGCGCGTATCGCGAACTGTAGCAGTAATTAGGGTTATCCTTGAAGCCTTGCTAGAGAAAGATGATTAGACTCTCGTTGGTAACGCGAAGATGTTTACGCTTTCGATGGTTTCATACGTTACGCCGACCGCGGATTAAATTAAACATGACATAATAATCTAATAATCCGCGACGCGATACAAACTTAAGGTACTCTGTTGTATCCTTCTCTTCCTTCTTCCTGCTTTCACCATCAAGCTTACCTAACTTTATCATCGCTACGAGCAATTGGTTTCATGTTAAAACAGAAGATGAAATTACAATATTCGAAATGTCATTCACGAGCAACAGATGATATGATAAAATTGTCAGAATAATCGTCAAAAAAAGATACTAACAGTAAATAAAAAAAAATATAATAAAAAAGAGCGCCCTTAAAACATTAATTATAATATAAACAACAGAGAAAAATTTCCTTATAATTTTATTTTTTTTTTCCCTGAATGATTTGAAATATTATAAAACGTTTTTTCGTACAATTTAAACAAGATATTTAAATTTAATTAGTTTTATTCTTCGCTTCTTATTAATTTTGAAAATTGCATGCATCTTAATGACTGACCAAGTCTTATAATTTGGTTAAACACAGAACAACATTTTATTATCTATTTAAATATCAGAACGTTAATTGCTGAGAAATTTCATCTTCAACGGTTCGTTGCTTTGAAAAATTATTGTTCAGTATACCTCTTTGAAAAAACAACTATCGTTCAGTACTTACAGCTCTTTGAAACAAACAATCTACTTCGAATTCATAAAGTATCATCGGATATAAATATTATACGGATCATGCACACGCGATAAGAAAATTATACGGAGCGAGAGGGGGATTATTTGAACTTCCGAAGTCCATTAAAGAATTAATCTTCTGAGAGAGAAAAAGTGGGAGAGAGAAGAAAGGCGATGTGGAGCGTCCTGTTTCAGAGAGATATGCGGATGATGCGGTAGATCTCGAATTAACGAGTCGTGTGCGTGGAAGGGCAGGGCGAGGAGGGAGGAAAGGGATGAAATGCGCGTAAGCTGGCCTGGAACGTAATTTTCAGGCAGATGTACGACCACGAAAGGGAGATCATTGCACCGGCAAGGAGCAGCTGAAGTAGCGTGAGAAAATGCGGTCGGATCGTCAACGTCACAGGCACACGCTCGTTCGCTCACTCGCACTCGAATGATAGTGACCGAAGGGCAAAGTCAGGGCCGTCGTAACAATCTCGCCGAAGACGAGGACGGGTTATGTCATGATTACGGGGAAAAAAAGCACTTTCTCCTTTCTGCAGCTCACCAAGAGTCACGCGATATATTTATATATAAATATATCGAAATGTCGAAATAATTAAAAAAATTTAGAAACACCACACGAGAGATGATATAATATAAATCAAAAGTGAAATATATAGCATTTCTTATGCAAATATCCATAAAATATAGTGCCGCATGATGACTCAATAAATTTGGGAATCGTAAATTATCCATCATATTAAATGTCTGTGATCTTGTGCCTCTTGATAAGTCGTAAGTTTATTATAATTTTTATTAATCTAAATTTTTAATGAATTTTTTTATGTCCTATTTGTAGCTCTAGCGCCCTTGTATGTTACATAATTTCTACATATATTATTATATTGTACGCAAGTTTTGATGTAAACAGGTTATAATTTATATAAGTGTGTCATTAATAAGGGTTTGCAAGTCAAGTCTACTTTTGGAATAGTGGATACACTCGAAAAGACATATTTTTTTGAAAATATTTCTTTTGATGATAAAAAAATTGTCAACATTAATAATATTATAAAAAATCAATATGTCATTTATATTAAATAATAACAAATTTTAAAAGTCATTGACTCGTATTCTAAGTTCATATTTATCGCTAAATATACCTCTAAATGTGAGCTCAGAATACGAGCCATAGAGCTAAATCTTATTAAATTTATAATAAAAAAATAATCAATCGTAATGGAATCTTTTTTTCATCTACAAGATTAAACTGAATATATTTGGAAATCTTTTCTAATTGTAAGATAAGAGAGAAATCTACCATTAAAGTACATATATATTTCAAGCGTCATATTTATTGATAAAATGTGAAATAGCTTTTATGATAAATATAATTAACACGGCGCAATTAGATTCATACGCGTCATATACGCGCCGTATAAAAATGCCGATACGAGGTGCACTTAATTTACGAGGGGAAACTCATTACCTATAAATTACCTAGAGTTCTAAAACAAGATCGTGACCATAAATTTCTAGCAAATGTGAAATGTCTCAAACATTAGAATTCAATTAAGCCGATAATATAGAATTATAGAAATGTCGCATCGTTTCCCTGTAGATAAAATTGTGCTCTCGTTTATAGCTATCTGCTAATATGCTTTCAATCTTGATGATAGAAAAGTTTTATAGCGTATATTATATGTATATATAATATTTAATATACTGGCACAGAGCTATAACTCGAGTCAAAAAAATTAAGATGTTAAATTATGAATTTTAGTAATAAAAAATTTAAGTAATAAAAAACAAAATTATAACAGAAATTTAAAAGTGATACTTTATTACTTACAATTAACCTTCCCCTTTAAAATCTTTAAAAATTTACAAATTATGTATTTAAATAAAATTCGATTAATTAACACTTATTCAGATTTATTTTTAATACAAAAATTTTTATTAATAAAAATCAAAGGGATTTGTTGTTAAAGCTTTCGTACAGTCCTGAACTGTTTTCACACACAAGGGGTTTCGACGACCTTTTTATATACAATGGAATTTCGTCAATGAAACTAAGGCACCGCCAAGTGTATCGAATGAATCTAATTTCGTCATCGTTGATTACGTCTCTTTACGAAGTAATGAATAAGGAAGAAAAAAAAGAAGCGGACAGAGAGAAAGAAAGATAGAAAGAACGTTGTATCAAGTGACTCACCGTTTGTCAAACCGTCGACGTCGTCCGAGTCACACTTGAGACCGTTAGTAATCACCTGAAACATACAAATAGACTCATTTTAACGTCAAACATTACGATACAGTTATCGAAAAGAGGTTACAAAGATCGAGTCGCATTCCTCTCCCCTATAGTTGCTTACAATTCTCAATCAATCAATTTTATATAATTTTTAAATACATAATAAACTTCTGTTTGTTTTAATAAAATATTTAGGTATATCAGATACGTTTGCCGCGTTTACGATTGTATATTATCGTCACTTAATTTTTGACTTCGCGTGACGTTTAGCCACGTGGTCGTTCCTCTGGAGGCGGCCAATAAAACACGTCGCATTCTCCGCTTTCGCATCTGCGTCGCCCGAGGGCAAAGAAGAATCGAAAGTAGCGTTCGCATGCGGTTTCCTGTCGTCGTCATCGTCATCGATGATTTCACTGAAAGATATATCACTCTTACTCGGCCATACGTCAACCATACGTTCATTTCTTTTGCAATCGCGATCGCGGCTGCCGGCTTTTGCGAAACCCCCGTCCGTTTCCACGGACTCGTGTAAAATCGGATAAAGCCGCTTCCGCTTACTAAGAGATGATGAACGGTAATTGCAGCGGTTTTCCATCCGGCATGGAAGCTGCGCTAGTCGCTAGTCCATCATAATCGTTAAGAATATATAAACATGACGAAAATCATGTATTACGCATGGGAAACGCGCATGTTAATCACGCAAACTCATCTATCAAGTCCATGTTAATAATATAAAATTAGCTATTCGTCGGCAATATAACCTGTGAGATACAATCCTGGGAAAGTCGTTGTAATCTTTAAACGTGCAATTTCTTTCCGTTATCTACGAGAAAATCCTTTCAAGCTTCGTGTAAGTCTTACAACATGAAAGAAGAGAGATAAATAATAAAGAAAATATTCCTTATTAGAGAGAGAGAGTTGAAATATAAATTACATATAGATATTCTCGAGAAAAAAATCTTACATTTGTAAAAAAATTGTCAAGTTATTCAATATAAAAAATCTTTCAAAATTAATTTAAATACATTTCTGTAATATATATAATCCGAAAGCAAAAATCTCGCGTTATTTAAAATTCATAGAAAATTTTCCTTTTTTTATATTCAATATTATCCTATAAATATACTTTTAGAAAGATCATATTTTCCTGCAGAAATTTCAACACGTGCTCGAAAAACCTGTTGTCACGAATTTCATTTGCGGCCGGAAGCGTGCGATAAATTTGAGCGCGCACGTTCTCATACAACTGGTTATGAAAAATGGCGATTATGAAAGCATCGAGCTTACAAAAGGCGCATTATGGTTGTGTAATCGAATGAAAATTTCTACGTCTATTTACGATAGTGCCCGAATGTCACGTCTAACGTCGAAAGTTATCGCTTCGAACTTCCGTCCTTAATTTCAGTTATCGATAGCTCTTCTCCGAATGCAATTAGAAAAAAAATAAGATATATATATATATATATGCAATAAAATTGTAATAAAATAATTAAAATAATTAGATTTTTCAAGTTTTTTGCTATGATAATTAGAGATGATTGCAATAATAATATATTTATATTTTACTTATCAATTTTTCTTAATATATAAATTAATTTTATTTATTATTTATTATAACGTATAATTAAAATTAAGTAAAAATACATCGTTCTGTTAGATACATTTTAGCAACTACTAGCAGAATTTCGTTAAAGAAAAGACTTGATAAAAATGTTGAAATGACGACGCATATAAGTACATACATGCAAATCTTATAAAACGTAGTTGTATCGTTATTTATATGCAAAACTGACAAAAGGAACCGATAATACTGATAATACAAAACTAAAGTATATACAGCAAACTGAATAACAGGATTATAAGAAGGCGCACGTGGCGTGTTTATTATTCTACTCCGACAAAGGAACGCTTAAACGCCGTCTTATTTTCTATCCTATTTTAATCTGTTTGTACAATAAAAGAACTCTTAACGAGATACGAATCGCGATAATATTTATTTGAGAATTCTGCGAAAATTAGTTCAGTCTATAAAAGCAACCGGGCGAAAATTGGGTCGTTTAAAACCGACATTTACACACAAAGAGATATATAAAAAAAAAAAAAAAAAAAAAATGCATCCGTCAAGAGTCGAGGAGAGTTAGCTTTGCAGTCGCGATCTACATTGATTTGCACACAGTTCGACGTTTCTCTCTCGTCTCCGAATGGAACGAAACCACCGGTCACCGTATATAGACCGTAAGCAATTTCGCGGAGCATCCATCCACCTATTGTATTGTGTGTAACTCGTTGCGGCGTGTGATGGCCGCTAATTGTATCCTCTCGCACGCGTTGAACCACGCGCTCCAAAGTGTACGAGCGACCGCAAGAGCGGATAGATGACGAGTGTGTGTGTGTGTGTTTATAAGTTTCGCCCCTGTGTCACGCGTGTTTACGTACGCACGTTTACGTATCGAGTAAACGAGTCAGGACGGATCCAGCGTGTCGCGAAGGGGGACCCGGTATCGGGGTGTTCCCCCCCTCCGGAAGGAAGTAGAATGTATTAATATTTCTCTCACACAACCAAAACGTGGGAGCAATTGTCGGCGAGTTACTCAATCTACTCGTATTTAGGATATCACGGCGGGAAAAACACAAAGCCAGATGGCCGAATTGTCTAGAGGGTGGGGGGAGGATCGGGCGGGCCTTTATACACGACAGGCTCGATTATTGAAATATTTCGGGTAGCATGTTTGTGGGCACGGCGTGTCAAAAGCGTTGGCAACGTATCGTGTTTTTTTTATTACACACATACACATCATACTTTTTATGTGCATTAATTGCAATAAAAACACGCTCGAAAAAATGAAAACCGGATGACGATAGGTGGATAATCTAAAAATTAAAGTTATTGTTATATATAGAATAAAAGAAATAAGTATTTCTGTTATCTGTGTCGGGAATTATTTTTAACTGAATCATGGTCCGTAATTGACATAGTTCCTGTAATCTAAGTTGTTGGCTGCTGTTTCATCAAAATATCATATATGTTCTCAGCTTCAAATTTTTATATCACAACGAAATGTCTATTCTATCTGTTGTATATATATATATATATATGACTGACAGTATGGATTATATACGATTGCAACGATTCAGTACCCTTTATTCACAGCGATTTATTCATATATACAGATAGAGACTGATAGCTTTCAAACGTACGTTGAATAGAGCGCGAATGTAATCTATATACGAACGTTCATTTATACGAATCTATACGTTCTATCGTAAGGTCGCATAGACTTGTTTCGCTCGACGAGACGCACGTAACGTCACGAACAACAATAAGCCAAGGAAAAGCACATTTGCATACACATGGCACGATGTAGTAGCCATAACACAATCCACTTGGGCATTTTTACGATGCGGGCTCTGCCAGTTTTCTCCTTTTAAAAGCAGAACATTGTGACGTGCGAATCTTGCACGAAGAAAACCGAGGTGGCTTCTGTGTTTCTAAAGATTGAATTAATGCTCTCTTCAGCGAGATTATTCCGGTACCATTTTTGCTTCCGCGAACGATTCATCTCGCGACGTCTTCCCGGCGTTTTATCAAAGTTGTCCCCGAAACGGCTAATTTAACGTTCACACACCCGACACGTAAAAGTGCGCGTTTCTTCTTCGGTATAAAGCGATAATTGTGTGCGCGGACCGCGATTTATTTTTCATCGTCCAGTTATGAGGTCGAGGAAGTCGAATAATCTCTCAATCGCGACCATTAGAGATCACTCAAAAAGATACTTTCATCGTAAATTTGTTTTCAACTTTGATCATGTGCGAGGAAAATATACAGAGCGTCTTGAGTTTCTTATCTTTTCATCCAAATTCTAGTTTAATTAAGCTTCAGCGGTGAAAAAAATAGATCGTAAAAATACATTTTAAGAAAAATAACACATTATATTTTTTCCGATAAATTCCTAAGCAGAGTTTACTGCAACGTAATGCACTTCAATTCGAGGATTAACAATAAAGATAGTTAAAAAGGCTGAATTTCGATAGCTGACTGTTTATCAAAGTGTGGATACAAATTTGCAATTCAAAGGACGTGAATGTGCGTTACAGAGCAGATTACAAATATCGTAAATTTTCGCTTACATAATATGCAAAAAATAGAACGACTTATTTTATAGCCTGCATCTTGAAACGTGAGTATAATTAGCCTCTCGATGCACAACACGATGGTCGTGACGAGCGATTTACAATTCTTGCAGTCTAAAGTTTGTTTCCACTACCACAACGTCGCACTTAATAACATAAACTTTACGACGTTGCGGATACGCTGTGAATATTTATAAATTTATTAAATAGATTATTTCTCTAAGAATTCTCTTTACTTTCGATTTTTTCCGACTGTCCGTGACAAGATGTCATCAGGAAGTGCAAATACATTTAATCGCAATTTTCATTAGCTATTTTAAATAGATTATATTTTAAAAAGTTAATATAAAAAGTAGATAATTAGAAATTAGAATATTAATAGAGAATTCGAGAAATTAAAATTTTTTGTAATTTTGAATAAATTCTGTCTTTCTCTCTCTCTCTCTCTCTCTCTCTGTGCATTTAATTATGAAAATACAATATTTAATCCCGAGAATTAAAAATTTGTACAAGAAATATATTTCAAATTTTACCGACAAAAAAGCGACTCCCAACTAAACAATTTTTTAAAACTCTTTATATAGAAATGTCGGAAAATTATATACTCTCACACATCCACACGAACTCTAAATGCTTTACCTTTTCTGCAATTCAAATATTTGAAATCTGTGTAACATATACATAATTTTCTCTTCAACAAGAAATGAGCTGAATCGCATTTATCAACAGGTCTACCTTAAGATGCACGACGCCTACCGACCGATTTTCCGAGCCGACCTTGATCACGTTAAACTGGGTGCGGCCAGCATCATCTGATTTCCTCATCTCGACGATAAACAACGTTGACATAACGAACGGTAATTTCACGAGATTCCGACGCGAGTTACGGGATAAAATTAATTCCAGTATGCTTTCTCCCGTGTGGTTCTTCCTTATAATAATTTATGATCAAAACCCGTTCGAGTACTCGCGCAACTCGCGACTTGCGAAAAAACAACGTAAAACGTAAGACACCTAATGTATGATAAATTGCGTGTAAATTATACCTGAATTTCAAAACTATAGTTTGAACAAAGTATTCTTCTAATTAAAGCTTTATTGATATATAATTTATTTATATTATGATGTTATTAAATTTAATCTAATAATTTAAATTGACATGCATTTGGTTATCATGTTTTTGCATTTTAAAAGCTTTTTATTATTAGTTAACATGCGTTATAATGACATTTTGTATCTATAAAAGGCGATTTAATAGTTAGTATTAAGATATATTTTACATTGCGATTAATAAAAGTAAGAAAAGCTGCTCGAATCTATATAAGTTCCGAAATTCTAATTGCGTCACTACCTTAATAATAATTGCACTCCTTGAATGAGCCGTGATATCTTAAGTAAAGCTGTGATATGGCGCCACGATAATCAAATCATAAATCTGTTTTATAACATACGTATATGTAGTATATATAAAAAAATACAAAATAATCTCTCTTTATTAATCACGCATGTATCTGAAAGATATGCTTGATCTTTTGCGTTTTTTTTGCGATCTTTTACTTAATTCTCGATAGAAAAATAAGTTAAGTAAACTGTAAAATATTAACAATTACAATTGGAAAAATTACGTAAACAATTAAAATTTGAAAGAACCCTCTCTTTAGATTCTACATTTTTTTTCGTTTGAGCAGTTAAGAATTTCTTATTATATTTTATCCTATATCTTTTTTTACCTAATAAAAAAATTAGAATTTTAAAAATAAAATTTCGCAACCAAGGGAATATTTTTGGGATTTACGGACCAACGGATTTGAGTCACCCGGTACATGGAAGCGTGCATTAAATTGCGTTCTGGTTACACGCTCGAGCGACTAAGAGAGTGCGTAAAAGTGACGTTTCAAGCATTTCCGATCGATCTCCGTTTTACACCTCGCCTAAGAATACACAACAAGATTTAGAAGAGAGGACCTTCGTCTTATCCGTTAGCGTGCGATCGGTCAAGGATATATTCCGATAAATACAGAACACCCGTGCCCTTAAACGATACACATATATAGGCTCCCTTGATTGGATAACTAATTCGTTCGCTTGTCCCGAGGTTTAAATGAAAAATTGACTTCGAAAAATAAATTCTATAATAATTTATTTTTACTTATTTTTGCCACGCTATATAAATGTCAAATGTGAGAAATGTCGTACGCACGTGACATTGATGTAGAAAAACACATGTCACATATATATGTGTGCCAAACACATGTTCAGATACGATCGATTCCGGAATGTATAACTACATACTACATGATATATATTCGTAATGAGAATCACGTGATAAGAATCAGAAGAATTATGTAAATATTTAAATGTTTTATTGTTTGCAATCATTACATATTTCAAAATAATTTTTGCAGAAAATATATAATTCTTTAAATACCTTGAAATTTCTCGAAAACAATAAAGTTGTTTTCTTATAAAATATCTTTAGAGTTTTCACGAGTATTAACGGTCCGTGAAATAGTTTTGTAAACTTCTGGAAAATTCTCGTAAACATAAGTTCCTCTAAATCTCTCGCATGAGATAAAGAAAAGAAAGAATCTCTAAATAGTTTTCGCAAAAGATAATAATTCTTCAAACAAATCTCAAACTTACGTGTCACGAATGATAACGATTCTCCGAATGTTTTCAAGTTTTCGCAATCAATAAAGACATTTCATATACTTTAGAATCTTTTGACGTGAGATCAAGTTCCTCGAAATATTTTTGAAGAAACAATTCTCGCGAATAATACACTCCAAATATTCAAACCATCTCTCACGTCGTCTAATATAGATCCTAGATACTAAAATTAAGAAAGTTCAAAAAAATGAAGTTGGTCAGTTCGGCATCTCGGATACTCGATTAACAACAATAATAATGCAATCTAACCTGCGAAGATGAACGTTATTGCCTCTCGTAGCCTCTTAAGACTCTCGATATCCACGCAGCGCGCGAAAGTATTTTGTTACTTTTACTCTTATCTCAACGCTCGCGGCGTACTTATCCCGTGCGTTACGTCGTCACCGTTGCTCGCACTCAGCTGGGAAGCTTTTACGGCTCGCTCGCTCGAGCGCGCGACGTGAACTGACAGCCGCCGTGCCGTGCGCATTGAGATGAGCCCCGCGGAGCGGAGAGACGTAACGTGACGCGCGGGCGAGCACGCGACCCCGTGGGTGCGTTGTAACGTTGAGCACCTCTTGCGCTATCTACGCGTCTCCTACGACGGCACCGGTCATGCAAATCCTGACATTCACGGAAAACTTTACACTTTTTTCTCTATTTTTATATAGAACGCAAATAGTTCTCAAAGACTCGTCGTTCAAGGATAGTATTATTTTATGAATAAAAACCTTGCACTAAACTTAGTGTTTACAAGGATCTTGCAAGGATGTAACTTTGTTAATGTGTGTAAAAATAATGTATATATTTTAAGATTTTATTAATTCTTTAGTCATTTCTAAATAATAATGTAACGAAGTCGTGGAAATAATGCGGATAAAGATTTAAAAATTTCACCTCTGCAAATTGACAGACACAAGTTTCTTTACTTTAAATAAACATTTCCTCGGAAAGAATAAAAAATATATTCCCTTTGCTTTAAATTTAATACAATTTAATAATTCTGTAGGACAGAATAATGAAGAGATAGGAGCAAAGAATATTGCAAGTGCACACGATGCAGCGACGCCTCGGGCTGCTGGATTGCGTTGCATCCAGTAATCTGATTGCTATTTCAGGGTGCAGGGTTCACGGTCGTGGGAAAAAAAAAACAAACTACTCGTAATTCATTACGTAGCCCATGATTATTTCTCGATTTGAAAGATGATTGACAGACGCGACAATTATGGTACGTCCAGATACTGACAGCAAGATGCTAACGTAACAAGCAAAAAATATTCTCGATGACGTCGTATTTTTTTTTTTTTTCGACGCTGATTCTTTCTTTCTCATCAAACATTATTTATTTAATAAAATCGCGCGGAATATCAATTCCTTCAAATTCTCTCGACGACGAACGCTTGAAAGACTTTCACCTCAATACGTATAAAGACAGAAGAAATAGAAGCTGATTGTGTTTTCCTAGAAAATTTCCTAGATAACGTTACCTTTTCTTGCACGCGAGGTAAAACATCGAACATGTATTCTGTAATTCGCAGCACTGTAACAAGATCCAAATCACCAACTTGAGCAATAAATCGCTCTATTTCTCTTAATAACGTCGATCGTTATCGATCTCGCGGATGATTTAATGCTTCTCGTACAAATACATGTCAAAGTCAAGAACAAACAAGAAAAAGAGAAAAGGAGGAGAAAGACACGATCGGGATTCGTCGGGATTGTGCGTGCGACTGAATCTGAGCCGAGAAAACGTGCTTCCCATCGAAAGAACCTGTATCACACTGGCTGACGCACACTTTCACTCTCTCGTAATCGGTAGCAGAGACCACCAAGTCTCGATTGGCAAGTTCGGACGAGTCCGATTGATAGAACTTTTTCCTATGCCAATATTGAAAGCACTATCGATAGCAGGCGCTACGCTTCTGTCGCAAAGCATATATTATGATGATTTGTAATAATACATCATTTTATAAGAACACTTTTTCTCGAACACTTTTCACATCTCATCTGAAAAAACATGAGCGAGATTGTTTTTGCAATTGAAGCCATTTAATTACACATAGATAATAAAAGTAACTCAAACGTGAATATTAAACGTGATACTAATTACAAAATTATTGTTTGTCTATGAGCAAAAAGAGAGAGAAAGAGAGAGAGAGAGAGAGAGAGAGAGAGAGAGAGAGAGAGAGAGAGAGGAGAGATACGAAGGACTTAAATTTTATTAAAAATAATAAAATTTGAAACGTTAAATGCTCTGTAGAGAGCAAGGAATCAAATCAAGATAAAATAGGACAACAATTAAGTAAAACAAATATACACTATAAAAAAAATAAAAAAAAATTAAATAAAAATAAAAAAAAATTAAATAAAAATAAAAAAAAATTAAATAAAAATAAAAAAAAATAAAAAATTTTGTACTTTTATATTTACGACTTTTTATCACGTTTTTATATTTGTGTTGAAGAAGATTCAAAACAAGAGCCCGAAACACGTTCCTTAATCTTAATGTTAAATTTTACATAAATTTCTATACCAAATAGTCTTTATATCTAAGTTTATTGAATTGTATTTATTTTATTTTATTTTATTTTAATTCGATTCCTTGCTCTCTACAGCATTTAACGTTTCAAATTTTATTATGCATTACGATGATATTTTTGCGGACGCAGAATCAAGTCTAGCCGAGTGTAAAGTTCAACGGTGCATTATATTTATGATGCAGTCTCGCGGCAAGTGCAGCAGCGATGATTGAGAAAAGCCGCCAGCGGAGTTCTCGAAAGTTGGAAATTGCGGTTAATTGAAAAGTCGCGGTGCATCTCCCGGAGTGTAACAACTGATGGCTGCATTAAGACGTCGATAAATTCCCGGTGATCTCACAGAATCGATTGATTTTTGTTCACAAGCAAGTACTTGGAGTATTTAATCAAATCATCGTCAACGCGCATGAAACTTGGAAAGGGTCTTTATTTAAATATCAAGCTCTATCTCCCAGAAATAGAGGAGAAATCATGAGAAAATTAATTTGCAAATTTAAAAAAAAAATTTTTTCACTTTTACTTGCATTAATATGCTGACGAAAGAGAAAAGTTGCATTTTACGAGAGAATTATTTTGATTCGAATCCTTCAGAGTGTAATAAATTTGCGTTGACATTATTTAATGCCATAATCATATCATTTAGTTTTTATTCCTAAATGGTTCAATGTTATCTGTGCACAAACTGTTTCATTTATCCTTGAAACGAATATAATATTTGCACAGTACACACAGAGAGCATTTTATCTCAAACTTTGATGCTTCAAAAGCCTTGAAGACAGTTGTCTGTAATAAATTTTACCATGTCCGATTCGTGAGTTTCATATCCTCCGTTAAAAATTAGGTAAATAAGTTTATCGCATATTTTAAAATATATTATATTATGTATCTACGCTGTGTGAGAAAACGCGCGAAACGAATCGCACGAGAGATCGAGACTAATCGACGAGAAGATTCTATGTTTTCCAGCGAGGCAATTGAACAGCGAATTTCTGTCGCCTTACAATCCACCGCGCCTTTCCCTTACGTGACTCCATAATTCACGGCATTTTAGAAATTGGACATGCGCTACTGCATATCTCATTTACGCTGACCGTTTATCTCGACCGTATGTCCACATGCAGAACGAACGTGACCGTCGATGAAATGATCTTGAGAATTGCGCTAATAGCGAGCCATCAGTTGCACAATGACGTACTTAACGTACAATGTAAAATTAATACATGGTTAATAGAAGCTGGAGAGAAAATACGCATTAGCAAGATATATATACACAATTAAATTTGTGTATGTATGTGTGTGTGCAAATCAGTATAAAAAAAACGTACTGCAACTAAATTATATTCATTTCATTTATATATTACTCAACAATTTATATCATTATTATTATAAATATAATCATAAATTTCTTAATTATACATTATATATAATTATATTCTTAATTATGTTTCTCATTTATTCTTAATTATATGTTTTTAATAATTACAATCTTAATTATATACTCTATAAACATATATATATTATAGTTATAATGACATAAATTATAGAAGAATTGCTAAATGATGATGGTAGAGAAATAGAGGTAATGAAAAGAATAAAGAGAGAAAGAAAAAATAGAAAAGGAGAAGATTAAATGAAAGTAAAGTGGGAAAAGTTGAATTCAAAAATTCAGTTGGGACTGTGCATTTTTTTATTTTGATCTTGATCTTGATTTTAATTTTGAATTTGAAGGTTTAGATTTTAAATTTTAAGTAAGTTAATTTAATTTAATTTAATTTGAAGGATTGGATTTTCGAATTTTTGAGCTTAAAAATTTGAGGTTTGAATTTTAAAAGTCTGCAGTGGAAATGTTGTACTTTGAGGTTGTAAATTTTCGGTTTTTCGAATTTGGATTTTGGATTCTGGAATTTAGAATTTGGAATTATGATTTTGAATTGAGAATTCGAATTTTAATTTTAATTTTGATTTTGTTTTTAAGTTTGTTTTTAATTTTAAATTTAAGTTTAATTTAAGTTTAATTGTATTTTCTGATTTTAATTTGGATTTTGATTTTAACTTAAAATTCTGGATAAAAATAGATTGACAGGTTTGGTTTCAAGGAATTAGATATAAATTATATAGTTTATGTATGTATATATTTGTATCTATAGATATTTATATTTATATGTTTATGTTTATGTTTATATATATGTATAAAACATTTAAAAAATTAAAAAAAAATAACAAATTATTAAATATTATACATATAATACTGACGATTAAGAAAGAAATAGAATTTCGAATAAAAATATACTGATTAGCTTTTGCAATTTTTTTCTAAGTGCACAGAGAATAATGCGCCATTACGCGACAATGTAATATGCAAATTGGCAGAGTTAGAATATATGGACGAATGGCAGCGGTTTAGAGGACATTTTTTCTCTCTTCGCGACGACGATTCTTCAGTCGATTGAACATGCGTACTCTCATCGCGTATACGTTGCCGCGACGCATTCGACCGTTTAGAAAGCGAGTGCGTCGCTCTCCGGTGTGTGGCTTTGTTTTCTCGCCTCTCTGAGAATCGGGAAAAGCGAAACCGAATGTATACATACGTTCCCGTTCATCTGTACCTCGCGAAAAGGCTGTGAGGAATTTGGATAAATGTGTACACGTATTTTCAATGGCAGACCTCTATTCTCCATTCAAAAAGAAAGAGGACGTTTAGTCATCCTTCTACAAAGTCAATTTAATATACATATAATAATGTGAGGGGAAAAAATCTAGTTTTTTTTACCGTAAGATTTTATTGTGATACTATTGAACAAGATAAAGAATATTTTCCTTGTTTTTTTTTTTTTGTATTAATTAACAAAGTTCGAAAAAAATAATCTGCTCTAATACATAATAAAAATAAATTAGCATTAAATTAATTATATAATCAAAGGAATGATTGTTCATATCAGCGTTTTATTCTACCCTTTCCTCTTCCATTATTTTCCACATTTTCTTACGAAATTGTCAGATAAGATAACATACTCTCCTAGCTTTTAACGCTAATGAGAAAGTTTGCGTGTGATTTATAACGACATGGTATCTGCAGAATCGAAATAAAGTGTCCGCCGACCAGTTGTAAATTATGGCACATCGATCACTCTAATTATCGACGATTCTCGTCGTCTTTTACACGCGCTTAAAGTGCTCGTTTCAGAGATAGTTCATACACGGTTAATCCGTCGACAAACGAGAAATCCTCCTATTCGGACCGCGTTATAAATTACGTTCTATTTTCGCGTCGTTAACGCGTGACGCGTTTCGCTAATGTACAAGGTTAAACTGTAAAAGTCACGTTACTACAACCATAAATCGTCGCGTAAAACTTTTATTGATAGAAAATAAATTCTTATATGCGCAATAATTCTTTCCTCTTTCTCCTTCGGCAAGAAATATTATTTATTACCGGAACAATTCAATTCAATTCAATCGCGGTGTTTTATTTCCTGTCCTCCTTTTTAATCACAGATTAAGATATTTATGTAGAGTGTTTAGTTACTAATATACATACCATTTTGTGATTAGTGTGTAGAAAATTTCATTAAAAGAAAATTGCTTGTTCGAGTTTGAATTAAAATTTTTAATATTTGCATATGTTTTTTTTTAATATAAATTTTCTCTACGGACGAAGAAGAGCAACATTTTCTGTGCATTCGGGGACGCGTGAAAATTTCAATCGCGATCGCTCTTCGATACGACAACGCATGATTTTATGAAAATTTATGAAAATTAGCATGAACTGTTCGCTGCTCGACAGGCGCGACGAATTTTTCCACGTAGAACGAATTTTTCGCGTTAACGCGCCATGAAGTTTCCATTCGGCAAAGATAATAATCGTAGTACGCGCTATCGTCTAGAAAGTAAAACATCAGGAGACAGTCTTAGAGCTTCTGCCATCTCTGGTGTTTAATTGTCGTGGACAGACAATAGCGAAGTGTAAATAATCTCAAGGAGAGAAAGACTCTCACTTTCTTCGGCGAAGCAGCAGTTCTAATTATGCGGATGTGTCTTATGTAAAAAAAAAAAAAAATTGCTTCCGTGAGCAAGAAAATTTAATAATCGCGAATTTTCTTCGTGACATTCAATTACTCCACATCATAAAACGGTAATTTGTCTGTTATTCTGTGGTTAATGTTAGAATGCGGCGAGGGGCATTACAAGACTCTCACTCTCTCGTTTGTGTATATCTGTTATTAATAAAATTACTTCCCATATTGTATGGCTTCATAGAGTCTCGATTATTTAAATTTTTGGCAAAATTTTGACATTTACACAGATATTATTTTTTATATATTTGATTTAGTAGAGATATAATAATTTTGTTAAAAATGGCTCGATTTTGTGTATTTTTCTTTTTCTTTGACGACGATTAAATTTATATATGTATTCAAGTAAAAATAAAATTACATAAAAATTGAGAGAGAGAGAGAAAAGAAATTTTTTTTCTGTTATAATGTTTCGTAAAAAAATTGTAAACTAAAAATTTAAAACTTTACTTCCATGACTTTCGTAACATTTCTGCGGAATGTATCGCAATACTATTGTTTACTTTTCTTTTTACATGTCCGAGTGAACCGTAGACGTCACTATTACAGAGAGTGTTAATGCACGGTTATTCTGCTAGCGAAGCACCTATCAATGCGGCAGCGATCGAGTCATTAAAGTGCCATCAAATTACAGTCGTTCCACGCTAGTGTCCGTGAAATTAGCACGTGTCTTTCTTCCGTGTTGCGACAAATCCATCATTGGACTGTAATATATGCCGCGAAGTACAGCATTTCAATCGTAGAATTCTAAAACTCCCAGTAAGACTATTTCCTTGTGAAAAGAATGCTCATCGTGCGTTATAGGCATCGAGACGCTGCTTTATATTACAAACGATTCAAAATTAAAATTAGTAAGAAATTATTTTCACTTGATTTGAAGCCTTTTTATTTTTTTTATTAATTTACCTGAGATATTCAACATCGAGAGTGAAAAATTTGTCACGAATTATCGACGAAAGAAAATTCCGGACTCTGCATACTTCCTACATGAAAAGCCTAAAACGTCCGTAATCGGCTAATAAATTCAATCTCACATTTAGTCAACACGACGAACCGTCGTGTCCGTATCCACTGAATCGGCACAGAGATCCGAGAGCGCGTTCGGATCAGAAACCGAACACCTGGCGAACGCGATCCTGTGCGAACTATACAGTTTCACCACGGGAGAGGATTATGTAAAACAAAAAGTACCGGTCCGACAGGATCGCCCGCAATATTCTATCGTATAGAGAGAGACGGAGCAAGGGGGAGAAGGAGGAAGAGGGACACATCTGCTCTCGCTACGCTTCGCAGCTCGATCTTTGCGTGTTCCGACGATACCATAATCGGCTGCAGTGAAAAAGTGTTAACACACGATTAGTCGAGAAAAGTAAGGTGTTTATATCAGCGAGACGCGAAGCCATATAATTCGCGACAAATTGGCACTCGAGATGCCCCGGGGGATACTTTCCTCTCGAATTCTTCTCCCAATACGAAAAAAAAAAAAAAAAAAAAAAAAAAATATATATATTTGTCCAAATATACATTTGGAATCGTTACTCTTTTTTCCACGGATGTTGAATAAAGTGATTGACGTGGCGCGAAATGTTCCGCAATGTGCAAAATTTCGACGACTTTCCCATAGAAATCGCGCATCCACGACGTTATGGTACCCGATACGATCTACGCGAGACACTTTTACCGTCTCCTCGTAACGGGCGTGCACACGCAAAGAGGCGATTTAATCGATTCCGCTTGATAATACATCGTGACCGCTTCTAGAAAGCGTCAGTCTCTGACAGATCACAGTGTCGTTTCGCTAGCGCGACATGAGAAGGATGGTACTGATCTCTAATCAACACCAGTCACGAATACCGTATTTAAGTACAATCGGCACGATAATAATTGAAACGACGCCGTGGACGATGATTACTGATTTCTCTATAACGACAGAATAAATACATATTTCACTGCAGAGATCACTAAAAATCTTCGCGCCGTAACAAAAAGAAGAAAACATAATAGCGTGAAGTATAGATTAATTCTAAAGATTAATTTCTTTTTTCTCTCTAATCAAGTTTCTCCACTTGTCATCTGTCGTTAGCGCAATAATCCAAATCATTATCTTCGGCAAGCAAAAATAACAGAGAGAGAAAAATAGAGGTACACGCATTCGCGGTCAATGACGCGCGTACGGAATCGATCGATATATATCCAATCGTTAGAAAGTAAAACCGCATCACGCGCGAGGCAAAATATACGATCAGAATCTCAGCGCGCGTAGTGATGCAGATCGACGTGATCTTTCACTTTAATACGCACATATCTCTCTCGTGAATGCGAATCGTCTTTTACGCGAGGGTATTGAAATTGCGCATTCGATAATAACATATTTCTGCACTCGTGTCGATAAATATGTTTTCATTCTTCAAAACAATCTTTCCGAGGAAAGAAAATCGATCATATTTTTGTTTTATCTTAACGCAAATACATCTCGTGACTACAAAATTGTCATTTACTAATTGTTACACGCACATCGAGTATTTCTGCGTTCGTATTTAAGTAATACAATACGTGGATTCTTTTTCTTTTCTTTTTTTATGGTAAAATGAAAAGGTCGACAAACTTCTACGAGGAGGACAGTCTTTCACTTTAATATGCATCTTGTAATTACGGAGGAAACGATCGGTAACTGACTACCTCTCGAGAGAACTACAAGTTTGGAAATTGCATATTTAAAAAATCGCCGAATTCATTTGCATTTAGTTTGTACTTGTATCCGCCTCGTATGGGTCGATATTTCCGTAGGAAGAAAAGCGATGGGCAGTTTTTTAAGAAGTCAGCTCACTTTTCTTTTAGACACAAGAGTCAAGAAAACTCGTGTATTAAAAAAAGTGGCAGCTCAATTTCTTCAGCGTCATCGTCTGCGTCAAGGAATCAGAACAATGGCACAAGTGCAATTTTCACGAGAGCGGATTCAGACTCATAAACGCGTATAATTTCCGAGGGATAGAAGGGCTGTTCACGGAACAATCGCGACGGTATATTTGATTCGGGTGTCTTTAAGACCCGTCTTCATTGAGGTACCCCTTCTTTTAATTAGTCTAGAGAGAGAGAGAGAGAGAGAGAGAGAGAGAGAGAGAGAGAGAGAGAGAGAGGGGGGGAGGGAGAGAGAGAGAGAAAGAGGAGGAAGAAGAGGAAATAATCTATTAGACGTTAATTAGCTGATATCGCCAATTTAATGGAAAGTCTTTAATTCATGTCACAGCTTTGCGTGTTGCGGCGGAAATGATTTCACACCCTGTATAAAGAATCCCTACCATACGGAAACTAGTTTCCGAACACGGTGCACAACCAGTTTGCAGTTAATTAATGTTGCAAGACCGGTAGTCTGTCCCGCCGCCACAAAAGTGTATGAGACGCAATTGCATCTCGACAACTGCATCGCGTTGCACGCCAATTTATTATCTATTATTTATCTAAATCGGCAGTTAATTGCAAAACCGATCGATTATGTGAAATTTATAAAAAGTGCGAAAGGCCGAAACGCGTACAACTTTCTCCAAAGGAATTGCGCACTTAATTATTGTACATGCATAGCTTTATTAGTTTTTATTATAGTGTTTATTAATTTTATGCTATAGTCAAGTAACCTTTCTACGGAATACTTGTATATAAATTGCAATATTATAGCAATTAAACATTTAAATTTTTATCATTTTGCATGTCACCTAAATTATACTATTTCCTACGAATTATTTCCTTTACTCGAATATAAATATAATTAGATTTTAAATTAATTTCATGCTGATTATCATTACTGACTCCGTTAACAGTTGGCTGCCCACCTGGTAAATATAATATACAGTTATAAGGTACACACGGCCAGCGTTGCTTCATCGATAAGCGTTATCTCACATTAATTATTCGATGTAAAAAGATTCGCGATTCGGAGAACGCTTGCATAGCGAGTAAAAAATTTTAATAAAAAAATAAATATAAGCTGCAATTTTGCTATTCTTCGTGAAAACTAACGCAAAACAGATTTTCACATTGTACTATAATACGATATACAATCGTAAAAATATTTTTTATTTTTTTCATGAAAATTGTGTGTTTTATTTTGCAGCTAAAATCAGTTTAAATTGACGTACTACTTATCTTTTGTAACAGTAAGATGATTTTTTAAATTTATTATCTGCGTAAACTATAGTGTTCTTAATTTTTTTTTGCCTATACATGTATAATCTTTTTTAAAATTAAAAATTCAAAACGCAGATTTTTTTCGACGAAGCAGAATCTCATACGATTGCGAAAAACTGCATCGTTCGCACAACGTTTGCCGATTACGAAATATTGCAGAGGTCTCTATTTTGCGACACAGCACGCACTCATACGCACATGCGGGCGTGGCGTGTCGCAAAGGAACGCGTTTCCCCGTTACATAATCATTCCCGATGACGCTCTGTGTTTGTCGTCTCATTCGCGTAAAGTCGCAATCCACGGCTCGCGTATTTACACCCGTTATATATTACACGCGTGCCAGCGTCGCGACGACGTGGGCGGCGTGAAAGGAAGACGAAATTCCAAGGTCGTGGTTGGAGATATGCACAGATATCAAATGTGAATGCGGGTTTGTTATCACAGACGAGACTCGATTATCTTGACCGATAGTAAATATTCTGAATTTTTAAAATTCCTTCATAACATAATCATAGTTCGCATACACACACAAATATACAGATTTAATCGATTATCGAATATAATGCAGTTTTATTTTTATTTTTATGTTTTTTATTATTGTATTCAAAAATTAATATTTTAAATTAAGAGAAAATATTTAATAAAAATTTTGTCATAAAATCGAAAAACGTTTAATTGATGGTATCAAATATGTATTCAATTTAAAGTATTCAAATCCTGTTCTTAATTTATTCGGTCCAATGTTCAGAACCCCAAAAACGTTACTGCAGCTCGCATACGATCGTTTAATAAATATACCATATATATATACAATATATGTACCACACTTTTTCAGTATATATATACTGAAAAAGTGTGATGTATTTTTGCCGATGCGGCTGCGTTGTTGCAACATTTACCAATATATGAACTCAATCGTGGTTTCATAAAAATAAAAAATTAATTTATTTAACGGGAAATCCAAATTCAACAAAAAAAAACAGCTAAAAGATAAAAATATTCGGACAATATTATGAAATATGTATCTTTTCAGTTAAAAAATGTAATTTTCCAAAAATATAAATTGTATAACATTTGAATAATAGACTTAACAAACATATTTCATTAATTTGGAATCGATAATTTCTTTAGCAAGCATTTTCACCTCCCTACACGATGTCACAATTTGTGTAACACATCCGCTTTGTAATACATGTGCAACATGTGGCAGTAGATGTTAAAATTAAAAATTAAAATATGTATATCACAGTATTTTTTCTGATCATTTATCGAAAGACGATTGCGTAAAGGAAAATAAAATTTTCTACTTGTATTAGGTAAATATATGTGAAATAAAGTTTCGATATAAATTAATGTAACTTTTTTCCACACATTTCATCTTCGAGAGAATATTTGTTATATAATATATAATATTTGTCGAATATTGGTTCACGAAACCTCGAAATATAATAAATATCTTCATCATCGACCGTTACTTTCAACATCGTGCATCCGAATCCCTTCACAAACCACGGGCGATTTAATCGCGAACGCTTTGGAGCGCAGCGCGAAAGGATCAGAAACAGCGAACCGGAATCTCGGTTTTACGAACCGAAGTCTGTATCCTATGGTCATTAAACTGCGAAACACTCACTTTACGCTCTCCACGACCGATGAGATTCACGATGGTAATGGACAATACTGTTGCACTCGGGGCAAGGGAGTCAAAGAACGAGGACGACAAGACGTAGTACGGAGCGCGCGACGAAAAATGTTTAAACCACAAGAGTAAACATCGGACTGGCGAGAGACGACGCCGTGTATGAGACCATGCTGCAGCCAATCTTAATAAGCTGCTTTCACACCGAAAACGAGATGCATCGTGGGGATGCAACGCGCCTGGTTGGTTGGACCAGGCAATCTGCGCCGCCTCGCTAACGCGGATGTCTTGACGTTTGAAAGATTTTTGTTTTATATATTTTAAAAACTATAAACTATTAAAATTAATTATTATTGTATTCTGAAACGTGCTACAATAGAGTTAAATTTTAGATATGCAAGTATATAAATATAAAAAATTATAACTGTTTTTTACAAATATTTTCATAAAGAAAATTAAAAAAAAATTGATTAAATTTTTGTTATTCTATATAAATTGATAAAAAATGTATATTTTATATAATGTATAACATGAAACATAAATTTGTTTTATTATATAGTTGACGAATGGAAATAAATTTTACTAAATTTCTTCATTCTTTTTTAAAGCAATTTATATTTTATAGATATATATTAAATTTTTTATTACTCTGTAAAAGAGTAAGAAAGAGATTCAGTCGATTCTTTATTCATGAAATTTTTATGAAGTAGTTTTTTAATTCTTTGTATTTACATAATATACAGCTAAAAAACTTTATTGTATAAATTAAAAGAAAAAGGATAAAATTAAAATATACTAAAGAACACTTTTTCAAAGAAGATAATGAAGTTTTCGAAATCACAGAAAGAGAAAGTATTTATATAAAACAAGTAACAGACAGGATATATATATGACTTTGAAACGAAAGCTCATCCGAGGTTCATCTAGACCTAGACGCAGATTCGATCGGATTTAGACAGGCTATTACCGAGCAATCTCGACGAAGCGATAATTTCGTGAAGGATCGATAGAATATTTATCAGCGGCATTCCTGAACCTCGGCTTCTCCTCGCCTCGGCAATTAATCGTCGTCCCCCGAAATAGCGGCTCTCTCTCGTCAATATCATAACACTGCTAGCTACCGGTCGACGACCCCCGCGCAACCACGTAACCAATGTATTTCGAGTAAACATCCCAGCTAAATCTTGACTTACCTCATTCGCCACGAGTACGAGAGTCTATCCTTATGACAACGCGAAAAACCGCGATAAAGCATACAGTTGCAACGCGTTGCGTCTTCCGCGAAATTGCGCCTGCTCATTTTGCAACATTTGCATACGTATCGAGACAAATAGAAAATTAATTTCAATTGAACTAGATAAATCGTTCGCGTTTTTTTTTTTAAATAATTGCGAGAATAATCATAAAAAAAGCTATTTCTGTTATTTAGCATTATCGAGTATCATTTATTAATCCAACTATTAGCGAAAAGTAAATGACATTTTATCTTGAAATATAGGTAATTTCAAATGTCAGATTTTTATAAACGCGCGAAATGAAATGTCAGAAGCGCGATGACGTAAAAAATGACAATGACAGATGAAAAGTACGAAAGGAAAAAGAAATGGTTCTTTCATCGTTTCTTTCAAATAAAATTTTTTTAAAGTTTTTTTTTTAGAAACATCTCAAAAATTTTCAATTTAAAGTACTTGAAACCGACGCTTTATTGATATAAAGAGGATCAAGATTAAAGTGTAATATCACGTCTTTGTGAATGCCGCTTAATCTGAATTCCGCACAAAGGCAGGCAATCCGATGAAAAGGAACCTGCCGTCCGGGCCCGTATCCTCCCTCCAGGCCCGAACCTAATTCATCTCGGAGCCCCGCAGGTCCTGCTATCACCTTGCCTGTCACTAATGCGACACTTCTGAGAATTTCAGAAACGACGCATCTGTCATGTGCAGCTTGCTACGTTCTCACTCGTCCTTCTCTCAAATTGAAACGAGAAAATTTCTCGACACTAAATTAAAAGTGAGAAATTACTTACAATTTATAAATAATTTTTCAAATCTCATGGGACTTTTAATAACTTTTGAAAAGCTATAAATCTATGTAAAATTTTTTTTAATTTTTCTCTATATTTTATGTTAATAAAAAGTATTTACACACAAATATAATTATAATATTAAATATTTTAATTGTATACAGTGATATAAAAAATTATAATTTTCTTACATGCTTTTTGTAATATTTTCAAATGTGTTCTTAAATTTCTCAATGTAATGTATTTAATTTTAATAAACTTTTATTTGTTTTCCCTTTATGTAATATATATATATATATATATATATATATATAAAAATAGGTTATTATTTCGCATATTTTTTCTTTCTAATTTATTATATAGATCAAATTTATTTATGTTCCACTTTTAAAACCAATCAAGTGAAATTTAATTAGTTGCGTTTTGCATCACATGTATTATATTTACTACCTAGTTCCACTTTTAGCATAGCTTTATAAAATTAGACCACAACCGTGAAGGACATACAGTTGCTAAAACCCGACAAATCGAGTCATGTGTGAACGAGATATATAAAAATTGATGAGAGTATAAGAAAGTGAAGAAGAGCCATAAAACGGTTCCTTAAGCCTTTCAAGGATAGTAAGCGTATGCATATCAAGTAGTGCGAGTGCTAGAATCTATTTACGCAACTTTATCGCTAGGCATACGGAGAATTCCATTAACATAAATAAACAAAATTTTATGCTGGTTATTAAATATGCTGTGCACCACCGACTAAAAGCTTATATAAATTCTAAAGCATTATTGCTTTCATTTCTCTTTTATTACACATAGCAGATATATTTAATAACATTCTGCAAAAAAGAGCACAATTTATGCAATGTACACGCAGTTGCGTAATAAAAATAGCACCAACTCAATCTCTCTTTCTTTCTCTCTTTGAAAACATTTTTTTCGATGTCAACATTTATTTAACGATGTTAAATATTGTTGTAAATCAATTTAGTTTAATCCTAAAATATTTAAGATTATTTGTTATTAAATTAAACGAAGAATACCTGCACTGGTTTTCAATTTCACTTTATAGATCTTCGAGTTCCAATAAGATGAGTGAAAAAACAAGATATCATTTCTATATTTCTTATGTAGTCTTTTCCAGATTATCCTAATGGAACACGGAAATTTTAAACCTTGGGAAAAATAAAGCGCGCACAAAACAGTGTCACTATTGTCACGTCGACGTCGAAAAACGTGCTTGAGTGCGGAATTTCATCGACAACGACAAAAGCGATCTATCCAACAACAGACACGATTCCGCACGAATGAGCTTACTGTTTCTTCATCGAGGCGTATAACGCTTCTTCCGATACTTCGACGGAATTCTTGCGACGTACGCGAGTCGATAGTACACCTGTGCACAATCATCACCTGAGAAATACCGTTGCGGCCAGACGCCGCGCTGGCAGCGATAGCTATAGGGAAGCCGATACATAAGTCTCGTTGTCAGAGACCAAACTAATTAATTTCATTTTTGGTAAAGTTTCTTTTATTTTTAATACTACGGAATTTGATTGGTGCTCTGGTATTAAAAATTAAGAATTTTACAGAAAATAGAGTTATGATCAGCTTAATTTCCGCAAGATTTTTCCGTCCATTGCGCGAGATCGTTTTCAGAAAAATTAATTTTTTTTCCCGGTAAATCTAATGGTAATGGGAGGTCTTTGCTTTCTCATAATCAGTTTTGCGCAAAAAAAAAAAAAAAAAAAAAAAAGAGATCACTCCTGACTCACGCGCTCGCGACTTCATCCGCATTTTTATTATCGCAATGCGATAGTTACGTGATATATCACTGCTCCTGTTCGTAGTCGATAATGTTAGTTTCTCTGTGCACGGAAAAACGAGTTAAACAAGTCATAAAAGCATTAAATAGACGTGTCTAATAAATGCATAAATTGTAAATAAATTGGAATATTTAATAATACGTAAAAAAACTTGCGTAAAATTGTTTAATTGATTTCTCGTTGAAAATAGTCACCCTCGAGATATCCAACTCTTTAAATATCATCATATATATCCTTGGATAGATATACGATATATTTTTAGCTACCTATTTTATCACAACACTCTCTTGTCGATATTAATAAATGGATCAAGAAAATCGGAAATAAATGTGACCTAATCGATGTTCTACATTGTATTTCTTAATCTTATGATCCAATATTTTCAAAATAGATATCTTAATCAAAAAAGATGGCGAGTACCTAAATATAGAACGAATCACATAAAATCCGATCATTCTGATTATTTTCTACTAAAACGAATAATTTATCTTATTTTTTTTCAATTAATATAATATTAAATAATACTATAATAATGTAATTTTACAAAGTATATTATATAAAAAAAGAACTTACTAAATAATGCTTTTTAATTAATCTCTTTTTAATTATTTCTCTCTCTCTTTATCTTAAGGGTTCTCAGGATTACGTTGACATTTTTAAATAATCAGTATAATCGATATGTGAGTCATCTAATGTATAATTTTCACATACCTCATTCGCCTGCTTGCAGGGGGAAGGCACTTTGGCGGAGAGTTCTCTCAGAAGGTCGTCCGAAGTGCTCCTCGCGACTTCGGCCATACTTCCGGAACCGTCGTCCGTACCACGTGCGGGATCGGAGGTGATAACGCCTTCCTCGCTACCCTTCTCCCTCGCCCGCTGTTCGTGCTTCAAGAGCAACTCGCGTTGCTTCTGGAAGAACTCGGGTTCGCTGAAGCATTTCTCGAGGCTGGCGGCACGCTGGAGGGTCGTCGGCGAGCTTGGGGTTGAGCGCGAGAACTCGAGTTCGTCCCGCAGCAAATTTTCCGCGCTCTTGTTGCATATTCGCGGTGGATCCTGATCGCGAAACGCTCTCCGTTGTCCTTTCGATACCTCGCACATAGCGTGCTAACCAGAGAATGCACTTCGTCGGGAGGAAGTTACGCGATACGCGTCCAACGTCATTTTACGCAAACATTTCTCTCCCAGACGGGTCTGAAAAATATATATTTTCACATATTACTTATCACAAATTATTAAAATATTAACATATGTACGTTTTTTAAAATATTACATATTTAATATGTAATATTTATATTAATACTTTATTATTTAATACAATATAATATTTAATAAAAAAATTATATATATTACTAACAATATTTCAAGACAGGAATTTATCTATAATTATATATTTTTATCTATTTATATTTTAATTTATCTTTTTGCCGCGCATCCTAGTATATGTACGTATTTTATTTTATTTCAACTATTTTATAGAATTTTGTTCCGAATTTCGTCGTGAATTATATAGACCTGTTTACTAAGGGAGGAAATAATGCATTGATGTTTCATTATTGCTGCTTTTAATACAGTGACTATTGAGATTTATTGATGTTGTTTTTGCACCGCGGTAGCCTATTTCCAAACGATTCGAAACACTGCTGCAGGCGTAGTGCCGAAACGCGCGTTTTTGTCGAATAAATCGACTCGTACATACTAAATATACCTCCCACGCGACAACAAGTACACATGCCTCGATAATATTCCACGCACAACTCGCTCGTTTCTCGCGCGCGTGAAAAACTTTCGGCGCAAAGTGAAAAGTACGCGATACGATTCGCGCTAAAACGATGCCTAATTTCGAGATTAAATTAGGTTAGGTTAGGATCGGTGTCGCGCCCGCGGACAGGACAATACGACGGGCAGAGAAATGCGTGTATCGACAAGTATACATACCTGTCGTTCAACGATCCTCGCGAGGACGAAAGAGAGGGCCGACTACTCCGTCCGTCACCGCGACACGACGCGCACAAACACCACCAGACGCGAGACTGGAGGGACGACACGACCACCCCGCGTGCGTCATGCACGGGAAGGACATCTGTTGCCCCTTGCCCTCGATGAGCGAGAGATCTCTATCCATCTCTCTCTCTCTCTCTCTCCCGAGATCGTTACGCTCCTACCACGCACGCGTGACGTACAGGGTCGCGCGTCAGGCAAGGAGAGCCCGGTATCCTTGATGCCCGGTGTCAACATAGAGGTATTTCTCTCTGTGAAAAAATTATTATTTTAAAACACATGCGATAAAATATGAATTTGAGACGTAGGATTAAAGAAAAATAATTTTCTCCTTAAATTTGATAATGTAATCTAAAGTTTTTGCAACTGTTTAATAAAATATTCTCGATTTAGTGAATTACTATATTAATTTTCTTTTCACTAAAATGTAAACTTTTATTTCCGTAATGCGAATATATGTATCATAAATAAAATTATTAATTTATACAAAGAAAATAGTAGAAAGATATATTCTATGGACAGAAGGGTCTTTTGAAAATTATTTACGTCACTGGTGCTTCTATATCTATCTTTTTCTCTGTCTACTTCGTATCCCCTTTCCCCTCCCTTTTATTCATCTACCTCCCTTTCCCTTTATTATTACCGTCTTCTCTCTCTCTTTCTCCCTTATTATTCTGTGTTATCTTTCTTTCTCTCCTCTCAGTTACATTTCGCCCTTTTCATCCCCTTATCTCCGCGCTCTATTCCTCTCCTCTGTTACTTTCCCTTTATTTACGCTACGCCTTTCTTTCTCTTTCTCTGCACTACGCTTCCGATCTTCACAATAAAAAAAAAAATTCTGGGATACTCGCTGTGAATTATGCCGGAGGGTGCGTAGGCGAGACGACGGCGTCGCCACGACACCTAAATGCTCATGCGTCAATCGATCCGCGACTTTCGCCAAAGGAAGAATCCTTCGGCATATTTCGCGTCCTTATTAATCGCTGAAAATTTCTTTTCTCAAATTTTTGAGTTCATAATTTTTCGTTTCTTCAAAATTATAAAATATAAACAATAAATTATCCGTCTATATATATACATATGTATGTATAAAATTATTTCGTTGCAAGTTATAACAATTCATTTATGTACGGATTCCAAAGTTTTTTTACATACATACTTTTTAATGATAATCTTGCAAATTGTCTGTCATATCTTCATCCTTTTTAACAATCTACATAACGAATTAACACGTACACAATTAATATTTCAATTTGAATATTGCTCAAAGACAATTTTTTTATTTTGTGTTACATCGAATAAGCATAAAGCAACAAATTCTCGTTAACGAAATATTATAATATTTATCTAAATGTAATTTTATTGTATAAATTACCTTGATCGTATCGTTTTATTACAATATATTCTTTTTCACGTTCATTTACTACTAATTAGCATTCATTTTAATATATAAAAAAAATGAGTTATATAACACGTTAATCAGGAATAAACACAATAAATTATATATTGTTTTCAATATTATATTAAATAACTAAAATCCAAATTAAATTAAATCTAATTAATATATTTTTATTAATAATATGTATCTCTATCACTTGTTCAAATTAAGTGTTCAGTTAATTAATATATCTGTACTTCCTATGATTTCTTGAATAAAAATGTTAATATCATCAACTATAGAATTTTTATTTTGTGAATATTATAATATCAAAATAATTTTAATAAGCTTTAGTAAAATCTTTACAAGAGAACATTCGAAAAGCTAAAATGATTGGCCATTCAGTAGCCAATGAAGATACAGAATACGTTTTCTTTAAACGTGCAAGGAAAAACACCATTTAAAAACATATACTATACATTTTGCTGACTCTGTTAATCTCTGTGTGGGGGTTAATCTAAAGTTTGACAGCTTGTTGATGCCTTTCAAACGCGGTTTGTTTACAATCCAAGTACGTAGTCTGTGTTGTTTAACAGGTATCTAAATTTGTTTTAAAAACTATCTTATATTCTTTCTTCTGCGATAATTATCTTTTAATTAAAGATTTTTTAGTAGAAGATTCAAATATATTTTAAAGTCTGTATACTGAATAATTGTTCGATATATTTAAAACAAATCGTTTCGTAATAATTTGAAGTAAATTCTTGAATATCTATAAACGTGAACAAAAAAATATTTCTCACAAAACGAAAATCACGAGGACTATGTTACGATTCTCACGATATTTTCACGATATCGCAATTTCTTTGTCCATCATATAACATACTTTTATTTTCTTTCTTTCACAGATTATTATGATGTCTACAAAAGCCAGAGAAAAAATTAAAAAACATCTTGAATCGAAAAATAAGCTCGACAAAATAGCAACATTCGCTTTCAATTTCAATCTCCATTCATATAGAGATATAATGGATGTCTCAAGAATGTACGGAATTGAATATATAACTCTTCAACGAAAACTCGACATCATGAATAAATTAGAATTCTATTTAAAAAAAAAGTGTGCGTTTGAAAAAGCAGTAGATATGTTTCTAAGCGGAATAAAACCTATAAATAAATGTATAAGCGTAAAGAATGTAAAACGCAATATTATTTCTCTCGAAGAACTAGAAGAAGAAATTCATCAATATAAAAAATTTAAGAAAGGACAATACAAATATGACAAACCTGTAGGTATTAATAACGAAGTTTTCACATTTAAGGAGGAAATACAGTTATTAACTCTATTACGTGAGGTGAAAGAAAAAAATTTATTTCCTTGTGCTTGTCAAATTTGTATAATGGAATGCTTATTAAATCTAGCTTATCGATTTGCCCGAAAAAAAAATAAATCATATCCTCAAATGTGGAATATGCATGAGCAAGCGGATGAAGAATGGCTAATAGATTTTGAAATGACACACGGTATGGAATTTTCACTAATGTTTCGGCATAGTAACATATGTCACATGTAGACATAAACAATAATCCTTATCGTTGATTAACGAGAAAAATATTTTTGAGATGTAAAGTCAACCAGATATCGACTTTGATATGCAATGATAATTTTAATATTTCACAAAAAGAAAATTTTGATTTATATCAAACTTGCTAAAATATACCCATAAACATTGTAACATTATTGTCACAGCTACCATTCAAAAAAGTAATCAACAAATTATTATATATAAACTTATGTAATTCCTACTAAAAAAAGTTCCATCTATTCTGAGAATGACTAACAATTTAATAATTGCTCAAAAAAAAAAAAAAAAAATTAAAATTCTCGGGAATATTCATTAAAAGCGTAGATCAATTATTATGACGATTGAATACACAAATATTTTATGATATGACAGCGATTACTGTTTTAATATTGCAAAGAAAATGTAAAGAGATTTCTATTAAGATATTCGTATAAATAACAATTGTCTTTGTGTATCAGCTTTTTAGAAATCGAATATCACGCATCAATTTATATAATTTTTATTTTATCGATAGACCAATTTTAAGATTGATACCTATATCATAGCATATCATTTGTTAAAGCTTTATAATATTATAATATTATAAACATATGATGATACATATATGATATATATATTATATTATATATTAATATAAAATCATATATAAATATTATATTACATATTAATATATATATATATATATATGTACTGTATTATATTATATATAATAATATAATATTATATATAAATTATAATATTATAAAACTTATAGAGTACTATAATAATAAAGGTTTATAATACTATATATATATATGAATTATCAGAGGCCTACAGAAAAATTAAGCAATAAGTGTTCTCAAAAAAATGAAATAGTTTTTTGATCATCATAAATCCAAAAATCAATTCATTATCACTCATTATATTTTGCTAAATTCTTTTATTTATTTAATTAACATTTAATTAATATTATTTACTTAATAGACATTTTTGAAAATTATATCGCCTCGAATAATGAATTTCTTTTTCCGAAAGTAATATATTCTTTCATAGTATTGTATTTTATATATATATATATATATATATATATATATATATATATATATATATAATATGTATTGCTAATCTTTCATTCGATAACCAAATCTGAATATCTGTTTATTTTATATGATATTAATACTACTGATAAAATAAAGTTATATATTTTATAAAATTATATACATTACATACAACAATTGTACACAAATATGAATTTTTTGTAAAGCGTAAATGCATATTTTATATCGAGATATCTCTTTTAATTGACATTATAACTCAATAAACTATTCGAAGAAAAATTAAACGCATAATTATTGTGTAAATTACTAGACAGAGTTCACACAAGCAGGTAAAATTGGAAAGATATTTTCATTGAATTGGAAAATATACATATATGCCATCTAAAGATTAGTTTTAATATATTGTTTACTTTTCCAACACTAGCAGGAGCCTTAAATTTAACCGTGAAGTTAACAAATTTTATCAGTTGCCGTTTGTTTATAGTCAGATTAAAGTTAACTGTCGTTTCGAGCAGTCATATAAATCCTTGTCCCAAAATATTTATCCTAAGATCTATTTTCTAAGTATCTTTCTCTGCGTTAATTATATTTTTCATTTGATTTTGCAAGAACATATACATAAATTGTTAATTTTTTATGAAATTATTTTAAAAGAATCAAAATTTGACAGATTAACTTATTATTTCTACTGAATGTCTGTTCCAAATCTGAGCATATGTTTTCGTAGGCGAACAAATCTTGGAAAATATGTAGTAAAATATATGCCCTGTGCACTTATCAGTTTCGCAAAGAAATATTTTCTACGAAATTGGCGCACGAACATCCGCGTTTGGCTCTTAATCGCTCAATTTTCTAATTTGCTTGTTTGTAAATAATATTCATTTGAGAATATTTTCTTATATTGTTTGAAATAGTGTGTAACTGTTTAGTCAACGTTATAAAATGTTTAACAATACTCAATTGTATAATACATAAGTAAATAAATAGTTTATATTTTCGCATATGACACTATTGAATCACAATTTATCAGTTATGATTCTTATGACATTGATAAACTTTTTACGATGCCGATCAATGTTTTTAGTAACGTGTGAGAGAAAATATCTATCAGTATATCTATATACTGCGTAAGTTTAAAAATATAAACCTCTATAGAGTTTGGTTCATAAAAACATAAAATGTCCACTATAACAAATGTAAATCTAATAATATTTATATATAAATTAAAACATGTAAAAATTTATTATATCTAATCAATATATTTTATTAATAATATATATTTTTATATTTACAAATATGTCCCAGATTACCTATACACTCTTTCTAAAATAAGAAGAAAAGTTTTATCAAAAATTTCAAAAATTTTAGTAAAAATTACTTCCCTTCATTTTAAAAAGTGTACGGGTGATCTGAGACATCCTGTATGTTATTTTTCTACAGTAGCGAGAGCCTTTGGACCATTTTGTGTCATTGTATCAGTTGTTCTCTGTTTACTATCTCAAATTAAGATTACATGCTGTTTCGAGCAGTCGTATCATCCTTATTCCGAAATATTGTCCTAGAATCTGTTTTGTAAGTATCCTTTTCCGCTAATTATAGCTTTCTTTGATTTTATAATTATATATACATGTATATAATTATGTATGAAAGTATTTGCAGAAACGTCAAAATTTGATACATTAACTTATTATTTTTATATTGATCTGTTCTAATAAGTAAATCTGAACATACATATATGTTTTCGATCAACTTGAAAATTATGCAATTTTTTATTTCTTTATTATTATATAAGTATTATTATAAGTTTATTATATTATAAATATTATTTAATTATTATTATTTAATATAATTATTTATTATAATTTATTAGATTATAAAAACTTATACAAAAGAGGGAATGTACTGACTGACAAATTTGATAAAGAAGAAATACTACAAGCATATTATTAATACTAGCACACAAGATTCTAACGTACATTCGCGTCAGGAATGTCTTAGCACATTAATTTGCGCGTTGTCAAAGCATATTCATAATATGTTGCATTATATATTATTTATATTTATATATAAATATATGTATAATAATAATACAAACAAATAAATACACACACACACACACACATATTTATAAATATATATAATTTATAATATAATAATTGATATGTTCGGATAACATTAGCTAAATGTGCGTTGACACTTGCAAATTCATGTGTTAAAGTATTCCTGACGCTGAGTTTACATCTGTGCAAAATTTAATTACTTTGATAGATACTTACTTTGCACAATTACTTATTTAAAATTAAAAAAAACAACAGAACATAATATATATTATTAAATGTCTAAAAAAAATTTTTATTACAAAAATTTTTCCTAGTTATTCATTATTTGTTCTTTTTTTTTAGAATATTTACATTTAGATATTTGCTTCAATTAGAAGAAATAATAATTGCAAATATTTTCATCAATCATAACATTAAAAATCATGTTACACATGCAGTAACTTAACTACGCATAATTCACATCTACCAACTTGAAACTCTTTATATAAAAAATACATTGTTTTTAAATATCAATTTGACTTTTAACTAATAATTTTGAATATTATTTTATATAAGAGTATTAAATTTTATTTTACAAATATTCAGACATTGTATAATCATAGACAAAGAATTGAAATATAATAAGATGTAAAACAATAAACATTATTATTTTCATATTATAATATTATTATCTTTTAGTTCTACAATCATATTCTACATATATAACATGCTTTCAATCTCTCTGACTTCTGCTTTCTTTTGTAGGTTACTGTAATGTCACTCGCAAGGATCAGAAGGACAATTAAAACTTATATTCAATTAAATAAGAATATCGATTTAGCAGTAGTAAAATGTGTAAGAAAAAAAAATGAGTATGTCACAGCATTTAAATGCAAAATTCCCGTTGCACATATTCGAGCAAAAGTCAACATTATAAACAGATTGAACGACTATTACAATAAAAGGGCTTCATACAACCTTGCAGTATATTATACGACAGCATATCTCAAAACTCTAGAAGAAGCAGCAGAATATGTCAATCTTAGCCCCGAAAGTATTCAAAAAGAAATTAATCAATACATGAATTTAAAGAATAATCATGAAAAACCATACGAATATGACAAACCTTTAACTGACGACAGAATTTTCACGTTTAATGAGGAACTATCGTTATTGCGTGATTTAAAACAATGGAAAGACATGTCTCCACTACCGTGCAGTTGCTTCATTTGTGCAATGATGAAACTGCTAAGTCTAGCTTATCAATTGGCTAAAAAAAAAAATAAATCATATCCTGCAATCAAGAATGAAGATCAGCCAGCGGACGAAGAATTTCTGATACAATTCGAAATGACGCACAGCTGTAGTCTTAAAAAGTTATATCCTCGGTACGATGTGTATATAGAAGAAATATACAAAACATGTAAGTATGAAGAACAATCTTCATCATCAATTGACGACAAAAATATTTGCAAGGTTGATACTAGTACCAAAGTTTTGGATAAGAGAAAGTTTAATAAAATTTCTCAAGAAACTACGGCCACCGTTTTACAAAATAAGACTAGTGAGATAGTGAACGTATTGCCAAGTACTTCTATAATGGAAATCAAATGTATTGTTGGACAAAGAGACAGTATTTGCTAGTTTTGTAATTGATGAAGTAACAAATGCAAGTAATTACGATATTTCATAAAAAGAAAATTTCGATTCATGACAAACTTACAATGAAGAAAACTAGTGAAATAATAAACTAATCATTAGATATTACGGAAGTCAGATGCAATATTTAAAGAGATGAGACAGCATCTATCAGTTTTATAACTGATATTTGAGAACACATCGCTTGATTTCACAAATTTAACAAATTGCTTGATTTAATAAAACTTTTAGAATATAGAAGTCAAAAATAATGTTGGAAAACTGACGTCATCTGCTAATGTTACGATAACTTTGATAACACTCCGCTTGAGATGCTTAACAAACGATATCAAGATAGCAAGTAATTTTCATATTTCGCAAAAAAAAAAATTTCGATTTATTACGAGCTTGCACCGTTAATAAAACAATTTAAAAGACAACATCCAATATTCCGTGGAAATGATCAACGAATGTATGGACTTACATGATTACAGAATTTGCAATTATTTTTACACAAGAACAAATCCCTAAAGAAGAGACAACATTCTAATTCCGTGACAGTTGAAGCCAATGAACCTACTTAATATTTTTGAAAAAAAACAGGCAACAAATGAAAACTAAGACATTATTATTTAAAGATTGCAAGTTCTTATAAATATTATCTGTAAATAGTATTTCAAGGAAAAATTTAAGAAAATGTGAGTATCGAAAAACGAAACAAATCTAAATATTACAATATTATTGAAATTTACGTAAAAAGGTATATTTTATTTAGAAAAGGATGATGAATTAGAACAGAAACTGAAAAATTCCATACATAATCTCAAAAAATATGTCAATTTAAAATATAAAGTCAATGTGGAAGCAAATAGTGTTTTAAAGGGAGAGAAAAATATAAATCAGGTAATAAACGATGGAGTTAAATATATACTTATCTGGCAAAAAATTAATACCATAAAATGCATAGAAGAATATCTTGATAACAAATCTAAATATGAGAAAGCAGTAAAAGCTGTTCTACAAGATAAACAACCTAATGTATACTGTAGAAACATATGGAATTAGTAGCAAAAGCCTATGTGAAGAAATAATAAAGTTTAGTAATTCTAAAAAGGAAATATATAAATATGACAATCAATTACATATTCACCGAACTTTCACATTTAAGGAGAATTTTACAATATTAAAATCCTTAGAATCTTGGATAAAAGAGAATAACCCATTTTGCAGTTGTGAACTTTGCGCAATGGAAAAATTGCTGGATATAGCTTATCAATTTGCTGAAAAGAAAAACATATGATGTCCTGAAATGTGGAAAACTCAGAAGAAAGCGACTGTGGGATGGATAATAAATTTTTGTCTGACATATGACATATAATTGTATATGTAGCTTCACAAAATAGGTGCTTCAGGTTTCAAATAATAACAGTCGATCCTTATTGTGAGTGTTTTACTATGTTAACTAAACAGCGTGAGAAAAAGAAAAATCTGAAGAGGTTTTTAAATTATTTTAATGATTGAATTAATTAAAAAACTCACCTTTTCTTTCCATAATGTTGAAAGCTGCATATAAATATTTCATAAATCAACATTCACCATTTTTCTGGAAGTGACTGACAAGCCTGTGATTTATGTTCTGACCAGAAATGATACTTGAAGAAGAGACAGCATCCATTGAATCTATAAATGTAAAGATTTATTAATTGACAATTTTGTTGAGATACAAAATTATAATTTTATATTCCACCAATTTGCATATTATACTAATATTTATATCACATATCTATATTATTTATACATCATATATATAATATATATAATATATATAATATATATAATAATAAGTACATATAATATGTATATGCCATCTACATAATATTTATATGTATTATGTATGATATAAATTATAAATATATGAATCCTTTCTAACTTACTTAACAAAGTATTTAGTATGCTCTCCAATTTTTCAATCATTTCGATAATACTAAATTGTATGACTTTTAGCCCTGTAAGATTGCGTATATCCTTAGTTCTAATGTAAAAATAAAATTTATATCGAAAGCACTGAAAAACCACACACATTTCCTGACATTTATTTTCCCCATCCTATTATTTTAAAAACGTCGCCATCTATACTAAAAACACTAGCGCCATCGCACGCCATCATCGGCAAACATGTTTTCGCTGACACTGACTTATCGAGGTCTCCTCGACGAAGCAAGACACGATAACCTATCATCGTGATAACTAGCGATAACCGGTACAGAGTACAGAGCTTTACCAGCTTTACGTTTCACTGGAACTTTTTCCTTTCTGTCACCCTTCTAATATCGGGAACCAAGGTATTTTGAAAGAGACATGATGCAAGCCGGTCTGTGGAATTTGGTCACCACCTCGATCAGGGTAAGTCACGAACGAGAAGATGATCATCTCGTTAATATGATCGTGCGAATGATATTTTACACATATGTATCTCTTTCGTAACGTTTTGTAGGATAGTTTATCGTCCATCTCTTTCTTTTAATTTATTTGAGAAAAATCCTCACAATTACGTTTCCACTGATTGTCTATCTTTCAGATGCTATAAGTTTGATGAGAATTTATTAAGTTTGTATCACGACATAAAGATATTTCCACAGATTGATTATGTCATTGCTTTCTCTATGTTAGTTTCCATTGGATCTGTCTTCTTAGTTACACTATTTCTATTCAGACTATAAATAGTGAAGAGAGAAAAATTGAAAGAAAGCATAATGAAAGTATAACTAAATAAAAATACAATGACAGTAAGATGATAGAAGATTTTAAATGTCATCATTCATGCTTATACACTTTCATTTCCTTCTCTTTTCATGAATTTTTATCAGATTTCTTTACATTCGAATACAGACTTCTATATATCGATAAATATATCCGATAATATTGTTTTTTAATAGCCAACATGCATAAAGCGTGTTCTCCCAGGCATGACGACTGCCCAGCAGCGCAGGTATGCAAGTTCGATAGATGCAGATATAGTAGTAATTGGAGCTGGTCCTGGTGGATATGTAGCAGCGATTAAAGCTGCACAATTGGGCATGAAGACTGTATGCGTAGAAAAAGGTCCTACTCTAGGAGGCACATGTCTTAATGTTGGTTGCATTCCGTCAAAATCACTTTTAAACAATTCACATTATTATCATATGGCACACAGTGGAGATTTAGCAAACCGTGGAGTTATTGGTAAGTGACTAACTAAATAGACCTTCCATCAGTAATCAGATTGTATAATAATATTGTTCATGTTGATGTTTTTTTTTATAGTATCAGATGTCCGACTCAATCTTAGCAAACTTATGGAACAGAAATCAAACGTGGTCAAGGCTTTGACCAGTGGTATAGCAGGCCTATTTAAGAAAAATAAGGTTGAATGGGTTAATGGTCATGGAAAAATTACTGGCAAGAATCAAGTCACTGCCTTAAAATCTGACGGATCAGTGGAATCGACAATCAATGCTAAGAATATTTTGATAGCGACCGGTAGCGAAATTATGCCATTTGCTGGTATTGACATCGACGAAAAACAGGTTGTATCCTCGACAGGCGCATTATCGCTTAACGAAGTTCCCAAAAGACTCATTGTCATCGGGGCTGGAGTCATTGGATTGGAATTGGGCTCAGTTTGGCAAAGGTTTGTTTTAAAAATATACTTTATCGAAGAAAGATAATTTTTCTTGTCAATTGTCACCTTTACAGGCTGGGTTCTGATGTTACGGCCGTTGAGTTTTTGCCGACAATTGGCGGTATAGGTATCGACGGAGAAGTCAGTAAAACGATGCAGAAGGTCCTAACCAAGCAGGGTCTGAAGTTCAAACTGGGAACCAAGGTTACGGCCGCTAGCAAGCGTGGCAATGAAATCGTAGTTTCCGTTGAAGACGCGAAGGATTCTAATAAAAAGGAGGACATAGCGTGTGACGTGTTGCTGGTGTGCGTCGGCAGAAGACCATATACGCAAAATCTAGGTTTGGAAGATATGGGTATCGAGAGGGACGAAAAAGGAAGAATACCCGTGAACAACCGATTCCAGACAGTAGTACCTAAGTAAGTACAACATTTTGAATCGATAATGTAGTGCCATTGCTTTAAATTTCCTTTAATATCCTATATTCGAATGATTTCGATAATTTTAATTATTGTTTCATTATCATAATTTAATTTGCAGTATCTATGCTATCGGAGATTGTATTCATGGACCAATGTTGGCTCATAAGGCCGAGGATGAAGGGATTATCACAGTGGAGGGTATTGCTGGAGGTAATCATCGCTCATCATGAATACATCTTTTTTTCTGATATTTGATCTTGACTTAATAAAATATAAATTATTCTAACTCGCGATGCAGGCGCAGTTCATATCGACTACAACTGCGTACCGAGCGTAATATACACGCATCCGGAAGTGGGTTGGGTCGGTAAGACGGAGGAAGATCTGAAGAAAGAGGGCATTGATTACAAGGTTGGCAAGTTCCCATTCTTAGCAAACTCACGAGCAAAAACGAATCTCGATACGGATGGTTTTGCTAAAGTACTCGCCGATAGTAGTACGGATAAGATCCTGGGCGTACATATGATCGGACCAGGCGTAGGCGAGCTCATCAACGAAGCGGTTCTCGCAATGGAATACGGCGCCAGCGCGGAAGACGTTGCCCGCGTATGCCACGCACATCCGGTAAATATTTAATACTGGTTTACAAGATAATTTTACTTCGTATATGAGATTCCTTCGATTAATTAATATATTTGCATTTATATTTATTGGAATCGACTATTCGAATTTTATGCAATTATTGAGAAAAAATCTTAATTAGATTATTATACTTGCTTTACTTGCTATGTTTACTAAATCTATTTACAGACATGTGCCGAAGCACTGAGAGAGGCTCATCTGGCAGCTTACTTTGGCAAACCCATCAACTTTTAAATTACCACGGATAAATAACTTATTATTCTTGTTAGTCCATATTTTCACTGTGCGTTTAGCATTAAGCGTGTCTGTTCCAAATTTTACTGGAATAGTATATTGCATGGACAAACACGTTTAAAATCCAATGCAAATGCACCATGAGAATATGCCGCTCCTTTGACATCTCATCATAGCTTTAATCTAGTCTACGTATCAACGTCATACATTGAATAAATTGTAGCGCATTGTCGCTTAATCACATAAAAGATTGTAAATAAAAGTTTGAAATCATTATACATAGAGGTAATGGTGAATTTGCCTCTACCAAGTGATTACTGTATTTATTACGACTAATAAAAAGATGAGACGTTATATAACTAGATCTTTCAAGTCATTCAAGAAAAATTATATAATTTTTCTTAAACAGACACGCATACATATATATATATATGCACGTGTGTGTGTATGTATAGTTTTTTAAATTTCAATCAATTTTTATTGCTAATTAATTATTAATTATTTATTAATTATAACTTTAACTGTAAAATAAAAAGTAATTTCCTTAATTTTTAATTACACTCTCCAAAGTTTTTAATTTTTGTTGATTTAATTACGTGAAATTTATAGTATGCATTTTTATATAAATAACTTTTGGTGTGATCTGCAAAATGTACGCGCATGCGTACTACGACGCGTCTCGTGCATGAAAACAGATTGGAGGGGAAGAGTAACGGTAATTGACATCGCGCCTAACTTGTCATCGCGAAGCAAGTTTTTCTACTATTAACAAGCTCTATTAAAGGTTGTCCAATGCGATCGCAAACCTACGTAAGAATCAAACTCAAAATTCCGTCATCGAAGGAACTGGAATGAGAATAAATCAACGTTGAATTCGAAACACTAACCTCTCTGGATGCTTCAGGAGTACACAGGATTGGACGAAAAACTGAATTAGAGTAGGTGATTGTATTCTAATAGAAATATGAGGTTTGTACTTGTTCCTCGACGAATAAAATGTATCTAATCTCGAAGTGATACTTATGATTCCCTTGTATTATTTACAGCTAACCTCAACATGAGTTACAACAAGAAAGTTGCATACTTTTATAACCCGGAGGTGGGTAACTTCCATTATGGGCCGGGTCATCCCATGAAGCCCCATCGATTATCCGTGATCCACAGCCTGGTGCTCAACTATGGTCTTCATAGGAAGATGCAGATTTACCGGCCGTACCGTGCCAGTACCCATGATATGTGTCGCTTCCACTCGGAGGATTACGTGGAATTTCTGCAACGCGTTACTCCGCAGAACCTGCAAGGCTACACCAAGTACCTGAGCCACTTCAACGTGGGCGACGATTGTCCCGTGTTCGACGGCCTCTTTGATTTCTGCTCCATGTATACAGGTGCATCGTTGGATGGTGCAACCAAATTAAATAACAACTGCTGCGACATCGCCGTGAACTGGAGCGGTGGTTTGCATCACGCCAAAAAATTCGAGGCGTCCGGCTTTTGCTACATCAACGATATCGTTATCGCTATATTAGAATTGCTCAAGTACCGTGCCCGAGTGCTGTACATTGATATCGACGTACATCACGGAGACGGTGTGCAGGAGGCCTTCTATCTGACCGATCGCGTCATGACCGTGTCGTTTCACAAGTACGGCAATTACTTCTTCCCTGGTACCGGCGATATGTACGAGATCGGCGCCGAGAGTGGCCGATATTACTCGGTAAATGTACCGCTCAAGGAGGGAATCGACGACGGATCGTATATTCAGGTCTTCAAACCGGTGATATCGCACGTGATGGAGTTCTTTCAGCCGACGGCAATAGTGCTTCAATGCGGTGCCGATTCCCTTGCGAACGATCGTCTTGGCTGTTTCAGTCTCAGCACGAAAGGCCACGGCGAGTGTGTGAAATTCGTGAGGGACTTGAATGTACCTTTGTTGACTGTTGGCGGCGGTGGTTACACGCTGCGTAACGTCGCTCGATGCTGGACTTACGAGACATCCTTACTCGTCGACGAGCAAATTAGCAATGAGCTACCGTACACCGAGTACTTGGAATATTTTGCGCCGGATTTTACTCTACATCCTGAAGTTGTGACCAGACAGGATAACGCCAACAGTAAACAATACTTGGAAGCGATCACGCGACATGTCTACGACAATCTCAAAATGATACAACATTCACCGAGTGTGCAAATGCAAGACGTCCCGTGCGACGCGTTGCCACCTGAAGAGGAAAGACAACCAGAACCGGATCCGGACTCGCGACAAAATGCACAGGACACGGATAAGATTGTGGAGCCTGCGAACGAGTATTACGCTGGTGACAAAGATCAGGACAAATTAGATGTGAATGATTCGTGATAAAGACAGTGTAAGAGGTTGTGAAGAAGTTGCTCGAAAACATTCAATTTGATTTTTCGTATGATCGGATATATTATGCTAGATTAGAATTTGATACTAATTCATTGACAAACTGCCATGGAAAATACAAAATACCAGAGAAGAGTCTTTTTATAATTAATTTCAATAATAAACTTGATAAACTATTGTTCAAAATCTGAACTTTTTCGAGACTTCTTATATATTAGACACAAGTACCGAATATTATTGAATGCAATATACTGTTAGACATGATGCAGATATATAAAAGAATTGTACATACAAATATTCATTTTGTAATAATAAACTATGCATATTTTAGTCAAATCTTGCATCAATAAAATTTCAGTGAAATGTATAAAATATGCATATATATCATAGATAACGAAATGTGTTTATTCGATATTGCTATTAAAAGAAGGAATCCATTTCTTAATCGAAGAAGTTGCCCTGACACTATATTTTAATTAGGATATCTGATCTTAAATATCCATTAGGCAAGTTTATTGTTCTACATCAGACAGTAATATCCGTATTGTCTACAATAGTACAACGATGACAAGGACGATATTAATAGCGATAATAGTGTAATAATAGTAATAGCAATAACGATAACGTCTGTGTATCTCTGTCTTGGGGCTACCTCGCTATATCACAGAGAATTTAACCTTCGTAAGATATAATTATTCTTCTCTTTCTCTCTATCTGCCTGCAAAGTAGAAACGCAAAACGGTTCTGGGAGCATGGATTGAGGGAGGGGAGCGGGGGCGAGCGAATCTCTCCGCTCGGTGAGAGCATACTAAATACGCGACTAATTACAATAAATTAGATCTCTTAAATTAAGGCGCTTTGTGTTCTGTACATTCGTATTTTGTAAACTCTACAAAAAGTCTCTTTCGAAAAATAATACACATATAAAAATACTTACGGTACGAGGAACGCAAATATTCTTTATGATTCGATCCATTCTTCGCAGAAAAACGGTGCAAAAGACTACGATGCAGAGACAATGCGTAATATGCTCTTCGCAAACGCGTAGCGCTAGGCCTCGCCTGAAGAATTGCGCGTAGCTTGCGAAAGATTATTCACGAAGCTTATTATTACTCCTGTGTTTTCTCTTTTCTTCTTTTCAAATTTGCCACGACATCCACGTTCTTATAAAGCGCGTACGTATGCGTATATATGCATATATATATATGTATATAAAGTTTTCAGTCTCATAATAACAGCAATTCCATTTGGTGTTTCCATCGAATTTTCTGCATATACTCCAGCGACTCGTACATTTTATGATTTTATGAAACTATATACAGTGCGTACAAGAGGATATATTAGTAGGCAGTGCTGATTCAGCGATCCTTGACAAATCTTTCCGTTTCATATTTCTTTCTTTTCTGTTTTGTCCTATAACATTTGTTTGACTAGATGCTGTTGTTCTTTCTCGCTCATCTCGCGATTCTAAGAGCATTCGATGTGTACAGTTAGGACGTGTGTCTGATGGGCAACATAACAAAGAGTGATCAGTTACGTTTCGAAATGCTTATAAATGCTGGTCACGTACATCATGACCTGTTGCCAATCAGGTCGCTCGAGTTGACACATCTCACCAATGTTCTGTAAAAAAAAGTAATTTTCGTTAATCATTCTGCGATATTCAATAATAGTTTATCGATTAACTTACTAAAGTAGTAGGTATGCCAACACTCTCGGCAGCAGAGAAAGCGATTGAGAAGTTTCGTCGTTTTTCGACTGGCGTCAACGTGTCGTACGGTACCTTGCGCGGTAAATAGGAGTGCAGGATCGCGCACAACGCTAAGCCGTCATTCCAGGAACTACTAAAGTTAGTTATATCGATGTTTCGATAGCCTATCGTCTTGTTTTGACACCATTTGAGCAAAGCATTGCGTTTAGATCCGCCGTTTTTGACTAAACCGTACAGGGGATCTTTTCGCTCCGACAGATCAGTGACGCTGTTTCGACGCACAAAATCGATTGCCTTGGCGTTCAAAGCGGCCGAATCCAACAGCTCGCCCGGATTCAAAACTACAGGCGTCGACTTTGTCTCTGCGCATTAAAAATTGAAGTACTCGATTAGACACGATAAAAAATTTCTTTTTCCAAAATGTGTAAAGGTCTTTATACTTTTGTATTTTTATATCATATAAATATTTTATTCTTATATATTAGATAACTTGAAAATTACCTGATACCGGTTTCTTTGCGATTGTAGATTGTGTTTTATTATTATTCGTCGAATTTGCCGTGCAGATTAAATTATTGATTTGCTGTTGATCCCTGAGAGGAGCTTTTAGAGAGATAATATCTGTGGTCCCAATCGAATTAAGAGATGATGTAGAACTGCTACGACTTCCAGGTCCTAAACACATCAAATAATCGAGTTTCTTAACTTTCAAGTCATTGCATCATAATAAAATGCGTCACAATTTTTATTTTTAAAATATTACAATAGGTTTAATAAAAAATATAAAAATATATTAATGATTTATATAATATTTTATATCTTTTTTTGCAATTTAAAAACAACATCGTAAATAACATGTATTGATAATTACAACTGTACGTATCCTAAAATATACTTACCAACTTTAGCTTGTTTCGTGGCATTCTCAATGCTTTCGATTAGACATTTTACAGAAAGCCTAGAGTCCTGACGCGAAATATTAGCCTTCCTACGAGCAGCAATCTCCTGTTGAACACTCGTCAATACAGATTGTTGAGTTTCCGTCGGTGTACTGGCTGGCCTTGGAGGCGGCTGTTGTATTACTTTTTGATTAGCTGAAAAATGTTCAATTTTTTCGTTATACTTATTGCAAATTATCGCGCATGGTTAATTCCGGACAATAACAGAAGCAATAAGCAATAAATTAACTTTATACATAAAATAAAGTGTAAGGTTAATGATTAAAATACTTAGATTTTAAAAGTTTTCTTAATTTATGAGAATTTACATACTCGTAAAGATTAATTTAATAAAGACAAAAAGATTGATAACACAGAACATAAAAAAGCGAGTATATTGTAGCATAGAGAATTTGAGAAACACAAGAAACAAAGAAAGCCGGGTAACAGTCAACCCTGGGAGGACAACGTGATACAATATATAGACGCTAACGATACGAAGGTACACGAGTTTCTCGTATTCTTTGCCTAGATCGAAGAGCCGGGACGGACAATGGAATCAAACTTCTGCGATACAAGCATAGTTGTGATTCCCATATTAACAGACCGACTTACGGTCACAAGATTTGCTTATTTGCAAGCGCCTTCCCGACGCTGTCCTCAATTCAACGTCCTCCACGATCGTCTCAAACTTTTCTCTCAGGGATGACGTTCGTCCCATCGGTAGCGGTTGATCCTTACATCCATCCGATTCTGAATCGATGCTTTGCGACGTCTTATTCGTCATGCAAAGCTTACTTTCGGAAGAAACTTTTTCGATTTGAGAATTCTCGTTTGCAGCAGTTTGCAAACTACCTTGCAGGAACTTCATACGATTCAATCGTATACGATTCGTTTCCTTCAAATTCGAGTTTTCTAATCCTTGTGTCTCTTTATTACACGAGGAAAGTTTAATTTGACTTTTTTGATCATTGGAAGAATACTCGAGCGGCTCCGAAATCTTTCTTTCATTTCCAGAATAAGTTCTTTTTAACGTTTGGCGTGATGGAATGACCGAGAGCGATGAGAGATATCTTGATGAATCTTTTGAAGTTGGATACGATTTCCGCCTCATTAAAGGAGCATTTAACGCACTGCAGGAACTCTTTCTTTTCTCGAATTTTGACGAATTTATGTTAATTGCAATATTTTTATCAGACGAATCAGATATTTTCGATTCTTCAAGTGTATTGCAAATCTTTTCATTATCAGGTACAGGTATATCGGATGCAGAGTCTGGTACAATTTTTTCATCATCGATGATTACATGTTTTGCTGTCCACAATTGATTATTGCACAGTGTTTTTTGATTTACTGTTTCGTCTTTCGAATGAGAAACTCTTGATGGGAAAAATGTATAATTTCTGCATTTCGATTCGTGTGATTTTTCTTCGCTCTCGTATACATTAACATGATCATCAAGTTTATTCAATGATTCGACATGATTTCTACTTTGTAATGTTGCAGACGTTTCCGATTTTGAAGATGTCTCATTTAAAAGAGAATCAATTACCTTGTAGCTTGGTTTTGAGAAGCGCTTGTTTAAAAATAGCTTTTGCTTTTGTTCGATTCTATTGCTTTCTTTCGATCTTAGATTTACGAGCGATGTATCTGAAAGCGTTCTTAAATATTTGGGACTCGAATCTTCGTTGCGTTGTCCTATGGAATTATTCGATGCGGTCAAAGTTTCTGATGTTGTATTGTCTAAAGATGACGGACCCGTTTCGATGTCGACTAAAGCAGGCGAACTCGTACTGATCTGCGGATTACTGTAACTTCTCTGTAACAGCTTTCCCATTTCCGGATCGACCTCGAACTTCAAGTCGTTCATTGCACACTCTACACCGGAAAATATGTAATCCTTTGGTACAAAGAATCGACTGTTCGAGATGTTGATGCCGTATGCATCTCCGTCAGCGTTTTGAATACCACGAATATTTTTTAACAAGGAACTCTTGGCCATCGCATTTTTATCCGACATGTTCGTGACGGTAATGTACAGTTTCGGATAATCCTCCGCGATTATCGGCGATTTATCTATTGAACTATGGGACTTGCCCCATTTACTTGACTCAAAGTTATTTAAATAGAATTTTGAAGATTCGTTCCTTGAGATTTTCGCTTGCCTCGGATTTTCATTTGCTAAATTGGCATCCGTCTCGTCCGGGATATACTCGGTACGTCGATTGCCGATGTAAAAGGCGGGACAGATTTCAATCTCCTCACCGGAAATGAGTTCGTCCTCCAATTTGATAGTCTTGTTGGTCACTGGCGCAGTTCTCGCGATAGCCAGACTACTATCTGGCATACCGAGTTCGTTTTGACATGGAGAGACGATGGCATTAACATCTTCGAACCTTAGTTTATGTAAATCCTGGCCGCTTGTTGTCGTTTTATTGGATAAGCTGTTTCGTAATGAATGTTTTTTCGAATCGCAACGATTCTTTAATATTGTTCGACCGCGTTTTAATATAACGCTCGCCGTTTTCCGTTTACTCCCATTAGCGATATCAAGTGTCTTGCAGCAACTCACTGCAGTGCTATCTAGTACGCAGTCCAGATTAAGGAAACAGGAATAATTACGAAAGTATTAATAGAAGTATCTCTCGATAGCTATGTAAAATAAATTAAATAAAGAAAGAAGAATTAACATTTGCTAATAAATTTGTTTCCTTTCCTCAAGAAATATCCTTTCTTATGATATTTATTCCGTAAAATTTAAGTTATTTTTTCTCTCTTCTTCTAGAAAAAATAGTCTATATATTAGAATATTTATATATTATATACAAACGCATTTGCTATTGTGCTACCGATATATGTGAAATAGTCTTTTATATGAACCTTTATAATATTGTCACATAATTTCTGCTTCAAAATACAAAAAGGCCGTTTTATTTACCTTTGTTAAGTTTATCGAGCTGTGCTTCCAGCGATCTGAGCTTATCCCTCTGTGCCTTGTTCTCCATGACTACACGCTCGAGCTCACTCTGGGCCTCAGTCTTAAAATCATTGGCAACTCGCACGGTCATGAGGAGATCGGTCTGGAATTGTTCCCATTCTGCATTCTCCTCCTGTCTCAGCTTGCGCTCGTCGGTCAACGCGCGTTCTAACTCGTACTGTCGTGTTCGCGCCTCGCGTTCCCTTCGCTGTTCCTCGCTTAACGCTGCCTTCAGCTCTCGTTTGTCCTCTAGATGCCGTTGACACTGCGTTTGCAATTCCACCAACGAATCCCGAACAAGTTGCAGTTCCGTGCTCACGGACAGCCATTCATCTTTCATCTGATTCAATCTGTATTCTAAGTCATCTATGGCGGATTTCGCGTTGTTTCGAGCTACCTGAAAATTGATTTAGATTATATTTTCTTATCTTTTCTTCTAATATAATATAAATATTCTTCTTTTAGATTGTTATTGGTTTTTTTAAAGATTTTAATTATTGTTAAAGAAAAACTAGAACACTTTTTGATAAAATTTAATTGAAAAGCTTGTAATCATGTTACAAACATAGAGTAAACGTACTTTATACTCCTCCTGAAGTTGCAAGTATTGATCTCTTAGTCGATCTTGGTCGCAATGTGAACGTGCTAACTGTTCCTGAAGCGCTGCCGCTTGTGTCTCTAACGTATCCTTTTCTCGTCTGGCTGCGTCCAACAATTCGTCCGCTTCACTCTTGTTTTCTAGCTGCCTCGATTGTTCCAACTCCTCAATCTTTGCTCGCGCATTTTCCAATAGAGTTCCCAATCGACTGATTTCTATACCGCGATTTGCACCCTCCTGCCTGGCTTCCATCAACTCTATATCTAATTGTTTACGTTCGACACTCGCGGTATCCACTGATGTTTCCAATAATTCAAGACTTTTCGTCAAACGTTCTATTTCAGTCGCTCTAGTGTCAGCAATCGCTTTTATATTTTTCAACTCCTTAGTTAACTCTTCCAGTTTTAGAAGTAGAGCCTCTCGTTCCTCTTGTGCGCTCTATAATTATCATGTAAATAATTAATAACTAATCAGCATTTTATATCATGTATAAATTTAGATACACTCACTTTTAAAAGATCTACAAGTTTCTGTTCCCTTTCTGTATTATACCCTTTGGATGCTTCCTGTGGCTGTTCGTCCCTTAAAAGTAATTCCTGTAAAGTGTCAACCTTGGATCGAGAATCTTCTAGCTTCTCTGTTTGACGGCACAGTGATTCCAAAAGAACTGCCTTCTCCTCATTTAGTCTTACATTATCCGCTTGTAACTCTGCTACATGTGTCTGTGTGATTTTTTATTATTAATTTGTTAGAAGCTATTATCTCTTATGTAATTTCAATAATACTCTTTTCAAATTAATAAGTACTATAAAAACAAACCTGTAAGTCGCTCAATTCTTGGATAGTAGCCTGCAACTCTTCGTTTGTGGAATAATGTGTTTCTTCCATTTGTAAGATCCTGTCCTGCAAACATGCAACTGAAACCTCCGACATTGAGCTAGAAGAGTGCTTGTCCCAATCTGGCGTAGTGCACTGAGCTCCTTCCTGAGGTATACTGGTATTGTTTGCAGAACCGTCATCTTGAGGAATGGCGATAGAGGCTGGTGCAGAATTGTGAAGTCTCGAAGCATCTAGCAACAGTTGTTGTTTCTCTGAATCTGACAGCGGAGAATGTGCCACGTCTCTAAGACGAGCACGAAGCGCTTCGTTTTCTTCAGTAAGACGTTCTAGCTCCAGGCTATGCTGCTCCTATTTGTCAAACCAACAAATACATTGATATCTTGACAGAATAATCTAAAAAGATGTAAATATAATGTGAAAAGCAGAATATGTCTTAATAACAAAATATTGACATTATATTTATTTAATTACAATTCTATTATAAATATTTAAGTCATGGATTCTACACATACACACACACACATAAAGGCCACAATATAATCACGTAACTCCAAACTAGAGAAATTTGTATACATAAAACCACGTGAAAAAAAAAGTATTATTCTAAAAAAAAAAACACGGCAGCCTCACAATCATAACATTCGTCTTGTTTTGGAAACAAGAGTTCGAGCGAGGGACGCTTTAATATTAGGTCTCATAACCATCCCAGTTCCTCGGCGAGGGGCCTGGGGGGAGGGAAGGGGAGTTCGGTACCGGATTCGAGGTTAGAATTTACGCGAACGATCGCGCCGGCAAGTCGGATCGGAGCTCGCGGTCACGAGTAACAAAGACACCGTGATATTTATTGCGTTGCTTCAGAACGAGCGGGATGTACCGTGGGCGACGAGAAGCAACGCTTCTTCATATCGAATCCGCTCGGTTTCCCCGGCTCTCTTCCTCTACCGCTTCCTACGTAAACTCGTAAACATCCCCGCCGCGTTCTACGCCCTCTGGCTCAGTTTTCGTTCAAGCAAAAATCACCTCTCTCTCTCTCTCTCTCTCTCTCTCTCTTTCTTTCCGTTCTTTCTCTCTCTTTTTCTCTAATACTCTAACGGTTACATCGGTTACACGAGTTCTGAAGGGACTGAAAAAAAAAAAAAAAAAAAAACTGATGCAATATTCGATGTGTTGGCACAGAAATCCGAAAATGATCCCTAAGTTTATTTCGCGATCACGGAAATGTGACGTAAATTTTTCATTTTCCTGAGCGACGTGGATATTTAAATGCATCGGGATTGTAACGGAAAGGATTTTATAATTCTTGAGTAACGATCATGATAGGAGGTGGGGAAGGCATGGCGGAGGGTGCATTCCTGCGGAATAATTTCGTGGAGTTGGAATTCATTCGGAATAATAAAAATAAAAAGAACCCGAAGTAATAATAGGATAATAATAATTTTCGATATTTGTATAATAGCAATAAAATTTTCGAACAATTTTTACATTAAAAATGCAGAGCTTTTTGTAAGAATTAAATTTCATAAGTGATTTTATTTTCTCTTACAAGGTAAAAAAAATCATGAAAGACTCATTGTCAGTTGCCCCGAAATGATTGACATTGAAAAATAATAAAAGAAAATTGAAGTTTCTTTAAAGAAAATATTGATTTTCTACAAGTACTTATATATTTGTGTATATTTTATAATACTAGATAGACTCTGAGAATAGCAACATGTTTTATCGGTTCGATCTATTTAACTGCAATTTAGATGCAAAGAGGATATTTTTACAGCCACTCCTTGTCGATTGTACCTTACGTTGTCTTCCTTGTACGGTTGCAAAAACGCAAGGAAGAGAAGAGGGGACGGCGTAGGTATGCACGTGTGCAGCACTATGCATATTTAGGAGGGGAAGGAAAGAATTAATGCAAGGCGTCAACTGCAGATGAATCAGAACAACATCACGTCGCGATGTAATTTATTCATCGAGTGCATTTTGCGACGCAATCGCTAAAATGCTTTCTTGCATTCTAATCGTCAATATCTTTAAGCTGATTATAATACAGCTGTAAAGATGCGAAATAATATAATTTTGCACGAATAATCCCACTTATTTAGAAAATCAATAAACTCGTAATACCTTGAATCTTTTATAATGTTAAAATAATTTTAAATTAAATCATTCAAGTAAAATATTTCTCTCGATCAATATGTTATCTATCAAGTATTATAAATAAAGAAAGAATTGAAATTCAATAGTAAATTTAGAAACTTTTTTATTTAAAATTCATGTGTTTTGCGTGGTATTATGTATGATTTCAATCGTATAAAATTATAATAAAGAATTTCTATATCTGCACGCATCCAGATAAACAGTTGCTCCGAAATAGCAGTTGGCTCCAATAAGCGAAATGAGGAGAAGGACACGGACGATATATTATTCGTCACAACCACCGAATTGTATGGAAATAACGGCTGTAATGATGCTTTATTTATATCACTCGACTTTTCGCTTCTGGTAACTATGCAAGAAATTCTTCGAATTCTTTTATCGTCAGAACCAATTTAAACAAGTAATCCATATAAATAAAAAAAAAATATACAATATATTACACTTACAATATATACACTTGTCTATTGCATACTATATATATTGTATATTTTTTATATGCCTATTTGCATTGTGATCGTTCGAAAAATAATAATTTTAATTTTAATAAAAGAAATAACAAAGACGATTAAGAAATTATATATCTTGATTCGATATCGAGAAAGAGATAGACTCGTGATACAGAAAAATCATACAAGTGTAATAAAATCTCTCGAAGAAATCAAGAATAGTCATCGCATATCGATAAGATAAGACAGATTGCATCAATCGGTATCAACACAGTATCAAAATTTCAAACAATGATTATAATGCAATTTGCAGATATCATGTTATTTCAAAAGTCCTGATTTCGACGAGAGAGAGGAAAAATCATTTTTTAATATACATATACATATATGTATAATATAATGAATTAATAATAAAATTAATATAATGAATTAATAATAATAAAATAATCGGTTTGACAATTGAACTTGGTGGACTTGTCAAAAGGCTTACCTTGAGGGAGACGAGCTCGGAGTGCAACTCGCGCAAATTTTGAGCCTCGGACACAGCGTCGTGCAGGCTCGCCTCGAGGCGCGCGCGATCCTTGCGTAAGGCCTCGATCTCGCGCTCCATCTCCTGCATCCTGCAGGCCTTGGCGGTGCTCTTGGATGTCGTCGATGTCGCTTTGGATCTGGCCGGCTCCTTGCCGCCCAGGGAGCCGGCCCAGTTGTTCCCGGTCGACGGAACGTCGCTCTTCGCCTCCAGCGAGGAGGCGCTCGACGCCTGGCGCAGCGGCGCCGATTGCTGTTGCTGCTGCGCCGACTGCTGGCTGGGTTGTCCTCTGCGAAACAGCGATTTGAACTTCATCATGGTCACTCGACTGAACCACGTATCTCAAACGATCGTTTCTCGTTAATGAGAGAGGAAGTCCGAGGGAAACGTAAGTGGGATGGATTTTTCTTTATCCGAATCTCGTCGAGGAGAAGCGTCTACTAGGCAGCCTGCGACCTGGAACGACCCTCGCCGTCAACGGACGATGACATCGTCCTCTGTTCCCGTTAGCGAACTCGCTTCAAGGACTCGGACAAGGGAGGAGACGACGGTATGATTCCCGTCATTCTGTCATCTGGTTACGATGAATGGAGGTTGTTGTTAAGTCACGGATACGAATTGACGGCGACTACCGCGGGTGTTCGATAACTGTCTCCCGATTAAATTCTCACGGAAGGACAGTGTCGATGTGCAATGAGAGATTCATCCTCGAGAGTTTGATAAGGAGTTCTGATAAAGGCTTCGATTGTGTGCCAGTTAACAGAATATCCTTTAAATGAATAGCTTTCCGATATCAAGATTGTATGAGTAATATATTTTAATTATCACTTTGCAATTATATTAAAATTTGCAGCGAGATTTCTTCAAGTCCAAGATGCATCAAGTTATGATGCATTTAAACACAGCCTTGCTTAGAAAGCTTTTATTGTTGGTCCAGATAGGAATTAATCCGTATCCACGCGATTAGTTTATTTGACGAGGGCAATTGCGAAATCGCGTAACGCGAGAGCTCCTCGACCTTAAAACGCATTTAAAACTCAATATATCTTTAATGCGCTCGGAAGCGCAATTATATTTATCAAGATATAAATGAATAATTTAATCGATATCTTCACAATTAGTTTCTAAAGGACGATTATATTTGATAAAAAAAAAAAAAAAAAAAAAAAAACGAAAATTCCTCAATCTTTAAATTCGTTTAAGATTCGATGCACTTTCAATGTGTTCGATAACACACAATTCACTATTGTCAATTTAGTTAAAGTCAATTAATCAATTTCAATAAATTCCTCTGAAATGCAAGCAGAAAATTCACGTCGAGAGTTGTTGGACCATTCAAATTCCAATGCACTTTCAAAATGCATTTAAGACACATAATCTAAAACTCAATTCTTCAAAAATCACCAAATTCCTAAGCGGCCGAATGAACAACGCGATTCACGCGAGCACAAATCAGAATAAATAATGATAATAAAAAATATTTAATTTCTTCAGTCACATCACTCACGAAATTTCAGTTCCATTTAAAAAAACGCATTCAGATGCGTATTTTCCGCGAGGCGATTCAGTCCCCGGCGCCTCTAAATATGCAAATACAATAACTTTGCCATCGGGAATTTCACGGAACAGCATCGTTAGCAGCGTTCCGTTCGCTCCTGAAGCCGGTCATCTCCGGGATAAGAATCTCTCTCCTTCATTCGGAACACAACGTTATAACGACATGGATGAACAATCGCCGCATCGTGTGGCTCGCGCTCGTCGAGGAATTCGAAGATTCGTGCGTGAGCGAGCGGCCTCGAGCCACTTTCTTCGACGCGCCGAGAGTCCTCGCTTCGTCTTCCTCTTGGAAGACGACCGGGTCGGACCGGGTGGAACTCGGATGGTGACTCGGAGGAGTCTCTCGTCGCGCGGCGACCACTTGTTGCTCTCCGTTTCGTACGAGCAGGGAGCCGCGGAAGAACGACCAAGAGTGGCCGCTGACTTCTCAAGGATGTCCAAGGACGACCCAAGGCACGACAGCCGGCAAAGGAATGTTCTCGAGAAACAGAAATTCGGTTATCCGATCATTGGAGATATCAGAAACGATACATACCGTACGACGATGCATCGAGTACTGAATACTCGAGTCGACAGTTTCGCGTCTCGCGTCTCGCCCTCTCTTCTCTTCCCCCTCCCCTCCTCTCTCCTATAATTCTACCTTGATCCCCTCTCCTCGCCTTCCCGACCAAGGCTTTTCTTAGGCCGCCTCGCTGGACCCCGAAGGGCCAACGAGTTGTAAATGTAACCAGAGGTCGTACTCAGGCCACATTCGTCGGCCATTGAGGAATTCTCTTCGTCACAAATTCCCTCGTGATCCCTCGCGTCGCCTTTTAAAGAACATAATTATAGATTACTTTAAACTTATCCGTGCGTTATTCAGCCCGAGGAAATTATACGGAATAGGTCCGACGACGGCCAAACTTAAATAAGTTCCGAAAAAAAAAAAAATTATTGGATAATGATTTTAAATTAAATACACCTGCGTAATATAGTAAATATTTAAGGTACAAAATGTAAATTTGTTCAGTCTTGTTATATCAACCTTACGTCTCTTATTAGAACAAGTATTCTTTATCAAAAAATAAATTTTTTTTTTCTATCAAAATTTAACATTACATTCTTTTAATATTTTCTTTCGAAACTTTGATAATTAAATTGTTTAAATTAAAATTGTTATTAATTATATTTGTCACTTAAGATTCCATTATAAATTCATTTTAAAGGATAAGATTTTCTTGCTTATAATCTCAAGGTTTTCGTGCCTAAACATTTTTAAATAAAATATTTTACACAAAAATATTCTTTCAGTATTTGATAGTTAATCAGGTGTATGAGAAGCACCTATTAACCAAACACCCTTGATGACTTTCAGAATTTCGGACTGTTTCAAAATAAGATTTAGTGAAGCCAAGGTTGGTAATAAATTCAATTGTCAAATATCGATTTATTAATTGATTGTCGACCCTGTGTGCTGTGCGTGTGTACAAGATACAGGAAGGGTTAAGGCAATCGTGGCAATAGTAGATTAGCGATCTCCTAGCGGACGATTGCCCTTTGACGCGCTTCGATAACTCGGAATCGCATCGATTTTCGATCAAGAGGAAGAGAAAAAGAAAGAAAGGGAGAGAGATAATTACCCGGACGAGAAATGATGATACGGGAGAGAGATAGAGACAGCCATTGGGCTCTTGGGAACGGGTACGCGCCTCGTCGCCGTCGAAGATGGCACGACCGTGGAAGAGAAGGGAGGAGAGAAGCAGAGAGGAGAGCTGCTTAAGGAGGCCACACGGAATCCGCAGACGTCTCACCGGTCGACCAGTTTTCTCATACGGTCGACATATGGTATGTACCCGGTGGCTGAAAGGTCTATCGTCTCTCCTATCGCGATTTAAAGTAAATAGAAACAAGCAACTTTCTTTATATCTATACTTATATTCATTATTATTTGTACAACTATACTTATGTATATACTGTTTATATCTGAGAACTTGGATTCGTATCTGGTTACACATCTGCTTAATTTTACTGGTATTTATTTTTTTAAATTATAATATAAAATAAAGTAACTAAACTTGAGTATCTAATATTGTATATATTACGTCTAAAAATTTCTTGTATGCATACATGTAATTGCATTCAAGTACTAAGTGTAAAGAAATTTTTCTATCAGAACTCGTCAAGGAACAGGATGGAATGTGGCACATTCAAGACATCAAACTTATCCGTTCTCTCGTGTTGCTCATTAAACGGTCAACTGGCAAGCAGATACTGTTATCAATTGTATTTAATTCTTATCAATGTTGTAAAAGTATTTATGATATCGCTCGCACCTATCAAAGCGTCATTATATGGTGTCATAATTCTTCGAGCTACGTTGACATTTTGTAAATAAGAAATTAGATTAAATCGAAATTAGAGTATTCAAAGATACGAGATAAATTTAAATTCTAACTTTACATCGTTCCTTTATACATAAAAACACGATTGAGAAAAGTGTGTAAAAATATTATTTCAAAAATTTAAATTATTAATATTATTAATGCGAATAATGTTATTATCAATAAACTGACAAATATTTTAGCACAATTTCTACGAGGATTTAAACGTTTAATTTAGCAAATTCATGTTTTGTAAATAAGAAATTAGATTAAATCGAAATTAGAGTATTCAAAGATACGAGATAAATTTAAATTCTAACTTTACATCGTTCGTTTATACATAAAAACACGATTGAGAAAAGTGTATAAAAATATTATTTCAAAAATTTTAATTATTAATATTATTAATGCGAATAATGTTATTATCAATAAACTGAAAAATATTTCAACACAATTTCTATGAGGCTTTAAACGTTTCATTTAGTAATTTCATACTTTATAAAATGTTAACCCTCCTATTATGCAAAATCTTGGAAAACAAATATTTTAACATTCAGAGTTTGATGCGGTTCGACAAGGGAGAAAGGAATCGAAAGCAAGATGACGCATGCTTCGCGATTGCATCGTGATGTGCGGTAAAATCGTTCGTCCGTAACGACGGGGTCCCGCATCGGGCCCCTGACACGGATGCATTCGCACGTGCACCAAACCTCCGCGCCCGGGACAAACCGGTATGCGTTTTTCCGGCCGACGGAAATACGACACTCCTCGACGACGGTCCCTCGAGCTCTCTCGTCAGCTGGTATACGAGCCGTTGGACGATGCTATAATAATCGCGAGTAAAAATTCCAGCAAAAATAGCATATATACTTTCCCGCATAATCACTCCACACCGTAAAACTTTAGAGATTCCTCGCGTTTTTTGCCAGAATATTTTACATTAAAAAAAATAGGAATATAATTTAGAAATTTAAATCGTTACAATTTTAATTTGCTTTAGAAAAATATAAAATTATGTCACGACAATAATAATGTATTTTTCAATATCAAAATACAATAAGTCACAATTATTCGCTTAATTTTATATATCAAAAAGCATAAATCTCAAAGCTTCTTTTCTTTCTGTACTTTCACAAATTATATTGTTCTTCAAAATGGACTGGATATGATTTATATTACTCGTGACTTATATTACAATGGCTCGTATATCCGCTCGAGAATCGCAGAAAAATCACCTAAGGATACTTTATGCTGCCACATATCGATCGTAATCCAAGTAGACGGATAACAGCAGCACATGCGGTTACTCCTTGCGCGAATCGGCGTGGTGTCAATTTTCGTGCACGTGGCGAGGCAATAAATGTTCGCAACGTCATCGTGCAGAGGACGACGTGATCGAGCCGGACGGGAAGCTCCGAGATCGAAGAGATAACACGGAACAGAGACAGTACTGTGCCCTGGTGCGGCATCCGCGACCGTTTCATGAGATTCCGTTACGACGAATACCAATAGAAATTTTCGGATCATCTCTTAGAAACGGTATTTTGCTCAATTATTAAAAAAATATAAATTTTTTTTATTCCATTGTTCTATAAAATTAAAAGAATTGCTTGTAATTCAATTCTATTAATTAATAAATGACTCGACAAAATAAAATTTTCGCATTCTAGGTATTATATATTACAGTTTTACCTTCTTATATTTTATTTGACTTCAAAATTTTAAAAAATTCAACAAAATTATATAAACAAGTAAAATTCTCTTCGAGGAGAATGAAACTTATTTGGATTAATTTATTGTGCACGGTTTTCCATTATATGGTGTTTTCTACGACATTCATCGGATATTAATAAGTTCCCAATCGGAATGATTGCTGACTTGTCACGTCAATTTAGACCTTGAAACAAAAAAAACGGCTTAGCGCCTCGAAATTTACAGATCTGTTTATTAATCATTATTCATTCAGTCATTAATATTTCAACATCGTATCATAGTGATATGTAAGCAGTTATTAGCGCGCATACCGAAGCCGAAGACACAAGACTCTGCGCGATACGATTTAAATTTCTTGCAGAGCGTGCGCGATATGCATATCGTCGTCGAATTCAATGAGCGTTGTCTCAAGGCAATTTTATATTACGTGATCGCCGAGATAAAAATGTTTGTCGCGTCGCTCTTGAATTACGTGGCTCACCTGAGAGTAAATATATTTGCATGCTAAATCGTGACGTCGTTAATTCAAGCGCATTTTAGATTCAACATTTTCACAGTTTTTAACTAATAATTCGATTTATAATTAATATTTAATTTTGCGGCGAGAATATATTCTTTATCAGATATATAATTGTACATTTAATTAAATTATAATTATACCTTGTAAAAAAATTAAATCGTTTTTAAATGCAACCGTAAAATTGTTGAGTTATATATTTCACAATATTTCATTTCGTATTTCGAAAAATATTGCAGTTATTTTTTTTACTTGAATCAACAATTGATTTATATACTCCATTTCACATTTATTTAGAATTGCAATGCCATTATCATTATTGCGATGAAATTCTGAGGAAAGATGAAATCCTATTCTATTTTCAAACATTATCAAAGATATCCAATACAAGCAAATACTTGAAAAAAGAAAAGAACGGTTCTGTTTTATCGAACTCAGGTCTCAGGTTTGTTTAAAGTGTGTGTACCTTTATCTCACGTGAACGAGACACAGTAGATATCCTTATCACAAGGTGTAGTGAACAGACCGACCGGCCGTTCGTATCGGCCACTGACGTCATTCTGTCTATAAAGGTGTTTCTGTTAGGGAGAGATAAATTATTTTTTTCGTTGTCGAGTTTGAAGTTATGCAACTGTCATAATCGTGAGAGAGAAAGCGACTGCGAAGAACGATGAGAAAATAAGAGGGATCTTGTAAAGAATACTTCACCGAGGGAAGGAAAAATACGTTGTGTCTGGGAATGGCAAAATCTTGAACGAGATAAACGAGAGAAAAAATCCAAAGTACAGTAACAAGAGCGTAGAAGGGAAACAGAGCGTGATATTTATTACTGTGTAAACGTTCATCGGCGCAGCCATTTGTGCAAATAAATATTGTAACAATCATAATCTCGCGTCGAGGGAAATGTTCGAAAACATCTCCTGTCGTTCTCCTCTGTCTCTGTACAGCTGACAGCTTTTTCCTCCCCCTTTTATCTCTTTATCTCTGATTTTTATCAAAAATACATACATACAACATTACAATTTAATACAACGATCCACCGAACTTGTCCCGCGAAGACTCGGAATTCATCGTTTCGATGGACCAAGTAAGACTCGCGGTTGGAAACGTGACGATAAATCCGGGAGCGAATCTTTTGAGAGCAATGACGTCACTCGTATACTCGTCTCTCATTGTTTCTTTCTCGCTCGGACGCGGGAGAGAAGTCAATTGCCTCCCTGCCCTTCTTCGGAGACCCTTTCGTTTAGAAGCCGCTCGCTCGTTTCCACGCGCGCATTACAAAGCAGCGGAGGCGGCCGTTTAATCGTCGTCGCTCAACAGTGGCTGCTTTGTTGAGATCCCTGTCTCCGCTTCGCGCGACAAAACCAAGAGACAGCGTTTAAACGCCCGATACATCACCGACCGTGTCACGTTCTTGCCGCGTCGTTAAATTGAGTACAGATGCCAGCAGGATAATAAACTTCTTACGTAAAAAAAAAAAAATTCGTTACGATCACTTTTTAGTTTCTCATCACACATTTTTCATTGATTTTCCTAGAGGGAATTATTTGATAACTCAATGTTACAAGTGCGATAGATCTGAATTATCTTTAATTTTCGAAATTAATTTTTTATAAAATTAAAAAAAAAAAAGAACGTTCAAATATAATAAATCCGAAGATTGTTTGATATCTATTAAAAGAACAAGCGTTAAAATAATTAAGAAAAGTATAATTATTTAATATAATTCTAAATAATATCTCTATATCTGCCTTCAAATTCTCAAAGTACTTGAGAAAATTAAAATACTATAAAAATAAAATAAAAAATCTGATTTTATATAATACAAATTGAATCTTGTGTTTTTTATAATTAACCCCTATTCCGCATTAGTGGGTTATTTTTGTCCGTGATTTTTCTAACAACGTCAATTTTCGAAAATGAATAATCATAAAATAATAATATATTTAAGCAAATTATTTTTCAAATTTATTATTTTAGTCTTTATTTAGAATTAAAAATTTATATAAATTTTTTTCAGATTTTTTAAAACAACACTTTTACATATTAATAAACTTGTTGAAAATACTCTGACCCACCTGTATAGTTAGAAGGTGCCAAAAATAACAGTGCGGAATAATAAGGGTTGACGCTTTAATATAAATTTAATTTCGAAGAATAATTTTTTCATGATTTCAAAAGAAACTGCAAATGCACAAAACTTGCCTTGATGAAATAAATGCAGTTGGCATTTCAACTATTATAATAATCCAGACATGTTGCGCTCTGGTGAGAACAATGATCGCGTCACACATTACGTTAAAAAGTGAGTTTCTATCTCGCAAGATCGCTTTCGCGGAGAAAAATCGGGTTATCTGCTAATCTCTCTTACAGTATCATCCGCGATGTATCTTCTCTCTCGCGATTTTACGCGACTCGACGCAAATGCGGCGAACGCACCGGCGCGCGTCGCGCCGCCCATTGACTTTTGATTCACTGGGTATGTGGGTCGGTACCAAGTGCCGCTCTCATTGCCAGAGAGTGGGTCGTTGGCTAGTGATGGGCCTGAGACCCACGCGTGTGCACCGGGATATCGATACCTAAGTGTTGGCGAATATCCGAAGGCGCAAGTTGTTCAGCAAAGATTTATATGATGCAGAATATATGTGATAGATATAATATATTAAATTTGTGATCGAAATATAACCGAAACAAAAGTGTAAGAATTAAATAAACGCGCATAATATATACTCTCGATCTTTACAAAATATACTTTCGATCTTTACGAATTAAAAATTGAAGTTCTCAGGAACAGACGCGTGGATTACAGTTACGATGATAAAATCGCGAATCAGCTAGCTTCATTTTTAATGTTTAAAATAGTTAAGAATTATGATTTACTCTTTTTTACCGAAATTATTACAGATTTTGTAAAAAAGAAATACTTTAGAAGAAAGTTTGCAGCTTCGATAATATAAATAACATGAATTATTGTAGCCTGGAGAATTTTAAACTGGTTTAAATCACGCGACGTTATATACAAAGATAGTAATTCGCCTCCTTTTATCGGTGAACGATATTTCGAAAGATTCGCGAAATCCAGCCGCCGAGAAACGGGAAATGAGAGAAAGTGAGTCGGGAATGCCAGTTGCACGGATACAAAAGCATCAAGAAAATCTCGATACCAATTGTTCAATAATATTGTTCTTAACTGCAATGTGCAAATTGACCGTTTTTAATCTTGAACAATTTTTAAATGTGTATTTATAAATTTTTAATCTTCTTTGTATATTAGATAAGTTTCAAGTTTCCACGTATCGCATGATACTAATTAGGTAAAAATACGAAAAATTAATATTAAGAATTTTATTTGTTTCAATAACTTTCATTCATCTATTAATATGTTGCGCGCTTTTTCTTATTTTATACTTATATCTCTTTCGATTTTATTATTCTTTGTAAGTCACATAATTAAATAAACGCGCACCAAACTTCTATATTTTTGCGTCACCTTATATGTGCTTTATTACGTCGTCAATTATCGCTGTCTGACTCTCGAAACTCGTTTTAGTAAATGACGATTTATTTATTTCCAGCAAATGATGATTTATTTATTTCTAAGGTAACGGCACAGTTCGCTGGACTCGCCTTATAAATCAATAATGAAAAAGTGACTGGGTTTGACGTGGCTAGATATTTTCGGATGAAGATCGATTTGTCGATTATGCGTCGAAAATACATGGCGCAAATTAAACGCGATTATTTGCGCGTCAAGTGATTGCTTTTGCATGCCATAGTTATATCTGATATACATAAAACCTAGGCCGCCAAAAAATCGGGCGTATCAAGATTAAAGAAAAAGAAAACAAAAGATAAGGAGAACTCGCGCGTAAAGAAAAATCTCAATTGACTGCTAAGCGTTCACTTCGAGATAAAAATTCATAGACACGGAAATACTGTACCAGATACATATATCGAGGTCAACCAGAGAACGCGCATACACAAGAATCAGGAATGCTGTATATAAATATATGTTAATATATTATATTTTATGTCGCTAAAATATTTTTTTTAAATAAAGAAAAACATAAGAATATATTACGTAAAATAAAAATTAAGTAATAATTGCATATAAAAAAGTATCAATCGTTTTTCGCGAAAATTCGCCTGTCGCGTACATCGATTATCCATTATCAATTATCTGTCGTCAATTCACCTTGGAAATAAAGATCGCGTATCTCACCGAGATATACATCAAGATCGCGATCGAGCATTCGGTGACGTGGTGGCGATCTCGACGACGACCTGACAGAGGAAGAATCGAGATTACCCGGAGATATGTATACATATATCTTGAGTACCATTCGTACAGCGCGTGGCATCGAGAAATCGATGGGGAAAGGAGTCCGGAGCCCGGGGCCGGGTCGTCGAACCCGTTCGCGCGAACTAACGACGAACGGACGCATCTCGTCGCGCGCGGCACTTTTTTCCCCTCTCTTCCTCTCTCTCTCTCTCTTTCTTTCTCTCTCATTTTTTATTTTATAAACGACGCACACGCAAGGAATCATGCTTGAGGACTTACTTTAGCCGCTGGCTTGCCGGCTTCGTCGCCTTGTCTCCTCGGACGATGGTGCGCTCCTCGACTTTCTTACTCGCCGCCGGCCTCCTCGCGCTGAAGAGCGACGCGACCGTCGTGTCTCTCTTTCGCCCCGCGATCGGAGCTGATCTCGCTGGTGCCGCTGTCGGCTCCGCGGCTTTTGTCCTGAAATCCGCATTAATTGTCTGCGATTAAATTAAGGATTGATATATATTTTTTTTTTCTTAATTGATGGAGGCATCGACCGCGGCGAGGCTAATTGGACGAAATCGCGCGATGCGCTCTCATTCTGTTCATTTCGGAGACCGCAGTCGTAAAGACGTCACTTCCGAGGCGCCGGGTTAATATTAACTCGTTAGATACGCGTGTGGCACATGTGTAATCTGGGGAAATGTTATGTATTTTGTATTAACAGGCAGTCGATATATCATACGAATCGTTTGTTATAAAAATTAATCGATTATGCGAACCGATGATCAAAATATTGAAGAATTGTTTTAAAAAATAATACAACGATAAATATGGAGCGGCTCATACTATTTATTCGTTCGAATGTCGTCATATGAATGAACAATAAGATTAAGGTCGTGCTATTGTTTATACATATCGGCTTCACTGACATACCATCACGATATTACGTGACTCAAGATCAATGACACGATGGACCGTCAGAAAATATAATCCAAGTTAATAATGTAAAGGCCTAGTAAATTTTCAATGAATAAATCTGAAATATGTATTAACGATAAGCAGTCGACGTATCATACGAATCGTTTGCCATAAAAATTGATCAATTATGCGAGCCGAAGAGATATAAAATATTAAAGAATGATCGCGTTTTGAAAAGTAATACGACGACAGACGTTACTATTTCCTCGTTTGAATATCGTAAGATTGACTGATAAAAAGAATCAATTCAACACCGGTTAAATAATTAGGTAAAAAATCAACGAGAAACATACACATATGTATAGAGAATAAACGCGTTTTGTAAAATAATTACGACGGTAGACACGCAGTGTGTGAGACTTGTGTTACTACCTCGCTTGAGTGTCGCCGTGCGAATGACAAGGCCAAGGCCGCGGTATTGTTTACATATAGGTAACACGCATGTCTGCGCTGTACGTCGGCGTAGTAAGACAGTAGTACGAAATAACGGGTGACGCTTATCATCACGAATTATTTATACGCGGAATATTTTGTACGTAATATTTTTACCATCGGCTCGCGTGATTGATAAACAGTTCGAGTGGTATATCGTCTCCTTAATAATATATATGTATTTCGCGAGATTTATGCGTTGAAAAAATCTTTTATGTTTTTGCAATACTAATTTCGATTATATAATTTAATCGACCATTTATCATATCATTAACTTGATTCGCGTAGTATCACGTAATATCAAAGTGAAATCGCTATCATTTTTCATCGCGAGTAAAGTGTAAACTTTAAATCGAGCAATCACAATACGTTTATACAATCATTATTTTAATTGCGTTTTTATATTTTTAAAATATTCCGTTTAATATTTTAATATCAATCGTTGATACGCACAGATACGAATATAAATTATATTACATCGTTGTAACTTCTCAAGACATTGACGAAAGAGAGAGAGAGAGAGAGAGAGAGAGAGAGAGAGAGAGAGAGATTTATTTAATCAAAATCTGCTCGCACAGTCAATAAATTCCTTACATGCTATACATAAACAATAGGACGGCCTTGATCTTGTCCATTCATACGACGACACTCGAGCGAATAGGTAACGGCGTAAGTCGCTCCGCATTTATCATCGTATTATTTTCCCAAACGCGATCATTCTTTCATGTTTTTATCATCGGCTCGCACAATTGATTGATTTTTGTGATAAACGATTCGTATGATACATCGATTGCTTGTTGATATGATGATGTATGTCACGAGATTTACGCATCAAAAATCTACTATGCTTTTGCAATAATTATTTCGATTATATATTTCTTGACAGTTTATCGTGTCATTAACTCGCACATTTAATTAATAAAATCGTTATTAATTCCATTTTTAATATTTTAGTATCAATCGAATATCGCGTATAAATAGATGCGTTTTTACATCGTTGTAATTTCTTAAAATGTATCTTGCAAACATTATTCTATCAAAATCAGTATACTATATTTTCGAATATTGAAATTTACGGATATCTGTTTTCAATTTTAATTTAATTTTATTCATTTATGTTAATCTAAATCTCATTATCGCGATGAGTGTCGCTGAGTGAATTGTCAAGTAAATCATAATTTTCGCATTTTCATCTCAATATAATAAAGTTACGCATCGTAATTAATCGGGAGTGTCGTGCAAAATGTTACGCCGATCATATATAGGTTTCGCGTTGCTTTCTTAATACAATATAATAATGTGCATGTTGTAATTAACACTGGGAGTACCGTGAAAAGTGTCGCTCGATCGTTATATTTTGCTAATCGTAATTAAGCATGTTTTGGCGTGTGTGTCATAAAGATCAACACATGAAGAGAAGAGAAGGAGAGAAAAAGAAGAAACCTGGACGTAGGCGTCGGAGGATGGCAAAGGTGAGTAAGTTTAATTATTTATTATTTGTAAAATTGTTTGTTTAAAATTATAGCTCTCTGCGGTAATAATCCTAAATTATCGTGTAACATAATGAAGATAAAAAATATTTCAACATTATATTTCTGAGATTCATAATTATACATACCTATATTAAAAAAGAGAAAGAGTAAAAAGGAGAAACCTCGAAGATATTTATATAAGAATTATAGAATTTTATTTATATTTTTCAAAAGTTTATATTTAAATAAAAACTTTATTTTGGTGTAATCTGTTTTATTAAATGTTTAAAGGCAAATAAAAAAATTTGTTTGCACATAATAGTTGGTATTTAAATATTATTTCAGATACACTCTTGTTTTATGTACATATAATTTATTTAATTCTTTAAAAATAATCTGTTAGAAAGTTCGAACCGTATATGTAGATGACTTGTTTCTCCGTCGACAATTTTAAGATTGTATCGCTTTCATACATAAATTCGCGCCCACGAACGACAAAGACTATATATGACATAAACAATCAATATGCAATCCGTAATTTCGTTGCATAATAAAAAATCGGAGGCGGTGCTCACCCATTCGCCCGCACATTCGATAATAATCGGTCCAGCATAAACGCGGGAAAGCGCAATGAATTTCTAATTACGCAAGGAGGCAATAGAATATACGTTACATAATGCCGCGTGCATTAACGCAATGCGATTGCCGAGGAGTGCGTGTACGGTGCAGGTGATTAACGGCGAAGGGAATTGCGTAACGCACGTGTGCGTCCGCGCTGTTAACATTTCCCCTGCGGGAATAATTAAGAGAGACGGTGGCAGTCGGTTTCACGCACCAACGCTAATTTCGTTATCGTCTTCTCGGCGGTTAAGTTATAATTGAGAAAACAACGCGTGCGGAGGAAGGTGTCTCGCCAAATGGTTGCCTAATGATTCGATGTCGAGAACAATGCACGGTTTAATTTCCTACTGATTTTTCATCATTTCAAAGCGATTACTCTTCAGTGATAAATATAGAAATATTTTAATTAAAATATTAGAAAAAAAATTAAAGTCAAAACTTAAAAAAAAAAAAAAAATAAACGCATTTATAAAAATTACGTACACAGCGATGTAAAATGTATGGATATTTCTCAGATTGATAAATGTGTATAATATTATAATCATATGAATTTTAAAATCACACATTTACACGTATTACGATTCTTATCTATAGGAATTAGTATAGTCATTTTTTTTTTTTTTTTTAGTTAAATGAAAATTCTCTCGTTACCGAGAATATCGAGGATCAAGATAGCATATTTGGAAAGGACGAGAAGTAAGGATTAGGGTAATCGAGAACACGATTCCGAAGCCCGACGAGTTATATCGTATCCAGTGTATAGCTCAGTCGGCTGATGAGGTCAGTCCGATCGCTGACCATTGGTCAATGCCCTCTCGTCAGAGCCGTTTGTTACGAACGAATGATCGATCGATCGATCAATCGGTAGGCCCGCAAAACAGATTGATTTCATTCTAAGCGGCTTACCGTAACCCGCACTTGGTTAACCGCTCACCCGGCATTACGTAAATTATGAGCGATTTGACATGCCGCTGATAGAATCGAGTATAAAAATCATGAGCCGTATTTCATGTCGATGAAAAGATACACGTAGATATGTCAGCTTTTTATTTAATGAGAATTGATTGGCGAGCGAAAAAAATTTAAATATTTTAATCAATATGTATTTAATCAAAACGGATAAAAATAATTAAATTAAATCTTTTAAAATAATATTTATTATAATTATTAATTAAAAATTTTATTATGTTAATTGATATATTATTACGTTATTATATTTTGTATATTTAGTAAGGAACTAAATTTTTGCATTTAAATTTAATATTTTAATTTTCTTCAAAATTTTGGATAATTATATAATTATTTATATCAAAGATAAGCTTTACGATAAATTTTTTCATCGCGTGTGTGTATTTCAATTATTATATAAATAGGGGAAAATATGAAGGACTGAATCACCGCTCGCGTGTATTTACGTTAAAATAGTTACGTGCGTTTTCCGGCTTGTGTGATGAATATCGCAGGTAGAAGAGCAAGTTTTCTAGGGGACGGTCATTCGAACCGGCTCGCGATAATAACACCGGCTTGCAAACACGTGCATGCACTCGTTTATCTCCGTTACGTGACGTTGGCTCTCTCGTCTCCCAGAATTGGATTTTAAGTGATAAAACGTGACGTAAATTTACGAGAATATTTAGTAACTCTCTATCTGTACGCAAAGGCCCCGTGTTGCGTTAACATGGCATTACTAACAAGAAAAATGTGACACATCTAATATTGTATCTACACCTATTATTAATTCAATAAAATTACGCGGTAATATCTTTCACAAAAAAATTATATATAACTTTCACAGAAAGATTTATTTATTACTAGAGATTCTCTGGACCCAAAAAGTAGCTTATCGTGAAAATGAAAATAATAATAAAATTACGTAATAATTTCTTCACCGTATAATATATAAAACAAATATATTTAAAAATAATTTGTATGTCAGAGATAATATAATAGTAAACGAAGATACAGACAATAATTTTAAGAAATCATAGAAATAAAATAAAATAAAAAAAGAAGGGAAGGGAAGGGGACACCCGGGTTTGAACCGGGGACCTCTCGATCTGCAGTCGAATGCTCTACCACTGAGCTATATCCCCGTTGAAGTTTCCTTCTTTGAATAACGCTCTTTCACAACTTTATAACAGATACAATAAAATTGTATAATAAATATGTAAATATAATAAATATTCACATAATTATCATAAATCAATATCCAATAGATATCCAATGTGTATGTACATATAAAAGAAAAAAAGTAGCAAAAACATGCGGTGATAAAAATTTTGATTTAATCATATTATTATGATAATACTTGACATTGTAAAACATTATATATGTAAAACAATCTTTAAAAAAATTTAACATACCTTTCACTACAGTCTGCAAAATTTATGCTTTCCAAAATGACTTTCCACATATTTCCAATATCTCAATTTTAATATCGGCCTAAATATTTTGCAACTAATATATTTATATACAGTTGGAGATAATTTTCCCGCGCATTGAACAGTAAAATTCGACGTCAGTTTGTCGAGTCTCGATAAAGAATTCGCAGAAGCAAAAGTTAGGAGTCATCTGTGTAGTGACAGGTGGATAACGGAATTCTTGGAAAAATAACCGGTTTCCCGACCCGGGACGTACAAGAATACCGTGCTACTATGTCGCATATATTACGATTACGATAATAAGTGCCCTTATTGCTACGCTGTACGACGATGAAATTGTACGCCGGCGTCCTCTATATCGCATCTCATTCACTATTAAGATTCTGTTATGATGCGAGATCGATAATGCAGGAACTTTGTAAAAACCACGTTATATACCATAATATATTATAGTCTCAACACAACATATAAATTTTGTAAAATGATCAAATAATATATTATCTTTTATATATTAAATGTAGTTGTAAAAATTGCTTGTCGCATCTAAATTTCAATATTTATTCTTTCTGAAAAGTTAAAATTTACAAAACTCCAATTTATTATTTACACCACAGCTACTCATGGTTTAATATAATATATAATTTGTTTTATAAATATTTTTTTTTGAAATTTATATGTAAACTATGTATAAATTTATAAGTACATGTTAATAATATATAACGCATTTTTGTATCAAATTCGTTGGCTTGACAAGCAATTTTTATGGTAATTCTTAACACATATACTTACTGTTTTCCACTGGATTTTTTCGTAATCGATAGGGTATTTTGCGTGGTCCGTTTAAACGGTGTCCGCCCGCCCGAACCCACGGACATCCCGCTTCGAGTCTGAAAAAAATATTTTTCAATGAGTATCTGTTAATTGTAAGTTTGCAATGTAAGGCATTCGAACTGTAAATAGTTATATATTAAGTTAATATTAATAATAATTTTAATTAATGTCGGAAATTCCGTGACATAATACGAAATGTTGTACAAATAAAACTTGATAGTTAAATTCGCGAATTGAATTTTAAAAATTGATTTTAAAGAGATATAATTTTCCGTATGCACTATTTGCATTTAATATAAGTAATAACAAATAAAACAAATATATTTCTATACATTTTAATTGTTATTGAAAATAGGAAGAAATTAAATAATAAGAATCGACATTTTACATTCGATTTCCTGTAGAAATACTCTACAAAAAAATGTTGCTCGCACAGATAATGCAATCTTCGGCGCAATAATGTTCTCACAAGAGAAAGAGAGAGAAAGAGAGATTGTGGAAAATATCTTCCGTAGAAATAAACAATCATGAAGGAGGTGCGATCGCAAAAACGCACTAACACGCACAGTTCTGCTCTATTTCGCGTGCATCGCACCGCGGTAAAAGAGCAACAATTAAACCATGGGATAAGCTATTATATATATATATATATATATATGCATGTTATATAGCGTCGGATTATCAATTACACGGATGCGATTTTGTAATAAAAAGCGGAATCGTCGGGCCAGATCGCCGGTGCTTTCGCGCGAATTCAACTCGTTTCTCTTTCGCGATAATCAACGTGCGACACACGTGTAATTATCCTGTACGAGTATTAAAGAAGAAGAAAAATAATTTAATTATTGGTAGCTGTGCGCTAACTAACGTTTTCGTGACGCTCTGATTCGGCCACGATTTATATTACGATAGTCCAATGAGTAATTGAACGACATATAACGACGACAGATCTCAATTTAAAACTATATGTAATAGTTGTAATAGTTGTCACATTTTGAAAATATTACATGTGTAATAACTTTATCATAATTAACTCTTTAACGACAAGCTATTTTTGTTTTCTATGTGTAAAGTTAAAATTGATTATATGAATTAATTTGTATTACCATTTTTATTTTGTAATCATTTAATAACCGCTGGCTCTTTGTAACGAAGATTAACATAGTAATTTAAAACACATAATTTTTTAGTAATCATATTTTAAATAATCAATTTTTATTTCTCATTATATTTTAAAGTATAATAAATATAACTCTTGTTATTAATACAGCTTTTAAGTTATTAATTTATTAATTCTCTTTGACTATTACGTGATATATTAAAAAATGTATCTAATTTCAAATGTTGCGCAATGTTACACGAAAAGATGAAAGAGATTTAATTTTATTAATTACATTTTATAAAAGAACATTTTTCTTCTAGATAAGATAAAAATTGGATTATCACATTAGAAGTATTCCATTCCTTAAATAGATTGAAAAGTCTAGCAATAATTAAATAAGTATAAAAATATACTTAATTTATCGTATTTATTTACAAACTTGTATAATATATCATTTTATAAATTTTTTCTTCAAACAGGGTTTTGCACGGTTTCTTGGCTGTAAAACCTTCAATAAATGCAATGGCGATCATTATTTTATTTTTGTCTTATCTCTTTCTCTCTCTCTCTGTACAGATAGCATTACATATTGTGTATCACATGATACATAAATAAGCTCGATGTTTTATTAGTCAGCACGTAATTATACTTTCTAAAGAAATAATCGATTATATACATTACACATGTATCTACAAAAATATTTCTGGCACACAAAGTTATTTTTGGAGGAAAATGTATGTTGAATATCTAAAAGAAGTACATAAAAACATATATGATAATAAATGCGTAAGGTATTACCGAATTCCCACCCAGCGCATCTAGAAACTGCCGAATCATTTTAAGTAATAGATGAAATTGCACATTGAATCACTGTTTTACACACTCATACACACCACACACATTCGTCTCACATTACATGAAAAAAGATGTTAGTCTTTTTTCACACTCATTAAATCATTGCTGATGCAGATTTACACATTATTTCAAGCGTGCGCGAGAATCAAATCAAATACTGCTTTCGAGAGACACACTTCAAAATTGTCTAATGAATCACCTTTGCGTTAACGGAAGCATCAACATATATATATATAAAAAAAAAAAAAAAAAAAAAAAGATATATCGTCGAATCGCGTGAACCGTTACAACGATTTTGTGATCTCGCAACATAACATCGCGGGAATCGCGCGCCGATTTGCTAGAAACGAAATGTTGGACACGTATTCAGCAGAGAAACACGCAAAATATTATTTTGTAGCAAATTATTTATCGTGCTGTTTCACCGACACTGCGACACCCGAGGAAGCGCGACCGAAGACTGACGGAATTCGAACCAGTGAGATAAGATTTAAGTTGCCTGTGATAAGCTAGAAAATATCTAGAGGTAACTCTCCGTGTGTTCACTTACGAGAGTTCGTAATGAAACATCTACTCGATTACGGAAAAAAGCCAATTAAATAATCTCTAAATAATCTCGATTATTACTTTCGAACACATTTCTTTGTAACACATTTTTCGCGACTTCCATAAACAGAGATTTCAATTAACTCTAAGATTTTTACAGTGTAAAAATAATCTAGAGAAAAAGGGGATAATGATCGCGAAGCCACACTTATTTGTTATGAATAAAATTCCATTGATAAAATCTTGATTAAATATTTAATCGAGAGTTGAGAAAACGTAAAATCATCCGGAAACTCGGTATTTCTAACGTTACTGCTACCATTGCCGAAATGTCAGGTCTATTTTTGATCATCCAAGATCTCTTTTCGATCCCGATCGCTCCGATCGCGATCGCGATCGCGCGCGACTGCGAGCATTATTGGTCCCGCGAAAAACACGGCGGTTTCGTGTAGCAGGATTTTTAACCGTCGCGGATACCACAACATGAGGCGATCGGAAGGCCATACGTCCGCATACATGCGTACCTTGCGAAGGTTCATCGAACCTCGGGCGCACGTACCGGGTTCTCTCGACCAATAATAAAGATGCACGCCCGGTACGTAACTACGCTCTGTACATACGTACATAAGTACTACCCTGCATCTGTACCCTCTTTCTCTTTCTCCGTCTGTCTCTCTCGCTGTAGAATACTCAAAGTGAGTATATACAGGGTGTCTTGAATTCAGCGCGTCTTCGATCGAAAAATAATAGATGGGCGAGAAAAAAAAAATTTGGGTTAATTTGACTTTGATACGTTGATAATTAAAATTTAAACACGTCATTTATCATTACATTATTTGGTCATTCCTTTCGGTCTTAATTAATTTTATCGTCGTAAATATAGTCATTTATCGTCGATCCGAGTAAAAAACGGTACTGTCAGTATTATAGCGTAATTATACACAGATCGTGATGTGAATGCAAATTATCCGAAACCCGCGATACTGTACGATGTAAATCGAATTATTTTCGTATTCAAACTGTTATTCGGACGGAATGGAATTTCTGAATTGCTACATTCTCGGCACATGACTTTTCGACATCAGGATCGTATCATTCTCGAACCGTTACATTCTCGGATCACGGATTCTAGGTTGCACAACATCCCGGGACTGTTACATCCTTGTGATTCTCGTATCATGAATTGCAACACCTCGCGTCCTTGGAATATCAATCTTATCAATTCTCTCGTTTGCCTCAATGTTCCTCTCGAATTTCAATTCGATCAATTTCAGTAATAGATATGCGATTTGCGTATATACTTGGCGATATCTCAAGAGACCATAAGTAACACGCAGTATAAACAGCATAAACCCTTTTCTAACATATAATTAATATTTTTTATTTTTCACAATATTTCGGATTATTCAAACAAGTTGCAATCAAATATTATTAGAATTTAACTTTAATGATAAAACATTTTGACACTGTGAAAACTTCTTTGTGAAATAATTTTTAATACAATTATTATCACGCGGCTTCACCTACGTAATTAGTTCGAAAACTTAGTCTTTGATACATAAATAAATTATCGTGAAAATCATCTGGATTTTCCTCGGGAAATTCCTGCATGTACCGTGCGACACCCCGTATACATGCACGCCTGCCTACTTAGTGGCGACCGAGTCGCGTGTTTCTCTCAACGACACGGGAATTGGAATTCCTACGGAACGGATCATTGGCTTTCGATGACGATCCGTTCATAAGCGTGATTAAAAAAATCGACGTAGGACTGGAGCACGAAATAAGTGCGAAAATAAAAAAAAAATATCACTTTATGTCGCGGCACAATAATAACGAACGAATCAAGTATATTTTGGTGTATTTGCTGATATTTCAAGACGCTATATATGCTTTATGATTATTCATGATATCACCGATGCATTAAAACTATTATAATTACGATATCATCGATTTTGCGCGTTATGACGAAGAGATACAATCATCAATATCTTTGATATGAATATTAGAATATTAATTCACAGTTTTATGATAAATTGCTCATTCTTTTATTCTATCAATAAAATGAAAATGGATTAAAGATTTTATTAAATCAAAATTAAAGAGCTAGAGCTCTCAAAAATTTAAAAAGTCAATGGTTCATATAGAGTTAGAGATTACACTAGAAGAAAAATAGAAATTATAAGGAAAAGAGAAAATTTCGAGAAAATTTAAAATGTAAAATATTAGAAATTCCGCGTATATCCGAGAAAAATTCAAGAATTCTACTTTTTCCGCACGCACACTAAAAAACAATTGGCAAAACTACCGGAGATGCATCAGAGTTATTGCTCATGTTATCAGCAATAAGGCAAGTCGTTGTCGTCGTCGCTCAACGTTTTTCGCTTTAGCCGCAGGGTGTGGCGGCGATAGGTCTTTTGCCTACACTTTGCCTACATTTTGCCGGCAACAGCAGCAATAACAGCGAGTCGCGTGTTACGCTGGCTCTACATCGCGCACGAAAGACACGTGAAAGAAATAATTTTCCTCGAGCACTTTCTCGTTTTAGTAGAATATACGTTCGACTTATATTATTTTTATCGCAATATCAAAAAATGATAGGAAATATGCGTATAAATAAAAAAATAGATATAAATTTAAACATATATTTCAATCGTGTAAATTAAAAAACGCAAATATATAAGAAAAGAAAACCTGATATTTTTCATATCTTTACGCCTAATTTATTCTTTGAAATAACGATTAAAATAATTTTCAATTTATTATATATTTCTATTCTTATATTTATTTCATGTCTCTCTACTCTTTACTGGAATGATTTTCATGATAGCGTGGAGGCAGCTTTAGACTCGTACGGTGTGGGCCGTACGGTTCTAAAGTTGCCTTCAGCCACACTTCTCACCCGTGCAAACGGATCGCTAACCTTTATCGCCTATCTTCGACGGGTGATTGCCTTCGCTCGCAAAATTATCTCGCGCAACAGGTGCATGCGTTTATAAAGCGCGACGCACCACTGAATTTTGCCTCTCGAGGAAACGCGCAAGATACAAGACTCGCCGAACCGGGATACAGATCGTCGCGCGAGTGCATCGGCACGTGTCGCGAGCGATGACACGTGACGAGTTCGATCCCGCGAACGACGATATCTCGCTACGCGCGGCGAATCGCGTGACTATGTATGGAGAGGCAACCGAGGTGCGTTTAACAGCGAGGATGCCGCGATGAAATTTTTACAGTATAAAGTGTTGTGTCAGAATCGTAAATATCGAAATAAACAAGATTCGTTTTATCGAATTAAATGTTTCTCGCACTTGCAATATTTTAGAATTTGCAACTAGTTTCATGTAATTTCCATGTGTGCGAATATTCTAAATTATGTGGTAGACAACGGATCTACACACACATAAATTAAAAATACCTATTAATAGAAAATAATAAAGTAAATTATATATTTTTATATTCTTAAAAATAGTTTGTTAACTAAAAAATATCCGGATTTATTGAGGATACGCGAGATTAAATTTAAATTTTATACGACACAGATGGTAATGTTTTGCTTTTTCGTTACCACACAGTGTTACACTTGTACCGTTATATGTGCATTCGGAAGAAAATCATAAAGTGAATGACGAAGATGTGGTCATGAAATTTTACGGTTTCTTTTTTTCAATAAATTTAATATCTTTTCATTTTATCAACTTCACAAATGCACGTTTAAACAACAAAACAAAAACGCGATATTAATTTTAATTTCGTTTATTTTTCTTTTCCTTGTTTTTTTGTCATTAGACTATTAGACTTGAGTATAATTTTATAAATCTCTCAGAAAAAGCCTTATCGCAAAGAATTAAGCGTTCGTATATATGTATGCATTGCTAATTAAGCTTTATTACGCCAGCGGAATCGCGGAAGCTCTACTATTTTGTTGCATCATGTTCTTAATCTAATTTACATCTCTCGCCGAGATGGAGACGATTCCCTTCGTCCGACGTAAACAAAATAAAATACACGCACGCACGCGCACACACACACACACACATACACACACATATACACGCACTGTTACTTTGAGAAAATTGTCGGCTCGTAAGATCTCGATCCTGATGATTTTTAGAGACATCGTATGCGTCGTCGTCGGCATGCAAATCGCGGAAATCGACGTGAGAGGAATCACGCGTGAGAGGCACACCTGTACATAGGTATCTTCAATTCTTTCGTTTCCCGTGAACGCCAGCAGCCTATTGTTCGAAGAGAAAGAAACGAAATCGAAGATCCGGCGAAAATCCGCGCGATAAATCGCGGATCCTCTCGCGAGGAGACGCGCCGAGACGTGTCCGATTCGGCAGTTCAATGCGAACTGACCACGTCTCATGCAATACCATGCCATGCTCCATTCCATTCCGCCACCGTTCCTTTCGGTCTTATTCCACACACACATACACACACGCGAGTAATCCCTCCCTCTGCCCCTTAATATCTCTCTCTTACAACGTGACTCCCTACTACTCACGGTCGGGTCCTTTTCGCGCTCTCAATCACTCAGACTTTCGTCATGTCGCTGCACTTGGCGAGTACGCGATCATTATCACGATGTTCTCGCTGGCAATTAATTAATTCATTCATTCATTCTAAGTCGGGATATTTTCAGTGGAAAGGAAGCCGTATTTCCAGTCGAACGAATAAAGTATTTCGTAAAACAGGACGGATAATATTCTGTTACTTTATATATGTGAAAAAAGCTAGACTAATTATATCTTGCTAAAAATGAGATATATTATGATATTACATATATTATATATAATGCAAATAAACGCATTAAAATATTCTAATATAATATACAACTTTTAGAAGTCTAATTCTTAAAAAAAAAAAAATCTATATATATATATATATAAATTTATATGTACACATTTATATTTCACAAAAAGTGTTAATCAGTAAATCAAGCCTATCTTTCTCAATGCACATTTTTGTCGAATTATACCCGCATTCCACTAAATTACGGTCTAGTGTTCCAAGAGCAACGCTTCCGTCATCGTGGTCTCTGAAGATGACCGATGATACATCATTTAATCGGCGTTGATTATGAAAATTCACCATCGTTTAAGTAACCTCGGTCGGTTTCAGAAATTTTACACGATATATTAAAATTTAAGTAACTAATTTTTTCGCGAAACTTAATTTTCTTAAAACAAAAATATCTATCTTAAGAACTTAATATTAACATCAGTGTAAGCTGCAACACTAGTTTCTCGTAAAATCATGTTTCGCGAGCACACGTATTGAAATTTTTTCTGCGATCTTGGTCCATGCTAAGTGAGTGACCTAATCGTCGCTAATTTCATTTAATAAATCGTTTGTCGGCTCTCGCGTTCGTGTTCTTTATTTTTTTTTTCTATGCGTCGCAACGCTGAACAGCCCTATCTCGCCCGCCTATCTGTCTGTCGCGCTCCAAATACCTGTTCGGCTCTACCCACCTGCCGTCATTATGGCTCGTGGCGTCCCACGTGAATCTAAGCGCGGATCGCGACGGGGGAACCTCGCGCTACCGTCGTGAGAATCCATTTTTCTGCCCGTTGCAATCTCCTTCCGGCTGCCCTCGATCAATATCCTGTATGCAAGAGATTGCACAGCTCGTTTTTTTTATGGATGACCGAAAAAGACTCACCGTCTCTTTTCTATTATACCCTAGATGACTTAAAAATTTTTCTATTATTACAAGAAATCTTGCGACTTAATAAAAAATATAGTATGATAAGATAAAATAAATAAAAAAGTAGATGATGATAATAAATAGACAATTTTGAATCCATATGCATGAATGCTGCCAAAAAGTTCTCTGAGGTATTCTTCAAGATTTCTCTCATTTTAATTACGGTATTTCAATAAAGCGTTTCAATGTAATCTTTTAATACGATATAATGTTGTAATGAAAATTTGTTTTGACAATATTGCTTGCACGCTAGAAAAAAATACTAGAAAGTTATACATAAATACATCAATTTGCATCTATAATTTTGTAATAATTTAAAAAAAATAATACACGCATTTAATTATAATAATTATCTCTGGATATTATATTATAAATCTAATTATTAAATGCAAGATATATGTTTTTCCAAACTGAAAAAATCGCGCGATCACGTGGAAAATAAATCTAGATTTCATACTCCACGTAATAGATGAATAATAATGATTCTACGTGTGATAAATGACAAGATCAATCGCTGTATCATTAACGATTCTATCAGAGACCGCGCGATCTGTTAATCATACGGCCCGATTGTCACAGCCTATCGATTTCGCGTGTACTCACAAAGTTGCTCACGCGATACTACGGAGACGCTGTTGATCATTGCAGAATCGAAGATCGCGTAATATTCGCTTTATAACGGCGATTGCATCGACGGAATGAACGAACGCGAAACTACATGCGTCGCGGACGACAGCCCGCGCTAGACTGCCGGTCTGATGACGACGCATCGTCTTCAGCATTTGGCTCGGATGAGCAAAGTGGACGGACGGATGGGTAAATGGATAGATGGATTAATGGATAGATGCACCGTGACGGCATCCTCGCGGCCGCAATTTTCGAATTTTTAACATCAAGTATCTCTAAATGCGATTTTCAATTCTTCGATTTTTATTAAAATAAAATTTACTTCAAACTTATTGATGGTATTTCTAATCTGTCTCCTTTGAATAAAAAAAAAAAGTATTTTTGAATTTTTTATTATTTATTTTTTTTCATTAATTATGTTTCATTAAATTATTTAATTTTTTTTCATTTGATAAGCGCGCAAATTTTATGCGTTTTTTTAACATGTGTGTTCGATTATATTAGACAGATAAAATTAAGCGTTATTATGATAAAAATCGATACAAATTCAAAAAAAGATATTTTCGCAAATTTTTATGAAAATCTAAATTCCTCTAGATGCAATGTCAAAATATAAAACTATTATATATTTTTTATATTCCTAATTGACTCTACTCTGCGAGTACCATCTTCCGTGTACAATTAATTAATTGAGTAATTGGTGTGCAAATAATTGTTCGTTTGTTGATTATATACTCTTGCCAAAGTGCAGTTAGATCTCCACGGGCTGCATGACATAATGCGCATTTCTGGACTAGGCCGTGACATTGCATAACGAAACGTATGAAATGCGTATCGCGATACACAAGTAACGCGAGCTACCGACGCATCGGATAATAACATACATAGTGGTACACATATTACGTCTCGTCATAATTACAGACTTCATACGAGCCGCTATGCATGCTTTATGTGTCTATTAATTTTATAATGTATTTTTAATGTGACGCAGCTCGATAGCAAATAAACAAACTAGGAAAAAATCTTTTCTCAATTTAAAAATAATCTGTATTTAAAATACTAATTATTTATAATCAAGTAATCGAATTGCAGTAAAGAATAATAAAAAATTCATATATTGTATTTTAATATTTTTTTCTTTTTGTTTTAATTCACAATCGATTTTTCCTCAATTTAAATTTAAAATACCAAGACACATTTTAAGATGCGATAAAGATGCAAAATCTTAATAGTCTAAATTACTTTGACGTTATAAAAATTTTATTTCTTCACGTTTAATAACTGAGATATTCAAAACTTTTAACTCGTCACGGTTAATAACCGAGATATTTAATGCCGCAGAAAATAGACTTTAAAAACACCGACTAAAAATTGGTTGATAAAGCTTACATTCACTATCACGATATAATATATCCTTTATAAATTTTAGTTTTTTACTAAACTAAAAAACATTGCCAATTCTACTTGAAACTAAACAAATACACTTTATTTCCAAAATTGAATTATTCGAAAATTCGTTCATTTTTAATTATAAGTGAAATCAACGATTTGCATAAAAATTAGAACATGATATGAATACGGAAATGAAGACGAGGCAAAAGAAGGAATGTCAAGGGAGACAAATAGAGCGCGTTTTGAGGCAATATTATACTTCCTCACTAATGTGTGCAACGCGTCTACGTGTCGTCAGAAATGCAGTCATTTGAGAAAGATCAAGATAGATAGATGAATAGAGAAGGAGAAGAGAAGAAAAGGAGAAGGAGAAGACCAAGAGAGACGAGGAGGGCTTCGTTGTCGGCGAGAGACCTTGACGGTTCGAAGAGCGCTACCATTTTCGCGGGGCGTAGTAGCGGATCGACGCAGGTGTGGACCGACCACACGATACCATAGGTCACGAAAAGGAAGCGCGAGTACGAAGGATGCGGGCTTTTTAACGGGGAAAAATTGAGTTTGATCGACTTGACCTTAAACTTGCAATTTGATTCGTGGAAAAAGTGAGATCCGTTGAAATTCGACCGTATAATTAATCGTTTGACTAAATCTGCTTCCAAGCGTCTTTCAACACATATAGAATTATTTTTTGTAGTTAATCAATTTATTTTTTATAGAACGCAATCTATTTTTTTTAGCAGTTTTTAAACGTGTGACTTTCCAAAGGTGATTTTTCAATGACAAGATCGACAATGATTGTTTGCAAATGATTTAGAAGTGTTTGTATATATGTATCACTTTTAATAAGGGTAAGGAAAACAACGCATGATCACGTTTCACATTATTTTATCAGCATAATAATTGATTTAGAAAAAAATACTTGATGTTTAATTATATATGATTATATATACATATACTTGTATCTAAATATATAGATAACATATTTTTATATAAATCTTGCGAAGAGAGATAAGTAGAAGACTTTTCACGCGGAATCTCCATATTTTTCTATCTGATATTGCGTACAGAAATTGTGATTCCATTTTTCGACCACCCCCGCACGTTCGTATCGCGAATTGCGCGTCACCCTGTAACACGCATCTAGTTTATGCCAAACTAGAGCGCGCAGTGCTAAAGATAGGTCGTTGCAGGCAGGAATCGGTGTGCATCCACTACCGGCACAGGGAACAAGGGTGACCTTGGCCTTACGAGCTTATATAACGAGGAAACGACTGATTCGTGAGCTCAGTCGTTTCGATCTATCGACGCGACGTATATCGTAACTTATCGGACGGATCACATTTTTGACGGATGCATTTTTCCCTCGTAATACGATTTTTTTTTTATCAATTCCGATACGAAACGCCATCAGAGTGCTCTCCGCGTTATATTAATTATGCAAGAATAAAATGCATTAGCGCGTCTCTTCACACCAATTCGTTTTTTTTTTTTTTTTTTTTTTTTTTTCAAACGTCTAATTAAATTTTATTTTTCTGCATACAAATCGGGTCGGTTAGAGTGTCTTCCGCGTACGAACCTTTCCTTTTAGCAGGAATAATATCCGAGATTTGTGAAAACTGATTTTGTTTACGTCGGAAATTTCCAAGAAAACGTGGCTGAGAGAAAATGCAAGCGATAGCGGGATCTCGGAAAAATAGGTGCCATTAAAGGAGCGCGCGCACCGCTTCGACCGATCGAACGACCGCCGACGGCGGTGGAGGGGTTGTCGTCGCGGAAAATCAACTCTCTTCTTGGCAGAAACGGAATGAGCAGCCTGTGGGTGGCAGCCGCGACGGCGGCACGATAGATCGCGAAGCTCTTCCGCTTTTTTGACAGATGCAAGCGTCAGTGTCGCGCGACGCGTCGCTAGTGCCCGTCGAGAAAGTCGATACTGTTTACGACAGCGGTCGCGGTGAGTCGATCCGAAATGCAAATTACGAACAAAGGTGTTCCGTATATCGATGCTTCGGGAATCGATGTTGCGATTAGCGCGAATATATTAAAAAAAAAAAAAAAAAGATATTTTTTATCTTCCATGAGATTTGACTTTAGAATCTTTCATTATGTTTTATCTAAGCTTTTTTTTAATTATTGTTGTTGGTTAAATGAGATTTTGTGTCTTTAATTGCATATATGACATGTTGTAATGATAATGAGTTAAATTGAAAAAAAAAGGACTTGTAAACAAAAGGACTCGCAATTTCGTGTATTAATCATATGTTAAAGAAACAAAGCTTAATCAATTCTCTCGACCTTGGTTTTTTCATTATGGTCATGCATAAGAGAATCGCATCTACTATGCAGACTGAGATTAGATATGCAAAAAATCTATTTAACTCTTTTTAGTACGCTTGATGCAAACATCGTTACGTCAAGTTTGCCGGATAAAATATCTCGAACTATGTAAAAAGTACTATGAAGTCGGGTTATTTTCTAACGAGTTTGAGCGTGTGTTAAACGCAATGGGATTACGACATAACGAAAATTTGGCATTAACCACGTGCACGACGCACTTATCAACACATTTTCTGTTTATTCTCTGCCGTGAGATCATCGTGAAATTCGTAATAATTGATGCGATACGCAAATAAATTTAACTTACGAAAAATGATTTATTTATTTGTCACTTATTATATTATTTTGTGCGTATTAAAAATACTATTCTTAGCGCTATTTAATATCAAAATTAATATTTTTTAAACTTTTTTTTAGGATTACAAAGACTTCAACGAACATAGAAACGAGTGGGCGAAATTACGCAGCACGAGTTTCCAGGTAAAGATATTTATTATACATACTTTTTCGATTTCGATATTATCGGAAGTATCGAGACTTTATTTTGAATTCTGAGTATCTATGCTTGTATGGATTGTTAAATAATTTGTATAAATAAGTTGTGTTAAATAATTAGAATTTTGAAATATATATTATCAATTTCTTTAAAAATTTAAAGCATCAATTTATTTAATTACCAAAATATTAATTTAACTGTAAATAAGTGTTCCTACAGTTCTAAATATTATTACATTTTATTACACGTTAGTTTCATTTTCATTTGCATCTATCTTTTTAATTTTAGATTTATATATTGATTAATATTTCTATGTATGAAACGTATCAATTTGAATATAATTTTGCAACTTTGAGTACTTGACTTGATATCATACTAAATCTTTTCAGGTGACCCACTGACACTGTGATCACGAGGAAGGATGTTCTATTCGATATTGCTACTTTGGGCGTTGGTCGGTCTAATTGGCCGAGTGCACGGCAAATGCAGCTTAGCCCCAATCGCCGACAACGAGCGGTCGATCGCCTACGTGTGCATCCACGGCGACCTGAGCGATCTCGACGAACTGTCCGACGAGACCGAATGGATCGAGTTCTCGGTGTCGCGCTTCAACGCGATCCCCGACGACGCGTTCCACCGATTCCCGAATCTCCGTCGCTTGTCGTTCTACAATTGTCACGTGAACGTCATCGAACCCGCCGCGTTTCGCGGTCTGCATCGACTCGACTGGTTGACATTCCACGGCACGAGAATCCACGTGGCGAGAGGCGCGTGGTTCCGCCACCTACCGAATCTCAGGCGATTGATCTTGGATAGGTAATGACATTCCTTACAACTTAATATTATAAGTATAGCTAGGACAAAAGGATTAAAAAAAATTTTAATTTCGTAAAAAATCTGGAATATATATAATAATAAGTAGAGAATAACGTTAAATATTTTGTTATTGCTATCAGTTAAAGATTTTGTTGGCAATGTTTTCTTTCGCCTATAATATTCGGTTGCCACGTTCAATACATATAAATATAAATCATCATCGACAGTTATTGCATCGAGAAATAAATGTTATATTTATCAAATTCGAGGACATCGCTAAATCGAGGCCATGTGCAGCGACTTATGTAAACTGCCGACAGTTATATATTCGATAATGTCGATGACCCAGTTATTCAATGTACCATTGCAAGCGTGACGTCATCCGGTATCCGAATATCAGCGATTAGAAAATAATTACGATTAGTAGAACCTATGGAATTAAGATTACGCCTACAAAGTTTGCCTTTTTTAAAATTACGTTAAAATCTCAGATGGCGTTATTCTTAGATTTTCAATTATTAGAATCCCGAACCTTTAAAATTTTTTAATTTTAACATCCTCTGAGGTTCTAAAATTCCCGGATTTTTAGCACAAGAATCCTTAAATTTTGAAACTCTTAACATGACGCTTCGTTTGACTTTTCTATTTTTTTTTTCTTAATTTCAAGATTCTGGAAAATAAATGCGTGCATATTCGATACACATGTAAATACATTCGCATTCTACTTTCAGATGTGGTTTGGTGCACGTCGAGCCCGATGTTTTTCGCATGTTACCGCAAGTGGAGACTCTAGACCTGCGCGATAATGACCTCGATTGTCTCTCGGTCGAAGAGTTGTCGCATCTGACGATGCTCAGGACCGTGCGCATCGACGGCAACCCGTGGTTGTGCGAGTGCCGGCTGAGAATGGAAAAATTTTTCCGCGACAGGTCGATCGTTCAGGAAATCGAATGCAGAGTTCGACCGAGGATCTGCACCGTGTACAAAATTCCGCAGTGCATGACGCAAATCGATATCCCGTTCCCATCTCCGATGATAACCATCGAGCCGATAAATAGTCAGGAGGTGAGATAATCATTTTATACCTACTTACAATGCTACTTCTAACAATGTCGTGTGACAATTTATTAGCCTTTACGTACATTTTCTTCTTTCTAAAGACAAATTTTTGTAAATTAATATTAAAGTAAATTTAAATTGTTGACATAGTAAACACAATCAAAAATAAAAAATAAATAAATTATAGCGTAAATAAATTTCAAACTCTATAATGAATGCATTTTGACTGATGCATTCGAACAGAATAAATTGTAGGTACATCAACACACTCGTATATGTATAACTCATACTGACAATAAGACAATATGATTAAAATCAAATTGCGTTGTTTTCAAGATATCATGTTTCAGAAAGTCGAGTTGTAGAATAAAACTTGTCGATCATAATTGCGTATCTAATAATCACACAATCGTAATCTTTATTACTGTGATTTCTATCACCTAAAAAGGCAGTTTATCACACTTATCACGAAAGAAAGTTCATGCGTGATGATAGTTAATTAAGAATATAATTGTGCGTCTAATGACCGTATAATATCGTTATCCTGCACTTAAATTACTGATATTATCTTATATGTGAAAGAAAGTTAGAGGCACATATTATAGTTATTAAAAAATATCAACATAATATAAGACAAATAAATAAAAATTACCAATGTGATATTGGAAATATCAGTATCGTTTCAAAGAAAAATGAATTCAGCAAAATTATATATTGCATAATCATTTTATATATTATATAAAAATTAATTTATATACAGTTTCAAAATTTTTATTTCCTATCCGCTTGAAGTCATTTTTGTCAATTTAGTAAATAATTGCTATTTAAAAAATTTTGAAAATTTGATATATGTTAATTTGGTGAAAAAATACTGCAAAAATATATCAAGTATATAAGATAAAAGTGAAAATTGGTACTCATAATTAATACAATAATGACCCATGATGGTTTCAAGAGAGATAAGATCGTAATTTCACACACGATTTTCAGTAACTTTCCATGGTATTAATGTGTTAGTTAAACTAATGTAGTTTTTCATTTACACTCTCTCTTTCTCTGTCTCACTTCTTTCCCTCTATTTCTAGAATCATTATTCAGGGTGCATACTCAAATTCTGTAAAAAAATTCTCTGAGAATTCCAGGATCTTCCAGGCATTTTTGTTCAAAATTCCAAGTAAAATTAAAATATTTTTAGATGCAATTTTAAAATAAACTTATTTATTTTAGCGTATCATTTTTTGACATAAACAAAAAACATATATTTTAAACAATTTTATATATATATAAACATAAACAAAAAATATATATTTTAAGCAGATTTTAAACTTCCATGAGAATTCCATGATTTTTCAAGGTACAATAAAATTCCCTGAGAATACCAGGTTTTTCTCAGGGGTATACACCCTGTTATTTTATCGAGAGCTTCATATATATATATATATATATATATATATATATATATATATATATATATATATATACATTTTTTCTCTTTCTCTCTCTCTCTCTCTCTCTCTCACCCTCTGGGACATCATCCCAAAGCACCTAAATAATAATTATTCGTTCTTTCACGAGGAAAACTAATAACAAGCCTACCTTATCGGACGAAATCGCACTCTCAGCATCGCGAACCCTCGGCTGTTTTCGAGCATCGTTATCTGCTTTGGACGGGTTCTTTGGAACTCCAACCGCGACACGCTGCTTCGCTTCGCGATTACCGAAAATCACACGCGACATATATGTAATTGATGCACGGATGTACGCACGCGAGCACGGGGAAAGTTAATTCTATCACTCGGCGCACTGCGTCCGTTTCGACAGAAAAAAAAAAAAAAAAAAAAAAAAAAAAAAAAGCGCGCGATGACGGGAATCACGCGATCGCGACGACACGGTTATTATTATTACACGCGACTTCCCTCTTTTTCGGCCGGTTATTAGTCGGCACGCGATTCCTTTTGTATCACCGACAACTATCACGATGCATCGCAACACGTATCCGACACGCAATTACGTGACGCCGAAAATTATATTACGTTATTACACGGAAGCTCAAGCGCGCCCGTTTTGTTCGACGCAAGTGAAGCACGGAAATATAATAGCATGATTCGAACGAGAAGCTTTAGTACAACTGGTCACGTGATCGGCGAAGCTATCGCTGATTGGTTCGCTGTGAGAGTGACGAAAATCGCGCGATGCACAATCTATGTGCAATCTATAATACGAATCACGTTAAAAACATTCGCGCGTCTATAAAATTATCGTACTATCTTCCATCTTTGCAACAAGTTCCATTCGAAAAATTCGTCGATAACGGAAGAGTAAAGTTCGAGGTCCAGAGTTACGATATCGCGGCTAATAATTGAAACCAAAAAAAAAAAAAACAAACTAGAAGAAACTAATAACAGAGATAATTGATCGTGTATAAAAAAAAAAGTCCACCTCGCTTATCACATTCGCGGATCAATCTTGAGGGTTTTCTTATCTGTTTCTCACTTATTATCCCGCAGGACGATCGTCCCGGTAACCGTTTCCAGACGAGCGCACTGACGTCGTTGGACCGCCTGCCGGACAGGACCACGTGGATCGAGATCACGGGATTACAGATCGATCGCGTGCCCGCGTACGCGTTCTTTCGCTTCGGCAACAGCCTCCGTAGCCTGGAACTCCGCGATTGCTCGATCGGCGCGATCGAGCCGGGCGCGTTCGCCGGTCTACATCAGCTACAACGGCTCACTCTCGTCGGCAACCGGCTGCCCGCGGTCGCCGCTCATTGGTTCGACGATCTCGTCGCGCTGCGCCGATTGGTCCTCGCTCGCAACGGCATCACGCGTGTCGAGACAGACGCGCTACGTCCGTTGGCCGGCAGTCTGCGCCATCTCGACGTGCGATACAATAACCTGCGTTGCCTGTCGGTGAACGAGCTGGCGCACCTGAGGCATTTGGAACGAGTCGACGCCATCGGTAATCCGTGGTACTGCGAGTGTCGCAGCAATCTGCAGAGATTTCTCACCGATCGCAACGTGGGATTCGAGATTAGCGCTGGTAGATGCTACGACGAGGACGAAGTGATCATCGAACCGACCGATGGAGGGCAGCATACGTATGTAAGTGGCGGTTTGATGAAAATGTCCGATTGTTTCCTCCAAAGATAGCGTACAGAATGTTATTGTCAGAAGTAATATAAGTCCTTGTAAATGTAAGTCCTTTCTTAGAAATTACTTAATTTCTCTCTCTTTAGAAAGAGTTCGTAGATAATTAGTTATGATATCGAATAGGGAAAATTCTTATTTGATACTAAAGCCAGTTATCTTTATTTTAAATTCAACTCTGCTATGATATATATATATATATGATAATATGATAATATTCTTTTAATAATATATTTATATATTTATTATATTTTCTTATATTTGTTATATTTTTTATTAAAAATTTTATCTGGCTATTTATCAATTAATCAAATAATTTTATTTTAAAGATAGAGTGTTAAACTTTCTTCTAATACTAAATATCTTTTTTTAGACCGAAACGACTTCTATTACCGGCCAGGTGCGCTGGACCTCTTTCGATGAAATTCTGCATGATAAAAATATAACCGTAATAAAACCGACGATCGAGATTCGCACAGAGAGACCGCCAGCCCACAGAGGTACTTGCACGCAAGACAGGACGCAAACAGCGCGACAAGTTTTCATCTGTAGTGGAATTGTCTCGTTGAAAGAATTGGACGTCATACCTCACGCGGCTCACACCATCCGCATCATCCTCTCGAGCCTAAAGACAATCCCGACTCGAGCGTTCGCTCGCTTCGACGGCTGGCTGTCCAGGCTGGAATTACGTGATTGCGATATCGAGACGATCGAGTATCGCGCCTTCATCGATTTGTACAATCTAAACTACCTGTCGTTGCACAACAATCAATTGAAGTCAGTAACATCCGAGACGTTGGAAGGTTTGACGAATCTGCGGCACTTGGATCTTTCGCGAAATCATATTTACCGAATCACAAATGAAGTGTTTGATATATTGCCGCATTTGTACAGCCTCGACATCTCCGAGAACAATATGAACTGCTTCGGCGTGGAACATATGGCGCGTAAGGCGCCGCATCTATATTCTCTTAAAGTGTCGGGCAATCCGTGGAGTTGCCTGTGCGGCTCTAAACTAGTCAACTTCCTGGATTCCCATAGGATACCGTACAATCGCGAGACGTTGTTCGACGCGGCTGAGGACTGTCACATCACCGGAACACCCGTGATTCCAGTCACAACAGCGCTGACCACTTCAAAGATGACCACGACCGAGCCACCCTCGATAGGTCTTTGGGACGAAAAAATTCAGGGTTCCTGCACTAGAATTCTTGACTCCGCGGAACCACGATATCGTTGCGTCGGCGGCAATTTGTCATTGTTGAAGAGCATACCGTACGAAGCCATGGCCATCGAGTTCCATGACGGACATCTGTCCCATCTCCCGGCCGGCTCTCTTTACAAGTTTCCGAAATTGGAAGAACTCATCATCAGGAACAGCGGCCTGAGGACGATCGAGGCCGGTGCTTTCAGGGGTCTAAACTCCCTAGAGCGGCTTACCATCCAGGATAATCCGTTGACGTCGATCGAAGCGGAATGGTTCAACATAGAGCAGCTCGAGCGGTTGGATCTACGCGGTAACTCGATCCGCTATATCGCACCAGGCGCTTTCCAACACCTGCACAAGCTGGTCTACTTGAATCTCGAAGGCAACGATCTGCAATGCATCTTCACCAGCGATTTGCAAAGCCTGCAGCGTCTGCACATCGTCGAATTCGCCGGCAATCCGCTCAAGTGGCGTTGTCGTATGGACCTAGAGCAGTTTCTCGAAATGCGGAAGATCAAATTCGTCCGAGTGGAGAATTCGTGCGAAGGTAAGAAGATCATGAGGAATCTTCTCTATGTGAATCGGACCGCCGAACCTCTGGAATGTCCGCCTGGCTGCTCGATGGCGAATAAAATCGAGCAGGGAAAGAGTTTGATATTGTTTATAACATTTATATTATTTTTCACAATACCAATGCATTAAATCCCTTTGCATAAAAATAAGAATTTTAACTATATATAGTAAAATGACCTTCTCTTGAAATGTATTAGAGTCTTCCAATTTATGCAATTATTTTCCATAATATTTCACAGTCTTTTCTAAATTTATACTGATGCTTAATAGAAGAAAATTAAATTAAATTTGAAATGTTTATCGATAATTTTTATATAAGAAAAGATAAATAATAAAATAATGAAATTTCAAGATTTCGTAATAATTAAAAATTTAATGTAAAAAATAAATTATAAAATCAATTTTTCTTTACGCAAAAAGTGTTTAAAGATTTCCTAAATGTAAGTTTATTCATTATTACAAATAATGTGGCCTTTCTGTGAGACATTTGTCTAATGTAATATTCGATTCTGTCATAAGTTCAGCATTACGCGGTGAGTATCAAATTGAAACGTTTCTATAATACATGCAGATGTAATGAGGAAGTTGGTGATTGATAAAGTTTCTCAAAATGAAAGGAATCTTTATAAGAAAATAGACAGAGATAAAGATGTGGTATGTGGTATTGTTAATGTTGTCAATGCAATGTGTTCATACATGAAAACGCTTAAACTAATAAATACATATATATTTATTTAATGCGCGAATGCATATATATATATATATATATATATATATATATATATATATATATATATTTAAATTTAGTCTTTTTAGAATCTCTTTAATATTGTATATTGGATATAATACCGTACGTAGGATAACGCTTCTCGATCTCTAGTTAATTCTAGATTGCTTAGACTGTTAATACCAGTTGGTCGCATATGGCACGATTTGATTACAGATGTTATTATTATTATCAAGTGTATTATTATCAAATATAACAAGAATATGTAATCTGAAATTTATTGTGAAATTGTGCATTATAGCCGAAAGGGACCATCGATATACAAAACCATCTGTTAAAAATGAAGAAAAAAGTTACATTTGATATTATATATGTAAAGTTAATGCATCATATACATATATATAACCATCTCTTAAAAATAAAGAAAAAATTACATTTGACATTATATACAAAGTTTATACATCAACACAAACGTAAAACACATTCGCGTGCCATAAAGATACGTGTTAGTGCGACATTAAAATACTTCTTACTTGTGTTCATTTTATTATAAAAAAAATGATTGTATATATATATATTTATTGTCAGAATTGTAACGATGAGCTATTTACTACTAAAATCCAAGAAATTTTAATAAAAATTTACTTTCTGCAACATAATTATTTATTTCTCAACTATTTCTTACTATTACATTTATACGATTCGGTTTATTTTAATATATAATGAGAAGAATTATGATACAAATATTGATTTTATATTTGATCGTATAAATATACTTAATGTACTAACTGAAACCAGCAAGTACCGAGTAGCCCGGCTAGCTCAGTCGGTAGAGCATGAGACTCTTAATCTCAGGGTCGTGGGTTCGAGCCCCACGTTGGGCGAAATTTCTTTTTTTTTTTTGTTAATCTTCGAAATAATTTTTTTATTAAATATCCATTAAAAGAGTATGTTAAAATTAAATTTGAAAGGTATAAAGATCGTGAGAAAAAAAGAGATCTTGAAAAAGATAAACAAATATTTTACTGACAATTTATATTACAAAATTAGAGAATTGTTATATATAATATAGAAAATTACTCTACATATATATATATAGAAAATTACTCTACATATACATATATATAGAAAAAGAAAAAAGAATCTTAAAGAGCAAAAATAAATTTCCTAGCAGAACGTGGTTTCGATCCACGGACCTCTGGGTTATGGGCCCAGCACGCTTCCACTGCGCCACTCTGCTTGTTGAGTAGCGTTCCTCTAAATTTATAGTAGTTGTTATTTCTATAGAAAATATGTAATAATTTAATTATAATTATTTTTATTACTTAAAACTTTAATTTAGTACTTAAAACTTTAATTTAGTACTTAAAACTTTAATTTAGTACTTAAAACTTTAATTTAGTACTTAAAACTTTAATTTAGTACTTAAAATTTAATTTAGTAATTAAATTATAGTACATAAAGTGTATATGTATATATGTATATATAAATTCTAGTATATACGAATTATATATAATAATGCTAACAATAAATAGAATATATATATATATATATATGTATATATATATATATATATATACTATGTAATAAATTTTTCAATATTATATTATGTGATAAATTTTTGTCTTTCTATATGTATATGTATATGTAACAATTTTTATACTAATTTATATTAGTGTAAGAATTGCAAATAAATATAAAGTATGTATGTATATGTGCGTATGTATAAAGAAAATAAAATATTTATTCTCTTTTTATTTTCTATTCTCAGAATAATTTTAAAATATATATTTAAAAATATAATAAAAAAAATATTTGACAACTGCTGCACACTATATAAAATATATTAATTATATAGATTTCTATTCTTTATTGCTTTATTTAAAAACTGAATGTGTTCTAATTTTTTCCTCTTTTTACAGTTACATCTGGAAGGTATGGTTCTATTCATAGGGTGGACAATCATAGTTCAAACGCGATTATTTGTTAGGTAGACAGGCCGCAGGTATCGTGCACAATTCTGCCAATATAAGTCATCAGTCCGTCTCGTGACTCAGCCCGGTGAGGTAGGAGAGAGAGCTATATACGTGATTCAACAGGCACGAACTTGTACGTTCTAGTCGCTGACCAGGGAATGCCTGATGGTTCCGGATGCCACGTCTGCATTGTACGGCACGTGCGAGGGACAATCGATAAAAAGACGTCAACGCAATCACGGAGGCCGCGCGTGCGAACGTAACGCACGAACGTCATGTATCAGGCTGCATTTTTTTGCAAAATCTTGTCTGCGTCACATTGACAAATACAGGGGATGCAAATTTATTATTCATATTTGGTTAACGCACACGGAAGTCTGGCGTTTACCGTATTCGCATAAAAGATTATCGTGTAAGGATACAGGAATTGAAAACGTCGGTGAGTTAAATTTTCAATGACGCTAAAAGACATCTCTCGCTGCCAATCGTCGTGAATATTTTTCCGCGAATCGTGTTATGAATAAACATGCAAGTCGTTTTTTGTACGGCTGTCAATGCTAAAATTGAATTTCATCGAGATAATAATAGCCTGCATTGATTTCACGATGAATTTTTCAAACAGTTCAATTTCACGTGTCTTGAATAAATCTAAATTCGAATTCGTTTAATCAATGAAAGAAATTGAACAAAATAATTAGAAAACGTGTTATAATATGCAAATCTAATGTGTAGATAACGGCATTTATTTAATCGTTACACGATTATCAGTTTATATAACGCTAAATGTCGATGTGAAAAACAGTGCAAACCATGTTATAATAATTTAAGTCAATTTCAAGTATTAACGCTTCTAAAAATATATATATGTTTGGAAAATAAATAAGCCACATTATATAGATCCTACAAATCTTCTTTATAATTTAACCGACGAAACATAGATGGCGGTGTCAGTGTCGTTTATTGCGGGAAATCAAATAAACGGAGCTTCAGAGTATCGATTTGCGCTTCGAAAATAAAAATTCTAAACTCGCCTCGACGAGTATCTGTAAAGTTTTTTTTTTTTTTTATCAAATTAATCATATATTTCCCCGTTTTTTTTTTTTTTTCAGTTCGTTCGCCGCCACGAACCTACTGCGATATTATATACATGCAACTTGATCGAGGTAGCGCGAACATAACTGTTCGCGGAACAGATAGCGGCGACCATGTTTTTCAAGGGGATGATGCAATCGATGACACATTTCGAGCGTATCGTCGTGTCACCGTGCAGTTTCTCGAGCACACGGACATTTTCCCGGATGCAGAATGTCGAGCCGCCCCGAGATCGAAGTCCGTCTCACGGATCGGCGAAATCCGAGCTCCCTCGGGGAGATCGGCGCGCCATTTCCGCGGACTTTAGTCCGCTCGTAGGTCGGGCGAAAGTCGCCAGCTGGCGAGAGCTATTTTGAACGGCGACGTTGCCACGTTTGCCGCCCGTCTCGTCGTCGCCGATCGAACAAGTTCAAACACGTGCCCCCATGTTTTGCTCGCTCGCATAGAGATAACTGCGAAGCGAAATGCGATGCGGCCCTTTTCATCCGGCCGCTCGTTCTTGGACTTTTTACATACGCACGGCCAGTCGCCGCGCCAATGAGGTCGCCGTTCCGCTGAAATTTCCGCCCCCGCCCCCGCCCCCGTTCCCTTCGCCGCCGCTCCAAGTACCGTTGAAAACGGAAGGGCTATACCGCAATAAACCTACAATAAACCTATCCTATCCAAACAACGTGTATTACGGATGATATCAGGTAAAAATATCGAATTTTAATGGATGCGAAACGCGCTGTTGTATAAAATATCGGGCATACGATATTGACGTGATTTCGAATCGCGCGACAATCTCTCTGGACAATTTTTCCAGGTGCGTCATTCTCGGTCGCAATCGGCTGAGCCTGAGCTGGACAAGAAATCAGGTTGCTGCTCGCGGCAACGATGAGAGAGCGCAAGAGAAAATGCGGCAACGTTGCACGACTGCGTGAGCGGAGATGCGCGGCATGAATAGCACCGACATCTGACAGGCCACCACATCGACGCGGGGGACTGGCGGGAAAGGAGGATGAGCGGCTTGACGTATGCAAGAGAGAGAGAGATAGGAGGAGGGAGTTTGTCGGCTGGCGAGCGCGCGCGGAGGGAAGAGCACGTAAAAGTTTCCGCAGCGGTGGGGATGCTGCCGAAGGTGCGGCGCGATGACGGGGATGAAGGGGAGACGCGCCGTCGGCTGGTCATAGCCGTAACATAACCAAGGTAACGTTACTGGATGAGAGCTGCCGCCCGCGGGGACCTTTTGAAAATTTTGTAAAACCCTACGTGTGTCTTTCTAGTCTTCAAACGTCACGGTTTAATGATGAGCTTGATATTTTTGTCCTTTAACTGATATGAAAGAGGTTCGATTTAAAATATTGCTTGTTTTATTTGCGCGTTTTGTGCTATTGCAACAAAACAAGTACATTTATTCAGCGTATAAAAGAGAAAGAAAAATGAATATAGAAAGTTCAAGTCTCTTTAGAGATCTTTAGGTTTTACATTTCTTGATATATTAGCTCGATATATCCATTCAATTTGAATTTGTTTTGCTTGGAAAGTCCGATCTTTTTGTTGCGCGAGAATCGAGCATGTCAGATAAATAAAGGAAAAAATGAATTCGAACTTATCGATAGAGGGGAGAGGGGTGAGAGTGCTCTCTCTCTCTCTCTCTCTCTCTCTCTCTCGAGGGGCGACGCGCCTCGACAATGATTCGAAATAAAGATCAAAAGCCACGCTTAATCGGTAGATAAATAATTATCGCGGGTAAATCGATTTCGAACGATACGCAATCATTTATATTCTTTGTGTTTTCTCCTCGACACGAATCAGTTTAGATATATTAATTCTCTCGAACGGAGACTAAAGAACGAAACCGTGAATATCGGCTCCTCGTTTATTTTTCTTATGCGCTTTCTCTTGTTTTTAAAATCGTTATCGTTATCTATTTAATGCGAATGTAAGGAGACTTCGCATACACGCAGCGCAGGCCAAATTTCTCTTTCGAAATACGTTTTGTTTGTCACGTAACTTTTCAAAATAAACTTCGCTCACATTGTTCTTTTACATACATCGTTGTAAACGAAGTCTAACGAAGGCCGCGAACTTCGCAAACTTCAGAAACGCGCTCTTATCTCCTTATTTATCTTCGGTAAAGCGCATTTCTAACTCGCCGTCTTGCGACCAATTAGAGAATCGCTAGTGGGGGAGAAAGCACGTGGCAACGAAGTAATTGGACGTAATGAGAAGGCAAACTGGAAATATAACGTTGGCGAGACACGCGGGCTCGAAAGATCTAAAGTCCGCACATCTCGTACGCGATTTTATTCCGCCGTCCATTCTCAATCAACGTTTCTCAGACGACCAACTTTCAAGGCTCCGCGACGCGCGACGAGAGGCTTTCAAGCAAGCGCGTGAGAGAACGCGTATACGCGCGTTTTATCCGTCGCCAACAATGCCTGTTTCTTTAATAAGTACGGGGTGACGGGGCGAGGCGAGAATATATATATATATATATATATGTTAATCGCGAGGGAATCGTCCTCGTGATAAAAAAAAAAAAAAAAGAAAAAAAAAAAGCGCGGGCGGTAATTCATAATGACAGATCGCGATCGAAAAGGTATTCGAAAACACGCACGTGCATTCCAAAATCTTCCGCTCTTCTAGTCGATTCTGAGGAAACGTTGGGCACGCACGTATCGGTGAAATCGGCACTAGGCGAGAGGGGCGTGCAGAGAGGAAGGGAGAGAGAAATGCGCGTACACACTTGTGTGTGTTTGTGCGTGCGTGCGAGGTCGTGGAATAGGTGGGGAAGAGGGAAAGGAAATTCCCCTCGCGTCCCCAGCCATTGGCCTGACTCGGATCCCCACCGCCATCGCGTCGCCCTCGTCGTCGACCGCAACGTCACCGTTCCCCGCTCCAGCCTCCAACCCGACGAAGTGCGCGACGCGCGCGGACTGGCGCGGACCTGCCCAGTAAATGCGAGGCTTCCGTTCGACGGTGTTTGTTGTACGTCGTACGTGTCAGTGAGAAAGTGCTCGCGTATAAAGTATATACAGCCGCCATATACAGGCAGTTGTACGTGTCTCGACGACGTCGTCGTCGTTACTGAACGAATCCCATCCCCGGGATTTCAGCAAGATGCCGCTCAGTATCGGTGTTAATCTGCGGGTGACCGGCCACTGTAATCAGGGCGGTCGCAAATACATGGAGGACATGTTCTGCGTGGCGTTCCAACCGACACCGGACGACAAGGACCTGGAATACGCGTTCTTCGGGATATTCGACGGCCACGGTGGCGGGGAAGCCGCGACCTTCGCCAAGGAACATCTCATGGACAGCATCGTGAAGCAGAAGAACTTTTGGAGCGATCGAGACGAGGACGTGCTACGGGCGATCAGGGACGGATACATGAACACGCATTACGCGATGTGGCGGGAGCTCGGTACGGAAAAGAATTGATATTTTCTTGCGTCCGGTTTATGCGCGCGAGCGACGATGCCGACGACGGCACCGTTGCGAGATACGGGATCTCTCCCGCGGCGGCGATCCCGTCGAGAATTTCTGTCATCGTCCCGCGTATTTCCTCCACCATTGTGTTGCCGTTGCGACTAGGCGACTGGATTAGGTTAGGGGTTTAGGTTATGTAACCTTGCGAGCTAACCTGGAAATTCGAGTTCAAGGAGCGGTGGGACATATAATGCGACGTAGCCTTCTTAAGTTGTCTCATCGCGAATCTGAATCGCGTCAATTTCCGCGGCGGTATCGTCGCGCGCGCACGCGGACAAAGCGTGTCAGAGACACGTTGACGTTCCGCGTTCTCGTCGACCTTGGTCGCTTTTCAAATGTAGCTTTTTGTGTATAATCGAGAACGATGTATATATCTTGATCTAGCGTTATTTTTTGAACAGATAAATGGCCAAGAACCGCATCCGGACTACCATCCACGGCTGGCACAACTGCCAGCATTGCATTCATACGGAAAGGCAAGATTTACGTAGGTCACGTAGGAGATTCCGCTATTATATTAGGCTATCAGGTGGAAAGTGATCCTCAGTGGCGAGCAAAAGCTCTGACAAAAGATCATAAGCCAGAGAGCGGGCCAGAAATGACACGTATACAGGAGTCAGGAGGGAAAGTAGTTAGTAAATCTGGCGTTCCAAGAGTTGTGTGGAATCGACCTCGTATAGGACATAAAGGTCCAGTTCGAAGATCCACTCATATGGATGAAATTCCATTTCTTGCGGTAGCCAGATCTTTGGGTAAGTACATTTAAGTATCTTCTCAATAACTGATATTTCACGTACAGCTACAAAAGTCTAGCCAAAATTTTGTTTTAGGTGATTTATGGAGTTATAATTCTGAATTAAACACTTTTGTCGTCTCTCCCGAGCCAGATGTTAAAGTTATTCCAGTTGATGTCAAATCACATCGTTGCCTCATTTTTGGTACCGATGGTTTGTGGAATATGTTGTCGTCACAAGCTGCGGTAGCAATTGTTCAAGCCACAGACAGACACAATGAGAAACATTTAATAGCATCTCAGCAGACTGGCAATGCTGTAAGTTTTTTACTAACTAGATGTATACAATTATTAAGATGTCCAAATATATATCTTGTGATTAAATATATATTAAAAATATAATAAGTTATATTGATGATTGATATATATACAAACTTTCTTGATAGGCTGATTTACAAATGTGGATAAATCCTTCAAAAAGTCTTGTGGATCGTGCATTAGAGAGGTGGTCATCAACTAGATTGCGGGCAGATAACACCAGTGTTGTAACATTAATGTTAGATCCATCAGGGCCATGTCGCAGTGAGGTATATACATATATTCTTATATTTTTTACGTTTTGCAAATGTAATCGAAATGTATTGCAATAATATATGAGAAAATTTTATGATAAAATTAAAATGAAAAATTTGTACCTTGTACTTGTAGTAAAACAAATATTTGCAGAGTGTTATTTATAAAATATAAAACTTAATGCTTTAATTAGAGCACTTTTTATTTGTTAAAGGTATTGTTTAATCAAAAGAAGGATCGTGTCATACATCATGGAACACACACGCCAACTACAACGATGGTACCTGAAAACGTCGAAAAAGCCAATTCGAAAATAACAACACCGTGCATGCCGCCAAACATTTCTACTTCAAATCTCGATATTTTGAATCCTGATATCGATCTCAAACAACCGGACTCGTCAAATGGAAGTGAGGAGATTGTCGATCCAATGTTACAATCGCAGACAGTTTCGTATCCTGAAAAATCAACTTCACCAGAGATCGACATTTCCTCGGAATTACGAGACACTGCGAAGGACAAAAGTATCGAGACTACTAATGTCGGCGAAAGTATCCAGGTTGCCGAAGTCTCCTCTAGCCAGATGTCAGAAGAAACCGGAGAACCAGAAGATAAGACGACGGATAAAACTATTCTTGATAAATTAGAAAATTTTGAAAACGAAAAAAAGCAAATAGCTGAACAGGACGAAAAAGAAAAGATGAAGATTGATAATACACAGATTCCGATTCAGTCAAATTTAAAATTGAACAAGCCTGAGCTTAAGGAACTTATGGACGAGACGGCAGTATCTAACGTGACGCGGCAAAATACATTTTCCGATGCGAAAGAGGAGGCAATCCAACCTGCTCCCCTTTTAAGCAGGTTACGCCGAAGTGGCGGTGTTGTTCCTGTTAAAAGCAAGAGTTTCGATAACGGCGAAGTGAGAAATGGCATTTTGAACGGATCGAGGCACAAGCAACAGCACTCTTTATTTCCTGCCTCGAGGACAGACGTTAGAACAATAAAGCGTCGACACAGTTTAAATTCCTCACAGAATCAGAATGCTTTCATGTCGACTCCGGATGCAAAGACTTACGTGAGCGTAAAGTCGCGATACAGTAGAGTATCGAAACCGTCCGTTGCGGGAAATGCGTCAGCGGAGGAGACAACGAAGAACACGTCAAAACGGGGAGCAGATACTAACTGCAAACGTAGGCACAGCACGATCACGCAAGCGTCGGTTGTGTCGACTGGAATTGAAAATGAATGCACGCAGCAAGAACCGTGTGCGAAGCGGAGGACGCGTTCGGAGGACCGACGACAGAATCCTACGGACGAAAATGATCCGGCCAATCAGACGATGGAAAATGCGAGCGGTCGACTAAGTTGGCCGACATCGGACGGACGACCGGATTCAACATTATCATTGAACGGTGCCACCACGACGACACTTTCCTCGTCGTTCCAACGTAGAAGTTTAGCAAAGAAGGCAACACCTGTTAAAACCATTAGGAGGCCCTCTATCAACGGATCGAAACTGCAACAACTGAGAGGTAGTTTTCTACGCGATTGGGACCAAGGTAGAAGCAATCGAGCAAACAATTGTAACGACAGAAGGACATTAAATAGGACAGTATCAGTTATCGGTCCTACAGATACGACGATGCCACAGCGATGGTTAAGGTTAGTTTGACTAAATTTTATATATATATTTTTTTGTTTCTAAAATCTTCGTACATTTAAATAAAGTCAAGTGATTTTATAAAACTATATTATATATAAATATCAATTATATAAAAGAACATAATAATTGCAATTAAATGAAAGGTCATTAATAATACATAGATCGTTAAAAAGATATTATATTTCGTTAGTTTTAAAAATATGTTTGATAAACTCGTACTAAACATTGCTATTTTTTATTCTATATAGATCAGACACAATGGCAGCAACACCTGTGAAAACGCTACGTTCGCGTAATGTAGACATCGTTGGTAATACGATATCTGCACAGTTAGTTCACCAGTATGGAGTAGTGAAGCAAAATCGATTATCCTTACCGAACAAGATAAAACAGTCCGCAAACGGTGGATCGCTACAATCTAGTAGAGTCAGGTCTTCCTCGTTGTCATCCAATAAACTTAAACAAGCGAATAGTAACGGTGGAAGCGTGAGTACTTGCGCGGCCATTAATCCGTCGACTACAAGTTCCACTGCTGGTATAGCTAAGAGGGTCAAATCACCATACAATCCCAGTGCTCGATCACTGAGCACGCGATCTCGCATTAAACGTCTTGGAAAGTAAAGTTAACGATTATAGGTTTTTAAATGCAAATTTGAGTATTTTTTAGGGTATGATACATTCTTACCCTTATTTTCTTTACTAACGCAAATTATATCTATTTGCAAGTTACCTTATGATATAAAAATTAATTCTTACCTACATATTATATATGCCTCTCTTTAAAACTTTTTCACTCTTAGTTTTGAAATTATGTGTGTATGCTTTCTCTTTCGATACATTTATGAATGGGGCTTGAGCTTTATAAATTAATATTAATTATGTGTTCTTACACACGTAGAATTAAATCAGGTGTAAAATAAATAATTTGTGTAAAATTATATAGATATATATTTTAAAACATTATGCTACAATTACGGAGATTCTCATACTTGTTCATGATGCAACTATCGTTCACTATTATTTTATCATTTATTATTGATTTATGTATTACTTGTATTGTTATCGAAATGATTTCTTTCCCCTTCTCTTTTGCGAACTCTTTCGTATCTATTTTCTTTTATAAAATATTAGAATTATCCTATGGAAATAAATTTCTATGCTCTCCCATTCTGTTTATGAAACATAATTATTAATTCCTTTTATAGTAGGTGCATATATATTTAAAATGGATTAGAAAACTGAACTAGTCTATCATGTCCCTTGAGATAGCTTTATTATATTCGATTTTTTTTTTTTTTGTGTATAGTTTACAAACAAAGACATGTTTTTATAATTTCTAAAAACAAATTACATTCTTAAATGGATATTAATATAAACGCAAACATTTTCAATCTTTTTGTCAAACATATGGTACACACAGTTGTAAGACGATAATATAAATTATATATTCTATGAGAAATTCATAATACAAAAATATAGGCTGTTCTTTCTTATACTTTCTGATATTTGATGAACTTAAATGTTGTCGTAGGACAAAATATGAAAGTATAATGTAGATATTTGCATAAAGTAGCTTGACAATAAGAATAAGATATGGATGGAAATAAAGACATGGCTTGTATGCATATCCCGTATGCACATCCATTTGCGCATTCTCTGATAACTATTGTTTACGATCGTCACATTAGAGACGAATGAAGCGGCCACATTAGCGCTAAATATGGAATACAAATGCGGCCCGTAGCTATATACACTGGTGTAATTCTAGAAATAGTTTTTTCTCCCTATTAATTCCTCTTAACGATCATAGTCTTCGATGGCGGCACGCAAAGATCCTAATGCGGTTAAATCAAGAAAAGCACCGTATATAGAGTATCATTAAACTGTTTTCTAGTATGTAGCTTATGTAATCGTACACTGATCTGCCTTGGCCGAGTACAGAGTGGTCACTGAATAATTGAAAATATGCAATTATGATATAAGTTGTGTAGAATAATTGGCAAATCTGTAATTATTTGTGAACGCGCCGATATATACTTACATGAAAGTATTACCTTGATAATCAATATGTAAATTAATATGTAAAGGAAATTCGGATCAACGTATCAAAATCAATTCTGGACACAATTTTGAATAGAGGCCACTCTGTTCAAAGCACCAAACGACTGTTTATATGCGATACAAAAATCTAGATTATATTTAGATAGAATTTAAAGAACAGCTAAAACGATTAAGGAAATTTAAATTTCTTCTCGTACAATTGTATGACAATTGTGTTTGCAAACAAATACTATCATACTAGTGATCTTACAATGATTAAGTTACCGGGGGAAGGGGGGAAACATAGAATTTATAAATATATAAATATATTAATATATCAGAATTTTATGTGCATATAATAATAATGTACATTCTTCTTATATCAGCCAGCCTTTCATTATCATTTTAATTTACGCAAAATGTGCAAAACAAAAAAAAAGACAATTCAGGATAAATATTCATTTAGTTTTTGTATCATTTGCTATAAAGAAATTATTGATGTGTAAGAAAGAAATTATGTAACGTTTGTTACAACTTGCATTTCGCATTTTTTATATTTCGTTAAAAATAAAAGTCCGTTATTTCATATTAATTTATACGAATGTATATTATATTTCCTGTCTTGTCTGAATTATACTTTCACGTGTATTAAAAAAAAACGATACAAAACGATTTGTGACAAAGATTAGTAAGCGAGGAAAAATACATTTAAGTTTCAGAAGTAGAAAGTTTAAGATTTATACGTTTTTTAAAGAAAAACGAATAAAAGGAAAAAAATATAGAATAAAATGAAATTGCTAAAATATAAATATTATATATATTTATCGATATTAAATTAATTTATCAACTTAGCTTTCGAAGCTAATTCAATTTTTTGTAGATAAAGTTTGTGCAGATAGTATATATTTGAAGTATATTGTTTCGAATTATGTATTTTTAAGGTAAACAATACTATTTGTAGAGTGCGTAGCTACTGTAAAATGACTGTAATCTATATCAAAGACAAGAGCGAGAAAAAGGATAATGACACGTGCCTACAATAGTTACCACTCACGAATGTAATAAAATTTATTCGTTCACAAAAGAAAGTTTTTTTTTTAAATGAATTGAAGAATAAAGAGGCGAATTAGATGAGATGAGAGATATGTGTTAGCGAAACTGATGGCGAATATCTATTTTAAAAATATTTATCCTCTTTAGTGCATATGATGCCTATAGATTCACATACGTGTAAATATATAATAGATGTACATATATATGACAAATATATATAATATAAATGTACGTGTAGATAAATTTTAGATGAATGCGTCAGCAAACACGAAAGAAAATAATGAGGCGCAGCCTCGATAGCGTTCATCGTCTGTTGACAAATTACATAAAGAACTAAACAAAGATGGAAAAATCTACTTTCTGCGCTCGTAGATTTATCATTTGTTACATTGTGGAGGTAATATCAAGTATTTTTTAAAAAAATACGCAAATAAATTTATGGCGCAAATAGAGATGAGATGGAAATGTTAATAATGAAAAATGTTATAACACTTTATCTCAAGTTAAGAAAGAATCGTATGGAGACCAGAGATTTTAGAGGAACAAATGTGTGATTATGCACGTGCGCCACGTGCGTTTATAATCTGTATATTTTAATTAAATAAATTGAAATACAGATAAATCACTGTTATTGAACTTTATACTTTGCGGTATTTATTATAATAATGTAACTATTTTAATATTATATCTTAATATTTTTAGAAAATTAAGTAGTAGTATTTATTTTAATAGTTTTTAAATAATTAAATATGTTAAAGGATATATTATAGACACATTTTATGTACTATTTTTTTTAAATTAATATTCAAACTTAGGATGAATTTTAGTTTATATTAATTAAACTTAGAATTATTTTTAAATATATATAATTGCATATTTATAAAAAAATCTTATTTAATTAAAATAATAAAAAATTTTTATTAAGAAATATATATATATATATATATATATATATATATATATATATAGGAATAATTGAAGGCCTTATATATATAATATATATATATACACACACACACACACACACACACACAAAGGGTCAATTAAATCAAGACCAATATATGTATATAATTTTTTGATAATTTTAATGCTTATATTGGCTTTATATAATTAAACTTATTATATTTATTGAGTATAATGAACTTTATTATTTATACTTTTTTGTTATTAAAATGGTAATGTTGTCGATAATGTCGAAAATTAATTTAGCTACATAGTTCTAGATAGTTCTCTAAAATAGGTGTAGATGGCAATACTATACAAAATACCGCAATGGCTTCTTTCTGTGATTATGCGATTGAAGTAAACAAGAAATCTCTGTAAAGATAAATTTAACTTACGTGATACTTTGTCTTATTAGTGGACGGGGATAAATAAAAGAGAAAGAAGATAAGTCTATTTTTGATGTAATTCTTGGTAAAGATTTAATGAGAATAATTGACAGATTATGTAAAGCTCAACAACATGATTACAGTTTCCAAACATAAACACTAAAGCGTTTCTTGTAAAAGTGCATGCGAATTCTGATTGAGAGTAATATATTTCTGTCTTGAATAAGAATTTGATACTCGATTGTCTTTTAAGTGGATAAAACTGGACAAGATTGTAACTATGCAGCAAGAACAGGAAAACGGTTCTTTAACCTCTTTTCTCAAAGACGCTTCTATAACTATTGACATAAGCAATAAAATGACATCCGAATCATCAACATACAATGAGCAAGGCACTGAAAAATCACAAACAGATAATAAGTCTGAATCTCCTTCAAATGGAACAGATATTCATAAAGAACCAGGATTTAAGAAGCCAATTTTACTGATTGGCCCGAAGCGTATTAAGATTGGAAAAATTCGAATGGTGAACAATAATATAATTCCTTCCTCTTCTGAATTATCATCTACTAATAATGAAGCGACTAAAACTATCTCTTTGCTGAAAGATGATATTAAAGATAAGATTGAAGAAGATGATACTAAAGATAAGATTGAAGAAGATGATACTAAAGATAAAATTGACAAGTCTAACTTAGAGAACTCTAAAGAAGAGAATGTTTTGCCTGATACAAAAAACATTCCTGTACCGTATTTGGAACCAAAATGGGGTGGAAAACCAACAGAGGAATATAAGTTAGAGGTTCTCAAATCTGGTGTAATTCTGGATAAGATTGATTTAACCGAGAAAAGTTTTTATGTATTAGGCAGATTACCTACTTGCAATCTGTCCCTTGCGCATCCAACTATCTCAAGATATCATGCAGTTATTCAATATAGAACAGTGGACGATGAGAAAAACTCTAAAGGTTTTTATTTGTATGACTTGGAGAGCACGCATGGTACATTTTGGAATGGACATCGTATAAAACCAAGAACCTATGTCCGATTGCACGATGGTCATATGATTAGATTAGGCTGTAGTCAGAGAAAATACATACTACAAGCTCCAAATGATCAGGAAGATGAATCTGAACTGTCAGTTACTCAATTAAAGGTTTGTAATTTTTATTCATTTATAATTAATAAGTCATAATAAAAATAATTTGCTACTAATTACTACACTTCTACTTTCTCAGTAAAAAGGTAAGATTCTTAAATATCTCTGTTTATAGGAAAAACGATTGCAAGAGTTGCAAGAAAGAAAGATTAAACAACAAGAGGAAGAGGAAACTGAAGAAAGAGCAAAACAGATAGCAGAAAGTGAGGGTATTGATTGGGGAATGAGAGAAGATGCTGATGAGGAATCGGATCTAACAGAGAATCCTTACGCTTCTATGGCAGATGAGGAGCTGTATTTAGATGATCCTAAAAAAACACTGAGAGGATGGTTTGAAAGAGAAGGATATGATTTGCAATATCAAGTTGAGGAGAAAGGGATAGGTCAATTTTTAAGTTGGATAAAGTAAGTTATATAAGCTAAGGTACATACATAAACTAATACAGTTGTATAAACTTGCTTCTTTAACAGTGTTGCTTTAAGATTACATTTTAGTGCTTTAATTTTAAGATGATTTCTTTTGTACAATATGTCACATAAAAATGAAAAAAATTTCAGTCTGCCTAAAGAATGTTTCGGTGGTCGTTCTATAAAAGCTGAAGCTCTTGTTAAAGGAAAGAAGAAAGAATCCGTCGTTCAATGTGCTTTGGAAGCCTGCAGAATCTTAGATAGGCACGGATTATTGAGACAAGCTAATCATGGTAAATATATATATTAATAAGTAACATTACTTTTAGAATATGCAAGTTTATACTTAACACTTTACATTTCTAATTACTAATACTAAAATTATTGATTGCAGAGAGTCGAAGAAAGAAAGCAAGAAATTGGGAAGAGGAAGATTATTATGATTCTGATGAAGATAATTTTTTGGACCGAACAGGAATAGTAGAAAGGAAACGCGAGCAAAGGATGAAACTAGCTGGAAAGTTTGAAGAGAAAATTGAGACTTATACTTCATTGGTAATGATATTTTATTTCTTTTTATTTGTCTATCTAAGATATTATATTTTCAACTAAAAAATATGTTATGTTATTTCAGACTGAAAAACATAGTAAGATCATGGATAAAATTTCGCATCTAACTAATTGTTTAAGAGAAGCACAACAAAGCAATGCTAAAGTTACGGAATCTAACGAGGACTCTTTGGAAGCTTTTATGTCTAATCTAAATACATCATCTTTGAGTAAAAGCGATATGGTAAAAATGAAGATGGAATTGCAAAATCTTCATAAAGAAGAAATAAGTTTAGTTAAATTAATAAACCTTACAAAGCCAGCCAATTTACCGCCTCTTGTTAGTCAAATCCAGATAGAAGATAAAAAAGATGATTTGCTGCAAAAGTCAAAAGCTTCCATTAAGAAAACCTCTCAAATTGAAAAAAGAAAAAAACTTTTTGAGGCAAAGGTAAATTATATATTTTATTATTTTTTTCATTTTTTTTTTAAATTAAAAGCATTTTTTAAATTGTTATTTTCTAATATAAAGTATATATTTTTTCAGAATAAAGATGATATTGTGAGAACACAATTGTTAACTTTAGATAGTAATAATATGGATAATGTGGAAGAAGAAGAGGAAGAGGAAGAGAAAAATGAAGAAGAAAACGAAAATAATGTAAAAGAAAAAGTCGAACGTGATATTAAAAAATCTACGCCATGCAAGGAAATAAAATCGCAGGATTGCACTAAAGTTGACGACAAACTATGTATTTTGAAAGGCGTCGATACGGAAGCGGACGATCGAAACGCGAATATTGTAGATGATAAAAAACGAAGAAAAGAGAAAAAATCGGAGAAATTGAAAATTATGAAAAAGCAATATGATCAAGATGTCCACTCGGAAGATTATTCTACATGGATACCACCGCAAGGTCAATCTGGAGATGGTAGAACAAGTCTTAATGATAAATATGGATATTAAATTAAGGTTTATATATATATATATATATATATATATATGTAAGATAAATAATGTAAATACTCTTAATCAAATCTAATTAAAACTTTATTTATCATTAATAATATATAGTACTCTTTCTCTCTCCTCTATATATGTATATTATATATAATTATATATAGAATGATATAATGGCAAACTTTTTCTAAGAAAATGTAAAAATTCTAATTTTCATATTTTCCTTTATAAACAGAATATTATATATAAAAAAGCATAATTGTATATACATTTTCTATATGTAATTATATCTACATATTTATACAGATGATGATAATTGAATAATTTTACAAGAATCGCTAATTTATACACTCATAAATTTATGCTTTGCATTTATAAATTATATAGGCATTTACATAAATATTTTTAAAATTTGAACTTTGCCAGTTAATTTATTCAGCCTCTTAAGTTTATTTAAATTCTGATATTGCTACAAGTTACTTAATAGATTTTCTGTTAAATCAATTATATATATATATAACTATTATTTGTTGATATATTAAATATATCAATATATAATATATTAAAATATAAAAATAGAATGCTGGAAAAAATCTACATTATTGAGATAATGGTTTTTAAAGAGTTTTTTAGAGAATATGCGAAATATGCAAGTTTGCATGCCTGCTGACATCTGTATTAACGTTGACGTTTCATAGTTCAGAACACTCATACTGTGGCGTAAGCGTATACTCTGAAACGCAGCCATAACGTGACATGTAGGTTAATGTTGTTCTGTTAATGTTTTGAAAAATTTTATCTTGAACACATAGGAAGAGGAAGAGATATGGAGTACGTTGACAATCCGAGTTATTTCCAAACGAGTATGTATTAAAACGATATGTGAAAATTTCAACTAATATGATTAATTATCTTGTACGCTTTGTAATTATATTATTACTGACTTGTTTATATATTTCCTATTCTTTGTTGACTTGTTACATGCATCTCGTGCCACGAAATAATTAAAATGTTTTTCATATTTTAGTTTGGGCTCTGATAGCTCCTGTAGGATGGTATATTGTAGGACTCATGATTATATTATACTATACATTTCCACATATTGAAGAGAAATATAAAAGCTGGAGAGCAAGAAGCCAGCAGAATAATGCTATTGGCAAAAGTGAGTCAATAATTATTAAAAAAAATAATTTTTACGTGACAGTTAATATTATTTAATATTACTTAATTACATTAATATTATTTAATTACAATATAAATTTATTTAACACATTTGTTATGTTATTTAGAGACTGATGAATTACCACAACTGTCGGCTAATGTAGAGCTATCACGACAGAAAATGCAAGAAACATACAACAAGAATTGTACCTTGGCACAAATTAAAGAGGAAGAGGTATCTTATTGTTTTGTTATACATTATTTGATATATTAAAAGATAATTTATTTGCATTTGTATTACTAAAGTATAAATTTTTTAACAATCTATTTTTTGTTTAGGAGAAAGAGAAGAAGAGACAAAAGGTTTTAAAATTATTGGAAAATAAAAATGTAGGTACCAAGTTAGGTAGTGCCACAGACGATGAAACACCTAGTACAAGTACAAAATCAAAGCTTAAATCAGGTAAAATTTATGTTTCACAAGTTATATATTTATATTTCACAAGTTACATCTCTGAGATAAATATAACTTTTGATAGTGACTGCACAAGGAATTAAATAATGTAGTATCCATACTGTATTTGCAGAATATAATCCCTTAATGGGTGACAGTAATCGCGGATATCGGCCTCCGAAACGTAGTTGCTGTAAAAAGGGTGGGTGTGGTTAAATGCAATTTTACAGATTCTTATAAAAACCACCATTTATTTTTATGAAACGAATTAATCAAGTTCCCGAAAATAAAAAAATGCAATAACTGAATAGGTTAAAATCGATATACTTAAAAAAACCTAATATTCCATGTTTATAAAAGTTTTAATAATTGTTAAAATGTGCAATTCTCTTGTATAAGCATTAATTTATAATTATATAATTTTCATACATTAATAAATTAGAGATAAGATTGACTTTATCATTTTCTCAAATTTAAAGATTTAGATATTTTTTATATCGCTTACATAAATTATTTTAAAGAGTTATTAGTACAAGATTTCTTTGCAATTATATAGAGAGAGAAGAAAGGGGAAAGAAACATAGCATACAATAGACAGTACTTCAATTTTCAACATTACCTTTTATTAATCGTTATCGGTATAATACGCAATGATATATATCAGCATATGTCGCTTTATACGTGTATGTGGTACTTGACAATAGCAACTGTTACAAATTATCTACAATCGTGCGCGTGTATGTCTCTATGTGTATGTATACGTGTGTGTAACGAGTGTCTCTGATCGATTTCATTCCTGCGATGATGGTCGATGAAGAGAGACAATCTTTCTCCCCTTATTTCTCTCTTTCGCGTATAGTAAATAAATTATAAAATTAACTATAAAAATGTTCACCACTTTTATTTTTATATATCCGTTATATTTACAAAATATAAAAAGGAAAGATTGAGCTAAATACGCGTCTTCACGGACTTCTCCCCACATGTGTCAGGTGTATATGTAGGATGTGTCGTAATCACACGTGTGCAGCCCGTAAAACGCAGTCCGAAAAGAGAAAGAGTAATAGCTTCTTTTTTCTTTCTCTTTCTCTCCCAGTGTCTCCCATACAAAAAACCGCTATTTCGTGTTCTTAATGATATGGATTATTTTTACGTAGCTCTAGCTCTCTAACAGTCTAATTAACCCTTTGAGTGCCAGACACTATTTATCGATGAAACATCGTTAGCCCGATAGAAGAATGTCGTGAGCGCGTCTGACACAATTTAAGAGTTAAATCTTTTTTACAATCTGGTATTTCGCATTCCGCGAAGATAGATTCCGTGCACTTCAAACGAGCAATGACGAGATCTGCGTAATTTAAAATCGATTGTTTACATCAATATTAAATGAGAGAATATTATTTTAATTCATTTAATTTTCTCGTTTTATCTTATTTTAAGAATACTATTTTGAGACAAAAGTGGAATGATCTTTTTTAGAAATAAAATGTCAAAGCGAGATCTTCACCTTTAACATTTCTTAACAAGTAAATCTCGCGCTGAAAAAACCCAAGTTTTAAAGTAATCAAGCTCTCTCGAAATTTTAAACAAGAATATCAAATCTGAAATATTTTTATATTTTAATAGGTCTCGGTTATTCGAAATTTTTGGCTGAAAAAAAAAATCTCAATTTAAATGTAATTAATATTCGGCAGTCTCAACCATTTCTACATTTGAAATCTGGAGAACGATTCTCGCAAAAGTCAATACCACTACAAATGCGAATTATCGATACAATTCGTCAACATTAAAACGCAATGCATTCTTTTCCTATCGCGCTGCGTGATGGTAATTCTACTGACAAATAAGAGTCCACTCAACGAATTTGTGTGTTATGTCGCTATGAACACGTGTGTGTTAATCCTGTGTTAAATGCCGTTTACGCGAGTTGTATGCGCAACTTTTCACCGAGTTACAATCTATCGTACTTTATACAAGTCCCCTTCTCAACCATCGTAACAATAATACAAAGATGACAAATTATATAAAAATAATACGTTATCTTTTTTTTCGTTCCTTCGCGCATTGATTTACGATGGTTTGGCAGTATGTACGTCCGTTGGCTCGAATCACGATCATTTAGGAATAGAGAGAATACGCTTTTTCCAAAACGGTCACGATTCTGTTAGCCATCGAAGAGATATATGTGCATGTAATAATCTTTCCTCGATAGTACGCAGCTGCATCGCGTGATCTATGTTGTATACTGATCCGAGTTCGCGCGAACTTAATCCGGAAGCTGCACATCCACCAAAGCTCGCGAATCAGACGCAATGACTTACAGCTATAAAGACAGCTGTAATTTTTCTCAGACGTGTAAATGTCTTCATCTCGATTCAGATACGATTTGCGTACATAAAACTATCGCAAGTGGACTCGCATCTTAACACGGACGCAGTTATCTCTCGAAGAAGATCTCTTCTCGCGAAGATGAGAAAAGACGGAACATTAACGCCTTAAAACATTTCTCTTCTCTCACTGATGATCGCGCGAACTCGTACCTGACGACGACGGACACTTAAAATACGCATCCTACCTAATTACGTTTACTGAGATGCTTCCTTCTAGATAGAGTAGTCTCGACTTGGTTTTCTTTCTTTTTTTTTTCATTAGCCTAAAATTGTATCGAGATGATATCCTCAACCTACTCATTACTTATTTTCTCGTCTGCGCTTTTGGATGGACTTTTTTTTATTGAATATAAATTTACTCGCGCGCACATGCATTGATGCGTGCGAGTAAGTTTATACACACCGGGACTTACATCGCTATATAATCGTATATCACTAGATAGACCTTAAGTTCAACTCTCTGAGTTAATAAATTTAATTCGATATCTCTACTAGAACTTTTAATTTTTTTTCTCTGTCTTCTCCGTGCCTCGACCATCTTCGAGATCGCAATTCCTGTGTGTGACATTTTTCTTTTTTCTTTTTTTTTTTCACGGAATTTACACAGTGGCAGTGGTTTGTCGAGCATCCAAGTGAGTAGTATCTGTCACGCGGAGTAATTGTTCTATTCAGGCAGCATGTTCTCGGTTTGTGAACCGAACGAAACTAATTGTATTGTGTATATATGTATATAACAAATTTGAGCGATTTACCATGCGTTACTGAACGAGTTACATGCAAGCTTCTTATGATAACGCTACTTATTACTTAATCGAAAGTCGTAATTAATAAGTCGCATACATTCGCGTACAAAGCTACATCTTCGCTATCTCGCGACGTCGTTACGAGGAGAAGAAAGACTGATAAAATCACTGCTCAACCTCATCTCCGCGTAACGCGCTGCCGCAAAATTAAAAAGAATCCAAATCTCGACGAGTTTTTTTAAAAAATTGTGTACAAAATATCTCGGTTAAGTATATACATAATGAAAAGCATGAATTGCGGATTAAACGGATGTTCCGAAACAGTGTTTTCTTCGAAATTAGCCATATTTTGAAGAGGGTTCAGCATAGATTTAGCATTTTGTAGTCTTATTTAAAATTTGCAATTTTTTATCTTCTTAAATAATTATATTCGCATAAAAGAATTATGCAGCATATTCAGGAAATACTATGTCGTTAATAAATGCTAAATGTAGAATACTTAACATGCATGCATTTTTGATAAATATTTGCATATATGCAAATTTGTTCGTTAAAAATGAAAATCTTGCGACAATTTTCTTGTAGTAAATGTTTTTATTTACTACATAATTTTTTTGAGATTTATAAACTCCTCTCTAAAATCGAAGTATATCGAAATATAATGCGAAAAACACTGATTCGAATCATTCGTAAATGCGACATTTCTTTTGTAAATTTTGCGAATAAACGCAACATTTTTTCTCTCCCTTATTAAAAATGTGCGTTTCAAAGAAGAGAAAGACGAGAGCACATAAGTATAATTTCATGGTTTTAACAGTGTACAATTTTTTTTAATCAATGCAACGTGCTTTTACTACGAATGCAAATATATTTCGTTCCGTTTTCGATCTAAAGTCCCACAGATCGCAAAAAAATAACCGTAAAAGAAAAAGAATACAAAAATCTAAGGAATATTATTTCTCAAAGTGTAATAATTTAAAAATTATTTACGAATCGTGTTACATATATTGCTTTCATTGTTTCACAAATTCTAACAACATTTATATTTTCGTTTGTATAATTCTCTACCTCTGACAATAATAATAATAATGGCTTTATGAACGTATAATATTTAAATGTATGATTCACATTTATTAATTCCATTTGATAAGAAAAATTAGATCGCAACGATGGAAACATCTGATAAAATCGGAATCAGGTACGCATTCGAGAATGACGCACTTTGCATCGTCAGTATAGCTTCGAAACGCACATTTCTAGTGTGCTTTCAATTTTACATGTCAGACAGTGTTGCGTACGTGTGTAATAAACAGAGTACACCTTATATGTCTCCCTTGCTTACGTAATATGGTTTTAATCGATACGGCATATAAATTAATAACTAATGACTAATCTCGTTAGAATAACTTTGTACAATTTATACAGAGACCGTTTGCGTGTGTCTGATATGATAACATATATTATATATATGTATTACGCGTTTATTGTTACTTCGTTTCTTTAAAAACGTATTACTACGTGCGTTCGTTTTGGAAGAATTATACGTCGTCCTTCTTCGTGGAAATTAGCCCCTCAGAGTTGCCTCTCTTAGGATTTAGGAACGTTATATCCAAAATAATATCCTTCATTTGTCGCATAGCCAGAATACCAGTACCGACCGTCGAAAATAAATATCACGCTTTGTAAGGTCAATGTGCGACCGCGACATGTTAATCCTTTCGCTACGACGATTATGCTTGCCTATCCGTTAAAGTTTCACTCGTGTTTCGCTAAAACCACGATTATGATCGCACCTGGTCTCTAATTGCTTGAATTAAGAACGACAATAGAATCACTTACCATCTTCACATTCCGCATTTAGCCGCGTTAAACGCTATCGTTCTCGCTTAGACTCAAACTCGTTTATAAATTAAATATCATTTAAAAGCAGAACATGGATATATAAGTAATTACTAGTAATCACTGCGATATAATACACTTGAATGTAACATGATAAAAAGAAATTGCTTCGTTTACAAAAAGTAAAAACAAACTCGACGAAAATTAATCGTAACGAAAGGATTATTCCATGCAAAGAACAAGCAAATACAGTCGATTTAATCTTGTATGTAGAATGATTTTTCGCTCGATTGCTTTCGAGATAACTTCCGAGTGAAATTATTTTAATCATCTAATGAAATCACGAAATTACATTATTCTAAAAGTTTGACCAAAAATCTGAAAATTTTATTTTCGTAAAATATTCATCTCCACACGATCATGTATATACGTATACTCGCATTATTGCTATCATAGCACATGATGGAGATTGATCTCTTCTTACAGAAATAATCTCGAAACATTTTTCAGTAATTTCAACAACTTTGATCAATTTTTTAATCAAAATCGTGTATTATTTTTTATAAGAAGAACGTATTTTACATTATTGCAAAAAGTTTGATTCTGCTTTATTGGTTTATGAAAAAAAAAAAAAAATTATTGCAAGCTATTATATCATTCGCGAATAAATTTTGACAATGAGTAAAGTACTGATAAACTGCGTTTGCTTGATTCGTATGCGTTTTACGTAACCCGAATCCTTTGTTTGCGTTTTAATGAACTAGCTTATTACAACATCACAGTCCCTGTCACTCATGTATTTTTCTCTCCCTTTGTGCTATTGTAAAAAAAAAAAAAACATTTCTGAAATATCAAATTGTGATAGTCATACGCTTGAACGTTAATTCTGGAGCCGGTCGCACTCTTTGTAGCTTGTTGGCATTCGCGAGTTAAAATATGATGTTTAGAATTATTATTTAAGAGATTACTTAATTAAACTAGTAGAGTACCTTAATGTGGTGCGCGAAAAAACGTCAACAGGAATGGCAGTATACATGGCAGTCAAGAGTATAATAAAATTAAGAAGTCAACTGGAATATTAGACCGGTATGGAGATTGAATCTTTGCTCAAGGAACATGAAGCGACAACAATTTTTTCTTCCTTCTTTTTTTTTTTTCTCCTTAATATCGTTCGAAACTCGTAATCGTTTTCACAGCGTCATATAAAATGCAAATACAAAATCCAATGAAACGTTTTTATCAGTCCATTTGGCAAAAAAATCTGCTTAAAAAAGAAATATTACGCGACGCTGATCCTTTTTTCTGAAAGCCCCTATCCGAATAATGAATACAAAACGATTGAATACGTCATATGTGTATATAACGGGTTGTACCGGCATTAAAGCGTTAATAAAAAGCGCCGCGAACGTCAATCACGGGGTTTATTCTGCAATCTGCAAGTGTCGAGATTGCGTTTCTTCCGCAATAGAAGACCATTATTGCCCTTCGTACGAACAGAGGATTATTCTACGAGCTTAAAGTACTGCCGCGTATAATCGGCTAAACGTAAGCGTTCTCAGTCATGGAATACTCACTAATTACTTTGCGAAATCAAACCTTGTCAATATTATGTAACGCGGTGATACGCAGAAAAGCGCGAGATTCGCAACCGCAACTTTGTTATCAAACTCACTTTCTTAATGAACCTGTATATAATTAACAAAGTAAATCAGAGTACATCAGCTTGCGGGTCGTCAACTACATATACATATAAAGGCGCGCTTACAGTACTTGACGAGCGTCCGCGACAAGTTTGCTGACTGCGTAACGGCCTTCCGTAATGCAGACTGCGATCGTTCGTTGTGATCGAAGGCCGTTCATTCAGGCACGTCCTATACTTGCTATGTTCAGGCAAAATTTAGCTCTCACGGTGATCACCCAGTCGACTAGAGTCCGTTGGAACGATCGGGTTATTGCCGCTTACAAAGATACTATTTAGTTTATTATATCGCTGACTGCCCGTACTACTCATCGTATTCGAGGCCGAAGAATTGTGCTGGTAACCGCCCGTCCTCGAAAAGCCAGGCAATTTGTCTGAAAGGAATAAAGAGCACAAAAGTTAAGACAGATAAATTCAGGGATAAAATTTTAATCGATAAATCTTCGTTTTTTTTTGTCGTTACCTTTACTACGATTATGCCTCAGCCTTTCCTGTGAATTCGTGCTTCCGCACTGTCTCGGAGGGATGCAAGAATAATTGCTGTCGCTACTGTATGTAGGCGAGGACGTTCTATTTCTCCTTCGCGGACTCCTGTTACTCCTGCTTCGGGAACCCGTTCTGCTGCTACTGTGGCCACATGCTGTACCGTATTGTTGCGCATTGTATTGTACGGTATCGGCATAGAGGCAGCTCGATTCCGAACACGAGCAACATGCGTCCGAATGCGTGTTAGAGTCGCACGACTTCCTGTCCCACTCGTCGTTCTCGGGCTGATAGAGATTGTCGTTATGAAACATGTCATCCCTGTGTCGATAGAGCTCCTCGCTCACTGACGACGTCGTCAGATGCGACTGTGGTTGACTGCAGGAACGTACAAACGCGGGTTCGCGAACGCCATAGTCGTCCGATAGACCGTTTTGATGGTGATGGCCATAAATGACGGAACCGCTTTCGTACTCGTTCTCCTGATTCTTGTAGTCGTAATGATTGAAAGTTTGCGGGAATGACGGCAATGGTGGCGGATTAGTCTGCGGCGGTAGGGTAGTGTATCTGCCCTGCGACACTTGTAAATTGCCGGGCATTGGAAGAACACCAGGTTCCGAATGCTGCTGACTCTGTCCACTAGCATTCCACGGTGTCGGTGATGGACTGAAACTGTTGGTCACCCTGATGGGTGGAGTGGGTGGACTCTGCAGATTGCCCGAGCCGGCGCCGGAGCTTCCGCAATGATCCAGGTCGTTCTGAACGCTTCTCTTACTTAGATGCGGACTGAATGGCACTTGTTGCTGTTGCTGTTGGTGCGGATGCTGCAACTGATGTTGCTGTTGTTGCATCCGGCCAGCGACCATCGACGCGCCGAGCGGAGGCGGATGCTCGGGTGGCGGTGGTAACATGTCGCACCAGTTGGGCATCGGCATACCGGTTTGAGGCGCGTCGCTGCTCGTTGGTCCTGCTATTCTATACTGCCTCCTCTGTATATCTAAGTTCTCGTCCGCGTAGGTAGCGTCGCCGCCACTCATGTTATCGCTGCTCGGCGACACCGTGGATTTGTTGGGCTCCTGATTCGAGTCTAGACTCGAATAATCGGGTTTCAGGCACGAGTCGCTAGAGTTTGACTTCTGACAACTGGTTTCGATCGAATCCGAATTACGACTGCCCACGCATAAAGTCGTAGTGGCATACGGCTCCGGTGGCGGTGCCTGCATTTGTTTGCGTGTGTTGTAAAACGTTGTTAGATTCACCTCAGCGTACTCCGAGCCGGTCATGCCCATTATACCAGCTGCTAGTATATGTTGATTGTTGAGCAACTTGGTTTCGCAATCTTTGTCATTCGCGGGTTGGAGAGTATTAGTAGGCCGCCAACCGCGCTCCAACCAAAGTGTGTCCTTGTTTAATTGACAGATATCGTTTGCGGTACCCACAGGCACGCTTAAATGACCTAGTTGCTTGCTCATCGCTTGTCTGCGTCTCACGTACAGCGCGGCTAGTAACGCGAAAATAACGGCAAATATCATTGTTATCATAAGAACGAGAAACCACGTTTCTTTGACGACGGACGCACCCCCGTGACTGGGATCAGTTCGTGGTGGTAATTGTGTCAGTTGTCCGGGATCCATATTCAACAATGTTGGACTGGAATAGGGACCCAGCCCGACGCGAGTTTGTCCAGCGACGCGTGCCGTATACAGACCGCCAGTAGTCAGACTGTTGATGATCACCGACGTAGTTGACGCGTTCAGGGACATTTGACCCAGGATTTTGTTACTGCTATTGCTCTTGATCTGAATCTAAATCGGACGAATATGGAATCGACGATTAAATTAGATAAGAAAACTAATTCTCGTGGCATATCTCTTTGAAATCTTACCTTGTAACCGATCAATTGGCCGTTTTGGGTGTTCTTCGGTGGTGGCGACCACCGAACAAACGCCGAGGTCATATTTATCATCCCTACGTGAACGTTCTCGGGAGCGCCCGAAGGCACATCCTCCAGAGTAGTGACCAGCTTCACGTTACTTGGTCGACCCTCGATTATCTTGTAGAAGGGAACCAGGAAGAACTCGTATCTCGTATACTTCTTCAAGTTGGTAAGCACGTAACTGGTGGCGCCGGCGTTGAGCACCGTGACCATCTGATACTCTGGTTTCTCGGAAACCTCGCGATACCGTATATAAAGACCCTCCACTAAATCCGCCGCGCCGAGAATCTAAAATTTAGATTCTTGTATGTTATTCTAATTCTTGCTGTTGTTATTGGAACGTTTTCCAATTCCAATTGTCGCGTCGCTGGGATATATCTCAAATATATTTTCTCTCCGAAAAAAATTGTTTAATATAGCTTGAGTTTTCCACAAACAAAAGAAGAATGCACGACAGTTTAATGTATATTAATAATTTATTAATATACATATTTTTCTATTTTTTATGAGAAAGATTTTACATTGAATACATGTTAAATTAAGATAACTAACTAAACTACAACTCCACTAAAATAAAACGTTTATCTAAACAATAAACTAATATTTTTTAAAGAAACAGTAATGTTTTTACACAACCAAAGCATTATTTTTAGAAATTTTCGAGCCAGCGCAATTCCCGCGATAGTCCCGCGTACATTGTTGTGTTAAATCGATATAGACAGAATAGCACAGGAAGTTTCAAACGACACTTACGTCCCACATAATCTTGACACTGGTACTGGTCAACGGTTGCACCTCTTTGAGATGTAAAATCTCGCTGTTCAACCGATCTCTGGCGCGAGTCAGTTCCACTTGTGGTACCGTATGCTGATTTACGTTGGTAGTTTGCACGACGTCCGACAATGGTCCGGGCAGCGAAAGCCCGTGGCTATTTTCTGCCCGTACTAGGAAAACATAATTGGTCTCCGGCCTTAAATCTGTCACCTGTTGATGAATAAAACAGAAACCCCGACTTGTTAGTTTGATAATAAAAAATGAAAAAAATAAATAAATTTAAACAATGAATGTTAAATAATATAAAAAATAAAATAAAAATTCTATATTATACGCAAAACATGTTTGTCGTTTGAGTACATTTTTTACTGCTTGTTTATTGGCTATATATCAAATATATAATAGTCATTACTTTATATTACTTATTTTTAAAAAGAGTAATTTAGTTTCCTTTCAGGTTGCTCAAAACACTATATTGCTCGGCAATAAAGTTCAACATACGATGTCTGTTTGATATAGAATATTAAAGTAATCTCTCGACGCAGATGACCGTCTCTTTGTAGGATTAGGTGCCTCTGGATCCTCTTATTAGATCGTAGTTTGAGCATTCATGAAACTTGGATATGAAATTTTTAAACGCAACACAACGTGAACACAATTTAGGTTTATAGATAGCTTCTTCAGCGTTACACATGGTGTCGCAAACTGCTTTCGTCAGCAGTCCACGCTCTAAACACGCTTTCGAAGTAATACACACGCGAAGCAAGGAGGGAAACTGAAAATATCTACTTGAAAAAATCGTTGAGACTTTGGAGTGCAAGCATTGTAAGGAAAGGAGGTAAAGTGTCGCCGATCCTCAATATAATACTCACAGTATAGATATCGTCGAGGACACCCGTGGCTGCCACTACCCAGCCAGTGTTCAGGTTGCTGCTATAGTACTCTATATTGTAACCGATGATCTTGCTCTGTCCTTCGTGGCCCGGGCTCCACGTCAAGGTGACCGAGTTACTCGTGGCGTTCACTATTCGCGGCTTGCTCGGGTTCTGCGGCAGCGCCGACACGTCGGGCGTACGGTGAAAGCTGGCACCGGAACTCACTGTCAGGTAGGCCGACCACGAGGTGTTGCCGGACTCGGACGAGGCGATGCAGGTGTACAGGCCGGAATCGTTGGTGTGCAGATCGTCGATGAACAGCGTGCCGTTGATGGCCATCGTGATACGACCGCCCGGACGTACGAGCACGCCCTCCTTGTGCCAGTGAACCCGAGGCGTGGGTGTACCGACCGCTCGACAGGGCAATGAGGCGACGCTCTTCAACGGCAGGGTTTGATTCGCCGGACCCAGTTCGATTATGGGTGGCGGTGTCTCCTCGACGGACGTCACCTTTTATTACGACAGACGGAAACTGTATTTGATGGTCTATTTCGCGGAGAAAGACTGATCGCCGCAGGCCAAACTCGCCTCCTTTCAATTCTACGTTCCACGTTCCGGTACGGAAATGTGAAACGAGAGTTCTAGCGAGATTTACCTTCAAATAATTGCGGTGAAAATTATATTTTCGCAATATAAATTTTCTTAAAAAAAAAAAAAAAAAAAAAAAAAAATATAGATATATGAAGAAATTCCAAGTGGGGTTCACGCGGTTAAACTCGTAATTTTCTAATATTTGAATAATACAATATTTCTGGATTATATACTTGTTAAAGTCATACTTTTCTCGTTTTTAACCTGGTATATCGGAAATTATGAGCCGACGCTACCCGCGCTTACTTAGCCGCTGAATTAAGCGAATATTGCATCCACCAAGTTCGGTCAAATAGCTCGCGTAGGAGTGAAAATATGTAATTCAAAAGTTTCTTTTCTATATTACACCCTACAACTTTGGCCGCTCCGAGCGGGGAGAAGTTACTGAGTTTCCATTCGCCAAAGTTGATTCGCCGTAATACTCCCTATATGTAGATAAGAATTTTATTCAGAATGTGGGGCAACTCCCCTCAGGCTAGGATCGCGGTGTGCAGCACCGGCCAGAATGGTAATTCTGCACTCATCCGGAAGAGAACGGAGCGAGAGGAGAGGAGAGGAGAGGGGATGATATAAATATGTATCGAGAAAATGAACCACTTAATGTGCACGCTCGCCTCTCTCACACGGACGAGATTTATCTTAGCTATATATTATAAACTGTTGCGCGTCCATTTAGCGCACAAGCTCATTGCTCTTACAACTCTATATGCGTATATCATAAATTATTGCTAATTTATGATATTAATCTTATGTAGCGCATGAAAATTCAATTTTTTTTAATTTCACAAAATTACTAATTTATTCAAAAATATACTGTATTAAAATGATTAAAAAATATATATCTTAAAAATAGACGTACATATATAATATAATATATATGCGAAAAAAAATGTTGAAAATCATATGGAATTGTTGGAGTGCGGTTGAATTATCGTCGTATGAGACGTACATTTTGTAAGGTTCACACATACCTGAAGAAATACGGTCGCGGTGCTGGCGCCGGCCTGACTAATGGCGCTGCACACGTAGTGGCCCTCGTCCTTCCTGACGGCGCCCTTGATACTCAGACTTCCGTTTTCCGTGACGGTGTAGTGGCTCTGATACGTGTGGCCGGGGAACATTAGCTCCTGGGAGCCTTCCCGTGTCCAAAATATCGACGGCTTTGGCGCACCGCGCGCCGCGCACGAGAAGGTAACATCGGTGTTGGAACTTACTGTCTCGTCCTTGGGGAAGTTGGTGAATACCGGTCTCGCTGTGACAAACGGTCCGTATTCGACACACGTATCCTTGCCGTATATTTAGCGATAAAGACGCTCGTTCAACCCTTAACCCGTATAAGCCAATTTTCAAACAGATGAGTGAATCTACTAGATTCTGTGTGCGGTTTATCTCGCATATGTTATTATTAGGAACTAAAGTGAGAATTATTCTCCATAAAGAAACTCGACGAGAAAACCTTTAAATATCCATTTTCACGGTACAAATATTAAATGTCATTTTTTTTTCATATTAGTTATTTGAAACAAGAGTTATTCAGTTAATTAATTATTTAATAATTAACGCATATCAGTTGTGGAATTAGATTTTAATCTATTTTCAATCTCTAAATCTGTCTGCGTTGATAAATCGCGTTTCTCACGGAAATAAATACACGAGTAGACGTGGATTACAGTTTAATTGCTCGTTCAAATAAAAAGAATGAAATCTTCACGACTGGTGTGTGTGCAACGATATTACCGATTGCATATAGCTGTTCAGCATTTATCCCGTTTATCTAAGCGTAAAGTTTGAACTATCTATCGTATTCGCGCCCCTGTCTCGCTTACTTCGAGCGGCTCGACAATACGTTCGTATTTTCCAAGCCACAGGATCCGATTTGCGTCCAAGTGAAGCGCAAAAGTCGACATCCGACGGGATGCATATTCCGGGGTTTAATATGCGGCGATAATACGCGACGTTGCGTCTGTCCTCTGTGCGGCAACAACCCCTTCACTCGTCACCGACACGATAATCGTACACCGGGCGCGTAATTAATTTCACGGTCGAGCGGCTCCTTACACAGAAAGAGAGAGAGAGAGAGAGAGAGAGAGGAAGAAGATTAGAGTACTCACAGTGCACGGTAAGAGTGGCACTCGCTGATATCGTGCCGACGCCGTTCTCCGCCTCGCAGATGTACGTCCCCTGATCTTGAGGGTTCACCCGCTCGATGTGTAAACTTTTGTCCTCCAGGATATGCGCCCGACCTATCGGCATCTTTCCATCGTTTCGCCGCCAGAGAATCTCCGGTGACGGATCGCCGCCCACCCTGCAGACGAACTCCGCCGTCTGATCCGTGAGGATCGTCTGGTTCGACGGCATGTCCACAAAGTACGGCTTCACTGCAAAGACAGAATGAGGATTCGATTGGAAAACCCCGATAGTCTCCAGGTATACGTCTCGAATTATGGCCCGCGGCTTTTCATCGGATTCCTGAGCGACTCTCGGCACACATCACTAATACTCGAGAGATTGTTATTTATTTAAGACAATTTAATTAGGTATTTATTTAAACTGACATTAGTAATAACACGCTCTAGTAATGAAATTGTCTTAAAAGAAATAATATAATTTCGAGTGCTAGTTTACAGATTGCAGAGTCGCCGAACATCCGATAAAAAGTCGATATCTTGCATATATATTATATAAACAGTTTTATTATATTAACATTTTAATTTATAAATTTATAAGTTAAAATGTTAATAATAATACTGCAAATAAATATAATGTCGTTCGTATAAAAAAGGCCTGAAATGCTTTATTTTTTATTAATTACCTCCATAAGAATAGAAACTATATGATTGTATTAAATAGAAAAAATGAAATTATTCATTATACCTTTATAGAAATAAACGGCCGTAAATAAATTACAAGAATGTAATAATGAGAGAATATAAAAATACAATGATATATTATCATTTCCTCAGATGCATATGTACAGAAAAAAAGTGTCAAATCAAAACTTATATATTCATATGAACGCGTTCACTGTTTCATATATACGCAACAATTTATAATTTTCTTAGAAGAATTTAAAAATTTTAAATTTCAACAATATTATAATCTTATTTCAATATTACAATTGTCATTTCAAGAATAAAATAATTATTTTAACTCTAAGAAAATTATAATCTTCGATTTGGACATGTGTTATTTTCTATTCAACATTTTCCCTCTCCGTTCAAAAAAATTATTCTTAAATAACAAGAATATATTTGTCTCGGTTGAACTATATAAAATGTCTTCATCCAAGCAAATTTTCTTTGTTTAACGCAATATAATCTCATTTCAAGATTTACATTTTGAAACTAAAGATATTGTCAAAATAAGAATATTCTTTTTTTCTGTATGCTTAAGGAATCTATGATATATATAATTATATCTATAAAATATATAATATATATATATATATATATATATATATATATATATATATATATATATATATATATAATATGTATAAAATAGTCAAAAATTAATTTAGAAATAATATATGATGCTGTGTACGACATAAGATACAAGGATATTGAGAGAGAGATGTACTTTAAACACTATAATTGTAAGTTGAATATTTTATCCAAATTCTGACTTAACGCGAGACAGACTAGAATTTATCGGGCAATTAGAATTAGCGCTAAATACCGTGAGGTAAGCTCGGTCGTGTCCATGAGCCTACGTCTACTTCTTAATGCTAATTATACGTGTACGGGAAATGGAATACGAGTTTGTGTTATACGCGCTTACCATGAACCGTGAGAGTCGCTATCGCGGATCCCTTGGTGCCGACCATGTTTTCGGCGATGCACTGGTACTTGCCCTGATCGGCTGGCCTCACATCGGATATCATTAGATTACCTCCGTCCACGAGGGTTATCCTGAAACGCCCGGTAAACGATTAATCAAGACGCGGAGACGTCCTCTCCATTCGATAAGAGCGGCGACGACGAAAATTACGACGATTAATTTCCGCCCATAAGATCAACGGCGTCTTTAAGCGGCTAAATACCAACGGAGAGAAAGGCATAATAATAGTCCAGGAATGCATTCTATTATATTTTGCGTGCATTATCACATATTATAATATATATTATTATCATATAATGCATATTATTTCGAAACTAGAAATTAACGAGAAACCGTGAAAGATTGATTTCGCACGAGTCAGTGCCGGGATAATTTCGAGCCTCTCGGACAGCTCATATGTTAATCGCTCATTCCGAGAGACGTCGGTACGACGAAGGAACTTTCGGAGACGACGCGTTTTCGTTACGCACTCCCCCTTTTCGCCGAACCGATATTATTTATGCGAGAGAATAAGGAGCAAAGACGCGTATTCAAGACTGCGTACTTGGAATTCCTGAATACTCCCGTCGATCCTCTCCTTCGAGAGCCTCGTTCTTCTTCCGCGTCGACGGTCCCAAGATTAAACGGCCGTCTCGTTTGAGGGGTGCACATTGCACAATATCGCGCGTATGGAGAATGGTGTTATTCGGCGACGACGCCATCGATCGATAGTTCTCTTTCTCTCTCTCTCTCTCTCTCTCTCTCTCTCTCTCTCTCTCTCTCTCTCTTGATCGCGCGCTCTCTAATTTATAGTGTCAATTAATTTTCGCGTCGGTGGTGCTCGATTACCTCCTCCATTCCCTCTGCTTTGATCTGCTCTCTCTCTCTCTCTTTCCTCTTCTCTTCACGCGACCATTCTTCCATCGCTCTCCATGTCCCGTTTTACCACACGTTCCGCGCGTTGCAACGAGGGAAGGGAGAAGAGAGAGAGAGAGAGAGAGAGGAGAGAAACGCGGTCTCGGCGTTCCGATACGGCCGGATTTAATTCCTATCGGTTGTCCTAATTTATCGCGGCTTCGGGCTTCCACCGGTAAATCCGACGCGGGAATGGTGGTGGTGGAGAAGTAGGAGGAAGAGGGAGAGAAAATTTCCGCGAGCCGTCGCGACGGAGGAGAGTAGGTATCCTATTGATCGAGACGAAGGAGAGGAAAATAGCCGTCGAAACGAACGAACGAACGAACGAACGAACGAACGAACGAACAAGTGTGTGCGAATTTCGTTTCGTTTTCGAGAGAGATCTCGCCAGAAAAAAATGTCTCCATTCTCGCTTTTCACGTCGGGCTTACCCTTGCCCCGGGAGAGCCGAAAGCGAAATAGAAGGAAAAAAGCAAAAAATCGTTTGTCACGTGCTCTTATGTGTCGTGTCCCCTCAGACAGCGTTAAGCCAGCGCGTAACAATACGGTGTAAGTGACGGTGTAAATGAAAGTAATTACATGAAACGACGCAATGAACCGTATAAAGATAAATTCTATACGCGAAGAAATAACGAAAATAAAAACCCGCGCGCGAAAATAATAGAGGATGTTAATAAAATTAAATCATTTACTAAATTAGTAAATTATTTCTTCGCGCGATATTCGATCTCCTTTTCCTGCAAGGAATTTGCAGCAAAGAATAAATTTCTCTTTTTAGTTTGTCACCATTTTTTTATCGCGTTTAAAAGAACACTTTGGTAATAAGAATCTCCTTTTTATCTCCGACGGAGAACTCGGGTTTCGTCGATCGCACGGAGATCGCGAGGGTTTTTCCTCTTTAAAAAAAAAAAAAAAAGAGAAAAGAGTGAGTGGGAGGGAGAGGGTGGGATCGCAGCGCGAGAAAAACTAAGAGGCATTCAGCGCCCCATGAAAGTTTGATCGAGTCGATCCATGGGGATTCGGGGGAGAAAAAATCGCCCGTTCCGAGATACGAATGGCAGACGGAGAAGCGCGAAAGTATGCCGGGTCGTTACAACGAGGTGGCTCGCGCAAGCGTACGTTTAAATGCTTGATCCTGGAGCTGGAGGAAGTATCCGAGGGAAGGACGCAGGCCAAGAGGTAAAATTCGTACTTTGTCTGAATTTATGCGTCGATTTCTGCGCCGCCGAGTTTGCGAGTCTCCCGAGTCTTCTCTTTCGTTCGGTTACATGCTCTGAATATCGGGATGGCTCTACGATACATAAATGTGAGACATGTCTATCGATTATACGCTTTATTACGCGATGAATATTACCGTATGATTTATTATTAAAATTGTAAGCCACAAAGCGGAAAATTTTATTGACACATCGTGTTATGGATTTGACCACCGATTGATGAAAATTTCAGCGACCGGCTAAATAGAGGAATATTATAAAGCACGATTGAATTTCGCGAATAAAAATAAATGATATTTAATCCGAACCCGCAAATGAGTAATAGTTAATTTAATCTCTCCCTTTGTCTAGTTATGATTCTAACTTAACGGGAAATAGCGGACTATAATAATAGGAGAGTGGACTATAATATACAATAGTTTTAACATTTTATATTTTAACGTGCAAGTTTAATAGATGCAAATATCGTGTAAAATAAACTTTACATGTAACTATTTTAAGAATCGAAATGAGATCTCCACAAAGATCTCGCAAAGATACATCTTGCGCTTAATCAAGATAAATCGTATACATAAAAAAAAAAAAAAAAAAAAAAAAAAAAAAAAGAAAAGAAAAGCGAAGAGAAACGCAAGATAACCGACCGTATTCACGTTAGCAGCGGCGTTTGATACGATTTTTTGTCCCGGCGACGTCCCTTTTACCCCCGGCGTCGCTGTTAGAATTAAGTTAATCTAGAGTTCCCGCCCTCCTTCCCTCGTGTCTATAAAAGTAGATTCTCTCAACCGTAATCCCGCGAGCGTAAAAGTTGCTCTTACTGCCGCGACATTATTACATGGAGACACAGGCAGCGCGAAACTCTCTCGTATATATAGATGCTAGTCGCGGCGGTAAGTGCGTATGCGTATACGTACGAAGGCATGCATGTGTATGCGTGCGATATTCGTGCGCATGCAATTTAATCGGGTACGAGCGGGTTTGAAGCGCGAGCGCGACGGCGAATGTGCATGCGCGTGCTTTTAAAGGACCCGCAAATTGCAAACGGAGTATATTTATTATTGTTTCGCCTTCACCCGCGGCCCAGGTGACAAGATCGAATTAATCGCCACCGGAGCCGCGAGTAACGAAGTGCGCGTCAAAACACGTTGCGCGCTTATATACTTTTTCGAGATGGCAGTAAATTTATTTATATTTGTTTATATTACAGTTCACGCAATTGCATTACGTTTTTATTAAATGCTTGTTTATTAACGTCGCGACATACGTGCGTAACGCACCATGTGGGTAGACATGCTACGTTCGCCTCGTTCGCTCGGTTGCGTCAGCGAGACGAGGATCGCGAACAAAGGCGGGAGAAAAAGGTAAGCGAAAGGTCGTGGCTCTCTTCAAAGTCATTCTCTCACTCGGCAGCTGGGACTAGGCTAGTCTCTTACGAGAAGGAAAGGTCCCCCGAAAAGATGGGTCCCGGCTGGACCGAAATAGTTCTCGTAGATCCCGGCCGTATTTAATCATTTACGCCTTCTCGCCCGTGCAATCTCCTCTCGTTGCGCGTTTACGGTCGTCGCGGTATGTCGAACGAATTCAAAGGGAACGCGACGACCTACGCGCGTCCTCTCGCACAAAGAAAACTCACCGTTTCGTCGCCTCAAGGTCTATTATGTGACCGTTCCTTTTCCAATGCAGGGTCGGCTCCGGATGGCCGCGGGGCGGTCCACACTCCAGCAAAGCCGTCTCCCCGGCAGCGACCCTCGTATTTTGCGGTTCTGCGCGAAACTCATCCCGCAGCACTGCAACAGACAAAACCATGTTTAGGATGCACCGTTGGATTATAAAAATATTACGTTGCTTGTCTAAGAAGAGAAAGGGAGGATAATAATACATTTTCGCGCGCGATCAATAGGAAAAAAACCGCAACATTTGGACATTTGCTTTTTTAAAGGAGCAGAACCTTTATCTTTTTATCTCTTATTATCAGAATTATTTTATCGAATCGCTGCGATATCGAATTTTGATATTGGCTGAGCGTACGATGGTTTAGAACCTCCCTCTCTAAAGTTTTAATAAGCTTTCATAAAAGTCGTCTGATTTTTCGTTCGTGTATTGCAAGTATGAAACTAGGACAAACTAAAATGAATTTCAAACACCTGTGATGGTTTGAGGATTAAAATTAAAAAAAAAAATAAAAAGAGAGAGAGAGAGAGAGAGAGAACTTGTTCTCTGCGAAACCAACATATCCGGTGATCCTAGTCGGATATGTTGGTTTCCCACGTGGGAAACCAATAATTTTCTCCCTAGTAATACATAATATCGATATATTCAATATCTTTATCAATATCAATACATATCAATAATTACTTATACCACAGAAACTGCGTTTCGTGAGATACAAGATTTCTTTAGAATCAGGCTCGCAGACAATATTCAGATAGGGCGAACCAAGCAGCAGTTTCGAATGGAAAATATTTCCAGAATGCCCGTGTGTTGCTTTAGAAATTTGTGTATGAAAAGAACTAGATCTTCTATTCAGTCTTTTGTAAAACTGCATTGAATAAGCTATATATATATAAATATATATATATATATATATATATATATCAATATGAAAATGTTTGGAAGTCAATATTATTCATCTGTTAACGGAGCAGAATTTTAAACCTCTTTAGTCACCTTTAAAGTAAGATTAAAAGTCTTATGTTTGAATTGTAAGCAAAATATATATCACGAGACTCTTTTCTTCTCTCGCGCGAACGAATGACGAAACGAAGATGCATACTAATATTCAGATACATTATTGGATTTCGGATTGAAATGACTACGAAGCGAAAAATAGCGGAGAACGCGTAGCGTGAAGCCGTAGTATCGAGAGGCCAAGAGGCTACGAATTGAAATTTGAGACAAACGGGGAGAGCCGTGCCAGTGTACGGAAAGAAGAAGGGACGCTTTCATAGGATGGCAAGGGCGGTTTGAAAAACGTGGGTCGCTATCTCGGGTCTCGAACGCCCTAACGATTCCGACGGTGAATCAAATGTAACGCAATTTCTCAGAAAACGAGGGGACGAGGGATAAAGGGGTTGGCACTGCCACCATCGTCGGTCTCGAGTCCAGCTTTCAACCCCTTTCTCGCCGTATCGCAGTGGCACTCTGTAAACTTTTCCCGGGGTTGACGCGGGAGGTCGGGATCTCTCTCTCTCTCTCTCTCTCTCTCTACCTCTTTTCGTTCTCTTGGTCCTCCGTAGATAGCCTTCCTCCGTTACATGTACTCTATACGGTCACGTATATATACTGAATTTACGTGAATCCCATAGGCTACGCGGCGCGCGCACGCGACAATGTGAAAAATGAGAATTGCGCCCCCGTGGGCCAGGTATACGTCACGTAAATAGGTACACGGTGCATACGGAATCAGGATCAGGATCGGGATCAGGCGCGCTCTTTATAGCCCGCGGTTCTCAGATTATTCGAGAGAGTTCCTGCTGTCTCAATCTAAGCGGGTATAATATAGTCGAAGATAAACGCACATCTGTGAAATATAAGAATATAACATAATTTTTTTTTTTTTTTTTGCGGCTATGTAATTCTGATTTTACTATTATTCCTAATAGTTTTGTAAAAAAAAAAAACCACCACATCATTTTTCACAGGAGTCATCTTGTTTGCTGTCTTTCGAGTCACTAACCGCTAAAGAAAAAGAAAAAGAAGAAAAGAATTTCCTGGTCTGAAAACTAGGAGGTTTTTCTCATCGACATTTGCAATTATTCTGCTTACCATCTCAGTATACTTATTTCATTCTATCTAACATTTCCTTCAATTACTTATGTATCTCTTACTGTACTACCGCTGTGATTAGTTATTGTATTCTTTTCTGATTTGCGCTAAAGATGGCCCACAAAACGAGCTCGAAACGTTCGCATTAATTATTTTTTTATTTTTAACTTACATATTGTATCTATATTTTGAATATTGTAATATATATGTATATGTTTTATTTTATTTTATTCTATTTTAATATTTGAATTGTAACCGCTATTTTTTTAGATCCCTGCTCTCTCAGCCATATTATTTGTTTGTATTATAATAAGAATATAAGACAATTTTTTTAAACTCGATTACAGTGATTGTAATACTGATTGCGATACTGATTTTATTCTCGCTAACAATAATCATCAATTATTTTTAACAATTTCATATATAAAACCATTTCGCATTTTTATCAAGCAAAAAATTATCGCATCGCATTAATTGTATTTTACACTTGTGTATCATCTTACTATCATTTTTTCAGATTCTGCGAGAGATAGATAAATTAACCGAGAGACGATTATAATCTCTGCAATACGTCTAGAATTCCCGATAGGGTATTCTACGAGTAGATTGAAACCTTGCCACGACTGTTCTAATTAAATTCGATTTCCGCTTTTTTTTTTTTTTTTTTTTATTCACCACAGCGCATTTTACGGTGATCTCATCGTCGGTCGGACAGCGCACGCTCGTAGAATGAAAATCTCAATCCCGTGTCACAGATCTCGTTTACATTTACACGGGAGCGCGAGACTCGAATCGATAATGTGACACGAGTCCTTCGAACGGCCGCGGCGCCGCGCGCAAATGTCGCGGCCGTGTATCGGCGAGATCCGCGCAATTCTAAAATTAGACGCCCGCGCAGAAATTATCTGGTCGTAGGTAGGTATGCGCACTACGTATCCGCGAGCACGCATTTACATAGGAATGGCGCGGCGTTAAGGAGCACCTTATTTATGCCGCGGGCGCGCGCGCTCTCCGTCACGCGATCCTATTTCGAGGCGCGCTCCGCTCGAGACACCCCCGTCGTCTCCGCGTGGCTTTTCGGTCCTGCACGTCAAACATTGTCGCGGATGGCGAGCGGATTTATCGAGCGGCGATTTAAGCTGTGGACCTTCGCGGTCGCGCGATCTCTCTCTCTCTCTCTCTCGCTGCGAGCGAGCGATCGATATCTCATCGCGGCACTCCCGGGAAAGAGCGTCCCGCCGAATCCCGCCGAGTGTGTTTTCTGTGCCAACGACCGCGCATAATCGATACTTCGCAGTTTGCGAGCCGAAAAAAAAAAGGGGAAAAAGGAAGAAGGAAGAGAGAAAAAGAGAGAAATCATTTTATCGCTCGGCGTCGCGGAAGCGCCGTTCCTACAATCGGCGTGGACACCACGACCATGTATCCCGGCGTCGCGGATCGTTAGCCGTCGTAAACCACACGCACGATGTGTGCTCTGTTGCGTACTCGTATATATGCACGTGCTCGGTGGTAGGCGGACACACGCACATCGCCACTTGCCAGTCGAATGTAATGCTGTTAATTTGGTATTGTAGGCGATCGTGCCTAATGGTTTCCAGCCGGGGACCAAGTATCGACCAAATTTCGATGACGCCGTATTATCATCGCGCTGAATGCGCTTTAATGAAGCGTGCATCCAGTTGTGACGAATGTCTAACGACCGGGCCCAATTATACGACGACAAGAAAACCCGGTGTCGGAGCCGGGCAAAATAGCCAAATGCGTCACTTTCCCCAGTAAGTTTAGACGAGGCAAAACTTTGCTTTAGAGGGTCATTGGTCAGGAAGAAACGCGTCGCAAAACAAGGGCGCGTCTACGACGGCCAAACTTTGGCGCTATTAGTGTCGCCGAGACGTATTCGTAAGGAGTGGAGTTTGCACGTATACGGGCTCTCTCTTTGGAAAATCAACGATACTTTTCCGGGTTACTACGTACTTTGTTTAAACTTTCACGAATTATAAGAGTTGAGATTTTACACCTTAACACGAAAGTCACGATATCGATTGCAACATTTATTTTCTCATAAACTTTACGTATAATAAAAATGAACATTTCAAGAAACGAGAAAGTTATCTTTCGACGTCTCGAAAAATTTTACATTTCGAATATATATATATATATATATATATATTAACATTTTTATGGCTCTTATTGCTTCAAAAAATTTTAACTCAACTTACAATTAGAAATAGATGTGAGAATTTCTCACGACACTCTACAGGATTCGGTTTGTAATATATTTTCAATTTTTTTTACACTCTCTAATTTCTTTACATTCTTTTTAAATTCCAAGTGTACTTTAACAACTGGGTATCTTTAACGACTCATTTCAAAGCAAATCGTCTCTTACACGACCAGCGGCACAATTGACGCGAGATATGCGTCACTGTTCGCGATATCGACGATTGCACTAATCAACGTCCGTCACGTCGCTTTCGGTCCCACGTTCGCAGGATAATTCCAGCCGGGCAATTACTTAGTTGGCCATTGATCGACGTGAGTGAGCAAGTGCCCGAACGGACGTTGCTCGATTTACTCTCTTTCTCTCTCTCTCTCTCTCTCTCTCTCTCTCTCTCTCTCTCATCTTCCCACTTTCTTTCTCTCTCTCTCTCTCTCTCTCTCTCTTGTAATCTCCGGGCCGGAATGGCCGGCTCGAGATATCACGTTAATAGCACCTAAAGCTCCCCGCTTTTCGCCGAAGTCTTTCGAGCACGATGAGATTCCCGTCCGTCGCCGTTGCCGCGGTGAGAGGCGGTTGCGTTTCCGCGTGCTTTCTCCGCCGCGAGCGAGGGCGGAAGTTAAAGACGCTAGTTGCCGGCAGTTGGCGGCGAGTGAGTTGCTCCGGCGAAATCTAATCCAAGTTTACGTGCTTCCAGTCCAATTAGGTACAAGTAGGCACCGTAGGAGTTGCCGCCGTCGTCGTCTTGGGACGCGATGCACGTTTCCGTAATAACGACGTTTACGCGACTGGGGAAAACTGCGAGCGAGCGAGCGAGCGAGCGAGTGAACCAGCTTAGCGAGTATAAGCGCGATAGCTTATCCCCGGGGACGAGCATTCGGTGCTTTAAAGCTCGTAAAGCTCGATAGTAATCGGCCTCTCTTATTTCGTTGAACTTGAGAATCCCGTCCCGGATCCCAGGTCCCGGATCCTGTCAGACTTTCCCGATTCTCCTCTGCATCGTATCCTTTTAATTCTCGAGCGCGCGAGACGTTATTACGCTCGTTATATATAGCAGCGCGTCGCATCAGCTGGGCGTAACGAGGCTCATCGTTTCTCGGTGAAAAGTTATCAACGGCCTTAATGACGAATCTGTTAGAACCGTCGTGCGGTACTTTCGACGCGGAATCTTTCGCGAGAGCACGCTTTTCTTGAATCTTTCTTGAAGCACGCTGCAAAGTGCAGATACTTTATACTCGAATCGTTTCCTTAGCACATTTTTTACAACGGAAGATTATATGCTTTGAAGTGCTTTCTACGAGCTTCCGTTAAATTAAAATCCGTTTTAAAATTAGAGGAGAAGAAAGCATCTATCGCGCACTTCATCTTCTGAATATTTGAAAAATGTAAAAACCTTAATATAACAGTCATTTTATCATTCGCTATTTCGCCAAATATGTATGTAATGCGCTTTACCGATCTTGCTGAAAAATTGATAAACCAGTCCGTAAAAAAGCTACTTTATCATACATCCCTTGAAAAAGTTGTTAAAAAAAAAAAAATAAAATAAAATCGATACACGAGAGAGAAAGCGAGCCGTCATCATCGTCGTTACTCTTTGCCGTTTCAACTTGTCGTTTTATTACTCTCTCTCTCTCTCTCTCTCTCTCTCTCTCTCTCTCTCTCTCTCTCTCTCTCTCTCTCTCTCCTTTCTCCCTCCTACACCTCCCGCTGTCCCGTCGTTTCTTAACTACTCGTCCAAAGGGATAAGCGGTCGAGCTTTATCCTCCGCGGTAATGAGACAGCGGGCGGTACTTGGGTGCTCTGGCAACGAAAGGGAAAGAGACAGGAAAGGGCGGGAGGAGAGGGCGGGGAGGAAGTGGTAGTGCGTAGGCAAACGACCTCCAATTAACAGATGTTGGATTTAGAGCGAAAGAATTGAAGGGTCCTTCCTTCCCTTCTATGCCCCCGTTGTTCTACGTGTACTATGGACCAACTAATGAGAGTGCGTCGTGCAGTTTTATTTTTTTTCGCAAGCGAACAACACGTGCGCACGCGCTCACGGTATACGGGGTGTGAAGAATGGAGAAAGTTTTTGCGAGATTGCGAGTGGTGTGATTATCTCTCGCGTAACGTCAACGGAATAATCGGCGAACGCACGAACGTCTCGCAAAGTGATTCTTTGTCGGAGAGTATATCCGCGATGCAAATTTTATGCAAGAGATTATATAACGCACGAGAACATCTGTATAATAATCGTGTATAATAATTTACATTAATGAATAATAAAGCGCGTCTTGCGCGTAAAAAACAAATGTATGATGATAATAATAATAATAATAACAATTAAAGAAATACGTCACGTGATATAATATGATGTGCACTAATTATTATTATTATTATTATTATCTATTGTTTATGGAAAAGAGTTTGTCTCCATTAATGATGCATCTTGATCCCAACGTTGAGGGATTTGAAAGGAGATTTACAAAGTCATGTTTACGCAAATTTTGTCCTTTTCTTTTTTGTTTGCTCTATTACAAGTTTCTTGCAAAGTTTTGTCGCGGTATGTTTTACCTAACACCCTGTATAGGTAACGACGATGAGGAGGAGACACGAGCGAGTAGCTAGACATCCAGGCATGTACGAGCGTAACCATCTGCGCGCGACAAGGGGTCGGGGAAGACACGGAGGAGCGCAACCCTCGTCGGTGCGGACCGAGAACCATCTAGGAACGCTTGTACTCCCTTGCTTGCTAGAATGCACGGCACTTGACCAGTTTGGAGGATCGAAAGGGAGAATGGCGGAGAAGGACAGAGGAAGAGGAAGAGAGAGAAAGAGAGAGAGGTCAGGTATCGCTCAGCCGCGTAGCAAATGACGAGAATGTAACGACGAGAGAATAAATCGGGATTCAATGGAGAATTCCGAACGGTCCCTATAGATGTTGCTGGCCGTTGAATTTTTTTTTTTTCTTTTTTTTTTTTTCATCGAGAGACAAAGAGTATAACGATATAAGAGAGTATAACAAAAACCTAGAGGGAGAGAAAGAGAGAATAAATAAGTAAGACTGTTGTAGGGCACGCGTTTACTTTTCTCGTTATTTTATTATACTTAATTATTTTTCTCTCATATACTTTTTAATCTCCTCGTATTATTTGACTTACAACTTTTTAAATAGGTTTTTTATGATACATAATACACAGGCTAGATAAGAAAGTAGCGTAGCGTTGGAGACATTTTAAGTAAAACTTTTTAGCACACACGCACCACGGTCTTATTATTATAAAAAGATGGTGAATTTAAATCCTGTTTAAAGTTGTGTTGTTTAACGTAAAATTACGCACAACTTTTAGTTCTAGCCGATCGTGTGCGCACGCCCTTTACGAATCAACGTCAACGCGTGTTACACACGCCCACCGCGATGAAAGGGTTAATCGCTCACAAGTCGTAACATTTTGGCCCGCTTAGAGATGTATGTTTAGGTCCGGTAGCGTGCCGTTGATACAACAACGGTAGCTTATTCTATATCGATCACAGTATCGTGTTCGTTCATTTCTCAACCACGATAAAGAATCGCGATTGCATTTTCACGCAACCGCTCCGAGTAAAGTGATACGCGGCTATCGCGTTATCCAGCCGAGCAGAAACGAACTCTCCGAGTCCGATTCTTAACCCTTTCCGGGTCGGCGGTTTCAATTTACGTCACCTACATTGTATCTTCTACTGGAATCGACGTTTAACTGCAGAGTTTGGAAGAGGAGAAATCTGCAAATAACGATCTCTCTCTCTTTCACACACACACATACACACAATCTGCTCGGCCGCTTTTTCGCTGAAATTAAATAAAAAAAAAAAAAAAAAAAAAAAAAAATATTTTGGACACACACTTTGTACGATCGATTCCATCGGAGATCAAATCCGCCAATTAGCGGAGAAACGGTGCTCGCTTGCCATCAGGTTTCCGCAAGGTTTGTTTAAAATCATTAGTGGTCCTCCTACCGAGAGTGTGGGCCAGGCTCGTATAAAACCCATCGTTAATGGTTAGAGGAGGATCTAGCGACTAACACGGATCGCATCGACTACGCTATTCGGGTCCAATTCCCGGTCTTTATTTAACCGAAGTATTCGCTCGGGGGATTTGGTTCTCGATGAACGGGGTTAATTGAAAAATCCGCTTGCACGTGCTCGAAACGTTATATAAGTGTGAGATTTTTACGTTGCTTTCTAAGAGAAAAACGTTTTTTTTCTTAAATATATCCTCTCGACCTTCTTATTCGTATATATCACTTAAAGTTCTGAAAGAGAGCGACCTTTGATGAAACAGCGCGGCTAAAATATTAAGCCGGTAAAATGCTGCAAATTTCTAACTGTAAAAACATCGCGCGGAGATTTAAAAATTTTAAATCTACATTAAAAAATTTTAGAGCAATGAGAGAATAAAGTAAGCTTTATTTAATAACTTGCGAGAGCAAGCGTGCTTCGGTAGGAAAAATTACATTAAAGCGCATTTCTCAGTCTTTCGCACAGCGGCCGTCATTACGGCGGAGCGCAGTTATTGTAAACGAAGTTACTCTGTAGGGAAGCTGCGCGAGATGAAAAATTTTCCCCGGCATGACCGGTACTCGCGAGAGACGAGAGAGATAAAGAGAGAGTATGAATACGCACGCGCACGCGTAACGTCGCCTATTTCTTACGTGAATCATCGTCGTTACTTACGCGTCGTGGAAAAAGCTTTTCGGCTACGCGTATGCACACGCATACACACGCATAAAAGCGCATACCATTGCCGTCTCGTAAATTTCCTCTACGCGACCGCCGCTGCCGTACGCGAAGAATAGCTCGCTTTGAATGCTCGCGTAAACGATATTTATCGGCGTTGCACGTTGGACGATGTTCGCCGCAACAATCGAACGGCCTCTCATATTTGTTTATATGCATTAAAGAACCGAGAAGATATACTCGGCCTCCTCTCGTGTTTTATCCATTAAGCGCTGCGGTAGCGCGTCTGGCAGTCGTGAACATATTCCAGATGTAAAATAAAATGATTCTATGGCTGTGAAAAAATGCACCTTGCTAAATCGCGATTGAAAAAAAAAAAAAAAAAAAAAGGAAAAAAAAAGTTTGTTGAACAGATTTTATTCGTACATTATCCTCTTGTTAAAAAAAAATACTACTTCCATTGATTCGCGTTATTACATGATGGTTTGGTGAATAAAATCAAAGATGTGAAATATTGAAAAACTTGAAAAAATAACGTTGGTATTCAATTGGTTTTTCTCAAAAATTTTTCATTGAAAATGTCATTTGAAGGAAGCAAGAAAAGAACGAGGCGAGGCGAGGCGAGGCGAGGCGAGGCGAGGCGAGGCGAGGCGAGGCGAGGCGAAACGGACGTATCAAATTGATGCATTTGTAGGACAATTTAATTCAATTGATACGCTTCCGGAATAGACACTTTGAGAGGCGGGCAGAGATTAAAGAGCGGTATACCTACATATTGTATCTGTACGAGAGTATATGCACGTTTGCGTGGAGAGTCGAGAGACTATTCCGAGACGATACAACGCCGTCGTTGCAAGAGAGAAAAAGAATCGAAAGGCCGCTTCCTCGTCGCCCGTGTATCGGCACCCACCAACACCATCGGCGGGACGCGCATTCCATCCCAGACTGGCAAGTATAATACATGCGTGTACGAGGCCGCGAACGCGTTACACACGCGCTACCGAGTGAGCGCGAATACGTTTCTCGAGAGCGCGCGCGCGCGCGTACCCATATTCGATATAATTAAAGTGCATAAATAAGCACAATGGTACAAGGAGGCTGCGGCAGGCAGGACCAGCGCGGCGTAGCCTACCTATCCGCCGCCGAAGGTAGGCGAGCAAGAAAGGTAAGAGAGTATTCAATGCAAATGCCCGCGGAGAGTTTCTTCTCTCCCGGTCGGCACGACCGCGTGCTGCGTGCGCGCTCTCCTCTCCTCTCCTCTCCTCTCCTCTCCTCTCCTCTCTTCTCTTCTCTTCTCTTCTCTTCTCCTCTCGGCCCACCGTTCGTTGCATCTCTGCGCTGCTACCACACATATATATATATATATATATATATATATATATACAGGCCCGTATACGGGCCGCATGATACGCTCGATCGAGGAGGAGGCCCCTGTAGGCGAGCGCGCCTGCCTCCTACCTGTACACGCGTTATAAGCCGGCTCGCTCTCCACCGGAAGGCTATCGAATCTGGATTTATCTTCCTTCTCGACTCTTATATCCAGCGCGCCCGTTCGGTCATTATCTGCCGCGCGTTTGGCCGCGGGGCCGCGCGCGGCTTTGCATTTTCAACGCATCGGTCGGTTGGAATACGCGAGCACGCCGCTCGCGTCTCTTGCGGGGATTCCGGAATATACACCGGGACGGACGCCGCCCGAGGTTCGCCCCTCTTTCTCTCTCGAACGTGACATGGCGTCGTGTTATATACAGGGTGTCACGGATGGTCAAAGATATTTCCTCATCGTCAGATCTCTTCAATCTCGCATTCGAATTCGCTCCGCGTGTTCCGTCAAATATATTCTTCCTGCAAGTTTAATGGAAAACGCTGGAAAAATATATATGCGCTAGCGTGCGTGTATGACTTTTTATAATATATGGCTAACGATGATGTGTATTTTGTAAAAAAAAAAAAAAAAAAAAAAAAAGGGGGAGCTTCTTGTTAAAAAAATCAATTTTTTTTATAAAGCAACCAAATCTTTATTTTCTTTTTTAAATTTAAATTTTATTATATATAATTTGATTAATTTATAATTTAACTTTGGCATTTATATGTAATAAGCCACAGATGAAAAGTTATTTTTCAAGCAATAAGAACTTACTTAGATAATTTCGAATGAAAGGATGTTTGTTTTCAAAACGATTAACATTTTGCTGTTTTCACATTCTACCCCAGAAATGTTTTATCTCAACGGGGAATATTTAAAAAAATTCCTTCCTCGCGTTTGGAATCTTTCCCTTCCTGTCAGTTGAAATGTTTAATAACGAGACCCTATTTTCAAAGCGTTGTGTTTTCTTAATAACCGCCATAAACTTAAAAGCCTAGACCAGAGGGTGGATGTTGGACATGTTAGGTTACGTGTTCGCTTAAATGGAGACATTTTTTAAAAATGGTCATCGGACCGTCGTCGACCCGGCGTTGCTGGCAACAGGGCCTTATAAGTCGCTCCATTGGTCGCGTTACGCGAGGATTAAAATCGCGCGACGCGCGGGTAGTAAATCTGGTCGGCCAACAATGTGATTAAAGGACAGATAACCGATACCTGTACGTGTGCGCATGTGTGCGCATTCGCGTTTATCGCGAGATACATACGTGAAAAATTATTTTTCCGGCCGCACATGGGGAAAAATGCGTTTGCCGGTGCTGCGAGATGGACGGGAAATTGTATCGTGTGTTGTTTTGGTTCGCGGATTCGGCACGCTCGGCTTTTTACACGGACCGTCTCGTATTTACGCGATGCGACCAGAGTACCAGGATTGTCAATACCGCGGACGCAATACCGCGTTTGCACAAGCTACCCGAATGTTTTCCATTCGGATTTGAAAGCGGTATAATATTGGCGAATACAATTTCCGAGGCTACGGAGATATACAAAAATGTATCTTAGATCATTACATTTTCACGTGTTTGCAAGTTGTAAATTTATTCAATTATTATGTACGTATAAAAAAATGTATCTTGTGTTGTTGTCCTTCCGATTCTATGTTCTAACGATAAATCATTTTTTTATCGAAAATAATTAATCGATCGAGAAAATTTATTGTCACGTGCGAATAAAACAATATTAAAAGTTAAAATATTACGCTATCGACGTTTTGTGCTTTTACCGAAAATAAAACGAGAGATACTAATATACAGAGTATATCTTTTCAGAACTGTTGTAGTATCGTTGGTCTTTTCAGCGATTCTTTCAGCCAAAAATTCGGACGACGATAAGTTTCACGTAAACGGGCTTTCGCTCGAGAATGTTATATCGAAAGGCAGTGTGGGAAAAAGCGCGCAATTATAGCCGACCCATTTTCTCCAGAAGACAATAACGTGAGCGGGAAAACGCGACTGGAATCTAGCCAAATCCTCGGGAGCGGAGTTTCTATTCCTACTACGCGGATCGCTCCGTTAAAGTCGGCTTAAGTTGAGCAAGGTCGCGCAAATTTATTACCATCCGCGGCGACGTCGTGGCGGCTGAACCGCGCCGGGAATGCAGTTCCGTAAAACAGCGCGACGAGTCCTATTTTTTCAACGCAGACCGCGGACCCCGTGTGTGACACACAAGTCCGACTCTCGTCTCTCGATAGTATTCGACGTAGCAGTAAACGACGTTGACCCCCCCCCCCCTCTTCCCCCGTCAGAGTTCACGTTGCGGGAGCGAATCCGCGCGGCGCGGATCGAACCTTACGGCGACGTGGAAACTCGCACGTGCGGACCGGCTATTACTTTTCAACGGTTCTTTCGCGAAAAAAAAAAAAATTAGGATTTTGCAAGTTCGAGCACGTTTGAGCCTCACAATTCCTATTATCATTTTCATTATTTCCAAGTATCTATAAATAACGGTTCTCCGGCCATGGCATACTCGTGGATTAAACGCGGTGGAGTTTGAGCGGTGTTAAATCGAAAATGATGAAGAGTGGAGAATATTTACGCGCCGGTAATTAAACAGCAAATATTATATCGCGAAAATTCTTTTTCTCGCTATTTTTAGATACTCGATGGCCCTTTTGCCCTATCCGTATTATCACTCACTCAAAGATAAAAGGAATTGAATATGAGAATTGAAGTATACGAATGAAACGCGTATTGAAAGGCGATGTTTTCTAATATATGTATATATATATATATATATATATATATATATATATGCGGTGTACCAGGTTCACCGCACTTCCCTTTATCTCTTGGGATACCGCGGCTCTCGCGGTTAGTAATAAAACGCTTTGTGCGTGGTTGCGCGTTATCTTGCTCTCTTGTATTTATGCCGTTATTATCGCGGCGCGAGATAAAGCTTGATGAAGCGAAACGCATCTGACATACGTTAATAATGTCAGTCTGAATCACTGGGTGCCTCTCAGTCGTTGTTGTTATTCCGCGTGTTGTATTATGCTCGTCGCTCGGCATTTAAAACGCAATTTCTCAGAGATGAGCTCAGCCGTCATTAATAGGTCACAGCTTGTTTGACGATGGATTTGACAAACCCGAACGAGAGAATATACGGCTCTTTAATCATTTGCCCGACGGAATTCTGTACTTTGGCATTTTAAAAGATTTTCAAAAGGTTTCAAGTAAAACTCTTTCGCATCTTCTTCTTCTTCTTCTTCTTCTTCTTCTTCTCCTTCGCGTCTGTCAAATATCGTTCAGTTTTACGGAAAATAATAGTCAATCGATTTCTCGCGAGAGATGCCGAAAGATTCTTCTTCCAAGAGATGCAAGAAGTAACTCCATGTGTATATATATATATATATATATATATATATATATATATATGTATGTGTGTGTGTGTGCGCGTGAAGAGATACTTAAAAGTACGCAACTCAATTCGCGTCGCTCTCTTTATCGCGCAAAGCGTAACAAACTCCGACGTAACAATTCCCGTGTGCTGCCGCCAAGATTTCCCGGCGATTCTACCGCGTTAAAACTCCTCAGCAAGTTAGCAAAAAGCGATTCCGAGCGAGTGCGCTCGAGGGGTTAATCGATCGCGCTTTTCACACCATGGGAGATGATACGCGCGGAGAGAAGTCAAGAGTGCGGATAGTTGCCCGCTTGTTTGACGATAATGAAAACTTTCTCCCGTCTCTCTGTGGCGGCCAGAGGCAGCCGCCTGGCTGGCTGGGATTTAGAAATAGCCCTGCCATTCGAACGGTCGGCTTTCGAGTGGACTTTTCATCAGCGTAACGCGCGATTGTCCCCGTCCGGTCATTTATTTAATCTTCCTCGGTAATCGAGGCGTGCGAGTATTGTTTTATTGGAGTGCATACCGCGGCTCGATGAAGTGCGTTATCATCGTACGGGAGAGAGCGCCGAGGATAATGGCACGCCATTACTTAACGCCATTTCGGCGGGGTTGCACAAATACATACATATATATATATATATATATACATACAACGCGCGATCGTAATAACTAACACGATATCTTATTATTACTCTAACGTTATTGTGTTATTCATCGTGCATTTCACTTTTTCGGATACTTATTTGAATTAAGGAGAAACGCATCTTTTCGATTGAATTAAGAGTTAATAAATAATCGAGTGAATTTTGAGATTCATGAATTTGACATTTTGCAAACTTGTAGCCTTTTAAAATTAGCAGTTGATGAGCGAGTTAAAAATTTTCTCTGTAAAATCAAAATTTTTATTTTCATTATAATTTTGATGTCGTATTACACAATTAAAATTTAATTCAATCACACTATAAAAAAAAGTTTGCCCGATATAAGATAATATTTATGATTTTAAAATTAAATTATACTCTATAGAACAAATTTTTACTTTAATTTGCAAATTAATTTTATATTTTAAAAGTGCTTTGCCGTAGTGTCAAATTCATAAGTCTCGAAATGTATTAGATTTAATTTTTGACCTAACTGATCCATCCACTTGGTTCTTAAAAAACAACCCCGCAAATTGCACCTATTTCATATATGGATTTATATAATTAAATCTTTCGATTTTCTATGACAACAAAATTTTCGCAGAAAAGAGAGAGAAGAAAGAGAGAGAGACACTCTTTTCAAAATTAAAACAAGGTAGATAGAATTTTCCAAAAACATGAACTCGTTCAGAAATAGTTTTTCTTTTTTATTTTTATACATCTTATAGTCTCTAGAGAGAGAGAGAGAGAGAGAGAGAGAGAGAAAATATTCGCGTAGAATAAAATAGGTCGAGTTAGTTTTACGGGTTTATTTTTTAATCTGCTCTTTTTCACTCACCCTCGAATTCGCTCTAGGGCACACGCGGTTTAAAAAACACGGCAGGGCGCGTCGTGTCTTATTTTCACGCTACTCTAACAGGGCGTGTCCAAAGTTCATGAAAATCCGACATGACGTCGCGAGTCGGACGTGCGTTTCCTTGTTGGTCCGTTGACGTTGCGCGGCAAAAATCGTGTGGCGCGTGAACATAAACACGCGGCGATCCGCGTCTCGGCTCTTCGTAAAGGGCCCGTCGCCGCCGCCGATGGGGGCAGATGCCGGGGTTCGTTTACGTTTCGGTATCCTGTCGACGGAAATAGAGCTGCTGCCAGCTCTTCTCTCTCTTCTTTCTCTCTCTCTCTCTTTTTTTCCTTCTCTTTTTATTTTCGTTCGCGCACCTCGATACGAGCCCGCCGCGTCCCGTTTCTTTCCCTTCGAAAAGTTCTCTCTCCCGACCGCACAATTCTTTTTACGAGTAGAGACTAAACACAGTTGTACGAGACTAATGCATCGGGACGCCTGTGCCCCGTAAAGGACGACCGCGGCGTGGCGCGGTATCGGGGGGAGGGGGGAGGGGAACAGCGGGGGTGAGAAGGAAGAAACGCGTTGACGAGGACAAAAAATAGATGCACTTGGTCGTTTCGGCTCCACGCTTCGCGTGCGCGCGCGCGTTCGTAATAAAACGTCGCATTTGCGCGCGAGAAGAACGTTACGGAATTTCGTCTCCGCTTCGCCGAAAAGTATGTATGCATGCCGGGACGTGCAACGCCGTATCCTCGCGTGGCAATATTCGCGAGGGAAATATACACGACGGTCTCTCTCTCTAGGAAAATAGCGCGCGCTTTTATTCTCCCGAATAAGTTTGACTGCGCGAATTTTTCCTCGGCGCGAAAATTCCATCGTTACAAAATCATGTAAAAAACTACATTCTGTCGTTACACTGGCGCGCATATGATTGATAGGTATATTGACATTTTTTTATCAATATATAAAATCGTACGTTATTTTATGTATCTAGACCTCGATGCTGTGCATCGATAATAAAAACGTGCATCGCTATATCGAGATAAAACAGTGCACCGGTATTTTTCTGTCGACGTAAAAAATTATATATACATCTTAAAATATAAATATAACTAGAAAACAATTTTTATACACCATAGCACTCGCGCGTATATAGTATAAACAAAAACTTTATAAAAATTTCAGATACACGGTCTAAAAATCAGATAGTCAAGATATAGTAAAATTGAAAAAGGGCCAAAGCTGAAAATGTGTAATTTACGACTAAAGAGGAGATTAAAAAGCTGAAAGCCTGGAATGTGAAACGCGATACTATGCCTCACCAAAGCTCGGGGGATACCCATAAAAATCGCCACAAAACCAATGTTTATAACCTTCAATAGAAAAGATTAGCCTGAGAAACGTTATTTCCTTTCTTGAAAAGAATTTACACGATAAAAGTAGATTAGCAAAAATGTACATTTTTTTAACAATTAAGAATAACATACTTTCTGGAGAGATAAATAGAGATATGAAAAATAGATACGGTTTCCGGATCAAGCTTACAATAGTCGAGAATACGTAAAATTCATCTCATGGTCCGAGGATGAAAATGGCAATCCCCGAGTGCCGGAGATGCCATGCTCATCGCCGGACGCGGCCTCTTCTCTCGCTAGCTTTTTGGTAAACGGCACGACAACGAGCTTTCTCTCTCTCTCTCTCTCTCTCTCTCTCTCTCTCTCTATGTCTTTTCCACTCGTCAGTAGGTGCGAGCGAGAGGCAAACAAGCGCGTTCTGCCTCGGCCACCGATCCGGTATGCCCACGGATTTGATATAAATAGCAGCACGACGTGCCCGCGCACGGCTCTCATCCGCCCGGGCCCCCGGGGGCCCCACGCCGCCGCCTCGACGTCGGCTAATAGACAACGATAGCCCTTCTTCCGAGAGACAGCTGTTCTCTCTTTCTCTCGGATGCGGCTCAAGAGAGCGAGCTCGTGTATGCAAGAGAGAATATCCGCAGAGAGCGTTTCTCCGCGTCGTGTGATCTCGACACAGCACGACGACGACGACGACGACGACGAAGACGAAGACGAAGACGAAGACGAAGACGAAGACGACGACGACGATGAGTGTCTTCTAATTTCGTGCGGAGAACGCCGAGAGAGAGAGAGAGAGAGAGAGAACGCGAACAGCTGTCTCGCGATCAAACTGTCGTCCGGCACTTTATCTCCGAGCTGCTTTACTCGAGACTCATGCACCCCTTTTCTTTAGTCGGTGCCAAATCGCTCGTCGTTATCGGGTCCTTGGACGATTTGATCACCGATTCGTACGCTCGTTTGCGAGTCTAGTTTGCACCCGTTTTATTCACGTGGGATATAAATTACATTCTGTAATAAAAATGGAGAATACTTGAAACTATATTGACAAATCGGTTTATAGCCGGTACTACGACGTAAACGTGCATTACTATAAACCGCTTACTATACTGTTAAGGATTAAGCGCAAGGCTGTGTTGTTCGCTGCATCGTGCATAAAGCGAAATCTGGATTTAATATTCCCTCGGCTTAATGAAATCGTATGTAGCGAGTATCCCTGGCGATTCCGAGTGAAATTCTATTTAAAGAACGTATACTATTTCCGTGCCGGACGGTTTAGTAAATCTCCATTTGACGAGATTTCCTATTTGGTATGAAAATAAATCGATGTTGTAAATCTCGTAGCCAGATTTAGTGCGAAATTTGGGATAATCTGGCGAACGCACGACCCGCCTAGATCGCGCACACTAATAAATCACCAGATTTTATCTCGTACTTCAACATTTTATTTTACCGAAATTATTCAGTTCCCAATATATATATACACATATATATATATATATATATATATATATATATATATATATGCGCACTCGCGTGTAGAGAGATTCTACAGAAAATATTTTATTATAAAAAATTTCCATCATGTTATCCCGAGCGTGAAAATAATTTATTTGAGATTATTAATAACGTGAAACTTGGCAGGATGATTTATAATTTTAAATATACCCATTTAAGGTTATGGATATGAAAAACTTTGCATTGTATACATATATATATATAGGTATATATATCTTATAATTTTAATATAGTTAAAATTAATTGGCATACCACCCGAAACGCGCGTTATCTCTTTACATTTACAACCGTATACGCAATAACCTTTTAATTTCCCATGCGAGTCGCCTCTAATTAACTCTGCCGTAAAATTTTAGCTGAGGCAAAATTCGACCGACTCCAAAATTCCATTCGAGAGTTTCGGCTGGAAATTTAGGTGTGCACAGATACGAGCAAATGCGAGAGAATGTCTCTTCAAAAAGTGATTCCGCGGTGGCTCGATTTAGCGGAAGAGAATCTAATCTTCTCGGGCCTCGTAAAATCGGGATTTCACTGGCGCAATTTACAAACTCAAAAGCCTTGGGATCGAAGTTTCCTCTCCTTCTCTCTCCTTTGTCTAGATGAGCACAGGTTCGTGTATAACGCCTGGCATGCTCGTTACCGGTACAGGTTCCTGACTTATTAGTTCGCTTGCGGGTTCCGCTTTGCGTGCAGAAAACACGCAAGCGCGCGGTGGACCATATGGCACATCGCTCGTTTCTCACGTCTCTCTCCTTATCACTGTCTCTCTAACGTCGTTACTCTTCCCGCGCTACCATCCCTCACCGACGGCTACAATGATTATTTCGCCATTCCTCTTGGAGGCGAGTGCGAGAGCGATCAGAGAGCGACCCTTCGTATGCGGCGGGAATGATGAAAGAGACTTAAGAACACAGAAAGAACACATTTAGAAGATTAGAGAGGGAGCATTTAATCGCGAGCTCCCGAAGAAATTCACCACTTAAATATAATTATAGGAATTTTCTACTCTGTTAATAATAAACGAGAAGAAGGCAACGATGACTCCTTATATTATCAATATATATTTAAACGATGTGTGTTTTATCATTTTAATTACAAATTATTAACCATCTGCAATCGCGTGCCTCGCACATAGCTCATCGTCGCGCCAGACATTTTATCCTATTCTCTCTTATCTTATAACTCTAAAAAAATTCTTCAAATTTTAAACATACTTGAATGATTCGAGCAAATATCTCAACAGAATTCAAGACTACTCGTTTCAAGCGTGAAGAGAAAAACAGGAAGGGAACGAGACGCGCGTGCACGAGGGCAAACGCCGATTTTTATCGGGCTAGTCGTCGGGCTGCTTTTGAAAACAGGGGAAAAAAAGAGGGAAAAAAGACGGGAAATAATTGAAAGACCTCGGGCGGCGATCGACGCGAATAAAACGGCCGGGCCGCGAGCGCACGGAGCTCTCGGAAGAAATGCGTCGGGTAATCAGTCTTCTAGATCTCGATAGTTTTCTCCGGCCTCGCGAGTCTCTCTCTCTCTCTCTCTCGCTCTCCTATCTAGATTCACCGAGCGGCGGCCACTGGCGAGAAATATACCGGCACGCGGCCGGTATCTGGAATCTCTTGGCGTTTATTCGTTTATCGGTACTATTCGGCCGACTCGCAATATTCCACCTTGATGTTACGTAGACTCGCATGAAAGGAAGCGGCAATTTGTATCTGCAACTCCACCTCCGGCTTCCTCGAGGTCCGCTCGAGTGCCGACGCCTTCGGAAAACTGACGTGCCAAGGTACCCGCGGAGATAACTGACGGAAGTTCTGAATGAGACGGTTATCATATCCATGACTAGTGGGTAAGATTATTCATATTGATACGCTCAAACCTACGCGTGTTATGCTGGAATTTCGAAGAAAACGAGGCTTGGATGAACTGAAGGTATTGAAGGTATTCCTAACGCGAGTCGAATTTGATAAATGTATAAGTGCGTGGGCGACTACTCGTTGTATATACGATTAATCTGAAATATTAATGTTAAACAATGTGAAATGCCGTGTGATTTAGTAACGAAAACATTTTTTTTTTTTTTTCAAACAAACAAAACAATAATAATTTGGCTTCAAAGTTTTTATCGAACACGCAATATATATTCGCTATATAATATAAATACAGTATCTCGCACCCGACGCGCTGTACACACACTGCATAAATTAACGAAGGTAGAAGCGAGCTGGGCAAATTTACACAGCCATGTAGAATATTTGTCCATACGTGAAAGCTTTCACTGGAATAACTTTTTAGACCGCGACGAAAAGGGATAAAAAAAGAAGAAAAAAAAAAAAAAAAAAAAAAAAAAATACACGTGCCACGTACGAAATATCCCACACGATGGACGATGGTTAATGCGTACACGGAATTCTTTCGAGTGGAACAAGAATTATCCCTTTACTAATATCTCCGAGAGTGGAAAGGAGAGCCGGTGGAGAAGAAAGGAGAGGCGGCGCGCGAGGAGGGATCGAAATGAAGAATCCGGCTGGAGCAGGCTAAGCGCGAGTGTGAGATCAAGAAACTCTGTTTTCAACATCAATTTACGCCCACGTTCTCTAGACGTACGCGCGAGCGCGCCGTAGATTAAGTTAGGGATATTAAGAAAGGCGACGCGACCGCATATTCGCCGAATTGTAATTCGACCCTTGCATCTCTCCCCTCGCTCAGCATCTTCCGTTTTCTCGCCCCTTCGGGAGATTCTTGGTTCCTTTCGCGAAACGCCCCTTGTGCCGAAGCTACTTCACGCTCCTGTGGGAATTACCCAGAGGCCGAAAGTAGAAAGAGAGACAGAGAAAGTATTTGTGTGTGTGTGTGTGTGTGTGTGTGTGTGTGTGTGTGTGTGTGTGTGTGTGTGTGTGTTGTCGAGAAAATATCTTTTTCCCCCCCGAAACGCTTTCCGCCGGTGCCATTCCGCGAAATGAGAGAGAAAGAGAGAGAGAGAGAGAATGGGAGAGCCGGGTGTGGAATGGCAGAGGGAAACTGAGGGAGGGAAAAACGAAGTAGCTGAAGTTTATTGATGGAGGCCGTGGGTAGCCCCATAGGACGGGGAGGGATCTCGTTCGGTGGGATCGAAGGGACAGGGGAAAGGAGAGAGGATGGGCTCTCTCTGGCTTTTCCGTTCTCTATCTCTCTCGGGCCGGATCTTTTCATCCCCCGTTTCCTGGCGCCGCACGCGCTCGGGGTTAGTATCGTTTCGCCCTGTCTTGCGGAAACGCGGCGGGAAGCTCGCTCCGGTCTCGAATCGATCGATTATCCGAAGAAGCTGTTGTTACGATTACGCGTTCTCTATTCTCTATTCTCTCTCCGTCTCTCTCTCTCTCTCTCTCTCTCGTTCTCTCCCTCGTGGCACGCCAAAGGTTCCGTAGCCGGGTCAGCACGCGATAACGTTGCCGGGACGAGAATCCACCAGGCAAGACCGGTTCGGGCAGAAACAAACGACTACCGTAAACTCCCCCTCTGTGTTCATCTCCCTCTTTCTCTTTCTCTTTCTCTCTTCCCCTATGCCGACTCTTGTCGGAGAATAGCAGGTACGAGTGCCTAGCAGCGGGGCAACACGGACTTCCTATTATGAGATACGATCGAACCCACGCTACGCGATCGCGCTGGCGATGGATTGATTTCTGTCGTGTCGCCATTAACGCACGTTTTACCCCGCATCGCACTTCGGACACTTTGCCCCGCGTATTCCCGCCACGTGTGTTAAGCGTTAAACGCCGCTTCAGCCGATTGTCGGCCGGCGTTGACATTTACCCGATTCTCGTATTAGCCAAATAAAAGCGAAAATCGTACGTTCGTGTCTACCATATCCGTGTGAAATATGTAGTCTGATTATTATCACGCGTCGATATGAATTGTGTGACTAGAAACACGCGGAAATAAAAAAATTCTTTCCTCTATAAATGTCGCGTGAAATATTTATGAGAAAAGAATACGCACATTTTTGTTTTAAATCCGCAAATTTGAAAAATATAGTTATTAATTTTGTATATAGCGTAGAATTTTTTTTTAGCAAAATTTTACGCGTAAAAATTTTATTTCTATTTAAATTATTTACTTTATAAAATATTATTTTGTAAAATTCTTATTCTTTGTCAAAACATATGAAAATTTTACTTGATTCGTCTATAATGCCTTCAGAAATAATTCATCGTTACTAATCGTTAAAACGACAATTAAAAACTAATTTCAAGAATATTTTATCGTCAGACCTATACACATTGAATTAAATATTTAATCCTTCTTTAAATCTTCAGCCAATTGCTAGATTCAAACCTTCAATTTTCTATACTCGTAATATAAACAATTATTGCCAGCTTTAATTAGTTAAAAGTAACATGGGACATCTACGTTCGTGCGTGATGCGTATAAATACGCCTGTCTGTAAAATATAAACATCCATCGCGTGATCGATAAACGATCGCTGATGTTCTTTCGTTTCACGCCTCATAGAAAGAGACCAGACTTAAAACCAGATATAAATGTCTCTCTGCGTGAGACGTATCTGTAACTTCTCGTCGTGTCGTCGACGACGACCAGACGCGCTCGTGATTACGTCAGATGTATCGCGCGCGTCTCAGTCATCACGTAGGATAACTGCCTCATCAAGGATTCTACGAAGACCCGTCAACGGGATCTCACACGTTACAGAAAGTTTCAAGGTGAACGCTACACGCGACTCTCCGTATTTCTCACTTTGCCGCCAAACGCGGCTCACTCTCGACATATGTTCACGTTAATCCGTGAGAATTCACGGCTATGCAGTCAAAGTGTCGGCCCTGCAATTCTCCGACCGTCTTTATATATTTCCAATTCCCCGAAACTAATCTCACTTTCGAGAATAAGATATGCCTATTTTCCATCTAATTAAAATAACGGTGGGTTTTTTTTTTTTTTTTTTTTTTGTAATACTACCACTTAAAAACCGTAAATATTAGATATATGTGTCAGAAACATTAGATATAGACATATGTTATGTATATCTCCCGCGTCGTATTCTGAGAAAAATATTCTCTTTGTCGCTGTTAGTTTCAAGAGTATACAGTTTATCTTATCAAACTGCCTGTAATTTCTCTAAGGTGTAATTTTAGGTAGAGTTTTATCGCGACGGAACTTCTGCGGGAATGGCAAGGTATCATCGTCGTCCAAGGTTGAATTATGAAGACGATGAAGATTGCATTGTTGAATGGCAACACGGAGGATGATGAGGCACAGACAGACGCGTTTCAGCGTCGATTAACGGTGGGTGAGACTGGTTAACTCAATTTTCCTCTCTCGGCGTGTATATTGCAGGAGGGTACAATTTTGCGAGAGGAAAAGAGGGAGGAAGAAACGCAACGGCGGCAAATTACTGACCCAAGATCGCTTAATTCACGCTGTCGGTGCAACAACGCGGCCCACGTGTGTCGTGGAAGACGGGGGAGAGGGCCCCGAGAACAATGCGTCGGCCTATGTTTCACGCGCGATGACGTTCACGTACGAAGGTGGCTTTTTGCGTCGAGAGACGTTACCTCGTAGTGTATACAGTGTAACGAGTGGCTGTGCCGGTTTGTACGCAAATAGCGGAAAAAAATATATTTGCCGTTTTTTAAAAACTAGAGCGCATTTTTGCATCTTTTATTTTTTATCGCAAATATTTTTCTATCAATTATTCGGCGTATCATGTAGAAAAATATAAGTTTTTCATATCAATTCTGATTGAATAAATTATGATGATAAATGGAACTAAATATTATTAACAGTAAAATGTTGAGTACATTTAAAGTTTTAATAAGCCGAAAAAAAATAGGAAGAGAGATACATAAAGTAAAATATATTCAACTTTTAATTACCTATCGTATCGTAAATATGAAACTGAGGAAAAGTGGGATAAATTTTAAAAATTGAGAAAAAAAGGAAGACGCGCGATCGACAGTTTCAAGATATTTTTATTGATTTAATTTTTATCGAAATTCCATTTCCTCTTCCCCCGTATACGTGAGATTATTAATGTGTGATGTCAGTGTAAAAAATAAGATAAGTAGCTTCCCTTTTTTTTTTTTGCATAAAATTACCGACGCGCGTGCAAGTGAGAACGCAGCTGTCTCGTAGTCGATCTGTAGTTACCAGGCAGTGAACAAGCAATTGGCACCCGGACTGAAATCCGATGGGAATGGAGTCCTTTACGCGTCGAATTCCCGGAATAGTATAGGATGCACTAGGCAGTGTCGGATACTACACCAGTCCCACTTGAGACTACATATCACCGTTTCCTGGTATATAATTTCAATTTAATCTAAATATAATTTCAATCGTGAAACTATCGTTACTTCTCACGCGAGCTCATTCACCCTTTTGTCTGATCAGTTGAATAAATATTCCTCGAAACGTGTCTGTTACATACATACACACACAAAAAAAAAAAAAAAAAAAAAAAAAAAAAACCTATTAGCTACTAATCTTCCAATTCGAGACACAGCTGTCTCGTTTTTAGTCTCTTCTTTTAGATATCAAGCGACAAAAAGAATTGACAGAACGGGACTCAAACGGGAGAGATCTGAGACCTTTTGTACGTTAGACTCCCGGAACAGTGTACGTAGACGATATCTGGTTAGCGGGGTCCAGGCAGGGGTGCCAACGCATCGCAAGGCCACTCGATCACTCAATTAAGCCATGGTGTTGGTAGGCGTGGCCCTCCGACGCATTCGTGCACATATATCACCGACGAACACACAGAGGACGAGACACTCGGCGAGGATGCAACGCGTACGTGGTATAGACGACCAGCCCTTATACAGGGTGTCCCAGACTTACTCGGAGTCAGCCCTTTGTAAACAAGAATTTTTTTCTCAATTTCTAATCACATTTTCTTCACCCACAAAAATTATCGAAACAAATAGCTTCTAAAATTACAAAGTAATTATTAAAAATACCGAGGTCTTTAAAGATAAAATTTAAAGAGGCACAACATGAGAAATGTGTGCCTTATTTAATTCTAAATTGACTGTTAAAGAAGTTAATTTTGCAACTTAAAGATTCGATAACTCGCAATAAACATTAGTGTTGGAGCGACTGGAAGTAAATACAAATGTGAAAGGCAACTCTATTAGATCCGGGACACCCCGTAGAGCGCACATGCTCCCACTGGCTGGACCCTCTTCTGCCAGTTATCCCCCCCTTCCCCTCCCCCTCGAACAGCGCGCGGACGTACCGACATTCTGGATCACCGACAGCCGATGGCTCCGCGCGCCATGAATTTAGCTAGGCCGTCCGATTAATTAACTCGTTCTATACCCGGCATTAGCTCGTAAAGAACCGTCCCTGCTGTTCGGGGCGCGGGGTAACATTTTTTTTTTTTTTTTTTTTTTTTTTTTGAACACCGCCGTACCGTGAATTTACGCGCGCGTGCACGCATTCGGCGTCCTCTCCGCCTCCTCTGCCCCTCGCACGCGTGCGTATAGTATATTTCGCGAACACCGAAATGCGCTTACACGGCAGTTTGTTTGTCGCGCGATTCCGCGTGTTTTAAGGGTGGGCGTACGCGCGTAGTCTCTCGCGATTATATCATATACATCCTGCGAGAATGTACGGATACGCCATGTTAAAACTGCTCGGCACATTCGTGCCTCGATATTACGAGAAGGGGTTGGATGGAATGCTCCCGCAATTCGGCAACGATACCTTTTTCGCGCACACGGTATATTTATGTCCCTGCGCCACCCCTGTGTACTTTCATCGGAATCTCTCCCCCTTCCTCCCGCTTCTCTCTCCCTTGGTCCCTGGTCACCATACACAACGCTATTCATGCTTAAACAGAATGTACAGCGTGGGTTCAAGGTTATTCGTATAAGCTGCGTTATATAAATGAATGATTGAATGGTCATGGATGTCAATGGCTTAATAGCGTAAGATGCGATTGATGATGACGCCTCTTTAAGTGAAAGTGTTACCGCGATAATAAAAGAGAAAGAGATAGGGAGGGAGGGAGGGAGGAAAATCATCTATATTTCAAAAGCGGTATAATAATTTTTCTTGATAATTAGATCAACGATAGCAGTAAAGCTATAAAAAAAATGATGTAACAATATAGAGAAAAGTGTTTGTAAAAGGTAACGAAGAAGAAGCTGCAATGATTACAAGAAAATTGAAATTTTACGCTGCTCGTATTTCGTGGAATCCACGGTTCTCGATCTAATGAAAAATGCAGCATTCGATATCGATACAATAGCGACAGGAAGCGTCGCACGCGCGCGGCCGATGCTCTTTCGTTCGATCGGACGAATGTTCTCACCGACCCGGGGGGGAGGAAGGTGGAGATGGAGGAAGGGGGAAGCAACCCACCGGTCATAAAATTAAATGGCACGCGGAAAACGGGCGAGAGAGAGAGAACGGCGTAGGCTACGATGTAAAACCGCTTTCTTTCCGCCGCCGAGTCAATCGGACAATCGCGGAGTTGAAATCGCGATCGATATTTTCCGGCCGAACGACTCCGACTTCCTTCCCTCCTCGGCGTATAAATTCTACTTCCGGAGAGAAGAAGAGAGGGAGCGGTCCAATCCTCCCCCCCCCTCTCCCGCCCCTCCGGGAAGGGCGGTTCGACGCGTCGGCTTATCGAGTTTCCGCCGTCGTTTAAATCCGTGGAAAAGGGTCTAGCTATCTATTCCGGGACGCGAATGAGACTTCTGTCTTCGGTTTGCGCGAACCGATACGAGTGACAAATGCGATTCCGATCCTACACGCGTCTCTTCTCCCTCGCACCTCCCCCCCCCCCCCGCCCGCCCGGCCCTGTCTGCCTTTCCTTCCGCCCGGCCCTTTTCGCGTCCTCTCGCAATCTACAATACGAACATTCCGAATGAGACTGCCATAGAAGGGCGTGTGGATAGATTTCGGAGAATTCCGACGTTTCCAATGGTTTTATGCGCCTTTCAAACACCATGCTCGTGGAGCGAATCGAGCCGCGTTTCCTCCGGGACCGCGAGATTCCGTGTGGCTTTTTGTCGAGTTTACGATCGATTCCCAGCATCGAATTTTATACCGCCTCCTAAAAGTATCACTCGAGAGGTCCCCTCCTTCTCTCTCTCTCTCTCAGGATACCGCGGATGGTAATAATATCTATTACCGGTCCCGCGCACGCTGCGGCGCACAGGCTGCCTAGGCGAAACACTTATGTGACAGCGACGATCAAGCGGGAGATCTAATGGACGTCAAGTTTACGGCGGCTTCGTTATACATAATAACGAGCACGACAACGATGATGACGGTGATAACATTCTTAACCCTTGGAACGCGCGGAGCCTTTGAGGCCCCGCGGTATTCACTTATTTTCATGCTTATATCGCGGCTACGATCAAATTTTCTCTCTTGTTGCACGTAATCGTCAAACTAATCTATTGTTTTCTATATTAGTGTACAAATTAATTTCTTGAAATTACCATCTCGTTTCAACCTATATAATTTTCTATCTACAAAAATTATAGAACGGGATTTTTTAAAGATTCGAATCAAAAATAAATATAGAATCAGATAAAAAAAAATAAATAAATAAATAAATAAAGAGAGAAAAGAAGAAACGCGCTGCTGTAACTTTGAAATTTTCGAGAGGCGGCGCGCGCTTGTGTGATCTTTGAAACTTTTTAGCATCGTGTCGATGACAGTTAACGACGACGGACGGACGGACGGACGGACGGACGGACGGACGGGCACATGGCAGCTGCGCGACGATACTCGGGACGTTTCTTCGTCGCTGAGAGCGGCGTTCCCTCTCGGGGAAGAAGATCTAGAGAGATGCGCAAGAGAGTTTAGGCGAGTATTCAGTACATCGTGCATCGTGTATCTCGCTCCATTTGCACGGTTGCTCGCGGGCATCGATTATTTAGCAATCACGGTGTTCCGCATCGTGCGCGGCCACTCTTGCCTCTCCGCCGTCCCCTTTACCCCTTTTCACCTTTTCTCTCTCCGGTAATGGCTCCGCGGCTCCTCGTTGTCTTTCTCCCCTGCCTGTCCCCCTCACCCTTTTCCTATCTATCTGTCTATCTCTTGTTCATTCTCTTCCTCTCGTTTTTGCCCGGAGCTCCGCGCCGGTCGACGACGCGTAGTCTGCAGGAATTTTTCGCCCAGCAGCGTGCATATCGTTACGGAATAATACAACGGTAAGCGCCCCGGATAATGACATGCGTGTGTATGTGTATACCGGTCGGTCGGTCGGTTGGTCGGTTGGTCGGTCGTTCGTTCGTTCGTTGGTTGGTTGGTTGGTTGGTTGGTTGGTTGGTTGGTTGGTTGGTTGGTTGGTTGGTTGGTTGGTTGGTTGGTTGGTTGGTTGGTTCGCTCTCTTGCTTCCTGATATAAAAATCAAAGATTCTATCTCAGAGTCCGGTGTGCGATCGGCCCGCGAGCCGTTTCGTCGTGACGAAAAATCGCGATGCAAAACCGCGAAGCGGAAGGAACGGCTCGGCAATTGAAATCAAATTCTGTAAGCGTACTTGTAATCATCCTATATATACGAAGCGACTGCAGCTTTTTTCGAAAAGCGCGAGGAGATTGCGGAGAGATTTTAAGCGGCCGTTTATCGAAACGAGCCATCATTCGCTCGGGATGTCGTCGTTTTAACGCTCGTTCTCTGTGGACAGAGGCACGATACTATGATTTTACGACACGACACTGTGTGACTCGTAAAATCGCGCCGTTTCCCAGCGGTCGACTGTACGCGAATCTTATCGCCGTAGATCTGTAATTGAAGAGGACAATGACCTAACCGCGATGTGCGGTTGCCAGCGGTGTAAAATTGAGACGTACGTTTGCATAAAGGGGCCGCTGTTAAAATATAGCTAACATCTGATTTATCCAGTTTTTTTTTTATGCACGTTTAAAAGTACGCGCGTATATATGCAATCTAACGACAAATCCGCGTATTCCTGTCCGGAATTGTTATCGGAAACGCCAACCTCGGAGCGCGCTACGCTAAATGCAACGGTTTCGATTAAATTCGTTAAAGCGTACGAACGAATCAATATCTTGGAAAGCAAACAATTTTCTGAACGTTAAAATATGCATTACTATTCTCTCGTTACATTAGAAGCTTCTCTTTATTTTTGTTCGCGTTTCCGTCCTGGGCGAATGGAAAGGGTCAAATTTCATACGACATCTCGCTGGCTCTTAAAACCGTTACTATAATGTGAAAACAATAGACGTAAACGAAAGCAACAAGTTTCAATATAATAGAATAATATATGATTTATTAAAGCACATTATTCAACGTAATGGCAATATCGTTATCTTGATGTTACAAAGTTTCTACACTGACATTACATCCGATAAATCTGACGCTTGCCATTTTTTTCCACGATACCCTCTTGTCCTCGTCGTGATTAATCCTTTGAGTGCCGGCCTCTGCCGTCATTCTCCGTGCGAAAAATACCAGACGTGTTTTGCCAGAACACTTTAAGCATAAATATCCGAGCTTCTTTTCAGCGCTTCGGGGCTATAAAGTAACATCGTGTACTACACGTACCCGAAACAACAGCAACGTCACTGTCAACGCTTTGGTATTTTTCACAAAAATCTTGCAGCACTCTGGGGAATCGATCAGCGAAACTACAAAAACGTTACGATGTCGATAAAACCTGTTTGAAATAGCATCCCGAATCCCGAATCGAAGATCACGCTCCCCAAGACAAGACAAGACAAGACAAAACAAAACAAAACGAAACGAAACGAAACGATCATCATCCCGATATTCCGATAATCGGGACAGCAATTAGTCCGCTTCTCGTATCAACGTAGAATTCGCACGGGGCCCTCCCCTCCTCCCCTCTCTGCGATTTCCTCAACGATAGCGCCGACTTTTTCTCGATTCGCACACACGGTGGCATGATAAATCCACCTGGTAATTACGACGAGACTCTTATCCCGCGAGAGACACGTCCCGACAGTCGCACTTACGTGCGCTCTAATTCCCTTCCCGTTGCTCCTCCTCCTCCTCTTACCTTGTGTCATATCTGACCGAGAGCCGCGTGTTCCGTAAAAGCCGGGTATCGATAACGCGACTTCGACGCCATGCTCGGAGGCGTTGCAAAAGGCAAGAGAAAGCTGTAGCGCTACCCCGAACGTGGCTGCGCGACGGCATGCAGCGCATACTCATTTGAATATAAATTACGCTCACCGAGCCGTGAGCGGTGGCGGCGGCGGCGGCGGCTGCGACGGAGACGGCGACCGTGGCGGTTTGTCCGGTTATTGTTCCGGCGAGAGATTGTCCCTCTCTCGGGCGCGCGGGCGCGCGGGAGGATACTACTTTACGTCGCCTAAAGACCGTTCCGAGAGATTCCAATTGCATCGCTCGTAGCCAGCCGGTGGTAACCCCGCCGCGACCCGCGCACGCGGTTGCTTCTTCGCGCGCGCAAACGATACGTCTCGCGGCGCATTATTGTTGCCGGGGCCGTTTGTGAACGCGGGATTAACCCCGGAGTTCAGCAGACAACGTAGAGGCCTCCGCGGGGCCGGGGCCGGGGCCGGGGCCGGGGCCGGGACAGGCTCGGACTCACGATTGCGCGAGTCCGTATCCTTTGAGCGCGGCGAATTTCACGAACACGCTTGAAATGATAGTACGGAGGTAAGATTATACGTTGCGTGCTTTTGATATACCTATAAAATGTACTTGACGTAATAACAGTTGTAGGAGAAATATCAAGCAATTGCTTAGGGCGGCAATCGAGTTAGAAACGCGTCGCTAGAGCATTGGGGAAATATATTTTCTCAATATAGAAAATTGTATTTTTACATCTCCGCTCCATTAGACATTCCATGCACAAATAATTAGACGATGATATTTTAGAGATACATTAACAAGCTAGATTTATTACAGGCGGATATTTTCTTCTTTTTCTATGTATTATTCCATCGTAGATGACACGAGAATCTATCTTTACGTTTCCTCGATTTCCATGTATAAATAAATGACAGAATCTTTCTTATGTTTTATTTAATGCCAAGTCTGAAACAGATATCGCGAAATGTAAAGTTTCTTTCCTCTGAAATTGAATGAATTATTTAACATTGAAAAGAGCTTGATCTCGCGCGCGCAGATAGCGATTTTCTCGAAAATCCAATCTTCTCTCACCGCGAGCATTCGCAATTAATGGACCGTACCGCGGTCGTCGAGAACCGAGGGATGGTTAACGCCGCGAGACGAACGAAGAAGGCGAACTTTACGAGCGTTGAGTAAGCCGCTCTCGGGCCTAACGAGTCATCTTCCCCGAAGTGTAATTCTAGCGCGCACGAAACGATCAATCGAATCTATTGTTTGCCGTACCGTTACGACGTACAACGGCCGCGAGCAAATTCGACATCCTCGATTGTCCGGTCAAATACCGTTGTGAACGATTTCAAACGGTCGGAAAATAACATTTCGAGATCTACATTTCACGTATTGCAAGAGTAGCGTTTGACGGGAAGGTTTTCGGGAGATTAATTCTTCCTCGATAGGAACAATTATAATTCAACATGAAATCTGTCAATTTTCTCAAAATTATTATCT